>NC_133387.1:169738807-171007557 GCF_047511655.1 Castor canadensis
AAACAACCAAGATGCCCCGCTACTGACGAATGGATTAAGAAAATGTGGTATTTATACACAATGGAATTTTACTCAGCTATGAAAAAGAATGAAATCTTATCATTCGCAAGTAAATGGATAAAACTTGAGAACATCATTCTGAGCGAGGTTAACCAGACTCAGAAGACCAAAAATCATATGTTCTCCCTCAAATGCAGTCTTTAGATCTAGGGCAAATATAGCAATGTTGTTGGACTTGGGTCACTTGACAAGGGGAGAACACATATGGGAGTTATGGAGTTAGATAGAAAACCCAAAACGTGAAAGCATATGATGTCCCCACTCCAGAGGAACTAATACAGAAACCTTAAAATGACAAAGCTCAACATGAGAAGGGGATCAGGAACCAGTATAAAGATCAGTTAGAGATGAATCAACCTGGGTTGTTACACATTTATACATGATAGCAATGCTAGGAATCTCTCTGTACAGCTGTCCTTATCTCAACTAGAAAAATCGCTGTCTTTCTTATTATTGTTTATTTCTACTTTTCAATGGAACTGGAGAAAAGCACAGAACAGGTTCTTCCTGGAAGCGAGGGGGAAAGGGGGAGAGAGTGGGGGCGGGGGCAGGGGGGAGAAATGACCCAAACAATGTATACACATGTGAATAAATGAATAAGAAAAAAATTTAAAAAATAAATAAAACTTGAATGTGGTTGACATGCTCCCTGTTGAAGAGTGAATAAAGTAATCTTAAATTGGCAGAGGCCACTATGGGAAGGGAGAAGGATGAGGCGAATAGTTGGGCTAGAAATGAACCAATGTGGATTGCAATACACAAGTGCATGGAAACAACCCTAGGTATCTCTCTGTATAGATATCTTTATCCTAAACTAGCAAAAATGATATGTCTTTCTTATCATATCTTATGTTTTCTTTTCAACAATATTGGAGAAGAGGCTGGAGCAGATTCTGCGGAAGCAGGGGGTGTGGGGTTAGGGGGCTGGGGGGAAGTAGCGCAAACAATGTATATGCATGTAAGTAAATGTGAAAATGATTTTAAAAAGGAGAAAAAAGGAAGAAGCCCATATCACCGCAACAAAGCTTTGGCACAAATTAATTATAGTTTATAAATGGCTGCAAAGGACTATCATCTAGAAATGTATATAACAAAGGAATGTTTACACAACACACACACCCCAGCTGGAATGTAAGTAAATGTCAGAGAAAATTGATGACAAATATCACAAGACAAAGTATTTACTTTAGCAGTGAGGGAGAGGGGGCATCCTACAGAAAGATGAAGGATAGTTTACACATAGGTCTGTCTTCTAAATTGGTGGAATTATATACAGTTGCCAAACATTTGTTTATTCTTTCATTTTTTTCAGTTGAGAACCAGTAATGGGCCATGCAGTACCCTATGTTCCAGAAATACCAAAGTCAATGAAATATCTATTATCCATTATTTTGAGAAGCTCACAATCTGGGGATATAGGCACACATGTAAAATAGTGGTCCCAGTTGAGTATCATAACAGTTATGTCAGAATCATACACAAAGGTTCTGTAAGAGCAAAGGAGAGATGCACCTGTCTCAATCAGTCTCAGAGTTGAAAGATTTCTGAAGATGATACTTGAATTGAACTTGAAGTATGTATCACAATTTGCCTGACTTAGTTCAAGGTATGAAAAAACTCTCAGCCAACGGAGTGCAGATACTAAAAGGCTACAAGGTTCCACTTTCTGTACTTATCAGTTTGTGTGAGTTCTCCCTCTAGAAATGGAAGTTAAGATTTGTCTGAGAACTGTTCCAAATAAAACATGGTGGTAATAGGATGTCAGAAGATCTCAGAGGTTTTCAGCCTGCAGATTTTGCAAAGCTCCCTTTGGGGCTTCTGTATGTACCTCTGCTTTTCCAATTCAAGGGTCTCCAGTATTTCCTTCTTGACATGCTGGTCCTCCCTGTAAGAATCTAAATCAAAAAGAAATCAAATAGGAAAAAAAGAAGTCAAATTATCACTGATTGCATGTTATATAGTCCTATACATAAAAGACTTGAAAGACTTCACCAGAAGACTCTGAGAGCTGAAAAATATATTTAGCAAAGTAGTAAGATACAAAATCAATACACAAAAACTAGTAGCGCTCCTATACATCAATAGCAAACTCACTGAAAAAGAAGTCAGAAAAATAATATCACTCACCATAGTATCAAAAACTAAAATAAAATATCTAGGCACAGACTTAACCAAAGATGTGAAAGACCTCTACAATGAATACTATGAAGTACTGAAGAAAGAAATTGTAGAATACACTAGAAGATGGAAAGACCTCCCATGTTCATGGATCAGCAGAACAAATATTGTTAAAATATCCATAATACCACAAGTGATACACAAATTCAATGTAATCACCATCAAAATCCCAATGGATTTCTTTATGGACATAGAAAAAACTCTAAAATTCATATAAAAACACAAAAGACCTTGAAAACCTGAAGAAATCTAGCAAAAGAGCTATGCTGGAGATATCACAATATTTGACTTAGAACTATGCCACAGACCAATTGTAACAAAGGCAACATGGTATTGGAAGAAAAAAAAAACCAGACACTCAGATAAATCCAATTGAATAGAACAGAAGGTCCAGAAATAAGCCCAAGCAGCTATAGCCATCTGAATCTTGACTGAAGTGCTGAAAACATACATTGGAAAAAAGACAGCCTTATAACATCTTAATAAGTGGTGCTGGGAAAACTGGATATCACAAGTAGAAGACTGAAAATAGATCTCTATCTCTCAGCCTATACCAAAATAAATTTTTAAAATGGGGCAAAGACCCTCAGGAGTCAGAGATCAGGAGGATTATGGTTTGAAGCCAGCCCGGGCAAATAGTTTTTGAGACCCTATCTCGAAAATACCCAACATAAAACAGGGCTTGTGGAGTGGCTCAAATTGTAGAGCTCTTGCCTAGTAAGCATGAAACCTAGAGTTCAAACCCTAGTACTGCCCCACCTCCAATAGGACAAAAACCTTAATGTAAGATTTGAAACTACTAAAGGAAAACATAGAGAAAAGAAATTGGCCATCTGTTTGGATGTAAGCTCTCCTGTCCCCAGTTTCTGTTCAGGTCAGAGTCCTCCTGATTCTCATTGATGGCCCAGGACTTTTACAGTATATTATGGTGGCAGCAGATAAAAACAACCTATGCTTTGCACCTCCAGGAGAGCACATGTGCTTTCTTTTGCTGAATGCCAGTTTCACCTCAAAGCAGTGAAAACATGACATCACACACACTGAGCCATTTTGTGGGGAAGGTGCTGTAGTAACAGCAGTCACCTCCTCTGTCTTTAACAGGTGAGTTCAGCTCTAGCTCCAAAGGCAGGGTGTCCTCAGGCTTCTCTCCCCTGTTGGTGCAGAAGATGCACTGGGTGGGGAATCCCTGGGCCCTCCAGGCAGAAGCTGGAAGAGGTCTTGAGGTTTCTCAAGACTTGAATAACCACCCAATCAGAAATTTGGGTGAAAATCTCTCCAATCAGGAACGCAAGGGCATATTTGTCCAATCAGTAGCTCAGGTGCCATTCAGGGAGCCAAGAAAGAGGAAGGTTGATAAGTGGGGAAGAAAACAAGAAAAAAAGACACAAAGAGAGGAATTGACACCAGAGAAAAGAGGCATTCAGGGAAATTAAGAAGTTGTCTCAATACCTAGAAAGGAAGGGTACAAAGCCTGTAAACTTACACGAGTATTTGTGATAACTATTTGTAATATCAGAAAACTAATCCCACTGGAATAAAAGACAGGAAAGAGAGAGAAGCAGAGAGAGAAAAACAGAGAGAGAGAGAGAATAACTTCCCAGACCAAGTTGCATTTACTTAACAGTTTAGGTCAGTTTCTCAGTTTTCAACGAGGTCACAAGGATATGTGTATCTTCAGAATGAAGTCTTTAACCGGCTGATGGATATGAAAAAATAAATTATTGTGGCAAAATGTAATAAACGTTAAAGGGAAAATGATGAGGGTAATATAACTACATTGATTTAACTAGGATGATATAGAGGAATTGTCTGTTTTATAGGTTTCTAGATGTCTATTAGTGGCTCTGTATTAAGGAATAGGGCTGTTCTCTTGATATACTTAAGAGCTGTCAGTAATTCCTATTTCACAGTCCACTGCTTCAATTCAGAAATGTGTTCCAGCCCTTGGTGACCCCATCTGAGAGGCACTGGAGGGTGACCAGCTGCTGAAGGTTTGCGTGCAGGCAGCTCTCGGGTAAGCAGCTGTATTATTCAAAATTGGGCTGTGTTTAAGAGGATCCAATCACTTCAGCCACCTCCTCACTGCCCTGCCACCTTGCCGGACTGCAGTGTCATTTGTTTTAATCACTCAGTGTTAGGCTCATTATGTCCTGATCTTTTCTGGGGAAAGTAGCCTCCTTGATGGGTGAAAATGGTAATTGAGGACATTTCAGGAGCAGGCATCATGCCAGTCCCTGGGGGCATTTGTACCCCAGAGATAGGGCACCTTCCTAGGATAAAGCAAGAGACATGAGCTACAGGCAGAATGTCATTTTTTCACTATGATAATGTCACTGACCTATTAAAAATGTTTCCTGCAGTTCCCCCATGGCCCACTGAATTAAGCCCAAATTATGATCAGCAGAAGCAGGAAAGTCATTTCTGGTCATTTGCACTGCATGCTGTGTAGCACACTTTCTGGTGTCAACTCATTTGATACTCACATTAATGCTTTTAAGTAAGATGGCATCTGTGACTTTCCCTATCAGAGACTCAGCCTAATGATAGATTTTGCTCCTTTACACCTAAGTTTCTTTGATGGTATTTTTCATCTTTCTATGGAACAGACCCCCTGGTCTCTTTTTCAAGTGCTTAAATAAGGACAGAGCACTGGAAGGATCTGGTCCTGGCTCTGAAGCATCAGGCTGTGCCCTTGGTCCTTTGGGCTGTAGTGACATTTTCAGCAGAGGTGAGGTTGTTGGACTAAAGTAGTGGTTCTCAACCAGGAGTTATTTTTGCACTCTGGGGAGAAATTTACCAATGTCTAATGATATTTTGGGCTGTCATGACTGGCAAAGGGTGGGTGATAGTGGTATCCAATGGGTAGAGGTCAGAATGCTGCAAAATATCTGTAATTACATAAGGCAGTCAGTCCCCAAAACAATGATTATTCAGCCCAAAATGTGTACAGTGTTGAGATAGAGAAAACAAGTCCAAGGTCATGACAAGTGGTTTTTCTTTCCTCTCTCATGGTATCACCAATTCCTTCTCTATATTTCCCATGCCCTAGCCAGTATGTACTATTTTATGCTTTGACTTCACCCCCAAACATGGGATCCTTTCCCACTATCCATCCTTGCTCCACTGCTAAGACACTGTCCACTCTCCAAAGCCCTACCTCAGATAAAAAGATCTTTCCTTCCTCTCCCACTGTGAATAAGGTCCACCCGGCCTCAAAGTCAGAGCAACTGAAACAAGGATCTTTGTCCCACAATAAGCTAGTTTTTCAATTTTTATCTGTTGTCCAAGGTCTTCTTGTACTATTATGAGGGCTATCATTTATTAAATTCCCATTATCTGTATGGCACTGTGTTTTGTGAGATTTATTTTTTAAGTTTATCATATAATCTTTACACATCATGAAAGATAAACAATATCCCCACTTCAAAATTTCCACATTGAAGCTCAGAGGTGCGACATGTACAGGGCAAGCTTTCACTCTTTGGATGCATTGTTTAATCTTCAGTGTTAATAAGCAGACAATCCTGAGTTCAAAACAGACATATCAGACTCCAAGCCTGGAAAATTTCTTTCCACTATGCAGCAGAATATCTTACTACCTGTAGTTTCACAATGGGCACAGCCTCTTTTATTTACTTATTTATGGTTTTTTGGGGGGGGAGGCACAGTGTCTGTATCACTATGTACAGTCTGGGCTGGCTTCAGACTTATTACACAGCCAAGCAGGCCTCAAACTCACAATCTTCCTGTCTCAGCCTCCCAAGTGCTTAGATTACAAGTGTGCACCATAATACCTAGCTGACATGGCCTCTTTAAACTGCTTGAAAGCAAGAGTCCAAAGTGATTGCTAGTGGCAATTTACAAAACTTGTAAATAAGTAGTCTCAGTGTCCTAGGCTAACCTGTACACCAGTTACAGGCTTGAGGCATGGATTTGGGGTAAAGAAAAAGTCTATTTGACCATTTTCCTAGAGGAAGAACTCAGGGAAAATTCTTCCATGATTACAGCAAACTAATTGTAGGGACTGCCAAACAGCTTCTAGCAGCAAGAAACTAGTTGATGATGGAGAAGTCCTCTGTATATCAGTCATCCGTTGCTGCATAAATAATTATTGAAAATGTGTGTATCACAGTCTCTTTCCATTTGGAATGTGGAAGCAGCTGAGCTGGGAGGTTGCAGTCACCATGTATTGACTGAGATAGCAGGATTTGTTTTCAAGGTGGCTCATTCACATGACTGGCAAGTTGGTGCAGGGCATTGACAGGAGAGCTCAACTCTTTGCTATTTGGATCCCCAGAGGTCTGCTGGAGTGTCTTCATTACATAGCATCAGACTTGCTCCAGAGTGAGTGATTCAAGAGAAGAAGGCAAGGCAGAACCCACAGTCTCAGATGTTGCACTCTTATTTCCATACTATACTATTGGGGAAAGAGATCAGCTTTATTCAATATGAGAGGGAAGCAACAAGGGCATAAACCCCACAGAGCAAGGATCACTGGCTCCACTTGATGACAGAACTATCTAAATGTGGTATATGTCAAAGCTTAGTCATAGAATAGATTTCCTAGGTGACTGTGTCTGCCTGGACTTGAGAGCACACTGTTATGTGTGACTTTGACACATGGTAGTCAATTCCAGATGGTTTGAGTGTCTGGAGAAGATTCAGAGTGAGACACAAAGTTGATATTCTACATCAATTGTGGATATACAAAGGTGTAGTCTCAGGCAGTTGAAGTATTGAGTATTTGTAAAGATCCTGGGAGCCCTTGAGAAAGAATGAGCAAGTAAAGAAAAGAGGTTGAAAATAGAACAAAGAAACTGGGATCCACAAGCAGAAGGAAAAAAAATGTTCTGTGTTGTTTTCCTTCTAGAGACATCCAAGAGGTTTTGATGATGTGTATGCCTCAGATAGAGAGAATACTTTGAAGTAGACAAAAGCTACCAGGCAGCCCACAGCTTCCTCCAAGACAGAAAGCAAGAGGATTATGGCCTGAGAAACCAGTATAGAGAGGCCCATTCTAGCAGTTAATGGTTCCATTGGAAAAACAAAAAAGAAAGAATAGGAAAAAAAAAACACTCATTCCTTATAAGTCTTTTTTGTGAGAGCCCATGAATGTGGGAAACTGAAGCCAAATGTGTATGTATCATCAGTCCAGGTACCCATGATGGAAAGGAAAGTATACCACATCTGCCTGTATGACCAAGAACCCAGCAAGCCCTCTTATCAACAGGCAGCTGATGTAGTGTAATCCCAATGTATCATATTACACATATGTTATGCTGCATCTGCTATTTACTTAACTCCTTCATTTAACTGTATTAAAAATGCTTGTTCACATTTCACATGTTCCAGAGATAAATGGTGAGTAGTAATATGCTAATATCCTATGAAGCTTATTGTCATGGTAAGGTGGGGAGTAAATATACCTGTGATAAAAACTGTTACAATTCCTTAGTATACAAGTCTAGGACTAGACTAGTTAGTAAGAGTCATAACAGTCATCAGAGTAACAGAAGTCAGGTAGGGGATCAGTGACTTCATTAATAACAGAGGCTTTGTGGCCAGAATTCTGGGATCTGAATCATAAGTCTGTCATTCACTGGCTGTGTAACTTGTTCATATTTTAATTTATGAGTGTTTTTTCTTTATCTTCAAAACATAATATAATAATACCTACCTTATAGGGTTGTTGAGGTCTTCCTTCCTTCCTTCCTAACTTCCTTCGTTCCTTCCTTCCTAACTTCCTTACTCCCTCTCTCCCTCCCTCTCTTTCTTTCTTTCTTTCTTTCTTTCTTTTGGACATACTAGATTTTGAACTGAGGACTTCATGCTTACTAGGCAGGTGTTCTACTGCTTGAGCCATGCCACCAGCCTGTTATTGAGATCTTTACATGAGCTACAGCTATAATTGATTTAACTGGTGTGAGGAAAATGTGGTCAAGTGCTGTATAATGACGTTTTCATCAATGATGGTTTGCAATGGAACAATGGTTGCATACAATTAAAAAGAAGTGAAAATTCCTATCACCTAAGCCATGTCATAGCCATTACAAAACAGCTGACTACATCACTGAAGTGTTTATGGCCACGCTCATGTAAACAAACCAACTGAACTGCCAGTCACACAAAAATATAGCATGCATAACTATACATAGTACATAACAGTTGACAATTATAAAAGCAAATACATTAATGGCTTATGTGCTTACTTACTAGACTTTTATCATTTTTTGGAGCGCATTCTTTCTACTTACATATAAAAGAGTTCACCATATTGTGTTATACTTATAGCAGCCTCACACATCCCAAGTTGATGTCTCTTGATTGCATCCCTTTATCTTGCACTTGATTTAATCTAATATCATTTTGTTTGTCAATGCCCTAAGAGTAATAGGCTATATACACTATATATATAATATAGCTTAGCTGTGTAGTGGGTTAGACCATCCAGGCTATGATGTTCACATAGGACAAAGCAAGTCATTAAGTGACTTGCTTTGGATAGATATTAGTCATCATTAGATTAGAATCAGTTCATGCAATTCATAGAGTATCACCTATTTTGACATTTTTTTGCTTGAACTGTTTTAACAAGATATTTAAATGACATAGGAAAATGGATGTTCTAATGCAAATAAATGTTAGGTTAGAGCAACCATTTTATGTTTCAGGAAAAATGTATTCCATGTGTTAATCTGAATCACATTAAAGTTGCACACTACCACTCCCTGGTGTCTGCATAGACAAATTGCAGCTATCTAAAAGAGGAATTATTTCCGTTGAGGTTGAAACTGCAAAATGCAATCATAGGGCAACATCTCTTAAGAGAATTTAAGTGGCCATTATCCAAACTGCATAGTTCTATCAAAAACAGAAAAACTAATGCACCATTTTGACAGCTCCTTTTAACAATCTGAACAGGTTGTTAGCATTGGGCTTATCAAATACTGTAATTGACCTGGCTCATCTATGTCCAGATATAGTAGGCTGAATCCACTAGAGCCCATCATCCAATGTCGCTTCCAAAATACACTAAGTCCATGTGTCTGTCAGGAACCAGGTATTTTGTGTCACTTGTAAAAAAAATCATGAGAATAGTTTTCCTAGTTTCTTTGCAATGTCTTTAGCAGATTGAGTTGCAATGATGAGAAAGCAGAGAGCTGCAATACCTCACTCTGCACAGTTTGTGCTTCTTGCCAGTCCCAGGCCTTGATATTAATAGATTTTTCACTCCAAGTGTTCTTTTTTGAGTGACTGCAAGTTAAACGGATGAAAGGAAAGTAGCAATTACAACTCAGACATGTTCTTGTGGATAGCTACTGGTCTCTGATGCCATTTTTTTCTGACTCTTAGTTGTCATTTACCTCTATCTTGCTGGAGAGTGAAGTAATATTGAATAAAGATGTTGACAATGAAAGAAAGAGTTCTTGAGGTTTGGAAAATTTCTTCCTTCTGCCCAACTTAGATCAAAACTGTGTTCTCAAAGGTTACTAGCCTCAGGACTGTTTCTAAGTCCTTGAACTCTCTCTTCCATCAAATATGGAATACCCACTCCCTAGTTAACGCTATCCAAACACAAAACCCAGAATCTCCAGGTTCGCTTGTGATTATCTAAAGATACTATTGCTTACCCTATGCCTCAGAGCAACGGTTTTTAACCAAGATGCAAATAAAAGTGACCTGTACTTTTGCAAGCTAGGCATGGCATCCTGAGTCTCTGTTCCCTACCTCTAAAAGCATACAAACTCAGAAGTACCAAGTATATGGCCCATTTATTTACATTTCATAACATCTCTAGGAGTTTCTGATGCATCCCTAAAAGATAAAGATAGCCCATCTCATCTCACCCTAGGGAAAGATTTGTTCCCAGAGGTCTGGAGCAGTAAACATGGCTTTTTTGCTTGCCTTCTGCATCTGTGCACAGGGATACGGTTCTGCTTTTGAGAAGATGCAACTATACCCAGTCCTTCTTCTTGCATTTCCCTTTTTCTAACCTTTCTTTTCTTTACTTACCAAACCAAGTAACAGATAGGCTATACTTCTCACAACTGGGACAAGAGCTGGATATCAGAAAGTTGTGTTTAAAAATGGAAGGCACAAATCACATGATCAGAGTAAGAGGTATTTGATCAGGTTAAAGGGTTATAGTTCTAGAATCACAGAATAAAGAGGTGGGAAACTCTTTTTATAATTATCTGGTCAGGTTTCCATGACACATTATAATGCAGGAGCAATTCTGGAAGTGAGGTTCATAGACCCCTGGGGGATGCCTGAGACCTTCTCAGAAGTCCATGAGATCAAAACAATTTTCACAAAACTATGAAGACATTTGCACCAATAGGTCAAAAGCAATATTGGCACCTTAACAAGAATTATGGGGCTGATACTAAGTGTACCAATAGGCATTGTATTATTCACTGCCAGGCCCTCTCAGGACATTTTTTTTTTTTCAAAATTTTCCATTTTAATTAAAAATTAATAAACAGAATTGGATAAGGCCCTGGATTTGATCCTCAGCAAAACACAAAATAAATAAATCAGAAATACATTGCATGAGCCAATCCATGTTAAGCATTAGAATTATATTTGAGTTTAGAATTTTGGATTTTTTTTTTTTTAAACATTTTTTTTTTAATTCATATGTGCATACAAGGCTTGGTTCATTTCTCCCCCCTGCCCCCACCCCCTCCCTTACCACCCACTCCACCCCCTCCCGCTCCCCCCCTCAATACCCAGCAGAAACTATTTTGTCCTTATCTCTAATTTTGTTGTAGAGAGAGTATAAGCAATAATAGGAAGGAACAAGGGGTTTTGCTGGTTGAGATAGGGATAGCTATACAGGGCATTGACTCACATTGATTTCCTGTGCGTGGGTGTTACCTTCTAGGTTAATTCTTTTTTGATCTAACCTTTTCATTTTTTTAAAGCCTATTTCATGTAAGATCAAACTAAACAAAGTACAAATCACTCATTTTATTAAATCTTGATCCTTGGTTACATGTCTGATCTTTTCAACATTGCATTTGAGAAAATGAGAAATACATATAAAACATGTATACAGCATAACCAAAGTATGATGGTTTCCTCAAAGAAACGCATTTGTGCAATTGTTTGAGGTATGATCTGAACAGCTGCTTTTTCATAAAACACCATTTTTCTTGAAAGAGTGATGGACAGAAAATCTGTGGTTATTCCAACTTAGGTATTTGACCTTTTTGGGAAAAAAACCACAAATGATGTAAGCTTGTCATTTCAAGGAAAATGGACATATTTCTTGCCAATGATAAAACTGGAACATGCAAAAGAAAACAGAATTTTAGATTTTCTCCAGGTGCTAGCTATACCCACAATTCTAACGAATCTATCTTTTTGGATGTTTTATAATGAAATGTAGCAGCATATGGAAAAGCTAAATGTGAGTCAGCATGCCAGCATTTTCTAAATGATGGGTGCATGATGTTGTAAAACCATGCATGGGTAAAAGATTTCTTCAAAGGGAAAGATAGACCCATTGGCTTTTAATATTTTCATTTTAATTGATGTGTAGTAATTGTGCATATTTACAGGGGAAAGTATAATGATTCCATACTTATCAACATGTGTAATATCAAATATAGGTTATTAGCATATCTATCACTTCAAATATTTCTCATTTCTTTGTACTGGGAACATTATAGCCATTTGAAAATATGTAGATATTACTATTACCTGTAGTTACCTTAGTGAATAAAGAAAATGTGGTATATATTATGGTGGAATACTATTCAGCCATAAAAGAAAAAACAAATCCTGTCATGGAGAAGTGTGAGGAACATTATGTTAACTAAAATAAAACAGGCACAGAAAGACAAACACTGTATGATCTAAGTCATTTGTTGAATCTAACATACATTGATGTCATAGAAGTAGAAAGTAGAATGGTGGTTTCCAGATGCTGGGGAGTTTAGTGGGGAAGAGAGAGAGGGAGAGAGGATAGTCAACAAGTATAAAGTTATGAATAGCAGGAATAAGACCTGTAGATTTTAATGTAACAGATTCTAAAGCATTCATCCATTTGGCTTCGGATTGTACATTGCAATTACTTTAAAGAAATTAAAATTCTTGAATTTTGGTGTGGTATCCAAGAAGAATATGTACAATTAATTGTAAAGCTATTAAAGTACTCCTTCCTTTTCCAACCACTTAGTTTATAATTGAACATAAAAGCAGATATGAGAATCTCATTGTCCTCTATTATCTGGTATTAAAGGGATTTGCAGAAGTACAAATGTACTTTATTCCTTAAATATGCTCTATTTACAGACATATCACTTAAAAGATTACTCTCCAAAAGAAAACATGATATTTCAGATGTGGTCTGATCACAGGGAACAGGGCTGCAGTCTTCCTTTTGGCAGACATATCATATTGCTTGTGACATCATATATCTCTGTTTCTCATTTTCTTTTTTTTTGTTTCATAATCCCCTAATAAGCTTTATCTCACCCATCATGAATAAGTGAGATTATATTTTGTACCGTACTTGAGAACCTTAAGCTTGCATTTATTAAACTTTATCTTGTTAGAATTGACATGCAAATATCACTTATTTAAATCTCTTTGGATCTCAATCCTATGCATTTAACACATCATGTAACTTTTAGTGTGAAGCAACCACAGCCTGAATTCTTATCTGACAAAATATTTAGCAGAATAAGACCCCCCTTTTTAAAAGACCCTTTAATCTCCTAAGTGAGTTGTGTCAGAGCATACAAGAATTTCTGCATTCACCAGAGACTTTTTGTTTCACTCTACTGAAAATTGCAAATAAGGTTATTGTCCACTTTTAACATTCTTCCCATTCTCCAGGATTCCTCACAGATTTCTATGATTACTGAAATTGCAATCTTTTCTTCATAAATCATTCCTTTTCCTAGGATACAGCATAGAAGTGTTCTTGCTCACCAATCTCTTCTTGGATTTTGTTTTCCTCTTAAAATTAGTGAATCTGGCATTTCAACATATAGATCATTCTTTTTTGACAGAAAAGTGGTAATCAGGGAATTAAAAGATCTGTAGAGTTCTGTCTATGTTAGATATGATAGCATTCTGTCAACAGGTTCATTTTGTCACGAGACCAAATGGACCTGTTCCATTTCAATACTTTTTGTCTCCACAGAGATGCCATTGTCCCAGCTCGCTTTGCAATGTAGCATTACACCATTTAGGATTGTCAGTTCCTTTGTATTCATCACTATTTTCTTTATTTCTGTTGTTTGTTCAGAGAATTCCCTGAGCAACAACACTAATTTCAAGTGCCTGGTATTTTTTTTTTGTCTTAAAAGAATTTCTTGCAATTTCATCTTGTGTCTCCTGCTATTAGATAACATCTACCTTTAATCTGAATGTTTTAGTAGCTTCCTTCTGGAAGTCCAGAATACTTTCTTGTTTAGCCCAATTTTTCCCCCCTCTGTACAATAGGAACACCAGAATGACATGATCACTTTCTCCTAAATTATGACCAATTTTCTGTCAGTAACAAAATCTTGTTGATCTGTATTATATAGTAGCCATATTGTTTTTTGATTCTGTGTCTTAGAGAAAATTACCCAAAATGTCTGTGGTTATATAACTTTCCTATTGCAAGAGGGTCATGTTTCTCTGCTACTGTATTTACTTGATAAAAAGTGTACCATACACTACTTCTGTCTTGCTGGGCAATTTGCAATTTATTCCCATGAAGACATCCCTGAATTACATTTCCTATTATTCTTATTCTTAGAAGTTCACATTCATGAAATTTCCATTCTCAGCTTCTTATGTTTCCAAGAAAGTGTCTCTTCTTGGCATATGTAACTACTCTTGAATCCCTACAAATGGCCTATCTCTTCTCACTCTGGTTGTAATGGTTCTTCTTGTGTCCCATCAATATCAAGCCTTGAAGGACACTTGACAAGTCACTACCAAGCCTTGGAG
The DNA here is from genome assembly GCF_047511655.1 of Castor canadensis. NCBI lineage: Eukaryota > Metazoa > Chordata > Mammalia > Rodentia > Castoridae > Castor > Castor canadensis. The sequence goes on from NC_133387.1 coordinate 169,753,001, forward strand.
TTACTTCACAAGCTTGTATTTTATCACTAGTTACTATTGCATTCATTCTCCTTGATAGTTACCCAAAATGTCTGCATCCATGTCTGGGCACCTGAGGCTATGGGCATTATTTTCAAGACCTTTTCTATTCATGTGAATTACTAACTCCCAGAACTACCACTCATTTCTTTTGGTTCTATTTATTAACTGTTCTATTTTGGAATATCTGTTAGGATTTGCAGTTAAAAAATATGGCCAGAGAACTAAGATGCCTTTTCAGCTTTTTTAAGGACTTTATCAGATCTAGGTATCTCTTGTCAGAATTTCTAGATTAGAAATCAAGGTTAACCTAGTATTGTGGCTCAAATCTGTAATCTTAGCTACTCAGGAGGCATAGAACAGGAGGATCATGGTTTAAGCCTAGCAGGGGCAAAAAGTTGAGGAGACCTCATCTCAACTAATAAAAAGATAGAAATAATGATGCACACCTATCATTCTAGCTATGCAGGAGACATAAATAGGAAGATTGTGTCTAGGCTGGCTGAACATAAAAGGAAAACCCTATCTCCAATATAACTAAATCAAAATGGCTGAGGGGATAGCTCAAGTGTAGAACACCTGCTTAACAAGTTCAACCCCCAGTAATGCCAAGAAAAAAAATTAGAGCTAACACTGGTGTTGGTGAGTTAAGTACCATTAACATTAGCGAACAGGGTCCAGGTGGGGGATGGGGCAAGAATATGAGAGGGTACTTTTATTAATGATAGCACATGTCTTTAAATATTGAGATCTACGTGGCTCAGTAGAGTCCTCCCATCAATATTATAGCAGAGTCTGTACTAGAAAAGAACATTCCTTACCATTTCATTAACATGAATTGGGCCTCTGTGGCCAGAAATTGTAGGTGAACATCCCAGCATAGGAAATGCCTTATTGAAAATGACCCATTCTCTCAGGCCCATAGTGGGGCACAGCTGGCCTGTTATTACAGCACTCTTATTACTGTTGTCATCACCATCAGCATCCCAAATTGACTAATTATTCATAGTGTGTGAGGCATAAAGTGATGTCCCCGTCTGGAAGCTACTAATATAATAGAATCTCCAGTAGGAGTGTTTTCAGGGATGGCTTTTCTGGATGATAGAAACATCTGATGAAGGCAGAGGAGAGAGCTGTAGTTATTAAATGGGCTCCCAGTGAATTATCTCCAAGAGCCCCAATAACTTTTGAGACCCTGATATTTTTGCAAATTAGCAGCTGTGGCCTTTCCTGAACTGGTGCCGAGCATGAAGGTTTCAATGTAGTTACAATTCTATACATTTTCCACTTGGAACAATACCATGGATTCCATTAGGCTGTACTCAGCATCTTGTTTTCTAAACTACCTTTGGTGACCTCCTTTCTCTGCTTCCACTTTCAAATGTTCACAGGCACAGTGCAAGGAACCTATTAGGTGGCTTAAATTAAGGAGGATTTGGAAATCTCACTTCCTTTTCCCTGCTATGATCATGGGAGTCAGAGGGAATGACACTCTGGATCCACAAAAACATGTCTACACATAAGATACCATTCTCTTTAAAAAGGATGACCACCTAATGGTAGAAATTTCATGGTATAGCTGAGGGACTGACTTCAAGCCAGCACTTCCTCATGTCCATCCATGGTGGCAAAAACATACAACTCCCATGCTATTTTACCTTTTCTCCTGGAAAAGTAGCTCATGGGTCCTCACTCCCTCTCTTTATTCTTTCCTTTCTTCATTTTGTTTCTTCTCCCCATTGTAGTTCTTATATAGGGAACTGACATTTATACACAGGATATTTTGGTGCTCTACTTCAAATTATGAAATATTTCCCCAGAAAAAAATTCATTTGTTTACACATGCAAACATTTTTGTAGAATCATAGGTGATTTAAAACTCCCAAGTGACCCAATGTTTCCCAGGTTCCAAGGATGTCTTGTGGGACCCTCAACATTTCACAATGGGGCAAGCCATATATTTCTAGAAAGGGAGTAATAAAAACAAATCCTTAACAACTTTTAAAAATATCATGTCTTCTGAGATACAATTTGCATACAATAAAAATCATTGTTTTAGGTGAGTGTTTCAAGTATACCCATCATCATAAATAAGATATAGACTATTTTCAAACCCTGAAAATTTCCCTTATGTGGTGCTTCAGTCACCCATTCCTCCTCAAACTGCCAGGAAAACTGCTGATCTCAGTTTTGTCTCCAAAGCTTTATCTTTTCTAAAGTGTTAAATAAATTGACCTGTACAGTAGGTAGCCTTAGTGTCAGGCTTCATTCACTTCAAATTACTAACCATAATGCTTTTTTATCTTTTCTGAAGGAAAGGATGAAACAAAGTGAGAGGTACTATATGAGTTTGTCACCTCAGACAGACAAAAGAGGTGATACTTTGAGGTCTGTCCTTAAAGCTTGTCATCAAGTTAATACAAGTAGCTTATTATCAAAGTGAGTGATACCCTATGTGTGTCCATGTATGTCTCAATAGTTCACTCCTTTTTACTACTGAGAAGTATTCCAGTGTATGGATGTATCACTGTGTGTTTACTTATTGTCCTACCTCCATCCCTACTATACCAGTCAAATGGTCACCACAGTCCTTCTCAGTCACAAGCTGGATGAGTTGAATGATGCCTAGGAGTCACCAGGACCAAGCTCAGATATCTCAGGAAAAGCCAGAAGAGTCTAGAGACAGAAAGGTCCTTTCCTTTAAGTCTCACAGGGAGAACTTTCTTGGGCCCTCTCTCAAAGAGGATAACCTTCAGTCAATTATTCAGCTCACTGAAGTCCTCAATGGGAGACAATGGGTCCCATTCCATCTATTTCCTAAAACAGTAAGAGGTGCTGGAATGCAGGCAGGATTATGTCTCTGAGAATCAGTAGAACTCAGGATAAAATACACTCATTCCTTCTCATTCTTGTGGCCTGAGGTTAACATTCAACAATCCTAGGGTCTAAGAAATTGCCTCCTTTGCCTGAATTAAATGAAATCTAATGAAACGGAAATCCAGGTCAGTGTAGCTCACCATCAAACCTTCAGCCTCTGCATTCTGGCAGCTCTCCTTGTAATAATTAAACAGAAAGTCGTAGGCAGGCAACAGTGAAATCCATTGCTAATCTCGCCCCTCATCAGCCTATCCTCCTAAATGTTCCTTAATTAAGGTTTCTAAATGCTCTGCATTCCCTCTGCACCCACAGTACCAAAATGAAGCTGACTGCTTCAGGAATGCCCAGCAACCAGAGGTGTAAGGTCTTCTAGGGGTATTTCTCATCTAGAACATTAAAAATTAAAGATGAAATCCAATAAGTAGAAATGTGTACGAAGAATGAGCAGGGAGATGGGGACGCAGAGGGTTGGGAGGCGATTTCTTTTTTTTTTTTTTTTCTGCAGGATTTCACTTTAAGGATTCTGAAGGCGTATCGCTGGCTTTATCACGGCTTCTCCAACACACCAGGGAGTGAATGAAACAGCTGTCACATTTAAACACACACAGCGGTAATCCTCCACTGAGCACAATGCCAGGACAGAACAGAAAATCTATCAACACTTACAATGCATTCTATTTATTTAGCAACTTGTCTCTCTCTACCAAAAGTTCCATCTGCGAGGTTGAATCAGGGGCCACATGCCACTGGTGGCTTTTTGTGGTTTGGCACTACTTGAGGGAGGGAACATGGGAAGTGGTCAAATTTTGACCCCTGCTGGGTCGTATCTGAAGAAATTAAAATCACAGAACTTGAATTTTAGGATGACTAAAGGTCTGTAGCATAATGGATCCATAAAGCCCTTTATATCCAAAGGCAAAAGGCATGTGAAAAATTCCTTAAGCACTCTTACTTCCATATCCTTCTCTTCCCCCAATGACTTCATTTAAAAGACCAAGATCACCACATCCCTCCACCCCCGCAAAGCCCCATCTTGGTGGATACATGTCAATCACTACAGGCCTGTGATGGAAAGAAAAATTGCTTCAAGGGCATATAAAGCATATGCCTGGCCTGGTAGAAGACTCTGGAGAGAACCTCTGAAGTGCTTTTACATCCAATAGGATCTAAATTTTACTTATTAGTGTAAGCAAATATTTACTTATTAATTATGGTGCATTTAAAAATGAGAATTGGACATAGAAGATCTTACAGAAAATTTTAAAATCATGTTTCTAGCTTTCTAAAAAGGAAACCACAGCACAGAAGGCACAGAGAAGTTGTGATTGTCCAAAAGACCTTCCCATCTCTCTGGCTATGGAGAGTGGGAGGCAAAGACAGAATAAAAGGCTCCTGAGACCTAGATTTGTGGTTGCTCCAAGGGCTCTGCATGTGCCTGGATGAATGAAATTTGGGCAGTGAAATAGTTGTCCGTAAGGAATCTCAAATAGAAAAATGAAGAAAGCAGGGAGTATGAAAAGAAAAGAAAATTGAAAGACACAGATAATGAAATCTGCCATTATCTGCTTGAAAAGGCTTTCCTTTGGGAATGGCTTTGGGCCCATGGAGAGTTTCAGAGAATAAGTGGAGAATTCAGGAGAGACACACACAGAGATTATTAAAGGGATGATAACCAAGACTAGTTGATTAAAATCTACACAGGAGGCTGCTGAAAGATCAGTTAATTAATAGCCTTATGAAAGCATGTTTGACTTAATTCAATTATATTTAAAGAGATTTAATTCAGATAGTATTTTTTCCATCTAGATCATGCAAAGTTTTGTTCCAGTCAATGTGAGGGTACAAAGGTGAATAGGCATCCTCTTCCTCTGGTGAGTTTCAGTGTGAAATCAGGGACTGGATTCATAAGAAGCCATGGCATCTGGGAGAAAGACTAGATTTGGATTCTGACAGATAAGATCTAAATCTTGGCTCTGGCACACTCTCCTGTGTGACATCAGGGAAGATAGCTTTAATTTCATCACCTTATAAAACATAATGCTGTAATGAAATCTACAGAAGACTTAAAGAGGTATACAAAATTCTGTCCACTAGCAAAGCTCAGCTTGTAATAGTCTCCGCTCCATTCTTCCCAGACAGGAAGAAGAGGTGTTGAGAATAATGGGGAGTTCATTCTGGCTGGACCACAGGATTCATGAAGTAGAAGGAATTCAGACAAAAGCAAGCTAGGAATAATGCAGGCAGAGCCAAGGTAAGGGGTTGGAACTTGGTTAGGTAGGAAATGAGGAGACTGTAAAGCTTTTGATTAGAATGGTGATGATGTCAGAGTTGGGGTTTAGGTGGAGAAGGAAAACCTCATCAAACAGACTATTGTCATAGTCAAATTTGTGATGAGTTCCTTAATAATGCTGATCCTCCCCTCTGCTGTTTTTTCTTCTTCTTCATACTTAAGATCATGCTCCTTTATTTGTGTATTTATAAAGTAAAGGGCAGGAATCTTTGTATCATTTGCTGATATAATCCAAGCACATAGATAATATATGGCACATGATAGGCACACATTAACTACTCCTTGGAATGGAAAGAAAAGGAATAGAATGAGGCAACCTGGTGATTGTGTGGCCTGTGGAGCTAGAAGAATAGTGTTTACAGAGAATTACAGAGGAAATGCAGGTGAATGCATTTGGATAGCAAGCTGACCAACTTGTTTTCTGTTCCCTCTGAACAAAAGTAGGCTTAAACGCAATTGTGAAAGATTGGGGTTAAAGATTTTCCAGATGGAGTTTGTTCAAGCATTTGTGAGTTGCTTGATGAACAGAAGGTCCGTGGACAGAGCGCTTCTATTGTTCAGATGCTGGACACTGAGAGCTTTCTGACATGTCTGCAGCAACAGAGGACAGAGTGGTCCTCTCCATGCCAGCTTCCTCTCTGAGCAGCTCTGCAGAGCATATAAACATGCCCTCCCCACCCTCAGGTGCTTCACAGTGAGAACAGCTCTGCCTGGCCCTTGTTGGAGGGGTGATGTGCCAGGCTTTGTCTGTCACTGTGTCTTAGGCTCTTCTCTATACCACTCCCATTACCAGCTTTGGAAATGTGGAACACATTGTAATCTTTAACTCCACTGTTTTGAAATGTCCCTTCAATGACTATAATAATCATCTTACAAACAACCTAGAACAAGCTCTAATTGCTTCTAATGTTGTATTAGGGCTGGATGTGGGGAGAGTGGTGGCATGCTAACCATCACAGCCATGCTGTGATTATATAGTACCCTTGGGAGTGTATGCATGGAGGAAAAGGGAACAAGCCTATTGTTTTATGTTTTCCTTTCTTTTTGGTGAGCCTGGTTCAATGAAGCCTTCCCCATACCCGGGAAACCAGAGGGAGAGTGTCCCAAGCTGGCAGAAGGGGCTAAACCTTCTGGTACTTGGCGAGCAAAAAAGAACCATTTAATATACAAACAGAGATGCAGTAATGTATAGTTCACTTCTCTCAACTACTGAGGGTACCGATGTCTATGACCAAACTCTTCTTGTCACTGAAAAAGTCCTTAACTCTTAGGGATCCTGGGTGAAAGCATGAACCCAAGCCTGGGAGAAGCTCTGAATCAATGAGGGAATAAGTTCATGGACAAGTGGATCACTGACCGAGCCTTCTCCTATTGGGGGCCTAAAATGTAGGGGAGTCCTACACGCATCATTGCAGCTGTCTCTTCTACAGCTCCATCAACTGGTGCTCAGATTAAGTGCACCTAACCAATGATCATGAAGAATATCACAAGGGAGAGAATCACAACTCAGGCATAAAACCCTGTGTTGTTTCTGCTATTCCATGGTACCTTCCCTAAGCCTCTGATTTTGGGAGATTGGTTCTCATTTGGTCCTCACTGTACAGCCTTGAGATTAGCACTCAGTGTTGCTTCCCAGGTCTTTTCTGCCTCCTTAGACCCTCCTGCTGATGTCTGCACTTCCGCTCCTGGGTCTGTTGTACCCTCATCCCTTTGACACAGAGGCAAGAGGGCTTTCATCACTGCCACCAGCAGTCTCTCTGTTTTGCCTCTTCAGTTCTTTTCATTTATTTAGTCACAGAATCACAACTGGTGAAAACTGTGTATCATATCTATATCCTGTTCACACATTTCAAAGAGCATTTTAATTACTGTTCCATGTCATCTTCATAACAGGAAGTCCCTATGTAAGTCAGAAAGGCAGCTGTCACCTTCTACCACTTTACGGTCAAGGAAACAAGAGGCCTAAAGAAGGAAAATCTCCCATGGGAGTCATAGGATCAGGTGGTGGCAGAATTGGGACCTGCATGCAAAGGCTTGATTTGTGAGGCCAGTTTTCTCTCACCTGGCCACCACACCCTACCTGTATCAAACACCAGTCCTAGTCCCAGTTGAGAAAGCTGTCTCAGTGAAAGAGGTCGAATAGAGCCTCATTTGGAGAAGTGAGACAAAAGTGTGAGAACCCAGCAGAGCTGGGCATGGGGGTGGTTTAATTCTCTAAATCCCCATGGTTTTCTGCCATAGAGAACTGCCTATTCCAGAAAATAAAAAATCAAAATCCTAACCCATTTGTATACTATTTTTGTAAAAATGTTGATTTAAGTCTTTGCTCATTTTTTAAATTGGGTAATTTTGTTGTTACTTTTGAGTTATAAATGTCCTTTATGTAATTTGGATATTAATCCTTTAGTAGATACATGGTTTGCAAATATTTTCTCCCATTTTTATTTTTCATTTTGTTGATTGTTGCTTCTGCTATGCAGAGGCTTTGGAATTTTACTTGTTTATTTTGCTTTTTGTTGTCTGAAGGCATCCATTGCTAAGAACATCATCTTAGCAATCATCTATGTTTTCTTGTAGACCTTTTTTTTACAGTTCAAGTCTTACATTTAAGTAGTTGATTTTGTGTTAATCTGCTTTTGGCAGTACTGGGGTTTGAACTCAAGTCTTCATACTTACTAGACAGGTGCTCTGCTACTTGCCCTCCTCCCTTTTTGTTTGTTTGTTTTTTTCTTTAGCTAGGGTCTTGCACATTTTGTCTGGGGCCAAACTTGGTCAGTTACCCTCCTACTTATGCCTCCTATATAGCTAGAATTTCAGACATGTGTCACCATGCCAAGCCCAGCTTCTTTGTTGGAGACTTACTCACTTTTTGCACATGCTGACCTCAAACTGCGATCTTACTGATCTCTGTATCCTGAGTAGCTGGAATTTCAGGTGTGCTACACAATGCCTGGCTTGAGTTATTTTTTATATATGGCGTATGATAAGGGTCCAATTTTCTCTTTTTTTTTTATAGTGCTGGGATTGAACCCAAGGTAATTTGCATGCTAGGCAATCACTCTACCACTTGAGCTATGCCTTCAGCCCTTTCTTTGTTCTTATTTTTTATTTCTGAGACAGTGTCTTGCCACTACCTTTGCCCAGACTGGCCTCCAAATCATGATCCGCAGGCTTCTACCTCCTGAGCAGCTGGAATTATAGGCATGTGCTACCATGTCTGGTTCAATTTTAATTTTTTTGCATGTAAATATTCAGTGTTCTCAAATCACTTTCTAAAAAGTTATCCTTTCTTCACTGTATATTCTTGGTGCACTTGCCACAGATTAGTTAACTGGATGTGTGTGAGTTCATTACAGGTTCTCTGATCTGTTGCATTGGTCTGTTTTTATGTCAGTACCATACTGTTTTATTGCTAAAGGTTTGCCATATAGTCTGAAATGCCCTTACAGGTCCATGAGCAAGTACTTGATGTCACTAATCATCAGGGAAATGGAAATGAAAAGCACAATGAGATATTTCATACCTGTTTGGATGGCTATTATATAAAACACAAAAGAGGGCTTGGAATGCTGCTCAGTGGTGGAGCACTTGCCTGGCCTATGCAAGGTCCTGGGTTTGATCCCTAGCACCAAAAAGAAGAAAAAAAGGAAAGGAAAGGAAAAAAGAAGAAAGAAAAAACACAAAAATAATAAATGTTGTCAAGGCTGTGGAAAAATGGAACCCTTGTGCAATGTTGGAGAATGTAAGATGGTACAGTCATTATGGAGGTTCTTCAAATAATAAAAATAGAATTGCCATGTGATCCAGAAAACCCAACTTCTGGGTATATAACCAAGGGAAATGAAATCAGTATCTTGGCTTTCATATTCCTGTTCATCAAGCATTATTCACAACGGCCAAGGTATGGAAACAACCTGCTATTGATAAATGAACAGAGAAGCAAACTGTGGTATGCATACACCATGGGATACTCAGCTTTAAGAAACAAGAATGTTCTGCTATTTTGGGCCACATGCTGAATTGGGGACCTGAAGGATCCTACTTATAAACAGTCAAACTCACAGAAGCAGAGAGCAGAATTCAGTTGCCAGAGGTGGGGGAAATGGGGAGATGTTGCTCAAATGGTTCAAATTCTCAACAGTAAACTGAGTAAGTTCTGGGCATCAATATATATATATAGCCTGGTGACCACTGTTTACTTGAAGTTTGCAGGCTGCCAGAGTGGCTCAAGTGTAGAGTGCTTGCCTAGCAAGCATGAGACCCTGAGTTCAAACCCCAGAACCACTAAAAGTATAGAAAGGAAGAAATTTGCAAAGAAAGCATATATCATTTGTGCTCATTACAAACACATGCATATACAAACACAAAATGGTAATTAATTGGGTTGACAGATGTGTTAATTGTATTGTGGTAAGCATTTCACATTGTATATCATCACATTTTATATATATATATATATATATATATGTGTATATACATATATATATTTTGAATATATGACCTTAAATTGTCAATTACGTCCAAGTAAAGTTGGAATAGAATGAAAAATTCTAAAAATAAAAATTATTCCACCAGAGTTCTGTTCCCTGCTTTTCTGAGTGAAGTGAGTGAAGCAACTTTGAAAACAACTAATAGAATTTACCTCTCGCAGCTTCCTGTCCCGAGCGCCTTCACAGGGTCCATTTCCCAGCAGAACCTGGGATACATGCCCAGCATGTGTGCTGAGTTGAGGTCATGTGCCATGGCTGTTGTCACCTGTCCATGGGCTGGGTTCCTTAACCCCCACAGACTCATGGAGGCATCCTAGTCCTTTCTCTATCTGGAAGCCATCAGATAAAGGCAAAGCAGTAATTACTTATCCACTGCTCTCACATTATGTGTTCTCCAAACCCTCTGCTGATATTAACCCCTTCAAATCTTTTTGCAAAACCAGGTTAGTGCAGGAAGTACTCATCAAGCCAATATTCCATTGGATGAGTGGCTCTGTGTACCCACAACTTACAATCTGATATACCCAAGTCAATATTTTGACAGGTAAGGGTAATCTTGAAAGTGAGCAAAACATATCTAGTTCTAGACATGTATTTCATTCATTTATTCCATAAACAGTCATCGTCTGCCTACTATGTGTCAAGTACATAGTTACCAAAGGTCGGTATAGTGCTTGGTTTCCAAGGAAGACAGACTGCTACAATTTCTTCTTCAGCTTATTATCCACCTGCTAGAAACTTTAAAGTCATGCTAAGAACCACAGAAAATTTAGAAATCAGATTGATAAAAATAAACAGAACACTTGGAAAAAAGCCTGTGCCTCTAGCTGACACACACAATCTCAGCCTTGCTGCAAAAACATGCAGAAACAAATAAATAAAAATGAGAACAAATGACAAGGAAAAAATTTCAACTCACCCATATCAGTTGACACTTCCCATAGTGCACTGCAAAGTCAATTTGTGTAGACATGCATACAAGTGCTCCTTTCTTTGCCATGGTGGTTCACATCAAACTTACATTTCATTCATATTAATTAAGCAAATGTGTCAAAACAATTACCTCTTATAGACAGGGACTGGCAACTACGTCTTTCCTTTTTATAAGTTTCCTTTGGAGCAGAGTAATCAAGAAAGTTGTTTTCACAATGTAGGGACCTTGTTTCAATTCAGCTTTTGCTGCAAAAGGCCACCACCCTACCCCACACTGGAACACAAGTGTCTGCATTCCTACCCACTGATATTGCACAAGGTGAGACCTGCTGTCCAAGCTACATGTGACGCCAGGTGTATGAGCTAAAGGAGAGCAATTTGGCAAACAATCCACAGTAGTGTAGAGAACAACCTTTTTATAAATGAATACATGCTGTTGGTGGCTGGAACGTAAAGGCATCTTGAGAGAGGATAGAATAAAAAAAGCTGTCAAGTCAGGTTGAAGCGTTTTGACACTGAAGCTACGAATGCTGCAATAATCTATTACCATAGGAAGCATCCTCCACTCTAGGTGTTTGTTATAAATCACTCCCCCTCCTTTCCTTTCTCCTGCAGTTAATATATTTTCCTTCAGCAAATATTATTTGCTGTGCTTTACTAGCTCTGTTCAGCTGTTAACATTTGTGTCTATAGTTAGCATTTTTATTCGGCTAATATTTTCATTCAGTAACACTCACCAAGCGTCGGTTTCATTCTCATCATATTTGCTAGAAATATTTTCTTCCATTAACATTTGTTTTTCCCTTTAACTTTTTTTATATGCTAGGTATTTTTATCTTCTGAGGACTGTCAGCTTTAACTAGCATCACAAGCAATTCTGATCATTTACTGAAGTATTCTGAGTTAGCAGCTACATCCCAGATCAACCATCTATCCATGCCTCAGTCTTTGGTATCTTTAAAATGGGAGTCACAAACCTATTGTAATGATAATGGAGTCAATGGCTCCCCTCCAGTGGCTGAATTAAAAGATAAATAAATGTTCAAGTTATTCAAGTTCATAGAAGGAGGTGCCAGAAACAAAAAGGTGGAAATCCAAGAGAAATAACTCATTTAGATTGTTATAAGGGCAGTGGAAATTACTGCAAGAGAGCTATACAAAAGTAGAATTTGCTACCTTGGGAAATGTGGAGCTTCTTTTTACTGAAGGCCTTAGAGAAAGGGTTCTCAAACTTTCTGTTGGTCCCCAACCCCAAATTTTAGATTCCTTATGGCTGGGGTTGGTCTGAAAATTTGCATTTCTATCAAGTTCTCAGCTGAGCTGCCTTACTAGGTCTGGGACCATACTTGGGAAACACTGATTTGAGGCACATGATGATGGACTGGCAGACAAAGAGATGCCCCTTCTCCCTTCTCTTCCTTCCCGAGGGTTCCTCTGCTCTTTCCTTGATGGTTTACATCTTCTCAGAGCTTCCAGTCTATAGTTCAACTCCCAAACAGCTGATGTTGAGGTCCATGTGAGCCTAGGAAGGGAGGCATTTGGGTCTGAGTGGTGCAGGCAACCAAGTGTGGGTAGGATGCAGGGGAAGGATTTGCAGAAATATGTAAGTAGGTGGAAAAAATTTTGTCTTCTTTTATACTCCCTGCAATCCCTGTGGCATTTAAAAAAATATTTGTAGCCACTTACAATATGCATTTAACCAAATAGTAATGCCTGCCCCATATGCCTAATACATAATACATTATTTTTTTATTTTTTAATTGGCACATAGTAATTGTACATAGTCATGAGATACAGTATGATAATTTGATACATGTATACACTATGAAATTATTAAAGCAGGGTAGTTAGCATTTCCATTTTCTTAAACATTTCTCATTTCTTAGTGTTGGGAAACTTCAAAATCCTCTCTTCTAGTTCTTTATAAAATATATAATAAATTGTACACTATAGTTAACCTATTGTGTATAGAACACTAAAAGTTATTCCTCTTTTCTAAGTATATTTTGGTACCTGTTATCAACCTCTATCTTTCCTTTCCTTACCATTCCTATCCTCCAGTGACCACTATTCTATTCTCTATTTCTATGAGATCAACATTTTTAGCTTCCACATATGAGTGTAAAAAAGCTCAGTTCAGCCTTGACCCCACTCCCAATGCTGTCTTTATTATTACTCCTGTCCCACATTCCCCCAGTCCTCTTACTATTGGAGGTATTCCTGCTGTAGCGGATATCTTCTTGTGAGCTTTTAGAAGGGTTTCTTAGATTAGATGAGAGATGGATTCCAAGGGCCTCTCCATTTTTAAGATTACTTGCTTCCATGCCAGTATCCCAGAGACGACTATTAGGTTGTCAGGTGGGACTGAGGCAGGTGACTTAGATTTCCACGCACATTTTTGGGGCTGTCTTGGTAACCACTTTGGGCTAATACAGGCAGAATCTTTGATCTTAGTTTCAAAATGCTTTATAATACTGAAGCTTTCAGGTTCAGACCCCTCAGCACTTGATGCTTCCCACAGTCACATTTTGCAGATTGGTCCTGGGACTACTGGAGAAAGAAGTGATCCCCAAAGCCAAGCTAGGATCCTGCCAAGCCCAATTCATGGGCAATGTGGTACCAGATGGAATAGAGAAAAGTGCAGCTCTCCTCCTGACATGCAGCCTGAGACAGGCCTGGTGCTGAACCCAGAGACCAAAAAAAGGAGAAGAAACAGAGCTGGTGGCCGGCTGCCTTTCTAAAGGGCTCATTCTGGCATTTTGGCAAGCACAATTACAGACTTGACCCTTGGCGCAAAATGACATTCGAAAGCTGTCAGTTTCCAATTAAGTTCTGGCACACTCTGCTTGGATTTGGATTTGACAGGAGTACCCCCTTGCTCATCAGTGTCCACCACTACCCCCTACCAGCTCCACCCCCACCAAGCCTCAGCAGCATGCACCCACTATCAGTCCACACAGCTCTAGCTAAAGCAGCCAACCCCCATTCCAAAGCAGGACCTCAGGGTGCTTGATCTTCTTTTTCTTCTGAGCATCTGTTGTCCAGAAGAGGATGGCAATTGGCCATGCAGGAGGAACAGCGAGAGTTACCTGGATGCCAGCTCTGTGCCCATCATTCTGAGCTAGGGTTTAATAAAACCCATGTGAAGCTTCAGGCACAGAATCCCTTGGGTGTTTTCTTTGTGTTCTATTTTGCATTTCGCAGTTGGTTGACATCACTCAGCTGTCAAAATCATTTCCTGGAGACTGTTAGGAAATCTGGGTAGAAAGCCTGCAGGTATGTGAATACTGTTTATCAGAGAAGAGCATATCTACTGGAGGTACTGAGAACGTGTGGTTTCTAGAAAGAACTTGGGAGGAGGGAAAGAGGCTGGAAAAAAATAGTTTAGAGAACAGCAACACAGGTGAGAACAACTTGCCTCTGCTGAGGCTGTTATAGATCCCAGTTTTTATGGACCTTTTGGGAAGTGTGAGAAGCACACTTGTGCACCTGAGATGAAAATTTTCCCTAGTCCTCACTCCTGACAGAGTGAGTTTTCTGGGTTCAGACCTTTCAGGTCTGTTAGGATCCAGGCATTTATTCCAATGTGGTAGGAAAAACATGTTTTGTGTATAGGTAAAAACATTGCTTAATTCTTAATTCTAATTTGACTGTATTACTTACTAGTTGTGTGATTATGAGCAAGTTATATGTCTCATAGTACCTGACTTATCTGTAAAAGGAAAAAAATAATACCTAATACCACCAGGTTGCTAAAGAGTAAATGAGGCTACAATAGCAAAATGAGAATAGCAAAATGACTATATGAAGGCCAAAAGTTTAAAAATGATTGAATTCTTCCTCCTATCCCCTGACTCTTTATTTACAGGAAAGGAATTCATCCTCTGTGTGTGTGTGTGTGTGTGTATATATATATATATATATATATATATATATGTACTTCCCAACTCACTGCCTGCCTTCCTTGAGAAAGTGCATGCTGTAGGTCCATCTTCTAATCTTTGGTTAGGAATGCATTTGCTGCAGGTAACAGAAACCCTGATATAGTGTCCTAAGCAAACAAGAGATTTACTTTTCTCACATAATTATCTAATTCAGGTTTTGCTGGGACTAGTTCAGAAGTATGAAAGCTGTTATCTCTGTGCTTACCTGGGTCTTTCCCCCACAGAGGAAATGCAAGACCATTGGTACATTTTCAAATGTAGCAGCCACATTCAGACAGAACCAGAGCATTGTCAGCTGTGTTTTTTCCCTTTAATCAGGAGAACAAAACACCTTCCCAGGACATTGCATTGAATCTCAAGTGAGAATGTTGAAGGGCCATGCCACCTCTTGCTTCAAGGGAGTAAAAGAACACTGTGTTTAATTTCTCCTTCCTGTATATTGGAAGAGAAAGGAAAACCAAGGTTACAAATGTAGTATCAACCGGTAAACAGGGTCTGCCATGATGACCAGTGGTAGTGAAGTTTATATTTTTCTGATAAAGTTTAGTATATCAGTTGCTATGGTTTGAATGGATTCAAAATTCATGTGTTAAAAATTTAATCCCCAAATTCATATGTTGATGTCATTTAGAGTTAAGTTCTTTGAGGGGAAATTAGGGCTTGATGAGATCATGGGTGCTGGGCCCTCATGATCAGATTAGTGGTTTGATGAGAAGAAGGGATGTAAACTGGCACACTTCCTCTCTTTCACCATGTGATGCCTTCCACCATGTTGTGAAGCAGCATGAAAACCCTCAATGGATGTAGCCTCTTAACCTTGGACTCCCCAGCCTCCAGGTGCTAAGAAATAAATTTAGTTCCTACCTAAGCTTCCCTTTCTATAGTATTCTGCTATAGCAACAGAAAATGGACCAAGACACCAGGATAGCTTAGTGAATCCATTTAGTATGATGACAAGCATGAGACAGTGGGCAGCTTTCTATATCTAACTACAGATGAGTATGACTATTTGGTCATGGAAGGAGAAGCTACTGCTAAGAATAGAGGTTAATAATTTTATTATCACCAAAAGTGTCATCTGCTTTGCATTTCTCACTCACTAGAGGGTCATTTCAATAGCAATAGTGTTATGGGTTCAATGCATCCTCCCCAGATTCAAATGTTAAAATCCTACCCCCAAAGTGACAGTATTAGGAGGTAGAGCCTTTCTCAGGTTATTTAGGTCATGAGAGTGGGGCCCTATGAATGGGATTAGTTCCCTTATATAAAAGTACTCCAGAGAACTTTCCATTATACTTTTAGTCTTGTGAAGACATAGTAAGAAAATGGCCCTCTACACACCAGCAGTGTATTTAGCCACAAATAACAGAAATCCTAATTTGGTGTCTTAAATCATCCAGACTCTGAACTTGCTTAGTTTCTAATCTTCAACTGTTAGAATGGAATGCTTTGTATTTCAGTCATCCAGATCTGTTATATAAGACTGTCTTAGTCCATTTTCCAATGCTGAAACAAAATATGTGAGGCTAGGAACTTTATTTTTAAAAGAGGTGAATTTAACTCACAGTTCTGGGGGCTTAGGAGCATGGTGCTGTCACATGTGTGGCTTCTGGTTTAGATGGTGTCACATCATAACAGAATCAGAGGCAGAAGTGAGCAAATGCAAGAGAGACACATATGTGAAAGAGGAAGCAAAAGAGCAAGCTGAGAAATCCAAACCCCATTTATAACAGCCCACTCTCGAAATAACTGACACAGTTCTGTGAGTTACATTGATCCCTTCCTGAAAATGGAAACTCTGTAACTTAATTACCTCTTAAAGATCCTACCACTTCTCATTACCATTACATGGGGTACCAACTTTTAAACCTCAAATAGTTGGAGGAGAAACAATATTCAAACCATAGCACAGACTAAACTGCCTAAAACACATAGCCAGCTTTCCTTCATTTTGATTATATACAGGTACTGTGCTTAGTTTTTAAATTATATTATTTTATTTGATTCCTCAAAACTAGGCACAAGAACCCATCTGAATTAATTTGAAACTTAGCTATGCAGAATCAGGGGCTAAGAGAGAACCCAGAACACATATTAGAAAGTTAGGCAGAGCAAATTAAATAAGTCTTTTAAATAATTCAGCTGAGGGCCAGGCACTGTGGCTCACACCCATAATCCCAGTCATTCAGAAGGCAGAGATTAGAAGGATCATGGTTCAGAACTATCCCAGGCAAAAAGTTAGCAGGACTCTATAATAATAAATGAGCTAAGCTTCATGCCATACACCTGTAACCCCTGCTACACAGGAGGAATAGATAGGAGGATCATAGCCCAAGGCAAACCTGGGCGTGGGGGGGGTGAAACAAAACATAAGCACCTATTTGAAAAAGATCTAAAACACAAAAGGTTAGAGGTATGGTTCAAGTGGTAGAATGAGTACTTTTTTATTCTGAATTCAAACTCTAATACCAGTACTGCAAAAAATCAAACCAAGAAAAATAATTAGGTTGGGACGAGATAGAGAGAAGAGAGATCAGAGTAAAAATACATATTGAATTTGGAATTAGACAGTCTTGGGTTATAATTTCAATTCTGCCATGTATTTCTTTTTTTAAAATTTCCTTTATTCATATGTGCATACAATGATTGGGCCATTACTCCCCCCGTCCCCCTGCCCCCTCTCTTTCCTCCCACCCCCTCCCTCATCCCCCCACCCCCTCGCTTCCAGGCAGAAACTGTTTTGCTCTTATCTCTAATTTTGTTGAAGAGAGAATATGAGCATTAATAAGGAGGACCAGGGGTTTTGCTAGTTGAGGTAAGTATAGCTATATAGGGAGATTCCTAGTATTGCTTCCATGTACATAAGCGTTACTTTCTAAGTTGATCCTTCTCGAGCCTTTTCTCTAGTTCCTAGTCCCCTACTCCTATTTCTGCCATGTATTTCTATGGGTGAGGTACTTATCCTGTCTGAACTCCTATGTTCTCATCAACAGAGTGGGATTAATAATATTATCTATGTCATAAATTTTCTACAAACAAATAATAACTGCAAATGTTTGTGTATCACATGTGCTAGATGTTGTTCTGATCCTCTCTTTCTCTTGCTCTCTCTCTCATTTCCATTTTACAAATGAGGAAACTGGCATAAATGTTTTAATGTCCAAGGAATTAAGATCCAGGACTCATGACACACAGTCAATATTATACGCTGATGTTATTGAATTTTTACTAAGGTTTCATGGAAAACATTGGCCTACACAGTGCTCTATTGGTTTTATAATCCTTTTTTTAAAAATATTATCAGTTTTTATTCTCTTCAAGTGATCTTTAGGTAAATATCTTTACATCAGTGTTTCTCAACTATGTTCATCCCTCTTTTCCCTGAAGAATATTTGTAAATGTTTAAAGACATTTTTCATTGTCACCACTAGAAGGGGAGGTGACATGTGCTCCTGGCATCCAGAAAATAGAAGCCTGAGATTGTAGGACCCTGCTAAATATCCTACAAAGGCAGGAAACAGCCATACAACAAAGAATTACCTAACCTTAACTCTCAACACTGCTGAGGCTAAGAAACTGCCCTAAACTAAGACAGATCTGCAGGTAGTGATTGAGGTGCTAGAGTCAATGCAAGGAGACTGAATGGAAAGATCTGGAAAAAGCTATCTCCAGACAGCCCAGACAAAGGTCATACTGTTAGTCAGTACTGCAGGTGTAGCACACATAAGAAAAATTAAAAATCATTATCAAAGCCCTCTGTGAAACTTGTACATTATACAGGTTTATACCTAAATTAAATGTACATAGAATGCATATTGTCCTCAAACCTGTGTTGTCTCACACACTCTCATAAAATCCTTTGTGTATGTCCATTAACCTCTGCATCCTTTTTAAAGTAAATCTCTGAAGTGGGTTGACCCTATCTGTCTCTTAAGAGTCAAGATTTTGGTGCCCAAAAAGAGCAAACCATTTTTGTAGGGCCTGATTTAACAATGTGTTTTCAGTCTAAGTCTACTACATAAGACTCAGAGTGGCCCTAACAAAACAGGTATGATTTTGGCAAGTATACTGAAAACTATTGTTGGAGATGAGTAGCATGGAATGCCTCTCTGTCTCTAAATGAGTCCTGACTTCTAGCACCTGACCCGTCTTAATTATAACAAGCATGATAGCATTAGGTGACATCATTGGTGAAATGTGCACTTGCATGCGGACACTGGGCTAGTTTTTACATAAAATAGGTCACTTAATCTTTGCAGGGAATCTATGTGGTCAGCACTTTATTATCCTGTTTTACATACAGGGAAACTGGGGGAGAGAGTTTAGATAACTTCCCCAAGATCACATTCATAATAGGTGTTATGACCTCATTAGGAACTTAGGGCAATCAAATTCCAAAATCTATGTTCTTAGACTTGCCTCTATACTACCTCTGGGCATCTATTTCCTAAATATAGCACAGAAATTTGTGGGGACACTGGTACCTCATCTGGATGAGCCCTGGGACCCATCTCCTGGATACTATCTCATATGATTAAATACAATCCCCCTAATCCTCATTTCTCTCCATAACTAGTGAATCTAAACCTTTAACACTTTTAACACATGCCATGTTTTTGTGGGAATGAATTCCACAATTTGCTTCCTACTGTGCACTAAGTTTCTTTTGTACTACTGAATTGCCTCTTCATTGCTTCAGAGGTGCCCCTCATTCTTCTACTGCAAAGAAGTCTTGCTAACATTTCCCATATACCTATTTTTGTGCCCTTCTTGCATAACAAGTTTCCTCTCATCGCCAATCTTTCCACCTCCTTGATCACTGAAGTGGCCCTTCTCTGATTGTGCTCAGTTTTGTTGCAGAAAATGCCTGAAGACCCAGAGGAAACATTGGTACTCAGTCAGTGAGCATCCTAGACATCAGCACCTCTATTTAATCAAATCCACCCCTCTTCAGGATGTTTTCACTAACACCTGGTATAGGGATACCTGGAGTCAGAAGCACTTAGAAGAATTGTATATCCTCTTATATCTATTTCTATAATAATTAAATAGGAGAAGGAGGTGGAATAATGCCTAAAAGCAGGCATTTTAATACTAGCAATACATACTCAATATAATTGAATAGCCACAACTCTTAAAATAGACATTGTCAAACTCACTTGACAGAAAAGCAAAGGAGATTCAGAAAGATGAGCTAAATGGTTCATGGATAGATACCCTGTTAGAGTTGGCTCAGGTCTTAAGCTGGGCCCATGCTCTCTCTGCCATACCCATTAGCTCAGCCATAACCACTGAGACAAAAAGAAGGAAATACATGTACACGCTGTTCTGGGTTCGCTAACACTGAGGGTGGTTGGAGGGGACTGAATCCCACTTGCACAATCAGAAGCTTGGGTTACCTTCCAAGTCCCACTCTCCTCCACCATTTTTCATTGTTCTTCTTTCATTTGGTCTTCTTTAGAGCAGCTTGTTATTTATCCACCTGAGAAACTCTTAACACAATGCAGCCAAGCTTTCCTTGATGAAATAAAATTGTAAAAAAAAAAAAAAAAAAAAAAAAGATGGAGGGACTGAGGAATCACCTATAAGAAGTAAAGAGCATCCTAGGAAAAGATGGAATTCAGGTTTTTAAAACAAGATAACCATCATTGTCTTCATCAAAGCCCCATTTAAGGGCTGGTGGAGTGGCTCAAGTGGTAGAGTACCTGCCTACCAAGCATGAGGCCCTAAGTTCAAACCCTAGTACTGCCAAAAAAAAAAATAAAAAGGCCCTTTATGACCTGGGTACGTGGGCTACCAATGCTCTCAGAGAGAAAACTCTCATTATTAGTTATGTTGTGCATCTTTTTAATATACCCTTGGCCATTTGCCTCTCTCGGGATACTTATCAAAACAACACATCATACCCCATAAACATATATAATTGTTGCATGACAGTCAAAAGTAAAATAGTTTAAAAATAAAAAATTCTCCCCCTTTTGTTGCATTTGTTAGATAATACTTACAACGATGTCTCAGACATCAGTCTCCAAATTTTTCCTATACAAACCCATTTAATCCTCAAACAAATAAAGAATAGTTGTATTATTATTATTATATCACAAATAATACCATGGGCCACAGAGAGGTTAGGTAGCTTGACTGAAGCCACTCAGAGTGAATTGCCAATTATTTGATCACCCTTGATATCAGCCTGCGTTCTTCATCCTCCACCATTCCCCAGATAACCTTTGACCACCCTGGACTGCCTTTAGCAACAATCCTTTAGTCTGATTTAGTTAGATGCCCCTTGCCTCCAATGTTTCTTTACTCTTAGTAATTTTCCATCCACCAACTTTGAACTCTGCTCCTTGGATACAAATTCCCCTTGTCCACGATATATTCAGAGTTGAGCCCATTCTCTACATCCAACTACAAAATCCCATTGTGATGGTATCACACACTGTGAGTCAGGCCTAGGCCAGCTGTGTGCTGAGATTGTCACTATGACTAGGGCCAGAAAACTGATCTGCTGTACTCTTACTTCAGGGCACAGGGCTGTCTGCTGAGCCAACCTTCTTCCCACAGCAGCTGTCTCACCAATTGGGCAGACCCAGTGTCAGGTCTCCAAACATCTGGTACCTGCTTCCCTAACTGGACCCATCTAAACCATGCCCTGAGATTAGGTGGAATAAAGGAATAAAATCCAGAGTAGTGAGAAGGATAAGGATGCTTTTACATGTTTTGCATGGTTTCTGTTAGGGGTTTTGGGTATTCTACTACCTTTTCTTTTTTTGTACTGTGTTTTAAAGGCTTCGTTTGAATCTACTCTTATTTTGCATCTGCAGTTGAAAGCTTTTTCCTTTAGAAACAACTTTATTTTTAAATTCTGAAAGGCTCAGGGTGGGAATAAAAGACAAAGAGTAGAGCTCATGATGTTAAAGTGACCCTAAACTCAAATGGGAGTAATTAATTATTAGCATGATAATTATTTAGTATAGTTGTTGTTGCTTGAATTTGGAAGAAAGGCAAAGATTTTGAACCATCTCACTTTATTCTCCACCAATTCTATTCATTAGATAACTCACCTTTAATTAGCTGACATTAGCTTCTGTTATCATTTGTATTCATTGTTCTCTGGTTTACTGGCTGAAATCACACAAAACAAATATACTACTAAGTCTCCATGACAAGTCTTCAAGTATTGGAAGATAAATTTATGATACTGTTAAGGTGATTTTTTTTTCCTTTTCAAATCAGTATTTCCTTTCCTTGCCACATTCTAGTCATTAGTACCATGCAATTTAAATCTCAGGGATGAATATGAAATGGTATCCTTTGTCTTGTGGGAAAATGTCCCATTGACTTTTTTCTTTTTTTCCATGCTGCGAGCTGACATAATGAGGACTCCAGAGTAGAGAAACATGCTAGTTTAGGTGGAGAGCTACCCCTGAGAGCTGGGTGGCTCCTCCTTGGTTGATAAGCTTTAGCCCTCTGCACAATGTTATGATAGGAATGGGTATGATGAACAGCCATATTGAATGACCAAATGTCAGGAAGAGTACCTAAGGCACATGCAAATAGCAGGGGAATGTGCCAGTTGGAGGGGTTTTGAGAGATAATATGAGCTCCACACACATGCCTGGATTCCCAGTGTCTGATCAACTCTGGAGAAAGACATCTGGTAGAACCTTGGGCTGAGTATAATAATAACAATGAGAATAATGAAATGAATAAGAAGTAACAAGTTTGGGGTCATTATGATGAGTTATGTACTGAACCATCATTTCTGTACAACTCACATCATTATGGTAATCCAAATTTTACAATTAAGGAAATGGACACAAAGATTGACAAATGGGATGAGTGGGATTCCATCCAAATAGGCTGAAACTGCCCATCCCCCTGCCAACCCCTTAATCTTAACATCTGCACCGTATTGGTTTGGGTCTTTTTCTATAATTCAGGACATGTCTGTGATTTTAAAAAGACTGAAGTATTTAGGTCAGTCAACCAGACATATTTCAAAGAAGGTAAATCAGGAAGAAACATACTTCAAAACAATCAGTGTGCCAGGCAAAGGTGAGGTATGACTACATCTACATCTGAGATGGAGCTAGATGGCCAGTGCTCTCTGTGGGGCACTTCAACCTCAGCCTATCAGCAGCAGATAGTACTGAAGCCTACCAGGAATAGAATGTCTTTGGTTCAAGGCTGAGATGTCTTGGGTATTTTACTGGCCCTTCCACCCAGATCAGAATTGAATCAGGAGCCCAAACACAGTGAGTCTGCAGCCAAAGCACACTAGCAAGTCAAGCTGCAAGAGCTGGCAAAGAGCAAACACAAGGGACCAGAGCACTCTGCTGACTTGCACTCGAATATAGACATCCAGGGCAAGAGCATCTTGATCTGCTGCCTTCTTCTTTTCTCCCGAAGATAACAGAATAGAGTCTGCATCGTGATACTTCTCTCTGTGTCACTGTTATCCTCAGGGGCATCCAATTTGGCAGTTTTATCTGGGCATTTTTCACTTTCTTCCACAAATTTCATTTTAGAGCTCTTTGGTCAGGTCAGCAACTCTCCTCCCACATTTTCTATGATATGAACACCACCTCTTGCCAGGAACTCTTTGTTCTGGAAAGCCATGGTCCAGGAAAACAAATCATGCTCTGACACCATCTATATAGCCAGCTGTTGCCCACTCATATCTTACTTTCCCTGCCAAACTTGCAACTGCCAATTAGAAGCAGAGCTGAAAAGCAACACTTTTTGTTCCTGCTGTTTCCTTTTTTAAGAAAAAAAATCTTACCCACCACTTCAAAATCATTAAAATTGTATATAATCAGTTTTATTCTGATTGCACCATTTAATCTCAAATTAACCTAGAGAAAAGTAAAAGTCAATGGATTCAATGTGCTTTGGAAATTTTCCTATTTCTGTATCCTGTTGGATAGTGACTCTTGGGACCATGTAAAACCTACCATTCTACCCTTACTTCAGGAGGGTCCTTTCCTGGCAGAGAAACCAAGTGACTGTGTGAATTTTTCTTTTCCTTATGGAAGATGATAAAAAGCATCACTGTTAGGCACCACGGCTCATGTCTGTAATCCCAGCTACTCAGAAGATGGAGATGGGGAGGGCTGCAGCTCTAGGCCAGCCTGAGCAAACAGTTAATAAGACCTCATTCTACAAAAAAGCTTGGCATAGTGGTGCATGCCTGTTATCCCAGCTACAGTAGAGGCATAAATGGAAGGATCATGGTCCAGGCTGGTTGAGGGAGAGGGGAAAATAGGAGACACTATTTGAAGATTGACTAAAGCCAAAAGAGTTGGGGTGTGGCTCAAGTTGCAGAGTACCTGCCTAGGAAGCATAGGGCCCTGAGTTCAAACCCTAGTACTGCAAAAATCCAAAAAGCAAACAAAAAACTGACTTGTACTAATATTTAAATATAATTTAAATTGTTCTGTGAAGAACAATGTATTTCTTCCCAAAAACCATATATTGTCATTGTTGGAAATATCATCACATTTGCTTTAAAAATGAGACAGGGGCTCAGGATTTAGCTTAGTGGTAGAGCGCTTGCCTAGTATCGTCAAGACCTTGTGTTCCAACTCTGTCACAAAAGAAAATGAAAAAAAAAAGATAATTCCATGACATAGTTCATCTTACTTGAGCTTAGGATAGCAAGCATAATGATATTTGGATGGATATAGAGATGAGACTATATAATAGATTTACTACATAAATGATACATAATAATAAATAATATATAATTACAGAGCCCCTCTCTATTATCACACACACATGAACACGTACATATATACATACATAAAATATATAAATGTAGAGAGAGGGAGAGGAAAAGAGAGAGAGAGAGAGAGAGAGAGATAACCTGGTATACTTAATGCTTGTGAGACAGTTAAAAAATCTAGCCTTGTTAAGAAACTGTGTTAAACAATGGTCAGAAGTGCAGTTGGTTTTAATATATGTCTGTAGATAATTTTTTAAGCTTCTGAGTTGACATATCAGACTTGGCAAATAACTGAAGAATGGATGTTGAACAGTTTTTCAGTACATTGGCTTGATGGAAGAAATGTTTCTGAATGACTTTCTCTGGAAGTAAATTAGTCCACTTGAGCAGCTATAGCCAAACATCATACACTCATGCATTATAAACAAAACATACCTATTTCCCACAGTTCTGGAAGACAGGAAGTTTAATGTCAAGGCAATAGGAATTTTGCTGTCAGGATGACTGTCTTCGCAGTGTAATCTCACATGATGGAAGGTAAGGGACTCTCTCTGGTGTCTCCTTGGCAGGGGCACTAATCCTTCTCATAACAGTCCAACCTCATCACCTACCACTTCCCGAAGACTCCTTCTAATTCTGTCACCTCAGGGGTTAAGATTTCAGCACATGAACAAGGAAGGGGAGATACACAAACATTCACCCATGGCAGGGATTATACAGTGTTAGGTACAAGTCTAGGAAATGAATGAAGAGGGAGAATTATGAAGCTGCTTCTGTGAAACTTTCCATCTAGCACAGGACCTGAATTCATGGCAAAAAATTTGAGCTGATGAGGGTGGATTTGTCATCCCTCACAGCAGCTCCATGAAAACAATGAAGGATACAGGCAGTGCTTTTTTCTTACCCAGAGTTTTCCCGCCATTTTCACAATGGGAGAACAAAGACATGTTGAGAACAGCCCTCAAATGATAAGAATATTGTCCAGTTCTTCAGGCTCTGTGTGCATCCAGGGCTGTAGACAAACAAGTATTCTGCTAGTGTTTTGTGACATTGAAGAGAAGTTATGATTGTTCCTGGAGTTGGTCTCTGATCTGTGCTACGCTGATAATCACTGATAGGGTATCTGAGAACTGAAAGCTCTGGTGCTTGCTTTCCCAGCAATGAGGCTTCATGCACACATCACCAACTGTAATGTTTGCTGTAAGCCCTCATATCTGATGGGAATAAGGTAGCACCTTGCTGGAGTGTTTAATTCTCAAGAGATAATTCCAAGTGCTGACTTCTCATTCTGGTTTATTAGTCCACAGCACATCGGAGTTGAACAAATGGACCAAAAGCTTTCAGGGCTTGGTAGGATTTACAAGCAATCACTAGAATTCTGAACGCAGCACATGCTATTACCAAAGCATCTTACTGAAGAACGCAGAGTTTCTGTAGGAGCTCCTGGAGGGCTGTGCCTTTCCTGCCCAAGCCACGTGACTCCAGGAAGAGGAGCACAAAGAAAAGTCATTCACACATGATCACCCTCTCAACTGAGGCTTCTTTTCCCTCCCTCTCTGAATATTCATTGTGTAACTTTTTGACACTACAACTTATACTAGGAAATTTCTGCAAAGTTACAAAACAAAAGTGCCTGGGATCAATTTATTTCCTACAGATGAATTGTGGGTTTTGTTTTGCTTTTTTGTTTGGCTGTTTTGTTTTTAAGGGGGAAGCAGCCCCCTGTCAGGGGGCAGTGATACAAATGTTTAAAAGCACATGTCTTGCTATCAGTACATATTCTTATCCCCTGTCAATCAGTTTTCTAAGAGAACTCTAGGTAAACAAGTGAGTTGCTTCACTTCAAGATGCTATCAGCAAAGTGGGGATAGTAACTTACTCTGAATGTTTTGAGCATTAAATGAAGTAGGTGTGAATGTATGAATGGATATGAGGTAGGAACGAATGTGGTGTATCACCCAGTAATTTTGTGCATCAAATCTGTCAGATATATCCACATAAAAGTTGCCCAGCCCTGCTAGTTGTGATGGCAAATGCCTGCAATTCTAGCTACTCAGGATGTGCAAATAGGAGTATCATATTGAAGCCAGGCTGGGCAAAGTTAAAGAGATCCTATCTCAAGACAAAATAAACGCAAAAGGATTGGGGGTTTGGCTCCAGTGGTAGAGAGCTTGCCTAGCAAGTACAAAACTGTGAGTTCAATCCCCAGTACCATACATGAAAAAATTGTCCAACACTGCTGGAAAACTGGGGACCTTTCTATTTAAGGAGATGCCCTTGAAAAAGCTTAATAGAGAGGAAAAGTCCAGAAGGTGGCTTTTCTAGGCCAAAAAGATATGAAAGTAGAAAGGCAGAAGGAAGAACTGAGTGTGCAAACTCACCCATCTGGTGAGTTACTCCTTTTAAGAGGTGGATGGATGAGGGAGCACAAAGGAATCAGAAGTAGCTTTAAGGGAGCTACCCTCCATTCGCCAAAGGTCAGACAATGCCAGGAGGAAGTAACAGTGCCCATCTCAAACAGCCATGCACAAAAGTCGTTTGATGTTTTTCACTTAGTATCATCCATATTTCCCCAGGTCATTATGTCTGTTGTAGGCATCATTTCTAATGAGTTTTAACATTCCAACATGGGGGTGGTTTATTTCACCATTCTGCTACTATTGGACATTTAATTTGCTTCTAGTGTTGTGCCATGAATCAATAACTCTCTGGCAAATATCCTTATATATAAATCTTTATCTGAATTTCTGATAATTTCCTTGAGATAAATTTATATGAGTGGAATTACTAGATCAAAAATCATTAGAACTCTCATTACATTTGGCCACATATTGGAGAAACAAAAACAGTAGTTACATTCTTTTCTTTTCAGGATTCATTAAAAGTACAAGCAGGCTGCAAAATTCCATAAATACATGCAGTATATTTTGAGCAAGTTCACCCCTCTATTGTGTTCCCATAACCCTCTCCCTTCCGTTTAAAAACACTATTTGGTGGGTTTCTTTATGCTATCACCATACATATATAAGTGACATACTTTAATCCCCTTCACCACCTGGTACTCTTTCAATTTCCTTTTCCCTCCCATTGACCCCTCCCCACCTTCTGTCAGTATCTCTTTTGCACTCAAGTCCCATTATTACTCTTATTTTTTTTAATCATTTTAGATGTAGATTCCACATACGAATGAACACATGCGATATTTAACTTTTTGAGCAGCTTATTTCACTCAATATGATCATCTCCAGTTCCAACTAATTTCCTTTCAATGGTATAATTTCAGTCTTCTTTATGGCTGAGTAATATTCCCTTGTCTATATATACTGCATTTTTTCATCCATTCATTAGTTGTTAGGCACCTGGCTGATTCCACTGCTTGAAAATTGTGAAATAATACTGCCAGAAATATGGATGTGTAGGTATCCCTCTTGGATATTAATTTAACTCCTTTAGATATATGCCAAAGAGTGGTATAGCAGGGTCATAAGGTAGGTCTATTTTTTGGCTTTTTGACAAATCTCCATTTAGATTTCTATAGTGTCTGTATTAAATTACATTCTCACCAACAGTGTATGAGGGTCCCTTTAAACTGACACCTTCCATAGCATTTGTTGTTTGTTTTCTTGATGATTGCCATTCTGACTTAGGTGAGATGTAATCGCAATGTAGTTTTAATTTGCATTTCTTTTATGCCTAAGGATGTTGAATATTTCTTCATGTGCTTATTAGGCATTTGTACTTCTTATTCTGAGAACTGTTTAGTTCATTTGCCTATGCGTTAATTGGATTATTTGTTCTTTTGATGTTTAATTTTTGAGCTCTTTGTATATTCTGGATATTAATCCATTATCCTATAAATAGCTGACAAACATTTTCTCCCATTCTGTGGGTTTCTTCTTCATTTTGTTAATTGTTTCCTTTGATGTGCAGAAGCTTTTTAATTAGAAGCGGTCCCATTTGTCAGTTTTTTTTCTTATTTCCTGTGCAATTGGAGTCCTACTCAGAAAATACTTGCCTGTGACTGTATCCTCAAGAGTTTTCCATTTTTTCTTGTTGTAGTTTTGCAGTTTCAGATTTTCCATTAAGATCATTGGTCCATTTTGAATTGGTTTTTGCACAGGGTGAAGAGATGGGGATCTAGTTTCAGTCTTGTGCACATTAATAACCAGTTTTTCCAGCTTCATTTGTTGAAGGGGCTGTGTTTTCTCTAATGCATCCATCAGGCTCCTTTCTCAAAAATGAAATAGCTGTAGCTCTGTGAATTTATTTCTGAGTCTTCTGTTGTGTTCCATTGGTCTTCCAGTCTCTTTTTGTGTCAATATCAAGCTGTTTTTGTTACTATGGTTTTGTAGTGTAATTTGAAGTCTGATACTGAGATACCTCTGGCATTGCTCTTTTTGCTCAAGATTCCTTTGGCTATTCAGGGTCTAGATCTAATTTTTCTAGATCTGTGAAGAATGACATTAGGATTTTTATGGGGACTGCATTGAACCTATATATTGCTTTTGGTAGTATAACCACTTTTCACAATATTAATTATGCCAATCCATGAGCATGGGAGATGTATCCATCTTCTGGTGTCTTCAATTTCTTTCTCCTTGTTTTATAGTTTTCATTGTAAAGGCTTTTCACCACTTTATTTAGGTTTATTCCTGGTTAGTTTTTGAAACTATAGTGAATGGAATTATTTTCTTAATTTCTTTCTCAGCTTGTTCATTGTTGGTATATAGAAAAGCTACTGACTTTTTTTTAATATCCTGCTACTTTGCCAAAGGTATTAGTTAGATCTAGGGGTTTTCTGGGTTTTAGGATCTGTTATGTATAGGATAGTATCATCTGCAAATAGGGATAATTTGACTTCTTCCTCCCTATTTGAATCCTTTTATCTCTTTCTCTTGCCTAGGAAATATAGCGCTATTTTGAATAAGAGTGGAAAAAATGGGCACTCTTGTCTCATTCCTGACTTTAGAGGAAATGATTTCAGTCTTTCCCCATTTAGTATGGCTTTGGCTCTAGTTTTGTCATATATAAGTTTTATTATGTTGAGATACATTCCTCCTATTCCCAGTTTCTTGAGTTTTTATTTTGAAAAGATGATGAATTTCAT
This sequence comes from Castor canadensis, assembly GCF_047511655.1. Classification (NCBI taxonomy): domain Eukaryota; kingdom Metazoa; phylum Chordata; class Mammalia; order Rodentia; family Castoridae; genus Castor; species Castor canadensis. The sequence goes on from NC_133387.1 coordinate 169,782,390, forward strand.
CAAAGGCTTTTTCTGTATTTACTGAGATGATCATTTGATTTTTTCCCTTGATTCTGTTTATGTGCTATATTACATTTATTTTTTAATTTGTTCAACTATCCTTGTATCCCTAGGATGAAACCAATTTAAGCATGGTGTATGATTTTTAATGTGCTGTTGAATTCAGCTGCAAGTATTTTATTGAGAGGTTTTGTGTCTGTTCATCAAAGAAATAGGTATATAACTTTCTTTTCTGTTTTTCTGTCTTTATTTAGTTTTGGTATTAGGGTGACACTGATTTCGTAGAATGAATTTAGTAGTGATCCTTTCCTTTCTACTTAGTTCTACTTTAAAGGTGTGGTAGAAATTGGCAGCAAATCTTTCATGACCATGGTTCTTTGTTGGGAGACAATTGCTGTTTCAATCTCATTGCTTGTTATAGGTCTGTTTAAGTGGTTTATATCCTCTTGGTTCAGTTATGGTAGGTTAAGTGCTTATAGACACTTATTTCTTCTTGATTTTCCATTTATTTGAGTATAAGTTTTCAAAGTATTCCCTAATGATCCTCTGGATTTCATTAGTATTTGTCACGATATTCTTTTTGTCATCTTATTTTATTGATTTAGATCTTCTCCATTCTTCTTTTGGTTAGTTTGGTTAAGGGCTTATCAATCTTATTTGTCTCCTTAAAGAATTGACATTTTGATTCTTCATATTGTTTTTTAGTCACCATTTCATTAATTTCTGCCCTCATCTTTATTACTTTGTTTCACCTACTGACTTGGGGTTTGATTTGTTCTTGTTTTCTAAGAGCCTGAGGTGCATCATTATATTATTTATTTGAGATTTCTGTTTTGCCCACGTAGGCACTTACAGCTATAAACTTTCTTCTTAGCACTGCCTTTGCTGTATCCCAAAGGCTCTGGTAAGTTGTGTTTTCATTTTCGGTAGATTTAGGAACTTTTTGATTCCTTCCATTCCCTTATTTCTCAAATGACCCAGTGGTTGTTCATCAATACATTATTCAGTCTAAATAGGTTTGAACATTTTCTGTAGTTTCTTTTGTTGTTGATTCCTGGGTTTATTCCAGGGGGTTATGTTTTATTTTCTTATATTTGTTAAGACTTGCTTTCACCCTAAAATACAATCTGTTTTGGAGAAAGTTCCATGGGCTCTTGAGAACATGTACTATGCAGTAGCTGGATGAACATTCTGCAGAAATCTGTTAAGTCCATTCAATCTATAGTGTCAATGAAATTTGTGGTTTCTTTCTTGATTTTTAAAATCTGGGTTAGTTATCTATTGGTTAGATTAGGGTGTTGAGGTATACCCCTATTATTGCATTGGTGTTCCATCAGTGCTTATAAATTAAAAGTATTTGTTTAATGAAATTGGGTACCTTAATTGGATGCATATATACTAACAACTATTGTATCTCTTGGATGGATTGTTCCCTTTATGAATATGAAGTGACTTTCTTTGTGTCTTCTAATTTTAGTTTATAGTCTGTTTTATCAAATAGGAGTGTAGCTGTTCCTGCAAGCATACAGGGTCCTTTTGCTTAGAAAATCTTTTTTCCATTCTTTCACACTAAGCCTATGTTTGTCTTTGTCAGTGAGATGCATTTCTTGTTACAGGGTCTTGTTTTTTAATCCGGTTTTCCAGTCTGTAGCTTTTGATTGAAAAGTTGAGACCATTAACATTATGAAAGCATTATATGAAAAAAACATGCAATATTTCCTGTCATTTTATTGTTTTTATGTTGCTTGGTTCTTTCCTAGTCATCCATTCCTTAATGTATTCATCAAGGGGGGTTTATTCTTTTCTCTATTTTCCTGTTTTCAGTTGTCTTCTTCTCCTGTGTGTAGGATTCCCTTACATGTCTTCTGCAATGCTAACTTGGTGGTCATAAATTCCTTTATTTTTATTTATCACTGAAGGATTTATTTCTCCTTCAATTAGGAAGAATAGCTTTGCTGGATACACTAATCTATGTTGGCAGATGTTTTCTTTCAGGGCCTGGAATGTATCCTTGATGCCCTCCTTGTATTTACAGTTGTTTTGAGAAATCTGCTGTTATTCTGATGGGTTTGCCTGTATACATCACTTGTCACTTCTCTTTTGCAGCTCTCAATATTCTCTCTTCATTTTGTATGTTTACTGTTTTAATGATACTATTTCTGAGGGTATTTCTTTTTTGATCTTGCCATTAGGAGTTCTGAAAGCCTCTTGTACCTGAATGACTCTCTCTTTCTTGAGATCAGGGAAGTTTCCTGCTATTATTTTGTTGAAAATTTTATCTATGCCTTAGTTTGTTTCTTGTCTTCTTGTTGTATACCCTTGATTCGTAAGTTTGGTCTTTTGATTGTATGCCAGAGCTCTTGCATTCCATTTGCTCCTTCTTAGTATTTTTTTGTTGCTTTTGACTGATTGATCTAATTCCTCTATTTTATATTCAATCCCTGATACTCTATTTTCAACTTCTTTTGTTCTATTAGCTAGGTTTTAATTGAACTTTTAATTTGGGTTATTGAGGCTTTCATTTCTAAAATTTCATTATTTTTTAAGATTTTTATATCTTCATTGAATATTTCTTTCATATCCTGCATTTTTGTCTTTATTTCATTTAGCTGTTTGCTTGAATTATTTTTGGGTTCAGTTAGCTGTTTATTTGTGTCCTCTTTGAGTTCCTTCAGCTGTTCATACATCGCCCCTCAGTTTCATTCTTGTCTTCTTTTTCAATTCATTACTTGAAATTTCTTCCTTTTTACTATTGTTTGAGTCTTTTATTATAGAATGTTTGACTTTTGAAGGAGACATGTTGTTTTGGGTTTTTATATATTATTTGTTTTTCTGCATTGGGATTTATATATCTAGAGCTGAGATTTTGGTTGGAAGTTTTAGCCTCCTGTGTCCTTTTAGTTGGCGATTTCTCAAAGATTTAAAATTAAAATTTAAACTGGGTAGTTGCTGAGTTGTGGTGCATTGTCTTGTGACTAGATTGGGGGTGTTTCTCAGTAGTCAAACATTCAACTTCAATGCCCAAGATGCTGGTGCAGCATCCACTTTGGGAGAGGAAGCTTAGCTTTAAAAGCTATCACAGTAGATAAACCACAACCTTGATATTACAGAAATCCCAAATGAAAGCAATCACTGCTACTGCTCAAGTATCTCTAGAGGAATATGAGAGCACAGATGGATATTTGTGATCTAGGATGACTTTAGTAATAAAGGTGGCAATGAAAAGGAGATGAAGGGATAAAGCTATTAGAATGTATATGATCTTAAAGGGCAAAAGGGGTGTTGGCTAAGCTTAATCGAAGGAGTCAATAAGAAAGTGTGGCAAAATAGGTAAAAGAGAGCTAGTTAATACTGTGATGAGGGAGAGAAATGGAGAAAATTGAGCAGACAAACAAACAAAAAGCCAAAAGATTATATGGCAATATATTTGTAAAGTATAGCTAACAAAGAAAGATTATGGATGGGAGAATAGAGAAAGAAGAAAACATGGGTGAGAAAGCCATTCTAGTTACAAACAGAAGGAAAGCTATAAATGGGGAAGGGTGTTACACAAGGGAAGAAGATATGGTTTAAGAATGAGTACTGAAGGGCAGGTGTCATGGCTCCCACATGACTCCCATATGATGACTCAGAGAAAAGTAAGAGATGAAAAACCAAAAGACTGACTCTACTGGGTCAGAAGCTGCTGTGCTGTTTCCCATCCCACTGATTAGTGCATGCCACTGCAATTTCTTAGATGGAGTGATGGCTGGAAGCAGTGCCCTGCCTGACCTGAGGGCTCTATTTTTGTCTTGGGGGAGGAGAGTGTATTTAGGTGGGTCCAGTGTCTGCCATCTCTTACCAATTTCTCTGCTGCATTAAAGTTCATGCATGCGAAGTACCCCCACTTTGGTGCCTACAGAACTCAGTGGAACTCCATTGCCCACAGTTACCACTGTTACTGGCACTCTCATCTGATGTGAAGGGAATCACAACTCTTTTGCTGCTGGCACTAGCTTTCTTAGTAATTCTGCAGGGAATTGGGTGTGAGAGTGGCTATTTAATAAGATGTGTCTGTGAGGAAGAGTGCAGATGATGTCACTCCATCACCATCTTGCCCCATTACTCTGCTAGTTACATTCTTCACAGCAGCAGTCAATATCATCAGCTTTTTCTTGGAACAAAATATTATTTTTTAAAAGCATCAAGATTTTATTTTAAATAAACATGCATCTTATTTCCATTCAAATCTTTATGTGATTCAGTAATTTTTCTTATGCTTACTAGCCATGAGCCATTTATCTGTTCATGTCCTCTGCTCAAATATTTGAGTGTTAAGGTTTTACTTTGTTTCTTAACACTCTGCAAGACTTTTGAATATATTTAACTAAGATTTTGACAAGTGGAAAAATCAGGATAGGCCAGTGATAGCATGAGCAGAAAAATATGCTGATAGGAGATCTTAAATAATGGTTGAATATAGCAGGAAGTTTAGTTGGATAACTATCCAGGTGAGAATATACTGAGATTTAATATTTGAAAAGTGTTTAAAAACATAGCATGGGCCTTTTGAAATGTCAGATTAAGAAATTGGGGCCTTATTCAGAGACTGGTGAAAAAATATTACAACTTCTCATGTAGGCTGAGTCAGTTTTTAAACACTGACTGCACATTAAAACTACAAATACCAAGACTCAGGTCCCACACTGGATCAAATAATCAGTCTTTAGAGAGAGAGAAACTTGCATTGGTAAACCAGGATTGAGATCAAATCCTTTGAGAGATATTGTACATAGAACCAAATTTACCTAATGGCAGTCATGGAAACTAAGAAAAAGGGAAGAGACAGAAAGGAAATAAAGGGAAGAGAAAGACATGGAAGGGAAGGGAGGATTAAATAGGATAGATAGAGACAGAATAAAGAAAGAATAAACTATTAGATCATGGCACCATCTTAGGAAGATAACAACAAGGGCCTGATTTAGGATGATAACAATGAGAAGCCATAGAGGGCATGCATATAAGTGTTAACTCATATAATATACTGACTTAGCCATATGCTGAAGAAATGAAGGTAGGAGTAAAGGTTGAAGTTTGAGGGAAAGTAGATGTAACAATGAGCAGTTACAAGGACTTCCAAAGGGAAATTAATAAGAAACTCAAACAATTATTTCCAGGCAACAGGAAAAAAAAACTAAAATAAGGATAGAGACAAAGAGAAGGAAAATGTACGATAATATGTAGACCTACTACCCAGCACAATGCTCCATACATAGGTGGCATTTAATAACTTTGTTCAAAGAATAAAGAAAATGGAAATTGAGGACAGTTTTTCCTAGGATTTTCTTTCAGGCAGCAGAGAGAAGTAGCTTCAGACCTTGGGATAAGAATGGAATGATCAAAAGTCACAAATATGTTATTTTATGTTTCAAAAATACTGTAGGCCATACAGTGTTGATATAAAGGTAGTTGAGGAGAGATGATTATATTTCACCCATATAACAGGTGTACTACAAAAGTAGGCTAAAATTTGTAAATTATTGATGTTATGGTGACGACATAGAGGAAAAGAATGGAAGGAGAACTTATACTAGAAAAATGTCTTCATTTGTTGTTTTACATTGCTTAGGGATTTCTCCTTCTTATCTTTTTATAGGATATATGAGATATAGCTACATTTGAGTCAAAGGGTACAAGTTACTGAATAAGGACAGGAAAATGGAACAAAGAAAAGATTAACAGCTATAACAAGGACAGAAAGAAGGTAGGAAGGGATGGAAGAATAAGCAGAAGTGGTATGTAGTCATCAGAAAGCAAGAGGGCCCATCCTTCTTCTGATGGAGAATAGGAGAGGAGAATGGTTAAAAACATCAAGGCCAGGGAAGGGATCTGGGGAGTTGGGGATAGTTAAGGCTCAACTTCTCAGTGAAATAAGAGGATAGGTTATCAACTGAGAATGCTAGTTGGAGGAGTTATTTTGAAAGGTAAATAGAGGCACAAAAAGTAACTATGAAATAAGTGAGGCAACAACAAAGATCAAATTAACATTAGATAGTATGTTATTACAGTTTTCAACACCCTGAATTTGAGATGAGGAAAGCAACACAGAATGAGCTGTGTTCAACATTTAGCTACTTAAAATGCCAACCTTTGTTGGCATGACTTCACTGGAGCTTCTATTTCACAGTTCCACATAGGCTGCAATCAAGGTATGAGCTAGGCAGGAGTCATTTCAAGGGTTGTCTGGGGAAGATTCTGTTTCCATGCTCATACAGCTTTTTTTTTTCAAGAATCAGTTCTTCACACACTGTTGAACTAAGGTCCTCTGTTCTTTACTGTATGTTATTCACTTCCTAATCATGGGGTCCCTCTAGCATGACAGCTAGTCTCATCAAAGTGTACAATCCAATGACAATAGAGGGAGTCACCTAGCAAGACAAAAATCATAGCCTTTTGTTACTACTCAAAGAATTAATAATCCATGAAACCTTCCTAGTTTTACTTGGTTAGAAGTAGTTACTATGTCCAACCAACACTCAAAGGCATGGAATTTTATAAGCGTGTGACTACCAGGAGGCAAGGATCTCTGAGGATCATTCTTAGTGGCTGCCTATGTGATCAAGATTATAACAAAAATGAGTCAATAAGTATTTTATATGTATCCAAGTTTATTTCTTTGAAAATATTTTCAAATTATGTTCTTTCAAAGAATCTTTTTAAGAACTAACTTTCTAGGGATGAAGCGATGTTACTGGTCATTGAAAGTAGGCTTAGTATATGCATCAGGAAGAAAGGAAGATGAGAAAGTAGAATGGAAAAAATAAGAGTACAAAAATAGGAAAAAAAGGAAGGATGAAGGAGAAGAAAAAAATTAATTGATGGTGTGGAGCTATTCAGAGTGAAGATGAGATTTAAAGTCCAAGGGTGCTGGGTCCTGCAAAACTCAAGTAGAGATGAAATGAGTATCTGGGAGGCTGTGAACAGGGAGTCCTTGGATGTCTTGTTGGTGACTGGGATGCATGCTAAGGCCATGGGCTATAACAGTAGCAAGCATAGGTCTACTTTTCCTAGTCACAGCTCTAAGGGCCTCACATAACAATCACAATGGCGATGTGATGACAATGATGATGGCACTTACCACCTACATGATTAGCTTTTTCTAGAATAATACAGAGGTGTAATTTTATCCTCAAAATAACTCTATGACAATATTATTATGTTTATTTCAAAAAAATGTAGTAATTAAGGACTTGATAGTTTAACCTGTCCAAAGTCACAAAGCCAGAAAGAGGCATAATAATGTCAGTTGGATTTCAGTATTATGAAGACCTGTTTATGTTTTTAATTACTTTATTGCTCAGCCCCAGTTGATGAAGACAGTAGGAAACCTGAAGTCAACCAGAAGTGAACTCAAAAGTCAGAGTATGAATTTCAAAAGGGTGGGAAGCATGAGTGCATTAAGGAGGCAGAGTGGAAAAATACTCAGGTGGTCTGATGAAAGATGACAGATCATTTAACAAAAAGGGGAAGAACGGAAAAATGATGAATTGGGAAAAGAGAGGAATAACAGCATCTTTTTATAATATGATTATATTTAACCTAATTTTAGCAGCTTAGAAAAGATGAGAAAACATAAGTTTTCATAGGACAAGTGGAAAAGAAATATCGTAAGACAGGATAACATCGAAGTAAAGACTACAGTGTCATAAAGTTTGTGAGGTATTTAGTGGTGATAATTGATTTGTGACATAATGAGATCCTCAAGAGAACTTTCTCCTAATAACCTAATAGGCATTGGCAAAATTAAAGAAAAAGAAAACATTAGCCTTGCATTTATGATGCTTAAAATATTAAAGTCTAAAAACAAAGGGGATTTAATTTATTGTCCAAACCCGAACATTGTAAGGGTGAAAGGAAGCACCATTAATCTGCTGAGACAGCCGCATAGACTGAGACTGCGCCTAACAAACTAAAATTTATTCTCACCCTACTAATGGACAATAAATAAATGAACAAATACCCATGCAATGGACAATAAATAAGTAAACAGACAAATATATATGCAATTATAAGTTTATGGGTTCTTTAAAGAAAACAAAATTTACTTGAGTAGAACATTCAAGGAAGGACTCTCCAGAAGTGACAATAAACTAAGATCTAAAGGATAAAAAGGAAAGATCCATGTAAAGACAGAATAGCTTGGCAACCCCTATACAAGAAGTGGTAGTATAAGCCAGTGGTAGTAATAAGAAGGAACAGAATGGTGTGTAGTTATGCTGGATCACCCCAGAAGGAGCATAAAAGGGCTGGAATGAAGAGATGGTGCTTTTATTCTAATTGTGATGGGAAGCCATTAAACATATTTCATTAATGTATGAGAGTATCCAATGCTTGTTAAAAATGTGGGACTGTGTGGACGCTGTGCACAAAGTATTTTGTAGGAGGATAAGAGGTGTGGTGAGGATTAAGACAGAGGAACACATTTTACATATGATCTGGAGGTTAAAATGATCAGGTCTTCTGATGCTAAAAGTAGGGACTGACGGAGAAATTGACAATGACTTCCAGTTTTCTGACATGAGTTAATGGGTAGATAGTGGTAGCAATTTCTGAGAAGAAGAAAACTTTCAGGCATGAATCCATTTTAGTGGAAAAGATGAGACCAGATTCCAACTCTAAGATTTAACTATGGTTCTTTCCTCTAGTTTGAAAGTGGGACTAAAATACCCAGTACCAGTTAGAGTTATTTGGTTGAAAACAATAGAAATGGACTCAGGACAACCTAGACAAATGGGATGTATGGAAAGCTTCTGGGGAAGTCAGAGAATCAAGAAGAAACTGGATTTCTAGTCTTGGGAAACACTTGTGAAGTCAGGAACCACAAGTGGCTGACTAGAGCTAGGTGCCAGTGACTCACATCTGTATTCCTACAACTTGAGAGGGTGATATCAGGAGAATCACAGTTCCAGGCCAGTCAGGGCAAAATGTTCATGAGACCCGCATCTCAGACAATAGCTGGGTACAGAGGCATACACCTCTCATCTGAAACTATAGGAGAGCCTGAGATCCAGTGAATCACAGAGTCAGGCCAGCTGGGACAAAAAAAACCACCTTCAAATATTGAGCATAATGGCACACATCTGTCAGCCCAGCTATGGCAGGAAACTTAAGATAGGAGAACAAGAAATTTGCAGTTCAAAAGTGAGACCCTATCACCAAAATAGAGTAAAAAAGTGCTGGAGGTATGGTAGAAGGCCTGCTTAACAAGTACAAAGCCCTGAGGTCAAAGCCCTGACCCAGTTGTGCAAAAAAACAATGTTTTGGGGTACCGTGTGATGTTTCCATACATTTATACATTGTACAATGTTTAAAAGAGGTTAAATGTATCTAGCTCTCAAACATGTATCATTTCTTCACAGTGAAAATATTCTAAATCTTTTCTTCCAGTTGTTTGAGATATACTATACATTATCATAAACTATAATCACTGTACAACGCAAATAGCACACCAGATTTCTTGGTCCTATCTAACCATAGTCTAGTACCTGATATACCTTTATTCATTTTCAGTTTTTTAAAATCTCTTCTCAAGAAATTGCATTCAGAAAAGGAATATTTGACTGGTTTCTGTTGTTCTATATGTCTTTCCCTTCTTCAGACTATAACCAAGGGAAAATTTTATCTACTTATTCATTCATTCATTCATTCATTCATTCATTTATTTGGTACTACTAGGGATTGAACTCAGGGCCCTGTGGTTGCTAGTCAACCAATGTACCACTTGAACCATGCTCCCAGCCCTCTTTGCTTTAGTTATTTCTCAGACAGGGTCTCACACTTTTGTCCAAGATCCTCCTAACTCTGCCTCTTGTGTAGCTGGGATTATAGGCATGTGCCACTATGTCTAGCTTGAAAAATTCAATTTCTTGTATGAAGCACAGAGATCAGTGTAGGCTGCCAAAAACAACTTCTGACCTGTGCATGCATGGCTGCTGGAAGCAAAGACTTACAACTGAAACTGCCAGTTTTGCAACAGCAGTCAGGCATCCACCTCACCACCTGGAAAATATGAAATGGGGAGAGGAGTGAGGAAGTAAGAGTCTTACTGAGTGGTCCTCAAGAGGGTACTGAACACAAGGACAAGCTCCTGCTTTCCTGGATACAAGCGGGAAGAGCCGTTTCCCACAAATCACTTCATTCCATCTTGATGTAAAAATAGCATAAATAGTAGCATTTTATCAGACATATTTAATTTCCTTTTTGGTCTGCATTTGGTGATAATTCAAGGAAATTATTGAACCTGGGTCCTCTTCACTGCACTGGGCTGATTTAGCTAATGATCTGTTAATGAGTTGTTAATCACTTATTCAAATTGGGAGGGTTGGGTGACTGAGCAGGTGCTGAACCTCGAGGAAGAATCTGCTGCAGTAAAACCTTCCAATTTCCATTTCTCCAGGAGCAGGCTCTTCTTTGCTTGCTCTTCACTTTTTTTTTCTTCCACTTTCTAGCAGGATCTTGAGCAAACTTGGCTCCTGATGTCTCCTGAAGTGCTAATAGTCAGTCTACCAATCTCAAATATTCTGTCTTGGTTGCTGATGCAGACAGGAATTCTAGTCCAGCAGCAGTTTGGCTATACCAACTGGAAAACCATTGAACTTCCGAAAAGTAATGTTTGATCTATGACTGTGTCAGACAACAACAAAGTGTAAAATGCTGAACAACTGTCTGCAATTATAATTGGTGATATGAGCACATCTTCACTGGCATTATCTCATTTGATCCAATACAGAAACCAAGTGAGATGAAGCGACGAGTTATTTTCCAGATGATGTGATGGAGGGGTGGTAAAAAGACAAACTGTCCCAAGGTCATTTACCTAGAAGGTAACAAATGTATATTTTAATCCAGATGTGACCAATAACAAGTTTATATACTTTCCCTGGATGTGTTGCCTTTCTTAGAATCTAAAATAAACATTTTTAAAGATGTAGAATTGACATCATGTATTTTATGCATGAAACATGTATTTTGCACCTATAGAAGTGTTTATTAAAATACGAACAGAAGAAAATCTCCTTTAGAAGGGGTGCTGGTTAAAATGCACATTCCAGAGTGCCATTCCAGATCTACAAAATTGGTATCTCTGAGAGCAGGCCCCTTGAATTTGTATTTTATACACTCCCCAAGTAATCTTTATGCACACAAAAGTTGGGGAGTTTCATTTTCCCACTGATTTGCTCCACTATTACCATGGCCAACACATTTAATAAGATTAATGACCTAGCTTCTTTGCCTTGAGTATGTTAGAAGCATAGCATTAGAGGGAGAAATGGGAAAGAAAAGGAAAGGCCATATGAGGCGAGCTCACATATCAGAAGCGATATCCATCAACTTCTACTGAGAAATAGGAAAGAAACACTAAAAAGTAAATATAAACATATATTTATTATAGCAAAATATAATAATAGATATTAATTATTCATATCCTGGCTCCAAAAAAAAGAAGTTTAAATTATATTCAGTACCCCTACTCTGTGAATACCAGGAAAGATAACAACAAATATTTACAAGATATTTGTAAAACAACTTTACACTATAACTTATTTTGACACTGGTACAATTAGTTTTTAATCTTCAATATTTCCTGCTAAACTTTTAGCTAAAAATAGCTAAAATATCAAGGCTCAAATCCTGTTCTTAATGATAAATCATCCTGCAAACATGGGGAAGTTTCTTAACACCCCATTGTACAATGACCTCATGAGGATGAGTGGGAATGGCAGAGGTGAGAGCCTGGTGCAGCACTGCATGTTAGGTGTCATGATTTTCTAGAACTCTGTGTGCCATGTCATGCCCAATGGTTCTGGATGAATAAGGCATCCTTTATTCTATTTAATAGCTCGCATTAGGATGCAGAGTTTGCCTATCAAATACATAAATTATGAATCCAATGAAACAATTGACTAGCATATTCAACTTTTTGGCCTCTGTTCCTAGCTAAAATGAGCGCCATTGGTTCTAATCCACATCAGATTCTGTAAATTTTCTCTTCTTCAGAATGGGATCACAAGATCCTACTACATGTCTATCAAAGCTTGTCATAGGAATGATGGAGAATATCTTGGAAAACTGAATTCTCTGTATATTCCTGTTTTCTATATGCCTAGTAATATTATAAGGCATCAGAAATATTATCATATAAGTGGCAAGTCATCAGAGCTGGGAAGTGACTCCAGTCTACTTAGATAATTAACTTTTTTTAAAAAATAACTTCCTGATTCTAAAGGACTCTTCCATTGATGCATTCCATGGAAGACTTCCAGAGACTTAATTAGGGGGAACGCTAAGGCTGTGTTCACAACGTTGTTGTTTACATGCTTCACTCTTTTGTTTTATGCTGCTTTTTCCTGATTCAAATACCCTTCTAATAATTTGCCTGAGAGGAATCTAGCAAAGGCAGAATTTTTAAGAGAGAAACGGTATTTTTAATGATTTTATTAGTATATAATAGTTGTACAGGGGGATACATTGTGATATTTACATATGTATTCAAAATATATTTTAGTTGGATTTACTCCCTCCATCATTCTCCCTCTTCTCTCCTCCACCCCTTCTTAGAACAATTTTAGCAGGTTTCATTCTTCTATTTTCATATACATGGATACAAAGCACATGTATCATGTATACCCTCATTCTTCCTTTCCTTCTGCCCACTTCCCTCCCAGGGATGCTCACCCTGTCCCTGGAAATAGTTATTTATCCTCCCTGCCTTTCATTTTTTAAAATTAATTGTATATTGATAGTCCAAGAGAGTTTCACCTTAGTAATTCAGGCTTCTATGTCTCGTGCTTTTATCAAATTAACTCCCTCCTCTCTGTTACTTACTTATTTTCTATAGCCATGCTCCCTCAATATTCAATAATTTACTGTACAGTGCATTATGTATATATGAATATATGAATACATATATTCATATATAGATAGGTTGTTTCAATAGTTTTCATTCTCTAACATTTTCTTTCTCTCTCCAACCTCCTGCAGTCCCCTCAGATGGACTCACTAATGCAATTTTGTTCTCTGTCACATATACATATATATATGTGTGTGTGTATACATGTATATATGTTTACATATATAGATTTAACTTATAGATGTAACTTCTACATATGAGAGAAAATATTGGATCTTTGATTTTTTGAGCTTGGCTTGCTTCACTTAACATGAGGTTCTCCAGTTCCATCCATTCACCTGCAAAACAACATAATTTCATTCTTCTTTATGGTTGAATAATACACCACATTTTCTTAACCCATTCATCAGTTGTTGAGCATCTGGGCTGCTTCCAAAGCTTGGCTATTGTAAATAGTGCTGCAATAAATATGAGTATGCAAGTGGCTCTATCACATCCTGGAGTACATTCTTTTGGATATATGCTTAGGAGTGGTATCACTAGATGGTATGGTAGTTCTATTTTTAGTTTTTTGAGGGACTTCCATATTGCTTTCCATAACAGTTTCACTAATTTACATTCCCACCAACAGTGTAGAAGTGTTCCTTTTCTCCCACAACTTTGTTATCATTTGTTGTTGTTTGTGTTGTTGATGACACCATTATGACCGAGATTAGTTGGAATCTCATGGAAGAAAATCTTTGCCAGTTATACATCTGACAAGGAATTAATAACCAGAATATTCAGGGAGCTCAAAAAACTAACATCTCAAAGATTCAACAACCTGCTGAATAAGTGGGCAAATGAACTGGACAGACAATTCTCAAAAGAAGAACAAATGGCCAATGAACACATGAAGAAATGCTCAACATTCTTGGCCATGAAGGAAATGCAAATCAAAACTAGAGAAACAATATTTTTAAGCCCATTTTTCTTCTGATCTCTAAATTTTCTCATTTTCTAGAGGAAGAAAGAAGCTTGAGACATATTGACTAGCAAATTTTGTTCAAAAAAGAAAAACAGGAAATTTTAGATCAAAGGGAAAATTGGTAAACCTGCCACTCCCACAGTATGTTCTGATCTGTTCTTCTTAACTCCTTGTTGACAAATGAATTTTAAGGGGCCAAGAATCTACATTTTCTAATACAAACATGGGATGTTCAAATACTTATCTGATATACATTTGTCAGGTTTATTTACTTCATGGACTTAAGGTACCAACTGGTTATATTTTATTTTTCCTCCAGAACCAGAAGGAAACATTTGTTTCATTCTTTAATTATATCATCCAGTAATAGTCACAGGAAATCATCTTGATAGACACTTGAGTTCCACAAGTATAAATATTTTGTCCCAATCAAAGAATTAAAGTTTGCTTTTAAATTTCTTTTCAGAATCATTGATTTCTGTTAGAAAAGGAAGAGCCAAAATTCCAAATGGTTAACCAAAATTCCCTCCAACATTCATATTTTTGAATATGTAAAAGACTTGGCTATGGGAATTGTTTTCACCCATGTTAGCAAATTCTGCTAATCCCTATCCTTCAAAGATAAGCACATTCATTACATTAATCAGAGAAAGGGATGTGTTAGAATAGATGAAAGTTATTTAAAAAAAGGAGATGGATAGCAATTGAGACAACGGCTTGTTTTGTCACCACCAAGTTCATTTTCAGAGAAAAGCCCTTATCAATTTCTAGGGAATGGCTGTTCTGTCACAGTGGATGCAGTGTTAATGTCCTTTACTGGCTCTCTCAGAGCTCATACAGTGACACCAATGTAAATAAGAGAGAGGGGAAGGCTTAATCACACCTGTCACTGACCAATTATTAGCATTTTCCAACAAGGGCATCAGAGGAAAAATTCTGAGAGGTCAATTTATATCTCAAGAGTGGAAATAAAAGAGAGAATGTGTTTAAAAAACCAATGTGTTTGTGGCAAGAGCAATTGGCAATTCTTTATTGAACACTGTCTCTCTTAATGATGTCTTTCTAGGTCTGTGATCATTCAAGGAGTTCATTGACTGGTAGGGAAAACAGTGATGGGAAAAAACAAACATTTGTCAAAGCAATTTGAATAGACATACATACAAAATACAAAAGAGAAATTGATTAATTCTTCTTGGAGAATTAAACATAAGAAAAGTTTTGAGTTAGTTGCTTGACTGTGGGAGATAAAATACCTGACAGAAGAGGTGGAAGAGAAGCTCCAGGCAGACAAAATGCTTGGGCAAAGCCTGGGAGGTATAAAATAGAAAAATTCTGGAATACATGTTCCTATATGGATGAAGCAAAAAAATTGCTGAGAGTAAGGAAGAGGAGATTTGGGGACAATTGGTACCTTACTTAAGAAGCTTATGTTATGAAGCCACTAAAAGGTATCTTGAAGAACAATATCCAACTGCAGCATATAAAGATTGTCCAGGAAGTATTCGTAGTTAGGGAATCCCCTATCTGATAGGGATCAGGCATGGAGACATGAAAATTGGTTAGGAGAGATTAAAATATAAAGTGAGAGAAAATGGTACTATATTAAGGCAGTAGCAATAAAATCAAGGATAGAAATCAGTAGAGGTTGGAGAATTTGTTTTAGAATTTCTATGTATTTTCATATATGATAGGATCCCTACATCTGGGATATCAATCTAATGCCTGCTGTCTACTTTACAGTGGTCTAAACTTTCCATGCTTCATAACTAATCCTGTATGGGTCCTCACTCCTTACTCAGTCTCCTTTTACAAACCATCCTATTATACCCTGGAGTCCTGCCTTCTGCCTCCTATGACTTCTTATTGCTGATCCTTTTACAATTAAACTGTTTTTTTTGAGGTTTTGCTGTTCAACTAGACCATTCTCTAAATAACTCCAATCTATTGACCTCCAGTCTATTCCTTTTCATTCATCAAATAGTCCATTCCACAAATCTCACTCATTAAATATTCCATTCCACTCTCTCCATAACCAATGCAAGCTCTGCCAAGATTCCAGAATCAACTCTTATCACCTCAGATTCCCTAAGGATGATTTCTGGAACACTTTGCTTCTTTTCCTTGACCTTTTCATATACAAATGAGCCTCTCTGTTCCACTCAGGCTTAATCCTTGAGTGTGGTTGTATAATGGAGGCTTCCACATTGCCAAATCCCTAGCTCGAGCATCTACTTCTCTAGCAAAACATTTTGCTTATTAAGTGAATGCCACTTCAACCTTACAGCAACTCCACTTCATATTTCCCTTTATATCTCAGAAATACAGAATAGAATTACCTATAAAACCTGAGATTATTTTTTCTTACAACTTTGCCTCTTCTGTCTTTCAACCCCCACAGTGAGGGAAGCCATTTAAATGCCTTTTCCACACATACATCTGAGTAACTAAGCAGATGGGAAATCTCACCCAGAATTACAACCCTGTGTTCTTCAATGTGAAGTGAGTTCTCAATGTACTGGCCAGTCTCTCCTTTCTCTTCTCAATTACTACTCTTACTCTCCAAGTTTCTAGCCCTGTTTCAAAAAGAAAATAGAACTACCAGATAGGAACTCCTTTGTCTCCTCCTTCCCAGACATAAACACCTTCCACCCTCCACAGCCTCCCTCTCTTCCTGGGCTATGACAATACAAAGCTCCTCCAGGTTCCTGCAATATACCCTTTCAATTGCATCACTGATATTCTGAAAATTTTAACACTATTTTTAACCCTTCTATCTGAAACAACTAACATCTCAGTTATTCTGCCACCAACTTTTAATTAAACAGAATGTACTCCAGACTCAGCAACAAACTAGAAACAAAACAAAATGTAATAAGCCCTCCACTGACCTCCACATTTATTTCCAGTTAAAGTGCCATCTTTATCCTCCTCTTGACAAACATGTCAAAGTGTATATCACCTATTCCTGTCTCATTCAATCCTCCAGCTGCTTCCATCTGACTATAATTCTAACACTCAATCCTCCACCAGAACAGCTTTCACTTAAGACAACCACTGATTTTCAAAGTGCTAACTCCAAAGAAGGCTTCACAGTTTAGAAACTATAATTCTCTTTTAACCTCTGGGAAATCTGTGCTACTTCTATGATTATTTGATTTATTTTTCCTGTGCACACTCTGCCTGCTCTTCCTGGGACAGCAAGTGTTGGAGTGACCCATACTTAAGCATGGGCCCACTTTTCTTCTCAAGCAGTTTTGTATCTCTAGTCAACAGGTCAACCAACTTTTTCTGTAAAGAACTAGAGTGAACAGTTTAGGCTTTGCTGGCCATGTGGTCTCTGTCATAACTACTCAACTCTGCTGTGGTAGAATAGAAGCCGCCAGAGGTGATACATAAATTTATAGGTGTGACTGTGCTCTAATGATATAGCATCATTAGAAATTAGGCAACACGCTGGATATGTGCCTGGGCCTACTCTAGATCATAGCTTCCATACCCATGGCTTTAATTTCTACTTGATGAATCCAACACCAATACCTACCTATGAGTTCTTTCCTAAACTCTAAACTGACATTTGGCACTTCCACTGGAACAGCTAAAAGAAACCACAAACTCAACAAAGGTTTATATGACTAAAATGCAAGTTCTTACAATGGCCAACAAGTTATAATTGTGCACAAGCCTTCTATGTGTGCATAACCCCACTCATTAATTTTAGACATGACCCCCCCTACTAATCTTCCCCTTCCTCTTTCTACTCTATTTAAACAGCCTCTATGCTTTTCCTTGGATGTGAACATGCCAAACAGGCTTTGTTCAGGAATCTTTGCACAAGCTTTCCCTCTGCCTGAGTACTGTATTTTCACATACCTACATGACTAGCTAGTCCTTCAAGGCTTTGTTCAATGTTACTGTGTTCATGAAAACAACTATTAAAATTTATTTAAAATTGGTTCCTCCATATGTGGACAACCCCAATCACCCTCATTATACTCTAGTCCTATTTCCATAGCATTCACTTTCCAAAAGTCTATATGATTATTTATTGTACTTAATTTTTATTGTCTTCCTCCTCTCACAAGAACAAAAGCTCCAAGAGCACAGCTATGATTTTTCTATTTTATTCTTTGATAGATTCCAAGAGCCTAGACAAGTACCTGGCACCTAATCTTACTCAAGAAATACAAGAAGTATAAATGAATGAAAACAATCTGAAGTCAACTTCCTAATCCTCCCACTTTGTATCTCCCATGTAAAAATAATAGCCAAATGCCAACAAAATAACATCAAATGCAATCCTCCACGTTGTTCCATGTTTTCACTCACTCCCTTCTGCTAATCCTCCAAATATCCCTTTTATTTCTTAGAATTCACTTATATATATATATATTTTTTTTTAATTTCTGAATTTCCATTTTCTTGTCTAAGCAGCCATCATCTCTCATCTGAGCAAATGAGATAGATTTCTAACTGATCCTCACATTTATTTGAGTCCCTGTTCAAATACATCATTCTGGAACTCAAAATAACATTTTAAATACGAATTTCTTTTATCTCCATGCCCTCTCTACACCACCATTGCTGAAAAATCAGTTTCTTGATAAAAGCTTCCTTGACTTTCCTAACTCAATTATCCATATTAAATGTTGTCTCAAAAACCCATTTGTTTTTGAGAGTTCTATAGATTTGTGTGTCTTCTCTACACAGATAACAAATTCTATCAGAACAGAAATGGTATCGTTCTCTTTCTCTCTCTCTCTCTCTCTCTCACACACACACACACACACACACACACACACCCTGTAATCTGAGTGATTGGTACAGTCGTTGGGATTCATGTGACAAACAGAAGAGAGAAAACCCCATATTTACTCTTGTATGAGATGAACAATGTTTTCTTCAAACACATTAAGGATAGAGAAGATAATTCATGTGAGTTTTAATTTTTCAAGTGAGAATTGTTTACATAGTATATTGTTATTTGGCTATAGATGTGCCACTTGGAAAAGGTCAAGGCCACAAAATGAGATTTTAGAGATTATGAGATTGCATGTGATTCCCCATAAGAGTGCACTGCATGATAACAATGAATGTCAGGAGGTGGGATTCTGATGACTCCCTTATTAAGGACTGCCAGAAATGGAGACACATCAGGCAAAAGGACTGGAAAGATGTGGTTAGAGAAAGAGAAGTGGCAGAGAATGTTACCAAGAGAATCATGAAAGGAAATTATATCAGATTGGAGGATATGGCCAATATTGTCAAATACTACAAGAGATTTTTAATAAAGCCTGCAAAGTGTAGAAGACATTTTAATAAAGTGGTCAGAGTATAAGCCAGATCGCAGTGTGTTGAAATGTGAATGGATGTGGAGGAAAGGGGGAAATTAAGTACATAGCATTTTAAGGGACTTGACTGTGAAACTAAAAATAGGGAAAAGGCTGAGGGTACAACTCAGTGATAGAACTTGGCCTGGGCAAGACCCTGGGTCATTTGGATCCCCATAACTGAAACATAAAAGAAAAATAAGGATGGGCATAGTAGAATAAAAATAAGCATGAACTGCTTTAGTTCCTTATGTTATTCTTCCCAAGAGTATCTACATTTTTAAGAAATGGTAAAACACTACTGACCCTCTATTGAAATGTTACCATGTATGCTAGATTAAGCTTGTTGTCCTGACCCTTGTGAGGAAGCTATTATCCCAGTTTCTCAGATGAGGACAAGGGATTAAAAGGTCAGATAATTGTCTTTCAAATCACACAGTTAGTAAATGGTATGACAAGGATTCAAACCCAAATCCACCCAACACTAATAGCTATATTTTTAAACCTTAAAACCGAGGTTTTCTAAGGTATTAGTTATCTGCATGCCCTCTCAATAATTTTACCTTAAACCCTTAACCATGTGCTCCTTTACCATTATTTGTTTGATATTTTTCCTTAAATCAATTTGCTTTTCTCACTGTTGATTAGATTTAAGGAGTATATTTTGAATAAAGAAAAACACACACCAATTCTATTTTGTTAAATGTTCAATCTATTATGCACATGTTTAATAAATTTTAAGCAAGTTTATTCAGACATGGATGGATATATATTATTAACAAAATTTTCTTAAACAAGATTAGCCACAATTTACAAATTTAGAATGCCTAGTTATATTTCAAATGCTTCAAACACCTTAAGTAGCAAGTAAAATATAAATAGAGTCATTATCTGAATTTTATGCTTACTCTAAAACTTGTTTTATATTATAGGTACTATAGGGTTAGTTCAGGTCATTATCATTCATACACATTTTTACATATAAGTAGACTATAGCTACACTCATTGTGATTCCTTCCTAAGGCTGTTCTTTAATTGATTTAGATATTTCCCCAGTGTTGTAGTAACTTGACCAGATAAAAAGGACAAATGATGCCATTTCAGAATAGCCACAGTTGCAGGCTCTGGATTGTTAACAGATTGTTAATCAGTTAACAACATGTGGTTGATTTTTTCAAATGTGGCTTAACACCATAATATTAGAAAGAGCTTCCTTTTCATGCCTTGCCTTCACTGGTTATATCAATAAAGATTTTGCTACTTGGGACTTTTTCCAGAATATTCTCTTGGAGTCATGTTTACCTGGCATTATCTAGCAGTTATATTTACCAGACATTTTATTCTGCCATCATTGTGGCAGAATAAAATTTTAATCATCAGTAAAAATAAATGTATGCTTTATTAGTATCATATCCTTATTAGAAGTGCCAATTAAATATGATAGGTAATAGAAGAGGTAGAATTTATTATACTTCTCTCAAGAGCACAGGGTATTTGACACGTTTTATCTAAAACTAAAATTTGGTAGAAGGTGATAATTTGTGCTGATTCAACAGGCTCTTTCCTAATTGGTAATGATTGATATGTGTGGTCAATTTTATGGATGAATTCTTAAAAAGTCTTTGGTACAGATACCAAATTGCCTAGGACTATCTAACTTACTCCAAGATTTCTGTCTTTACCAATATTTATTTACACAGATAAAGAATAAATAAAATAGTCACATGTAACCTTTATCTACTAATTAAACCAGTAAAATTAAACTTTTTATATTTCATCCTTGCTTTGTATGAAAACATCACAGAATTTCCAAATGTTTATAATTAACAATAACTATTATCTCCTTTAATATTCAAGACACCATAACTTTCCCAATAGAACTCTTTTAAGCCAGCTTCTTTTCATCTGCCCTTGATAGTCTTAAAAATGTCCCCATTCTCTGTCAATAATAGTCTTTTTCAGAGTGCTATAGTTTGGATATTGAATGTCCCTCAAAGGCTTATGCTTTAAAAGACTTTGTCCCAGGGTTAGAGCTATTAGGAGATGATGGAAATGTTAGAAGATGGAGTCTTATAGGAATTCCTTAGGTCATAGGGGGCGTTGTCCTCAAAGGGATTGTGGTATTCTGCCGTCTTGGTCTCTCTCTGTTTGATAAGTGAGTTAAATTTTCCTTAGGTGAGTAATATTTTTCTGAAAAGAGAAGGTGCTTGGTTTACTAATTCTTTGGCCAAGAAAGAATAGTCAATTGGACATATATGTCACAAAACACTTTGATTTTAAAGCTATTCTAGTCTCATTTCCTCCATGTCTGGATAACAACATCAAAATAGCAGAATGATTGGAAGTTGTTAGGTGATCATGTCTACATAAAATTTTAAAGCTGAACTCCCCAACTTAGTTTAGGTGATCTAAATATTCCTGGGAAGAAGACCACCTATTGAACTTTGAATTCCCACCTTCTGTTTCTCCTTCTCTTTTATTTTTCCCTGTTTTGCTGTGCATTACTAGTAAATCCATGCTGGCTACTTACATTGTGAGTTTCATCTATGAATTTCCTCAAAATTCTTTTTGTCAGTGAATTCAAATTTTAGAGGGGATAGGTAACTGAGGAGCTGAGTCAAGAATTGCCCTGTCTTATTTGAGATACTCCTCCCCCTATACCCTTTCCCAATGACATTAGCTATGACCCAAACTGCTGGAGTTGCTGTAGGTTCATGTTTAGAATCAGAGCTGAAAAGATATTTCCTCTTGGGGTCATTCATTTACTTTCTTTTTTTCTCCTCAATGTAACATTTATGTTGATGTCCTCTATTTCACTGAAATTTATTTTTATTATACTATGCCTATTACATAGATATGTGCCCTAAATTTAAAAATAAAAATTTCAATCAGTACTGTGAATTACTACCAACATCATTTACCATAAGCAAAAGAACCCTTAAAAGTAAATATTAGAGTCTAATAATGTGCCCTAAGACACTCTCTCTCTCTCTCTCTCTCACTCTCTCTCTCACTCCCTCTCTCTCTCTCTCTCTCTCTCTCTCTCTCTCTCACACACACACACACACACACACACACACACACACACACTGACATGCCACATATCCTCAACTAAAGCTACAATGCCCAGGAAAAGTTGCATGAAAAGCTTTTAAGAAGCTACTGTCTAGAGAAGTAACTATAAATGCTAAAAATTATTTAAAAGCAAGTTTCTAAAATCTCTAGAAATTGTCACAAGGTCATTCAGAAAACGAAGAAACATTTATTCAAGAAAATCTACTAAATTTTGGTAAGAAAAGTCGTTGTGCCACTTGAGCCATGGAATGTTCACTCTTCTCTCCTGCCCCAGATCCTGATAGAAGCCCTGCTCTGTTTTGATGTGGCCAAGAAGAGAAAGGTAACTCTCTCAAAACTCCTCGTCAGGGGCTACAATACCTCCTAGGGAGGGGTATGTCACAAGCATTCTGAACTACCTTGGCTTTCAGTCACAAAAGCTAAGTGCCAGATGTGTGTGGAAAAGAAGTCACTAACCCCTTTTATTCATGCATACTCAATTGAAAGTAGAGGTTATGGCCAGCTGAGAATACTGGAGTTCTGACTGTTCTCCCTCCATTTTGCTTGAAAGGAAGAGATTTCATGTCAAGAGCAAAAAGCCGAGAAGCAATGAGACTACTACCTGTACCCAGCACCATGACTACAAAGTAGGGTGTTACTTGGGGAAAAGCAGGGCACTATGCCTGCCTCCAGCTCCAGTGGCTTAAAGATTTTTCACAGGGGAAAGTTGGACATAAGAACAAAAAGCTCTGAAACTCTTCCCAAATGACATACATTATTTGAAACACTGTCAGGGAAGTTCAAGTTGAATGTAATGGAGATGCTGATAAGCAATCAAGAAGAGGTTGATAGCTCCATGGGAGCAATAAGATAACTACAGTCCAGCTATTTTACCAGATAGAACCATGGAAGAAAACAACTGAGAGCCATTCCGAGGTTGGCTTCAAAAAGTGTCTCTGTACAGGATCTCAGATTTAATTGAATAAAACTGTGAAGCAATTTATGCCTTTGAGTATTGTCAAAAACCATAGAACAATTAATGAGTAATTAATGGGGCTTAATGCTAGGTGTAATGCCAATAGAGACAGTTTAAAATGGAAAGAGACAAATGAAGAGAGTCTTGCTAAAACTACTCTAATTCCAGGGTCACTGTGTATATGTTCAAGGAAGCATGCTCTAAAGAATGATATCAGATGTTTCACATGTGAGAAACTTTAATGAAATAGTTCAGCCAATCACTAGTGAAATTAGCAAGCTTACTGTAGAGATACCTGGACACTCATGCTTATTGCAGCACTACTCACAGTAGCCAGGTTATGGAATCAATATAGGTGCCCATCAATGTATAAATGGATAAGGAAAATTAGAAAATGTGTTGTGTGTGTGTGTGTGTGTGTGTGTGTGTGTGGTGTGCATAAAATGAGTTGAGAAGCACAAATTACTTCATTTTCAGAAAATGGATGGAAATGGAGATCCTTGTTAAGTGAAATAGCCTTACTATAAAGCATGTGGAAAGGGAAAAGATGTTGAAGGAACACGGTGATAAGAAAGGGTAATAGAGGTGAATATGATCAAAATACATTACATGCTTGTATAGAAATGTCATAGTGAAATCCAGTGCTTCTCACAATTAATGTACACTAATAAAAGAAAAAACAAGCAAAGAAAAAGAAAACCATGGAGGGGAAATCAATACCCAGAGTTGCCAGATTATCTAAAATATTCAGTTCTCAGAAAAATGACTATGAGAGAGGACATGCAAACAAGGTGTGATTCATACAATTAATGTTTAAAAAGCAGAAGAAAGTGCCTTTGATGCCCTTGAAGGTGCTCATATGTTAACAAAGACTTAAAATAGTGTGTGTGTATATATATATATATATATATATATATATATATATGTGTGTGTGTGTGTGTGTAGTTAACAAAGACTTAAAATAGTGTGTGTGTATATATATATATATATATATATATATGTGTGTGTGTGTGTGTGTATATATATATATGATCAAAATCTATATTTTAAAAAATTTATTTTTTAAAAAAGCCAAAGGAAATTATGCTTAAAGAAGAAAACAGAATTATGATGACAATAAATAATCAAATAGATAACATAAATAAAATTTCCAAGTGGAAATTTGGAAATTCTGGATTTGAAAGTATATAATTGAAATGAAAAATTAACTACAGAGGCTCAACATTACATTTGAACTGACAGAAGAAAGAACTAGCAAACTTGAAAATAAAATTTTAATATAATTCTGAAAAACAGAGATAACAAAAGGAATAAGAATTAAGAGAGTCTCTGTGAAATATATGATGCTACTAAGTATGCTAAGATATATTAATAGGTTTAATAGAAATAGACAAGAGAGAAAAAAATCAAAGAATACTCCGAATATAATTACTGAAATCATCCTTAATTTGATAAACAGTATTAATCTATAAATAACTGAAGCTCAAGAAACTCCAGGTAGAATAAGTGTAAAGACATTTATACTCAAATGCATAATAGTAGAAATATCTCCCATCAAAAATACTGGAGCAAGAGGCAGATAATGACATCTTCAAAGTGCTTAAAGAAAAAATGCTGTCAATCAAAAATTTTACATCCAGAAAAACAATCTTTCAGGTTTTGAAGCAAAATATAGATACTCCTAGATATTTCACTGCAAGAAGATTTAAAATGAAAATTAGAAGAAGTTGTTCAGGCTAAAAATCACAATTTTGTCATTAAGGATCAACCTTAGAAAATAATTTGAACTCACATTAAAAAACAAAAAGTATCATAAAAGTTAATTATGCAATTATAAAAGACAATATAAATGCATTTTCCTTTGCTTTCTTCTCAACTTATAGATGTAAATATTATATTACATAAACACAAATGACTACATTGCATTACTATATTATGTAAATATCTATGTTACAAAAAGTTAAGGTCTTGACAAAATAATTTTCATATTAAAGCACAAGAAGAACAAGCAAAACCTATAACAGGAATGAAATCATAAATATTAATATGAAAGTTAATGAAATAAAGAAAAATAATAAAAGTCAACAAAATAAGAACTAGTTCTCTGAAAAGATCAACAAAATTGACCAACTTTAACTAGAGTGATGAAAAAAAGTAAGTTAGAAGGATCAAAATAATGAACTCAAGAATGAAAGAGGAATGTGTAAGAGAATACTACGAACAACTGTCTACCAACAAACTAGATGACAGAGATGGAATGTACAAATTCCTACAAAGACACAAACTACCCTACAGGACTAAAAAAAACTCTAAATGTTCTTTTATCAAGAGGCTTTAGAGAAGTCAGGTAATGAGGACTAAGAAACAATTGTTGGATTTAGTGATTTAGAGATCACTCCCAAGTTGATTCAGTATGTGAAAGTGATATACAATATCAACAGAAAAAGAGAAAAATGATCATCTATATAGATATTGAAAATTGTCTAAAAATAAACCCATAACTAAAATCCTACTTAATCTTGAAGAGACAGAATACTTTCACGATAAGTTCAAGAAAAACAAAAAACGTCTTCTCTTGTCACTCCTCTTCAACACTTTATTAGATGCTGTAGACAAGGCAAATGGGCAAGAAAATGAAATAAAAGATGTCCAGATTTTCAAAGAAGAAATAAAACTTTTATTATTGTTAGATGGTATTATTTTGAATATAGAAAATCCCAAGGAATTCTTTAAAAATTATGACAACTAATAAACAAGTATAGCAAGTTAGTAAGGTATAAGATCAATGTACAAAAATCAATTGAATTTCTATAACTTGTAATGAACAATCCAAAAGTGAAATTCATAAAATTACATTTACAAAAGAAAAGCATTAAAATAACAAAATACCCAAAGTACAATTTAACAAAAGAAGTTATATATATATATATATATATATATATATATATATATATATATATATATGGTGTGTGTGTATATATTCTGAAAACTACAAAATGTTGAAAAAATTAGATCTGTATAAATGGAAAGCTATCCCATTTTCGTGGATGGGAAGACTAAATTGTGAAGATGGCAATACTTCCAAAATGTATCTCCAAATTCAATACAATCTTTACAAAAATTCCAACTGGTTCTTATAGAATTTAATAAATTATTCCTAAATTTTTTGCCTAAATAGCAAAAATAGTTGTAGTGCTTATAGTTTCCAGTTTCAAAACTTACTTCAAAGCTATAGTTATCAATACAATGTAGTACTAACATAAGAATAGATATAGAGATGAAAAATAATGGAGATTCCAGAAACAGAACCTCACATTTACCTTCTAACAATTTTCAGTGAGGATGTCAACACAATTTGCTGGAGAAGAAATGATGTGATGCAACTGATTACCCACATGTTAAACAGTGAAGTTGGATTCCTGCCTTATACAATACATAAAAAATTAAACCAAACTGAATCAAAGTCCTAAGTGAAGTAGATAAAAACTATACAAGTCTTAAACATTTAAATAAGTCTTTGCAACTTAGACTAGGTAATGATTCCTTAAATATCACACCAAAAAAACACAGCACCATCAACAATCCAATTAGAAAATTGGACCTCACCAGAATTAAAAAGAAATTCCAAGGACACCATCAAGAAAATTGAAAAAGCCACCCTCACATAAGAGAACATCTTTATAACTCATATGCTCTTACTATACAATAAGATAAATAAAATAAAAATGGGCAAAGTATCTGAATAGATATTTCTACAAAGAACATATACAAATAGCCAATAATATATGAAAAAGTTAAATGACATCATTAGCCATCAGAGAAATACAAATCAAAACTACCAAGTGTAATACTTAAAATTATGAGTAATTAAAAAGGAAATGAAAATGAATATGCTATAACAGGGCTGAACCCTGAAAACTTCACGCTAAGACCATACATTATGTGACTCATTTTAGGAAAAGTCCAGAAGAGTCAAACCTATTGAGACAAGTAATACAATAGCAAGTAGTGGCCTAGTGCTGGGGAGGGCAAAGGGGTGGGAGCATGGTAAGTGACCCTTACTGTGTCAGGGGCTTCTTTTTGGGCTAATGAAAGTTTCTTAAAATTAATTGTGATGATGGTTGCATAGCTGTATAAGTATTCAAAATAACTGAATTGTACAGGTTCAATAGCTAAGTCATATGGTATGAATTGTATTCCAATAAAACAGTTTTTTGAAACAACATTGGGAGTATATTTTATGAGAATGCAGTTTTATGAATAGGTAAGGGGTCTCCATTCAGTCTGGAGACCTGGGGGATTCAGAGAAATTTTCCTTCAGGCAACAATTCTTGTGTGTGTGTGTGTGTGTGTGTGTGTGTGTGTGTGTGTGTGTGTGTGTGTGTGTGTAGGGGGAGAGGACGAGAGAGAGAGAGAGAGAGAGAGAGATACAAACTTGTGGTGGATCATTCCATGATTCCACATTATATGTATAAAAACTGCACATAATTCTGAGATAGCAAGAAATCAAATGAAGCTTGAGATGTAAGCAATCATCATAATACAGAAGGCTTTTTAATGTCAAATTGAGGAATTCAAATTTAATCTTATGCCCATTGTAACATTCAGACCTAATTCTATGCCCACCATAACTATTGATGGAATTTTGGTAAAAAGTACAGCATGTTCAAATGTGGTCTTTTGAGTTGTGGTGGATGGATTCTTTGGGGGTAGGAAATGGTGAAAGAGAAGGCAGTGAATCCTGTTAAGGGATTGTTGAAATAATATAGGTAAGATATAATGATGGTATGAAATAAACCAAAGTTATGATGCTGAACAGTAGAGGTGGGGAAGATTCAAGAAATACTGAGGTGACTAGCTAACAAAGATGTCTGGTAAGTTTATGATAGCGCAAAGTGTGTGGGGTGATAAAGAGGGAGGAGGAAACATGAGGTCTAGATTTTCAACACCATGATCCTATAGTATCCAAACCAACAAGTGAGCTAAAAAATAGAGGAACAAGGTGTTTAGGAAAAAGTGCAAGCGTTTTTGCTCTTTGAGATCAGGTATGTGTCACTTTCATTTAGTATTTCCAGCCTTTTGTACTTGTCTAGTTGGCTAGACAAGTTAAATAGGGCTAGATTCTCAGATCCAGTATTCAGAGGTTCAAGTTTCTAGGGAACCAATTAAGAAAACAGTCAGTGGGGAAAATGTGGAAAGTAGTATCCAAGTATTCTACTGACTTCTAAGCCTGCCTAGTGTTCTATAAAATGAGATGCCTGCCAAAGTTCATGGTGACAGAATTGTGGAGGACAGAACAACACTATTGGAGTGGAAAAACAAAGGCTTTGCAGAATTTTGATTTAGAGCCTCTGCTGTAAATGCCAGTTGTTCCACTAACTTCATTTTGCTAATGCAAGAACAGCTTTTGCTGTAATAACATATTTCAGCATGAATGTCTTTTTAATAATCCTTAATTTGAATCCTAATTCCCTTGATAGCCACTTTGAGGAGACAACTGCATTCCACAAGTAACACTGCAGGAACATGTCGGAAAAAAGACCAAACACATGTGCATGCACACACAACCAAAGAAAGATGTTTCATATATTTTAACACATTATCATATTTCTTAAATCCAATGTCATCAAAGAAATGCCCTGAACCCTTTAATAAGCAATCACTCCAAATTTCGTAGACATCAGCAATTAACAGTACAAACTTTATCATCAGTCGGAATCTAAGCAGAAAGGAGATAGAAGATGAAGATGCTATGATTTCAAATAAAAGGATCAGTAACAGAAAAAGACAAAAGAGATGAGTAGAGACAAAAGCACAGCTCACATCGTAATCATAGAATCCAGGGCAATCACATGAACTGAATGTATTTTATCATGGGATTCAACAAAATTTAACAACTTTTTTTTTAACCCAGTGAACAAAAACAATGAACTACATTAGGATCAATGAGTTGACATTGATGGGTCCAAAGTAACAAAGCTGCCAAGAAATACATAAATGCCAACAAAGAAATATGTGTGTGCCCTCACCTTTGTCCTCCCGAGCCCTTGGTGGACAAATTTTTTTTTGTGTTACAGAAAATTGCTCACACAAGCACCCGTGCACTCCTCATCCATCCCCACTGTCTCTCTGTCTTCTCACCTGCAGTAATTCTTAACTCTTGCTTTGAAAATAGTTTCATAAGTCCATGAAGGGTCAGAAGGCACAAGGGGCTCAAAATCCACGGAAGAAACATTGGCGATGCCATGTGTTTACACACAATAGTTCACCTGGCCTGTCATGTGAAAGGGAAAGAGACCCACCAACTAATAAAGGGTAAACATAGCATACATGTATCTGTACTGTATTCATTATTATTCTAGCCATTAACTTTAGGACTGGGTCAAGTCTCGCCATTATTATGACTTTTTTGTTTATCATCCTGCATTCCCCCTTTATTCATTTATCAGAATGCTCTCCAACAATTAATTTTATAGGCAATTTTTTTTTGCCTACTTTTCTGACTATCAGCTTCATGAGAATAGGGACTTTGTCTTATTCACTGATCTCTTCCAAAATCTCATGTACACTCAACAAATATGTGTTTAGAAGTGGAGAGAAGAAAATAATAAAAGGAGTGAGGAATAGGAAGAAAGGGAATCAGGAACACAGAAGGGAAAGAGCAGTTCTGAGTTACTGTCATACTGTACAGCTAATACATTTCTCACACATTTTGTTACTATAAGTTGTATTAGCATTTGGGTCAGCGTTTTTACTCATATGTAATATAAAATACAATTTGTTATCTAGGACCTACTTGCCCTGTTAATATGCCTGTCACTGGCCTAATTTCTTCATCTATTGGAAAAAGGAAAACAAAATTAACCCTAGATCCTGTGAGGTTTCATACTCAAGTACCAAAGATGCAAATGAACAAAAGAAAGCACATCAGAGTAATGTGAAAAAATAATGATAATATATTATAAGCACAAGTTTATTTGGCCCCATTTCTCTACTGTGTGCATTGGACAGTTCTGTGGTGTATTCACTAATCTGAAAGCTGACCCACATTCACAAGAAGATATCTCAAACATCATGAAAAATCGGGACCAAATAGTAAACCAGGTACTTCTTGTTTCTAATGATGCTACAAATGCCAAAAATATAGTGGTCTCCTAAAGGTATCCTTTGTTTCAAATTGTCCAATGTACATAGTTCTCAACCCTGGCCATGTGGGCTTTCTATAGTAATGAAAATGTTCATAGGTTATCACTAGCAGGGGATCAGGAACCAATGTAAAGATCAGTGAGAGTTGAATCAACATGGGTGGTAACACATGGATACATGAGAGCAATAGTAGGAATCTTTCTGTATAGCTATCCTTAACTAAACTAACAAAAATGCTTTGTCTTTCTCATTATGCTTATGTCTTTTCTTCAACAAAATCAGTCACAAGGGCAGAATGGGACCTGCCTGAAACTGAGGAGGGGAGGGGGACAGGGTGGAGAAATGACCCAAACAATGTATGTACATATGAATAAATGAACAAAGAAATAAAGAAAATGTTCTTTATGTCAGCTTCAATACGGTACCCACTAGCCATATTGAGCTATGGCGTATTTGAAATATGACTGACACAACTGGAATATTAAATTTTAAAATTACTTAATTTTATTCATTTGCCCTGATTCTTAAATAGCCACAAATGGCCAGTGTTTACTACATTGGATAGCTCATGATAAGGCCAAAACAACTTATCTGATGAGAGTGGCTGGCCTCTACTTCATATATTTTGACTTTCTGATTTCAGAAATAGTGATAGAGTAATATTTGACTATACTTCAAATGATGTCAATGACTGCTGATGCATTAAGCAGGTGCAAATAAATCTTAATGACCCTTTTCCCACGACCTGAACTGAAATGAACATCTCTGTAGTCATCCCTTCAGTTTCCACAATAAAAAAGAGTGGCATTTTCTTTAAAATATCAGTTAGAACACACAAGCATTACGTGGAAGAAGATATGTAACCACATGTCCCAGTGGGCCAAACTGGTACCAAATGTGGAAGATAGACATTGTTCCCATACCAGTCCTATATTAGTCGCAGACTTTAGCCTTAAGGAAGTCAGATTATGTTGAGGAAGCAAACAATTAAACACTACTTAGCTGCTTTATATAATCATTTAAAATTAACTTGCAAAAGTAATCCTGCTGTAATCCCAGCACTCGAGAGAGGCTGAGGCAGGAAGATTGCAAATTCAAGGCAAGTCTGGGCTACATCAAGTTCCAGGCCAGCCTGATCTACACAGAGAGACTATGTCTGAAAAACAAGCAAACATAAAAGGGCTTGGGGGCATGGCTCAGGTGGTAGACTGCTGTCTAACAATTGTAAGGTTCTGAGTTCAAAGACCAGTGCTGCCAAAAAAAAAAAAGTAAATAAACTTCTACTAAATGAAAAATGGAGGAAACACACAGCATTGACATACTGTGGGCCCGGAGACCACTACCACAAAGCCCACTGCCCTTCCAACATGCACACACATGAGGCTACACACACACATGAACACACACTTGTGTACAGTAGTTTTTTCATGCTCTAGTGAAAAAAGTCCAGAAAAATGGCATGCTTGTCTTGTTTTTACCTCTTTTGCTCCATTTTTATAAAAACTATCTCTATGATTGACTTGTCTACCATCATAACTTAGTATACTGCTATTCACATTTCCTATACTTTTGTCAGTTCATTTTGGTTTTGCTTCAGATTTTATATGACCAAGGATCTGAGGCAGTAATCGATGTGACAAGATAGGAACCAGGCAAAGATCCTCATGTTGCCATCCAGGCTGGCAAGCTCTGCAGCCATTCACACTTGACAAAAGCGTAAGCTTGGGCATTGGAACTGGATTGTTGACACTAATTTGGAGAAGGGGTCTGTGATCCTGACACACTTCTATTCCAGAGAGACCCGTTGATTTTCTAATTGAGTTGAGTTTAAAATGTGAAACAGATTGGCTTTCCTGGCAAGCTCAGAGCACAGGTGTAAATCCACCTGAACCACAAATGGAAAGAACTTAACTCATCACTTACTCTTCCTCCTCCTCTCTTAGTCTAGCCTGATTACCCTTGATGGAGCTGAGCTATTTCTCAAGGACATACGTGTTTGGTTTTTTTTCACTATATTAGTTTCCCAAAAGGGTACACACTTTTTTTTATGTTCTGAGACCCGATGTGAATGAGTAGCCCTCCAGTAGTAAAGTGCCGCCAGTTCCCTAGAATATCTTTTTATTAAAAATATTATGTTTTATTTTGGTCTTGATCACCATATTATCCTTTCCTAATACTCCTTTCCAATATACCACCCTAGTTCTCACTGAAAACATTCCATTTTCCCAAATTGTCCTATGTTGAATTAAATAACCAGAATACAATATTGTCTCCTACTTGTGACTCCGAGTATTCATAACCTGACCCCATATTTAACTTAAGTCATAGAGAAGACAAAAAACTATTGCTTCAAAGAACACACAATAAACAAGGGCAAATACATAAATAATTGCAATGCATAGTGCTGCATACTATAATATAAATGATCACAAAGCCAAGGAAAGAGAGTAACATAATTTGCAGGTCCAGGGATGCTTCATAGATATGCCTTTTCCTTTTGTAGATATGCAGGCCCAGTCATGTGCAAATGCAGGTGTAGACTATTCAGAGAAGAAGGATTTGCAATCACATGTTTATAGCTACAAGTGGGTACTGGAAACTAAATGTCCATTATGTGACACATAGACTTCTATGTGTCATTTTATTTATTCCTACTGAACGGCAATGCAGAAGGCAATGATTTGCATTCTACATGGAGGGAGTCATTTGCCTAAAGGTACATATTAAAATGTGGGGTCAGAATTTGACATCATTTCCAAAGTCTATCTAATCTTTTTTCAACTGATAATGAGTGGTGTGTGCCTGAATTGGTAAGCAA
The DNA here is from genome assembly GCF_047511655.1 of Castor canadensis. Classification (NCBI taxonomy): domain Eukaryota; kingdom Metazoa; phylum Chordata; class Mammalia; order Rodentia; family Castoridae; genus Castor; species Castor canadensis. Next base: position 169,815,567 of record NC_133387.1, read on the forward strand.
ATATTTTCCCTTGCCCCCCACTGCTCTTCCATAATACACACATGTCTTTCCTGGTCATCAGATCATAAAACACCAAGTTCAATATCATTTAGGGAGTTACTACTCTGGAAATCCACAGAATTTTTGAGAATACTCAAATTTCTTTCTGATGGGGTATTACCTCCTACAAAGGTCACCATTCCTAACTTTTAGATAAACTGCTAGCAAAGTTATGATGAAGATGAAATTAAACTCTGCCTGACTTTCTTCAGGCTCTAGGCTCTGGAAGTCAAGCCAAAGTCAAGAAAGGCAATGATGCTTTTCTTGGTCATTAGGTTTATCAACTCTCTGTGTATAGTATACGCTCCATTAAAGGAGCTGTGTGATATCTATATGAGAAACAAAACAACACTCAAGACAACAGTAGCAGCAGATCTGGAAATAAAAGAACCAGTTCCTTAGGGGGAAATAATACAAAAACCTTAAAAGTTAACTCACTTTCTTATTCAGATTTCTCTACTCATTGTTCACACCAGAATGCACTTAACCAGGAAACACAAGATAGACATTTACTGCAATAAATGGATTCTAACTTGAGATACCAATGACTATTATCTGACTTCTGTGGTGTTGCTCTTGGGATTTGTTTTTGTTGTGGGGGGAGCAATTAGGCTGATGCCTCTCAGTATGAAAGGTTAGCTCTAATACTTTAGGCACTGTGATGGTAGGGCCAGGCTGCTGGGCTTGATGCCAGTGATGCCCAGTCAACCACACTCATCCCTTTCCATTCATTATATAGCCATTCACTGGATATTAAATAGGTACCAGATCAAGTTTGAAGAAATAAACAAAATGATAACTGGTCTTTTCTTACTGTGAAGGAACTCTAGGTTTAATGGAAAAACAATAAAACAATAACAGAGATGGAATAAGTCATCAATGGAAAATGATGAAAGTACTCTGATGGCAGCACAGAGGAGCAGTTCCCAAGCCTCTGCTGTGGTCTAGAAATGGGAGCATCCTTTGAGAATGAATTAACTGTACAACGAAGAAGATACAAGCCTCACCAGCCTACAGATGCTCTGAGTTAATGCACGTATACACAGAGATACAAGTTTCCAAAACTTCTGTGTCATCCTATCATGAGACATGTATAAAAACATCCTGGGGATCTGTAGCTAATTCTACAACCCTGTGGAATTCCAACTAGAATTAGCACTGGGCAAGTGCACTTCAGCATCCTGAGTGAGAAGTCTCGAGGTGAACTGCAGCCTATGCTACCAACTTCTTTGCCAAAGACCCATTAGGGTTAGCAAGAACTAATGAAGGTCCCCAGCCTGACTCCTTAGCTGTGTTAAGCTGTGTCCTGCCACCCACAGTCATGGAATAAGACCATCAGCATCTGCCTGCCAATGCCTATGAGATGAAACAGCGTGAATGGATCAATGCAAATCTACCATTCCTAAAAATAAATACCCACTAACACACTCACATACATTGTTATATCATACTAATATTAGATGCAAGCACTATGCAGTAATATAGCATTAATTTTACTACATTGCTCTGGCCAAATTACCCTTTTAAATTTACACTTGGAATAAGGGTATTCTTCACACTTAACAAGAAAGGGCACTGAGTCATGTAGAATAGGAATGATCTCACAGGCTCTGCTACAGTTGGGCAGAAAAATTGTCAGTGAATGTGTGACCCAAGAGTGAAGAAACAAGGCCCCGTCCCTGCTACTGGCTGATCTCCCTAGGTGAGAGGATGGGAAACTCGGAATCTGGATCTAGTCCTAGCTCTGCCACTTCCCAACTGTATCACCTAATATAAGCTTACTGAACATCCCCTTGCCAGTTCTTTTCTTGGAAAATAGAAATAAAACTTCTTGCACCCCAGGTTGGTTATGAGGTTTAAATAAGAGACTGAGTACAAAGTATTCCAGATGCCACATGAAAATAAAAATATTCCAGTAGCCCTCTCCCATTTTTCTTCTATCTGAAAAATGTATGTGATTCCGCAGATGTAGAAAGCTTTGAGGATCTAAGTGATAGATCTTATAGAAATTCAGTGTGATTTGGGGGGGTCTCAGTTGATTCTGGTACTTAGAGGATCTCTTTAAGTACACCCCCCAACAGGTGGTAGGAGATGGAGCTAGGGATTCACATTATCTCATTCTTGCTTACCTCTAGGCCCCCAAAACACAGGTGAGCAGTGAGGACCAATACAGGATATGTCACACAAGCAGGCAGCTTATGGCCAGACTGAAGATTAAACAGAACCTGCCCATAGCTGGAGCCTTGTTTATAACCCCTGCATGTGAACTTTGCCATTTAGCAAGGCTGGGTGCTGTAATTATTACCAGAAGCAAATAATACAGTTAGCACTTTATAAAAATGCAAACTCCTCACCCCTTTTTTGGTTCTCAGAGCAATACCATTAATTATGATAAATTCTTCTGATATTTATGTGACTGTGGTAGGTAATTTCTTAGGTATTCCTCTGCAATTTGACATCAATCATTGTCCACTTAGCATAAATTAGGGCCAAGCCTCCCTAGCTGAATTTCACCATTTATTACACTTCATTCAGGAAACTAATTCCTTTCTTAAATATGTGTTAAATTGTTTTTAAGAGGTACTTTTTTAAGCAGTGTATTTTTTTTTCAGAATTTTCTTTCTGTTGTTTACAATGTAGGAGACACTTATAAGAATTTTTAGCCATGGATCTTTCAGCCCCTTGGGAAGGATACACTTCTTGAGGAGCCCTGGAAGTTTTACACAATGTTCAATTAACATAGCCCACCACTTTGTTTAATTATCTATTGCCTTCTTCTTACTCACAACTCATTTAATGAGATGGACAAGGTTTATTCTCATATCAGTAATACCCATTGTCTGAGATTCTCCTTTCCACCACTTCAGTTATCCACGGTGAACTCTGTTCCAAAAATACTAAATGAAAAACATCAGAAGTAAATAATTCATCAAGTTTAAGCAGCATACCATTCTGAGTAGTATGATGAAAGCTCACAACATCCTGTCCTCCTGCCCAGGACATACATGATTCTCCCTCTGTCCAGCATATTTCCTCTATTTAGGCTACCTGCCAATTACTCATTTACTGGCCCTCTTGGTCATCAGATCACCTGTTGCAATACAGCAATGCCTGTGTTCAAGTTAGAAAGTCAGTAGTGATCTATTGCCATGTCACAATGCCTGTGCCATTCAACTCACTTCATCCTATCAGGTGGGCATTGTTTCCTCTCATACCATTGAACAAAAAAAGGGTAAATACTTTGAGAGGCCACATTCATACAACTTTTATTACAGTATATTATTACAGCCATTCTATTTATTACTAGTTATTATTGATAATCATTTACTGCACCTAATTTATAAATTAAACTTTATCACAAATATATGTGTATGTATATATGCATGAAAAAAACATAGTACATGCTTTATAGGCTTTGGTACTATCTACAGTTTCAGGTATTCACTAGGGGGCTCTTGGAATGATCCCCTGTGGATAAAGGGAGACTACTGTTATTTAGAATCCACAGGAATGGCCATAGCTTTTTTTTGTTCAAGTTAGATTCTCAGAGCAGGTACATTTCAAGGAGGGTCAGAGTCATGGCATTACCATATAGCAGTAACATGCATGAGGACGTCAAAAAGAGCTTCTTGAGGAACTGTGTCTGACCCCTTCTTTTCATCTTTCCCTTCTCAGTGATTAAAAACAAATCCACATTACCCCTGGTAGGTGGCTGACAGCTCTCCAAAACAACATGGCCATGTAAAAGACTCTCCTTGCTCATCTGAATTACACTTAAAACTGAAGAAATGTATCTTGTATGATATAATAACTTATCAGTAAGCATTTTTCCAGTGATGCTCCACAACTAAATAAGGCACAGCTGACACTAAGTAAGTGTCAGGTGTGACCCACTGAGGTGACTGCAGAGTGTTGTTTAGTGAGATGAGCTCCTGAAACAGAAAATAAAAATGACAATTCCCATAGCCCAGCTGTCTGGAATTGAAAATAGCTTCTCTACTCAATCAAAGGTGGAAAATACCATGGATCTGGAGAAATAAGTGAGGATTCCCAAAGGATGTAAGCTCTGAATTGCAGCCAGGAGAATTCTGGTTAAAGAACAGCTCCAGAATTGGTAAGCAATGAGGAGGCCAGCCCACTCTAGGAGAGATATTTACCTGGGGAGTACAGTTCTGGGTGGGTTCACTGGAACCAGATGTACAAAGATCATGATGTTTCTAATCAAAGATCTTCAAGTAGCACAAATGCTACAATTTGAAGAATAAGGGATGGAGATCTCCCATTATTACATAAGGAAGATGGTCTAATAGCCGCTTCATAGAAACATCTCACAAAAACACAAAGGATCTGAGCTAATAAGGGGAAACAAAGAGATCCAGGGTCATCTCCTTTCAAAGGCTTTGCTATTCTGGGAACCAGTCATGGTGTGTCCCCTGTTCTGAACTCCAAGAGCCACCACCTATATCTTTGACAATTAATGTTCTAGCCAAGTGTTGGTCTCAGCTAGAGACGTATACTTATCTCGGCTTCTAGATTATAAATCTCTCCAAAATAAGAACCTTGTGTTGGGCATGTTGTGTTTTGAGATGTGTGTTTCTGAGATGGAAAATAAAAATGCTAATTCCCCCTCAGCCAAGCACACTATCTTTGTATAATAAGTTCCCCAATACCTAGTGAATTTGTTGAATGATTGTCCCAAGTGCACCAATATCTATTCAACCCAAGGCACTTGAGCCACAAGTAAAATGGAACCCTGTAAAATAAAGCTAAAGATGATGCCCCTTAAATGCATTTCAGAGCATTTCCTGGGATAGGTAGCCCAAAGCATAATAATAACTATTGCTGTTATTATTGTCTACAATGCACTCATCATCACTTGGAACATTACAAATGTATTGAAATTCTGCCTAGGAAAAAGCTACCAGTTGTGACAATATATCCTTTTCTCTACACTCACTCTGCAAAATGCTGGCAGGTCTGACAGATTTGCCAAGCTAAACTGGCTTTGGTGAGAACTGGTACAATTTGTCAAACTCCAAGGGATTGTGAGCATGAATGTATGGGAGAGGAAGTTGAATTCTGGCTGGATTATAAATCCAGGGCTTTTAGCCCAAACCAAGCAAACCAGAAAGGAAATAGCCAGAACACTGAAATGGGCAGCACAAATCTCTGTGCAATTGGCTTGGGTTAAAGGTTGACAGTAGGGAAGATCGACATCCATGATTTATAAGCAGTGAGAGTGCCAGGTTCCCATAGAAATGGACCCCAGCCTCAAATTAAAACAGCTATTTATAAGGATGAGAAGGGAACTAAATCCCCAAACCACCATTGTAGCCCTTGGCCTCTCTTCTGAAGCTTCAAGTGTTTGGGAGAAATGTTTGCTGAGTCAACAAGTACAGTGAGCCAGAGAATTATATGCAGTGGCAACATAGTTGCTGGTGAACACACATGGTCCCAGGGTCACTATCCTCAAGGACACTGTCATCTGAAACAGGGGATGAGACCAGGAATAGAAGAATGAGATCTGAATCAGTGTGACCATTCAGTGGGAGTAAAGGGCCAAGTGGAATCAATCTGCATTGATATGGAGGAGAGTTGAAGATGAAGGCAGGCTGAGCACAGTGAGAGGGGCACAGGGGCCCTTGAACTCCACAAGCTACTTTGGCCCACTGTGTGCACCTAATAAATGTGATCTATTCCAAGACCAGCCCCTAAGCCTGTATTTCCAAGATCATGGTGCTAATACATAAAAATCCCTACCTAATCCTCCTTAGGTTATTACTGTGGTTATAAACATCAGGATGGCTTATCAATTAGTTTGCCTCTGTTGAACCCCATCAGCAAAAGTAATAACATTAGATAATATTTACAGCTATTTACTTTTTAATGAGCACCATTCTAAACTTTTTACTCATCAATTTGCTTAATCTTCATAAACATACCAAGAGATAAGAAACACTGTTATTTTCCATTTCACTAATGAGAAAACTAAAACACAGAGAGGTTAGATAACCTGATTGAGGCCACACAGCTGGTAAATAAAGTAGCTGGGACCCCAAATCAGGTAGTCAATTCAAATGCCTATGCTCTTAATTATATCACATGAGCCAGGACTACTAACAAGGGCTGCCATAGTCCCTGAAGAAGATGCATCCAGGGCACACTTTCCTGGACATCCACAGAGACTGGTTGCTAATTTTCAGTATATGATAACCAGCACTTAAATCTTCATACAAAGTTAGGCTCCTCTTTTCTCTTGGAATAATCTGTGGCAGGTGACCTGTCTGCCATTTGGGAAGCCCACTACCATGCAGTTTTCTGCTGGGCTCCTCCATCAAATTCCTCTGGCATAAACCATCCAATTCCCATTATATGAACCATACATTCTATTCCTCCTTAACCTAGGTATCTTTATCAGTCTACTCTATACAGAGCTTTAATAATGGGATCACAAATTCTTTAGGGCCCAGTAGGGAATGATTTTCAATAACCCCAGATAACCCTACCTATGGGAACTACAGACGGTTTTATGATTCCAGTACAGAAGCTACAACATTCCTTTATCCAGAGCAGACCACTGCTACCTTTCTCTTGCCCACCAGATTTACTAAGCATCAATCAGATGATGGTCCACTGTGCCCCACAGCTGCCAAACAAAACTTGAGTCTTCTCAAGAAAGCTTCTGCAAGATAATGACTCTCTCAAAAATTATTTTCACCAAATCCACCCCAGTATTTGATACCTTTCCAATGGTTCTGTGGGTAAGAAAATTCAAGAGTCATGCAGAGAATTTGAAAATGTCCCACTTACATCTCAATTTGAAATTTCATATCAATTATATCTTGGTGCATCAGTCAAAAATTCTAATTAAATGTGTAACGTTTAGTGAACATATATTATGGGCCAGGCATTATTATAAATGTTCTAGATGTACTATCTAAAGTAAGCTTCAAGATAATTAACTATATAAAGTCAGTAAACCCAATATTCATATTTTAAAGACAAGGATATTTGGATCTAAATTCTAAGCCTAATTCAGGACAAAGTTGAGCTCAAAACCATTTTGAGCAAAGGACCTAGACATCTACATAAGTTATTGACACCATTTTATTCTGCAGTTCACTCTGTCTTGCCTTCATGCCTCCCAACTCCACTAATACAACCATTTTGAAAATGCTCCAGGGACTCCTCAGCAAATGTTAGCCTTTGACCCATTGGAGCCCTCCTGTCTTCTTGAACTACTTATCTCTCTAGCATTCCATGACAGCACACTTGCAATTTGCTCCTCACCTCACTAGCTGCCCTTCTCAGATGTCCCTTTGCTACTTCTCCAAGTGACCTATGAATGCAGTGTCCTGGAGCTCAGTCCTGGGCCTTTTTCCTTCTTTACTTCTCTCTAGAGGCACTCTTATGCAGTGCACTGCCTTTCAACACATCTCTGTGCTGGTGATCCCCATGTCTAAACCTCCCTGGCTGAACTGTCTGACCTATTTTCACTTGGAAACATTAATAGGCATTTCAAACAGAATAAATCCATTGTGAGGCTTTTTTATCATCTAATCTTTACCTGAATATCATTTGCCTGGTTTTTCCCTTTGAGTTTGTCCAATTTTTTTAAATGACCTCAGAGTACATCAACCCAAATACCATTGCAATATCGTCCATAAATATACTATAACCTCATTCTGTACCTTTCCTCCATCATCAAATCTCATTGGTTTTACTTCCAAATATATTTCTCAAATACATTCAATCATTTCCAACTTCATGGCCATCATGCTAGTCCAAGCCACTGTCTTCTTTTCTCCAGATTTCTGTGATTGACTCTAAGTAAATCTCACTGCTTTACTCTTGCATTATTCCATCTATTTACATGGCAGCCAAAGTGATCTCTTTGAAGTGTAAATTAGATTGCATTGCTCCCAGATTAAAGCCTCTCAATCCTATCCTATTGCACTTAGAATTAAATTCATACTTGGTTCCCCAGCCTACTTCCTCTATCATCTCATCTCAATTTTCTGCTCTTCACTAGTTGTATTGCCTTCTCTTTATATCTGAGTGTCTCTGGAAATTTGTATTTGCTGTGCATTGTAATGGAAACATTCTTTCTCTAACTTTATGTAACCCTGTACCTTTTTCAAATATCATTTCGGATAGCAGCTTCTCCGAATGGCCATTGCTCTGCCCATTTTATTGGAATTGGCTTCATCTAGTAATACTCTATCTCACTGACCTCTTAATGGCCTCCATAATATTATCATAAAGTCTCAGATAAATAGATAGATATAAGCAAGTTATAAAAATGTCTGTGATCTTGCTCATGCTTGTGTTTGTTTAACTGGTGGTCTCTTCATCAATAAACAAGCTTTGGGGGAATAGGAATGTTCCCTACTTTTCATTATAATATTCACAAAACTTCTCATGTAGTAAATGCTCAGTAAATTTTTTGAGTAAGTGATTGAATGAATAAACGACAGATGAATAAATGACAGATGGATGGATGGATGATGATATGTAAAATTGATTTAACAAACTGCAAAGAAGGCAACATATCAAATCCCTGAATAGAGTCTGACAAAAATGAATATACTATAAATTATAATATAGAAAGGTTGATCTTGTTTTCAACCGACCCAAGAGTTTTATACAATGGCTACTGAAACCACATCAGTTTGTTCCTAGATGGGGTCTAGCATGGAGACACTGAGCAGGAACTCTGCACATTTGATAACTGTGAGGCAGTTCAGGAGAATGTCAGATGAAGGAAAGATTCCCATTCATCAGAACAAAAGTCTTGAGGAAGCTTCAGGGTCCTGAGTGGTCACAGGACCAAAGGCAGCACTTGGAAGATTTTAATCCAAAAAAAAATGATTTTAATACATAGCATACTGTGGGATATTTGTTTTGGCACAGATTAAGTTTAAGTCAAGGACTTTGCATTTACAATCCTAGTGATTAATAAACAGTCACAGAATTTTGTTCTTTCTCTACAATACACTCAAGAAAATGGATGGATTTTATTATTCTACTTACTATTTTTTATCAGCAAAAGTAAAAAAAAAATGTGATTTCTTCCATCCCTCCCAAGCTATAAAATGAGAGAGGCAGTATGGTTATATATTGCTGGAAAGAGATGCAATTATAGAGAATTATAAATCATATTCTTCTGTTTGGATGGCATTTTTGTTTAGTTGTTTCTAAGGCAAAGAGCAGGAGATTTACCATAATTTGTGTTCTATAACCTGCAGTACATGTGACAGGAGGAAAAAAAAATCTATTAGCAAAAATGTGTTTTACCTTTCTGGGCCGAAAGCAAAATAGCACCAGGTTGAAATATTAATCTGTTTCTCCTGCCAGGGTTTGTTCCTTTTAGTGACAGTCCTCCACCTTTAAAAAACAGACAAACAACTCAGAGATTTTCCAAAAAAAAAATATATATATATATATATACAATGTACAAAATTTGTCTCCTGGTCTACTCTTTGCAGACCATTAATAACTAACAGATGTTACTTCTTTCTAAGGGGAAGAAAGATGATTGCTTCTTATGTTTTGTTTATAAAAAAATATGAGGAACTAGGTGAATTTTTACAGATTCTGAAAGTGGAAAAAAATGACTGGAAAATACTTCTGTAGCCTTATAGACATCCAAGGTAGGACCACCTTGCAAGGAAGTATTCTTCTAGTAGGCTTACATATGTTCTGATTCCAAAACCACATTTCATATAGTGTGGAAGCACTCAAAGGAATAATGCATGAGTGGCTGAGCAAGTTTTGTGATCATTTCTTCTGTATCCACTCACGGAAAGTCAAGAGGTATAACTTTAAATTTTAGTATAAAATCTTCAAGTTAGACAATTTCAAAGTCTTCTAATCTCTGAAAACTATAAGAGGTAAGACTCTGTTCCTAAGAGAGTCTTGATATTATAATCAATTACAAACAATTTAGTTTTTGTATTATATATCCAATGAGATGTTCAAGGGCAACTATAAAGCAAATCAACCCACAGGTCTCTTTGTGTGCATTTTATATATTTATGTACAAAGAGTCACTGAGATATATAGGTAGGTAATTAAAAAAATCCTAATACAAGAATTGCCAAAATAGGATATAGATATTTGAGATTTCTGTTGTAATACATTTCAGTCAGTGTGACAGAATAAAGAAATTCAGCAGGATAAAAGCCAGGAAAAGACAGGATATGTTGGTTATGAAGAAGCATTTTTAAGCATGATGTCCAACCTGAGATCTAGGATCAGAGGTATTCCGAGGAAGTCAGTACTAAGAGTTCCCTAGAAACCAACAGGAGTCAATTTAGAGGTCTTTTGACAACAAAAGAAGTCAAAGGGAAGTGGCGAAGGAAGTACCAGAAGAATATGCAGAGGGGTAGGAAGCAACCCTTTGACTCAGTCCAGTATAATCTGCCTGAACTGGACTATCTATGAGAACTTCACTCATTCTGGCTTGAGTTCCACATCACTCCCAAGGCATCCTCTGCCCCAGAAAGTTATGAAGGACAGGTTCATTGCTGGGTTGGTATGAGGTTGGCTAAATCAGAAGAAGGCTTATATTTTAGTGAACACACACACACACACACACACTGACTTACAAGCAATTAAGTCTAATAATTTCATCACCACCTTGGTGTTCTGGCAGTCTTTTGCTGTATAACAAACCAGCTGAACTCTTGCTTATTATTATGCTAATAGAATTTATGGGTAAGGAGTTTGAACAGGGCACAGCAGGGATGGCTTGTCCTGGCTGAGGTGTGGTATAAGTCTGACAGTCTGGACGTACCTTTAATCACACATCTGGTGGTTGATGCTGGCTGCTTGCTGGGACCTCAGCTGAACTGTCAGACAGAACATCTACACAAGCCCTCTCCATGCAGTCCATAGGACCTACTTTAGGCTCCCTCACAGCCTGGTGACTAGGTTCCAAGAACAAGCACTCTAAGATAACAAAGGAGAAGTGCATAACATCCTTTTGATCCAACTTCAGAAATAATACAGTGTCACTTCTGATGCATTCTATTGGTTGTGGCAGTCAAAAAGTTCTGCCCACATTAAAAGGAAGGGAAAGAGACACTACCACCCAATGGCAGCAATGTCAAGGTTCCACTAGAGAAAAAGCTACAGGACACAATAGAGTTATCTTAGAAAATACTCACTGCCTCATCAGCTAATCAGCAGGGAAGAGTAAGGACAATATCCTAAGAGTAGAATAGTATAAGAGAACTCTGACTGTCGAAACATGGGTAGTATTAAGTGATTAGTAGTGTTAAAATTCTCTCACCCAACAGAATTTTACTGAACAGCTCAGTAAATCAGAATAAACTTCCCCCCACTCCTTACTTTGGAAGCTCCATCTTACTACACTGATGGACCATTGTTAAGAAAAAAATTATTGAAAGACAGCAGTGATTAAAAAGTCTTAAGGCCTGGCATGAGCTCACCTGTAATCCCAACTACCTGGAAGGTGGAGGTAGAAGGATCATGATACAAGGCTGCACCTAGGCAAGAGATGATCTCGATCTGAAAAATAAACTTAAGTGCAAGGGCTGGTACAAGACTCAAGTGGTAGAATGCTTGCCTAGAAAGCACGGCATCCTGAGTTTAAACTCCAGCACAGCCAAAAAATTTTTTGAAATATTAATGCTCATGTATATTCTGGAGATCACAAAAGCAAGAAGATGGGGTCTTCAGGTGGAGAGATATTTAGATAATCAAGTCTATTAAAGGGAAACTTGATACATTGGCCCACAGTGCTTTAACCTACTCACCACTCCCTCACAGTTACTGAAGGGCTAACCATCTTGCTGACAGTCTTCTACCTTGAGCTACACTAGTGCCTTAGGAGACATCCACATCCACGTGGATCACCTCTTTAATGAAGAGTCTGTGAGTTTCTCAATCTCATCGTCCCCAACAACACTTCCATTAGTGCTGCCAACTGCCATAGCTACACTCCATGTCTCTTCATCAGTCATATTTGTTCCATCTCAGAATCTTCCATTTCTGTCCTACTATTTATGTTCCTCATACTCATTGAGACCTTCAGTCCATTAACTTTCTTCACCTAATCCACCATTCTTCTCCTTCTATTATTTATTTCAGATCACATGTCCCATTTTCTTAGCAATGTTCTTAGCAATGACTTGAAACTCTTTCTCCAACTTTTAGCCATTTCTTCTCCTAATAGCTTAGTCTTTTAGAAACTCACACCTGGGTGACCCCTTTATTTCTATCCTCTCATAAGCCTTCTTGAGTCAAAACTTGAATGGAGCAAAAGAATAAAACCGCCTAACAGGAATAAATGATTTGAGTAATAGTTCAGAAAAGTCTAGCCACAAGTGTTGTTGCAAATGATATTTTAAAAATAAAGTCACTAATGAGGAGAAATCCTGTGTACTATCAAAGCATATAGAAAATGATCCTGACTCTTCTGTCATCAAGAGCTCAAGGAATAGGATGAAGACTTCTATTGGTAAGACAATGATGTTCAACCCTCTTCCTCGTAATTATATTTCAAGTTGGGAGAACTGACCCCTACTGCCAAGGAAATACAGATGACTTAGCCTTTACACTTCCTGTGCCAATTTCTCAGCATTCTGCCATCTGTGATTTATTTTTATTTCCAGGGCTCCCCTAGATAATTTCTTACTTTTCTTTAATCTTGTATGAAAAAGAATGGCAGGTTTTGCGCACTTGTGAAGACAGAGTAAAGTGAAAGAGAGAAGTGGGAAATGTCCTCAATTCAGCTTCCCATTAGGATAACTGTTGGCTGTGATTTGCACCTCACCTGGGCATCATGACCCATCAGTCATAGTGACAAAAATAAATGACCATGATGCAAGTGATGATGTTGAACAAACCTGGCATTCATCTTTGGTTGAGCTTTGAGAAAGAGTCTAAATTTCTATATATAAGCAGCCTTTCTCTGAAAGTTCATAAGAGACAATTACTGCATCCCAAGATGGAAAAAGAAATGAAAGAGAAATTCTACATTATCATTAAGAATCAGCAGCAAATTCCAAGTCCTGACTTCAAATCCCTTTTCACTTTTCCAGTGAATGACTTAATCCATGCACACTTGCTGAGCCTCAGCTATAGATCCTGTTCTGTAGTGAAGCTGGTACACACAGAAACCTTGTTCCCTCACCTGATCACCTAAGAAGAGTCTACAACCTCCACTCTTTCAACATCTGCTCTCTTTCTCATTTTCCTCCCTGCTCCAAATCTGCCAGTCTCTAGAGGCTGGGAGAAGCAAGATGACTACAGGGCCCCATGACTGTTTATGGTCTGTCATTTGCCAACATGGGCCCATGGTGACTGGCCCTTCTATCTGCATTAGAAATCATAGCTATTCATTGAGGCACCACTGTTCCTTTCAGCAAATGTGAGATAGCACATTTGGCCCATTAACATTGCAGCTGCATAGCAGATTACACACATTGTGCTCTTCTGCCTGGTTAAAGCATCCACAAGCCACTTATGGAATTAGGGGCTGGCATTGCTACAGTGAGCTGGGACACTATTTACAGTCATTCCCCAACACAGACAATACAATCTTGCTTTTCTGTGTAGACTGAGTGGTTGAATATATCTTCCACTAAGTTGGGAGGTATTTAGAGTTTTACATGATGCTAAAATTTAAAAAAAAATTAAACCCTAGTTTTAGGGCTTGATGTAAAAAAAAAGTAATGGACTTCATCAACTCTCTCAAGAAAAGAAACCAATAACTTCCTCAAATAAACTGTGATTTCATAAATATAGGGTTTTTGATTGGTTATAGTATATTCTGAAATCCTTTAGAGAGTAAGAACTTTGTATAATTCTATGCAACATTCACCATTATGACTGTTAGACTATTAGGCTGTTTGATTTTAATTTATCCTGAGAAATACATTTTCCCTTTATACAAATATCTCATAGATATCTATGTATAAATGTTTTAAAGATTTTAGGCTAAGTGCAGAAACTACTTCCATTTTTACTACACATCTTAAATGTAAAACAGAAATGCTCTTGGCACAAAGACTAAGCGTGTTTTCAAGGTCTTGTTGGGGCTGGATTCTTTGGTTGTCTGAGAATGAGCAAGACATGATTCTTTGAGGAGCTTCAACTGCAAAAAATAACTAATAGCAGCTAAAAGAGTTAGGCAGAGCATGGCAAGGACCTTGTGTGCCAGGGTGTAGGCCAAAAGTTAATCACACTTAACCACATTTCTAAGTTTGGAACAAAATGAGATCTAACATGGAAGTCATAGAGATGGAGGGAAAAAGTCAGCCTTATTACTGGTAAAGCACATTCAAGAACTCTTCTCAAATGTGTCACTACAACTGGGTTTGCTAATACATTCCCCATAGTGACATATTCACCCAACTTGTCACAGAACATCACAGATAGTCCTGCTACTGCCATAGGAAAGGGCAGAGGTCCTAGGAATAGCTATGCTCATGGTCTGTCAGTACTGGATGCACATTAGAACCAGCTAGGGAATTCTAAAAGCAATCAATGCCCACAACTTCACCTGGATGAGTTAAAATATACTCTTTGTGGGTGGGGTGGGACTAGACTTGAGCACCTTTAATATGCTCACTATGAGAAGATGATGCACATTCAAGACTGATATCACCATCATCTAAAAGGAGACAGAGAAGAAGACCTGAGGGTCACACCCTCAATTCCTTCTCCAAGAACAATCCCACCAATCTCAGGGTTTGCTCTCTTCTCAGGGAGATGAATGAGTAAGAGACCAGCACCCTTCTAGATGTAGGCTTCTAGAGATCAGGACACTTTGGAGCAGATAGACTAGCTAAGCACGAGCATATCCACCACATCAGTCAGGTGGTGGATCATCTTTCTCTTTTCAGCTACTTTTGCCATCTGGAAGGGAATAACAGCTAGTAGCCATACCATAGCAATTAGGACTGATATCTCATGGTGTAGGCACAACTCTCTCAATCCTTCACTTCAGACCATCTCACTGGGAAAGCAAATTGTTCTACCCTGTCTTTGTACACACATTTATATACCATGGAAAGCTGAGATTTAATTCTCCATTTCCTATAACCCTCTGGCAACTGGATCGCAAGTCTGGGCAGCTGGTCAACACATCAGGAATCCACTAAAGCAAATCATTTTGCTTCTCCACAGCAGGCTGACCAGTAACCATCCAGAATTCATTACTGCTCTAGTTTGTTTACACTAGTTTGGAACAGACAGTGCTGTGAATTATTTGGAGATGCCTCTTTCCCTATAAATTAGTTTCAAACTATGCTTGGAATCAATGGGCCAGCTACCCAAGGTTCCTCTTCTTTCCTTTTCTTTCTTTAGGCAAGGGCTCCTCTCTTTGCAGAGAATACCCAGTGAGAAACAAAATGTTGAAGATAACTGTTTAATTTAGGCAAATCTAATTCTGCTTTACACTTACTTGCATTTATTCACAAAGGTATTTTAGCTTTGTTTTTACTTGTTTTCTAGTTAACAGTGTCATTTACTCTTTATATCCTTATATTTAAATATCTCTGTCTTCCCTTTCTGTCCTGTGAATGTTTTATAATCTGAAAGTAGACAGTGAATAATCTAAGGAAAATGATTATTTAAAGCAACATTGAATATAACTATTAAAATTACATGTGAAATCACTTTTTCAAGTATTACTGTAATAGAAATTGAGATTATTGCTTTTCATTTTGTTTGGTTGTATATATTAAACAGGTAGCACTTACTAAAGTTAAACTGAGCCAGGTATGTTATTTCACGCCTATAACATCAGCTAGTTGAGAGGCAGAGATAGGAGTATAGCAGTTTGAGGCCAATCCAGGCAAAAGTGTGAGACCCTAAAAAGCAAAAGGACTAAGAGTCATTACAGTAGTAAAGTGCATGCCTCGCAATCCTGAGGCCCTAAATTTAATCCCCAGTACTGCCAAAAAAAAAAGTTAATCTGGCACAAAACTCAAGCAACAAAGCAAGTTGATCCCTGACCCTTCCTAATACAAATCTACCCAAACTTAATATGCTAGCCCTGGAGGCAAGACTAAGGAAACTAAAAATTGACAAAAATAAGAATTGTGTTATGCTCCCCATTGTAAGGGGAGTTTTCTGGAAGAGCAGGGTTTACAAATCAGTGTGTTTCTACATTTTCACAGTGTAGGCAACAAACAAGAAAATATTCCACTATGTCCTGCAGACCAGAAAAGTTTAAAGAAGTTCTAGGGAAAAAAATGTCAATTGGTTGAGTTGATATGAAACTCAAAAGCTCAGTGCAAATGATGAAAACAGAGAGGTAACAAATGCTTTGCAATGAATGATGACCTGCTACGGAAGTTAGAGAGGAGAAAGCGATTATCTGTGCAGACAAAAGAGTTTCTTTTTCTCCTTTTGCCCAGGCAGTTTTGATTCTAGTTCTGTTCATATGATATTCTAATTTCAGTTGGAATGATTTTAATGTTTCTCCTTTACCTCTAAACTGTGAAAATGCCCCAAATGCAAAAGAACCCTTCAGAAATTCCTCACTTCTCTATCACACGTCTACAGACTAGACATGCCCCTGCATATGAATGACTTCAGTGTTAATAAGCTGGATTTTACCTTCCAGAGTCTTATTTTCCTTCCCTGTGGAATGAAAGTAAATTTACTATTTATCTCAAGATATAACTGTAACAAATCAGACATTCAGAGATGTTCATTCAACAAATGGTTTCTGTGTATATATGCTGAATGCCAAGAAGTGTGTGCTCATTCCGTGCCACTTCCATTACAGAAATACCTATAGCCTTAAAACAATATTAAGTCAATATGCCCTATTAGGAAGGACTTATCCCAAGAGCAATTTATAACTCATTCGTCTCTCTATTCCCTACACAGGGACAGACAAACAGTACTTGCTAAGTAAATAATAAATACGTTAGACCTCAGATGCACAGGTCTGGGGATTCAGAACGCTGGGTTTTAGCACCACTATTTATATGAAATTTATAAAAGTCACTGTGCTAGTCAGAGCTCTCCAGAGAAACAGATATAATAGGACATATAGAAATATAGGTAGGTAAGTAAGTAAGTAGGTAGGTAGACGACAGATAGATAGATAGATAGATAGAAGAGGGGATTTATTGGAGGAACTGGTTCACATGATTATGAAGACTGAGAAATCCCACAATATGTCATCTGCAAGGGAAGCCAGTGGCATGTCTCAGTCCAAATCCAAAGCCTAAGAATGTGGAGGCCACAGGTACAAATCCTTTAGTCAAATGCAAAAGAAACTGGAGTCACAATGTGCAAGAACAGGAAAGGAGAGGTGTTCTGTTTCTGGGAGAGAGAGGGAGAGTAAGAGAGAGGAGAGCAAGAGAAAGAGAGGGAGATTCCCTTTCATTGGATGATACCTCTTCATACTAAGTTAGGGCAACCTTTCTTTACTCAGTTAACTAATACAAACACCACTGTCTTCCAGAAACACCCTTACAGACACCAAGAATTAATGCTTTACCAGATATCTGGGTCTCCCTTAATTCCAATTTGACACCTAACACTAAACATCACAGTCACTAAGTCCATCTCTGAATGTTTAGAAATATTAAGCAAGCCATGATGTATAAGATATAGGTGTATATGATATATTTCTGTATGAAAAATAAGAAAGGAACACAGAAGTGAGATACTGGGCATTTTTCATTTGATTAAAGTGTTACTGATCACCTCAATGTGCCAGAGAGTGTTCTAATGGATGCAAAAATAACATACAAAGATGGTTCATAACCCTGCCATGAACAAATTCCCTGTGAGCTACAGACCTTGGTTAGTGAGCATGCTTATTCCATCCAATGAAAATGCTTGTAGGTGGTGGCAGTTTTCAGGATGTCTTAATCAATTTTCTTAAACAGTGATTAGGGTTTGGGCTTCAAATATATATTTTTTGGAAAAAAGGAGAATTTAATAATCACTCTTTCCCCAGAGACAACACAACTATTAACAAACGTAAAAGAATAAAAGTAAAACAGAAGCCCAAACTGAAGAACAGTATCAATATTTAATCACAGCAGGCTAAGGGTTGCTGAAACTGGAGGTATTAAATGTAATTGAAACAAAGTCTCCTGATTCCCAATGTAGGGTGGGAGGTGGAAAAAAGGACCTGTTCTTGGGGTGTCACCATCTCACAATCTGCTGGAATATTCCCTAAGTAGATTGTGACCATTACGAACACATCAAATCAACATCCTGGGAAGGTTTAGTGTGTGCAGGGCAGAAAGATGCCTTAGGTAATTTCACTTCACATAACAAATCAGCCTGTTAGTCATACAGTTCAGAAGCATTTTCCTTCTACAAAATGAATAGCACAAAAGAATAATCTAGCCAGCATACTAATAAAGGGAAATAAAGGTGTCTGGGAAAACTCTTTGAAACCCTCAATGGCTAATTTGGGAATTCTAGCTTTGTGTACTAGAGAGACAAGGTAAAGAAATTATTAAACAACTCTAATACATAAGACACATCGTGTGGAGGATGAACTCTTATTTTTATAATTGCTACTTATCACAGACCTTGTATTTATTATCTCAGAGGACATTTCCAGAAGCTAATACTGTCACTGAATTCCAAAGAGTGTTGTGTGAGGGTTTATACTTCTTATAGAAGAATTGCCTTCATAATGCTCCCTCCCCAATACCCCAGCTTAATAACCAGACCTTTTCTTCATGCTGTTATTAAGCTAGGGTTTATAATCCCCCTTCCTGAACATTAAATTCCTAATTTTGCCTACCATGAGCTGGGGAAAATAGCATCCACATTCTTTATTATTTCCCTTTTTGTATGCCAACCCAGGTCACAGACCAACTATGGTAGTATGTATATGTGCATATGATAGATGATAGACAGGTTGGATGAATGGATAGATGGAATAAAGTCTCATCCTTACAACTAATAGTTTTTTATACACTCTGTGTTTAAAGGTCAATGGGTCATGTCCTGGGCACATAATCAGAAGCTTACCTCTCCAGCTACAAACTGTATATGCATCTGCAGGCCACAGTTACTCTATGGGCAAGACCTGACGTGGAACCAACATGCAGATATCTTGCCAGTAAAGACCTAATGACACCGTAGGCCCACACACAGTAACTTGATCGATGGCTACTTCATAAGACTCAGGTACTGTTATATATAGGGAATGACACTTGTGGGCTATCATAAACTCCCATGGCATACAGCTCAAGTAATTTTCAAGTGAATCAGGAGCAGAATTTGATTTCCCCACAACTTTTCTCTTTTCTAGAATTGTGCTCTGATGTGATACTCAAATTATGCAGCCAAAAACATGTTTTGCAATCTGCTGGACCCAAGTTATTTAAGGATTGTTTTTCCCAAGAAAGAGAAAAATTCTAAGGAAAAGATACATACCCACTAACACAGTTCATTTCAGTAAATTGAAATGTTCTCATTTCCCTCATAACAAACATTGAAACGCTTGGCAAGACAAAAAACTTTTTGTTTCTCTTTTTGCCCATATGTAAAATTTTCCCACTGTTGTAAAAAATAAGGAAAAGGTGATCTATGTATCACACACATAATGTATAGTGGCAAACAAAGTTAGCACTGAGTTGAGAATACATGTGGTATTTTTAAATGGTATATTTTTAAACTAAAACAATAAACATTTAGAAAATTTGAGTTATAAAGTTTCTTTCTTTCAATTTTGTGAAGGAATCAAAATGTGCTATAGTAATATCCACATAGATGCTGTGAGGATGTAATACATAAAAGGAGAAGACATTAGAGAAAAAGAAGAAGGGGGATGAGGTGATGAGAGAGAAATGAGAGAGGGGGAGAGAAAGGGAGACTAGAGAGAGAGAGAGAGGCGAGAAAGGGGAGAGGAGGAGAGCAAGAGGACTTCAAGTGAGAGCTTGTCATCTCCAGGGTTGTTCGGGATGTTGTTGGTGATATTCCAGGTCTGTGGACTTCCTGCTTATACATTCTGGCACTGAGGTATTTCAGAATATCACAGGATAGCTGCTGTATCTACTCCACCAGTGAATGGCCTATTGGAATTCAGAAATTCATTTGGTATACTTCAGGACAGATTGACTGAGTGGAAGGAAAAGTACACCAAGGTTGTCAGATAAGATTGGAGCAATACCTTTGAAGGGTAAGATGAGGCAGAAATCTGTAATGCAGAGTTGAGTTTAGAGTGGAACTTTCCAGAGGACAATCAGACATTTGTCTAACAAATAATTCAATCATTTAATTTTATAGAAGCTTTAAGCATGATGTAATCCAATCCAATATTGTTACAGATTAGGTTATGAAAGTTTAGGGAAATTAACTTATTTGCCAAGTCACATTGCTAATAAATAAAAAAGGGGAAATGCTATTTTTATCTGGCTCTAAACCCTGTATTTTTCCTCAATATACTGTGTAGCCTTATTGGGATCCTGGATTTTCTGCCAGGATCTGACAACTGCAAAGCCCCAGCCTAGATAGAGAGGTCCCGAGTGACTGAGTTGCAGCCTCTCAAGGTGTCCATCACCAAAGCCTCCCTGGTCAGTTTTCTGCATCATGGCTGCTAATGTCTACCCCAGGGTCTTCGTCACTAGGAAAATTAGCTTTCACCATGAGGATGAAGTCCTGCTCCAGGGTACTAATACTGAGAAGTGGGAGAGTCACAAAACTAATTCCAAAGATCCATGGTAAAAGGAGTGACAGAATTTAGGAATCAACTTAATACAAAGCAGACAGACAATTTCTTAAGGCACAATACTAATTGGATAAACTTTTCATGAGCTATCTATAAGACAAGGATGGACTATATCATATAGGCAGTTGGATATCTGATTTGAAATATATATATTTCCTTTAGAGTCATTATATCACATTTGAGATGGGGCTGAAAGCTATTTAAACAGATGAAGTCACCAAGAAAGAGAGGAACAAAGTCTCAGAACTGCCCTGAAGGATTCCAAGAAGCCTGATAGGGGCAGAATGATGGACAGAGGAGATTGAGAGCAACTAACCCGTGAGCTAGGAGGATCATAAGGACACCAGAGTGACACATAGTTAATAGAAAAGAGGGAGGCTGGTGTTGTTCAGGCAAAAGTCTGCTGAGATGCCTAATGAAATGAGAGGTAAGCTATTATATGGCTCTTTAATTATGGAGGACATTGCAACGTTGTGGGGAGCCAGCTTGAACGCTGTAGTGGAGGCCACACTGAAGTGGGCAGAAGAGGGAGTTAGGAAATATTAGAAGTAGTAAAAGACATTGGAATGAAATAAGCTGCAGGCTACACTTCTACCACAAATCCATAGAAATTATAGGACATTTTATTTTGAAATATTTATTTTCAAAATGTTAAATGATACTGGCAAATGAGCAGGGGAGTTATCAGTGGATCATAAATGATGAAGAACCTCTCAAAAGTAGAATGCTGATGGTATTTGACTGCACAAGTGTTCCTCACCTGACTTGTTCTGGGGAGGGCTTGGTGTGGAAGGGGGATGCATCCACAGTGGTCCCATCCAAGATGTGGGTTTTAAGAACAGAGGCCAGGAGACTAAAGGTGTTACATTGCATAGACGGACCTCACCACACCTCCTCCACCTGTGCCGACATTCAGATACCACCGAAGCCTGGGTCAGAGGGAGGGGCAATGTTCTGTATAAGATGACACAAAAAGGAAAGAAACTCACCACACAGTAGCTGGCACTCATCTGCCCAGCAACAAAACTCTCCCTATCCCATCATCACAGAAGAGCAACATTTTAAGACAGGCAACAAAGAGAAATTTGTAATGAAACCTAGCATCTGAGGAAGTGCAACAGCAGAAAGACAGACATTTCAAGCAATATCAGCAGATGGAGATAGGGTTAAAATATCAACATGGTAATATGGGATTCACGCCATGAGGTATATGGTACAAATTAAGTCCCTTAATTAAAAGGCAGCATTAAAGAAATGCATAATGGACATAGCTGTAGAACCAACAAGTAAGCTGGAGGAATTATCCAAGTGCAGGAAAAGTTTGAACTTTAGGCATATATTTTACAGAAAGTTCAGAAGGAGAAAGTAAAGAAATTTCAGACCACTGATGAATAAAGAAAATCATAATAGCTTGCAGAGATAGTCTAAAAGATTACTGACAAAGGAATGAGGAGAAAGAAATAAGATTTATCACAAGTACCACTGTTTCAATGAAACAATGGAAATTATCCCTAAAGAAATAAGAAAAATAATTTTAAACCAAAAAAATTCTATTTCTATCCAAATGAGAGCAAAACAAGGATATCTTCAGAAATAAAGAGTCTCTCAAATTTTGCTTCTTGGAGTACATTATCAATTTGGGTGAATAAAAAAACATGAAGATGGAAGATTGGCCACCTATAGCTACTTCTGTTTCCTCCTAAAATCTCACTGAAACAAAAATGAAAGTATCTTAAAAGCAAAACTCTCCAGAGACAGAGAAGATGAGAGAGAAGGAAACAATAAGCAAATTTTGGATGGCTCAAATCAGATGCACAAGAGTAAAACATTTTTCAGGCTTGAGAAACCCAAATGCCAAACAAGCAGGAGGGAAATCAACAGCAAACACAATTTATAACAGAATCTCCAAAACTCTGAATAATCGGAGACATCAAATATGCAAGAAGCCAGTTTGAAGGAAAGAAGCTAAATGAATGAAGATTGGTTGAAAATCCATTTAAGAGGTCATCAGATACTCTCATTAGCTCAGGTTAGCTCCCTGACAGCTTTTCCTTCGCCCTGATAAAGGCCTGGAGATTTGTTTTTAGGTAGTAGAACAGCAGTTCTCTGCACTGGTGGATGGATACCAGATGCAGTTAGGGAACAAGTTAGTGAGCTAAAAACAACATACTTAAAACATGCATGGGCACTGGATACTAACAACACTATGTTCTTTCTTTACATTTTGTTTGGCTTTGATTGTACAATTTTATAAGATATGGTTAGTGTGACTATCTGATTCGTATATACACTATGTAATGATCCAATCAAGATAGTTACTATTTTCATATCTTTAAACATTTTCGTTCTTAAAAACTTTTATTAACAGACAATAATTGTACATATCTATAGGGTACACAATCAAAGTTCAACACATGTCTGTCATAGGTACTGAGCAAATCAGGGTAATTAACATGTCTATCTCCTTGTAACTAATTTGCATTTGGAGACTCCAAGCTCCTTCCTTCATTTATTAATCATATATTTCACTTATAAACTATAATTAGGTCATTGTGAACCCACTCTGATATAAAACATTAGGACTTATTACTTCCATGTGATTTGGTATCTGCTGCTATCTAACCTCATACTGTCCTCCTTCCCCCAGTCCTTCTATACTCTTGGTAACACTATCACTCATTCCAAGCAACTTTTAACATCCACACGATAGCGAACATTCAGGATTTGACTTTCTGCATCTGACTTATTTCACCTACTATGTTGGCCTCCAGTTCCATCCATTTTCCTGCACTTGATAGGATATCATTCTTTCTCTGGCTGAATAATATTCCAGTTTCTATATATACCACTTTTTCTTTATCCGTTCATTCACGGATAGATATCTAGGTTGATTCCATATCATTAGTATTGTGATTAATCAGCAACCAATGTAGGTTTGAAAATTTCATTTCCTGATGTGTTGATATCATTTCCTTTGTATATACACAGGAATGCTATAACTGAATCCTCCAGTAATTTTATTTTTAGTGTTTCCAGGAACCCCCACACTGCTCTCCATAATGGTTGTCCACTAAGTTATATTGGCACCCACACTGTATGAGAGCCCCCTTTTTCCTATATCTTTCTAGCATTTGTTATTTTTTATCTTTTTGACAAAAACCATTGTAACTGGGGTGAGGTTATTCCAAAATGACAAATTTCATGGTTTTGATTTGTATTTCCCTGAATCCTAATGAAAATGAGCATTGTTTTTATGTTTGTTGCCCACATAAATGTCTTCGTTTGAGATATATCTATTCATATCCACTGCTCATTTTTAATTGGATCATTCACTTTTTTATTTTTGAGTATTTTAAGTTTATTATATATTTTGGATATTAATCTTCTGTCAGACAAATAGCTTGCAATTTTTCCCTATTCTATAGGTTTGTCTATTCATTCTATTCAATATCTCCTTTCCTGTTCAGTAGCTTCTTAGATTGATATAACCCCATTTATCCATTTTTTCTTTTGTTTCCTCTGTCTGGGGAGGTTTCTAAACCATCATTGCCTATACCAATACCTTGAAGTGCTTTGCCTAATGTTTTTTTCTGGTAGTTTCATAGTTTCAAGTTTTACATTAAGATCTTTGATTCATGTTGAGTTGATTTTGCGCAGAATGAGAGAAAGGGGTCAAATTTCAATCATCTACAAGTGGATATCCAGTTTTCCTGGCACCATTTAGTAAAGAGTTGTTCTTTTTCCAATATATGGTTTTAAAGCCTTTGTCAAAACTCTGTGGCTATAAATGCATGGTGTTATTTCTTGGTGCTCTATTCCTTCTCATTGGTCTATGTGTTTTTGTATACCAGTACCAGGCTGCTTTGAGGGCTATAGTTTTGTAGTGTATTTTGAAGTCAGCAATACCTCCAGATTCATTCTTTATTGCTTTGGCTATTTCAGAGTGTTTGGTGTAACCATATGAATTTTAGGATAGTTTTTTTTCTTTTTTTTTCTAAAGAAACTCACTGGTGTTATTATGGGAATTGTGCTGAATCTGTAAATCACTTTGGGTTTTCTACTCAGCTCGAAAATCGACGGCAGAGCGAGCTCTTCTCTCCCACTAACTGAAAGACTAATCAAGTCTGCTCTAACGTTTCTCACTGTACTAAACACAAGCAGTTCTCCCACAATTGACCCAGCCAGATTCTCCAAAGGTGTTCGGAAGTCCTTTATTTCTGGCTCACATTTTAGAATCACTTATAAAATTCATTAGAAGTCCTGAGTGTGTGGCTATGGCTTTCAGACTTTTAAACATCAGGTCTATACAATTACCTTGTCATTTCAGAGCTTCCCTTGACATCTTGATTCAATTCAAATATAGCTTGAGTCTCAGAGCCCTGTATTGTAAACTCTCCTTCAGCAGGACCCAGCTCATCTCCATAGCCAAGTCCAGCTACTATAACTAAGGCTTAAAAATGAACTGGGCTCCCAGCCTTGTTCTGCCCAGGAAAAAGAGGGGAAGGATGAGGATGGGCAGAAGCAAATGGTAAGGAGGGTGTGTCTGTCAGACCTTTTCTTACTGTTACCAAATACCTGACAGAAAAAAAACTGAAGAGAGGAATTATGACTCACACTTTCAGAGGTTTCAGTCCATAGTTCCTGGCTCTGTTGATTCTGAGCCCATGATGAGGCAGAACAATATGGCAGCAGGAGCATGTGGCAGAGACAGTCCTTTACCTCTTGGGCCAAGAAGCAGAAAGAGAAAAACGGCCAAGGACAATATATATCCCCCCAAAAAACATGCCTCCAATGACCTACTTCCTCCAGTGAGGCCCTGCCTCCCTCCTAAAATTTCCACTGTCTCTAAAAATAACACCATTTACTCGGGACACTATAAAAGGGGGTACTTGAAAGGGGGTGTCACTATACCATGGCATCTTTGGGAGCTAGCAAGGTAACATGAGATGATCCAGTTCGTGCACTGTGCCTGGCACATGGTAAGTCAGTTGTCGGGAGAATCATGTTGTTCTTCATACAGAACAACCAGTTTACCTGCCCTCAGTTACAGCAAAAAAGGAAGGGGTCATGAAGAAGTGAAGGCGAGGGTCTGAGCCTCCCTAGGATCACCTGTGCCAGGCTCCTTGCTTGCATTTATCATTTCCTCTAATCTTCACAATAATGTTGCAAAACATCACTTCACCCAAAATTTTGCACGTGATGAAAAATAAGCTTAGAAAAGAAAAAGACTTGCCCAGAGCTGGTAAGTGGCTGGGCCAGAATTGGAACTAGCCTATCTGCTTGCCCACGGGGAGGGGAGAATTTTACAATTTACACAGCAGCTCATGTTTAAAGCATTTTCTTTTCCTATTAATGTAACCTTCTAGAACCAGAGGCACCTGGCACAATGGGAAATGAAAGGAGTCTTAAGACTCTTCAGGAGCATAAGTGAGCAAAAGGAATGCAGGGGAATTTGGTTCTCTGCTGCCTCCTGCTAAGGGACTATCAGATTACAGAATTTGGCCCAGAGGCATTCAGTCCCCTCCCCTCTTCCATTTCTCTCTAAGTTAGTTTTCATTTCATAACAGTCATTAACTGAGCTCTGGGAATGAAGTGTAAAAAATTCCCCTCACCTTGGAGCCCTCGCTGGCAGCAGTTCCTTGCAACTCCCGCAATCAGCGCTCCATTTAAGCATCAAACCTCATCAATTAGGCCTCAATGTACAGGGATCACGTGGCCAGCTGGTCACGCTGAGCCGGCTGCCGAGGAGTACCAGAGGCCTCATTACTGGCCTTGAGCTTTTGTAAAATTCCTGAATAAGCAGCCCATGGAGTGTCTGCAGAAGGGCTGCATTAAAAAAAAAAAAAAATTCCCTGGCTTTAACAACCGCTTTTTCGGACAATTTAACACCATGGGTTGCCAGCTGTGTTAATGCCTGACCCTCTTCCTTCATGATGTCATGCCTTGTGAAATGACCCTCAGATGTCCAGCCCCCTGTTCTGAGAAAACTGGAGCCTTTCCTAACATCCGGGCCCAGGACTCTACGCCAAGGACAAAAAGATTTTCATCCCAGGTGCTGTGAGCTCACATCCCTTGCACACTACTACTTGCTAATTCCAGGCAGTGCGGCAACTAAGTGAACAAAGACATCTGTGTTCCAACACAGAGAAAAGGGTAGAAAGGGAAATTTGGGAGACAAGGGGGTGATGCCCAGAGTCCATTGGTGATGGAGGAAGCCAATGAGGAGAGGGAGAAGAGTTTTAGAATCACTATGCTTCAGAGGCTCTTACCCAGCTAAGAGATGATCCTGGCTTGTGTATTGTCAGGATGCCTTGGTTGAGCCTGGCATAACCAGTTTCTTCCAGATCCAAGACTTGGTTCTTTAGGTTAAAGACTCAAGAACTGATTTTTATCCATTTGCTCAGTGCCTCATTAGGTGCCAGGTGACATCTAATACACTAAATTCTTATACTTAGGGATAAAGCAGACTGCCCACATGGTTTTTTAGAGTAAAAAATATTAACAAATCCAAATCCCATAATCTGTGTCTTTTGTCTTCTCTACTCTCTCCCCTCAAGAAAAAATAGCAAGGGGGAAAAGGCATAAAGAGGCTCAAAATCTATTCCAAAGTCGTTAGCATACTCAGAAAATTTGAGCCAGGAAAATTGAACTAAGGAAATCAAGTATTTAGGCATAGGATGTGTTGCTTATAAAAATCTAATATTTGGGATGGAAAGACCTAATTATCCACAAATCTTTAAGATTATGATTTAGCTATGCTTATTAAACATTAAAGTAATATTCATGCTGTAGAGATCAAGTATGACACTCCAGTGAACCAATAGGCAGTAGACTTTATTTTCCTATAATATGTCAGACAAAATAATCCAGACATCCTCTTGCAGAAAAATAAATTCTGGATATATTAAATATATTAAATAGCTCATGAAAGCCTATAAACAATGAACAATCAAATAAAATGAGCATTTTATAAACTATGGTTTGTTTGTTTTTTTTCACTAAAGGAAAATAGGAGTACTTGGGAAGACAAGTAGGCCCTGAGAGGAAACTGAAGAGATACTGGATGTCCAAAGATGGAGCTACTTTTGACTCAGGGAGGATATGTTCAAAGACTGTAAGTTTATCAAATATATTTAAATCTATGTGCTCCTCATCCATATTCACTATGTATGTTCTACTAACTAATAATCACTTTCAGGTGAAGTAGGAAAACAGTTCCTTACAGTAAGAAGTAGAACACAAACAACTCAAGCATTTATTCTCCCTATCCTGTGTAAAGTTTTACTATATAACCTGCTAATTGATGAGGAAATATCACTTTATTTTATTTTATTTTAATTTGTTGTACTGGAGTGTGAAGCATTGAGCATCAACAGATGCTAATATAAAGACAGACAACCACACACTCTGTGGCTTGTGATAAAAGTACACACCACTACCTGCAGACCTGCCAAAGCAAAACACCCTAAACATGGTGCACCCTCTGGGCCCAGCCAGCAACCTGAAGAATATACAGAGAACATACTGCCATATGTCACTGTGAATAGGCAGTCAGCAAAATCCATTCTGTGGAGTCTCGTTTTCAATAGATTAATGTAAGGGGAAAAAAAAGTTGAAAGGGATACAAACTTTTAGTCTTTGTTAAAAGACAAATGAAATAAAAATTGACACAGCTACATCTTAATGTCTTTGAATATACCTTTGGATGATTAAATAATACAGAAACTTAAGAAAGAACTTATCGTGAAGATCAAAATGATGGCAATTGGGGGAAGGGAAGAAGGATTTGTGATTGATAAGCAGCAAGTGGGTGGGGTGGCAGAGACTTATCCTGAGTGTTTTTTAAGGTTGTTTCTCTATTAAGTTATATATCTTGTGTGGTACTCTGTATCTTTTTTTCACTTTACAATAAAAGGTTAAAATGTATTAAATGCATCATTGAGTTGGCAATAAAGCAAAGAAAATACTAAAAGTCCAAAACTGGAGTAAAAGCAACTTCACAGTGCTGGTTGAGGATTGAAGCAGCCTCCAGCCCGAGGGCAAATGCTAAATCTTGATGTCTTTTAAGCCTGTCTACTGTGAGGGCAATTTGGGGCTCCACATTGGTGGTATCCCAGGGTCTCCATCAGAAGCAAATTAAAATCTTGTCTGAAAGAGAACAGCTTTAACTCAGCCATCAAAAGTCCCCATAGATACAGTTCCAGAGAGTGTGAGTTCACTGTAAAAACACCCAAACTCACAAGAAGATGAGGAACCCAGGGTTGGAGAGAGCAGAAACCACTGACAGCAGAACAGGTCTATGACAAGTCCAAATGCATGCCTCAAACAACATCATAGATAATAAGTGTGCTTAGTATGTTTTTAAAAAGTAAAGGGTTGAAAGCTTGACAAGTAGGTTTTTCTAAAGCATCTAATAAAATTTCAGTAAATAAAACCAAAATTTTCTCTGATTCAGTGGAGGGATATCCAACTTGTTTCAAGCATGATGAAACAGACGGTACTAGAGAAATCTTAGTGCCAAGAACAAATGGAAAACCAGAATAAAATATATGCAGACATATATTTGAAGGAATCTTAGGACTAATAAAGAAGTCATGTTTTGAGAGGAAAAGTTTCTGAAAAAGGCCAAATCTTAGGGAGAATCGAGCTAATTGCCTGCAGGGGTTTTTTCACTTGTTTTTAAGTCTGAGTCCCAACCACAGAGCTTAGGTAGGGGGGTGTTACCTGCTCATGGAGAATATAAAGCAACTTTTCATAGTCCAGAAAGAAAAACTCCAGACTTGACTCTTAAGTGAGAAGGAAGAGATGAAGATCTGGACTTAATGCTAAAATTTTTTCCTTTAGTACATGTAATAAATTCAGAACCTACTCACAGCCAAGGTCTAA
The DNA here is from genome assembly GCF_047511655.1 of Castor canadensis. NCBI lineage: Eukaryota > Metazoa > Chordata > Mammalia > Rodentia > Castoridae > Castor > Castor canadensis. The sequence goes on from NC_133387.1 coordinate 169,845,184, forward strand.
GATGCCCGGCAAAAAACCACTGTCAAAGCAGAGAAGTAGTATGGTAGTCTAACACTGCAGGGAAGGAAAATAATGGGTTGCAGAATTATTTCTAGGATGTCTAGTGGACATCCTAGGCTGTCATTTGAAAAGCCTAGATCAACAACAAGCCAGAGGTAGATGAAGTAGATGGTACAAAACAATAATATGTTTTGCACATCTGTAATCCCAGCTTGTAGGAGGCAGAGTTGGCAGTTCAAGTCACGCCTAGGCAAAAAGTTAGCATGACCCCATCTCAACAAACAAGCTGAGCATGGTGGTGCCTGTCAGTCTTCCCAGCTGTGTGGGAGCCATAGGTAGGAGAATCACAGTCTGAGGCTGGCCCAGGCAAAAAGTGCAAGACTTCTATCCAAAAAATAACTAAAGCAAAAGGGCTGGGCATGACTCAAATGATAGGGTGCCTATTTAGCAAGCTAGCAAGCATGAGAGCCTGAGTCCAAGCCTTTACACAAATATATTATGCATATAAAATATATAGAGAGGATTAAAATACAAAGTAATAATGACATAAAAAGACCAAGGAGTTAAATGGAGATAAAATATTGTATTTTTATGCACTGTTAAGTGATGTTTTTAGTTCTATTTAATTGTAAGGAAGAACATTGCAATTTTTATATATGCAACTAAAATAAAATAAAATATAAAATAATCAAATAGAGGAAATCCTAAAATAAATAAAAATGTCTGATTAATCCAAAAGCAGTAAAAACAGAAACAAAAATAACATGGTAGAAAAGTAAAATAAATAGCAAAATAGTAGATATTCACTTGACTATGTTAGTAATTTCATTAAATGTAAATTAGAGTAAATTTAAATAAAAGCAAAGAGTATGCATTCTTTTCAACTTCATTTAAAAAATTTCCTGCATATTGCCCATGCTGGTCATAACATCTCAGAAAATGTCAAAAAATTAAGATCACTAAAAACACATTGTCTGGCCACACAGAATATAAGTTAGAACTAACTAAATACAGGTTAGGTAGGAAATCTCTACTATGACATTAAGTAGTATACTTTTACATAAACTATAGGCCAAAGTAAAATCACAGAGAAAATTAGAAATTAAAAAAATTTAAATCTAAAAAATACCACATTCCCAGAATTTTGGTATGTCCCAAAGCTATACTTAGATATTTATATCTAAAAAATAATTCCTTAAGAATCTATCTTAAGGAATTAGAAAGGGAATTGCAGGCCAAACTAATGGAAAACAGAAGCAAGTAATAAGGATAAATTTATATATTAATGCAATTTTTAAAAGGCATGCAGAAAGAAAATTAAGAAAACCAAAACTTGGTACTTTTAAAAGAATAATAAAATTGATAGATCACTTGTAAGAGTAAAAGGGGAAAGAGAGAAAGAAAGCTATTGATAGCGAATGCACAATAAGACATGTTATGATAATAAATATGAATTTTCTGGTGTAGAGAATAGTTTCTTCGTGGTGGATAATTCTTTCCCTTCCTGCTTTTGACATCATTTGTTCCCTCAATGGGTGCATACCACACATGGATTTTGGCCTTGGCCTTCTGCATTGGTTTGGCCAATGAAACATGATCTACATCAACCCAACAGAAACTTCCAATGTGTTTTCATAGTTTGGTTTTGTTACTTATCCTGTCTTCATCCACTAGAAGGAAAGCTGTACCTCTGTAGATTCTGGAAGAATTGTGGCAATGACCTGAACTTAAACTGCAACCTGAAGTCAAGCTATAGAACTGCAGTAAACAGGGAGCAAAGTTCCTAAACCAGCTGCTCCATTGCAGGGTTGCTTAGCACTGTGGCTGTCAGTTTTGACTGCTATGCCCTGAGAAAAGGGTGGAGAGACAATTTATCAACATTAGAAAAGGAAGAAATACAAAATCTCAATGTTTTATCTACAGTAGAGAGGGATGTGATTTAAGTATAAAATAATTATGTAAACACAGATTTCCTCCTGCTTGTTGACTTTGTCAGTAACTTCTAAATCACTTAAGGAAGAAACATTACCAGATGTTTCTTCCAGATAATAGAAAAACAGTGATTGTTTCATAACTCGTTTTATAAAGCCATCATGTTATGGATTACAAATGCTGAAAAAGGCATTTTAAGGTAAATAAAGAGTAATCTCTCTCATTAGCATATGTGCAAAAATAATAAAACATTACCAAATAGAATCAAATTTTATAGGGAAATAAGACTATATTAAGGACCAAGTGGACTTTATCCTAGCAATGCAAGGTTGGTTAAGTTTCAACATCAAACATCATAATTCATTGTGTGGAGAGAAAACAAAATAATCTCATTATTTTATAGGTATTTGAAAAATTCAAACTCCCATTAGATTTTAAAACATTTATCCAATTAATAGTAAAAGAAAACTTCCTTATCCTGATAAATGATATATACTTAAAATACTGAAATCAGGTATCATCATTTCACTTGTGAAATACTGAAAGCTTCCCTCATAAGGTTGAGAGAAAACAATTGTGCAGACTACTACCAGTTCTCTCACACATTAGTGGAGTGGTCCTAGGAAAGGCAGTAGCAAGGCAATTATTCAGAAAAGTATAAAATTAGAATGAAGAAATAAATCCAACAATTCAAATATGGTATGACTATGTTCAAAGAAACAAAATCTTCTATACATTTATGGTAAGAAAAAAATGAATTTATTGAGATAGCTACATAAAATCAACAAACAAAAATCCATTTTATTTCTTAGTACACACACAAACTAATGTAAAGAAATATTTTAAATAAGCTAAAGCATTTACAGGAACATAAAAATTCAAATAAGTCTAAAGGAAGATGTTTAAGACTCTACAGAAAAATTACAGTTTTACATAAAACTATATAATAACTGTAATAACTGAAAGTATGAATGCCTACATAAATGGATAATTAAGTAAGGTTCAAAGAAATGCAATATAAATGTAAATAAAATGTATTAGATTAATTGGATAATGTATGAAGAAGTAAATCTTTACCCCATCCTCACCCTTACAAAGCTATTTCCAGGTAGATCATGCCTCTATTGATGAAAGAATAATAAAACTTTTGAAAAAACATAAGAAGATATCTTCATGACATTGTGGTAGGCAGGTTTCTTTCATAGCATACAATCACCAATCAGAAAGAACACAACTGATACATTATATTACATTAAAATTAGGAAATTTAGCTGGGTATGGTTTAATCTCCGTACTCAGGGGGAGGAGACCAGGGGAATGGGAGTCCAAGACCAGCCTGGGTTATATACCAAGATCTTATCTAAAAAATAAAAATGAAAAATATAATACAAATTTTTAAAAACTAGGAAATTTTATTCATCAAAAGACACTGTTGAGGTTAGGGATATAGTACAGTGGTAAGTGCTTATGAGGAAGATCCTGGGTTTTATCCCCAGCACTGCAAAAAAGAGAAGAAAAAAAAGAAAGAAAGAAAAACAGCTATAGAGGGAAAAGATATTGTAGTATTCAGTAAAGGATTTGCATTTATAATATTAAAAAAACTTGTAGATGTCAAAATGAACATGCGGAGAACTCAAAAGAAAATGTACTGAAGTCTTAAGCATTTCCTCAAAAAAGAAATTCAAATGGCCAATGGAAATATGAAAATTGGTTTAATTTCATTAACAAAGAAACAGAAATTAGAAACAGTCTCAAGAATAGCTAAGAAAGCAAAATGTAGACAATTCCAAGTTCAAGCATGTGAAGCAACTGAAACTCTGGTCCACTGATGATGGAAATGTAAATTAGTTCAAGAGCTGTGGAAAAATATTCTAAGTGTCTATTAGAACAGAACATGTGAATATCTGTGAACCAAAATTATACTTGATTGCAAAGATTCACATACCTACGTACAGCATGAGACATACACATAAAATTCATAGCAATACTCTTTGTAGTCAACAAAGAAAATAACTGAAATGCCTATTAAAGGTCAAGTGGAAAAAATAATGAAACACTCTACGCAGGAAAGTGAACAAACTAGGCTGGCAAAGTGGCTCAAGTGATGGAGTGCCTGACTAGCAAGTGTGAAGCCCTGAGTTCAAAACCCTGGTACTTCAAAAAAAAAACAAACAAAGTGAAAGAAATTACATTAAAATCCAGTAATATGATAACTATCACAGAAATAACTGAGGAACAGAATTAAGACATAAAAATTACGAACTGTATAGTTATATGGTAGTAACTTCACAAAAAAGTTAATATATGGTAGTAGAGAACAGGATGGCTGTTAACTTCAAGAAATTAAGTTTGGATGAGGAATGTCAGGGGCATCTCTAGGCTACTATAATGCCCCGATTTTTTTTGTTTAGGTTACACAGGTGTGTTCACCATTTAAATTTTCCTTAAATTGGGTGCTTCTGATTTCTACATTTTTATGCAAGTGTTATATTACAATAACATTTAGAGCAACTTTGCAATGGAATTGTTTCCAGATAAATCAAACAGATCATTGCACTGATAGACCATATATGGAGACATTTCTAAGGACTTTAATTTGGAAGAAGTAAATTGAGCCCAGATAGAAGAAAAGAAGTAGTGGTAAGTCAGGAAATTAATAAATAAAATAAATTATGGTTAATAGTAAAATATTATTTATAAGTATTAATAAATATTGGGTTTATATACATACAAGCATACCATACACATACTGTATCAGTTATCTGCTTTATAGCAAAAGCCACCAAAAACTAAAATTGAGACAACTAATAGTTATTACTTACAGTTTCTATGGTCAGAAATTCAGCAGTTACTTAGTGTGGCTCTGGCTCTGTGTATCTTGTGATACAGTTGTAATAAGTTTGGGTGATTAGAGTCATCTGAAGGCTGGGCTGCACCAGGATCACTCACACTGTAGCTCACAGGCAGCATCAGTTGTTTGCTCCCTACTGATCAGGGACCTGGGTTCCTTGCACTTTGCACCCTGGGGCTGTCCAGGGGCTGCCTCATGAAATAGCACTAGGCTTTCTCAGAGTAGGAATGTTAAAGGGGATGAAATTATTTTTTAGGTGAATCAAATATCCAAATTAAGAAATTAGAAAGTGAAGAACGAATAAATATAGCCAAAGAATTTAATAAACTAGAGAAAAAATTAAAGCCAAAAGTGAGTTTATTTAAAATATTGAGAAAGTGACCAATCACTGACTTGACTCACCACAAAACAAGAGAAAGGGTGTAAGTAAACAATATTAGGAACAAAAATAGAACACAACCACAGATACAGTGGCAATTAAAATATTTTAAAACATAAAATCATCATCTTTATGTTCACAAATTTGAAAATTTAGATGAAATGGAAAACACCTTAAAAAGAAAATCTGCATAATTCACTCAGTAGGATAAAAGAGAACACTGAATAACTGTAAAATAACTTATGCAATGTAATCAATAATTTAAAATCATCTCCTCAAAAAAATACTAAGACCAGCTAATTTTACAAGTAGGTTCTAAAAACTCATTAGTATATAATAATTTCAATTTTATTCAATTTCTATAAGTGAAGAGAAAAATACAAATAACCTAATTTTTAATGTCTGTAAAGTCATAGGGAAAACAGATCAGGGTAGTATGAGAAAAGAAAACTATATGACAATTTCACTGACAAATGTAGAATTGAAAATCCTAGACAACATATTAGCAACTCACTAAAGCTATATAATAAAGTATAATAAAATACATGATTTACCTGGCTTCTCTCAGGAACTTGAAGATAGTCTACAGTCATAAAATCAACTAATGTCATTTATAACATTAATATTAAGGGAAAAAATCTGATCACCTCAATTGAGGAAGTAAATGATTCAATAAAATAACCATCATCTAATTATAAAATATTGGTAAATTAAAAATAGAAAATAAAACTATTTTAACCCTCCTGGTATTGTCAACAATAAAAACACAAATAGTCAATGGAAAAACTTGAAAAGTATTTATATTAAAATCAGAATTGCAAAAAAAAATTCCTATTCTCCCTTCTTAGGGTCCAAAAAAATAAATAAAAGAGATAAGTACTATGAAAAAGAAAATAAAACTGCCACCACTAACTGATATTGTTGACATAGAAAACCTAAAATAGAAAAGAAATACAGGATAACCCAATAACAAATTAATAGTACTAGTTTCCATGTTTTCTGCTTCTAATACACAACTTGTTTCTTATACTGAGCTCAAATATGTAGACTACAATTTTTTTAAACAGATGGCATTACTGGAACAACCAAAAATACTCCTGGTATAAAACCAATAAAATATATGAAAATCTTTGTGGAGAATATCATATACATTGATTAAAAGAAATTAAAGAAAACCTAAATAAATATAGAGACATTCTATTTTTGTACAACAGCAGACAGCATTGCAAAACTGTCAGTTCTAGAGAACAATTTAATTCAGATCAAAAACCTGGTACAATTTTTCTTTTTAACTAAAGATGCTTCTAAATTTCTTGGTAGATCAAAGGTCTGCGAATGGACAAGATACTTCTGAATTAACCAAATAATTTAGGAGGACTTTTCTTAACAGATACCAAGACTTATAAACTATGGTAAAATTGTACAGTGATAGGTCAGTAGACAAATGGAACCAAATTAGAACCCAGAAAGTGACCTACATGTAAATGGAAAATTGATAGATGCCAAAAGTGGCATTGACAATTAGTGATGAAAGCAGACTTTTATATCAATGTATTAAAACCATTAAGTTTTCATTTGAGGAAAATGAAATTGATTCCTTAAACCTCCTCATGTACAACATATCATCCTTGTTTCATTAAAATAGTATTGTAGAATCAGAAAATAGTCTACAAAGGAAATGAGTGGACAAGCTGGAAATGAAGAGCCGGTATTTGCAGATGTTTGCAATATTAGACATAAGAGATCAGTACAGAGAATATGTGAAGAATGACAATAAATCAATAAGAAAAAGGACAACCAAATAAAAATGGTCAAAGAGCTCAAATTAGCAGAATTATACAGAAAATTAAAATGATTGGCCACAAATGTAAGAAAGTGTATTCAACATTGTTAATAAGGATATACATGCAAGTTAAAATCACAATATGGTGGCATTTTACAGTCACCAAATGTACAAAAGTTAGAAAGTATGATAATTTTCAAGTACTGAAGGGAATAGAAAATAGAAATATTGCTTGCACTGTAAAGTAATTATTTTGGAAAACAATTTGTCTTTGCCTAGGATCTAGAGATTCTCAATTCTTAGTATAGTCTAATGTGTGTATCATATACCAAAATGATATATATCTTTAATGAAATATGTGTTGGACTCCAACACCTTCATATAATGGGATCCTATACAAGCAATTAGTATGAATGAATGAACAACTATATGCTAAATCTCAGAAATGTTAAATAATATTTAATTTTTAATAGGCAGGTGAACAAGAATACAGCCAATATACCTCTACTTTTAAGGAGTTCAGAAGCAGAACATGTGATAAGCTATAAAAAAAATCTAAAAATATTAAACAAATTCCAGAGCTGTAATGTAATTATTTCATGAAAGAGAAATGCAAATGGAGCAGAAAGTTCATTCAGATCGTCAAAGTACTGACAAGTTAATCTTTATATGTAGGTAGTCATTTTATTGTATTTTTGTCTTTTTAAAACCTATATTAGGGGCAGGGGGGAGAAATGACCCAAACAATGTATGTACATGTGAATAAATGAATAATTTTTTTAAATTAAATTAAATTAAAATAAATGCTGTAAAAAAAAAACTATATTATTCATCAAACTTTTTTTTGGCAGTGCTGGGTTTGAACTCAGAGCTTCTTGATTGTTATGCAGGTGCTCTTCCACTTGCAACACATCTCCAGACCTTCAAACTATTTTTATATAAATTCATCTTACAGAAACTTTTGTTTAAAGTGCAATATGACTACGAAAGTGTGAGGAAAGAGGAAGGGATGGAAGGAAAAGGAAGGAAATTGTAATATTTTTTAAATTCTTAAAAATATAAAAACTGAACATATTAAACATTAAGCATTTTCAAGTAATTACTATGAAAAAGAAGTTATGATTAGGTAATGTGTATGCCTTTAATATTAATATATGCAAGGCTCAGAAAGGAGATTTTCCACAGGTTGTCTGATTGCTAAGTAGTAAACCAATATTTTAAAGCTGCTTTTTTGATACCAGATTTTGTTCTTTCTTTGGTACTAGCTGGGTTTCTAGAAGATTGAGAGCTTTGGAAAGTCTTTAATATTAACTAACGTCCTTCATTTAGGAGTGTCTCATAAGAAGAATAGGCTCTTTTAAATGAAAAAAAGTGAATTTGGAAAACAAAATTTTATTCCAAAGAAATATTTCTAGTTTTTTCTCTCAAGAAATAAAAAACAAAGAAGAAATAATCTCCTTTCCAAGCAAACAAATAAACAAAAAAGAACAAAAAATTATACCAAATAATAAATGCTACAGATCCAAAAACATTAGTTAACCAATGAATCACAGATGAAGAGGAGCTTTTTTTTCTTCTCTATCAATTTACCAAAGCTAGGAAAGAGGCTGATGTTGATTGGTGTTCGGGGTGAACCTACACCTATTTCTGTCCTATCTAGAGTAATTCAATGTCCCATTCTAAGATAATTTGATTATAGAATTTATATTTGTTTCCTGTGTATAATAAAATTTTATGGAATTTTCTTTTTCATTCTCACAAACTCTTTTATTTAACAGTGAGCAAATCTATAATCATCTGTATGCTTATATAATATATACTATATATATATTATGTTATTTATTTGTTTTAAAAATGAGAGGCCATGCACAGTGGCTCAATCCTATAATCCTAGCTACTTAGGAGGAGATAAGGAGTATTGCAGTTCAAGACCAGCCTTGCAAAAATTCTCAAGAGCCCATGACAACCAGTGGCTGGGCTCGGTGGCATACATCTGTCATCCCAGCTATGTAAGGAAGCACAAACAGGAGAATCACCGTCCAGGCCAGCCAAGTCATAGGGCCAGACCCTATCTCAAAAATGACAAAAGCAGAAAAGGCTAGCAGAATAGATGAAGTGATAGAGGGCCTGCCTAGCAAGCATGAGATCCTGAGTTCAACCCATAGTGCTGAAAAAAAAAAAAAAAGAGAGAGAAAGTAAATTCCCTAATACACATGAAAGTACATTATTTGGGAAATGGATTTTCAGGAACATCACTGCCACCACAATTTATTGGATACCTCTTTTATATCAAATTTCATTTTCACAAAAATTTTGCAAAGTACAACTTGAAAAGTTAAGTAATATACACAAGTCTAAATTATAACAAATGATTGGACCAGGTAGCATTTTGAATTCAGGTACAACTGAATTCACCAATCCATGCTATTGTATAACACAGGGGCTCTTATCTTAACTTATGTACCAGGTAGCCATGGACTTTCAGAGGGTTTTGAACTTGATGAAATTGTAAGCAAAATCTCATTTGCATGGGAATTTTTCTGAATAAGAAAAATCTACTCCTTTTATCACAGCATTGTTTCATACACTCCCAAAAGATGAAAGACTCCCAACTTTGAGGTAACAAGGGCTCACAATCCTTTAGTCCTATTTTGTGGTGCTAGTACCTCCCAGCTACAGAAGACAGTATGTCTTCCCAACTTGCTATTGTCCTATCTGTCCCTTCCAGTCCCTCGTCTTCTTGAGTTTTGAGAGATTTCTTTAGGAGTAAACATCAATCTGCCCTAAGAATTTGTTTCTCCTGATTCTGCTGACTAGTAACTTCATGCATATAAAGGAGAGGTCAGGATTAGCCACTGAAGTTCAGTTTGCATCTATGTGACCAGGTATGGGCCTTGGTTGGAGACACAAATAATGCCAACATCTCCTCACATGTGCCTCTTTAGTTTTGTTCTGGCACCAACTACCCAGCCACCCACTGAGGTACTGTAGTTCAGTTCTAGCACTAGCCACCTGGAGTTAGTACATATCTCTCTCAGAGTTAATGCATACTCCACAAGTTACAAGGATGCAATTCCCTAAAAGACTGCCATCTTTGAAGATGCTAACCACACATTATAGATTTGCAGGCCACCTGCACGTCTGAACAACTGCCTACAAAGTCCAGGATTCCCATGACTCCTTTAGGTTTAATAATTTGTCACAATGGAAGAGAACTGAAGGAAGTGCTATGCTTGTTATCATGTTTTATTGCAAAGGATGTCACTAAGGAACTGCCTAACGAAGAGACACAGAGGCAAAGTCTGGGGAACTCCCAAATGCACAGCTTCCAGGTTCTCTCCTTGTGGAATCAGAATACATCATCCTCTTGACATCAGCGTGTTCACATATTGAGCTTCGGTTTTCAGTGCTTTTATTGGGACTTTTCATTACAAAGGCAGAGTCCTAACCCTCTAACCCCATGTTTGGCCTTTCTGATGACTAGCTTCCATTCTGTAGCTGTCATTGGACCCACCTTCAGTCATCTAACTATTAGAAACTCAGGTGTGATCCAAGGGACTAACTAATAGTAAGAAAGACACTTTTATCATTCAGGAAATGTCAAGGTTTTTAGAAGCTCAATGCCAGGAACCCAAGACAAAGACCAGAAAAATTCTTTGTTATAAAACAATCTTTCCACTTACATATCTTTTTTCTATTTCCTGTTTTTTTTACCTTCTGTCAATAATTACCTTTCACTTCCTCCTTTTGTCCTCATTGCAGTTACTCCTCTGAACTCATCTTATTACTTGAACAAAAATGTTGCCTACCCTTTGTCTCATCAAGAAGAAGCATGTAATAAGATCTTACACATTTGTCAGCTATTGTACAAATCTCCAACAATGCAGATTATCTGTGAAGAGAGTTTGCGATAACATGGATCTGAATATTCCTCAAAGGCCCATGTGCTTGTGGCCCAGTTTGGTGCTATTGGAAGGTATTGGAAAGTTTAAGTGGTGTCTAGTGAGAGTTCTTCTAGATATTGGTGTGTGCCCTCGGAGGAGATAGTGGAACTCCAACCCCTTCTCTTCCTCTTTCTTTCACCTCATGACCATGAAGTGAGTTTTGCTCTATCCCTGCCATGATATCCTGTCCTCCATCAGAGGCCTAAAAGTAATGGGTCTTCCTAATCATTGATTGAAATTCTAAAATATGTGAGGCAAAATAAATCTTTTCACTTTCTAAGTTGATTGTCTCAGGTTATTTATTTATTTATATATTATTTGCAATAATGAGAAACTGAATAATACAGAGTAATATGAATTAATCCCCTGCTAATTCAAAGTAGGAGCAATGAAAGGTAAAACATGTGAATAACACGTGATATGACACACTACTGTCAACATACAATAACTCTGCTTTAAAGAAATAAGAAACAAGTTTTTTCTGAGCCAAATATGAGTGATCCTTTCCAAAGAACAGAGATTCAAGTTACTCAATGATATGTTCCACCATGGAAGAGGTTATATGAATTTTTATAGGTACAGAAAAGAAAGTCATGAATCAATGTGTTTATAAAACACATACCTAGGGTTCTCAACTAGGCGGGCTACAGAAAAGCAGGGAAGCCTATAGGATTTATATGTTTTTAACACATTCTTTGGTTTAGGATTAGTGGAGGCTAGAAGTATGTTAAGCTTAGTGATACATTCCAAGAGCTTTATCTAGATGCTATGAAGCCATTAGGACATATATACAGCCGTTGATAGTAAATGGCTATGAAAAGAAGCCAAAAATATCCCAATATAACTTTGGCTCTTTTCCTCCCTCCACAATCATACTGTTCTACTCAGCCAAGGTCAAGCAGTCGGTACAGTCTGAAATATAAACATAGCTTCTTCAGAGGAATTCAGTTCACATAATTTATTAAAATTTTTCTTTACAATAGAACATGCTGTTTGAATTTTAGGTCACCTGCAAATCACCTGAGGGTGATTTGTAAACATGCATTCTTATTCAATAGCTCTGAGTTGGGACCCAAGAGTCCGCACAGGAACCACCACAATGTGTGGAGTCCAGTGCAAAATGGAAGAAAATTCAAAAATTAAGAATTTCAAGATGAAATCAAGTAAATTAAAATAAATACAAAGCCCTTTCAAGAACAGAGCCCTGTATGGCTGACAGGACATATACTAACGATTCCTTACACTGAATTTGTAACAAGAACTCAGGTGAAGTTTGATGCTAGTAATTGATAGATCATAATTTGAGTAGCAAGGGTCTAAAAAAATGTTCTAAATCTTGTCCTCTATTTTGGATTCCTACTTTGTTCATTTACCTAATTTTCCTTAAATTAAAGCATTTGGGTTCTATAATAATCTCTAAGACCAATATTTGGTTTTTTGTTGCTATAGGATAATAAATATTTGTTTAATTAATGAGTATTGTGGTAAATCAATAAATGAGGTTTGTTCTTCATTTCTTTCCTTCCTTCCTTTTATCTTCCCATCAGATCCTTTTTATCCCATAATCTGTACTTTGAATTATCTGCATGAAAAATCATATTCTTCTCTTACCTTCAGTTCTGTGCACATACATTTCTTCTAGGAAGTTCTGACATTTTTATCAGCATGCTTATACATGACTATAGCTTTTCAGCAGGTATCTTCTGTTATCATAAGTGAGTGATATGTCTAACTCCAGTGAGTATAGAGTTTCTTTTCTAAGTGTCTTTAATATTTTATTTTTAAAAATTTTATTAGCATATAACAGTTGTACAGGGGGATACGTTGTGACATTTACATATGTGCTTACAATATACCTTAGTTAGATTTACCCCCAACAATGTTTTCCCTCTTTCCCCCTTTCCCTCGTCTTAGAACAATTTCAACTAGTTTCATTCTTCTATTTTAATATATGGATACGAAGTATATCCACCATATTCACCCTTATTCCCCCTTTCCTTGTGCCCACCCTCCTCCAACTGGTATCCACCCTGGAAAAGACTTATTTTCCCCCCTGCCCTCCATTTTTTAAGTGTATATTGATAGTCCAAGGGGGACTTCAGGCCTTGATATACCATGCTTTAATCAAATTAACCCCTCCCCACCACTGTGCGTTACTTACTCATTCTCCATCACCATGTTCCTCTGATATTCAACAACTTACAAGACAGTGTATTATTCTTTAATGTTTTAAACCATTTTGTTATAGAAATATTTCTAAAAATATATTACAACATATTCATTGCCTTTCAAGAAGAGAGTGAAAAACATGTTCTGAATTCTGGGGTTTAGTTACCATTTTTATGGGGTGCCTTAACACAGTAGAAACCTTTGAACTTCAGGGATTTTTAAGGTTATTTGCTCCTATGAAAAATGACCCAGGCCACTGAAACTTTTACTTCCTGATTTCGTTTCTTGTGCGTTTTCAAAAATTCTCCCTAAATTATTACCTGTAACTTTGTAGTGTTGTCGATTTGTTTGCATAAAATAGAATTTCCATTGTCAACTTTGTAATTTTCAATGTGGTTTAAAAAAAAAATCAGACAGCCAAGCTGAATAAGATAATTCCATAGCAAATCAATAGTCATTTCTATTGACTGACTGTGGGTGTAAGGAATTCACTTACGAATAAAAAACTAAATTTTAAGTTTGGCTACATGGGATATGTGACATCAATTTTTGAATAGTCACAGAACTTAACATTTTTTTAACTTCTGTATTCTCGGTGGAACTATTACCAGAGATCCAGATAATTACAGCCTTTCCATGAGTTTGCCTGACCATACAGGCCCAAGTTCTAATTTACACTTGGATTCCAGCTGAGCATTAGGTATCTCTATGTTTTTGAGTGGACTAGTATGTAATTTCCAAGTTTTCACCTTTTTTTAAAATGTGAAATAGTTCTAGTCCCTAAGCTTAAATATTTCTAAACTCATGTATAGTAAATCACTTTGATGCTTAACTGTTCAGAAATTGATGATTTTAATAATTTGGTAACATTTATCATTCAATGTGTCCCTTCTATTGCGCCATAATCATACTTGTTTCATTGCTTAGAGTGAAGTGGTTGCTGCATGCATTCTAAAAATGATATACTAATTTTTAAACCCCCACCTAGCTGGCTTTTATGACAACTGTCAATTAGGTTGAGCTTGGCAGACAATTATGGAGCATATAATGAAGGAGCAAGAGCAAGGAAAGGATGCCATGGCTTTTTCCCTCAAGTCTTCACACTCTGCAACAGGAATGCTTTCACTGGTAAAACTCTGGGGGAGGAGATGCACCTGGAGGCATGTTTACAAATCTTTAGGGAGCAGTCACTCCTGAGAGGCAAATATGCTTTTTCACCCTGACTTATCCAGGAATAAAAGTTTAATAAAGAGAACATATAATCATATACACATACAGAAATATGCACATATATACAGATGCACACATGTAAGTATCATATTAAGGAGAAACTGGAAAAGAGAAGTGAAAGAGGAATTCCTAAGGTGAGTAATTTGGGAAAGAGAGATGCAATGCCAGTGGTAGTGAAATAAAACAGCACCGATCTCTGTTCTTTATAAGCTTATGTTCCCATCAGGATTGCTGAAGCAGCTAGTGTTCATTTTGACACTTAAAACTAGAATACTAAAAATTTCTGAGAATAGAAAAACTCTTCAGATTTAGTTGAGGGGGAAAAAACCCATAACCTATGAAACAATGAAGTTCTTTTGGGGGTCTATGGCAAGAGCAGGGGTTAAAGGAGAGGGATGGGCAGGAAGGAATTTGGTATAGGAAGTCCTTCTCTATTATTGACCCCAAAATACAGAGCCATAAAAGCAAAAAAAGCTCCCATTCCAAATACTTAGCATGTGGTAAGAAGACTTACAAACTTCAGAAATTATCCAAGAAGAAAAGGAAGCCATTCAGCCACGTTTGGATCGGACACATATCTCATAGCACCATTTCTCTCTATAATTCTTAGTTTCTTATCAGAAACCCTGTTGCCTTCCAAATCCTTTTACTTTCCTTTTTCTTGACCTCAGACACCTCTGGGCATGTGCATCCAGGAAGAGAGAAATGGCTTGGGCAGAGGCCTAAAATGGTGTACAAATCTGTCATAAGTTCATCCTAAATCAACTGAACTCAGCCAAAGAAAAATAAATGGCTTGCAAACATAAAATGCCCTGGGAAACAGCAAGTTTATTTTTTTTAGTTTTCTTCTTTCCTCTCTATCATGTAGCTTTGCAGCCACCAGATGGCGATGTTAGAGACTGGCTTTCAGAGCCTCTGGGTGTAGTGGAAGGGTGAGAAAGGAAGTATTGATGTGAATCCTGTGGATAATCCTCTGTGTCTTTGGTTAAAATACAGTGTGATGAACAACAGCATCTTAAAGGTGAGGATGACTTTTCCT
Organism: Castor canadensis; assembly: GCF_047511655.1. Taxonomy (NCBI): domain Eukaryota; kingdom Metazoa; phylum Chordata; class Mammalia; order Rodentia; family Castoridae; genus Castor; species Castor canadensis. The sequence continues at coordinate 169,860,511 of NC_133387.1, forward strand.
TCAAAGTTTATCCTGAAGCAGCAAGTCACTACAAATTTTCATTGGAGTTAGATCAGTTTAACCTTACCAGCCATTTCACCAATGAAAGGAAAGATGTTTTCAGAGACCCAGAGTTCAAATGAGGACTCCAGAGCAAGGGAAGAAAACCAACAAAACCAGTAAAGCCAGTCAGAACAAGCTCCTGTGCCAGTCCTTTGCTTGTGTCTTTCTTCCCAATCACTGGCTTCCCTGGTGGTCCCTCCTTGGAACCCAACACTCCAGCCAGCAACACACTGGCATTTTAAGATGCAAATGCTGCAGAATTACCAATAACCACACTGGCCAACCAAGGAAAGCTCCCATTGATTTCCTGGGTTGTAAATTGATCCAAATAATTTTTGTGGCTTCAGGGGCTCATTAACTCACTAATTTGAAATAATCTGAACATAAGCCGAGTTAAAGTTTTCTCTTGCCCTGTGTCTAGACTCATTTAGCTCAATTTCTTAGAGAAAAGTGCTGAGGAAGCCAAAGCTCAATGTGCAATATGCACTTGATTTCACTCTGTCCTACTGGCAGGCTCCTCACTTACAACCCTGGTTAACTGTCTGGGAGTAAGGTCAGAAAAGGACTTTCATGGGAGAGGATGGAAAAGAAAGTATGGATGAGATAATACAAATATACCCTACTTACTGGGTATCCAGCTTCTGGTTACATTTGAAGTAAGAGGAGTAAGCAAACTCCACATTGTTCCACCTAACAAATGCAGCTATAAAGTCTATACAGAATGCATGGAGCATCTCTTTAAAGACTCTACACAACACTTACTAATAGGAGTGTTGAGGAAGAAAATAAAAATTCAAACTACCACCAAACTGACAGGGAGTTTCACATAATTCTTTCTCTCTTTCCAATTGCAGACACACAGTAGCATAAAACCAGGAGTTGGCACTGACCTTGAACAAGGAACACTTTAAGAGAAATAGCAAAAGAAAAAAAACCATTTCTTTTCACAGATGACATAACCCACTATGTAGAAAAATCCCCCCAAATCTACAAAAGTACTCCTAGAAATAAACCTGAGTACAGCAAAGTCAACACACATTTAATTGTACTTCTATATAGTAGCAACGAATGATTTGAAACAAAAATTTTAAAACACCAAAAAAAAAAACTGTGAGGTATAAACCAACCAGTTTACCTCTGTACTGAACACCAAAACATGCTGATGACAGAAATCAAAAAGAACAGGTAAGTGGAGACACACACACAGTGCTTATGGCTTAGAAAACCCTCTATGGTAAAGATGTTAATTCTCAAATTGATCTACAGGTAACACAATTTCAAAAGTAAAAAACAAGCTGATTTAAAATGAGTAAAAATAATTTGGCCAAACACTGCATCTAAGAGGAGGTTTGTATAGAAAACAAGAAATAAATAAATACGTGGAAAGATGTTCAACATTAGTAGCTATTAGGAAAATGCAAATTAAAACCACATGAGGTACCTCTGCATACATCTTAGAATAGCTAAAACAAAACGTTTCGATAAAGTCAAGTGCTGGCAAGGACACAAAGTGGCTAGAACTCTCATGCATTGCTAGTAGGGATGTGAAATACAGCCTTACCATTTGTCAGTCTTTATAAAGCTAAACATCTATTTACCATATGACTCAGAAATCCTAAAACCTAGATATTTTACCTTAGAGATATGAAAACTTGTATTCACACAAAAACCTATATATCAAATGTTTATAACAGCTCTGTTTATAGTTCCCAAATCTGGAATCAATCCAAGTGTCTTTCAACTAGTGAGTGGAAATACATTTGTACAATTGGGTAACTTGCAGCTACAGAAAGAAACAAACTATTAATACTCAACTTGAATCTGAAAGGTGTTTTGAGGAGTGAAAGTGCATATATAAAGTTTATATAGTGCATAATTCTCTTTATATAACATTCTTAAGAAGGTAAAACCATAGTGATAGAGGTAGATGAGTGTTTGCCCAGAACAAGGTTGGGGAAAGAAGTAGTTCAGGGAGTTTGTGGGGAGATGTAATTATTCTGTGGCATAGGGCTATACTACCAATTGTAGTGGCAATATTCATAGAATAGTGCAGTCCAAAAAGATCCAGTTTTACTATACATTAATTTTAAAAATAAAAACTTAAAAACCCACTCTTGGCTGACAAATGATAAATGATAATTACTTGAGGAATTTGAAGAAAAACCCATTTTGTTCCGTAGAGAGAAAGTGCCAAGAAAATGAACTGTGCACACCTGTATGGGATAGACATATATCATCTCATTTAATCCATATGACTCTCTCATGGTTGGGTTTTATTATTCTCAGCTTAAAGGTGAGGAAGGGGAACATAGAAGAGCTAAGTAAAATGTTCAACATTAGATAGTTAGTGAATATAGGACTTAACTTTTAAAAGACATTTGTCTGCTTTCAGAGGCTCTGTGCCTACCCACTATGTGATAACTTCCCCAACTCTTACTTCTTTTTTTTTTTCTTTTATTATTCATATGTGCATACAAGGCTTGGGTCATTTCTCCCCCCTGCCCCCACCCCCTCCCTTACCACCCACTCTGCCCCTCCCTCTCACCCTCACCCCCTCAATACCCAGCAGAAACTATTTTGCCCTTATTTCTAATTTTGTTGTACAGAGAGTATAAGCAATAATAGGAAAGAACAAGGGTTTTTGCTGGTTGAGATAAGGATAGCTATACAGGGCATTGACTCTCATTGATTTCCTGTGCATGTGTGTTACCTTCTAGGTTAATTCTTTTTGATCTAACCTTTTCTCTAGTTCCTGTTTCCCTTTTCCTATTGGCCTCAGTTGCTTTTAAGGTATCTGCTTTAGTTTCTCTGCATTAAGGGCAACAAATGCTAGCTAATTTTTTAGGTGTCTTACCTATCCTCACCCCTCCCTTGTGTGCTCTCACTTTTATCATGTGCTCATAGTCCAATCCCATTGTTGTGTTTGCCCTTGATCTAATGTCCACATATGAGGGAGAACATATGATTTTTGGTCTTTTGGGCCAGGCTAACCTCACTCAGAATGATGTTCTCCAATTCCATCCATTTACCAGCGAATGATAACATTTCGTTCTTCTTCATGGCTGCATAAAATTCCATTGTGTATAGATACCACATTTTCTTAATCCATTCGTCAATGGTGGGGCATCTTGGCTGTTTCCATAACTTGGCTATTGTGAATAGTGCTGCAATAAACATGGGTGTGCAGGTGCCTCTGGAGTAACCTGTGTCACAGTCTTTTGGGTATATCCCCAAGAGTGGTATTGCTGGATCAAATGGTAGATCAATGTCTAGCTTTTTAAGTAGCCTCCAAATTTTTTTCCAGAGTGGTTGTACTAGTTTACATTCCCACCAACAGTGTAAGAAGGTTCCTTTTTCCCCACATCCTCGCCAACACCTGTTGTTGGTGAAACATGATAATGCTACTTATAAACTTTCTAATCACTTTAAAACTGTATTTACAGCAAAAAAATCTGTTTATTAAATCAGTCCCAGAAAGACTTGTACTTGGAAATATCTTATTAGAAATAGGTTAGTTTTTCCGTGTTGTTCTAAAAAGCCTTTCCTGAAATCCTGTGTCTATCTAATTGTGATTTACCCTAGCTTTGCTGAGTACTCATGGGTAAGGTGGTACCTTATGGCATACCTTTCAGAGATGAAAGGATCCATTTCATAGCTTCTATCTCAAAGCTAAAGTCTTACTCAGCCCCTAATTAAAACTGGCACTGCTAGTTAAACACTGAGGTTTTTGTTTTGTTTTGTTTTTGTTTTTCAATACTGGGGTTTGAGCTCAGGGCCTACACCTTGAGGCACTCCACCAGCCCTTTTTAGGAGTGGGTTTTTTTTGTGATAAGGTCGTACTATTTCCTGCTCTGGCTTCCCAACCGCCCTCCTCCTGAGTAGCTAAGATCACAAGTCTGAGCCACCAGCACTCGTCTAAACACTGAGATTGAAGAATAAGATATGACAATGGTTCAACTCTCCAAAGCAAAATACTATTTTATATTTAGTTAGTAGAGTTGCGGTCACCTATGTTGGTGTAAGGGACCTGTGGCCACAACTCATAGAATACTGTCTTCATTTGCTCCTCCACAGAAAAGGAATAGTACTTACCAAATGCCAACCATCACTTTGTCAGGCAGCATTTATCCCTCCTACCTACACTACCCCAAAAATTGAAAAACTGACCCTAATGTGACTGACTTTAGCACCTTCTTCAATAGACACTCTGCCACTCATCACTCTCATCCAGCCCTGCATTTGCATCCCAAATCCAGAAGTGGAAGAAAGAAGAAGTAATCTGACTTCTGGCAAATAATCCCATGAATGCCACACCAGCACAGTTCTACCTCAGCTGTAAGGTGAACAGACCACAAACAATCTGAATAGATTGTTGGTCCCAACCTGACATAGGTATCTACAGGAGGATTTGGTTAAAGCATACAAATTTTTCCCAATTTACCAATCTAAGTAGAAAAAAGTCCCAAGGATGAGTAGAGATGATCTTCTGAGTATAACTAAGTGTACACCTCATTTCCTTCTCTTTAACATTTCGTGTGTGTGTGTGTGTGTGTGTGTGACATAAATATGTGTCAACCAAGGAGACTCCACGGCAGGTGAACCCTATGAGCACCAAGTTCAGATCTTAGGCCAAGCAGCTCATTCTCTGCTCTTCTCATGGAGACACAAATAAGAGAACAGGTACTTCATCCAATGTATTGTTCTATTCAATACCTGCTCTGATCCAAGGGCTTGACCACTTCTTCCTGAACTTCGTTAATAACATTGTACATGGGTCTTCCTGTCCATAATTTATCCTCACAACCTAAATGCCAGGGATACATTTCTAAAACGCAGATCTTCTCATACCACTTTACCACTTAGAGCTTTCAGTAGAGGAGACAAAGACCTCATCTTCAGCAGGACATTCAGGTGCTGCTGCTCCCTCCATATACCCCACATCCTAACAAACTTCTCTGTGATGCTCTGGACAAACTCACACCCCTGTCTTTGCTTACATTATTATTTCTACCACCAAGGACCTTTCTTCACTCCACTACCCAGTGAAGCACTACTTAGTCTGCATGCCTGACTCAAATACAGTTGTATAACCTCTAACAAAGGGCATATGTGCTGAGTAATGTGTCATTAGTTTGATTTGTAATTGTGCAAACATCATATTTGCAAATAACTAGATGGTAGTGGTCAATCACCTAACATGGCCTTTTGATGCAATCAAGAGAAAGTAAATACAAAATGTATGAGGTACTGCTGGCCTGACCAGACAACTGTTATAGTAAACAGTTGTCTAGATAGGAGTAAGATAACAATAAAAAGCATAGCAGTGTAGGATAGTAAATATGCAAGCCAGTAAGCCAGTAACATTATCATTTATTACCATTATCAAGTATAAAAGTATTGGTTATACTTTTATACAGCAGGCAGTCCAATAGGTTTGTTTACAGCAGCAGTTTCTGTCCCAAGCCACAAACACTTAAGTAATGTGTTGTGCCAAGACATATCATGGCCTCTGGCATTACTGAACAATAGGAATTTTTCAGCTCCTTGAAAATCCTACATCCGGGACTACTGCTGTAGGTGTGATCCATCTGTCATTTACCAAAACATTGTTACATGGCTCATGACTGTATTACTCCCTCAGCGGAACTTCTGTATCGTTTACCACTTGAAAGAATTAAATACCATAAATGGATAGCATGCCATCACAGTGCGAAGTTATTATAGGTGCTCATATACATTACTTTAATCCAACTTTTTCTTTCTGAGAACAGACATTAAGCATTTATTTTGCCAGTACCAGCTGTGGTGCTTAGCATACAGCAAGTGCTCAGTAATTACTGAAGAAAAAAGCAGAGATGGAAGGAGAACAAAGAGAAGAGAATGAAGAGAAGAGGAATTGCTGGACAGGAGGTGGATTTTCTCCCCCTTATTCTGAATGATTGATCAATTAATGGACTTTAGAGATTCCTCACAAAGATTCAAAAGACATTGGTGGTGTCTTTGAAAGACTCCTCATCTTTTCACTTTACCATGCCAGGAATGCAGGTAAAGGTAACCCTTCTATGATCACAAAGAACTGGGAGGCACTAGTAGATGTTTTAGCAGCTCTACCTTTTTGCAGGAATCTAAGTGAAAATCAACATGTAGTCACCAGACCAGTTTCCACTATTACCTGATCTGTTCTGGATGATACTTGGGTGGACCACACAACCTCCATGGAAAGCTTCCACCATTTTTTTCTTACTTTTACTCTACACACAATCCTGATGATAATAATCACATTTAGTACTAACAATAGTATTAATTATGCATCTCCTACAGACACAAGGCACTGTGCTACGTGTTTTACAGAACTTATGTGAGAGACCAGGGAACAAAGACACAATTCCTATTTATGTGGACTAGGGGTCATTGACCTTTTTACTAGTGAGCACAAATGCACAAATCACATAATTCAAGGTTCAAGAGACAGAGTGTCATATGGAGAATGAGCAGGATCCCAGGAGAAAGAGGAATAGTAGGCTCTGATTTGTCATTGTGTGGTACAAGCTAGTAACTCACCAAATCAGGGTCAAGTCTTCCAAAAATATAAAGTAAGGGGTTGATTTACAGCAGTGCTTCTCCTCTCAAGCTTTACTATTTATCAGAATCATTCAGGGTCTTGTTATAACAGTGAGACCAGATTCTGCAAGTCTGGAGTGTAGATTTTATGTTATCGAATATCTCCTGGCTTGGGCAGCATGCTTGTTCCTTGGGCTACATTTTTATGAGCAGGAATCCAGAATTTCTAAAATGTAATAGCTCTAAAGTTCTAAAGTAAGGAGGAGAATATCTGGGGGCCTCTAAGGGTCTCTAGATCACAGTGTCATAAATTCTCCTCATATCAAGAGCTAAGAGTGAGGGCGTATTTTTCCTTCATGTTCCCATGAACCAATGGATGGAAGACAAAGAGCCGTCCACATCCAACCCTAAAGAAAAGTCACTGGAGAGAAAGGGGGAACTGCACAGGTTCTACTGATTTCCAATGACACATTCCCTGCCATGAAAATCTTCAATCCATTTCAAAAGTCTGATTTAATTCTAAAACCCTCCTTTTCCTCTCTGTCTCCCGCCCACACTGCCATACAACTGCATCTCTTTGAAACATCCCTGTGAGGCAAACTGGATTGCAGAGCAGGGGTGGGGGTAGGGGACTGTCAAAATGTGAACAGCTCAAGCTCAGATTTCTCTTGAAATCTTAGCCTGCTTTAACACTTTATAGACTATAGCTCATTAAGAAAGAAAGAAGTTCTGAGCTCTATCCCTCTTCCAATTCCCAAAGCAGTACTTTCCAAAAGCAACTCTGAGTTGCATGAAAATCTCAACATTACAAGGAAGTAAGGACCTGAATTAAAAAAAAAGCCAAGCACTGGATTAAAGAATATTCTTGAATCATAAAACCAGTTATGCTAGTTTATTATATATCCAAGAAATTAATTAGAAACCAGCTAATCTCTAATCTAAGAAAATAATATAGCATATCTTGTTTTAATATGTTTGAGCTCTGACTGACATTTCATTTGTTCAGGAGGATTTTTTTCTGCTCTTTCCTGTCAAGAGATGTTGGCAAAGCTGTGTGTAATCAACTTTTTCATTCCGTCTGGCAAGGACTATTAGATGCTAAGACAGGAGAGGCAAGGAGCCATTGTCATGGATTTGGATGTAGAGCATATGGATATACAGCAGTAAAACAGAAAGTTTTAATGAGACCCTCAACCTTCAAATGTGACCTGTTGAAATCATATTCTGACTCCATCTAATTCCTCACCATGCTCTCTGCTGGCATTTTGCAAGGGAAAGAAAGCAAGCACCAGCCAATTGTCTTCTGAGTCTGCCATGTGGGCTGCCACATCCGGTCTGGAGCTCAGAGGCGGAAAATGACCCACCTTAGTTAATCAGTGGTTAGAACACTTGATTGGCCCCTGAGGCCAGAGCAATTGGGTTTAGCAAAGAATGGAAAGTCCCCTACCTGGGGCTTTTACGCTCCCTGTTCTGGGAGAGAGTCTGTGTTTCAGAGAGGCTAACAAAGGCAAAGTGACTTTCACTCTCATCCAGCTTGAGTGGATGGAAAACACGCAGCTACGGGAGGGAGTTAAAAATGAGCCATAGTTTCAGCTGGGCTCCCAGGAGAGTATAAAATGGAAAATGGGCCAAACAAAATAATGTATATTTTTAACTCATAAATAGGCCAGCAAAATTATATTCAGTCTTTATGAGCACTCTGGTACAAATCCGGCCACTAATAGCCTCCTTTGCCTGCCCATCCCTGCATTTCTTAATGCATTTGACTTTACTATATAAGGAACATATTAGGAAGATTTATTGGCAACAACTCTATGTTCAAAAGAAATTACACTTATATTAGTGATTATTGTGATTGTTTAAAATGTTACAGCTATCTAATGCGAATCACAAGTATTTCAGGAAGTGTTTTATGCATCACTTTGCCCTCTGTCCCAATAAAAATTGTCTGGGTTAATATTGCTGTTCTCCTAAACACTTTGTTGTGTAGATAAAGTGAGTCTTCAGCTCTCTCCCTTGGAAATCAAGTATTAAATATTTCTAGCATCTAGAGTCTATGAAATTGAATTATAAATCACAGCCTTTGCCTTTAGAAATTTACAAATCAAAAATTTATTCATTCACTCATTTTATTCAAGAAATATTTATTGAATCTGAATTATTTTTCAGGTACTATGCTATAGGTAGGGCATACAAGGGTGAATGAAAGCAAATAGCTTCCCCCCCATAGAGTTTATAGTCTAATAAGAAAGGCAAAAAAAAAAAAATCACAAATAAATCCTAATGAACAACTGGATTTGGCACCATCTTGGTAAGAACTTAATATTAGGGCACTTATTCCATTCTAAGAAAATAACATTCAAACTGGGAGCTGAGGAAGACACCAGGAAAAGGATGTAGAGGGAGAATTTCATGAAATAGTATGTGCAAAGGTCCTGTGGTAGGAGAGACTATTTAAGAGGCAAAAAAAAAAAAAAGCCTAGCATCTAGTTGCACGTAGCACTAACTATACAAATGAGTGCTATGGAACATCATACATGGAAATGTGTCTCATCAAGAGAGGTTAGAGAACACTTCTTCATGAAAATGGAACTTGAAGCTCAACTTTAACAAATGTGAAGATTTTGGAAAGAAAAGTACTAAGTACTTAGTACTGAGTACTAAGTATTTCTGGCTACTGGCACAACAAAAACAAAAACATGGAAATACAAAGGATAAAACATGTTATCTCATTACAACCTTTCTTATAATTTATGTACACATGAAGTTTTTTGAAAAAAATCAAAGATATATACTGCCACATTTTAAAACTACATTTATGCAGAGAGGCAACTTAAATGAAAAAGAGCAGTACTTCTCACATGAAAATTAATTCACAATGTATTACAGATTTAAATGTAATAGATAAAACCATAAAATCTTTGAAAAATAAAATATAGGAGAACATCTTAGGGCTAAACATAGAATTCTTAGTTTTGACACAATTTGAACTTCATCAAAATTAAAACTTCTGCTGTGTGCCAGTCACTCACAACTACAATCATAGATATTTGGGAGGCTGAGATCAGGAGGATCGTGATTCAAGGTCAGCACAGTCAATTGTGTTCATAGGACCCTATCTCCAAAACAACCAGAGCAAAATGAACTGGAGGTATGGCTCAACAGTAGAGTGCCTGCTTTACAGGTGTGAACCCCTGAGTTCAAACCCCAGTCCTACCAAAAAGCATAAAGCTTTTCTTCATCAAAAGCTGGTTTAAAAACTATTGTAAGACAAGCTAGATATTGGCATAAATATTTGTAATTCAACTATCTAACAAAGGGAAATATCTAGAATATGCAAAGAACTCTCAATACTGAAAAAATATTTCTAGACAGTTGCAGACAGGAAGACATTGCAGTGAGGAGGATATCAGGATGACAAATATTCCCATGCAAAGACTTTGTACATTTTAACCATCAGAGGAAGACAAAATCTTAATGAGATATTACCATGCCCTATTAGAATGACTAAAACAAAAAAGTGACAATACCAAGTGCTGGCAGGGATGTAGAGAAATAGGACTGCATGCATTGATGGCAAGAATATAAAATGGTCTACCCACTCTCAAACAGCTTGGTAGTTTCTTATGAAGTTAAACATACAATTACTACATGGTCCAGCAATTGCTTTGAACATTTATTCCAGAGAAATGAAAACATTTTTATACAAAACCTATACATGACTGTTTATAATGCCTTTATTAACAATAGGCAAAAACTGGAATCAGCACAGATGCCTATTCAGTGAATGAACGGTTAAACTGTAGCATGTCCCCACCATGGAACACTGTTCCATGAGCTGAAAAGTAACTGAATATTGATACACAGAAACAACTTGGAGGAATATCTTGGAGGAATTATGTTGAAAGGAAAAAAAATAAAATCCAAAGCTTACCTATTATATGATTCATTTATGCAGTATCTTTTAAATAAAATTTTAGTGATTGCACTAAGTTAGAGACATGAATGGGAGGCCAAAAAGTAGTTACAAAAGGGCAATTGGAAAGACCCGTTTATTGACAGCACAGCTTTGTATCTTGACTGTTGTCACCTGCATGTTTCTGTCCCTCTAAAGCTCATACGTTGAACCCAACCCATTAATGTGGTGCTTGGAGGTAAAGCCTTTGGAAAGTATTTAGGTTTAGGTAAGGTTTTTGAGGGTAGAGGCTCCATGATGAGATTAATGCCACATACAAAGTCTGATGCTTGAGGGCAGTTGAAAATGAGAAGATTACCATGGCAGGGAGTGAATATTATAGAAGTATATTATACGTATGCATGAAAGTGACATAACGAAACCAACCAGAAAAAATGAGAGGAGGACTGGGGGGTTAGTAACAGTGGGAGGGGGAAGGTAGCAGGGAAAAGGGATATGAGGGTAAATATAGTGCAAAAAATGCGTACACATGTATGTAAATGCAAAAATATACCTGTTGAAACTGTTCCAGTAATCAGAGGAAGGTGGGGATAAAGGAGAGTGGTAGAGGGGGTGAATTCAAGTATGATATATTTGATACGTTGTAAGAATCTTTGTAAATGCCATAATGTACCTCCATCCAGCACAACAACAAAGGAGAAAAGAAAAAAAATTAAAACAAAATAGGTGAATTTAATTAAAGTACATTATATGCATGTTGCAAATATCACAAGGAAACACTTTTATATAATTAATATATGTTAACACAAAGAAGAAAAAATAGAAACTGGTTAGAAACAAATAGATTTTTTTCTTTGCATAAATAAAGAAGTATAAGAAAAGTGCAAAAGACCAGGAGTCTTTCTTTCTCTAACAGAAATCTTTCTCTCTTTGCCATGTGAGAACACAACAAGAAGGTGGCCATCTATAAACCAGGAAGAGGCTTATCCCCAGATCTAAGTATATCAGAAACTTGATTGTGGTCTTCCTAGGAAATCTTCAGAACTGTAAGAAATAAATACTAATTGTTTAAAGCACTCAGTTTATGACTGTCTGTGCTGCTAGATACATGAACTTACATATATGTTAAAATTATATGGCACTACATACACACACACGAGTGCAAGAAAAATGAGAAATTTGAAGCAGGATTGAAGGGGTGACATGAATGTCAATATCATGATTATGATATTATTCTATAATTTAGGAGCATGTTTTCATTAGGAACTACATGTGAACCCACAATAATGCAAATTTCAAGTGAAAAATCAAACCTACAAGGTCTTTCTCTGGTTAAATGAAAACAGAAGGGAAATCATAACGATGTAAACCGTTTTCCCTGTTCTGAGTGCCAGAGTGGGCGATCTAAACATGAAGAAATGCAACAAAGAATGACAAGAGTTCTGGGTGACCACAACATGGAGGTAGCAAGGCACAAGTGGACTCCAGGACCCTTAGAAGCCAGGAAATGATAGATCTCCATCGGAAACAGAGTGCATTAGCCAAGATACTGAAATGGTAGGTGTGGAAGTGCCTCCAAGAAGCATAATGGTAATGAAAACTGCATATGTTTTCATGTGATCCTCACTGATCTATCTAACATAAATATTCAGTCCTGTGAGATCATTGGTCTGCATGGACATTGACTACCTGTTTTGCATATTTTTAACAAATATTTTATTTTAGTAAGGAAAGAAAATAGTTCTTTACCTTATTATTATGAATTATTTGTATTTTTCTCTAGAAATATTTTTGCCTTAAACTATCCTGCCTTGTTAATATATGTTTTATCGCAATTTCCATTTGGTTAGTGTTTGAATTGATATATTTTTTACATCTTCTTCCAATTTTTATGTGCCTTATATCTTAATTATGTTTCTTATAGCAATTGATGTTGTTTTTATTTTTAATCCAATATAACAGGTAGTGTGGATCAGTATCAGTCCTGATTTCTTGAAAGTCCAATATAATAACCACTGTTTTATTGGAGTATTTATTCTCTTTACTCTTGTTGAATATAGGATTAAATATACCGTTTTATGTTTTTTTTCAACTTGTCTACCTGTTCTATTCTGCTTTCTCATCTTTATTTTATAGATTAATTATATTTAAAATAAATTAAGATTATGCCTTTTATACAACTAATTATGTTTTACAATTCCATTTCCATCCTTTTTAATACCTATCAATTATTTCAGTTCTCTTTCAGTGACACGTGAGAGTACATGTGTCTGTGAAACATCAAAACCCAAAATGAATTGTTTTAACTATCACTGCTTAATGTAAAGACACTGGGACATTTAATACTCCTTTAAATCTCTCATAACTATTGTTTTTAGGACTTTTTATATAAAGGTTTAACTTCATTAGACATTATCATATTAGATATTGTCTACAGTGAATACATCTTTAGAGTTCCTGACATATTTACCCATGGAACTACTCATCTTTCCTCACAGCATCACTAACCTCCCATCAGAAAGAAATATTGAAAATGTTAAGGCATATTAGGTAAGGTTGAAGAGAGAATGAGCAAACTAGAAGACAGGTCTAAAAAATTTCAAAACTTGAACACATTGAGGGAAATATTTTTAAAAACACAGAAAAGAAAATAAGGGGATAAGTTCAACTATGATGTACTGTAAGAACTTTTGCAAATGTCACATTGTACCCAGTACAGAAATAATTAAAAAATAAGAGATATAATTTATGGCAAAAAATCTAATATGCTCATAATTAGAATTTCAGAAGAAAGTAATGGGGAGATTGGGATAGACTGACAAAATCCAGCTGATTCAAATCTGCTTTAAAATATACCTCCATTGAGTTGCATTTCAGCCATTGGTTGTTTAGATGTAGAACTTTGATTTAATTCGTTTGCATATATTTCAGTCATTGGATGTAATTTCAATGGTGCATTTCACTTCTTTCAACATCTTAAACCTTCCTATTTTAAAGTTTGTGCCTAGATAATTAATTAACTCACTTCATTGTGTGTTTCCTTCTCAGATATTATTTCCTTTGGTTTCTAATATATCCTTACATTACTGGTTATGTTTGATTGTCTAATTGAGTATTGCATGTAATAATTCACAGATGTATTTGCATTCTAAAATAATATCATCTTCCCCCAGAATGTTTTCTTTTGATAGGTAACTTTAATCCAAAAAGGGTATTATGGTTAAAAGCTAGTCATCAATCCATACACACAAAGGCTAGTTCATCGAGAATTTTCCCCTAATAGTAACTTATCACCCTTCTGTTTCTCAACCTAAAGCATAAAGAGCTCTCCAAAGGCTCCTGAACCCATTGGCTGTGAACCCCAGTGTTTTTTTCCAAGTCATTTGCACCCACTACAATTCTGCCCAGCTATGCTTCTGGACTCCTCAGATGTTCCTTAGTTTAAGTTTACCATTTGAGTTTTCCTGGGGATTTTTGGATGCATATTTCTTGACCTTTTTAACTCTCAATGCTTCAAGCAGATTTCCTTGGTTTTCACAATGGAAGGGTTGGTCTGAGTTATGTGGCCTGCATTCAAGAAGAGGGAAGTCACAGTTGCCTTTTATGTTAATATTTATATTATTTCCCCATTTTTCCTTTGGACACTTTTGCCCAGAGTCATTGATCCTTCTGCTCCAATCTGAAATGTTTGCTCCCTAAACCTGTCCTTGTAAAAGATAAAAATTTTCTGTCTTCAAATTCACAAAAAAGTATTGTTCTATTTCATTGGAAAATCTCTAGTTGTGATTTTTTTTCTTTTTTGACCCTCTTTTTTTTTTTGTCGGGGACAGTACTTAGGTTTTGAACTCAGGGCTTTGACCTTGCTTGGCAAGTGCTCTATTACTTGAGCCATGCCTCCAGCACTTTTTCCTTCAGTTATTTTTCAGGTATGGTCTTCTGCTTCTGCCTGGGTCATATCCTTCTACCTCTACCTCCAAGTAGCTGGGATTGCAGGTGTCACCACCTCAGCTAGCTTGTTCTTTGAAATAGGTTCTCAATAACTTTTTTCTTTTTGACTGGGCTGGTCTCAAACCAGGATCTTCCTATCTTTACTTCACAAATAACTGGGATTATAGAAGTGAGCTGTTGTGCTTGGTCTTGACCCTCATTCTAATTGATATTTTTAAAGTCATTTGTCCTTTTATCTTCTAGCACTCAAGGTTGCTCATTAGATGAACTTCATCAGATCTAAGGAATTTCTCTTTTTCTCCCTTTTCTTCTTTTGATGGTCTTCATACTTCTGTCCTATCTTCTCCTTTTCTATCTCCTACTGTCTTCTGCCTCCCTTTCCACTCCTATAAAATCACCTTCTCCTGTATGAATTAGTATTCTCCTCTTTCTTTCATGCTACATTTCCTATAAGTGAATATTGGCTCTTTATTATCAATTATCTATATTCTTATTCTTAGCTTCCCACATTTTTACTGGGATTTGAACTCAGGGCCTTATATTTGCGAGGCAAGCAATCTACCCCTTGAGCCATGCACCCAGTCCTTTTGATTTAGTTATTTTTGTGACCAGGTCTTGCATTTATGCTCAAGTTGGTCTGGACCTTGATTCTCCTATTTATGCTTCCCTACATTGCTGGCATGCAAGGATCACACCACCACACCCAGCTTTTATTGCCTGAGATGTATTCTTGCCCATGTTTTTCCCTAGACTAGGCTTGAACCATGACCCTCCTGATCTCTGCCTCCTGACTAGATAGTATTACAGGTATGAGCCACCACGTCTAGCCTGCTCTCCACATTTTCATCTTCGTTATTTGTAAATAAATTCTGACAACTTTTCTGATTTTATATTTTATCCCTTCTATTAGGTTTGTACGTATATATTTAAGCAACCGAATTAACATTTTTTTTCCTTAACTTTTAGGAGGGTTTTTGTTGTTGTTGTTGTATTCTGACTATTTCTTCATAACATCTTGCACCTATTTTAGAAATGAAGAAACTTCTTTTATCTAACAATATTGATTTTTGTAAATGTCTCTATGCAGTCGTATTGAAATACCTCTACAGGGTTTTTTGCTTTTTTTTTTACATTCTGTGCTCTTTGAAAGATGGAAACCAATTCTCCTTCTCAAGTGTGGGTTGAATTTAATGACTCATTTCTAATGAACATGGCAGACATTGTCACCAAAAAAATAGCAAATTAAGAGGTTCAAAATCCAAAGGTACTAATATATGTGGGCTCAAATTTCATTTATCTGCACTTGTTATGTTATGCAGAAACTTATCTGTGACAATACCTAAGACTGTGCTCAATTTAAATACAAGTTTGAATATTCTAGAAAGACATGATATTTAAAAATATAGGAACAGTGTACTTTAACAGTGAGTTTAAATTCCACAAGCTACTAAAGGTAGTTTTTAAACAGTCAGGTAAATCAAGCATTTGTTTTCCAGCTAAGAAAGGTTTGTCATGAAGGTGAAGGCACTAAAAAGAATAATAGAATCAATTAGTGAGAATGAGTAATTCCATATAGAGCAGACAGATAGATGGGTGGCTGAAACTGAACTATCCCAAACTTAATGGTAAAAACATGGCAGTGAAAGTAAAAAAACCTGTTTCCTAGTCCATCATGAGGCTTGGTGTATAATGGAAATCCTTGCTAGCTTAATGGCATAAATTGTGCATATTAATACACAATTTTATTATAGTACTTGCATGTGTCAGGATCTAGGTGTAAGAGATACAAGAGTGAGCAAAAAAACAGGCATGGGGCCCATTTTGAAACTTATTTTCTTGAGCAAGATGGAAACATTAATCAAATAGTCACAAAAATAATGATTTGACTAAGTCAGCATTTCCTGAACTTTTGAACAGAGAATTTATTAAAAATTAAACTGTATTGATACAACTCCAACAGGAGATCATAAGATATAATGTGCAAATGAATGAAAGTAGACAGCAAGAAATAGTATCACAGATTACTTAATTACTGTGAGAAGTGACAAAAATTTGATTCATATGATTTTTGTATGCTGTGATACAAAAAATCCAAATCAGAGACAGAAAATATTTTATTAAAAAGAATAAACAAGATAACAAAATATCATAATATATGTTTGAAAAAACAAGACAAGATGTATAAGATAGAGCAGCAAAGATGAAATAGACCACATACATCAATATGATAGTTTGTAAATGCTGCCTATGCATCAGTGCGTAGGCTGAATGTCATTTATTCACACATCAGGTGATCAATCATGAAACATCTTGACATTCTTCATGATAGCACTCCATTTGTTAAAAAGCAGACTATTGCAGAGAAAAACAAACAAGGATATAAATGTTATTAAGATTTTTCTTTTCTTTTTTTTTTCTTTAAGATTTCTCTTAATATATGCTTTTCTATAAGAAAACCTGTCCCATGCATCACTTCCTTATTTTATGGGATTTTTTGAAACATTCAGTGTAAGCACCAGTGGAGAACCCACTTGGGGAGTGTATTTTAGCTCTTTGTACAGCAACAAGATAGGAGACTATGAGTAATTAGAGTGGAATTCAGAAACCAATTTAGCTAAAAATCATAATATTGTAAAAGGGGAAATTTAAAATGTTTAGAAAATTGAAGAATTTTAGAGATAAAAAGTATCTTTAAAACTATTCATCTAGACATCTCTCTGAAATCATAGCACTGCATAAAATTCCTACCAAGCATTCACGTAGCATCTGCCTTGAAGTTTTCCTTATACATGAATTCCTCCATTTATTTATCCAGTAAATATTAATGTTCTACTTCCATTATGCTACAGAATGTGGAGATAATGAATTTGAGAAAACATGGTTTTAAAGCCCTCAAACAATTTACAATTTAAAAAGGGATCATAATATTAACAACGAAATAAAGGTCATACTTGACATGTACTTAAGAAGAGGAAAAATAAAATTATGGAATTTCAATTAAATTAAAAATGACAGATTAAGTATTGGATCTGAGCATTGTAAAAACAGACTAGTTTTTCATATGCAAATAAATGATTGGGGTACAGATGGAAATCATTCTAGGTGAAAGAGCTAGCATGAATAGGGCATATAAGCAGAAGCAATGGGGTGTATTCAGAAGCATTTTGCCGCCCAGTTTAACTGGGTCTGAAATGGAATATCTTCATTATTAAATTCTAAAGCTTTCTTTTCAACCAAAATAATAAACATGTCTATCCACGCCTAAACACTATCTTGTTCCTTTTTGCAATTCCTCCCTCCTCTCCTATCCTCCCACCACCCTGCACAACCACCGGTCTGGATTCAGTCACCATATAATAATTTTTTAAAAATCTTTACATATAAGTAATCATATAATGTGCAATTTTATTTTGCCCACTTGGATCCTTTCAGTCAGTTCATTCTTTTTTATTGTGAGTAGTATTCCAGTACATGGATACACTGAAATTTATTTATCCATCCACCTGTTGATAGACAAGTGAGTTGTTTCCAGTTTGAGGCAATTACACATAAATCTGCTATGGATACTTGTGCTCCATTCTCTGTTTAAACAGGTGTTTTTAAATTTTCATTGCCTATGTCAGTAGAAGTATAAAGACTGGGTTTAATGACAAGTGTGTATCAATCTTTTTAAAAGAAGCCATCTAAACCTTCCAAAGTGCTTGTGTTGTGTTATATTCTTGCTAGTAATATCCAAGTGTTCCAGTTATTTCTTATTCTTGCTAATATTTCAAATGGGCAGTCTTTTATTTTAGAAATTCTAAAAGATGTTCAATGATATCTAAACATTTTAATATTCATTTCCCCAATAAATACTGATGTTGAACATATTTTCATGTGATTATTTATTTATAAATCTTCAACTGTTATATTACTGAATCATTCTTGATTGATCTTATTATTGAGTTCAAGTGCTCTTTACAGGTTATGGCTGTAACTTCTACCAAATATGTGGTTTGCCAGGATTTTCTCCCAGGCTGTGGCTTGTCTTCTTGTTATCTTAACAGTATCATTTAAAGAGTATAAGTTTCTAATTTTTATAAAGTCCATGTCATCAATTTGTTCTTTCATGAATTGTGCTTTACTTGTTAAGGCTTGTTCTATATCCTAGAGCAGAGATCAATAAACTTTCCGAAATCAGTTCATTTCTTGGTCTCGGCCACAGTCAATTCTGTCATGAGAGTACAAACCCAGCCAGTGACAATACATAACAAATGAGCATGACTGTGTTGTCAAAAAAACTTCATTTATAAAAATAAATAATGAACCAGATTTGACCTGTTTGCAGATTCTAGCCTAGAATATAGCCTATCTTGGAAATGTTCTGGGTCTAAGTATAAGAATAGGTATCATTTCTTGTGGAGAACTGTTCCTTAAATGTCAATTAAGTCAGCTTGGTTGACAATGTTGGGTAAGCCTTCTATAGTCGGGCAGTATTTCTTTTTTATTTGCTCACTTGTTCTATCAACTATTGAGAGAGTAGTGTTGAAATCATTAACCATTATGATTGCTGGGGTTTTTTTTTTCCATTTTTGTTATCAATTTCAATTCATATATTTTACAATTGTTGTTTGGCAAAAAATGTTTTAAGATCATTTCTTCTGATGAATTGACCCCTTTGTCATGAAATAACTCCTTTTATCTTTGATAATAATCTTTGCTATAAATTGTCAGATATTAATGTAACTATTGTAGCTTTCTTATTTTTTATTTATTTTCTTATTATTGTTGTGCTGGGGGTACATTGTAACATCTACAAAAGTTCTTACAATGTATCATAGTTGAATTCATCTCCTCCATCATTCTCCTTTATCCCTCCTCCCCCCATTCCTTGGAATGGTGGAAATAATATGTATACATGTATGTAAATGGAAAGATGGACCTGTTGAAACTATTCTAGCTTTCTTTTGACTAGTGATAAATGATTTCCTTTTCTATACTTTTGGATTTTACTTACTGTTTCTTTGTATTTTAACTTATTGGAAGCATGACATTACATCTTGATTCTAATCTAATACGATTATCTCTAACTTTTAATTGGGGTGTTTAGAGCAATTATGTTTAATGTAATAGAGATGATTGAATTTAACTCCACCATCATCCTAGTTTTTTCTATTTGTCTAACTTGCCCTTCTCCTTTTTTTCCCTTTTCCTGCCATGATTTGTATTTATCTAACATATTTTTGTTTATTAGCTACAACATTTTGCTTAATTATATTTAGGGTTTCTGTTAGGAATTTTTAGTTTATAAGAGTCTACTGTCAGGCAACATACTTCCTTATATGTAGTATAAGAACTTGTAAAAATTCGTACCCACTTCTACACACCCCACCTGTGTGTTACTGTGGTTGTATGTTCTGTGCCTTGCTTTGATTTGGATGTGGTTTCCCAAAGGTTGGTGTGTTGGAATCTTGGTCCTCAGTATAATGATGTTGGGAGGTGGTGGAACATTTAACAGGTGGCTCTTAGTGGGATATAAGTAGGTTGCTGGCAGTGATACTCTCAGATGGATTAAAGCTGTTATCATGGGGTAGTTCCCACAAGAATGTGTTGTTACAGAAAAGCAAGACTGCTCCCTCCTGTGGCTTTCCATCTCATCTTGTGATTGCTGCATTCATATATATTCCTAATATGGTGCCATCTGCCACAGTGCAATGAAGGGGTCTTCATCAGAGGCTAAATCTCTTAATATAATATGTCTTTTCTCCTCTAGCTGCCTTTAAGAGTTTCTCTTTATTTTAAGTACACTGATTTAAGTACATTTCTCTAGTTTTAAAAGTACATTGATTTTTGTGTATCGTGTAGTTTTCTTCTTATTTCTTATCCTTGGACTCATGGAGCTTCTTGGATCTGTGGGTTTATAGCTTTCATAAAATTTGGAAATATTTTATCATGATTTCTCTAACTTCCTTGGCTTCTATACCTCTAGGTCCATCTATTCAGCTTAGGATGACTCTTGGGCCACATTCTGTAAATTTGTTCCAAGCAGTAGGCTGGACAGTTATGGTACTCATATCACTTTGTTCTCCCTCTGTAAGTGTTCTCTGCCCTTTGTCATATGATATTGAATATTTTGAGAACCATTTTTAAATTTTTTATGTCCATAGCTATTTCAGACAGGAACATATATTTAGTCCCTTTTACTACAATTCAGTAAGAAGCTGAAGTCCAAAGTCATGGCTTTTAAAGCGTTTCTTTTGATACTGATTTTTACTCTTATTGCATTACTGTTGGAGATGGCAGTCTGCATGTATTGGGAACATTTGAAATTTTTGAGACTGATTTTAATAGGCCTAATTCATGGTCTGTTTTCATAAAGATTATATATGTGTTTGAAAAAAGTATTCTTTTATCCATTAGGTATAGATTTCACATATAGTTGCTTAAAAATTATCAAATTTGTTGCTTTTGTTCTTAAATTATTGCTTATATTTGGTCCATTTCTGATAGAATGTGTTCAAAAATTTTTAGTTCATTGGCTTTTTGTTTCGTTCTGATAGCTTTTGTTTAATATATTTAGATACTATAAGGAAAGACCCACATGTATTTATGATTACTATTTCTTACTTTCCAATAATTAATTTGACCAAAATGTGATATAATTCTTATTTTTTAAATAATATTACCTTAAATTCAAGTTTCCAAATAGATTTGTCTCCTTGCACTTAATTCTTTTGGCTCACATTTTCTTCCTATATCTTTCCTATTCACCTATTTTCCATATTTATTGGTCTATTTATTTTAATGTTCCCTTTTTGGATAATATAATACCATAGTATGAGAAAATATAGGAATGCACACGATAAACATGTTTAATATCCCTTCACAGAAAAATATAAAATAATATTTAAAAAAAGAGAAATACATAAGCACACATATATGCTGCAGTCAAGATTTATTAAGCTCAGTCCTAAAAACATGAATTATACTAAATTGATCCATGCATTAAATGCAATTATAATAAAAGCCTCTAGAAGTTATTTTGTAAAAAATTTTAAGCCAATTCTAAAATTTACTTGGAAATGCAAAGCAATGAAAATCACTAAAGTAATCTTGAGGCAAACAAAAAGACAAGACTTACTCTTCCAACTGCTAAGACCACAGTAATTTTAAGAGCATGATATTTCATAAGTCTAGACTAATTGATAATTGAATGTCTAACATCAGACCCACACCTTATGCATGGCAAAGTTAGTATGAACACCATTGAGAAAAAACTGACTTCTTTAGGAAAAAGTGTTATTTAATCATTTATTCACATGGAAAACATGAAAATTGGTTCTATTCTTTATTTGCAAAAATAAATTTTAAGTGGATTCTAAATATGTATTTTCAATAAACTAATATAGAATTTATGATATTGAGAATTTTCTCAAAGCACAAAGGGTCTGGGAATAAATGAAAAGAGATAAAAATAATTAACTAATTATATGGCATATTAGTTACAACTAGGAATTTCTAATTGTCCAAAAATGCCATTCAGCAAGTAAAAAGCTAAGTCATAAAGTAAAAGGCAATACTCACAATAAATCATATTTTGTAAATAAAAACTCATATATATCAATAAGCAAACAAAAAGTGTCTAATAGGAAAAGGTGAAGGACTTGAATAGATAATTCAGAGTAGTTTACCAAAATGACCCATAAGAACATGTAAGAGAATATGGCCTCATTATTAATTAGGGCAATATGAATTTAAGCAATCAGATATTACTAAATTTAAAACATAATGATAAACAAAGCAAAACATTGCTAATCCCAAGCACCTAGAACTCCAGTGAGAGTGTAAATTGCATGATTGCATTCAGCACACACTTGGCATTACTTGCAACTATAAAAATTCCTGTGTTGAAACCTAATTCTCAATGTGATATTATTTGGAAGTAGGGCTTCTGGAGAAATGAGTAGGTCATAAGGGAGAGCCCTCATACATGGGATTATTGCTCTTATAAGAGGGACCCCAGAGAACCGTCTCACCTGTTCTTCCATATGAGGCTACAGCAACAGGACAATAATCTGTGAGCCAGGAAGACACTCCACAGACACCGATCTTCTGGCACCTTCAGTTAGTGTCAAGTCTCTAGAACTGAGAGAAATAAATCTCTGTTGCTTATAAGCCATGCAGTGTTTGGTGCTTTTGTTCTAGCTTCCTGCATAAATTTGGACATCTATTAAAGTATTATCCTATGATTGGTGTGTGCCAGGAGTCATACATTGAAATAGTCACAGAAGTTTCATGGGAATTCAAATGTCCATCAAGGGTGTAATAGATAAATTGAGCATTTTCAACAGCAAAATGCTATACAGCAATTTAAACGACTTAGCTACAATTGATATGACATATGAATTTCACAAAATATTTTTGAGTTAAGAAGACAGAGACAAAAAATAGATACCATATTATTTGCCTTATATAAATTCAAAATATAAGACTTAGGATGCATACTTTGGTGATAAGCCTGTAAGCAATATAATAATTGAAATCCACAATAATTCTTTTGGGTGGAACTGAAGATTGGAGGAATATATGGGATTTCCAGGATGCTGTCGTGTTTTATTTGGACCTAGAGGTAATTACGAGGGTCCTTTCATATGAGCCTTTGCTTCATACATTTTCTTAATGTATAACAAATCTCATGTGAAATATTTTAAAATAAAATAATCTATATGAGATTTCACAAAAGTAGTAGGATCACAATGAAACATGTTTCTTAGAAAGATGAATCTCAAAGGACAGAGACTGACATGAGTGAGTTTAGCTAAAGTAATAGAAGCATTGAGGACCTAAGTATCCTCTCTTTAAATGCAGTATAAGTTTGGCATATTATAATATTCAAAGAAGTGACTGAGTACTAACAATATTTTGAAGAAAGTTATTTCATTTGTGGTATTCTTAAGTTATATGTAAAACTGTAATATAATTCACTATAAAAATTTCCATGTAATAAACCAGAAGTATTTCCCTAAAGTTTCAGTAATTCTGCTTCTGTCCTCTGGGCCGCAAAAAATAAACTTTACTTTTAATTTATAGAATATTCCTTCAAGTGCTGAAATATAACTAATTCATATAGCTAAACTTAAATTGAAATTTAAGTAAAGAATAGTAGGGTTGACCATTAGATTAGATTCATTTTGGTACAACTGTTCATCCACAAAGTGAATCCTTTTCGTAATACCTCCTCCAGAGTCATCTACAAAAACATGGATGCTTTAAAAGTAACACATGAATTTCTCAAATAATTAAAACATGTGGCAGAGACATAACTAAAGCCTCTTGATAATAGTGATGCCATAGCTTTAAATCATATCTGTTGCCCTCTCTCTCTACACTATGCTTGGTACCAGGATCTATTGCCTCACAGATAACTAATTTTACTAACTTCCACCTTTTTTCTTTGGAAAAGACAGTTGTAAAAATCTTGGTTCAAGCTGATTAGAAGGAAGCTAATAAAAATGACATATTTCATAGAGTATCTTTCTAACCAGAGATTTTTAACCTGTCAATCCACTCAAGTAGTACTTTTTCATAGGGAGAAATTTTTTTGCAATGACTTAAATACAACCTAAAGATGCTTTTGTCTGAGAGCAGGGTAGAACAGAGAAGGAAGGTGGTAAACTCCCCCAACTATACTTTAATTATAATTAAGTTGGGGTGCCATGGTCTAACCTTTTGGCTCATGCTGCTTCTTGCTTATTATTGCAAATAGTGATTTAGAAATTTTATAAGTATTTACAGCAATAAGGTCATTCATGACTCACTATCACCAATTGGAGGGCCTAAAGTCTTGATTTGATAATCCAGTTAATTCCACTGAACTCCTTATTTAATAAAAGTTGAAGCTCCTCATGCTTCTCAGAAGTTGGTATTTTAATAGTTTATTATATACACTTGTTTTGCGAGCTGCCAGAATACTTTCAACTTAGAAAGTAGTGAAACCTTTCCCAGAAACCAATGGGGTAGTATGCTAAAAGGAAACAGTAGATTGAGTCTCGGAAAATCTACCAGGTAATCTGGTATTAGGGGGAAATTTCCAGCTTTCCTCTGTGCCTGTACTCAAAATGCGTCATCCAGAATACCTTTTCACAGCTCTCTTCATCTCACCAAATTATACTGTAGGTTTATAAATATTTTGATCTCTTCCAAGATGTGTCCAATAAATACTCCAGAAAATTTACTTATTTCCATTTTGTTTGCTACTTTTTAAAAATCAACAAATTTATCAGGTTTTGTTTATTTGCTTGTTTGCTTTTCACAAAGTGGTTTAGTTTGCAGCATCTAGTACTTAAAAAGACATCGTCCTACCACTACACCACCTGTAATGGCTTCACGCATATCATGATCACAAGGCCAAGTCTTGGTGGAGATACAGCAGGCACACTCCACCCTGTGTCCCTCACTAAATGCATCTAGAATTCCTGAACAGGATAAATAGAATACATATAACAGCTATCTAAAGACCATGCAAAGTAAA
The DNA here is from genome assembly GCF_047511655.1 of Castor canadensis. Lineage (NCBI taxonomy): Eukaryota > Metazoa > Chordata > Mammalia > Rodentia > Castoridae > Castor > Castor canadensis. Next base: position 169,885,488 of record NC_133387.1, read on the forward strand.
CAACACATGTAAAAAAAATTTAAATACAAAAACAGAACTTCAAGTCCAATTGAATTGGCAATGAGTTTCCTGGTTTGTTTTTCCTTCCATAACTAACATTAAAGCTGTATGAAGCCCAGAGTTGTGCACTATGTGCAGTCAAACAAGGCACTAAGAAATTTCTCATTCTGACCCCTGTAGAAGGAAGACCCCTACAGGACAGAGAAAGTTGGATAAATTCCCTGTTCTCTTTTTTCCCACCTTTGCTGCCAGGCAACCCCATTCCTAAAGCTGCAACTATTCAATGGCAGTGACTATAGCAGCCAAATATACCCCTAAAATTGCAAAATAAGGAATTGTTCTCTCTGACCAGAGGATCAAAGAATATATACAGAATCCATGTTGCTCTTTTTTCTCTCACTGTCCTCCACCATGTGGCCCTGGAGGCTATCCCAATTGTGGACAGTGAGAAACAAAGCATAGAGAGGTTTAAGTACCATTTTATGGCATGCCTAGGTGCTAAAGAAGGTCAGTGGGTCACCAGAGACCATAGTTTGAGAAAGAGGAACTTCCTGGATTCAGCTCAACCTACTTATACAGAAATGTGCCCCTAAATGCATGGCATAAACTATCGAGAGAAGACAAGAATGAAGTAACTCACTACCCAGATTTCAGGTTGCTCTTAGAAGGCACAAATGATGAACATATGCAATAGTACTCCAAATCCTTTGAAAACAGAGCTGACATTAGAACCATTGTTCGTGGAAACTGAGTCAAATTTGTGATCTGAACATAACCAGATTGACTGATAGATTAAATACATACATACATACACACACACACACACACACACACAAATCTCTATAAGACTTTAAAAGACTCAGAATCTCAGTCTTCAAATGCCTTGTATTTAATACAAAATTACACAACAAAGAACCAGAAAAACCTGAAAATTTCTCAAAGGAAAAAAACAATAGCAGAAAGCAACCATGAGATGACTGAGATGTTGTGATTATCTGACAGACTTTAAGTCAGTTATGATAACCATGACAAAGTAAAGATGAAACAAATGAAAAGATGGAAAGTCTCAGCAGGGAAATGGAAGCTATACAATGGATAAAAGTGAAATTTTAGAGTCAAACGATAAAATAATTGACACAAAATTCAATGGATCATTTCAATAGCAGAATGGAAAAGACAGATGAAAGAGTCAATGAATTTGACAATGGATCAATAGAAATTATTCAATGTGAACTAGTCTTAGAAAACTGAGATTTTTTTTAAAAGAACTCAGATACCTGTGAGGCAATATAAAAAGACCTAACACATATGTTATCAGTTTCCCAGATGAAGAGGAGAAAAGACTCAGTGCAGGAAATAGATTTGAAGATACAATGACTGAATATTTTTTAAACTTGTTAAGACAATGTAGCTGATAAAGAAGCTTAGCAAACTGCAAATAGAATGGACTAGCAGAAATGCATGCTCAGATATATCACATTAAAATGCCCCCTTGCCAAAATAACACCTTGAACTGATTGCAATAAATTTAAATGACTGCATGCTTCTCATGGAAAACCACTGTCAAATGCAAACTCTTGAGATTAAGGGATTTGAAATAAAAGGGTTTATTGAATCATTACAGGTTCTGCTCAGGAAAAAAAATACTAGATCCTGAGACAAGTTGCCACAACTGCCAGAAGCTAGATTAGAACAGTTGGAAAAATGTCCACTAGACTCAGAATAAAAATGTATTTTTATAATGAAAATTCAGGGAAGGATAGCATAAATTGTTTAGATTGAGCCTACATTGACTATAGATAAGCAGGTTGGGATTATGCAAAGCAAAGGAAGCTTTAGGATAAAAAAGTAGTGAAATACTTGTTACTTCTGGATTGGTTGGAACTTAAATGTCCAGGAAGTTTATGTGTAAACAGGGCCCAGTGGCCCTGATAGTTTTCAATGATGAGATTTTAGACAAGGTTGTAGCATACATTCAGGAATCTGAAAAGTTCTTTTGTTGATTAACTTCCCTTATCTCTTTCCCACTCCAACCTCCAAATCTTATAATTAAATTTAGGTTTATTTTTCTTTCATTAAGCCAAAAAGTAATAGAACAGAATTTTTAGGTACTGAAAGCAAAGAATTGTCAATCCATAATTCTATATTCTGAGATTATATGAAAAAGTATTCAGTTTCTCCTAGTGTACTCTCACGTGTTTCTAACACCAAGTATGTGAGAGTGTTTAGCCATTCACCAAGCAAGTAACTTCATTCTGCATTGAATATAAGCTTGATAATCTCTAAATTTAATTTTGACACTATCTACTTAGAAGTATTGTCAGATCTCACAGGTTGAGGACTCCATCCCACAAAACTGCTCCCACATTAGACCCCCATCAAAGTCCAGGTCTTAGAACTTCTATTGACTATAAATTTGGAGGTCCCACACTCTTTTCTTGGGTTGATTAATTTGCTAGAAGAAATGCTTACGCCAAGGAAACACATTCATCAATTTAAAAGGTATTACACAGGATACAGGTATAAGTGAAGAACACAGAATTCCATTCCCTCTCCATGTGCATTGTTCTCCAAGAGCCTCCTTGTGTTCAGTATCCAGAAGCTTGTCCAAGCTCAAGTCTTTTGAGTTTTATCTAAGGATTTATCATGGAGACATGATTGATTAAATCAATGGCCATTTGTGATCAACTGAATTTCAGCCTCTCTCACCTCCCCTAAGGTAGAGAGGTGGAGCTTAAAAAAAAACCCTGCAAACCCTTTTACTTTGGTCTTTTCTGCAAGCAGTGCCCACCTTGAGATTAGCTAGGGGCTGTCAACCAGCAGCCAAACTCACTATCATTCAAAAAGACACAGAAGATTGTGGTGATTCTAGGGATTTTAGATATTATGTACCAGGAGGATAATCAAATACATATTTCATGATATCACATATATCTACTGAGAAATAAAGGCAAAGTCAAGTAATTCTGGGATAAAAGGAATTCATTTCCAACTGACAAGCTCTGAAAGAAATGCTAAAGAAAGTGCAGGTGGAAGAAAAATTCTTCAGAGGGAAACTTGAAATTTCAGGAATGGGAAAGAACAATAGGAATTTTAAATATCTCAATTTGTATAACAGGCTAATTCTCTCCTTTTGAATTCTTTAAAATATACATATTTCAGTTAATGTAATAATAGGTAATGAGTAAAGAGATTTAATCAGTATTAAAAAAGACTCCCCCCAAAGTAAAGCCCAGAATCTGAAGGCTCCACTGCTGAATTCTACCAAACATTTAAAGAAATAATTTCAATCCTTCTGAAACTCTTTCAAAATTTGAAGAAGAAGGAATACTTCCAAATTCACATTGTAAGGCCAGTATTACTCTTGCATCAAAGCCAAATGAAGTCACAAAAAAATAAAGTCATAGTTCAATAACCCTGAAAAACACAGACAAATAAATCATCAACAAAATACTAACAAACTGAATTTTCAGTATCACATTGAAAGGATCATTATTCACCATGGAAAAGTAAGATTTGTCACAGGGATGAAAGGATAGCTCAACATATATAAATCTATATATGTAATACAATATATTAGCAGAATGAAGGAAAAATCTGTATCATCATCTTGATAGATGCAAAGAAAGCATTTGACAAAATTTAACATCATTTAAGAGTAAAAACTCACAACAAATTAGGAATAGATAGAATGTAACTCAACTGAGAAGCATCATGCTAAGCAAAGTAAGCCAGTTTCAGAAAACCAAAAAGGTCACATGTATTACCTCACATGTGTAAACTAGACCTAAAACATAACTATAGATTATAGATAGATAGATAGACAGACAGACAAACAGACAGAAAGGGCATGTTTGACATAGTGGGACTGTTGAGGGGACTGGGAGAGTCAGGAGAGGAAAATAGAAGGATAGAGAGTGAATAATATCAAAATACACTGTGTCTGTGTATAAAGATGGCACAATGAAACATGCGGAAAGCTGCTGAATACAAGGGCGTTGGATTAGGAAAAGAGAGAAGGGGTTAATCTGATTAAAGTGCAACATATGCATGTGTGAAATACCATGACAAAACTCCTTTGAACAATTAATATACACAAAAAGAGAAGGACAGGAATATAAAACAGGCCCTGTTCAGAAGGGGGTACAAGTGGGAGGGGGATGAGGGAATAGGGAGGGGGAAGGAAGGTAAATGTGGCCTATATACTTTGTGTACTTGTAGGAAAATAAGACGATGAAACTGTTGAAATTGTTCTAAGAAGGGGGGGGATGAGAAAGAATGATGGAAGAGGTAAATCAAATCAAGGTACACTGTAAGCACACATGGAAATGTCACAACAAACCCACGTGTACAACTAATATATGCTAATAAAATGTTAACAAAAGAAAATAAAGTCCATATATCACAAAACCTCATAGTACATAATATTCAATGATGAAAAGTTGGAAGCTTTTCCTATAACATCAGGAGAAAGACAAGGATGCCCACTGTTAACATCTGTACTTAACATAATACTGGAAGCCCTAGCCTGAGTAATTTGTCAAGGGAAATAAATAAAAGGCATCCAAATTAAAAAGGAAGAAATACAATTGTCTACTTGAAGATAACACTATCTTATATTTTTTCAGTGGCTTTTTCTGCATCTATTGAGATGATCGTGTGATTTTTGTCTTTGACTCCATTTATATGCTGTTTACATTCATTGACTTGCATCTGTTGAACCACCCTTGCATCTCTGGAATGAACCAACTTGATCATGATGTATGAGCTTTTTGATGTGTTGTTGAATTTTGTTTGCAAGTATTTTTTTGAGAATTTTTGCATCTATGTTCATTAAAGAGATTAGCCTACAGTTCTCTTCTTTCATTGTGTCCTTGTCCAATTTTGAAATGAATATAATACTGGTTATTATAATACCAATGACTTTGGTAGTGTTCCTTCTTCTCTTTTATGGAAAATTCTGAGGAGTATTGTTATTAGTTATTCTTTAAAGATTTGGTAGAATTTGGCAACAAATCCCTTCTTGGTTCAGTTTTGGTTGTTCAAGTGCATCAAGAAATTAATCAATTTCTTCAAGATTTTTCAGTTTATTTGAATACAGGTTTTTGAAGTAGTCCCTAATGATAAATGAATTTCACTGTTATTTGTTGTGATCTCCCCATTTTCATCTCTAATTTTATTAATTTTGGTCTTTTCCATACTCCTTCTAGTCAGATTGGATAAGGGTTTATCAGTTTTATTTATCTTTTTAAAGAACCTACTTTTTCTTACATTGATTTTTTTGTATAGATTTTACATCTCACTTTCACTGATTTTGGCCCTGATTCTTATTAATTCTTCCCATCTGCTAGTTTGAGGTTTAGCTTGTTCTTGTTTCTCTAAAAGCTTGAAGTGGATCATCAGATTATTTATGTGTGATCTTTCTGGGTTTTTTTAAAAATGTACAGCACTGCCTTTGCTGTATCCCAAAGGTTCTGGTAGATTGTGTTTTCATTAGATTCTAGGAACTTTTTTAATACATCCCAACTTATTTCTTTGATGACTTACAGGTCATTCAACATTGATTCGTTCAGTCCCCATGAGTTTGAAATTTTTCTTTAGTTTCTTTAGCTATTGAGTTCTAGTTTTATTCCATTGTAGTCTGATAGAATACAGGGAAATATTTTGATTTTTCTTACATTTGCTAAGACTTGCTTTGTGTCCTAAATTATGATCTATTTTGGAGAATGTTCCATGGGCTTCTGAGAAGAATGAGTATTGTGAAATAGCTGTATGAAATACTCTACACATGTCCATTAAGTCCATTTGGTCTATAGCATCAATGAATTTTCATGGTTCTCTGTTAATATTTATGTCTAAATGACCTATCTTTTGGTGAAAGTGGAGTACTAAAGTATCCCACTATTGTTGTGTTAGCATCTATCCAGTAGTGTTTTTTTTTTAATGTAGTTGGGTGACTCATCATTTGGTGTATATACATTAAGAATTATTATTTCTTTTTGATGGATTGTTCCCTTTATCTTTATTATTTATTTGTGGCACTGCAGTTTGAACTTAGAGTCTTACACTTGCTAGGCAGGTCCTGTACCACTTGAGTTATTCCTCCAGATCTGCTTTATGTTGGGTGTTTTCAAGATCAGGTCTTATAAAATATTTTCCTGGGTTGTCTCCAAACTATGATCCTTCTGATCTATGACTCCTGAGTAGCTGGGATTACAGATGTGAGCCACATGCACTCAGTTTGTTCCTTTTTTTAATACATAGTGACCATACCTCTTCTGACTAATCTTGGCCTGAAATCTGCTTTGTTAGATATAAGTATAGCTACTCCTGTCTGTGTATATCCTCTATGTGTGGGATTCCTTTAAGTATTCTCTGTAGTGTTGATTTAGTGGTCATGAATTCCTTCAGGTTTTGCTTATTGTAGAAAGGTTTTATTTCTCCTTCAATTAAGAAGGTTAGTTTTTCTGGGTAGATGAGTCTAGGTTGACAATTGTTTTCTTTCAAGGCTTGAAATATATCATTCCATGTCTTTGTGTTGCTGAGAAATCTGCTGTTAATTTGGATACACTTCCCTTTATACGTGACCTGTCACTTCTGTTTCACAGTTTTTAATATTCTTTGTTCTATAAATTTAGTGTTTTAATTGCAATACGTCTGGATGTAGGGTTTTTTTCTTATCCTGCTTGTTTGGAATTCTGAAAGCCCCCTGTTCCTGGATGTCCCTCCCTTTCTCAAGATTAGGGAAGTTTGCTCTATTACATTATCGAATAAGTTATCTATGCACTTAATTTGTATCTCTTCTCCTTCTTCTATAGCCATGATTTGATTCAGAGGTTTCATCTTTTTATGGAATCCCAAAGGTCTTACATATTCCATTCATACTTTCTTAGTAATTGTTCACGGTCTTTGACTGATTGACCTAATTCCTTTACTTTATCTTCCATCCTTGATACTGTATTTTCAATCTACTTAATTCTGCTTACCACACATCCTATTGAACTTTTCATTTGGAATATTGAGTTTTTTTCTTTGTAAGATACAGTCTGTTTTCTTTAGGACTTCTATGTTTATTGAATTCTTCTTTCATATCTTGCATTAGCTTCTTAATTTCACTCATCTGGTTGTTTGAATTCTCCTTGAGTTCAGTTGTTTATTTGTATCCTGTTTGAATTCATTCATTTGCTTCTGCATCTCCTGTTTTAATTCATTCATCACTTTTAAATCTTGCTTTTTTTATTCAATAGTTGATATTTCTTCCTCCCCATTATTGTTTGAGTCTTTTATTGTGGAGTTGTGTTTTGTGAGAGAACTATTGCCTTGTTTGTGTTTCTGTGTTAGGATTTATGAAACTGGGCTTGTTTTTGGTTGGAAGTTCCAATCACCTGGGCTTTCTCAATGATTATTTGCATAGTGGCTGGGATGTGGTGTATTTTCTTGTCTCTAGAGTGGATATGTACAGGTCAGTGGTCAAACACTCAGCTTCTGTTCTCAAGATGCTGGGTGTCATCCTTACTCCATATATGAAGAAGAAGCTTAGTTGCTAAAGCCATCCCAGTTTATAAGAGATTTGGCATTGAGCTTGTGGCATTCTAAAGAAGATCAATTACTGCTACTGCTCCAGTTTCTTTAGAGGTATATTGGACCAAAACTGAATCTTCATGATCTAGAAAGACTCAAGGTAATAGGATGGTAATAGGGAAAGGATTAGGAAGATAGTTCTAATGGATAATTTAAAGTGAGTGGTTTTATAAGGCAGAAAGTGGTGATCACTAAGCCTAATAGAAGGGGTTAAGGAGAAAGTGAAGTAAAGTAGGTAAAGGAGATCTAGTTAACAATATGTTGAGGGAGAGAGAAGGAAGAGATGGAGAGAATCTAATAGAAAAGCAAACATAAACAAGACACTCACCACAAAAAAAAGATGATCTGGCAATCTGTTTACCAGCTGAAAATATAGGAAACCAAGAGGGATTACTGGTGTGTAAACAGAGATAGATGAAAATGAGAGCTAGAAAGCAATTTTAGTTGTAGACAGGGGAGAAGAGGGAGCATAACTGGGGAAGGTTGATAGGGAAGGCAAGGAGAAGAAATAGATTTAGCTTGAATATTGAAAGGAAGGTTCTGTAACTCTCTTATGACATTCTCAGAAAAAACGGAGAGTAAGAAAAGTAGAACTAGAGACAAAATAGGAGAGAGTATGAAATTACCCAGTTAAGATGTACAAAATAAAAAGGGAAAAGCAATACAAACACACAAAAAATCTAAATATCAAACACTTGATAGAGACAAAAGCAAAGTGGAATACAAGAAAATTTCAGAGTTTGCTGTGTGCTTCTGAATGGGTATTTCCTTCTTCACCTCAGTGTCAGTCTTTCAGTCCATTAAATGGCAGTCTAGTTTCATACCTGACTAAGGGATGGTATCAGTTTATTACCTTCTGTTCCTTTTCCACCATAGGTGGACAATTTGGATATCTGAATATAATCTCTGGTGAAGGGTTCTGGAGTTTGGGTCCTATATTTGCCAGTTTCATTCTGCCCTCCCTTCACTTGTAGCTTTTCCCTCTTCCAAGCCCCTGCTACTTACGGGCTATAATTATAATTTGGGCACAGTCTTTTGTTAGGTGTCTGAGCTGGTGGCACACCAATAGTGGTGATGGGAAGCACAGAGAGGAAGCTCCTAACAAGGAGCACTTCTCTAAGCTTTGTCAGACAGGGCTTGTGCCTGGCAGCAGTGCCCTGCAGATCCTAAGGGCTCTATTTATTGTCACTGTGGGAATGGTTCCATGCCTGTTGTTTCTTACTAGTTACTCAACTCTTTGTTCCCAGATGTACCATGTGGGAACTTTGGGGCCCCTAGTGAAGTTCCTGTACAGAGTGCATAGTGCTGGGATTTCTGGGCAAATGATATCATATGCACAGTAAACAGGTTCTCAGCAGGACCATAGGCAAAACATGTGCACCTGGGGAAACATCTGGGTGCAGCAGAGGATGCTGGCTGGAGTGCACCAGACCTCAGCAGTACGATGGGCAGAACATACAGGCATGGACATTTTTGCTCTGGGTAGAAACATTTGGCCTGGATAGGCTGGGGCTCTGGGACTTGGTCTATGTGATTGATTACCTTTGGCTCCCAGATACTCATTCTATGCAGTTCTCCTAGGAATTAGATGCAAGAGAGAATTGTTTAGTAATGAGTGTCCACAAGAAGTAATGCTGGGTTGTGTCACTCAGTGGCCATCTTGCTCAAGCCTAAAATGCATATTATGTTTGGGTTTTTAAATTTTTATTTTTTTATTTATTCATATGTGCATACATTGTTTGGGCCATTTCTCCCCCCTGCCCCTTGCATCTTCCCCTGCCCCTTCCCTCACCCCCTCATTCCCCTCTCTTCCAGGCAGAACTTGTTCTGCCCTCTTCTCCAAGACATAAGCAATAATAAGAAAGACATAGCGTTTTTACTAGTTTGGCATAAGAATAGCTATACAGAGAGATTCCTAGCATTGCTTCCATGCACAAGTGTGTTATAACCCGAATTGATTCATCTCTACCAGACCTCTTCACTACTTCCCGGTCACCTTCCCATAGTGCCTCTATCATTTTAAGATTACTGTATTAACTCCTCTACAATGGAAACATCAAACACTTTCAAGTTTTGGGCTTCCTACCTTTCCCTATTCCTCATGTATGTGTTTTCCCCTTAGCATGTGACCCATATCCAATAATATTACTGTATTTGTTTTATGTCTAAAGTCTGCATATGAGGGAGAACATATGATTTTTAGCATTCTGAGCCTGGCTAACTTTGCTTAAGATGATGTTCTCCAGTTCCATCCACTTACTTGAGAATGACAAGATTTCATTCTTCTCTGTGGCTGAGTAAAATTCCATTGTGTATAAGTACCACATTTTCTTAATCTATTCATCAGTAGTGAGGCATCTAGACTGTTTCCATAACTTAGGTATTGTGACTAGTGCTGTAATAAACATGGGTGTGCAGGTGCCTATGGAATAACCTGTGTTGCATTCCTTTGGGTATATCCCTAGAAGTGGGATTGCTGGATCATATGGCAAATCTATGTTTAAATTTTTAAGACGCCTCCATATTGTTTTCCAGAGTGGTTGTACTAGCTTGCATTCCCACCAACAGTGTACAAGGGTTCCTTTTTCCCCACATCCTCACAAACATTTGTTGTTGGTGGTGTTTTTAATGATAGCTATTCTAACAGGAGTGAGGTGGAATCTTAGTGTGGTTTTGATTTGCATGTCTTATATGGCCAGAGATGGTGAGCATTTTTTCATGTGTTTTTTGGCCATTTGAATTTCTTCTTTTGAAAAAGTTCTGTTTAGCTCAGTTGCCCATTTCTTTATTAGTTCATTGACTTTTTTTGGGGGGGGGTTAGTTTTTTGATTTCCCTGTATATTCTGGTTTTCAGTCCTTTGTCTGATGTATAGCTAGCAAATATTTTCTCCCACTCTGTGGGTGGTCTCTTCAGTTTAGAGACCATTTCTTTTGTTGTGCAGAAGCTTTTTAGTTTCATGTAGTCTCATTTGTCCATCCTTTCTCTTAGTTGCTGAACTGCTGGGGTTCTATTGAGGAAGTCCTTGCCTATACCTATTGTTCCCAGAGTATTACCTACTCTTTCCTGTACTAACTTCAGAGTTTCAGGTCCGATATGAAGGTCCTTGATCCATTTTGAGTTGATACTAGTACAGCGTGAAAGACATGGATCTAGTTTCAGTTTTCTGCAAGCAGATAACCACTTTTTGCAGCAACATTTGTTGAAGAGGCTGTTTATTTTCCATCATATGTTTTTGGTGCCTTTGTCAAAAATAAGGTGGACATAACTGTGTGGATTCATATCCTGGTCCTCTATTCTGTTCCACTGGTCTTCATATCTGTTTTTGTGCCAGTGCCATGCTGTTTTTATTGCTATTGCTCTATAATATAGTTTGAAGTTGGGTATTGTGATACCTCCAGCATTATTCTTTTTGCTGAGTATTTCCTTGGCTATTTGTGGTCTCTTGTGTTTCCAAATGAACTTTAGGGTAGATTTCTCAATCTCTGAGATGAATGTCATTGGGATTTTGATGGGAATTGCATTGAACATGTAGACCTCATACATCTTCCAAAAGGTAAGAATGGATGATAGTTTATATGAAAAATATTGACCCATAAAACTTTCAGAAGAAAGCATAGGAGAAAATTTTCATGTTTTTTGCTGAACAAAGGGTTCTAAAATCTAATATCAAGTACAAAATCCATAAATAAAAAACATTATTGGTCAAACTTCAACAAGATAACTTTTTTGGCTCAACAAAACACACTATTAAGAAAATTCAGTGACAAGAATTATTTGCAAATTACATATTTGGTAAAGTACTTTTAACCAGAATACATAAGGAATTCTCAAGATGCAACAATAAGAAAATAAACAGCCTAATTTTGAAAAAAAATGGCCAAAAGATTGGATCAGACACTTCACCAAAGAAGATGTATGAATATAGTAATGACAAAAAGCTCAACATCATTAGACTTTAGAGAAATGCAAATTAAAACCCTCATGAGAAAGTAATACACACTTAAGTAGAATAGATGAAACTTATTAATAAACTGATAATACCAAGTACTGGTGAGAATGCAGAGTAATTAGAGCTCTCATATATTCCTGGTAGAAATGTAAAATGGTATAGCTACTCTGTAAAACAATTTTGTAGGTTGTCTTTTTTTCTTCATAATTCTGGAATCAAACTCAGACTTTGTGCATAGAAGGCAAGTGATCTACCACTGAGCCATCCTCAGGCCTTATTTTTTGTTGGTGTTGTTTCATTTTGATTTTTGAGACAGGGTCTAGTTGTGTTGGCCAGGTTGGCCTTGAACACAAGATCCGACTGCCTCGGACTCTCAAGTGTTGGAAATGCTGGAATGACAGGTGTGTGCCACCATGCCTGACTTGGCAGTTTCTTATAGAGTTAAATATACAATTACCACAAGACCTGGCAATCAAACTGTATTTACCCTAGGAAAATTAAAATTTATGTTTACACAAGAAATCAGTACATGAATGTGTATAGCAGCTCATTCATAATTATTGGAAACTAGAACAACCCAAATGTTCTTCAATAAAGTGACATCCATTTGTAATGAAATACTATTCAGAAATAAAAAAGGAGATGATTAACAATACACACACAATGTGATGAATCTAAGTGAAAGAGTCCAGTCTCAAAGGTTGAGCACTGCACGATTGTATTTAATGGCCCTCTGGAAAGGAAAAACTCCAGTAACTAATTAAGTGGTTTCCAAGAGAACAGGATGAGAGAACGGTTTGGCTACAAAAGAGCAGCAGAAAATATTACTTCATTATTGTTCATACATCTATTTTTTTAGCCAGATTTTGGAAGTAGGTACTGAGATCTATACATGTGTTAAAAGTCATAGAGCTGTCCCCCAACCACCAAATTTAATTTTACAGTATGCTCATTTTTAAGTGATATTACAATCTCTTCAATAATTGCATCTCTTATTTATATGTCTGGTTAAACCAACAACACTGAAGGTCACGCTAAGCAAAATTTCATGTATTTCTTTTTAAATTCTAAATAGACAACCATGTGAATATTGAAACAATTAAATATACATAAATATTTTAGCAATGTTATCCAGAAAATCATATCAAGTGGAATTTATAAAAAAGTTAATTTAACATGCATTACTGTTATGAATCATTACTATTGGATTGCATGGTATGCAGTCCATTTAAATGTCTGTAATTAGTATTGCTTTTAGAGTCAACCCATTTAAAATTTTTTCTGCCATATCTGTAATCACTGTCAATGTTTTTATGCACATTATGCACAAAAGGTCCAGAACTCATAATTAACTCACAAAATATACATGTATTTGGCTCATAGAGGTCAAATACATCTCTCAAATTGGTGGGGTGGGGGTTGAGTAACAAGAGAATGAGTTCTTTGGAAGTAGCAAACAATTGAAGCATAGACCTCTGCAAAAGAAACATTGGATTTGGTAGAAAAAAAAGAGTTTAAACTTAAGACTTCTACAAACCCACAATGATTTGTTACACACCTACTCTGTACAAGTCAGGGTGCTAGAAATTTTTGGTAATACAACTGCAATAATCCAAGATATTTGACATTCAGTGAGTGAGAACAGAGCCTATGAAACAGCAAGTGCAACTTTTAGAAATTCAAAGTGTTGTACGAAGTTAAGGTAATTAAAGCAAGTTTTGGTATAATAAAAATTTATACATGTTTGTAGGGGCAAGGGAAGTTTATTTCTTACTAGAAATATCAAGAGCCCTATTGGTAAGTTAGTGATTAACTTGAAAACAATTAGAAGCAAGGGCAGGGGAAGTCAGGCACAGACAGTAAACTGAAGCACAGAAGTCAAAAGAAGGCAGAATATGTTTGGGAAGTAAATAGTTCCAGATTGCTTGCAGGAAAAGAATGGGGTGAAAGTCATCAGTGAAGGTCTGGTGTGAATGGCAGACAATGAGAATTTTGATTTTTCATGTGAGTATAGTTAGGAGACCTCAAAGACTTGGAATAGGCACGTTGCATGCTCATAACATCATTTTCCAAGTGAATTGTGTAGCAGTGTGAAGGACAAATTATAAGAGACTAGAGTACTAAGATAAAGAGACCAGCTGGAAAGCTAGCTAAGAAGTTCAAATGAGACTGGATAAAACCTAACAAGGCAAGTGTCTACAGGAGCGAACAAGAAGGAAAGTTTATGAAGTATTGCAGAAATGGAATTGTCAGCCTATATATTTGCCTGAAGAGAAAAACGAAGCATCTAAGATATTGTCAGGATATTGAAGCTGAGAATGTGGGTTTGTGATGTCACCAACGGGTATGTGGCAATGGAACTTAACAAATGAGAAGTTTGGTTGGACAGGTTGAGTCTGAGGAATGGGTTCGATGGCAATGCCAGTCAGAACCCATAGTTGATGACAGAAGAGGAAGAATAAAGTGTGTAGAGACTAAAGTAAAAAAAAAAAGTAGAAATGGATGAGATCATCAACAAAATGGAGAGAATGAGAAGGAAGGACTGTGAACAGATACCTAAATCATGCGGGCTTTAGCAAGAAAAGGAGCCAAAGATACAGGTTGGGCAATAGCTGGAGAGGAAAAGAAAGCCAGACAAGTTCACCAGCAAGCTAAGAGAGAAAACCATATTGAAACCCACTGGTGACTTAGTTTTCATATTTTGGCATCAATGGGAGCTAAATTTCAGGTCAATGAAGACAGAATGAGAGGCAAGAAAGCAAAAATACAGAGTGAAGAGATTTAACATCAAGTGTGAAAAGCTTTACAGAACCATTGCTCAGTCTCAAAAGGGTAACATGACCTCAACTGATAGCAAAATTACATAATGAATGGGCCCATTTCTTCTTTAAACAAAATATCTATCCATGCTTAGGCACCAGAATAGAGCTATTAAATTGATACCTGTGGCTGTGGCTAGACAAGTTTAGAGCCCATGAAGTCATTGGGAGATTCCCTAGTTTTGTTGATGGTTTGCAGTCTTCTAGGGGATAATGAAAAGAGAAATGTGGGGAGCAGGGCTTGTATGCAGCTGTAACCAATTTCCCCACACCACATTCATGCAATCAGCTTGGGACTGGCCGACTCAGATTTGAGCCCTCCTCCCATGTATCTCATTGCCCAGCCATGAGGGAATAAACAAACATCACCTCTTTCTGGGGGAATTATAGTGTACAAGATAGACTAGAGAAAATGAAAGAGACATAGGTATGGAAGCTCTTGTTTTAGTTTTTCAGTGTTCACACATGATGGTGACCTCATGGGATAGAGTATAACATTTCACATCCAAGAAACAGATAACAAAAGTGGCATCTTTCTTATGCTGTGCTAGTCTTCTCCTCCAGAATGTGACCACTCCAAGACATGTTGTATACCCTCACAGAAACAGACTTAAGTGGGTTGTTCAGACCTGTGTTTTTGGTACATTTTCCTGCAGTCTTATTCCACTGCTGTAGAGATCTTGCTTGGGGGTATTGGATAAATGGTAAATAATAATCAGGCTGAGAATAAGAAATGGATTTCCCAGCATAGTGGGTATAAAGAGAACAGACTTAATTATTGATTCTCACTCCTGCCTTCTTCACACTTCAGCTCACATTCAAATAACTTGAGGGAGAAAATAGTCCAGAATTCAGTAAAGCAGAAACTATTCCAAGGCTGTTAGGGTGTCAATTCTACCTTTCCTTTAATTTAGAAACATATTTCTATGCCATTGTACTAGATCAATAAAGAAAATACAGAAAACAAGTTTACCAATACATAGCCTCACTGTTGAAGTTGAAGCTTTCAGAATAGAAATGGGAGGACTCACAGGGCTTGACCCAAAGGACTTTCTGAGGCCACTTTTCTATTGGATTTTACCTGGTTTCCATTTAGAAATTGCTTTTAACTACCAATAAGAAATCTCAAGGAAATCTTTGGGGTAGTAGCATGAATCCTCCTTTGGCTTTTTATAACAGTGAGTTTTGAATGACTCTAGCTCATTACTAAGGGTACCATATTAAAAATTAAAACCTTTCCAATTTATAAAACTAGTTGCAAATAATCTCATCTTGTGTAAGAGTTAAATCCAGCAAAGGAATTTGGAATGGTAACACACACACCTAAAAGGCATATTACCTTTTCTACTTTCAACATTAAGTAGTGGATTTGTACTTTTCAGTAAAAAAAAAGCAAAAAAGACCTGAGCTATAAGAATAAAAGGGACATGTTTGTAATTGTTCTGCAAGCTTGACTTTCAAGATGTTTCTGCAGAAGCACAATGAAAAAGAGAATGGAGGCAATTACATATTCAATCTAGATGTCAGCTGAGGTCATCCTGCCCTTTGAGACTTACATAAAATTAACTTTAACCACTGCCCTCATCTTTAATAAGAAGTTCAATATCTTCTTCAAGATTTTTGCACACTTCTGAAATGTACCTTATTGTGGTTATCTGTATTTCTTTAATAACTATTCCCATTGAACTTAAATCTCCTCTCCTATGACTGTCTCCTTCTTCCCTAATGATAACTCATACATAGCTCTGTATCCCTTTATTTCCTAACACTCTGTTCTCACAAGACAGTCCTGTAAAACAAATAGCTATTACATTGCCATATAATGTAACAACATTTAGTTTTTAAATTAAGTGAATCACATGTGTGTGTGTACCTAAAATTCCTTCAACCATCCTGGCCATTGAAAATTCTCATTGCTCAACAGCCCTAATGAAACATTTCCCCCACACATCTCAGCTTTTCTGGAGGAGATGCTGATCCCTGTCTCCCTCTCCCCACAGTCTATCTCACTCCTTGCTTTTTGCTTTCTCAAAGAAGGGCTTTCTCTCATGCAAGCAATTTAACTCACTCTCCACTTCATGGCCTTGAAGATACAGAGGTTCATTAAAGCATTTTGCTGAACAAAAGGTGGTCCTCTTAAGAAAGAATTATGCTAATCTCCTAGGAGGTAAAACTTCAGTTGTCTATAGTGACTTTTTAAACTGCTTTTTTCCCCCTGTTACATATAGTAAAAGCAGACCACAAACTCAAGCATATCTCATTGTCTAGATAGATATTTTAGATCACAGATTAAGTAGTTGGAATTACCCTACGATGATCCAGCTGTTAATTGCATATTTCATGTTATGAACAGCCTCAGACAGCTGACTGACCAATGAAAAGGATTTTTTCACTTGATATGAACACAAATCACAACTCATGTGAACATTTCTTAAAAGATAAATAGATAAAAATTTATTTATGCAAGATATAACAGAGATGAGAGTTTAATTTGTTAAAGAAAAAGAATATGTTTCATTCTACCTTGTCCTATATGATTATGGTCAACTTAGGTTAAGAAGCCTTAAAGGATATCCCACCCTTGCCCCAGTCTCATTCCCTAATGTACACTACTAGTTAGCAAGTCATAAAAAACTCTTACTCTCTGAAGAGCTCATAGAGGATATCAATTCTTACCTTCAGTAGAATCCCTTATAAAATAAGGCATGTAATTAAATGGCAATAAAACACTAACTACTAGAAATTACGTATATATGAGGACACAGTGCAATGTCTTGTGCATATTATAAGTTTAACAAATGAAGTATCAATTTTCCCCATCTTTTCCCTAACCTCTTACCTGAGTCAGGCACTTCTGCTTTGAACGTCTATTCAGTGGACACAGTTCTCTCTCTTGAAGAGCAAAGAAAACAACTCTTTTTCTCTTCAACATGAAACCATTTCAGACACCTAAGGATCTTCCTCTTTTATAGTTTCTTCAGGATTATTTTTCAGGGGTCAGGTGCAGTGTCTCAAACTGGTAATTTCAGTTACTTGGGAGGTGGAAATCATGGTTCAAGGCCAACCCAGGCAAAAAGTTAGCAAGACTATATCTCAATAAATAATCCAGGCATGGAAGTTCACGCCTGTAATCAAAGGTACCCAGGAGACACAGATAGGAGAATCCTGGTCTGAAAGCACAAACCCTAAAAAACCTAAAGTAAACCTAAAGCAAACCTAAAGCAAAAAGGACTAGAAGCATGGGTCAAGTGGCAGAGTACTTCTTCCCAAGCAAGCATAAGGCCCTGAGTTCAAATCACAGTATTACAAAATTTTTTTAGCCTTACCTAGTCTCATTCTCTAACTAATTATTTTCCTTGTTCCCTGAGACATACAACGAAAGAAAAAAGTCCAAATTTTATCTGAAAAGCACAGAGTACAGTAGGGATCATTTCTAGTTTGTATCTGTAAATAAACTCTGAACACAACACAAATTGGGATTGACTTTTTTAGTAGCCACATCACACCATCAGCCAATTGAAGTCACGCATTGCATGGATTCCCTTTTTCATTCCCGAGGGACTGTTGTTATTAGGCCATTCTCCCTCATTCTGCATTTTGTGCAGCTTTTTTTTTTAAGAACAGGATTGTTTTAATCCATTTCTACTGCTATAATGGAATACCTAAGACTAGGTGATTTATAAAGAAAAGATATTTATTTTAGCTTATGGTTCTGGAAATTGGGAAGTCCCAGATTGGGCAGCCATACTTGATGAGGGCCTCACACTACTTAACTCAAAAGAGCAAGCAGTGGAAGAGGCAAAATACTAGGGCAACCTTGCTTTAAAACAAAACTCTCTCAAAGTATCTAATTCAGCCCCACACAAAGGAGAATAATCCTCCTCCCACTAAAGAGACACTTTGAATTGAATTTCAATTTTAAATGATCACTATGAATTTTTAGTTCAAGAAATTAGGTTATGTTGAATTTTAGTCATTTTTAAAAGTATAGGATTAAAAGGTAGTTGATAAAGTAATGCTTTAGGTTTAGTGCGTTTTCATTTGCAAAGAGTATTTAGAAATCGATATAGTAATACATAATATTAAATGAAGCATAATGTCTTGACTAACATGACCAGGGTAGACTAGGGCTTGTTGGGTTTGTGTTGGCTGAGAAACTGTGCCCTAACCAGGTTGTACAT
The DNA here is from genome assembly GCF_047511655.1 of Castor canadensis. NCBI lineage: Eukaryota > Metazoa > Chordata > Mammalia > Rodentia > Castoridae > Castor > Castor canadensis. The sequence continues at coordinate 169,904,019 of NC_133387.1, forward strand.
GGTAGAGGCAGCACAAAATGAAGAATTGAGATTTGGAGTCAGGAACACCTGATTTACCATGCAGACTTTGGACAAATTGTGTAGATTTTGCTGAACCTCAGTTTCCTCATTTGATAACAGGGATAGTTAGGTTTGATGGAAATAATGAAGACTAAATCAAACTTGTGAAAACTACCTCAAACAGTGCCTGTTATACACCCGAGCAAGGGAAACCTTGGTTCTCTCAATGGCTATTTTAGGTGGTTCAGCTAGAAGACCTTAGTGACTTGTCAAAAAACTCACTGGCATCTATCTTGTTTACTATTCAGAAAATCCTATAAAAATGTATTAAAGCAGGCATATATTCAGATAAGTCAAAGCTAGACTAAATCAAGTTCTAGATAGGATAATTAAAGGCTAACTCTTTGCTTGGTTCATCCCCTTGTGATGGTTTTAGAGGTGGGACCTTCGAGAGGTATTAAGGTGGCTGGGGATGTAGCTCAGTGGCAGAGCACTTACCTAGCATGAACAAGGCTCTGGGTCTGATTCCCAGCATAGCCAAAACCAAAGAGACTTGATTAGGTAGTTACACAGGATTATGCCTATTTTAAGGGGGTTAAGTACTCTCATTAATATGTGTTTTTTTTTAATTCCCAAGGAGTATTGTTAACAATCCTAGTCTGTATTTTGATATTTCCCTCTTCTTCCTATTACATAGTAAGACAGCATTTGTTTATCTCAAACAGCTTCTGGCATAGCTCTGTTCCTCAAAGGACATCACATGTGCTTCCTCAATTGTTTCTATCATTTTTTCCTAGACCTGGGGATATAATGTGTTTATACCAAGTAACTTGGATACAGTTAACACAGTTATTTTGGGGTTTTTTTGCCAGCTCTACTGATGCTATTTTCCCCTCCTTTCTTTACCTTTGTTTCTCTCTTCTTTAAATCTTTTTTTTTCTAGTGTTTCACCACTATGTTAGCTGCTCATTTCCAATAGAAGCCCTCTGCAATTGAAGGATTAATCTTCTAAACCTAGTTTCCTCTATGTATTTGTGCTTTTCTAAGAGACAATAAGAGAGGGAGAAATTAGAAAACATATGAATTATCAAACATATTTTGAGATTATTATTTTTTTGTATTGGACATTGTAATATGGTTTATTGTTATAATGATAGTACCAATGTATTTTATTATATATGCTTATGGATACGTCTAATGACTTACATATATATATTTATGTATTTGCTTATTCTTACATGTAAGTGAAATTCATGATATTAATGACACAAGGTAAAGTGGGACTGAAGGGTCTGGATTATTATCAGGTACTCATAATGGTGATGTGATGTATTATAATCATATGTCCCCTGACAATAAACCAGCTCTTTCATCTTAGGACAAATCCTACTTGGTCATGGTAGATGAATACTTGGAAATAGGGTTGAATTTGATTTATTAATAGTTTAGTAGCCCTACATAAAATTTTCTCAGAGCACTCACTTATAGTTTTTTGCCATCTGGAAGGCAGGGGCTTTCTTATACCAGTCTTTTTGTGGTGTTAAATTTAAGACAATAAAGTAGATAGCAGTCAGTCTTTTTCAATCTTTAGAAAAGTTGTGTAGTGCATAAATGATCTACTCTTTAAAACTCTAACAGTAAAATTATTTGTTATTAAAGATTTATTGATCATTTATATTCATTTTTAGTCAAATCAAATTTTCTACTTTTTCCTAATTTAATTTTGGGCATTGAATCCCCCCTAGGAAATATTCTATTTAATGTAGTTTATAAGTTACTTACCATAATGTGTGAGTCATATTTCCTTGACTTAGGAAATTATCTGCTCTTATATCCTCATTTCAAAAAAATATGTTTATTTCCTCTTTTTTTTCTTGATTCTTCTTGCCTTTTGCCTTTTTCATTGGTATTGCTCTACTGTTTTTAAAGAAAGAGCTCTTAGTTTAACTGAGAAGTTACATTCTTTCATTTTTTTAATTCACTAAAAATCTTTCTGTACTTGTTAAATAAATGTTCTCCTTGTTTCCTTAGATCTGTTCTGTGGTTGCTTTTCTAACTAATTCAGTTGATCACTGTATTTCTTTACTTTATTATTATTTTAATAATGAAAGCATTTAAGATTATTGCCTCTGAGAATAACTCTGGCTATCTTGCTTGATAATAAGAATTTTTTATTTCTATTATTTTCTAAATGCCTATCATTGTAATTTTGATTTCTTTTTTGTCCTAATAGTTTTTAAAAATAATTTTTAAGTTACTAAATTGCTGGGTTTTATTTCTGCTTATTTTATAAGCTTTGCTATTAATTTATAGCTTATTATATGGTAACTGGATATTTTCCTGCTCAATTTCTAATCTAAGAGTTTTATTTGTGAGCTAGAATATAATCAATTTTTATAATTATTCACTGAAATTTGAAAATAAGATCTATGCTATGGGAATAGTATAGAAAGATTGATATATACATGGCTTAAAACTTATAATGTTAAAATTATCTATGTCTTCAAAATACATTTTGATGCTATCCTCTAATAATTGGGTCTTAGTCAATTTCTCATATATTCATTTAACAAGTGATATTAAGCACCTACTCTGTGCTAGGCTCACTTGTAGGTGTGGAGGATGTCTCAGGGTAGGACCTAAAGAAACAAGCAGAGAAGGAAAAACCTTTTCCAAGCTCACAGTCAAAGTTTCCTAAGCATTAATTAGGTGCCTACCCTTTTAAAATACAAATGAAAAGGATTTCCTTAAATATTGTGCCTCCTATACATAGACACATTGTTTCACATTTTGCTTTTCATCATTTTTGTTTTAATTTTAGTTTTAGATGTTTTTTGTTCTTATATCTTCATGAAGACTACAGCAAAAGAAATTGGACTTACTAGCCATTTTTAAATGGCTTCCATTCTCCCTACATCATGCTTTCCCCTTTACTACAGAAGCTGTAGTTGAGCTACTTACCTTTCTCTCTGTGTTCTCTGTGTGCATTACAAACTTCTCCTACCCTATCCTTCCTGTCCTTGTGGATCACACACATCTTGGATAGAACTTCAGGTCCTCTCGTTTTCACCCTTTATTCCATTCACAGCTGCAGCAGCTAGTTCAGAAAGTTTCTGCTAGCCTCCACCACTGCACCCTGTGCTGTGTCTCCCTCGTCCCTGCTCAGGATCCACTGTGAGGGACCAAGTACTCAACTCACTCCTCAGCCACATACAACCAGGAAGTGCAGGTAAATAAACACCCACATAGCCATGCTACACCACAGAAGGATGGAAACAGATAGATGAAACAACCAGATTTCCTTTTTAGGTCATGTAGATAGAAGACGCACCTCCAATGGCTCTTCTGAGGTGCCAGGGGGTTCTCTGAACAGTGACTAACTCTATAATGCATCTCTTCTTGACTTTCCCTTCTTCTCTATTTCACACTTGTTGACTAGTGCCTGTTCCTTGGGAATATTTCCAAATGCATTACCTACATGCAAGCCTTTTCTCAAGGTCTACTTTCTAGAAAACCCAGGCAACAATACCTTCCCTGCTTAACGTCTTGCTCTGCACACAGATTTTAAATCTCTTCATGTTCTTTAAAGCATCTTTCCCAAATCTTTGTCTACCTTAACATTTAGGCTACCAAACATCATTCCTACATCCTGGAGCTTCTCTTTCAGCTTGTCAGTTCATTAAGATTTATATTCCTTTTCTTTAACATTAGAATAACTTCTGATTATATGGGACTTTTCCCCTGAGTTTTCGTACCATCCCCTCTCACCTTTCCCATCTCTTTCTTTGGGATCACACACCCACATGTACACTCTGATGATTCCAAATATTGCTGTTCTGAGAATTCTGTGTCTTTCCAGGCTCTCTGGAACATCACAAGATTACTTTCTCCAAGGCCACTGCCGCTCTCGTGACAACATCCAGTTTTGCCACAACAGTTGGAATTAAATTAGTATAATTTCTTCCTTGTGACTCTCTTTTCCTTTTATAATACAAAATAAGAGCAAACTGTGGCATGTTTTTAATAAGATGCTCTACTTTTAGAAGATTGAGACTCTCAAGTGCTGCCTGGTTAGCAAAAACATCCTATCAGGTCAGTATTTCTCCCCTGAGAAGTTTTCCACTATGTTTAAGGTGCATCTCCATGCTGGGTTTACAGAGTTGGTAACATCCTCACTGTTATTGCACTTCTGTTCATTCCTCCTTTTAGCTAGCATTCGTGTATGTGACATCAGGTCTCCAACCTTGCATCGACATGTTTCTTCTGATATGTCATCCTAACATAAGCTGCTATTCTTCCGCCCTTTCCATTAATAGCATGCTTTTGTTTAAACAAAGAATTCTCCTTCTAGTATTACATTATACTCATGTTCAAAGCTCACCAAATTTCAGGGACAAATTATCTATACAATTATGTGTGTGTACATATGAAAATATGTACCTGTATATTTATATCAAAATATAAAGCAATATTTTGTTTATTGTGAATGTTTGGTGTCTGCCATGTAGATACCTGAGCCTATTCATATTGCTTCTATCATAGTCATTATCTTCTCATCATTTCTTCCACCCACAACGCACACCTTTGGTTTTCTATGGTATTCATTTTTCAGGTTAATCTGGGTCTTCCTTTACCTTTTCTTAGACTGTTTGTTTATTCTGATCACATTGATGAGTGTGTTTCCATGATCATCCAGGTGTTTGCTATCTTCCACCATTTGCTCAAAGAACGTCATTCTTTTATAATGAGCCATGATTCAGAAAATTAATTTTTCCCTTATTATCAGTATAGTCAGCAGATTATTTCTCATACCCTCTCTCAGTAATAATAAAATGACAACTGTCATTATAAGTAATTGAGTCTCTTTTATGCATCAGCCATAATGCCTATTTAATCTTTGCAGCATCTACCATAGATGTGGACTCCTGAGTCCTTTTTCTAGTTAAGAAGATTGAGTTCTCACAATCTGCAAGTGGTATAGATCACCATACCACTATTCACCCTAAGTGTGTCTGATTCTAAATCTCATACTTTTTCCATTACTGCAGAACATTTGCAAATTATGCTTCAAAGAATTATTTTAATGTCCCTTGGTTGTTATTATCATAGGGAAGGTAAGAAGGAAATATTTTTAAAGTCTTATTGTTCTGCCACTTGTCAGGTGTTCAGATGCAATAAAGGCATTTTCATACTATCTTTTGAGTACACTTTTTTATTCCTTGTGTCACAAATGAAATAATTAATGCTCTGAGTGTTTGATGATATAGTTGTTCAAGGAAGGCAGCATGCTTTGAATTCACCATGTTATGTGTACATTGCCTTTTCTATGTTGCTTACCTTTGGCATTATATTGCTAATACTTTTGTCCCCTTGGGCCCTAATGTGATTCCTTAAACTTATATACTGCTTCTGCAGTAGCTTGACTTAGTTCTCTATTGTAAGATAACCAATCTCTTGTGTAACCTCTGGTATATTTACTATTCAGTGGTGGAAGTGCAGACAAAAAGATGTACCACCAATGAGATAATTAATAATGAAAATAGTTGAACATTGGAAAGTGATGTCCAGATAGATGTTAGAGTTAGATCACTCCTGACCACTTACAAGTACTCAAGAAGATAATAGAGAATTATATTCATTCCTTAAATGAGTGTCATTATTACTCAAAATTTCACTTAACTCATTCTCCCATGAGTCCAGAGTCCGAAACTGATGTCTACACTGACAACTGAGACCTTGCAGAGCCAAATTAATGACAAAAGCCACCAATCCTGACTCATTTTGTGGAGATGATTCTAAATCAAAGATCTTTGCATGTGATTCAAGGTTGCAGCACTTGCCAGTCATCTGCTCTTAACTGAGTTACTTAGCTCTTTATGTCTCTATGTCCTCCTCTTTTACAAATATCTGTACCTTAATGTTCATAGATACCATCTAAATTCACAGTTTCCTTGAGATTTCAAATGTCAATAAATTGAGTGGCTTGAAAATTAGTGAGGATTTCTAAAAATGTCCACAAACTCCTACCTCTTGCTACATTGCTAATGTCATACTGACCTAGTTATTAGCTCACCAGTGTGCTTCATGTTGCAATTACTGTTTTAGATAAGAATCCATATAGCTATAGACCTTAGTCTCTTTGTCTCTGAAAGGGTACATTATTGTATTTTGCAGAATCTGCCTTCTCTTTCTTGAGAGAGAATATTCTTGATATCTGGTAAACAATTTATTCATTTACTTTTCTTTCCAAAGAAGAGTGAAGTTATACTTTTGTTTTCTAAGTAAAATGAGAAATAAAACCTAAAAAGGTACTAATAAACCTCCTCAAGTCAGACAACCAATAGGTGAGAAAGTTAGGACTTGGACCCAAGTCTTCCAGACACTAAATCTTGTAATTTCAACATATTATTCCTATTGGAAAACACTTTGAAAGTATATTTCAATATGTAAATGCTGTACCAAGAGGCAGAAAAATTGTAATAGTCAAGTTAAGGCTTTAGAGAGTACTCGAACAGGTGTGGAGATTTCCACATGGAATTCCACGTGGATGAGTAGACACTGGGAACTGAGAAGAAGGAAGGTCCAAGACAGCAGTAGCAGAAAAGAGGTAAATGTCCTTTGAGAACAAAATTAACCAATTTTACAGGTTAGTTTTAGGATAATGGTGTATATTCTTGTTCTTCTTGGATCAGCACCCAAAATATCATCCAGGAGAGACTTTCCTATGTTAATTATATAATTAAACAACAATCTTACTTTGTAGGAAACAAAATATGTGAGGTGCTCAGCAACCACCATTCTTAATAAGTATTAATGGAAGAGGAGGAGAGAGAAGAATAGAGATAGCAATGGTGTTTGGCCTTGGGACATCATGCAGAACCTACCTCTTTAGTTTCAATATCCCCGGTGGACTAGATACTAGTTTTGCTGCATTGATTGCTGTTTCATAATATAAAATTTAATTATCTCTATTATTTTACAATAAGCTTTTCTGCCTTGGGGCCTCTGGCACAGGGTACAGTTAGTAACAAATCTAATAAATAAAGAAATAAAACACTTCATTTCCTTTTCAGAAGGAAGCTGTGTTTTGTTCTGTATGCTTTGAGCTTAGGGGAATTCACTTGAGCTTTCCCAGATATACTTGTTCTTTGGCTCAAATGAAGCAAAGGCATCTTCCAGAAGATGGGTTTAAGAGGGGCAACCATCCTGGGGCTCCGGGACCTTCAGCCCAGGAAACCATTGTGTTTCTCCTAAGCAGAGATTGGAGTAAGCACATTGCATCTCTGCACATGTTCTCAAGGGCTGTTTCTTTACTCCTCGCGTTTCTATTATTGGATTCTCTCTCATTACATTTGTTTAGTCCAAGCAACACAGAATTAAGAGCCATGACTCTGATTAATCCTTCACCCACTTACACTTTGTTTTCTTTTGAGCAATGATTTTAATATTAGAAAGATGCAGGTTAGTAGATACAAAACATTGCTTTTGAGAGATGAAAAAATGCTATTGAGAATCTAATTGAAGTCAAACACTAAGCCGATCATGCACAATGGTCTAGTGAGATGAGAAATAAATGGTATGTATTTATTATCGAGCTATCTGGACTTTGGGCAATTTGTAATAAAGGGTCTGCCATCCAAATATATACTGTAGTTCTCAATATCATGCATTTAATAAGCATTTTATAAGCATAAATTCTGTATATTCTCTAGGTCTGGTGCCACTGAAGATGAAGAAATCTGAGACAAATATTCTGCCTTTAAATACTAATAAAACAGGAGTAAATATAAAAGAACATGTAAAATTCTATTACAAGACAGAATATTGAAATCCTTAACAAATAATGAAATTAAAAAGTTCTGTCAAAGAAAAGAGCATATAGTATCTAGTAAAAAGATGGAGAAGACTTCATGGAAGAGATGGTACCTAAAGTTCATCCAGAAAAATTCATGATTGGCAATAATATGTATCAACAGAAACGAAGAGCGAAAATGCTATTGAGCAAAGAAGCAATTTCTAAGGATATATTCAATATAATCTATATCTATAAATTTCAAATATGAAAACTGCTGTTTGGAACATACACAGAGATGGAATTAGAAAGAATATAAAAAATGATTGTCATAAAAATCAAGAAGAGTTATTTTAACTCTGTGGAGAGGTGATGAGATTTAATGGAGTTTAAGACACACAGACATGGCCTATAGAGAACTGACAATGAGGTATTATTAAATAGATTAGTTATTTTATAAATTCTCCATATATATATACAATTATGTGTTTAGATAGGTCTGGATCTATGAGATATTTAGAACTGAGAAAGGTTAAAATATGCACTGATATACATAACTGAATTTTTTAATAATATAAAAATAGAAAGAGTTGTCCATTGCAAAGATCAAGCTGTTTGAGACAATTTTATTATATTATAACTCTATGAAGGCTTATATGATTAAAGGGAGATTGAACTGAAAATAATAAGGTAATTTTTTTATATTTCAGCATGAGGAGGAGCATTAATACCTGAGGTAATTTAATATCAAAAGAGATTTATCAAATAACATGGGAGAGTAATTCTTAGATTTTGAGGACAGACAATGCATAATGGTTAGAATTTTTAAGCCAGAAAACAAACACTCATTATGATAATAAAAAGATATATTGTAAGATTGTAAGGATAGATCACAAAATCAGAGTCTAAATGCAGCCAAGTTTTTAAAAGATTATCTACAAAATATATTTTTACTGTCTCTTATCTTTTCTTGCCTTTTCTATGATCATCCTCTTTGCTATAGTGTCTTCTGCTAATTTTCAGAATTTGTGGAGTGAGACTGAACCTCTCTGTCTTGGTTTAAGCTCTAAATCTAAGGGCTTAGTACCCACATGTGTGAGTGTGAGTGTAGGGTATTTACACTCTAATGTGATGAGTGATGTCATAAATATAATACCTAAATGTTACCTACCTTTTTGAAATTCATATTACTCATTTCTCATGAACTCCAATCTCTCTTATCCCTCTGAACAATCATCACCTTTGCTATGCTTCAAGTATCTATAATATGATTGTCTAGCAGATATCATTACCACTTTGAATTATTAACCCTCAGTATTTCAAATTTAATAAACCCTGCTTTAACCTGAATCTTCTGTTTTTCCATTTCTCCTATATCCTCTGTATTAGTCGGCCTTCTGTTGCTATGACTGAATAACACAGACCACGTAACAGATGAAGAATAAAGTTTACTTAGCTCATGATTCTATAGGCTTGGAAGTCAAATATCAAAATGCTGATAACTATGAGGGCCTTCTATCTGCATTATAACATAGCAGCAGGCATGACATAGCAAGACAGAGCAAGCATGCAAGCTCAGACCTATCTTCCTTTTCTTACAATACCACTAATGCCCTCATGGGGTCCCCATCTCATGATCTCATCTGATCCTAATTTCTTTCTAAAAACTCCACCTCCAAATATCATTAACATATGAAGTAGGGCATAAAGTTTCTAACACATGAAATTGTAGGGGGGCACATTCAAACCATAGCAGCTTTTCTTTGACTTTGTTGAGAATAGTCAATTGACTCGTTTCATGGATTGTGCAGGCATGAATGTTCCTGCTTCCTCTCCTTGATTTGACCCTTATCCAAGCATTTTATTACACTTTCACTGGAATTTTAACATTCATATTCTTGAAGTCCTGTCACTTGTGTTTTGCTATCCCTAAAACCTTGGATAAATACTGTTGTTTGTGTAACCATTCTCATTTTTTGTATTGCGTATTAATTGTCTTCGTGAAGCATTTTGGGTATCTGACAACCTTCTTTTACATTGTCCCATCTCTGACCATGTTGGTCTAAGTTGGTAGTGCTTTCACTAATATAACATTCTCAAAAAACTTGTGGGTTTATCGTGCATGTAATAGAAGTTCACACTATTAAACAAAAATATCTTTCACAGGTATTTGTATAATCCCTATCTCTGTTCCTCACTTTTGCTAAAATGGTGGAGTGAATCCATTTGTTACACACCTAATCTCTTCAAGAAAATATTATTCAACTTTATGCTTCTTTTTAGAGCACATTTTCCTAACAGTAAATTTCTAATTTCAGCATTTTTTTCAATTTGGACGAACTGAGGAATTCAGAAATTATCCAGGTATGATTCCTTTTTGCTTAATCATTCTTTCCTCAATTTATCTCTTTCCTCTCACAGACCACAACTTCAACACTTTGCTTAGAAATATCCTCAGCTAAATATCAAGGTTCTTCACTTGAAAGTTGTGCCTGTCATAAAACTGCAAGATACAATTCAGCTAACTTTTCTGTCACTGTCTAACAAGAATCACCTTTCTTCTAATTTCCAGCATGTCTCTCATTTCTTTTAATGCCTTACCAGAATACTCTTAATGTTTATATTCTGCTATACATATATTTTCCTTAACACTATAGAAGCTTTCTCTACAGTGCTCCTAACTTCTTTCTAAACCCTTGCCAGTCGCTATATTTCTACAAATGGTCTCTTTAAGAAAATAGAGGCTTTTTCTATCAAGCACTGCAAAATTCCTCTACCTTCTATGAATAAATTCCAATGCCACTTTGACATTTTTAGATATTTGTTATAACAACACCACACCTTCCAGAACCAAAATCTATATTGGATTCCTAGGACTGCTATAACAAATGACTCTAAACTGGATGGCTTCAAAAAGCAGAAATATATTTCTTCATAGTTCTGAGGACCAGAAGTCTGAATTTGAGGTATTGAAAGTCCACACTCCCTCCAGAAGCTCTGGGTAGGCAAGGGGGAATTCTGTTCCATAACCCTCTCCTAGCTTGTGGTAGCCCCATCAATCCTTGTCTTTCCCTGGCTTATTCCTGCATCACTCCAGTCACTGTCTTCATGTTCACAGTGCCTTCTCTCTGTATGCGTACATGATTTATCTCAAAACTCACTTGTCTTTCCATTATAAGGATTTATGTGATTGCATTTAGGTCTTGCCCAAATAATCCAGGGTAAATTCCTTCTCACAAGATTGCTAACTCAATCACGTTTTATGTCATATGTGTTAATATTCACCAGTTTCAGAGATTAGAATATGGACATATCTTTGAGAAGCCTCTATTTATGCCACTACAGATGATTGGTAAGCATTTCTGAAGATGGTAACATAATCATATATACTGTAAGCACAATATATTCACATCTTATTAAATCAAAGCTCAATTCTTATGGTAATCTTTGTATTTCCTCTTGACTGACCCTTTACCGATGTTCTGAGGTAGTTCCAGCATCTTTTAAAATATACTTCCTCATCTGGACTCTGGTGGCTCACACCTGTAGTCCTAGCTACTTAGGAGGCAGAGATCAGGAGCATCTCAGGCTTAATAGTTTGGAAGGCTCAGGTGTAGGCCCTGGGTTCAAACCCCAGTACTGAAAAAAGATATATAAAGAACAAGTTCTTATTCTCTATTATTTATTCATCCAATTCACTCAACAAGATAACTAAACTCTTCTGTTTAGGATATATAAGTAAATTTGAAAAAAAATAATGACAAAGATCCCATAAGGACCTTAAATTTTGGCAAGGAATAAAAATTAAATATGATAAATTACTAATATGTAATATGATGTTAAATACCATGGTAAAGAATAAATGGAATGCGAAGTTCCATGAGGCAGAAAAGAGTAGATATTAAAGTGAGAGTTAGGGTAAGCCTAATTGAAAAGATAAAATTTGAAGGAGGTAATAGAATAAGACAGGTAGCTGTCTAAGGCAAGACCATTCAGATATCATGAAGGGATAGAGAAAGGCCCTTGCTATTGAAGAATGCCTTATGTCTTTAAGAATCAACAATGAAGCATGAGTGGAGGAGAGTAAGCCAAGTAGAAGTAGATGAAGTCAGAAAGGTAAGTGCTGCAGAGAAAAGGCAGATCCACTAGACTCTATTGGCAATTATAAGGACTAGGCTTTTTTTCTGACATAAATGAGAAGTCACTCCAGAGTTTTGAGCAGAGAAGTGATAGGATTTGATGTTGATTCTTAAGGCATTGTTTTAGTTTCTGAGTTAAAGTAGACTTTGGGGAGTCAAGAGCAGGCAAGCATAGAAACAAGGAGACATTTTTGGGAGCTAGTCATAGTAAGTCAGATGAGAGAGATGATGGCTCAGACCAGGTGGAAGTTTTAAAGTATTAAGAAGTAACTGGATTCTTTATATTTTTTGAAAGTAGAATCCATAGAAGTTGCCGATAAGTTACTAGAAAAAAAGATGTATTAAGGATGGCTCGAGATGCTGGAAAGATGCCGTTGTTCTCATCTGAAATGATGAAGGATGAGGGGAAGCACATGTGGGATGAGTAGAGAATATTCATGGTTCAGTTTTGGATACAATGAGCTGAGAGGTCTATTATATAATCAAGGGCATATGTTGAAGAAGTAGTTAGATTTGAGTCTAGAAATACAAGTCCAGAATGTGAGTGAGAGTTCTAGAATTAGTAATACAACCTCCATATTCTCTAAATCTTCATCTATGAGTCCTATCTCCTTTTGTCACCAAGGGAAGAAGTAGACCTTTTCCAAATCTAACATCTAACCTACACCCTTGAGACCATCCTTCACACTTCCATACCAATTGGTTCATTTTGTTATTTTTTATCTTTTAATCACAAAAGTCTCTACTATTCTACTTTCATTTTCCCCCAGGCCCAAAATTAACCAGGGGCCTTTAATGTCTCAATTGTGATATCCCTCTACCTAAGTGAGGTAGCAAATTCTTAAATGTTTATTATTCCTGATTCATCCTCTTGCCTTACTGAGTCTATCTTCCATCTTTTCAAGATGCAAAATCTTTCAAAAGTTGTCTGTGCTTGCTTGGTGTCTCTAATTTCCATGTTTGAATAGCAAAGCAGTGCACCCTGGAGGACTTTCTGTAATCCGAGATCTCAGTTTCCTGTTCCATTTGTTTAAATTACCACAAACTATCAGTAGGACAGTGATCATTCACCTCCTTTCTTCAGTGAAAATATTTATACATTAGGATTCAAAGCAATAGCAAGGTTAAAAACTAGCCATTCATGCTTTATAATTAACTGGAAGAATGCTTATACCTCTCCTGTTGGCCACAGGAGTCCACTCTATGACCTCAAATATCTAAGCACTGAATGTGCTGCCCATTCTGCCTGACACTTGTCTTGCCACAGATCTTCACATAGTTCTCACCCTCACCTCACATAGGTCTTTGCTCACATGGGCCTAACTACACATCAGAGAAGCCACCTTGTCTAAGCTTACAACTCTATCACTTTTCATCCCTGTACCTGCCTTATTTCCCTTCAGAGCAATTCTTAATACCTGACATGTCATATATTTCATTGTTTATTTTGTTATTGACTCTGAACAATGGAATGTAATCACCATGAGAGAAGAAGCGTTGTTTTCTCTCTTTGCTGCTGTGTCCGTACCATTTAAACCAAGGCCTGGCACATAACAGACTTTAATTATTATTTGCTCCATGAATGTGTCTATGGTTGAGGGAACTTGATAGATTCAAGAGCTCTTGTGCCCAAAGAGCTGGCAGCAAATCTGGCAAACAAATGCCACGAATTTTTCTTCCTCCCTCTCTCTCCATTAGGACATTGTATTGGATGGGAACTAGAATAAAAAATTGAGAATAGCAGTGCTAAAATAAAATCTTCCTTTTCACCTCAAGTCTCATAAAGATTCTAGAATTGCTAGTTTATCTGAGAGCAGAACCTACTGAGGTAAGAGTGTCCATGTTTTTTCAAGGCCACCTAAATAATCAATAAGAAGAGGCTTGCAAGGCACATGTACTGTCCCACTTACCTTTTTTGCTCTGCCTCCCTTCCAACAAAATAATCTATCCAATAAAAAATTCAGGAGCTACCACCATTATAAAGGTTAGGAAGAGGAATTTTGACTGAGTTGCACATCAGGAAGATGTTTTGAGACTCATATATACTAGGAAAGATATAGAGGTGCAGAGGTTCTATTGAGTTTCACTAGAAGAAAGAATTGGCAAGGATGGAGTAGAGATGAGATTAGGAGAGAGGAGGAGGACAATTCAAGGGGATATAAAGGCAAAGATTATAAGGAGATGAATGAAGAATCTCCTACTTATTGTTGCTATTTTCAAGCTTCTGCTCTACATAGAATAAAGCCTCTCTAGGAGCCTGCCCCATAAGCCATGCCAACTTGCTTCTTCACTTCCTACCAGCATCACATGTGAGCAACTGCTGCATGTGGCTCATTTTCTTTGAGCTGTTATGAGGTTTTTGTTGGAGAGACCATCCCACTGTGTTCACATTCTGTTTACCTACAATACCACTATATGGCATCCACTGGAAGAGCATTTGAAAAGTGGGATGAAAGGAAATGAAAGCTTGTCCTCACCTTGAATCAGACATCAGGAGCTGAAATTAGATCCCACCTACTGGGTAGGGAGGGAGACTGTGTCACCCAACAAAGCTCAATCCCCTTGGCATATCCAAAGTCTCACGTCCCTGCCCCCTGGGCTTTGGCACCGGGGGTTCCACGCCTGTGCCCAGGATGAAAGGACTGTCCCCAGCTTGCTCTCAGGCAAAGGCAGCCTGCTTTTAATTAGGTGCAGGAGCTGTTGTTAGATTTGTATTTTTCTATCTTTTTTTTTAATGCTTGATGGCATGATGTGTGTTACATATTTAATTAAAGAGGATCTAATGAGTACTTCTATCAGCCCTGGGGTCAGAAGAGCCACTGCAGAGATTCATGCAAATGAGCTGGGCTTTATTGCTTCCCTAGTGAGCAGCAGTGAAGTTGTCCAAAATGGTTGTGTCGGTAGGAGCCCATCAGCTTTCCAGCTTCCACAGCAAAAGCCCAAAGGGAAGCAAGCAAAGAGATGGGGAGTACAATTGGCAGGCTTTGTGTCTGGGCTGAGAAATAAGCCTGAATGTATAATGGGGCAAGTTTAAATTTATGAAATACGATGTGCAATGTGCCAATTGGGGCAATAACCTTGGCCAGAGAGCACCTGAGAAAACCAACGCTCAAGACCTGGGAACATACTTTTGAACATAGGAAGATGAATCAGAAAAGAAGAAAGAAGGATTAAGAAACAAAACAAAATGTGCTAACGCACTTGGAATTTTTTGTTTGGGAAATGGGTCATTAGATGTTTATATACGCTCTATTCTTATATGTGGGTTTTATTACTCAATAGCATGTGCACCAAGATTTACCTTCAGACATATCTATATCCCCATTAGACTCTGAACTGACTCTTCAAGAGTGGAGACATGGTATTCTCTCCATTCCCATGACTCCTTCTAAGCTTCCTCTATTATATTACTCTTGTATAATATAATTGCCTATTGACTTTCTGTCTACCCTGATTGAAAGTTGATTGACTGTAGGATTTTGTTTTCTTGATTTTGTTTTTTGTTGTTGTTGTTGTGCTCATGTTTTTTGTCTTATTTATGTTTATATTCCTAGAATATAGCACAGTGTCTAGAATATAATATGACTCCAGTAGTCAGTATTGAAGGAATGGCTAGTCTAAATGTTGTCAATCTGATTTGAGGCTAATCTCAGTAGACTTATTGCATCCAAAACAAAGGCAGGCTTCAAATATACCCCTGAAAGCATTAAAGAGTTGTTTAGATTTTTACTGAAAGTCAGCTATGTAGGTAAGTGGAAAATGTTATTATATTTCATATTATTACAGGAGAATACTTTTTAACCCTCCCTAAATGAAGACATAAAATAAAACATCTAATATATTATCCTTGATAGGAACCCAGTTTTGAAAAAGAAATTTAAGTCATTACTCAGGATGCCAAAAGCTGGAGGATCTCAAGTTTAAGGCCAGCATGGGCTATGTGAGCCCCTGTCTGAAAAAATTTTTTGAAAGGCTATTAAGGCCATTTTTTGAGATTACAGGGAAAATTATTGGTATTAGATGATATTCAGAAATTATTTTTCTTATATAATAGCATCATGATTTGTAGGAAATTGTATTTGTGGTGATTTTTGAAAGTAACTACAAATTCTTTGACCACATAGAGAGGAGGGGATCTCTGTCCCATTCCTATGAATATGGATGTGCATGTTCATACCTTCTTTGGCCAACAGAGTTCAGTGGATGTGATGTTGCAGGGCTTCCTAGACTGTAGTGGAAAAGTCCATACAGATCCCACCTGGGTCCTGGAACTTCATTTTCTGGAAGCTCTTTCTTTGAGATGCTTCCTCACAGAACCCAAATACCATGCTATGAAATGCCTAAGCCACAGTAAAGAGCCATAGGTGGGTGTTTCAGTTTACAATCTCCGCAAAACCTTGACTCTGAACCATTCCTGGGCTTATCTGTGAAAGCCTCCAGATAATTACAGCCCCTATCCATTTGAATATTCCCAGCTGAAACCCCCCAATTTGTGGGCCAGGGACAAGCCATCCCTGTATACATTCCTGACACATGGGATCCTGAGTGAAACAACACCCATAGTTGTTATTTTGTGCACTAAATTTACAGTGGTTTGTTAACCAGAAAAATTTACTGGAACTGTCCTTCATAACTTTTAGAGATGTGTGCTAAAGAATTTAGGGATGAAATGATTTCTTGTAAATGGTTTTGAATAAATATGGGCAAAAATAGTCAGATAGATAGATTGAACAAATTCAGGAAAATACTGTCAGTTTCCAAATCTAGAATTTTCTGATCCGTAGTCAGATGCGTTATCCATTGCACAACTGAGTTTCCAAATCTAGATGGTGAATATGTTGTTATGCATTGAACAACTTTTCAACCTTACTGTAAGCTTCAAATTCTTCATGACAATTTTTAAACAGTGCTTTTTAAAAATCTTTTCTTCCCCCAAAGTTCTGTTCTTCAGGGAAAACTGCATTTATCATGCACATATGTCTACCATCCCTCATAAATCCCTTTGTAAAATGGTGTCTTCAATTAGGCCCTGCTTCTTTTTCTCCTTCCTTCAGAGCCTTTTTCTTGGTTGGCTATGCTTCTTCCAGTGAACACCAAGCAAAGCCCCTGTCTTCTTTGGGATCTGTCATTTTACAAGAGAAAAGAAAGGATCGGGATTGTAATCATACTTTCATATTTTTCTTTCAAACTGATAACATATTTTTAAAAGATTTAAAACTGCTAAGAGTAGTAAAACAGAACAAAAGATCTTCATTATATTTAATATTTATTGATAAAATCAGGGCAAAATTTCCTGCATTTAAAACTTACAATTTTCCAAAGCAATACTAGAAATCATTATTGTCATCAAGAGAAAGCAAAGCATTTTCTAAGTCATTGTATGGCAAATCAACAAAAACATAGGGGGTGCTCTATTCAAGAGTGTTTCTTCCTCTGTCATAACTCCTAGCCTCAGGCTTCCCTTACTGCATAAGTTATTTTTAACATCCCAGCTTGCAACCCCACCCCCTTTATCAGTCTCTGGTTACTTCCAGCTCTTGAAAGCACTGCTTCCCTGAGGATCAGAACTATGGTGTACCTGGGAACCCCAATTCTATTGTAGGCAAAATCCCTTACATTTTTGACACTTCTAAAAATACTTCTCACCACCTGGCTATAGAAATTGAAATCTACTTTTCTCCATTATAATACCACTTCTTGTATATACTTCCAATAATAATAATAATAATGAAATTATGATGAAGAAAGAGGATGGTGGGAGTTTTATTGAGTGTTTACTATACAGTGAGTTTTATGCTACTCTATTTTATTAATTATTGTAAGTAATCCTTACAGCAATCCTATGAGTGGATGTTATTAGCACCACTTTAGAGATCAGAAGACTGAGGCCCAGGGTTGCTGAGCCATGCACCCATGACCACCCTACTAGGAAGTGACAGAACCACATGATCTAACCAAGAACGTGAGCTTGTAACCATTATGCATCCCTGTCTCTCCCAGAAGTCTCTCAAACAGCCTTTATCTCTGTACCCTACACCTAATCCTGGATGTCTAGAACCAGAAAAAGAGGTGAGCTTATGTACATTGTAGTATTCAAGCCAGTGTCTCTCACCATTCTCAGACATATTTGAAGTTTTGGAGCCTATGTCATTTTGTCCTATTTACCAACTTCAGGACACCCACAATTCTTAGTCAACATGCCAGTATACCTCTGTGATGTGTCAATATTCATGCTGATGATCTTATAACTTTCTGGCATCTTCAGAGACTAGCTAATATGTTTATCAGCACAGCCACACATAACTACTGCTTAGAACCATCTTTTGATGGAATCAAACTTGCAGTAATTCCCCTTAGATTTTACCCTTCTCACCCTCTACTTCTCTTTTGCTTTCAAGCCAACTAAATGGTTCTCTGATCTAACACTAAGTCCCAATAATCAACCCTGTCACTCCTTGTTCTCAGGTAACACAATGCTTCCATTTTGAGCTCACTGTTCTCACTATTCACCTTAATGCTATGCTGACTCATTTCACCACCCTCAGCTACCTCCCTCTCCATGCCAAATTTTTCCTTGACAGTTTTCGCCTTTTTAAATTATCCTTTGCTTTTTATATTCACCCTCCATAGCTGCAAAATATAAAAGGGTGAGGATTGTCTCAGGAGTACAGCAAGTGCGTACCATGTTCAATGGATCAATCCCCAGCAGCCCCCCCACAAAAAAGCACAAAATGTTCAGGATATAATGTTAATGCAAGTGTAGAAGGTCATGAAAACACATTTAATTTTTGTTAAGCATGCGTCATTTTAACTGAACTTACTTGTATTTTCATCTCACGGGAAATCTCTTTGCCCATATCAACTCATTTCATTTTTCCGAGAAGTTGCCTGAACTCTATTTCCTCCCCATCCAACCTAATCATATTCTACCAGATAATCCAGAGAACACTGCATAGTCTGCTGTGAGCCTAGAACGCCTTCCTTTGCCTATTGTCTCATTCTAAGCTCCTAAATAAAAGCAACTGGATTTCTTCCTAAAACCAAACTCACTACCTAAGTCTTTTCCCAACCACTTTCACCTTTATTAAAGTCTTTGTCTGTCAGAAGTTCCCTACTTCTGTCTTTTAGCTTCAGTAATTCTCTCTTTTCCGGCTATTTTTGGCCTACTCATAAAAATGCTTCTCACCTATAAAATAAAACATCTGCTCTCTTACTAACCTGTCTCTTGCTGTCTTTAGTGGCTATCTTACCCCCTCAGCAGAATTGTGCCCCACCCTTCAGAAAGAGAAGTTCCTTCATAGCCTTACCATCTACTCATTAACTCTGTGCAAGATGACTTCCCCCACACCTATCTCTCAAAATAGTGTTCCTGTGATTCCAGTAATCTCCAAACCACTAAAGACAACTACTTTCTTAACCCTCATTCTGACTTTCCCAAACAATTTGAAACCTCTAACTATCTTCTTTCTCAATTCTATTCCATGTGATTCTCCTGCTGTCTTACTTTATTCTCTCTCTTTTCAATTTCTCTTTCTCAGAAACACACCTTTAAGGTTATAGCTTTTATCACCAGATTCCATAAGAATTCTACCCTTTCCTCAGTGCCTTTAAACTGTCACATCTATGTAAATTTCTATGCAAATGCATAGTTTGATCCCTACCTATTTTCTACTGATCTATAGTCTGGAACTGCCAAGTATACCCAGATATCCTCATAAATTATACACATTTGAGACCCAATTTCAAAACCTGGGCCACCAAACCAAGCCTCTTATCATAACTGATCCTGTTTACAGTACTTTAATCTCCCCAATGTAGTAAATCACCAAGTCCAACAATTTTGCCTAAGTTCATCCACTCCTAATGAATGATTTCACTAGTTCCTTACATGGACGTCAGTAGCACATAGAGTGCAGTTCTCTTATCATAACATTCCTCTGCTCAATAGCCTTGAAGGACTCACCACTGCCATTGCATCTAATTCAACCTCTTTGGACTGGCAGTCAGCTTCTTCCATGATTTGTCCATCCTGCTTTTTCAGCATTTTCTCTTCTGTCATGCATTTATTCATTTATCAAATAAACAGATGTTTGAAGAGTTTAGATTCTTTATAAAATAGTGTGTCATCAGTACATTTATAAAACAGTGGTAGCTCTCTCAACCTATCTTAACACACCTCTAACTATAGGAGAATGTAGTGATTATAGGCAGACAGTCTATGATCCTGCTAAAGCAGCTTAGAATCACAATTCTCACTATTTGGTAGTTCAAAATCCTGGGAAAATTACACAATTTCTTTAAGTCTCATTTATATACCCATGTAAAGAATCAATCGAGATGATACAAACTGCTGCCCACAGTATCTGGTACACACATATATAAATGTTGACATTTTACCTTCTTGAAATGTTTTATAATGGTGGAATTTGCTACTTTAATCTGAGCTCCACCCAAAGAGTCTTTATTCCATGGCAACTTCATAAGCAAGAAAAGTATTTTTTAAATATTGAATCCCATGGGGTAACATTTGACTGTCCTTGATTAGAGGAACCATGTGATTTATATTACCTCACATTTTCCTCCAGGCCTCATTAAGTGGCCTGATAAGTAAAAATGTCCAAAACCAACTAAAACAACAAAACAAGCACTGGGGTTTTCTGAGAAGCCAATGAGAAGTCTTAGGTAACTCATTTACTTATTGGAGGCTTTTTCACTTTTTTTCAGCTCAAATCAGACCCACCAACTAACACACAGATTTTTTCTAAAGGTGGAATCAGGTATATGAGTTCTAGTTCTGAATCTACCAAATCTCTGTGTGACCAGGGAGGAGCAAATAACTTCTTCTGGGCTTCCAATTTCTAATCTGTAGTATAAAGAAAATGAAAATTCTCTCTATTCTCACCTAAAAGCTCAGGGAATAGCACATATTAGGTACTCAATGAATGATGTCCTAAATGGAGGATGTCTGCTCTGAGGTTAAAGGAGTGATTGAAAAATGAAACAATAAATTAAGTTTGCATAGCATGTTATTAAACAACTGATGATAAGCATGTCAACCTTCTAGATTCAGAGGATTAAAGCAACTCATATACTTCTGTTTCCTAAAGCCCTCAGCCTGTCACAAAAACCCTACTGAAATATTTCCCAACAGCACTATGTAGGAGAAAGATTGCAGCAGCCATCCTCCTTAGAAGTCCTCTATGCATTGCCAGCACTTGGGGATCTAACTAAATGTCAATAATTTCTACAGGATGCCTGTTACAAGCTTTTTAGCATTAGATCAGGCCAGAGAGCTAGGGAGCATTCTGTGTGCACTGCTAGTTTCTGGCTCTTGTCACCTGGTCCATCTGCTCTTCATGTGACCCTAGCCTGCAAGCAGTCCCCAGAGGTGCCTCTCTCACATGCAAGCCCCTGTGCTCACTCTGATTGGCTCCCAGAGTCTTGGCCTCTTGGCTAGGAGGCAATGACTGAAGTAAACCTTGGAACCACAACCCCCCAGCCATAAATTTCACTTACATCTAGTAAAACACAGGCATCCGATTAAACCCATAATCCTATAAACTTGCCAGCAATCAAGCTTACAGTTGAAAATGAAGATGGACAGGTGCACTCAATCAATACCATCAAGGTTACAGCCTGCATTTTGTAGGCTGTTCCTACATTGAATCTTCTGTTGCTGCTGCTGCTGTATGTTTTCTGCCTGGGTAGAAATAACAATTGTTCTTGCTTACTTTTTCATTACATTGTCCTGTGCAGTGGTGTGTGGCTGAACCCTGAGGCTGACCAGATGTGGGCCATGCAGAAGCAGAGTCCCTTCTTTGGCAAAAATCCCTGCTCTGCACCTAATCTCATGTCCCCTAGCCTGAATGGTCACTGGCCAGACCTCGTATTTAGACTCTGGTGCCTCTAGGGTACAGTAGTGATTTCCTCATCCCAAGATGGGGACCTCTGCCTCAAGGACCTCATATGAACTTTACATTGATTCCCTTGGCCCATTAGCCACTACCAGAGTTTGCTACCCAATCAAAACAGTTAACACTGCATTATGTTGCTATGGTTATTCAATTTATAGGGACTTTGATTTAAAGATTAAAACTTTGAGGAGTATTTACAAATATCTAACCAAGTTAACATTTCCATAGGCAGCAATTCTCTAGAACTACAAAGGGAGGAGAGTGTATGAGTCCCAGCAACTTCCTTAGGATTCACCTATTTTCTGGGCACCTTCTTCCTTCCCTTTTTTCATTGAGGCCATGCTTCCTCTTATTCCTTCTTTTCTCCTCTCCCCATGAATCCCTTATTTTTTCCTACCCCCCTATCCATTTGACCAACACTTAACCAATGTCTACTGTACATAGGACTCAATTTGCATGTTATGTTTCTTCTCTCACACCTCCCCCAGATAAACTAACCTTTCCCAATCTTTAAATAAAAATGAGGAGATTCCAAGATGGCGACTAGAGTGAGGAAGCAGAAAGCGTGCTTCCTAAAATAAAATCTTGGAGAGACACTGGAGGTAACCTTACAGGAAAAACCACCTAGAAGAGGCAAAACATTGACTCCTCCACACCCGCAGACTGTGCATAGCATCTCCACACCACGTTAAATGGAGAAACCAGAAGGGCTCCCAAGCTGCCAGATGCGAGCACCCAGACAGCTTGGGAAGACACAGACCACAATGTGAGCTAAACGGCATGTGGTACTCCCACAGACAACCCTGGGACAGATCAGCATAGCCCCCTGAACAGACAGACCCCCACCCAGGGAAAAAAGAGAAAAAAACCAAACTGAATAAACAACAACAACAACAAAAAAGACACATAGCAAACAGGGCAAGGTGCCCTGAGCACCAAAGAGGGGGGGAGGGGAATCCCTCACAGAACTGTAAATAAACAAGCCGGCGGGAGAAGGCAGGAGTGGCAGCACACACCCAGCAACCAGAGCAGGAAAGCTTGTAAAACTGGCGGTGGGAGGAAAACTCCACTGGAGAGGGGGGGAGTGTAACTTCCCACGTGAACTCTAAATAAACATGCTGGCCAGAGAAGGTGTGTGTAGCACCACATACCCCAATGTGCTTGGAAAGGGGAAAGCTTGTAACAGTGGTGGTTGCACCCAGGAGAACTCTAAGTAAACAAAGCCTGAGGGGCCAGGTGAGTGTTAAGCTCACCCCAGAGATCTGCAATCAATAATGCTTGCAGAAACAGTTGGCTGACAACAACAGGCAGGTGAGCCGCAGCTTCAGATAGACATTCACAAAGCTGTCTACAGACTCTTGTTTTTTTTCCTTTCTTCCTTTGATGAGACAACAACCGAACTAAACCTGCATGCTGAAAAACTATATTGCATTTGAACTTGGGACACCTTGTGGTGTTTTGGGGTTTTTTTTGTTTTGTTTTTTGGGTTTTTTTCCTCTTTGATGAGACAACACCAGAATTACTTCTGAAACACCATCTCCAGGATTGGAGGCTGAGGGACTAACACCAAAATTATTAAGACTGAAACTTTATTGCATTTGAACTTGGAGATTATTTTTTAATTTTAATCCTCTCTCCATCTTTCTAATGCCATTTAGCTTACTGTTGACTAGTACACTATCTCTCCCTGTTTATAACTTTGACACTGTTTTTTTATTTGTTTGTTTATTTGTTTTTCCCTTTTTCTTTACCTTCTTTGCTTTCCCTCTCCTCTCACCCTTCCATTCTAAATATCACCATTGTTATTATTACAAGCTAGAAAATACTTAATTGCACACAGTACAGGGACAGTAACAATACCAAGGGCAATGATGGGAAGATAGAAAAAACAGGGAAACCAGTTTCCCTACAGTGAAAAATTAGCACAGGAACCAGAGGGAAATGAAGAAAGCAGATACTCAGATCCAGACTCCAACAAAACAAAGATAAACTATGATAGAGACCCCAATGAAGCACACAAGAATAATTTGAAAGAAGAAATCCTCCAAGTAATCAATGAGAATTTTATAGAGATGGTACTGGATATTGTCAACCAAAATGTACAGGAGACACTCAAGAAATTCTAAGACAACAAAAGTAGAGAATTTGAGAAAGCACAAGAAGAAATAAAAGAAACCATTGAAGCACTGTATAAACACCAAAGTGAAACAAAGAACATGGTTAATAAAGAGATAAATGAACTCAGGTTGAAAATAGACAACATTAAAGAGGAAACAACTCAGGATATGGAAAACCTCAGAAAAAAGAACAAAACAGAAATGCAAAACAAAATGGAAGGCCAATCCAGCAGAATAGAACAAGCAGAAGACAGAATCTCAGAACTCGAAGATGAAATGGTAATTAAAGGAAAAACTGAAGAACTATTAGTTAAACAACTCAAGACCTGTGAAAAGAAAATGCAAGAAATCATGGGCCAAACCTGGGAATCATGGGCATTGAAGAAGGAGAAGAGGTGCAAGCAAAGGGAATGCATAATATATTCAACAAAAAATAACAGAAAATTCCTCAAATCTAGAGAAATCTCTGCCCATTGAGATGCAAAAGGCCTCCAGAACACCAAACAGACCAGACCAAAATAGAACTACCCCACAGCATATTATCATTAAAACAACAAGTACAGAGAATAGAGAAAGAATATTGAAGGCTCTAAGAGAGAAAAAACAAATGGCATACAAAGGTAAACCCATCAAAATCACAGCTGACTTCTCAACAGAAACATTAAAAGCAAGAAGAGCAAGGGCTAAGATCTTCTGGGCACTGAATGATAATAACTTCAACCCTAGGATACTCTACCCAGCAAAACCATCATTCAAAATAGATGGAGCAATAAAAGTCTTCCATGATAAGCAGAAACTAAAACAATATGTGACAAAGCCACCACTACAAAAGATTCTTCAAGGGATTCTGCACACAGAAAGTGAAACCCAACATAACCATGAAAGGGCAGGCAGCACCAAACTACGGGAAAAGAAAAAGCAAGAAAGTAGAGAGTAACTTCAACTTAGGTACATACAATCAAACCTTCAAACAACTAACACAGCTAAATGACAGGAATCACCACATATCTATCAGTACTAACACTAAATGTTAACAGACTTAATTTCCCCATCAAAAGTCACTGTTTGACAAACTGGATTAAAAAGGAAGGTACAACAATTTGTTGGTTACAGAAGACCCATCTCACCAACAGAAATAAGCATAGGCTTAGGATGAAAGACTGGAAGAAGATTTACCAGGCCAATGGCCCTTGAAAACAGGCAGGAGTAGCAATACTTATCTCTGACATAGTAGACTTCAAACCTACATTGATCAAATGAGATAAAGAAGGACATTCAGCACTAATAAAAGGGGAAGTAGACCAAAAGGAAATAACAATTATCAACCTATATGCACCCAATGTCAAAGCACCCAATTTCATCAAACATACCCTGAAAGACCTAAAAGCATATATTAACTCCAACACAGTGGTTGTGGGAGACTTTAACACCCCATTATCATCAACAGATAGGTCATCCAAACAAAAAATCAATAAAGAAATCCTAGATCTAAAATATACCATAGATCAAATGGACCTAGTTGATGTCTACAGAACATTTCATCCAACTTCTACACAATATACATTCTTCTCAGCAGCCCAAGGAATGTTCTCCAAAATAGATCATATCCTAGGGCACAAAGCAAATCTCAGCAAATATAATAAAATAGAAATTATACCATGCATTCTATCGGATCACAATGCAATAAAACTAGAACTCAACAACAAAAATAAAGAGAAAAACATGCAAACAGCTAGAAACTGAATAACTCATTGCTCAATGAACAATGGGTCATTGACGAAATAAAAGAGGAAATTTAAAAGTTCCTGGAAGTCAATGAAAATGAAAACACAACCTACCAGAACCTATGGGACACAGCAAAAGCAGACCTGAAAGGAAAGGTTATAGCAATGAGTGCATATATTAAAAAGACTGAAAGATCTCAAGTCAATGACCTAATGATACATCTCAAACTCCTAGAAAAACAAGAATAAACAAATCCCAAAACAAGCAGAAGGAGAGAAATAATAAAAATAAGAGCTGAAATCAATGAAATAGAAACCAAAGAAAGCAGACAAAGAATTAATGAAACAAAAATTTGTATCTTTGAAAAAATAAACAAGATCGACAGACCCCTGGCAAACCTGACTAAAATGAGGAGAGAAAAAACCCAAATTAGTAGAATCAGGAATGCAAAAGGGGAGATAACAACAAACACCATAGAAGTCCAGGAAGTCATCAGACACTAATTCTAGAACCTATATTCAAATAAATTCAAAAATCTTAAAGAAATGGACAGATTTCTAGATACTTATGATCATCCAAAACTGAACCAAGATGATATTAATCACCTGAATAGATCTATAACACAAAATGAAATTGAAGCAGCAATCAAGGGTCTCCCCCCAAAAAAAGTCCAGGACCTGATGGATTCTCTGCTGAATTCTATCAGACCTTTAAAGAAGAACTGATACCAACCCTCCTTAAACTGTTCCATGAAATAGAAAGGGAAGGAAAACTGCCTAACACATTTTATGAAGCTAGTATTACACTTACCCAAAACCAGGCAAAGACATCTCCAAAAAGGAGAACTACAGGCCAATCTCCTTAGTGAACATTGATGCAAAAATCCTCAATAAAATAATGGCAAACCAAATTCAACAACACATCAAGAAGATCATTCACCATAACCAAGTAGTCTTCATCCCAGGAATGCAGGGGAGCTTCAACATACAAAAATCAATAAACGTAATAAACCACAGTAACAGAAGCAAAGACAAAAACCACTTGATCATCTCAATAGATGCAGAAAAGCCTTTGATAAGATCCACACAATTTCATGATAAAAGCTCTAAGAAAACTAGGAATAAAAGGAAAGTACCTCAACATTATAAAAGCTATATATGAAAACCTACAGCCAGCATTATACTTAACAGAGAAAAACTGAAACCATTCCCTCTAAAATCAGGAACCAGACAAGGAAGCCCACTATCTCCACTCATATTCAACATAGTACTGGAATTCCTAGCCAGAGCAATTAGGCAAGAAGAAGGAATAAAAGGAATACAAATAGGTAAAGAAACTGTCAAAATATCCCTATTTGCAGATGATATAATCATATACATTAAAGACCAAAAAAACTCTACTAAGAAGCTCCTAGACACCATCAATAGCTAGAAAGGTAGCAGGATATAAAATCAACATAAAAAATCATTAGCATTTCTATACACTAATAATGAACAAACTGAGAAAGATTGTTCCATTTACAATAGCCTCAAAAAAAATCAAATACCTGGGTGTAAACCTAACAAAGGAAGTGAACAACCTCTACAAGGAGAACTACAAACCCCTGAAGAAAGAGATTGAGGAAGACTATAGAAAATGGAGAGATCTCCCATGCTCATGGATTGGTAGAATCAACATAGTAAAAATGTCTATACTCCCAAAAGTAACGTACATGTTTAATGCAATTCCCATCACAATCCCAATGACATACATTAAAGAGATTGAAAAATCTACCCTAAAGTTCATTTGGAAACACAAGCTACCATGAATAGCCAAGGCAATACTCAATCAAAAGAACAATGCTGGAGGTATCACAATACCTAACTTCAAACTATATTACAAAGCAATAACAATAAAAACAGCATGGTACTGGCAAAAAACAGACATGAAGACCAGTGGAACAGAATAGAGGACCCAGATATGAAGCCACACAACTATAACCAACTTGCCTTTGACAAAGGCACTAAAAAAATACGATGGAGAAAAGACAGCCTCTTCAACAAAAACTGCCGGGAAAACTGGTTAGCAGTCTGCAAAAAACTGAAACTAGATCCATGTTTATCACCCTATACCAATATTAACTCAAAATGGATCAAGGATCTTAATATCAGACCCCAAACTCTAAAGTTGGTACAGGAAAGAGTAGAAAATACTTTGGAATTAATAGGTATAGGTGAGAACTTTCTCAATGAAACCCCAGCAGCTCAGAAACTAAGAGATAGCATAGATAAATGGGACTTCATAAAACTAAAAAGCTTCTGATCAACAAAAGAAATGGTCTCTAAACTGAAGAGAACACCCACAGAGTGGAAGAGAATATTTTTCAGCTGCACATCAGACAAAGGACTGATAACCAGAATATATAGGGAACTGAAAAAACTAAATTCTCCCAAAACTAATGAACCAATAAAGAAATGGGCAAGTGAACTAAACAGAACTTTCTCAAAAGAAGAAATTCAAATGGCCAAAAAACACATGAAAAAATGCTCACCACCTCTAGCAATAAAGGAAATGCAAATTAAAACCACACTAAGATTCTACCTCACCCCTGTTAGAATAGCCATCATTAGCAACACCAGGAACAACAGGTGTTGGCAAGGATGTGGGGAAAAAGGAACCCTCTTACACTGCTGGTGGGAATGTACACTAGTACAACCACTCTGGAAAAAAATTTGGAGGCTACTTAAAAAGCTAGACATTGATCTACCATTTGATCCAGCAATACCACTCTTGGGGATATACCCAAAAGACTGTGACACAGGTTACTCCAGAGGCACCTGCACACCCATGTTTATTGCGGCACTATTCACAATAGCCAACTTATGGAAACAGCCAAGATGCCCCACCACCGATGAATGGATTAAGAAAATGTGGTATCTATACACAATGGAATTCTATGCAGCCATGAAGAAGAACGAAATGTTATCATTCGCTGGTAAATGGATGGAATTGGAGAACATCATTCTGAGTGAGGTTAGCCTGGCCCAAAAGACCAAAAATCATATGTTCTCCCTCATATGTGGACATTAGATCAAGGGCAAACACAACAAGGGGATTGGACTATGAGCACATGATAAAAGCGAGAGCACACAAGGGAGGGGTGAGGATAGGTAAAACACCTAAAAAATTAGCTAGCATTTGTTGCCCTCAACGCAGAGAAACTAAAGCAGATACCTTAAAAGCAACTGAGGCCAATAGGAAAAGGGGACCAGGAACTAGAGAAAAGGTGAG
The DNA here is from genome assembly GCF_047511655.1 of Castor canadensis. Lineage (NCBI taxonomy): Eukaryota > Metazoa > Chordata > Mammalia > Rodentia > Castoridae > Castor > Castor canadensis. The sequence continues at coordinate 169,932,976 of NC_133387.1, forward strand.
ATCAAAAAGAATTAACCTAGAAGGTAACACACACGCACAGGAAATTAATGTGAATCAACTTCCTGTATAGCTATCTCTACCTCAACAAGTAAAAACCCTTGTTCCTTCCTATTATTGCTTACACTCTCTCTTCAACAAAATTAGAGATAAGGGCAGAATAGTTTCTACCGGGTAGCGAGTGGTAAGGGGGAGTAAGGGAGAGGGTGGAGTGGGGGGAGGTGAGGGGGCGGGGGTAAGGGGGAGAAATGACCCAAACATTGTATACACATATGAAAAAAATAAAAATTTTTTAAATAAATAAATAAATAAATAAAAATGAGGTTGCTTTTTCTAATTTTTCCAAGAATAAAGTGTCTACATATTACCTCTTTCACGATTTCCTTGGCTGAATTAATACCTCCCTGTGCTTTCCTCACATCCTTCACCAATTGAAATGAAGATTCATAATAGGAAATTTAAATGATCAGTAATAAAAATACATTTAAGAAACACATCTGCCATTTGCTAGAGTCAAAAGAGATTTCAGTCTTTAATGACTTTTTTCTCTGCAAATTTTAAGTGGAGTTTCAGGTTGAGTCTTCCAACTATTGGCTTTGCTATGTGGATGTCCTGTGTTGGCTCAGGGATGGAGGCATAGCATTTGCCAGGTCTTGTTCATTATCCTGGGGGCATGAGTCATTACAACATATAGAAGAACTGTTCCTGGAAGCATACGAGTCTCATCCCTGCAAGTAACAACATCAGGAAGACAGGAAGGCTTTGGAAGAAATTCAGTCCTATTTGTCTTGAAAGCAATCTATGTTTCTCTCGTCCTGGAATGAAGCAATTCTTGAAGTTGGGGAAAAGGGTATGTAGGTGACATAAAGATAATTGCTAAGAAAGTATAACCGCATAGCAATATTATTTCCTTAAAACCACACAACTCACATACATTAAAAAATTATGTATATTTTTATATTGGTGTGGTACAGCACTTTCTGACCACTCTCACTGGTCAGATCCTAAGGATGAAAGACAAAACAAGGTCATATCTTCTTTTATACCTTCTACCTCCCAGCCAGGGCTGCATGTGGACCAGAAAATAAACCCCACCTGATCCTAGTCAAGACTGCCTGATTTGACAAAAATAGCTCCAAAATAGCCCTGAAACATCAAGATTAGCACAAAAACAACCAGAACAGAGTGTCTAGGCACTTGACCTGGCACCTCCACTTACATAGTCTTATTCAATTTTCCATGACTTGAATGTTATTGCTATTCCCATTTTTTAGGTGAAATGTCATAGACAGAAGCAAGACATTGGGTCTGGTGTATCTGCTCTTTGACTCCACCCTCTGCAGGGTGCTACCTCCACAGGCTTGGACTGACTGGACAACAGGAAAAGTGGTCTGTGTGCATACCATTAGGCAAGTGGGCAAGCGAAGATATTATCTGGCAGGCTCAGCTCTAGAAGAGTAACTGAGTAGCTCTTTTCCTTTCTGCCTCTCCAAACCTGGTAACAGGGACAAATGCCAGAATAAGAGAAGACTTCAGCTGGTATGAATAATCTCCTTCATATGCTGGAGGATGGGAAATACATAGATATAGATAGTCTGTCATTAAAATAACCCCATTTTTCTAAGCTGCTAATAGGATTATTCAAAATGTTTAAAGCAAAATCCCAAAGCCTGTTATTGGTTTGCCAAAGAACTAAGTCCTTTTTTATTTTAATCTTTCTATGAATGTCAATTCTGAGTCGAGCAAACAAATTGGCACCAGTTTCTTAGCTCTGCTGGTCACTAGGCAGCCAAAGACATCCTGATTCTAATATGTTTCAACCACATTAAGACAGGGACCCTTCTCTGTCTCTCTCTACTTGGACCACATTGTCTGCACTGCTCACACCTCTCACAGTCTGTGGCAGCTAGACAGCTGTCCCTTCCGTCCCAGATCCCATGACATGTAAGCAATCCCTGATCTTTTGCTATAATCAATTCAGATTCATTTTTTAAATTTCCAAGGTCAAGAACATGAAGGGAGGGTCAATTGAGTACATTCTAAATGCTCAGTGAATATTTGAGATATAAAAGAATTGATAAATGACTGACTGCTGCACATTGGCAAGTCTTATTTCTTCTCAACCAGGTTCTATGCATCTATGTCATGCATCCATAGATTTCTACTCCAAACACAAGCTGATAAAACCAGAATTCACCTATCCTTATACATGATGGTGCTCAAAGTTTTAAAGTAATGGCAGGAAATTATAGAGTAATAATGGAATTATATTTAGTTTTTGAATATTACTTCCTCCTGTAACCTTATGATACAGCACATACATAATGCAAATATGACATAGTGACATACTACCCAGGAGGATGGTGAGGTTCTCTAAATTATGTTTGGAAGCTAAGTCATTTGACTGAAATTTGGTAAGAAGTGTTGATATTATGGTAAAAGAGACAATTAGTATAATAGGGTCATTAAATTGGCAATGGAAGAAAGCACTACAACACATTCCCCCAAAGTAATCAGAGTGCCCTAAAATGAGAGGCAGACAGTGATACTAAAAGAGACTTAACCTACTCTACCTCATTTTGTAGTTCCGTTGGGTCTGGATTGCAGCTGAATCTGTATCTAGGGAGGACTTTGAGTATGTCCGCTACACTCAGATGCCTGCATTCTTGGAGCTAAGTAATTCAAAGACCAGGAAGAGATGGTAGACATGCTGAGCAGGGAAGGGAGAGGTGAAAATGCTAAGAGAGCAGAAAGGAAAAATGGGTGCTCAGTGAAAATTTGTTGATCAAAAATATGGGGAGGGGGATTGAAAAGAAACTAATAGTGGTTGAGAATTATTTTTATTGTAACAAAAATTTGAACAGAGATTTCATCTTATATTGAGAAAACTGAAACTATCACATGTAAACTCTCTTGTTCTCTGGATGTCAAATCAACATATCTGTTTTCCCTTCATTTATCTTTTTTCCTCCTACAGTTGCAATCCCATCCACTCATTTACTTCAGTGAAAAGAAATGGTCATCCTTGCTTCCTCCTGCTCTTTCACCCCACCAACAAAAGCTACAGAAATTCATGACACTACTTCATCTGCCTTACTAGGTCCCACCTCCATGGTCATTACCTTCATCAGGTCAGTCCTTTTCTTTTGACTGGCTAAAATGCTGCTTATCCTTTTCCCTCTCTAAGCCCTTCCTGACCACTGTCTAAAATAAACCCTTCCCTACATCTGCCATCCTCTTCTCCAAAGACTTTTCACAGATTATAATTATCCAATTTATGTGGCTTTGTTCCACCTGTTCATGGATCATCCACTAGAATGTAAGCTCCCAGCCGGCAGGTGCCATGTGAGACTACTTCATTCCTGTGCTATTTCCAGAATCCTGTATTGTACCTCCAATATAATAGGCTTTTGATGAGAAAACTTCAGCAATTCAGATGAATTTATAAATAAAATTCAGAAGTGATATAATTATAAACAAATCCACTTTTATGACTTTCAGGACATATATTCCTGACGAGACCTAATTTATTGGATGGATAAGATTCATTTATAGCTGGCAGCATCTATTTGTAGCCATCTGCATCCCAATAATTAATGCCAAGTTCTTAGAAACAGTCAGCTCCCTTAAGAAAGTAGGATCTGTGTTTAAATTTAATAGAGGTAGACTGGTTAGTATGAGAACTTGACTGTATTGTCTTGAGTTGTTAAGTTTTCTCACATGTGAGAGTCTTTTTAAACCAAGTGTAGGCTCTATAATAAGGAGGGATTTGCCCTATATTTTCTCTTTATTAAAAGTTAAAAGTCTTAAGCTTTTCTTTCAGGTAATCTAAGCAAAGAACATACCCTTCTTGTAAGACATAAAGGTTTCATGTGTGTCCATGTTTGTGTGATGGTGACAGTCCATTATTGTCCCAGCCATGCCTATGGATAATGTGTTACAATCTCATATGATATGTTAATCTAGGTGGTAAGTGTTTCTACTATGCCTCCCTGGTATTTCCGTTTGCTCTTCAGAATGTAATTTGAAATAAAAATGTGGCTTCGTTTTACATAAAAAGTTTAAAATGTTAATTCCATGAGAGCAGGCGACAAGGTCTGTTTTGCTCAGTGTTGATTTACCTGTCAGTCCAGAAACAGGGTCTGGCGCATTGGAGGTTCTCATGATAGCTCGACTTGGGTGATTTCCCTGGGACTTTGCCTCCTCTCCCTAGTCCAGTCCTTCACTGGACTCAAAGTAGATACTCACAAAATAAATACCTTCTGATTTTCCTTGACAGCCTCAGTTCTGCCAAGTCACTATTTTTAAAGGGCTCTGTTCCTTCAACTAAGCCCTTTCTGGAAAATATCTTCCTGTGCTTTGGCTACATGTTTTATCTTCAGATAGTATTTTTGTTCATTTATTCATATGTGCATACATTGTTTGGGCCATTTCTCCTCCCTTCTCCCTGCTCCCTCTCTCTGCTCCCCCAACTCCCTTGCTTCCAGGCAGAACCTCTTCTGCCCTTTTCTCCAATTTTGTTGAAGAGAAGACATAAGCAATAATAAGAAAGACATAGAACTTTTGCTAGCTGAGATAAGGATAGCTATACAGAGAGATTCCTAGCATTGCTTCCATGCACAAGTGTTTACAACCCGAACTGATTCATCTCTATCTGACCTCTTCACTACTTCCCAGTCACCTTCCCATACTGACCTCTGTCATTTTAAGGTTACTGTATTAGCTCCTCTGCAGTAGGGACATCAAAAACTTTCAAGTTTTGGTTTTCCTACCTATCCCCATTCCTCCCATATGTGCTCTCCCCTTAGTGTGTGACCGAAGTCCAACAACATTGCTGCATTTGGCCTAGATCTAAAGTCCACATATGAGGAAGAACATACAATTTTTGGTCTTCTGAACCTGGTTAACCTCACTCAGGATGATGTTCTCCAGTTCCATCCATTTACTTGTGAATGATAAGATTTCATTCTTCTTCATGGCCGAGTAAAATTCCGTTGTGTATAATTACCACATTTTCTTGATCCCTTCGTCAGTAGTGGGGCATCTTGGCTGTTTCCATAACTTTTAATAACTTGGCTATTATGAATAGTGCTGCAATAAACAAGGGTGTGCAGGTGCCTCTGGAGTAACCTGAGTCAAATTCCTTTCAGTATATTCTTAGGAGTGGGACTGCTGGATCATATGGCAGATCTATATTTAGATTTTTAAAAAGCTTCCATACTTTTTTCCAGAGTGGTTGCATTAGCTTGTATTCCCATTAGCAGTTTACAAGGGCTCCTTTTTCCCCACATCCTCGCCAACACCTGTTGTTGATGGTGTTTCTAATGATGGCTATTCTAACAGGGGTGAGGTGGAATCTTAGTGTGGTTTTGATTTGTTTTTCCTATATGCCCAGAGATGGTGAGCATTTTATCATGTGTTTTTTGGCCATTTTAATTTCTTCTTTTGAGAAAGTTCTGTTTAGTTCAGTTGCCCATTTCTTTATTAGTTCATTGATTTGGGGAGAGTTTAGTTTTTTGATCTCCCTGTATATTCTGGTTTTCAGTCCTTTGTCTGATGTATAACTAGCAAATATTTTCTCCCACTCTGTGGGTGGTCTCTTCAGTTTAGAGACCATTTCTTTTGTTGTGCAGAAGATTTTTAATTTCATGAAGTCCCATTTGTCCATCCTTTCTCTTAGTTGCTGGGCTGCTGGAGTTCTATTGAGGAAGTCCTTGCTTATACCTATTACTTCCAGAGTATTTCTTTCCTGTACTAACTTCAGAGTGTCAGGTCTGATATTAAAGTCCTTAACCCATTTTGAGTTGATACTAGTAAAGGGTGATAAACATGCATCTAGTTTCAGTTTTTGCAGGTTGATAACCACTTTTCCCTCTTTGGCGAAGAGGCTGTCTTTTCTCCATCAGATGTTTTTGGCACCTTTGTCAAAAATAAGGTGGGCATAACTGTGTGGATTCATATCCAGGTCCTCTATTCTGTTCCACTGGTCTTCATGTCTGTTTTTGTGCCAGTACCATGCTGTTTTTATTGCTATTGCTTTATAATATACTTTGAAGTCAGGTATTGCGATACCTCCAGCATTGTTCTTTTTGCTTTGTATTGCCTTGGCTATTCGTGGTAGCTTGTGTTTCCAAATGAACTTTAGGGTAGATTTTTCAATCTCTGAGATGAATGTCATTGGGATTGTGATGGGAATTGCATTAAACATGTAGATTGCTTTCGGTAGTACAGCCATTTTTACTATGTTGATTCTACCAATCCACGAGCATGGGCAATCTCTCCACCTTCTGTAGTCTTCCTGGATCTCTTTCTTCAGGGGTTTGTAGTTCTCCTTGTAAAGGTCATTCACATCCTTTGTTAAGTTTACTCCCAAGTATTTTATTTTTTTGAGGCTATTGTAAATGGAATTGATTCTATATATTCTTTCTCAATTTGTTTGTTGATGGTGTATAGAAAAGCTAATGATTTTTGTAAGTTGATTTTGTATCCTGCCACCTTGCTATAGTTGTTTATGGTGTCTAGGAGGTTTGGGGTAGAGTTTTTTGGGTCTTTAAGGTATAGGATCATGTCATCTGCAAATAGGGATATTTTGACCATTTCTTTACCTATATGTATTACTTTTATTTCTTCTTCTTGCCTAATTGCTCTGGCTAGGAATTCTAGGAGTCCGTTGAATAGGAGTGGGGATAGTGGGCATCCTTGTCTTGTTCCTGATTTTAGGGGAAATGATTTCAGATGTTCTCCATTAAGTATGGTGCTGGCTTAGGTTTGTCATATATAGCCTTTACAATGTTGAGGTAAATTCCTTTTACTCTTAGTTTTCTTAGAGCTTTTATCATGAAGTGGTATTGGATCTTATCAAATAGATAAGATTTTTCTGCATCTGTTGAGATGATCAAATGGTATTTGTCTTTGCTTCTATTCATGTGCTGTATTACATTTATATATTTACGTAATTTGAACCACCCCTGCATCCCTGGGATGAAGCCAACTTGGTCGTGGTGAATGATCTTTCTGATATGTTGTTGGATTCAGTTTGTCATTATTTTATTGAGGATTTTTGCATCGATGTTCATTAAGGAGATTGGCCTATAGTTCTCCTTTTTGGAGGTGTCTTTGTCTGGTTTTGGGATGAGTGTAACTCCGGCTTCATAAAATGAGTTAGGCAGTGTTCCTTCCCTTTCTATTTGTGGAAAAGTTTAAGGAGGGTTGGTATCAGTTCTTCTTTAAACGTCTGATAGAATTCAGCAGTGAACCCATCAGGTCCTGGACTTTTCTTTGTTGGGAGGCTCTTGATTGCTGCTTCAGTTTCGTTTTGTGTTATAGATCTATTCAGATGATTAATATCCTCTTGGTTCAATTCTGGATGGTCATAAGTATCTAGAAATTTGTCCATTTCTTCAAGATTTTCAAATTGATATGAATATAGGTTCTCAAAGTAGTCTGTGATAATTTCCTGGATTTCCATGGTGTTCTTTATTATCTCTCCTTCTGCATTTATGATTTTACTGATTTGGGTTTTTTCTCTCCTCATTTTAGTCAGGTTTGCCAGGGAGCTGTCAATCTTGTTTATTTTTTCAAAGAACCAGCTTTTTGTTTCATTGATTCTTTGTTTTTTGTTTCTTTGGTTTCTATTTCATTAATTTCAGTCCTTTTTTTATTATGTCTCTCCTTCTGCTTGTTTTGGGATTTGCTTGTTCTTGTTTTTCTAAGAGTTTGAGATGTATCATTAGGTCATTTATTTGACATCTTTCTGTCCTTTAATATATGCACACAGGGCTATAAACTTTCCTCTTAGGACAGCCTTTGCTGTGTCCCATAGGTTCTGGTAGGTTGTGTTTTTATTTTTGTTAACTTTCAGGAACCTTTTATTTTCCTCTTTTATTTCATCCATGACCCATTGATCATTGAGCAATGTGTTGTTCAGCTTCCAATTGTTTGCATGTTTTCTACTGTTGTTTTTGTTGTGGATTTCTAGTTTTAATGCATTGTGATCAGATAGAATGTATGGGATTATTTCTATTTTCTTATATTTGCTGAGGCTTGCTTTGTGCCCTAAGATATGAGAAGGTTCCATGGGCTGCTGAGAAGAATGTTTATTGTGCAGATGTTGGATGAAATATTCTGTACACATCAGCTAGGTCCATTTGATGTATGGTGTGATTTAGTTCTAGAATTTCTTTAATGATTTTTTGTTTGGATGACCTATCTATTGGTGATAGGGGGGTATTAAAGTCTCCCATTACCACTGTGTTGGAGTCTATATATACTTTTAGGCCCTTCCAAGTATGTTTGATGAAATTGAGTGCACTGACATTGGGTGCATATAGTTTGATAATTGTTTTTTCCTTTTGGTGTATTTCACATTTTATTAGTATGGAATATCCTTCTTTATCTCATTTGATCAATGTAAGTTTGAAGTCTACTTTGCCCTAGGTAAGTATTATTGCTCCTGCCTCTTTTGGTGGGGCCATTGGCTTGGTAAATCTTCTTCCAGCCTTTCACCCTAAGCCAGTGCTTGTCAATGAGATGGGTCTCCTGTAAACAACAGATTTTTGGATCTTCCTTTTTAATGCAGTTTGACAAATGGTGTCTTTTGATGGGGGAGTTAATTCCATTAATATTCAGTGTTAGTATTGATATGTATGTGGTGATTCTTGTCATTTAGTTGTTTTTGTCATTTAAGGTTTTGATTGTGTGCAGCTGAGTCAATTTTACTCTCTGATTCCTTGTCTTTTCTTCTTCTGTAGTTTGGTGTTTCCTGTCCTCTCATGGTTTTGCTTGCTTTTATATTCTGTGTGCAGAATTCCTTGAAGAATCTTTTGTAGTGGGGGGTTGATGGTCATATATTGTTTTAGTTTCTATTTATCGTGAAGACTTTTATTGCTCCATCTATTGTGAATGATAGTTTTGCTGGGTAGAATATCCTAGGGTTGAAGTTGTTTTCATTCAGTGCCTGGAGTTCCTCACTTCATCCCCTTCTTGCTTTTAAGGTTTCCGTTGAGAAATCTGCTGTGATCTTGATAGGCTTACCTTTGTATGTTATTTGTTTTTTCTCTCTACAGCCTTCAACATTCCTTCTCTATTCTCTCTGCTTGTTGTTTGAATGATAGTATGTCATAGGGTAGTTCTATTTTGGTCAAGTCTGTTTGGTTCCCTGAAGGCTTCCTGTACTGAATGGGCATAGTTTTCTCTAGGTTTTGGAAGTTTTCTGTTATTATTTTGTTGACTATATTATGAATTCTTTTGCTTGCCCCTCTTCTCCTTCTTTAATGCCCATGATTCTCAGGTTTGTTCTTTGATGGAGACAGTGAGTTCTTGCATATTCCTTTTACATGTCTTGAGTTGTTTGACTAATAGCTCTTCAGTTTTTCCTTTAATTTCCATTTCATCTTCAAGTTCTGAGATTCTGTCTTCTTCTTGTTCTAGTCTGCTGGAGTAGCCTTCCATTGTGTTTTGTATTTCTGTTTCATTCTTTTTTCTGAGGTTTTCCATGTCATGGGTCACTTCTTCTTTAATATTGTCAATTTTCATCTTTAATTCACCTATCTATTTATAGTGTTCTCTGCTTCACTTTGGTGTTCATTTAGGGATCCTATGAGTTCATTTATTTGTTTCTGTGTCTTCTCGTATTCTTTATTTTTGGTGTCTTGGAATTTGTTGAGTGCCTCTTGTATGTTTTGACCATGTCTAGTAACATATCCATGAAATTCTCATTGATTACTTGCAGAATTTCTTCTTTGAAGATGTTCTTGTGGGCATCATTGCATTCGTTGGCATCATTTATCTTTGTTTTGTTGGAGCTTGGAACTGGGTATTTGTTTTCTTCATTTCCTTCTGAATCCTGTATTAAATTATTTTGGAGGGGAGAATGGTTTCCATCCTTTTTTTGTCTTCCCATTGCTCTACTTGGTGCTGTGTAACTATGTTCTTGATGGGCTATTGGTGGTTTCAGTCACCTGTTTTCTTTTCCTTGGTTAAATTTTGTTTTGTGGGTGCATTGGGCTTTTAGCTATTATACCCAATTATATTGGGTATAATTTATTATTCACTAACTTACAATAGTAAAACTAACAAAATAAAACAAAACAAAAAAAAGAAATCAACAGGGGGAGATGAACAAATAAGAAACAAAACAAACAAATAAACACACAAACAAACTCCAGGTTTGGGAACAATAGAATTTCAGTCCTAGTAGTTCTGGTGTTACTCCTTCAGCATCTAGTCAGTGATGATATTTAAGCAGAGGCTCTGTCTTAGTCTCACCAGGTGGTTGAGGAGTTTCACCAGTTTTTCTTCTGTCTTTCAGTGACAGCTGCTTAGTGAGCTCTTCCCTCAGTGAGGTATGGCTTGTCCTCAGGTTCCAGAGATCAGCTCTGTAGCCCAACGGCCATCCTGTTTTGGAGTTGGATTTTCACTGTGTTGGTTTTCTGGGGGCTTGTTTATTTGCCTCACTCCCTTTCTCTGGGGCAAGGTCAGTGATCCACCAGCCGACCCCTTGCTGTCAGCATGTTGTGATGGTCTGCTGATTGTTTTTAAATTTTGCAGTGTCGTTTGACTTTGGATGTTGCTCACTGGCTCAGGAGATGAATTTTGTGGACCGCTATCTGCTCTATTTCATGCAGCAGATTATCACCTGCCTGCTGTCAGCCCTTCTGCTTTTCTAGTCTTTGTTTACTGAAAGTTCTTGTGGAGATCAGCTCCTTGCTCTCCCCCCTTCTCTGGTGCACTTACAGCACTCCCCCTCCTCTGCTGTGTGTTAGTTTTCAGTTTCTTGTTTATGTTCAGTTTTTTGTTGCATTTTATTTTGTTTTTTTGCAGGGCAAGGGGTCAGTCTGCCCAGGGGGCTATGCTGGTTTATTCCAGGGGTTACTGGGGGAATACTGCATGACACTTGGTGCTCACCTGTTGGTCTGCCAAATATTTCCTAAGCGGGTTTGGAGCTGACATCTGGCAGAGCTAGAGCCCTTCTGTTTTCTCAGTGTTACGTGGTGTGGAGAAGCTTTCTATGGGATAGGGGTTCAGAGTGTCAAATTTTGATTCTTCTTGGTGCTTTATTTCTGCCAAGTGTGGTTCCAGTGTCTCAGCAAGATTTTTGATTTATGGAGCTCACACTGTCTGGTTCTGCACCCTAGTCACCATCTTGGATCCCCCCTAGTTTTTCTTTTTTTTTTAAAGCAGCCCAAGCAAACAAGTGTCTAAGGATCTCAAAGAATCATTTAGGTCTGTCTGGGTCACATGGTGTCCAAAGGATCTGGGTCCTGCAGTGTCTTCAGGAAAGAGAATTACCCATCTCAACTCCATTCAACACTTCCAGAGTTAACACTTTATGCATTTAGTCTTGTATCTTTTCTGCTCCCAGATAACTCAGAAATGGTTGTATTAAGAATGTCTAACTTGGCCTTTAGGTAACCATCAATGCAGAAGGCAGCAGAGTTACATTTGAAGGAAAAAAAATGGTTAAAAGATAAAGAGCACAACAAACTAGCATTCCTCCTTGTAGGGGAACATGTACACATTTTCAAAACACTTTCCATCAAGAAGGTGGCTTGATGTTTTCTGCATATTCACATGGCCCCTCTGCATTCAGAATCTCACAGCAGGGGGAACCATTCCATGTTTATAGCTCTAGTCCTGTGTTCTATCGTTTGGGCTCAGATTCTGTTCCTGCCACTCACAAATGTGGGACCGTGCACAAACCACAAAGCTCTTGAAAGTTGTTTCTCCCTCTAGAATGAGGTTGTTAATAGTATCTGTGTTACAGAGCTGTGGGTGCAGGTTTGCCCATGGTAATACTTCCAATAGGGCATAGTGCATAGTAACTGCTAATAAAGGTTACACATACCATCATTATCATCATTTTCTTCTTCATCATCATCATTGACAGTCCTCACCCCTCTCCTCTCCTCGAGCCAGCAGTATGGTATATCAACACCATAAATTAGGACTCATGACCACTCTCCTCCCCATTCCCTGATGTAGGCTTTTGGCAGCCAGCACCTGGATAAGGACACCAGCTCCCAAGCGAGGCAAGTAGAAGCTCCCTCTGAGCTTCAGCCCACCCACCCCACATTCCTAATGCTCTCAGCTTGTGTTTCCTCTTCGATTCTGGTTGCTGCTGTTGTCAGTGTGAACATCCCTCTGCCCTCACTTACCTCTTACCCAGTCTGGGATCCTTTATAATTACCTCACTTTTCCCACCTCACATCCATGCTTCCTCTGCATAAATACAGTTTAATACCACTTTCTACATGATGTTTTCCCTACTAGCTCAGATATGCAGCTCTGAATTTTTCTAACCCTTTGTAACCTATTTCTCTCTTTTAGGGACTCAGACACAATCTTATTCATGATTAATGTAGACTGCTCAATTGGAAAGTAAACAAATCTTGATTCTGTCTATGTAATTTTGGGGAAATAAGTTATTTAAATTCCCTAGGTCTCAATATACCACATGTAAAATGGAAATATATATATATATATATATATATATATATATATACATATAAAATGTAAATATATACATACATATGTGTGTATATATATATAATGGAAATATATACATACTTGTATACCTTGAACAGTGATTTAAGTGAGCTACTGTAAAAAAAAAAAGCCACACAGTATAGGGCCAGGTTCAGTTGAGGCATTTAATAAAGAGTGGTTTCATTTTCCTGTGTATATGTCTGTGACTCATTAAAGGCAAGTCTTATACATTTCTTTGCATGCTGCATGCTGTCTAGAACAGTCAATATCTGTTTAAGGACTGAATACATGTGTAAACTATATTTCTACTCACAAATCTCTTCCTACCTCAATTAGTGTGTTTGCTATCTTGTCATTCTGGTGATGGTGGTGGTAGTATGTGCATGTGCGTGTGTTTTGGGAACTCATCTACTAGACTCACCCTTATATTTAAAATAATTAGAACTCTCTTGGGGATTCTAAAATTGACTTCCAATACCAAGGTGTCACCAAGACTGAATTTCTTCCATTAGAGATGTTCTCATGTAAGTTAAGGGTTAGATTCTCCCAGCAGTCATTTCTAAATGTCACAACCTTGTATGGAGGTCACTAACATCTTAATGTGAATTCAATTTTCAGGTATTTTTTCCTTCCTGCAAAGAAACAGTAGGCTAGTTGAGGAGTAGGTTTCCATACATGGGGAAATGACAAGCTGGGTATTGCAGACAAACTTTACACCTTGTTTGAGACAAATTCTCATGGAAAGGGGATGATCTTTCTTCAAAGGTATTGAGCTATCCCTAAAAATTTACCAAAGCAGATGCTCTCTCTCCCCAAAACCTTCAGAGCTGTTTGAGAAGAAACTAGATATGGGCCATTAACATGTTTTTTTAAGTAGTACTGGGATTTGAACTCAGGAGCTCACGTTTGTGAGGCAGTGTTCTACTACTGTAGCCATGCCTCCAGACCTTTTTGCTCTGCTGATTTCGAGGATAAAGTCTCACTTTTTTGGCAGGCTGGGCTGAACTGTGATCCTCTTATTTTAAGCTTCTTGCCCTGGCTGGAATGATAGGTTACACCATCACACCCAGCTTTTTTTCTATTGACATGGGGTCTTCTGAACTTTTTTGCCCAGGCTAGCCCAGAACCATGATCCTCTTGATCTCAGCATCCCAAATAGTTAGGATTACAAATGTGAGCCACCGGTGCCTGGCTTTTAACATTCATTCTTATGGCCCCAGTACTTCCATTAAATTCTTTCTCACAACTGGCAAGAGGCAGAAGTTACTCTTCTTGAACTAAAACAATGTACTTATTTGCATGTAGCTGCCACTTGCTTCAGTGGGACACTATGATGATCAAATGCCTCAAAATCTACCATCTGCTCCTAGCATGGAGCAGAGATGTGATAAGAAAATGATATTTAAAAAGGAAATAAGAATGAGTTTCCAGAACAATCTGAGTAGTCTGTGTTGTTGTCTTTGATTATTATTATTTGCTTTCTAAGCACTCTTAAACTAGTCCTCCCCCTACCTTGGATAATGGTGATTTAAAGCTTCCATTGTAGAAGGTCTTGTAGAATACTCCTTGTTGTAGTTTTGCTATTACTTCCAAACAAATTGCCTTAAATTCAGCAGCTTAAAATAACATAAATGCCTTATCTTGTAGTTTCCATGGGTCAGTAGTCTGGGCCTAGGTTAATCAGGCCCTCTGCTCAGGATTTAACAGGATGAAAACAAGGTATTGGCAAGGGCTTCCTTCTCATGTGAAGCTCAGAGTCATCTTCCCAGCTCACTGGTTGTTATAAGAATTGGTCTCCTCACAGGCATAGGTCTGAGGCTCTCACTTCTAAAGCTACTCACTGTCCTTGCTTCTTGAACCTCTCCACAGCATAGCAGTTTTCTCCTTTGTGATTAAAAGTATAATGGCTGCTGGTGGTTCTCCTCTGGGGGAAGGACCAAGCCTTACTTAAGACCTACCTGCTGATTGAGTCAGTCTACCCCAGAGAATCTCCCTTCCCACTGATTATCCAACAGTCCACTGATGAGAGACTGCTTCCACAAAATCTTCTGATTTTTATCACATATTGCATTTATGGCACTCTCAAGGGACTGACTGTCCCATCATTCTCAGACCCTACTCACAAGGGAAAAGGATTACACGGAGCTCATACAAAGGAAAGAAGAATTCTTGGGGTCTGGCTTAGGATTCCATATATTACATCCACCATTCTGGATTTGTCTGATTGACTTCATCTGTCCATTTCCTTGGGATCAAATCAAATGAAACATTTTTTATAAACTTACTAGTACAATGCTTCAAGCAGTTTTTTTTTTTTAATCTCCAATGTCTTTGGTTTTTCCTCACCTGCTTCTATTCATGAACATATTCTACTCATTCCATCACAGAACCCCAGGCCTATTCCACTTCTTCTAAGATGACAACAGAAAGAATTTGCCTGCTGAAGCTGCTCCACATTTGTCTAGTGGCTCTAATACCATCATCATGTTTACTGACTTTAATGGGTATGCCCCAGGTATCTCTTAGTCCATTTTGGCTGCTATAATGAAATACCTTCGACTGAGTAATGTATATACAATAGAAATTTATTGGTCACAGTTTTGGAGGTTAGGAAGTTCAATATCAAGGCACCAGCAGATGTGTTGTCTATTGAGGGCTGCTCCCTGCATATAACATGGCATTGTCTTGCTGCATCCTTGCCTGATAGAAGAAGTAAACACTGAAGACTCACATAGCAAAAGAGGGCAAGGCATCTCCCTTTAACTCTTTTACAAGGGCACTAATCCCACTCACAAGGGTGAGCCTTCATGACTTAATCACCTCCTACAATACCTCCCCTTAGATATTATGTTCCAACATGTGAATTTTGGGAGACCATATTTAAAGCATAGCAACCCAATATCAGGTACTTGTTGAGAATGTAGACTCGGGAGTAAGACTTCCAGAATTCAAAGTCTGACTTCAGCACTTACTAGCATATGACTGAGCTCTCCATATTCTCACATATAAAATGTAGCTATGAACATCTCCACATCAGGCCCAACTTCAACTTTTTTAGGGCCTAGAGCAAGAGTACTAATAGTGCCCAATGTGTGACAATATGTCAAAACACTCAAAAGTAAAAATTAAGATAACAAATGATTAGTGAAACATGTTCTATCCTCTAACTATAACAAATACACTTTCATATTGACCTGGAAGCACCAGCCTTAAGTTTAGAATTCTTTAGACCTCCATGAAGTTTCTCCTCAAATGTGATCACATGCAAGAAATATATCCCAGGCTTTTGTTCATGGCTCATACTCCCTCCCTTCTCATCCCTGGCTCAATCTCACATCACATGCTAACAGCCTAGCCCACCTGAAATTCTCTGCCTACAAGCCACACAGATAGTCAGCCATGGCATAGAGACCAATAATCATGCTATACATAGTCTGCATAAGATGGAACAGGTAAGAGGCTCACTGGATTGGGCTTGGGATGTTAGGTCTCCCAGTGGAGGCCTCTGTTGTCTAAAGGTAGTAGTGACCTGTTTCTTAGAGTAGCAGTGACAAATAAGTTTTGAGTGCATAAATCATGTTTTGCTACATGACAAGCTTTTAGTGCAGGTTAACTTTTATAATTTTCATATCCACTGTGGATTGAGAGATGGAAAAAGGGATTGGTATATTCCCAGTTTCAACATCTGGCACCAAATCTTTCTTTTGCACTTCTGTATTTTTTTAGCATCTTCTCAAACTTGAAAACAAACAGAGAAGGAAATCTGCAAGCAAGTTGTTGTGTTTTCAAATCATATGCTGCCAGCAGAGATGACGTTTTATAAACCATGCAAGTCAAATTAAAACCCCTAGATATTTCCCAACTTCAAATAGAGCATGATCAAACCACTGATCACTGATAGGGACAAAACACACATCTCACCATGTTTGACAAGCCAGATTCCTTCAGTTGGCCTGTATTCATTCCCTGTCTCACTGAATCCCTCATTCTGTTTGTGAGTTATTGTTAATTACAGAATAAATCAAGGATACATGCTAATCTGGGCAATCTTGTCTTTGAAATTCTTCTTTTTGCTTTCCCAGTTTGTAGAGAGCTTCATTGGGAAGGTAAATGAATCCTCAGCTGGCAGACTTTGTCTTCCTTAGAATTTAGGTGTGATCTATATTCAAATGACAGTTTAATGAGCCTTTTCCTATTTCCAGAAACCTTATCACATCATTAAAGTGTAGAAATGAATAATACATCTAGCAGTTGGATTAAACTGAACTTGAGACCTGATGCATCTTCAAAGGGGGAAAAAAGGGAGCAGAGGCAAAATTGAGAGATGTTCAGCTAAAGAGAAGGGGTTAAATGAGGAGGGCAGGAAGGGCTATTTTTATTCTGATGTATCAACATAGTTAAATGTCATCAATATTTTTCAAAGTCTTAAAGTAGCATTCCTATTTCTCTGGGCATAAGCTAGAAGAGAATCTTGGAAAATGTCCTGCTGCCAGTCATCATACCGAGAGTGAAGTTTGCCTTCATGACTCCATCACAAGCAAACTGCGAGCTGGTGACATTAGTGCCCACACCAATTCCAATTGCTTCTCAAGGGTGGAGTTGCTCAGTGAACAGACACCCGAGTTCTGGTGTCAGAATTTCTTCTGTGTCCTTGGGTTTAGTGGCTTGATCTATTTGAGACTCAGTTTTTCCATCCATAAAAATAAAAATGACAAATACACCTGCTTTGATGGATTGTGGGGAAGTTTCAAATAGGCAACATAGACTGAATTCTTAGCTCAGTGCTTCATACACAGTAAGAGCAGGTATCTTTCAGCTATTCCTTTTCATTCCTTGATATCTACCCAGGCTGTTTCCTCCTTCCTAACCTTCAGTCAGGACCACTCTCTGGCCTCAATTCCCCAACCCTTTCTCCTTCTAAGAACTACTTCACATCATTCTGCTGAGATATTCTGCCTGACACCCCAGTCAGATCACATGCTTTCTTCTTCCAACTTCCCTGTTGACCTTGACATGCTTTTTTGTGATCAAATTAACACTTGGCTGAGATCTTGTGCATTCTTTAAAATGTTGGTTGAATGAGTCCAGATTCACTTATCTTTCATTCTTGATGTTTAAGAATACATAGGTGACAGCACATTTCCAGGTGGCCTCAGGGCTCTCTGTGCAATGCATGCAGGTGCACATGTTAGTGACACAGAATTCCTCAGTGCCTAGCGCAAAACCCTTTGATAAGTGCAATCAGGACAGCATACATTCTAGTCTCCACCAGCCACATCCAGAATGAGCATTGCAATGACACATTGAGTCTGCTCTCTATGTCACTGCCCTGGACCAAGTGTCCTAAAGAGGAGGTGAGTCTAGAAGGCACCAATGATCCCTCTGTTTCTCTTGCATATCACGTTATTCTTATAAGAGAAAGGCGAGGGAGAATTGAGACACACAGAGGGGAAACCTCTGAAGATGGAGGCAGAAATTTGAGCAAGGCATTGATAAGCCAAGCAGTAGCAATGATAGTTGAAAGCTACCAAAGGCTGGCAGAATTCTCTCTCAGGGCCTCTAGGAAGAAACTAACCTACTGACACCTTGATTTAAGCATATGGTCTCCAAAACTTTTAAGAGCAAATATTTCTGTTGTTTTAAGCTACCGAATTCTTCATAATTTGTTTTAGGAAAGTAATACAGAGGCATAAGATGAACTAATGTGAAGAAGGTAAAATTCTGTTTTGTTTTGTTTTTTGCCTATGTGGATAAGAATGCTAAACTTATGAAAACTCATGGAGCAGTCTGCTATGTGTAAGAATATATGTATACATGTGTATGTATATCTGTGTGAGGATTTAACTTCAAATAGTAAACATATATATCAATTATATATGTCTGTCTATAATTATTCCTTATTACATTTTAAAAGAAGCTTTCTTATGGTGCAGCAGTCAGGAACAGATTGGTCAGGGCATAGTAACAAATAATCTCCCAAATTCATAACAATAGAGTCTAAATCTCACCCATCCAATATGTCTTTGGGGATCAGCTGCAGCTCTACTTCACAATATCTTCATGAACCAGATCAAATTTTAATTCCTATATAAAGCCTTTCCAGAATTCTCTAGGCAGATAAGTGATACAACAGAAGTGTCTTTCTCCAATTATATTACTTTCATTTTGGTTACTTGCTTGCACATTTGTTTCTGGTACTGGGTATCAATGCACAGATTACAAGAAATCATCTATATGGAGTGTAGCTTAATGATGGAAAGCACTATTTATAGCAGACTTGATGTCAGATAAATTTGGGTTTTAATTTCATTTCTAGTGACCTCCAGTAATTTATTAATTCTTAGCCTGAATTTCCACAACTATAAAGAACATGCTATTGCTAACCTTGAATTGTTATGAGGATTAAAGATTGTAACTAAATGCAAAGTTTTTAAACAATGCAAAGCTATACATATAAGAGGTTCAATAAATATAGACTATGTATTTAATAGTATTGCACACATACTACATGCCAGACTCTGTTGTAAAGCTCTTGGTTAAGTAATGAACATGACAAAGTTCAGGCCCTTAGTAGGCTCAGCTGTTTTTGCTACTATAACTAACTTTTTTTGTTCCACAAACAATAAATCCATAATGAATATTATAGAACCAATGGTACTAGCCTCTGAGTCTGAAATTCCAAACTTACTCCTTGACTACTCTTAACTTCTTATCCTTATCAGATTTCCCTTAATAATTTTCTTCCTGTATTCTCATTATCATTTTTCATGAGTCATTCCTTTAAAAAAATTAGTGTTTGGAGGCGAGTGTTTGAACCTAATCATGTTAGCATTCATACATAATAATCCGTGTTAACAGATGCCCTATTTATGAGGAAATGTAAAGCCATGATGTGGGGAAGTTATTCATCTCATGTTTTTGTTGAAGAAGCAAACCCACAGTAAATTAACTCTGGTCTTCTTGAAATTCTGCATTTAAAGAAATTGTGATAGGAGCTGGGGAGCACATTTTGTCCAATGTAGCATTAATTATTCAGTCATTCTGAATAGGTTTCAATTGCATTACATGGGAAAACGTAAGAGCCCTCCAGTGGCCAAATAATCCCTTTCAAATCCCAAGAGTTATTTACTGCAGGCAGCATCTCCAACCCGATGAAATGCCTGCTTCATCTTCTTGATGGAAAGAAAGAGAGTAAGACATATTAAAGCCTCATTTTTCCATTTTAAAGATGAATTTTGTCTGATCTCAAACATTCAGACAAGGTTGAAGCAAGTTTGAGGTTTTGTATCTTAAAAGAGAGATCATCCTCCTTTATGAAGGCTAACCATGGCAATCAAGTAACATCTTTTTAAATCGAGCATCTACAGAAAGTCCAGCACCATAGTGTGTTTTGTGGAAGGAATTAGCTTATGGGGAAGAGGTGCAGACATCAGTTTCTACCTTTGAGGGACTCAGAAACTGCCAAGGAAGCAAGATTAACTCATTTGGACAACAGAATGATCATTCATAGTGTAATATTGATCTCCTTTGTTAGAAGCCACATTTGATTCTCTCTTCTGAAAAAAGGAAAGAAAGTATCTCATATGAATAAATAAAATTTTATTATCTATTTACTGAGTGCAAGCACCTTACTAGATATCAGAAAAGGGGGAAGAGAAACATAGATGTGGTCCCTATTTCTTGGCACCTGCAGGAGAGAGTAACAATGAATAGGCAATTATAAAAAAAGACGTGATAAATGCTTGAATAAAGTATGGAAACTATAAGAGCACTGGTAAAAAGCATCTAACAAAAAAACTGGAGGGAAAGGCTGTCAAAGATTGCTTCCTAGAATAAATGACATTTAGGCCTCTGCTTAATATAATGAAGTAATCAGTCAGGTTTGGGTTAAAATGCTCTAGAAAGAAGGACTAGTGAATGGGAGCTGCTGAGAGTGCGGATGGAGGTTGAGAGTCAGTGCATGTTGCTGGAGCAGAGGGGTAAATGTTCATAAGAAAGGAGAGGTGGGAGCAATGCTACATAAATGATGCTACTGCTAGCTGTACTTCCCATTGGACTGATATTGAGGCACACAGAAATACATTCTTCCATTATCTCCACCAAATCACCAGGATGTTTCACCAGAATGTACTTTGGGTTACAATTCCAAAATGAATACACATTTTTATTGTTGATCCTTGATTATAGTTCAGATTCACTCCATCCTTAGCTCAGCTCCTTGGTGCAAATTTGGTTTGAATTCTGGTGGTCATTTGCAATTCTGTCAAGAAAATTTAATCATTCTTTCAAGTAAACACTTATTAATCACCCTCTGGACTCTCAGGCCAAAGCCTGTATCAGCCCTAGTTCCAGGAACAACTAGATCCTGGAACGAGGAGCAAGGCCTGGGTCAGACAGGAAGACCATACCATGGAAACCCTAAAGGCCAGTAGTGTTGATACCTCAGCCATCTGAACTGGGCACGTTACTGCTTTTTTTCTCACCTGCAAGAATCAACACAGCAAGACACTGGAAGGGAGTGGTCCAATATCAAAATATTCCAAGAAGAATATCAGGGCAGATTTGGATGTGTAATTTGTCAGTGGGATGAACACCTGTCCTGAGATTTGGACTTGGCCATGAAATAACTCTCCTATCTAATGCTACTGTGTATAAAGCCATCAAAATGAATTATCCACAGGGCCAAACAGAAAGGGCAACAGATTTGACCCATTGACTTGGGAAAAAAATTTTAAGTACCTGGTAGACCTCATAGCCATTGCTATTGAACCTTCCTATGCTTCACTGGCATCCAGAAAATAACCCTGGCAGTCAATGTGGGGAAAAAATTGTTCTTGGAAGGAAATAAATATATCTTCTTTTTTTCTCACAGAAAATAAAAAAACACTTTGTAGGGATGATAAGGAAAATTAGACCTATGAGATACACTAGCCTGAAGGGTCAAAATGGCAGGGTCACTCATTCACACTTGAGCAGAAAGTAATTTGGGTTCAACGGCTTTTTGCTCAGAAGAGGGCAAACCCAGCAACTTCCATCAGCCAGACTGCATGTTACCTGCTGGCAGATGACTTATTGTGGCTGTCATGGATCACAAGGCTGTGGACTTCAAAGGGAAGATCATGTGACATTTTTAATTGAGGAGGATTTTAAATCATAAACAGTACCCCCAGGACTCATGGATCCTCCCATGGTGGTAGCTTAAACTTAAATGCACTTAAAGTTTCTACCCTTGCAACTCTACATTTCTTTCAGGACAACTTTTCAGTGCCAGGCTAGGTCAATCTTCAGTATCAATATCGGGAAAGGTAAAGGGTTAAAGATTCCAGCTAAAGAAGTCTAAGGATTCTGGTAAGTAACTGTGGTGTTAATTCCATCATCCAGTTGTCTTCATCTTCTCCCTAAGTTTCCATTCTTTTTAATTCTGTTTTTTTCAAATTTGTGAGAACACTTTACTTGAGATCTATGCTCTTAACAAAATTTTGAATGCACAATAAAGTATTGTGAAGTATAGACTCAATGCTGTATAGCAGATGTTTAGAACTTATTTATGTAAGGGAACTGAAACTTTATAGTTGTTAACAACAACCCTCTATTTCCCTCTCTCCTAGCCCTGGCAGCCAACATTCCACTGTTTTTTGATGATTTTAAAGGCATTCCTACAACTCAACAGAAAAAAAATAACCCATTTAAAAAAATGGGCAAAGGAATTGAACAGACTTTCTCTGGAGAAAGACATACAGATGGCCAACAGGTGTATGAGAAGGTGCTCAACATCACTAATCATGAGGAAAATCTTTCCCTTAGATTCTGAGTTAATCTTGAGGCCAAAGGAGGAAAAGGAAGAGAAATATATTAGCAAATTTCCAGATCCAAGGGTGCTGACACAGGGTGTTGGGGTGCGGGAGGTATTGAAGCATGTAAATGGGACCAAGTGGGAAACTGGAAAATTGGGGGTAGGGATAGACAGTGATTTCCAGAGAGTATACCCTAGGTATGTGAAGAAAGACAATACTGTGAGGCCCACCAACCAGCAGTTTGGGTCCTGCCTCTGATGTTCAATCAGTCATGACCTCAGCCATATCAAATACTATCCCACTATCAATCTCTTTTCTTTTCTTTTCTTTGGTAGTACTGGCATTTGAACTCAGGGCCTCACAGTTACTAGGCAAGCTTTCCACCACCTGAGCCACACCCTAGCCCTTTTTATTTTAGTTATTTTATTTTTCAGAGAGCATCTCATATTTTTTGCCCAGAGCTGGCCTCGGACCACAATCCTTCTCCAGAGTAGCTGGGAATAGAGGCATGCACCACCATCCTCAGATTGTTCTTTGAAATAATGTCTTGCTAACTTTTTTAAGGCCCCAGCTCGTCTCAAAGTATCATCCTGTTGTCTCTGCTTCCCAATTAGTTTCAGTTTCCTCATTTGGAAAAGGGAGAGAGCAGTGCCTATCCCTGGTAGTTGTTCTGTGGGTTCACAAAGGTAGCAAAGGAATCAAAGAACTCAAATGATAACAGGGTCAGACAATAAGATAAAAGTTAAACTCAGCTAGGTGTTACACAGTAGGGAGAACAGACACTGGGGAAGACTGAAAAATGCACACCCCACCTAAAGTATTTTAAATTTAGTTTTTAAAAAGCCAATCAATATGCATCTGGTAACAAAATATGGTCCACAGACCACCCATTTTATTCCTTAAGGCAATACCTGGTCCTGAAAACAAGGCTGAAATTGCTCCATTATTGTTATTTCCTGCAGGAGAAGCCCCAACTTGTACATTCCAGACCCCTCCAAAGATCCCTGTCCCAAATGAAGACTGCCCATTCGGAGCTGGCTATTTCTCTTTTCTCACAGAGATTGAGGTCCCCCTCACCATCCAGGAAGAACTGCTATTCATAGCTGAAACCTGATCATAGTTGGACACAATCTATTTTTCCAGTTGTTTCCACAGCTTTTTTTCACCTTCCTCACTCTCATCTTGCTGCCAGGTCCCATCCAGGGATTGAGAATTTCAGGCAAGGATGCCCAGATGAAAATGCACCCTGCAGCGAAGTGTCTTCTCAGAGTCATGTCTGGTCTCCTCATACTGGCATTACTGCAGGTCAGAGCCTGGCTGTGTCATCAGATATTCAGGAGGAAAGCTTTGCTCACTATTCAGGACTGGATGGTGGTCTCCAAACAGTGGACTACTGACATGTGGATCACATTGGAAGCGAATTGGGCAGACTTTCACCATTCTCCATGTGAAAGCCTTTTACCCTAGAGACGAAAAATAGCTTCAACTCATGATGATCACCGCTGCAAGCCAACTTAGGCATGTCTTCCAATGTGAATCCCAGACAAGAAACAAAAAATAAAGGACAATACTTCAGGTTTCACCTTTCAACATGGATTGTGTCATTATGCTTATGGTTTTAGGGATACCCAAGCTTCTTGTGTCTACTCTTTACCTGCTATTTCTCCTGGAAATCCTGAAATCCAAGGTATATCTTAGTATGTTTTATGTTGGTATAATAGAACACCACAGATTGGGTAATTTATAAATAAGTTTATTTTTCACAGTCTGGAAGCTGGGACGTACAATACTAAGGTACTGGCATCTGGAAAGGCCTTCATGCTGTGTCACGCGGTGGCAGAAGGCAAGAGCAAGAGGAAACCTGGGTTGTAGCTGTGTGGTAGAGTACTTGCCTATCACGCATGGAGATCCTGGGTGTGAACACCAACACTGCAAAAAGACAGATTTGTTAATCAAATCAAATAAATAAATAAGCAAGAAGGGGGTTGAATTTGCTTTTATGACAAGCCCACTCTTGCAATACCTGACTTACTCATGTGATAATAACATCAATCTCTTTGTGAGGGGCCCTCGTGACCTAATCACCTCTTAGTAAGGCCCACCTCCCACCCTCTTTGCATTAGGGATTATGTTACCAACACATAAATTTTGTGAGCCGCGTTCAAACCACAGTGTTCTACCTTTATCCTTCAAAATTCATATCCTTCCAATGCAAGTTATACTAATTCCATCTCAATAGTCTTCAGGCTTCACTTGTTCCAGTATCAACTGAAAGGTCCAGAGTCCCATCTAAATTAGGTATTGGGTGAGAATCCAGGCATAATTCATTCTGTGGCAAATTCCTCTCCAGCTGTGAGCCTATGGAACCAAAACAAGATACATACTGTCAAAATACAATAGTAAGGCTGGAATAGGCTAGATGGACCCACTCCAAAGAGGAGAACAAGGCAAAAAGAAAGATTTATTGTAGTATGCCTTGCTTACTTCACCCAGGTAAGTCTAAAACCCAACAGGGAAAACAAGATGAAGTTTTAAATCTTAAGAAGAATCACCTTTGACTCCTGTTCCTGGAGTTAGATCTCCAAAACCTCAGGCACCTCCACCCCCTCTGGCTTTTCTGGGTTGACTTTACACTTTAGAGTTGGGGTCTCGTGCTTACAGCTGTCCCAGACTAGAGCTGCATACTAGTAGTGGTCCTACAATTTTGTAGTCAGGGGGGCTATCCTATCCCTGAAACCATTCCGCTTTTCTAAACCTCTGGGTCTGTGGTGAGAGGTGGCTCTGAAGATCTTTGAAATGTCTTTGGGGTCATTCTCCCATTGTCTTAATGATACCCACACTATTCTCCTCAATAAAAGGTCACTTGTTCACATGCTTACCTTTCTGTATTTATATTTCTAAACACATCTTTTCACTTTTCACATGGCCGGGCCACAAATTTCTTCAATTTTTCCATTCTGCTTCTCTTTTAATTATAGATCCCATCTTTAAGTCATTTCTTTCCTCTCACATCTTATTATATGTGGTTAAAAGTAGCCATGAGCTTCTTCCACATTTTCTTAGAAATTTCTTCTATCAGATATTCTGTCTTCCATAAAGCCAATGGGATGGGCACAAGTCAGTCAAGGTTTTCTGCCACCTTGAAATAAGGATAGTTCTTATCCCAGTTTCTAGTGCCTATTCTTTATTTCCACCTAAAATCTCATCAGAATGCTCTTTGTAATCCATATTCCTAACAATATTCTCCTCGCAACCACATTAAGTTATCTCTAGGAAGTCCCAGACTTGCCCTACATCTTTTTTCTTCGTTTGAGCCCTCACCAGAAACACTCTTAATGTTCTCTAAATTCTTTCAGTTTCTAACCATTACTCAATTCCAAAGAAGATTCCACATTTTTAGTTATTTGATGTAGCAATAACCCCATTTTTGGACCAATTTTGAATCTTAGTCCATTTTATGCTGCTGTAACAGAATAGCACAGAATGTGTAATTCATAAAGAAAAGACATTTATGTTTCATAGTTCCATTGGCTGAAAGTCCAATGTCAAAGTGTCAGCATCCAACAAGTACCTTCATGCTGCCTCATCCCATGTGAAAGATGGAAGGACAAGTGAGCATGCAAGAAAGTACTGGAGGAGCCAGAATTACCTTATGACAAACCTGCTCTTGCAATAACTAATCACTTCTTATTAGGCCTCACCTCTGAACAGTTTGCCATGGGTATTAAGTTTCCAACACCTAAACTTCCAGGAACACACTCAAGCTATAGAAACCTTCTAGGGTATTTTCCAGGTTGGACTAGAAAAGATAGCAAGAGATTTCATCCAGCTACCAACAGAAACACTGTATCTACCTCCCCTCCTCCACCTAGACTTCATTAGAGCCATGATTGTTGACAATGAGATTCTTCAAATCCCCATTAGAGGTTGTCCAAAATTCAAATGCTTTAAACTCCTCACAGAAATTCTTATTCAGTGTCAAGGGTGCACTTTTCCAAAGGTCCTCTGAAATCACTGTTTTAGAGAGTAGAGGGAAGGCAAGGTTAGAGTCTGGTGATTTCTCACTTTCTGAGCTACAGGAACCAGGGACCATGGCTTCTTAGTGTGTTATGCTCATTAGAATCTAGTGCAATCTGTTGAACGGCATTGATCTTTGCATAGCAATTGCCTAATATATGTATGACCCAAATAACTCAATATGCAAATAAAATCCCCTTATTTCATGTGGAAATCATGAGCAGAGGGAGGGGGGAGCAAGAACCCTGGACTGGGATGTCCGAGTCCAAACTTGTTCTTGTTGCCACCTACCCAGATGACATTAAGCGAGGTAAGTACTTAAACTCCTTTTTAATCTTAGTATCTTCGCCAGTAATAAATTGAGGTTGGAATAAAAGATCAATAAAAAATTTCCTTCCAAAAGCAAAATTATGTGATTAAATAATTACGTAATGGATCTTTAATGAATTTAATTTTTCTTCCCTTTGGAATATCAATCCTTGGTTTCATGGTCTAGTAGTAGAATCATGACATGGGGCCAATTTAACTGTCATCAGATCCCTATACAGCCTTGGCTAAGTCTCTTCTGAGAGCTCATGGGTAGTAAGTGCTAGCAGAAGACCCAAGTCCTCATAATTACAAATGGGACAGATAGCTATAGATTTCCTGCCCCGACATCATAGCAACACTCCAGCTCAGGATAAAAAAAAACTATTGCTGAAAGTCCTGACCAAGCAAGGTTCTTTACCCTTGCAAAGATTTTGTAAAAATAAATAAATAAAATAAAACAAGGGAGGAGGGGGAAAGTGGCTGTATTTGAAGTAGAATCATGAATCTAAAGAGAATGTTTTCAAAGATTTCTATGATGCACCAGCAGCTCCTTAAAGTAATAGCAAACAGTTTAGATCCATTATTTAGTTTCCATGGAAAATAAACAACAGGTTCGAGTAGAATAGTAATAGTGGATTTAGCTCACAGACCCCATTCATCTTCTGTGCCCATGCATTTTTAAGACAGGAAAGCATTTTCCCAATTATAGCTGGAACAGGAAGGAGAGAGGGAGGCAAGGTGGCTTGCCAGGCGCCTTGGTTCATCTGTAAGACCTGGGATCAGGAAAGAAGTGGTGTTAGTGGGAGAGCAGCTGAGCAACGTCTTTAGGGTACAAGGGATACCTGGTCCTGTCCAGGCAAGATCAATTCCTAGGTGAAGCCAGGAGGGTAGGAAGGTTTACAGGTGAAGCCAGGAGGCTGAAGAAGGTTGTTTGCCACTTTGGTCCTGTGGGTGCACCAGAGATATCTCCTATTCTCATTCTGGGGACATCAGAACTGGAGGACCTGCCCTGCCCAGTCCAATCACCTCTTGGAAAGCAAAACGGGGAGACTGAATTGAGCTTCATGTATCTCATTTTCTGGGGGAAATTTTGGAGCTCCTGACTATGGACTCGCACTGTCTGACCACACTTCCTCACTAAGAATAGAAATGACTTCACAAGTCCAAAATAGCAGTAGCCGTGAAACAAAACAGTGAGGTTCAAGCAAAAGGAGCCAAACTGAGAAATGAAAACAAGATGCGAATTTTAAAACCCACCCAGTATCTGTCATGGTGTTAGGATCTTCTCACAGTTCTGTGCCTGGGTGAGTGGCCTGCTGGGGCTGGAGCTCTCAGAATGGCTGTTTTCTAATAAGGAAGCAGAGAATTTGATCTTATTTTTCTAATATCCTGCTTTGTCCATTTTTTTAAAGCACTTGAATATATAAATTTGGGTGCATGATAGAGTTATTTGTGATTTTTCTATAGTCAGGAGCATAGGGCACCTGAAATTCCAAAATCCATCCCCTCCTCCAGGTCCAAAGGGAGTCCACTATCTTCTTTCTATGACATTAACCCTGGGAGAGGGGACCAAAGCACACCAACTCCAGCCACTTTCATCTCACCTTTCAGGCTAAATTCCTGTCTAGTAATTACTGCCTGTGATTCCAAGCAATAATACATAGTTATCAGCAAGCGCTAGTCAGAGAGGTTAGCAGAGCAGGGCTTCCCACCGTAGCCTCGGAGGGAGGGGACTCTTCATCATATTTGTGCTGAGTTACTTCACCCTGTGGCTGTTTATAGAGAGTTATCTCCTCTCTGCAGGGCTGGTCTGCTAAGCTCAGCCCTGATTATGGATGATGCCACTCCTCCTCACCCTCTCCCCACAACTGCAAGCAGGGAAGAATTCAACAGATCAGATTCACCCTGGAAAAGGGAGGACCAAAGGCCTGCCTGCTGCACTGCTTTGGAGTAAGTCCTTCTCTCTTGGGTATCTCCTCCCAGGCTCACCAGCCTGCAGCATGAACCCTGCTTTTTAACTAAAGAGCTGAATGACTCTAAGGCAAGTACTTAATCATTCTGTAGCTCAATTTCCACATCTACAAAGTGGATCAATAGTACCTACCTCATAAACCATTTGTGAGGATTAAACTAAATATAAGTCACATTGAAAATTTGATTTAGTATAGCCTCTTGTGCTTTGTTAAGCTTGTGAATAATAATTGACACCATCATTATTTTCATCATTATTTTTATTTCTATTATACTTTTGTTATGAAATTTGGAAGTAACTGATACTATCCCCAAAACAATACCCAACAGATACCTTTACTGCCTTTCTCCCATGACTGGATATTCGTCATCTCAGCAGCACTCACTCCCACCTGGGGAGTCAAACGATGATACTACTTCAGTTCTGCCTCTAATAGTATCTCTCATATTCTGCTCATGGGATTGTTATTTTGAATATGTGTGGCTTTCTGAGAATAAGGAAAGAATATTCTCCTGTCTGCTCAGCTCTCACAAGACAGACCTCTAAGGAGAGCTGCTGGCTGGTCAGAACCTACACATTCCATTTACAAGTCCCATGTTGGCATCCAGAAGGATCCCACACTGACAATCAGAAAGCTCTTTGTGTTTCTGTGTTTGACCTTTATGCCAGGACTGAGAGGAAGATATTATTACACCATCTGCTACTTGTCTTAGTCTATTATGTGTGGCTGTAACACAATACCTAATGCTGGGTATGAATAAAGAAAGGGGATTTCTTTGGCTCATGATTCTGGTGGCTGGAGGGTCTAAACAGCATAGCACTGCCATCCTAGTGTGCCCCCCTGGACTGTGTCACCTTATGATGGAGAAGGGGAAAGAGAAGTAGAAAAGAAACAGCACAAGAATAAAAGGGGTGCACTCATAAGCAGGAAACAAGAGGCTCAGATGTGTTCCTCTTATAACAGCCCATTCTTGAGGGAAGTAACAAACCCAATCCTACTGCACCTGACCCACTCTGGGAAGACAACATTGCGCCATTCACAAGGGTGGAACACTCATGACCTAATCACCTTCCACAACCTGAACACCACTGTATTGGGAATTAGGCCTCAGTGTGAGTATTGGTGGGGACAAACCACATTCCATCCAGATCAACTTCTCTTTAGCTCATAAACTCTGAGTGATTGAGAAGGAAAGGAACTTTGGACATCTGATAAGATCGAGAACATGGTATGGACACAGTGCCCAGTACCAAGCTGGAACATGCAACCTCAGCAGTCTGATCTTTTCCCTTCACTTTACCAACCCTCAGAGTTGGAAGAGGTGGTCATGCCAAGAGTTTGATGCACCATCCCCATCTCCAACCTCCTCACCCCTCATACCCTATGCTTCAGCCACTTGGAGCCTCTCCCTCGTCCCCATGCTCTGTCCTTTTACATTCATGCATGTTTTGTTGGGGGAAAGGTCCCCCTGGTGACCTTCCTCACTCCCCATTTTTAAAACCCCTCTGATGAGAAGCACCCAGTTTCCCAAGGAAGAGTTGGCCATTATCTTTCTCAACTTCAACAGCAGGTCCTTACCCCATAATGCTGTGATTGCAAGTCTTGCTTTTGAACTCTTTCTTCTATTGGATTCAGAATCTTGAGTGCCAGATCTTAAGGCATATTCACAATCTCTAGCAAATGGACTGGCGCACAGTAGGCATTTGTTGAATAAATTAAGGTTGTTGAATAAAACATATGGATTCCCATTGTTTAGTTAGTCCCAAGAAGTCCTTTAAACACAGATAACGTAGACTAGATTGTCCGAGTAAAAGCAATTGAGAATCTGGAAAGAAACTCAAGTCAAATTAAGAGTGTCCTCAGAGAGTCATCAATTTAGTACATTGTCCCTCCGGGTGCTGGAGCAATTTCAGTTCAATACAAGTAGTTTCGGGTGTCTGAAAACTCTAGTCACCCTTTATAGTGAAAAAGAATAACATGATACCTCTCCAATATCACACAGGGTAGAGTGTGATCTGTTCCAGGACTGTCCCCACTGGCTGAGTCAGCCTGAAGACCATAGTCCAGAGTACATGCGTCAAAGAAGAACCCCTCCAGTTCTGACACTGTGATCGACTATTATTGCAGGCACTTTGTGGATGCTCTTGCATAGTGATTCTGGCTGGGTTTGTGTGCAACTGCAGAGAGCTGTTGAGCTCCATGAAGGTGCATGGGCATAAATGTACTGAATTTCCATTTTTCTTTTTCTCTTCTCTGTGTGTATTCCATGACAGGTCTAGGATGCTTACAATTGCCCAGCAGTGTTGTCAAAAGCCAGATCAAGGAAATGGGAATCATCAAAGGCCATGAGAGAAAAACAGCAAAGATTCAGCCAAATAAACAGCACATTGGGGGTGTATGGACAGGAGAAAACTAGTACTGAATGTACAGAAAAGAAAGTGGTCCTAACTGGTAAGCTGGTGATGCTATCCCTATGGGTATTACAAGGTCTGGCTCACTTGCTTCAAGTGAACATGAACTTAATATATATATTCACATGTTTAAAATTGAAGAAGTTACATTTTATAGTCATTGCATAATATGGAACTGTACCCATACACTAGGGCAAAATTGCTAATTTTAAGAAGTGAGAGACAAAGGCTCAGAGAAACCAAGCTCTTTACCCAACCTCCCATAGTCAGTTTGTAACAGTACTGAGTGAAAACCCAAATCTCCATCTCTCAACCACCATGCCTCCTCTGAGCAGCAATTCAGATTCTTAGAAGACAACTCTCCCTGACAAATAAACTTGCAGTCTTGTTCTGTGTCAAACCTCATGTGTGGAAGGAGTTAAACACTAGCTCCAGAAGGCCAAGGGCTGCCAAGCTCATTTGTCTACAGTTTGTGCCTATAAATTTGTGTTTGTGGCTAGATGCTGCATTGAACATTAAAGTCAGGTTGTATAAGAAAAGTACAACAATCAGATACCTCTTCCTCTTGTTCATGCTCTCTAACCCCAAACTTGATGAGGTCTCTGGGGATTTTTTGACTGTGCTTTCATTCCTGAAGCTTCTGCACTTTTGACTTCCCATCAGCTTCTGCCCTGACTGCCCTGGTTTCGCACAGCCGCATGTCCACCCACACTTACCAAACAGAAATAATTTTATCAAATGGCCATGCTGTCAATCGCTTCTAAACAGCTGGGCTTGAGAAAAAGCTCTGGGGATGTGTTCCGATCAGGAGTTCTCTTCCTTAGTATGCTGTTTCTGGATTCGCATACACGTGGGCTGGATATTTTAATTAGTGCTGTCAGCTGATTTGGTCACAGCTCCCCATGGGCTGCTTTGCTTCTTAGGTGAGTGGTCGAGAAAAAAAAGAAAAACTACTCTTTAGAAGTTGAGTGCTCTGATTTCTACAAAAGGAAAACAACACCTTGGTGTCTGCATCTTATTTGTTCATTGTGTTCACCAACTATTTATTGAGACTCTATAAAATGTCCAGCATTGAGCTAAACTATGAGAATTCTAAGAGAAATGGCATGACTTCTGTCCATAAAACAGGACAGAGAATGGACAAGACAATGAATGTGTTATAAACAGATAATAGATGGCAAATATGTAAGTATGATAAGTTACGGAAAACCAGAAAAGGAGCACTTTGCCTAGCCCTAGTTATGTGCCATGAAGGAGTCAGGGAAGACTTCCTGGAAGAGAAGATGCTTTAACAAAGTGCCAAAGGATATGCAGATGCTAATAAGGGACAAAGTGGGGCTAGCAAGACATTCTTGGGAGACAAAACAGCATGAGAATACAGATGAAGACCAGCAGCATGTTGGAGGGCAGAACACAACAGGTAACTTCATTTTGAGAAGATTTTGGCATCTGAAATACTTTTGGGGTTTCTGTGAAAAGGGAAGGAGAAAAAAATATAGGGAACTAATAGATGGTATTTGTCTAGCACTTCAGTCTATTGCTTTCTATTGTCTCATCCGCCTGAGAGCAGCCTCATAAAGTTTGCATGAGGAGGTTCTGGTCCATCCTCAGTCCAACTAGTGGCCCTTCCATTTGCTGGCCTGGAGAGTCATATTCCATTTGCAGCCTGACCTGCAACACTAGCTTTCTTGCCCACTGCCCATCCTCTCTAAACTCCAGGTCATCAGTCTTTCTTAATCTTCCTCAGGCCTCTCTAGCTATCCTCCTCGAGATCCTCCATAGCTACTCTGCCTCAGGGTAGCCCAAAATGTTCCCTTTCCCAGGAACTTTTCTTTGTCCCTCCTTTATCCCCCATTCCTGTGACTATGGTGACATGCATACCTTAAAAAAAAAAAAAAACACCACATCCAAACCTCTAGCTCCTGACCTTCTCTTGAAGTCTGGTCATAAATCCAGCTATCCATATGGACACATCCACTCAATATTCAACAGACACCTCACTGAGCATGTCCAAACTTGATCCCACCATCTCTCTGTCTCCATCAGAATTTCTTCCAAATGCAGTGTTGGTGTCTTCAGAAACTCCACCTTGTTCTTAATGCACCCAGTCCTTCAAGATGGAAGCTAACAAATTACCTCTGTCCTTTTCTCACTTCCAAACTTCGTCAATCCATAAATTGTGTCTTCTAATTCAGAGCCAATTCCTAGTTCAGCTCTTCTCACTCTGCCAACCTTCCAACCCCTATGCCACCAGTGCAACGTCTTCCTATATGGATGGCCTTCTACCTGAACAGCACCCACAGGCTGTTACAGTAGACCCTTCATCCATTGGTGATCACCCAGTGGATGCCTGATATGGTAGATAGTACTGAATTTTATATATACTTTGGCTTTTTCCAGACTTACCTATGATAACATTCATTTTTAATTTATAAATTAGGTGCAGTAATGATTAACAATAATAACCAAAATAAAATAAAGCAATTATAAAAGTTAAGTCAATGTGGTCTCTGTCTCTCTCTATAGATAGATAGATAATAGATAGATAGATAGATAGATAGATAGATAGATAGATAGATTTTTTTAAAACTTACTTTCCTTTAATCTTTGTCAGATGATACTTAAAGGAAGCCAGCATTATTACTCTTGTACTTTGGGATCACTATTACGTAAAATAAGCATTCCTTAAGCATAAGCACTCTGATACCATGGCAATGTATCTGATCATCAAGATGGCTATTAATGAACAAATGGGCAGATGGCATATACAATGTGGATACACTGAACAAAGGGATGATTGACATCTTGGTTAGGATAGAGAGGAATGGTACAGGATTTCATCACACTTCTCAAAACAGTGTGCAACTTCAAACATATGCATTGTTTATTTCTGGAATTTCCTGTTTAATATTATTGGAATAAAACTGATCACAGGTAACAAAGGAAAGCAAAACCACAGATAAAGGGCAGGGGGAGTACTAGATTTCTAATTTCAGAGGAAATCCCTCCAACCCTCTCCCTGACCTCCTACCAAGCAAAACCAAAAGACAAGCTTCTTGTTTGGTCTGTTTCCCTGATTAAAGTTCTCTATTACCTTTAAATTAAAATCCAGCTTTTAACTAGGCATGTGTGACCCTTTGCAGTCTGCCCCTTAAATCATTCTCCAGCCTCACCATCTACATTTTTACCCAAAAACATTGTGCTGGGGCAAGCTGTGATCTTTTGTGATTCATCATTTTGATACAATCTGTTCTCCTTGTTTGAAATTCTTCCCATGCCCCCATCTGAATTGGAGACCCTCCTGTGGAGCTCATGGCACTTTTGCATTGCATGTAGTGAGTTATCTCCCCCAGCCAGATTGAGCATTTTGCAAATAGGATCTTCATCTTATTTGCAATTGTATACTGAAAGCCTAGCACAGTAACTGATACATAGTAAATACACAAACACACAGTAAAATTTAATTGTGGTCAATTTATAAGTCTGCAAGACCTGATTCAAATGTTGCCTCTTCTTTGAAGCCTGTCTTGATTTCAGCAAGCATCCATAGCAATTTCTCTAGATCTTTTTACTCCACTTGTTACACTGAATTATTATTACCTTTTTCTATTTATCTGTCAGTAAATTGAGTTACTAAAAGGTGAGACGATCACCCAAAACTGGCTAGTTAAAGGTTAGGACTCAAAAATCTGATAAATGAATGAATTATCAATTTATAGAAAGGAAAACTAAGATTTGGAGAAGGTGAGAATCTTATGGAAAAGATTTTACAGACTCAAAATCATAATTCTCAGTTTACAGATTTTTTTCTCTACAGCAAAAACTGTCTCTGATTCCTCTCCTTGAAATAACTTCTATGAAAACTTTCTACAAGGCATCGCTTCTTTTCTTGGTCAGCAGAACTTTCTAGTGGTTTTATATCCCATCTTAAGTAGGGTAGCGAGCTCTCTCTGGTGAGGGTCACCAGGTATTGGCAGTCCTCACTTTTAGGTAAGCAAGTTATGGTTCTCAAATTACGGTGGGCCTCAGAACAAATACTGAGCACAGCTCGTATGTCTAATCTTGAGTGGAACCTACATTGAACCATAGTCCTGCCATTTAGCAGCTTTGTGAACTTAAGCAAGTCACACATTGCATTAAGCTTCTGTTTTTTTAACAATGGGAGTGAAGATAGCTACCCTTCATTACTCTTATGAAGAAAACAGATAACCACAAGAGCACTGATATATACACTTTTTCCTATATCTTGTAATTGCATATCTGCAAATATATTGGCATAGTAGAAACCAAATAAATGCTGACCATGAGCGGCATCAAGCTATTCTTGGTCTATACAACGATCTGTTCCCTTTTCAACAATTTCTTAGAGCCCAGCATCCTGTTTAGCTTCTAGACCTTAGTAGTGCTAGGAAGAAGAATTATAATTTAAACAAAAAGGTATATTTAGGGCCACCTATTGTATAGATCTCCCTCATAAGCCACTGTGGAGCCAACATGGACACTTTTGTGTTTTACATGGATTTTGCAATCCATAACAATTCATTTAACAATACCTTGATAGCTTCAGGACAAAACACAGAGGAACAAAATCCAAGAGTAGTGAGAGACAATGAGAAGCTTCTGGAAGCAAATTGCCAAGGGTTCATGGCATTTCCCCAAATTTCCTGTGTGGCTACCATAGATTTTATTCTGCTCTGCAGATGGACAGGGCATTCCTTGAATTAGAAATTCGGCCAAGTGATCCAAACATCCAGGAGTTAAATCTACTTTAGGGAGTCCTCCACGCCTTATGTTATAAACCAAACTACTTCATGAGTCAAGGGCCCATGAAGGATGTGGGTTTACTGCAAAAGGTTTCAAATTTTAGTGTGTATTTTGTGTCACCACTCCCCTGAAAAACAGTGATTTGCAAACACAGCCATACTTATTTTATTTTCAAGTGCTTTATGTATTGTTATAAATAAAATGTTTCTATCTAAAAATCATTACTGAATTTATAATAGCTGTTTGCCATTATGCACTTCCCAACGAAGTAAGAATTAAAAGGACTCATCATAACATAAAATTTTATTGTGAAGGAATTGATAAGGGGTGTGTTCCACAAAACATTTGACATAAAACATGATGCCAATACTAGAAGAGTTTGGGTGCCACTATTCGAGTCCTGTCAGAACCCAGGACATCTGTGAGAGGATCTAGGAGGTAGCTTCTCAGAGCAACTCCAAAGCATGTGCATGTTGCAGGGTGACCTTGAGAAAGATTCTCCAGCTCCTGAAGATGAAGCTATTGAGGTCTCTCTGCCAGCCTAATCCACCACACAGCCCTGGCACAAGATGCAAGGAGAGCTAATCTTTCCTCCTTCCCATCTGGGGGACCCGAGAGGGAGTAAAGCAGCAGCTGCCAACCGAGGGCCAAAAGGAGGATCAGCAGGAACGGGCAATGATGGCACCACCCAGGCAGACACAAGCATCTCTCCTCTGTTCCTCCAAGAACCCTCTCCATCAGCCCCTGATGACGCGGCAGCAGCAGAAAGTATGTCTGGCAAGCACACCGCCAGGAAAACACAGCAGTGCAGAGCAAGGTGACTAACCTCATCAAGCCATCACAAATTAAATACTGTCTGTGCAGGAGAGTTCATCCCAGCTTGCTCTGGGAGCAGGAAGCCTGGATTTTCCGTGCTCTGACCAGATAAGAGGCTGCAAGCCAGCCATTCAGCATAGGTGAGAAAGAGAGGCACGAACCACCACAGTGCGCTTTGTGTTAAGTTGGCAAGTAATTGCCAACAGAACACCCTGGTCACTCAGGCAGGTTGCTGCTCACCACTTCAGTGACACAAATATAGACCCTGGTAAAATGATTGAAGGTTCCTTTCTTTCCCACCGAGTGACAATTGCAGAATAACAAATCACTGGCCAGTCACTGAATCCTACATTCCTTTGTGCTAGAAGAAGGGTGCTATTAATATTTGCTTCTTTCTTTGGGGGAGGCTCCATTAAGCGTGGTTTGTGAAGTGCTCTGAGGTTGCCTGATGAAAGCTGAGCTCTGAGTGCAAACTATTATTCTAATTAATTATTGTCCACAGTATTATTTACACTGTGTTTTCAAATCTGTGAGGCATGATTTACTGGTAAAACAATGCTTTCCTTCTACATTTTCCATCCTCAACTCCTACCCAAGGCTGTGACCTATAAACTTTCTCCTTCTGCTCTTTTCCTAATAATCTTTCTTGGGTCCCTACCTAAAGAGCAAAGCACTTAGCCCCCTCTTTCACCCAGACATAAACAGGCTTTCATGTAGAGAAGAAGAAAAATCCTTATTAGTGTAAATGTAAGCTGGAAAATAGGAGACAGATCTGAAACAAGATATCTGTAGCCTTGCTAAGAATAGCCAAACACAAAGACCTTTTTGGGAAAAATAGGCAATTAATCCTAGGCCGAATATAAAACTGAAACACAGAAGTCTTTCTGCTAAGATGATTTCTGCTGATGTGTGATCATGACCTCTGAAGAGCAATGATACGCACAATCAGAAGGCATCGAAAGTCTCAGAGCCAGTGAGCCTATCGACAGGCCCAGGGGTCCTCTTTTTCTCTCTTTTTTTTTTACTACATCCCCCTAAAAAAAGAAAAAGCCAGTTCCACTTTAATTTCTGTCTTCAATTAGTTAGGATAACAATCGTATAGAATTCCAAAATAAAGTGCACCTCTGAGATTAAGAAGAGGGAGACCGCAGGCATTAAGGGAACAAAGGAGCCCGATGGAACAATACATGTCTTCCCATCTTGGCTGCCACCTGGCGCTCACCAAGCTGGCATCTGAATCAAGGGCATTGTGGATGCAAGACAAGAGAATCCCCAGCGAACTGTAGCTTTTATGAATAAATTGTACTTGCCAAAATTGGTTGGTTGTTTGTGGACATTGATTTATTTTCTCTGATTCTTTCTGATTGTTAGATTTTGGATGGTGCTTACTGATGTGAAAAAACCATCTAGTACTGCTGATAAATCCACAGATAACAGCAGAGGTCAAAAAAGTGGGAAGGAAGGAAAAGGAGGTGTGCTTGCCATACAGTGGAAAACTTTTTATATAAAGAGCAATCCTCCATGCCCATTTCACCTTGTTCTGTAATTATGGAATTAGTTGGGTCATGTGCTTGTGCTTATTTTTCCTTCTGGAGTTAAGAATGGAGTTAGAGCAGAGCAAATTCCCTTGTTACTCCTTTTCTTTCTCCTCCCGTGACTCTGTGCACATATGTATTCATGGTCATGCATTTGCCCATGTGTGTGTGTGTGCGTGTGAGAGAGAGAGAGAGAGACAGAGATAGACAGAGAGAAACAGAGAGAGAGAGAGAGAGAGAGAGGACAGAGTGCGCTTTTGGCCCAGCAATGGCGAGCACCACTGGAGAAAATGATATTTCCTTGCACTGCTTTGTGTTGTGTATGTGCACCTAACACATTCAAGGTCATGTAGATGGGAGCATTCAGTGCCTTCAAGGTGAGCCAGAAGCTCTCTGATTCACTCAGTCTCAATGCTCCTCTGCGCTAGAGATCTAGTGCAAAGCTTGCAACTGGCGGATATGCTAAAAAAAGGAACATTGAACTCAGTTTAACTTCCAGGTGGAATTGTCAGGCCACAAGGAGGATGTGTGGGGAGAAGATGTAGGTCTGAAAGGGTGGCAAGATGCTGCTGATCAACTCTGATGTTTCCACCTTTGGAACATTACACCTAAAAGAGGTCAACAGGGATTTGGAATAAAGTGGGATAAGCTTTCGTTAATTATCCCAATGAGCAGAATGCCTGCTTTTAAATCCTGAGTTGGATTTAATCACAGAAGCTGAGGATATCTTCCAACCTCCAAATCCATTTGAAAATTGACTGGAGGGGCACTTTATCCAAAGAGATAGCTTGTTCAATAATCAGGTACAAATGCAATAATTGCACAGTGATAGGAACTTATAAAGGCTCAACCATGTGCTAGCCCCTGGTGTCATTTTAGGTAGCAACCCAGCAAACAGAAGTAAAGGATAAAGTGCTGGCTCTGATCATTTCTATA
Organism: Castor canadensis; assembly: GCF_047511655.1. Classification (NCBI taxonomy): domain Eukaryota; kingdom Metazoa; phylum Chordata; class Mammalia; order Rodentia; family Castoridae; genus Castor; species Castor canadensis. The sequence continues at coordinate 169,972,014 of NC_133387.1, forward strand.
CATCCTCCCTGTCAGGCTGGGTCTCCTCAGCAGAACAAACCTCAAATTCAATACAACAGAGACAGAAGAAGAGACAAGGAACATCTACAATCAATTGGTGAGGAGACATTAATAATAGAAATTCTGAAAATGGGGGAAGAGAAATATTTTAAAGCCTCACATTAAGACATATTTTCTATTCAGAGTTATCTTTACCTTCAATGATCTTACATGAATAAGGGCATGGTGCAGCCCAACTACTCAGGTGAGTTGCTGCTGAAAGGACTAACTTTTGCTATAGGTCAATAGCAAATTGATTTATTTGGAGAATAATTTGAAAACCACTAGAGAAAGCAGTTTGGATTAACCTCTAATGATAGCTTTTTTCGTTAAGTTTTCTATTACCTTAATGAAGCAAAGATATCCAGAAGACAACTTGTGATGCATATATCCTACCCTCTCCACTTACAAAGGGACTAGAGCAAGTGTAGGGATGAAACCCTAACACCAGGGCTCATATTTGTCTGTTGGCTTCATATTTTAAATATGGTTTTTTCCTTTTATCTACCTCCTTGCTAGAGATCCTATTTCATGTACTTTCAGAGGCCAAGAATCACATCCACTTGGTTATATTTATTCAAAATCTCAAAAGGTGTTACTATTGCCTTGAAGAGTGCAACACATGAAGCAGATGTTCAATAAATGGTGATAATAAAATGAATCAAGCTAGCAAATGTTTATTCAGCATTCAATATGAATGAGTTACTGCAAAGTTTGCAAAAATTTAAGAGTCCTTGCCCTCAGGAATCCTGCAAGCTAATGGAAAGAAGAGGTATAAGCAGAAGAAATATAAATAAGTATATTAGGAGGAAGAATCAAATGAGTGCTCCATTAGTTGTCCAAATAACATAGTGTCAGAATATAGAGGAAGAAAGAATTGAACTGGGATAACAGGTAGAGGGCTTCATAGAAAAGGTGGCATATGAGTTGGATTTTAAAGCAAGATTAGTGCTTTGGTAAAATACAGCAAGGAAGGATTTCAGGCTGAATGAGTAACAAATAGCACCAAACAAGTGAAAGTGATGCTGAAGCCATAATGTAGCCACAAAGTAGTGCCTACTGGGGTGCCTAGATGGGTATCATGAGGCTCAAATCCAACCTTTCCCCTCAGCAGCATTTCATTGGCCTGCTTCTAGAATTAGTTCTCTTCACCACCAAAGGTAAGAGAAAAAAGATCACTTACAAAATCACACAATTACTACAGTATGGAGTATACAAAGCAATCATGGGATCTCAGCTCACAAGTCTCAGGCAAATAGGGACTCTGGACTTCTCTGACCTCATTCTTACTAAATCTTCATCCCACTGCATCCCTCATGGAGTCCCTGGAGAGGACTGACAGCCACAGAAACGAAGTTTTCTACCAGACTTCCAAAGCAAGAATTTCACTTCTAAGGTGAGAATGGATATGAGAAATTTCTGCCTAAAGAGTGATTTTCCCCCAAGGCCGCCATGAACACCTGAAAACAGGGGTCTCTAATGGAAGTACCATTGCAACTGCAACTACATTGCTTTGAGAGTCTGACACTGTCCCCAAGTACAAGAACTATAATAAGATGAATCATTTAAATGACGCTTAGAAGGCCATCCAGGATACATAGTTATCTTTTTCTAGATCATCACCTCTCCTAATCTGTTCCATTTCCAGCTAAGAGACACTCAAGTTTCATGAGAAAAAACTTAGTGCAAGAATAGGAAGTTTTGTAACTGCAGAAAAATCAATTATGAAAGACGCTGGTCTCTGACTCGAGGCAACTGTCACAAGGAGGCCATGATAACCTCAGGGCTCTTAGAGAGTTCACCAGGGTTCAATTCCGTACTGGCCTTCCCCTGAGCCTTCGAGCACAGTCCAGGTATTGTTCCAAAGCCAGCTATCTTAACACTCCACTGATATTTAGAACCAGTGGGACAGTACTGGGCTCTCTTATTAGATAGCACAGCAGAAAAACTAACTCTTTTCACATAAGATGTAGCCAGTGTTTACATAAAAGGCTGTTCTCTCTCCTCCAGTCATATAAATTACTTTATTGATCTGTTTCCATATGCCAAGATCATATGGAGCCTCATCAAATTGATAAAAATGTCCCAAGTGACAGAAGGGAAATTGAAATTCACATGGGACATCCGGTATAAAAAAGTCAACAGAAAATAAAAATCACCACTTTATCATCAAGAAACCATATATATGTACATGCAAGTATGTCTGCCATGCACACCCATGTCTAAGTATGTATGTATATTTAATTCAAGGTTATAAGCAAGTCTCTATGCTGCATGTGCTATGCCTACATCCCCTTTTGATATAACAAAATGCTACAAAAGATCTATTGGTTTCAATCTTTCCCTCATGCAAAATAGGGGCACTTTAGCTAATTCTTGCATAACTTTCTTCCAGTAATAGAATTTCAATCCTCTTTGAGTGACCTGCCAATTTTAAAGAATAGCAAAGCCTCTTCCTCCACATTTAACTTCAGATAATATTTATCAAAGTGTGCTTGATACTCCCCAGGAAAAAATGGTACATCTACTTGGGAAAGTCTGTATGGTGAAAAATCCCTAATTCCTCAAGGGACATGTTTATATTGTATGGGTTCAGAGGAATCCTACAGAAAGAAAATACAAACTTTCCTAAACTTTCTTCACCATAACGTTTTCCATCTTAACTTTAATTATTATGATGAAGGGAGTGAATTCAACCACAGTCCAACAATAATAGAAAAAAATGAAAAAATTAAAGAAGAAATAAAGAATAAAGAGAATACAAAAAATTAATTATTTTCCTAACATTAGCATTATTTATAGGAATACATGTGGAAAATGCTGTTGTAAAGCCCATGTATACACTATATATAAGCAAAACATAGTGTTAGGAGCCAACATTACAGGGAGAGCCTTCAGTAGCAGCTAATGTCACATTACTTCTCGGTTTCCATATGGAGGGTCTGGGTCTAGAAAAATGCATCTGACTTCCCTCCTTACCTTTCAATGGGTCTCCTTTCTATCATGCCCCTGTAATTAAGCGGGGGGAACAAGAAGTGAGTGGACGTTAAGTCTGGCCATTCTGGGGTAAAGTTTTAGCGAGAGCCCTTGACCATAAGCCTAAAGCTACAGTCTCTAAAAAGTTTGCTTTCCAAATGGAGAAGTTTTTGAATTTCATCTCTTACTTTTGTACCCTTCAAAAGGTCCCAAACTTGGGAGAGTAAAAAAGGATAGTGATTGACCCCATAAATTAACAGCAAAATTCTCCTTTTTCCCCTAAATCTAATAACACTAATACCACAGCATTGAGCTTATTTCGTGTGGATATGATTGATCATGGCTCCTTTCTATAACTATAAAATGATCTCAGAACCAACAGAATACATGGAAAGATCTCTATGGCAATTTTGATGACAAAATACATTGTCTATATCTTTTGGTCAATTGACGTTTAAAGTAAATTCTATGACTTTAGGTACTTAAGTCCTTTAAAAAATTTCAAATACACTTGTGAGAGTGCAAAGCAAGCTTCCACAGATGTTCTTGCTCTGACATGCAGAATTTGATCATATTCTTTCTTAGAACCAGTTCTGGAGAAAGAAGAGAAAGGAACAAGGCCCCTTCAAACTACTGGGGGAGGGGTAGGTTGTGGTAAAATAGATTATTTTACTTAACAGAAAGATACAGACAGGGAAGGGGAAACCAGGGTGCTCAGGAAAGACAGCTTGACTTAGACAAACCATGTGCTAATGACCTTTTCTGATCACATGTAAATAATTCAGAAAAAAATCCAACCCATCTTTTAAAATAGATAAGCCATCATCTAATGACATAGAATGCATATGGTCCTTTGCTTACAATGGGTTACATCCTGATAAATCCCTCATAAGTTGAAAATACCATAAATTGAAAATTCATTTAATACACCCAATTCACCAAACATCATAGCTTAGCCTAGCCTACCTTAAATGTGTACAGAAACTTACATTAGTCTATAATTGGACAAAATAATCAAACGCAAAGCCTACATTATAATAGTGTTGACTATCTTTTGCAATTTATTGACTATGTAACAGAAAATGCTGGAAATATGGTACACTATAAAGTGTCAGTTGCTTACTGTCATGATTGCATGGCTAACTGAGAACTGCAGCTCACTGCTTCTGACCAGCATCTCAACAGATCCTGCCACCTACTGTGAGCCTGGGAGAGAATCAAAATTCAATATATGAAGCACGATTTCTATTGAATGGATATTGCTTTCATAGAAGTTGGGAACCATGTGTAGTACCTAAAGCCAAGATATCTTTTAAAGAGTATGAACAAACATACATACGAAACAAAAAGCTATACCATAAATACAAGTACCAAGCTCTTACTGAAACACTTGGGAAAATAAGTAAGAGCATGAACTGGGTGGACCAGGACCCTTGGCTTTAAATTCTAGCTCCACCATTTTAGGTGTATATTACCTTGGGCAAGAAACTTTTCTCTAAGCTTAAGTTTCCTCATCTGGAGAATTATTAATATTGCACATCTTGCATTGTTCTGTGGAATAAAGAAAGAATATAACCCATGTACAAGACAGGACATTGCCTAACAAACAATAAGATCAATAAATGTCTGTTGTTATTAATACTATTGCTAGTAGTTGTTATTAACAGCTACTGAAATAGTATAAATATTTCTTAACTAGACACTTGGATCACTCATTCTGTGGATGCTGATTCAACAGGATCATCTTCATATTCAAAAGAATAATTAAGTTTATTTTTCTCAATGAACATGGGAAGAGACCAACACACAGAGAGTGTAAGCAATATATCCAAGGTCAGTATTTATTGATGGCAGAGGGACTTTGAACCTATATCTCTGTGATTGGTATCACCACTTCTCCTTACCTATTCCCTCTCTTCTCCTTACCTCCTCTCAGCGAACCCATTGTACCCATTGTACCTCATGGTACAATAACCCTGTTCACACCATTTACACAATCTCACTGGGTTACTTCTTTGAGTGCAGCAGGCTCATCTGCCTGCATATCGAATCTGCTTTGATCTTGAAATCATGCACTGCCTTTTGTACTGTGCTTTTCTTAATCACCTCATTTCTCAGTCATTTAAAAAAATTGGTTCAACCAGATAAGTTTTTAACATAATTTGTTTTGTCCTTGCTGAGATTCTCTTTTCTCCCACCAACTATTTGGACTGGATTTTATTTATTAGAAATTTTGCTTGCCAACTTCCCTCGTTCCCCTATGGACAAATGCCTTGCTTTTGAAGGTTTATTGTGACTTCTGTCCCACTATGACAAATACCCACATCTCCTTCCATTGGCTTCTCAGCATGGTGGTGATCATGTTACACAAAGAAGAACCCATAGTTGATACTCAAGAAGTTATTTTTCTTTGAGTAAAAAACTTGCCAGCCTGCTTATAAGCAAATTAGGACCTAGAAATCCAGTCTCCTAAAGTAACATCTACTTATTAATAGCTTCTAAGATGGGGAAGCTGCATTGTACTAATAGGGTGGTTGGCAACTGGTAATAATTTTATACCCAATAGGACTTTTTACAATGTCTAGGAATATTTTTGTTTGTGATAGTGGAGTTGCTCCTGGAATCTACTGGGTTAAGACCAAGGATGCTATTCCAAATCCTACAATGCACAGGACAACTCTCCCTTCCTGAACAGAATTATCTGGCCCAAAATATTAATAGGTTGAGAAACTCTGTATTAATATGATATTCTAGGAACCAAGGATATTTGCAAAGCACTTTAAAATTTACAGAAGGCTTTTGACTATGTTCTTTCATTTGATCTTGTGACATTTCTCTGAAGGAGGAAGAACAGATTTCAAAATATCCATTTAACTGATGAAGAACAGGCTCAGATGGTGGAAACTTATCTAAGGGGTCACTGATGCAATGCAGACACTAGACTCCCTGGGTCTAGCACACCACCTCTAGCATAGATCTGCATTGCCATACTGTTGTGCTGCTGTACCTGCTATATGTTATATAACTACCTCTTTCCAGAAATGTTTATATGGTTACAAACTCTTTCAATAGCCTATGAAAATAACAGGGACCAAGTGTTTATTTCCTTCTCAATAATATGATAGAACCTAATAATTTGAAGTTTGTGAGGCACATCTTACATATTTAAAAGCTCTACAATTCATTATTTAAATCAATGAATGCAACCTTACCAGCAAACACACACAATTTACTAGCTGCCTCTCTTCCTTCTGTAGCATTCATTACTGGAGAATAGGGGGAGGAATAAGGTTACTCCATTTATCAGATTATTTTTTAAAGTCCTACCTGCCCACTACCTGGATTTTTATTTCCTTTAATCAGCAATACAATTATTGCCTGCAAATTTGAGGGAGATCATGGAGAGAATTATAATGCTTTTCTCATTTTCCCATAATAGACTAGGTCTTTTCCTAGGAACAGGGATTTCTACAGTGTTTTAGTTCTCACAGAGAAGGAGAGTTGGAAGGACAAACATATACTCATTCTTGAGTATAAGTATAGTGTTTATAATGTGACCTGAGGATTTTCAACCAGATAGTCCCCATCCAGAGACAGCTCTAGTTCCTCAAAATTGAAGTTATACCACTCAATATTCACACTTTCATCTCAGACTTTCATTCAAGTTCTAGAACCTTGCTGTGCAATATTGTTCCGACAGTTAATGACACTGTTATACACTTAAAAACTTATTATGAGAACAGATCTCATGTTGAGTGCTCTTACCACAACTTTTTGAAAAAAAAACTTCTGAAAAACATTAATATTCTTGGAGAAGAGAATTACAAATATAATCTATATCAAAACTTAATTTGAACAATAAACTCTACTAAACAATGTAAGGGCTTGGCAAGGAAATGGACCTCAATTCAAATATTGTGTCTCCTGCTTGGAATGAGATTCAAAAATACACACAAGTGCACATGACTTGAAACTTTAATAGATTAAATTGCATGACACATGTGGCAAAATGTGACACCTTACTCTATAAATATTATGAGCATGAACTAATACAGCAGATAACTGGTGTCAAAGACCCCACCTCCACACACACACACACACACACACACACACACACACACACACACACCCTAAGCATAAAAAGAGCACACTTTCTCCCTGGAAGAAGAGATAGGTTCAGAGAAGAACCGTGGCCAAGTCTGCAGGAACAGGTGGAATGTTTCTTCTTAGGATGTATGGAAGCAAGGCTTTTAGACTGCAGGACCAAGCCCAGTCTGTATCCTCCATAATTATGCCTGAGTTAATGCTGGCACAGTTAATGCTGGGTGCTGATCCTCTGACACTAGGATATTTCTTGGGACCTCAAGACATTAGGGAAAGGTACAGGACTACCTCTAGAACTTTCTGCTCAAAGATTCTACCAAATGTGGCCTGTGTCCAGCAGCCTCCTGCCCAGTCTCTCAGCAGTCCTGGCAGGCTTTAGGGCCTCTCTGTACACCCCTTCCCCATAAGGCTTCCCAGGGAAGAACAGCAGTAGCCCTAGCCATCAACAGGCGCTGCTTGCAGTGGCTGTCATTTTAAGTCTGTACCATCTGCTCTGGGCCCTCATTATGAATTCATAATGAATGTATGTAACAATTACATTTGCAAAAGGAAAATTAGGATTTTTGTGTCTTAGGGGGAAGCAAATGCCCTTTGTGCAAGCAAACATGTAGTTGTGGTGGGTTTTCTTCCTTTTGTGTTTTTGTTTTGTTTTTCTCCTAATGCTTGAGAAACTATTTGTCACTGATAAGTTTAGTTCTAAGCTCTACCATTCAGAATAGAGTGATAGAAAGTGAGATGCTGGAGTTCCCTGCCCAAGAATAAAATTTTTTTTAAAAAATGAAAGTAGGTGGCTAAAAAAGAATTACAATCAAGTTGGGATGTAGTAAGTCATTGAGCTGGAGCGCACATGAGCCTTGGAGTATGACAATCAGGTTGAAACCTTTGCCCAACTTTTTCCCAGTCGTGTGACTCAGGCAGTTGCTCCAGGATGCATTGTTCCCTCCCCATGGGAGAAATCACAATCCTGAGGAATGAGAGGAGCCAGACCAGTGATCAGCATGGTACCAGACACAAAGGCAAGGCACAATTGACCAAGTGGCTCTCACTACCAGTTCTCAGTTTTCCCAGTTGTGAAGTGGGGGAAGGGTAACATTATAAACAATTAAAAATACATCTGGCTCCCACATGTCAGGGATTGAGAACCTTAAAATGATGAAGTGGTAGCTTTGAAACCTGGACAGATATTTTATTGTTGTTGTTGTTGCTGTGTGTGTGTGTGTGTATGTGTGTGTGTGTATTTATATAGACAGAAATAGAGAAATGATGATGATAATAGGTAATAGGCACATGGATAGATACATAGATTCATAGATTTTAGATATAAAGATGTGCTTTCACATGGGAAAGATATAGAAACAATATTCACATTTTAATAATAATTACTTCATTTTTGAATGATTACTTCTGATAGTATAATTGGAAAGATAGGAGAGGAAGAATGTTTAGAAAAACAAACAAAAAATCAACCTGAATAGGGGCTCAATGAAGACCTTAGAAGCCAGTGGAGAGTCTGGAGCTTAATGCATGAACACATGTAACTGCAAGTGGAACCTCTACCCCTAGTAAGGGTGGCACTACAGAATGGTCATACTCGTGGTATTCATTTGCATCCATGGGAGCTGGGTTAGATCACAAGGAAGCAGTTTTAAAATGTAGGAATCAGGATTCAGCACATTCTCTCAGGATGGTTTGCTAATTTTGAAAAGCTTAAGTGAATCTCTTCCAACACACCTAGCCACAGGAGGTCAAGAGTATTGCTGGAAAAATGACCACATGATCCAGGCTATGTCCTGATCCAGGACAGCACCAGTAGAGGATGTGGAACTGGTTAATTACTGACAGGGGAGATATTTACCCCCTGGAAGCAGGTAAAAATATACCTGTGCCACACACCTGTGCCACATGGGGTACTTTTAATGGGCTTACAACTTCAGTCAGTTTGTTTTGCTCCTAAAAGCAAAGAAAAAGTTTAGGGCTACTTGGTGAATGGTAATGGCTAATTCTCCATCCAGGAGCAGATCAGGCACTGCAATAATAGATTTCTTTTTTGCAAGAAGAGGTATCAGTGGACAGCTAGCTACTCTGAGAAATGCAGGCTATGTAGCACCTGGCAGCAGAGGACAGAGGGCCAGGGCACATGAGCTCAGGCAAACGTGTTGGTGGTGTCCATGTACCAGGACACTGCTTAGGTGTCTGGAGTTGAACTGAGTCCAGTGTGGTAGCAAGAACAACTGACAAATGGGAAAACAGGGACCCAATTCCAGGGACTGTTAGCAGGGATAAATGTTATGGCCTCAGTGTCTCCAAATTTTACTATTTACTTCTTTCCCTCCAGAGACCATACCAATGGAGACACACAGAAATCATTACCAAACTGAAAACTGAAAATTCCTTCTATTAATCTTGGCAATTACCAATGCTGAACTTTGGGTAAACACCATTGTGCAACAGTTTCATTGTTGTTGTTGTTTATGTCAAAATTAAGCATCCTACTTCCTACCTTATAGTAATACTTGTTCAGGTGCACCTGCCTTGGAGAGATAGGAAATAAAAATGCTCTGAAGAAGCCCACAGACCAGGAAGAGGATGCTGCTGGATTGAACCTCACTCTAGCTCCATCCATTAGCAAAAGGACCTGGTTAGCCTCCATATATGAACATTTGATGTGGCTTCCTCTACTCCCTCTGGGAAGCTAGAAGTAGAAAGGAGGATGGGAAGTGATTTCACCAATATATTTTTTTTCTGGTAGGGAGGCAACAAATATTCTCTCCTTTCTAGAAAAGGAAATAGGAACAATGAGTGTCTCTTTCCAAAATGGTTACCCCAACCATCCTGCCATTCAGAAGATGAGGTTTAACAGGAGCTTTATCTCCTCCCAAATGCTGGGGAGTCTTGACTTCTTGCAGAGCTACTTCAAGTCTCAGCGTCTTCTGACATTCTCTATTACATGGATTCCTCACTGTCTTTAAAGGGCTTTCCCTGTGCAGCCAAGAATAGGCAATTCTGAGAAAGGAACCACAGCATACCAGGACTCAAAAGACTCTGGCTTTCAAAATTAGATCTGTTTTTGTTGGGAACCACTTGGAAGATTAGTTTTTAGAGAGAACTTCCTGATATACACTCATGATCCTGCTCAAAAACCCACACTGTCTTTGTTTTTTTGACTAAAATTTGGATTATAGTGCTGCTGCTACCTCTTAAAAGTCCTTGAGTTCGATCCTCCTCTCCCATCTGGTAGATAAGAGAAACAAGTACTCGAAGGTAAAACTTTATTGGCAAATTAAAGTTAGTACCAGATCAGGATGCTGGCTTTCTAAACACTGTGGGTGTTCTTACTGCTTTGTTGATGAATCAATCTCTCTTCTCTCCTCTCTCTCTCTCTCTCTCTCTCTCCTTTCTCTCTCCCTCCCTTCCTCTTTTCCTCTCTCCCACTCTCTCTTTACCTTTCAGTCTATAATTTTTTATTTTTGGAGGATTAAGTTTTACTTCCTGTGTAGCATTACTCAGTTGTCAGTCCTCCACCCCTGCTTTCTTGTTTGCAACAATCTTCCTGTCAGGAAGCTCTCAGGAAGGAGATGAAGGATGTGGCCTGAAGAATTCCACATGGGTTGGTTGGGGAGCGGGACATGAAGTCTTACTATTTTCCCTCAATCACATTTTTAATTATAGCCAAGGGGTACTAGAACCAGTCCTGGACCGGATGCTTTCCTGCCTGGTCCCCACACCTGCTGCCTTCTCTCTCTGCCTTCGATGTCTTTCCGCTTGAACCTGGGTACCTGACATTTAAGGGTCCTCATATATAATCCTATCATTTTAGGGAAATTTTAATTTTGTTTTTCTTTCTGGTGATATAAAAACTAAGAGACACTTATGCTGGGTCTTCAAGGTGGTCACCTTACAACAGAACACTGCCAGGAGATTACAAGGCTCGTGTTTGTGTTTGTGTTTACAATAGTGATAGTGTAAGTTGTACTCCTTTAATACTGAAAGCTAATGAGAAAAGAACAGAGACTGACTAAACGCATGAATTGTTCTTTCTCTCAAGGTGAAGGTGAAATGACCTCAGTGTTCATCGTATGCATGAAGATTTCCTAGTAGTTTACACAGAGAGGTAAAGGGGAAGAGTTGAGTCATCACACTGCACATGCAGTAGAAGTATGCCAAACACAACAGAACCCGCCCACACTAGAGCTGTCAGCAGCCCACACACAATTGCAATTCAATTTAGGCAAATAACCCAGGGCACCATACAAAAGTGTGTTCTTAATTTACATTTCACTGGTTTTTAGTTTCCTGTGTTCTGAGTAATACATTTATTTTATTACAGTTTTACTACAGCTTCAAGTATGGTGTTCCTTAATGTGTTTGTATATATAAAGCTATATTATATTAAAAGCATTTCATTGATATTGGAGGCCCACAAGTACATCAATCAGGGTCTCCACAAGAAAAGAAACAGATTGCGTGTGAAGAAGAGTTTGCCTGGAAAGAACTTAATGAAGGAGTTATTGACAGATGGGAACAGGGATAAAATAACCTAAGGTTGGTGGAAAGGCCAGGGGCTGACAACAATGAGCAGCCATGTAGCACCCTGGACCTGAAGAAACAAAGGGAGGGCAGAACAGAACGCCAGAGTGGCTGGGAAAGGAACTGCTTGACTGGAGCCATACCCTACAGAAACAGAACCACTGCCAGACATCACACTGAAGCAGGGTTGGAATATGGTGATACCTACAACTTCTATAATAGCACTTAAAATACCACAATGTCTCTCTCGTCAGCACTAGACTCTAAGTTTCCATGTCTTAATCATGCTCTTATTCACACCAATTAAGAGAGGCTGGTATTTGATTGAAGTGAATACTAGAAAAGAAGGAAGAGAGGGAGGGAGGAAAAGGAAAAGAGGGAAGGAAGAAGAGAAGGGAGAAGGTACATGAAAATGGAAGAGCATCTAAATTTTGTCATTGCATGAACTTGCACAATTTATAACTTCTGTGGATCTCAACATCCTTACAGTAAATATCCAAGTTCTCATGGATCTTGAGAATTACAAAATGACGAAAGAACAAACAAGCTAGAGCACAGTAGCTAATTTATTAAAGACAAATAAAAACACTTATTTATGTACTTATCCAGTCTCTGCACACCCACTGTTTTTCAGGAACTAGAAATGTTTGAAATTCTGATCTGGCCAGTTTTCTTGACCTACTCCCAAGCCTAACAGAACCATTATTTGGGCCTCCAAAGATAGTTCTGTTAATGGGTTCTGTGCTTCCCCTGGGAAAGAAAAAAAAGCTATTTCCTTCTTGGCTGAGTAGGAAGACAGAAACATGTTAAAGATGTGCAGATAGAAATATGTATTTTTCCAAGCGAAGGACAAAAGCCCAGCAAAAATATTTTCTTCATATGAATGAATTAATTTTCTTCGGTGAAGAAATTCACAACTTACATGACTAGTACCTCTGATAACCATTAATTTTATCCATAGAGGGAAATTTTAGACCAGAGCAGAACACAAAGGAACCTCAGGAAACAATGGAATGAAGTCAATACCTGCTGCTGAAAATCAAGACAAATCAACTTACCCATTAAGCTCTCGCCTATAAGGTCACACACCACTTTATGAGTTTCCCAACAATAACCTTGAGCAGCAGAAGAATAAATTTAAAACAAGAAGTACTATAAGAAGCCCTAAACTCTTTCTTGAGTTTGGGCTTTCCATACAAATTCCCAGATGCCCTATATACCTCTATTCACTGATGCATTTCAACCAAAGAGTCCTAACAAATGTCAAACATTAGTCCATTGATAGAAAAGGATTTACTCCCAGACTCATTCTGTTGAAAACAATAGGCCAACTTTGTGACTCTCTGTTGTAATGAAACAACTCTACAAATACTAATATTATTTTTTAGTAGACTCAACATATTGCACCTGAAACAGTTTGCATTGGCAAAGTTAAGAAACTTATGAGTTTATATAACTTGAATTTCAGACATATGTACTTTGCAAGAGAACCAGCAAGTTTAACAGTGACTTTCTTTGAATAGATGTCTTCCCGAAACTCAGTTTTATGTAATGCTATAAATGACAAAAAGAGGAAAATAAACCACCTGAGCAAAAAGGGGATAACTGAGAATCTGCCAGGAATGGAAAGCTTTCTCAGACCCAAAGACATGAGGTTCATATTTTTAAATTCTCCCCAATTTTTCTATATCGTCTTTAAACTGCTATACATAAAATCCTATAAGAAAGGGCATGCTCTGGTGGAAGCATCACTCTAAACTCTTGCAGTATCTTGGTAGTTATCTTTCCATCGCTGTAGAATCCACTGCTGATTTACCTGCAAATTGAGATGTGGTGTGACCTTTGGGCTTTCCTTCCATACTTCTCAGTATTATATTTATATTTTTGTTTTATAGATCTAAACAGATACTACTTTGTACCTGTTTTACCAGTTTTAATTTATGAATTTCATTTTGAACTTTCTCTTTCATCCTTTGCAACCAGATGCATGTTAGGATGATTTTCTTATTTTCTTGATCTGCACTTGGGAGCTGCAAGGACTAGACTATCATCCAGAACCTTTCTCTGAAATACCATTTGAAATGTGCCTCTAATCTACTTATGAGATGACAATAACTACCTGTATGGGATTGTTTTGAAAAGGATTATTCTTCCAAAGCTCAAGACCTTACCTTCTAAACTTACAGTTAAAAATACCATATTTGACACAATTTTAAAATCTTCTTTAGATTAATATCTTTGTCTACTTCACCTAGGAGTCATAACAGGAAACCATATTTGTATAGATGCCTCACATTTCAAAATATGGTCCACAGACAAGTAGCATCAGTACTATCCAAAAGCATCTTAGAAATGCAGAATCTCAAGCCCCTCTCAGGCCTGCTGAATAAAGAGCTGTATGTAGCAAGATCTGTGCGACTCATAAGCACATTCAAGTCTGAGAACCTCTGTTCTTTTTTTTTATTATTCATATGTGCATACAATGTTCAATGCACAATGGGTCATTTCTTCCCCCTTCCTCCCACTCCCTCTCTTACCTCTACACCCCCTCCTTCTCCCCCCCACCCCCTTGATACCCAGCAGAAACTATTTTGCCCTTTTTTCTAATTTTGTTGTAGAGAGAGTATGAGCAATAATAGGAAGGAACAAGGGTTTTTGCTGGTTGAGATAAGGATAGCTATACAGGGCATTGACTCACATTGATTTCCTGTGCGTGGGTGTTACCTTCTAGGTTAATTCTCTTTGATCTAACCTTTTCTCTAGTACCTGTTCCCCTTTTCCTATTGGCTTCAGTTGCTTTAAGGTATCTGCTTTAGTTTCTCTGTGTTAAGGGCAACAAATGCTAGCTAATTTTTTAGGTGTCTTACCTATCCTCAACCTTCCCTTGTGTGCTCTCACTTTTATCATGTGCTCATAGTCCAATTCCCTTGTGTTTGCCCTTGATCTAATGCCCACATATGAGGGAGAACATATGATTTTTGGTCTTTTGGGCCAGGCTAACCTCACTCAGAATGATATTCTCCGATTCCATCCATTTACCAGTGAATGATAACATTTCGTTCTTCTTCATGGCTGCATAAAATTCCATTGTGTATAGATATCACATTTTCTTGATCCATTCGTCAGTAGTGGGCCATCTTGGCTGTTTCCATAACTTGGCTATTATGAATAGTGCCGCAATAAACATGGGTGTGCAGGTGCCTCTGGAGTAACCTGTGTCACAGTCTTTTGGGTATATCCCCAAGAGTGGTATTGCTGGATCAAATGGTATATCAATATTTAGATTTTTAAGAACCCTCCAAATTTTTTTCCAGAGTGATTGTACTAGTTTGCATTCCCACCAGCAGTGTAAAAGGGGGAACCACTGTTCTTGATGAATTTTTATAAAGTATCCTATGCTTTCTCAAGAGATTATAAACTGGTAGGTTAATGATTTCCCTTGTGATTGCTCACCTGTTGATGGAGCTACAGTTTCTAAGGTAATCATTTTCTTTTCTCAAGGTCACATTTCACTGCATTTTCCCACTCTAATTTAAAATGATTCTCTGGCCCTACAGGTCTTCACTGTAGAAGTGTTTAGAGTTTCAGCATTTATCAACTAAACACATTTCAGGCTTTACTTCCATACCCTTAAAAATGATTTGAATAGGTTGACAGGTTATTTACAGAAAGAGAATAAGATTATTGGGCTGAATGAGGTGGCTCAATTCTATGATCCTGGGTACATGGGAGGCAGAAACTAAGAAGCCAGCTGGGACAAAAAAGTTCCTGAGACCACAACAAATCAATGGCTAGATTCAGTGGTATATCCCAGATACCTGGGGAAGCACAAATAAGAGGATGGTGGTTCAGGCATAAAGCAAGATCTTATCTTAAAAATATCCAAAGCAAAATGGACACTCTGCTTACCTAGTAAGGATAAAGCTCTGAGTTTAAACTTCAGTGCTGCAAAAGAAAAAAGAAGGAAAGAAAATAAGATCATTGACTTAACACAGGTATGAAGCACAAAATTCCTTAACTGATCGAGAAAAGAATACATATTCACATTTACACATATGGTAATTTGATCCAGAAGACCCTTGCTATTATGACAAGCTGTTCTGTGATATCATGGGCAATTGAAACTGTGCAATGTCAAAAGTGTGATTTTGGAGAGTGAGCTGATTTTCAATGCTGAATCTGTTACTGATCATATGATCTTTGGCAGGTTGCTTAATCTCTCTGAGCTTCTGATTCACCATCTGTAAAGCAAAAATAGTAATAGTATTTACTTCATTTCTTCTTACTATAATCCAATACAATAATGCATAAAAAAGTGCCCCTTGGTATCATATGGGGCACACAAAATATTTATTATTATTATTAAAAATAATCAAATATTGGGTTGGGAGGTAAATCAGTGGTTGAGGACTGCCTAGTATATACAAGGCCCTGGGATCCCATCCCCAGCACCACAAAAATGAAGCTCAGAAAAAATTAATCAAATATAATTGAGGTCTCTGAAGATTGAGACCATAATTTCATTCAGTATTTTACCCCCCAGTGTCTGGCATATAGCAGTGCTCATCAAATATGGGTAGAATTAATGATTAAATAATTGATGAGTAGATGGTTGGATGGGTGGATGGATGGATGGATGGAGAAACAAAGAGATAAATAGATGAGACTGGAATTCCTAACTATAAAGTGAGGGAACGGAACAAAATGATTACCAAATTTTCTCCTGATTCTGAAAAATTTCGACCTATATTTTACCATAATCTCTGGGATTAGGATTAGTACTGATTTCCAGAGATGTCCCAACCTTCAAAGCAAGAATTTGTATACATTTTGGAGAAAAAATATGGAATAGTCCTATGATAAAATTAATAAGCATTCTAGGGGAACCCATAGGACACTCCGTGATAGAACTTGAGAACACGTTCAGCCAGTCATTCCCGTTGTGAATGTCATCCATTGTTGCTTTCAGCAAACCACGGATGCAGAAAATAGGTAAGTGCTAATGACCCCGAGGAAAAAGCAGCCTATCTATTTTCATACGCACACCTAGAAGAAATTACACCTTCCTGACAACTTGATTTAGATGAAATGTCATGGGAAAAAGAATGTGCTCAATTTTTCAACAAGGAAGAAAAAACCCAGAATGGAACTCTGTTAGGTCTTGGGGGTGAGATTTTTTTTTATATTAAGCTGATGATGTCCTGTATGTAATAACAGCCCTTTAACTTTTATATGTATAAAAATAGTTTTCTTCACAAGATCAGTCATTTACAGTCATTCTCCATGCTTGATCCTTTACAGAGCTAGTTTGGAAAATCTTTCCTAAATGAAATTATCTCATTTAACCTTTGCACTACAGTTCTGGGTTGCAGCCACAATAGCTTTAAATATTTGCATTTTGTAGAACATGTGTCAAGGCTCTGTAAGATTAAAATGGTCTCCATATACATGGTAAATAGTAGTAAAGTCAAGTTGAACCTACTGCCTTTGCCCTAAAGTCAATGTGCTCACCATTGCACCACACTGTCTTCTGAGGCTACAGAATCTGGACTGAAGCCTGTATTGAGTAATGCTGAGCAGCAAATACTCAGCAATAAAAATCAAATATACTTGCTACCCCTGGTAAAGTTATTAACAAGCTATAAGCTAGAAAAGGACAAAGAAGTATTACCCATCACCGCTAAGGTTCTCCTTGGACAATTAAGTAATCCATTTAAGAAGTTTGAAAAAATCCCTATAGCTATTCAAAGGAACCAGAAAGACCTCCAAGTGGAAGGGCATCATGCTTTGTAATTAGGCAGATTTCCATGTGATTCTGTCCTGTAACATTGCCTTAGCTAAAAGTCCTTGGGAAATTGCAGAGTTTCACTTTTCTGAACATCAGTTTCATCATCTGAAAAAAATTAAGGAATCCAAAATGGTTTCCTCTATCAAGGAAGTTCTGGTTTCACAGGGAAGCTAAAACTCACATACAAGACAGAAAACAAGACTGTAACAAGAAGTAGAAATGATGTGTGATGAGGGACCAAAGCAAGAAGAGTTTAATTTCATCTGGAAGCAGGTAGAGAGATCAACATTGCAGGGAAAGTTTGAGGAAAGGGAAGTGTTTGGTCCGGGTCTTGTTGAATAAACAGGATTTGAAGTAGCAAAGGGAAAAAGTCATTCAATAGGGGGAAACAGCATGATTCAAGCCTTGAAAACTCAGGAAATTGAAGAAAAGTCAAGTAATTCAGTTTGGATTGAGTACAGGTTGTTAAGGAGGAATGAATAGTGGGACAGAATAGACAGGTAGGTTGGGATCATGTTCCAGAAACACCATAATAATTTTAATTAGCATATTCTCTATGAGGAAAGGGTGCAGGAGAGTGAATATGGTGGAAGTATATGTATTCATACAAAAACGGAAAAATGAGACCTGTTGAAACTCTTCTAAGAATAGGGAAGAAGGTGATAAAGGACAATGATGGAGGAGGTGAATTTAACTTAAGCACTTTTGTTAAGTGTCACAATGTACCCCCAGTACAACAGTAATATGATTAAACAGCAACACACAAAAAAAAGTTTGATGAAAAACCAAACCAAAAAAAAAAAAACATATTCTCATCAAAGGTCCTTGATATTCTTGATAGGCACTTGGAAGGATAGGTGCTAAGGACCCTGGACAATGGTCTGCTCTACTCTGGACTCTGAGAGAGCCATCTCTAAAGCTCTTAGGTATGAAATCATGGGTGTCCCACACTAAGACTCCACAGGGGAGGAGAAGACTTAGCTCTCTTAGGTACCTGTTTGGGTGTCTTGAAGACCAATGAGCAGATGACATCTCATCTTCTTAGCTGAAATGTAGAGTATTATGCCAATCAGGCATCTAATCACCCTGCTTTTCCTTTTCCTTCCACTTTTGTTTTCTCTTTATAGGTCTTTATTGTCTAAAGAACATAGTGTGCTTGCCTTTGACTTTTAGGATGGAAAGTGATAAACTGAAGAGGAGTAAAGTTTACTGAACTCCTGTTAGGTGACAGGCCCTACTTCATGTGTTGAAGTTCATTTAGTTCACACAATTCTTTAAATGTATATTAGAAACTTGTTTTCACAGTTGAAGAAACTGATGTTCAGGAAAGTGAACTTTCTGATATATTTGCCATACTTGGTTCCATCAAGACATACCAAAGAGTGCTAAACAAATATTTGTGAAATGAATGGAAATGATGACTGGGATGAGAATGGCAGTGGTGACCATGATGATGAGGATAGTAGATGTGGTTGTGGTGACTACAATGAGCTAATATTTATAGGGTTTGCTGTATGTCAGTCACCATCCTTAGGTTCTTTATATAGCTTATTTCATCGAATTCACTCAGTTAACCCTTGAAATAGCTAGAGTTATCACCCTTGCTTAATAAATTAAAATACTGAGCCTCAGAGATGCCAAATGGCTTATCAAAAGTCAGATAGGTAAAACAAAAAAACAATAAAAAGCAAGGATTTTAATCAAGTTGTATTTATTCTGATGTAGTACTAAGAATTATAAGAATTACCTCACTTACCCCCTTCCTTGTCCTCCTATTCTCATGATTTTAGGAAAGCACTGCATAATTTTAGAAGTATGTAGCCTCTGAAGAAAACTTTTAGATTCCTTTATTTCCTTTCTTCTTTATCTTCTTTGTTTCTCCTCTCTCTTTCAAAAATGAGGCTTTTAACAACCACTTAATGAAAGGACATTTGTGGTTAATTCTGACCAGAACAGGACTGAGAGGAGCACTCCTGCTGAGCAGACACATACCTTTGATGTAGACTGAGGGCTGGCTGAGAGGTAAGTGCTTTCAACTTCCCTTTAAAAGGAGTTATTCCCATGGGATTCTATTTAAAGACCTGCAGATATTCACAAAAGCAGACAGTGTGGGCCAGCACTGTATCACTAGAGGGTGGCAGGACAGGAGGGGATCCCCAAGCTCTCCTGTCATCCCACAGGCCAAGTTAACATAGCTAATCTCATTGCAGGGTATGTCATCCAGAATAAACGTGTCTATTGTCAACATTCCATGGTTGAATGGCTCCATATGATCAAGGGCCAAAGGGATGGCTCCAATAAGCTGCAGGTAGAATAACTGGGGCAGTGTGTGTGGGGGGTGGAATAATAAGGAAACCATAGTCTAATGTCTAGCGTAAGTGGGGATATGTGAGGGTGAGAGGTAAGGTGCTAAGGCTCGGGACTCTCATAGAGCTCTACCACTCAGCTTTCCCATCTGGAAAGATTCTCAGGAGTTCAAAGACAACCCTTTGTGAGGTTCACTGAAATGGTGTGGGCTGCATTTTTATTCAAGTTCTCAATGTGTGGATAAAAAGCATGAATGCCAGTCATTTCTTGACTTCCTCCTGATCTTTTTTGCCCTGTCATGCCCAGCATCTCACTTTTCAATGGGTTCACTTTAATCCAGGGCACCATTTCCCCTGTACCCTGAATTTCCTTGACCATTTCTCTTTATACTCTCCATCCACAAACACAGCTCGTGCATGGCCTCACGTTTTTCAGGTACTCAGGAAACATTTATGCGGGGTGATTTGGCAAAGACATCTAGTCTTTAGCATATGGAGCATAATCAATAAACGCTGATTGGAATGTAGTGAGGAGCATGTGGCCAAAGAAGGGTCCTTTGAAGCTCAATGAGTTCAGTTGCTTGATGTCAGAGAGCTATTGTGCCTTGGCGAGAAGGTAGTCATTTCCAAATTTGAAACATAAATTCCATTTAATTAGTGGCATGAACTAGATGGCCACAGCTGCTGTTTCTTTCAGTGGCCAAGGACTTAGGGGGAAATGGCAGTGATGAACACAGACAAAATCAAATGGGCGTGGAGTGCAGAGTGGCGGACACAAGTGGGCTCTGCTGATTCTGACCCCCATGGAAAAGACAACAGAATGGCAGGAACACATAACTCCTGGCACATCAGTCTTTACATTTTCTCCAGGATGGTCTTGGGTACCCAATTAACTTCCATTTTTTTAATTCTCCAAAAGAGGTATGAATATGCAAAGCAAATCTATGAAGCAGTATGGTTTTCAGAACTTCACCATACAATTTAGAATCAAAAGATTGAGATTAACACTTGACTCCTTCTGCAAACACTAGTCTGGTGCCCCTGAGCAACTCTGATTCTACCTCCTCACAACGCTGTGATTGCAAGATGAGTTGATTTTAGGTTTGTGTTTGGTAAACAAAATTACCCCCAAAGGACCTTTTTTAGAACTTTCTTGCTCAATAATCTCACCTACTTCAGAACCTCTGTGCAGCTCATATTATCTAACCTAAATGGGAGGAAACTAAAGATGGTTATTTTTTGCCAGTGGTAACGCAGTTCTCACACCTGAAAGTCTGTCAACACTTTCCATCAAAAATGAAAACATTGCCCCTGACTCTAATTCTCCCCATTACTCATGTACAGGTTTAAAGGACTAAACCATAGTATTACTGGCCTCTGAACCACTAGGCTGGCCTGAAGTTCAAAAATGATTCATCAGCCTCCCAGTGCACATGCCCACACTCTGTATAAGCCATGATTTTAGGCTCTATGGAAAATTTCAAAATGCATCACTAGCAGTATATTTTCCTTCAAGGAACTTACATTCTAGAAAGGAAGACAAGCATAAAATTATTCATAACACCACAAAACACAAACAGAAAACCCCACCACCTGGGATTGGTTATTTACAATGTACCAAATTGTCTTTTGAACTTTTTCCAACTATGAATTGCAGAAGCAAATGAAAGCCACTAACATTAGAGCAAGCAGTTTCTTCAGAGTCAGCCACTGTCATTTGAGAAGACATTCAAATGTAGAAAGAAGAGTGAGAAAACTTCAGAGATGAAAGTTATGCCCTGATTGGAGGTTGTTGGTATGGGCAAGCTGGATGAGAGCTAACAACAGTAGGAGACCTATGTGATTGGTTAGAGGAACATGTTCCCCTTTTGTCCAGTGGCCTAAATTGGAAATAGGGAATTAAGAAATATGGAAGTTATCAACTAAATCTTGGCCATTGGGGTCCCTCGCCACCATGGTGGTCATGATTTAGCTTCCTGACCTTATTGCAGAAGACTATAAGGCAGAGTTCTATTTTTACATATGTCCTGGTCATTGTCTATTTATGTATTCAGCCTCTCATAATTTATTTAAGCCTTACAACAGTCATATGACATAAGTACTATATTACCCAAAGGAAATTGAGGCACAGAATGATTAATTAACCCGTCCACACTCACATAGCTAGTAAGAGGCAGAACCACGATTCTAAACAGAGTCTGCCTCACAACCCATACCCATCCCTTCCCTCCACTAAACTAATGCAACTATAGAAAAATGGCAACAACATGAAAAGAAATGGGCAGAGAACCTAAGAAGAGTTTACTCAAAAAGAAATGCAGTAAACTTTAATGTAAAAAATGATGCTCAGACTCAAACAAACTAAGAAAAATGGAAAAGAAAATGGTAATCCGATACATTATTTGCCTATTTGGTTGGCACATATCAAAAAGTTTGATGATACAGATTGTGGGTGAACTTGTAAATTGAAAAATCTGTGAAAGAGAATTTGATGACGTCTATCAAAATTAAAAGCGCTCTTCCTTTACCCAAAATTTCATTCCTGCATGCTTTTATGCAGAAATATTCTCATATGAGTGAAATAACATACACACGAGGATATTTATTGCTGCATTTAAGAGCAAGCACTCAGAATGACCTAAATGACCATCAACAGTGGACCTGTTAACTCGCTGGGCATCCATAGCAGGAGTGCATCCCTTCCATCTGCGTCACGTACTATTCCAGCTGCTTTACACGTGTTGGCTCGTTTCATCATTTCATCCTCATAGTAATCTTATGAGGTGGTGCTCTTGCCATACCAATTAACTGAATGAGTCAATCAAAGTACAGAGAGGAAAAGTTGCCCAAGGTCACACAGGACAAGATTTAAACACAAGCAGTCTGCCTCCAGAATCTATGTTTTAACCATTATGTTCTTAAATACAGTTTTTAGATGTCTGCTGAGTGGTCAGCACACATTTAAAACTTGACATGGTTCTATGTATACTGATATATAATGATCTCTAAAATACATCATAAAGTGAGAGAAAAAAGGGAGATAAAATACAGAGTGGTAGATGTGAGTATTAATTTATATAACCATATTCATATGCACACATATATTCTTATATATACACATATATATGCATAGTCATATGACACCTAATGACAGGAATATGCTCTGAGTAATGCATCCTTAGATGATTTCACCATTGTGTAAACATCATAGCTTATACTTACACAAAACTGGCTATGATGTCACCAGGCAATATAGTCTTATGGGACCACTATCTATATGAGGTCCATCATTGACGAAAATGTCATTATGCAACACATGACTATATATATTCATACCCACACGTATACATATATATATATATATATCCTCCACACACATATAATGAATATGTATGTATAGCATATATTCAGAAGAATATGCAGCAACTTGTTAGAGGAATTGAGTAGTTGAAAGATAAGAATGAGATGCCTTTACTGTTAAAACATTCATATTTTTCTGTTGAAAACAAAAATAATTACCAAAATTAAAACAGGACATGCTAATTTACTACTTTAAATCATTCAATTGCTTCCTATTACACTAAAATCTAAGTTCAAACTCCGTAGCACACTCAACACCAGTCCAACTAGTCTACTTCTCCTTTCCAAGTGTGCAGTTTTCCCTCTGGTTCCCTTGACCCCAGCTTTTTGGGCCTTCTTTCATAGCTTGAACATGACAAGATCTTCTTAGCTCAGGGCCTTTGTATGTGATGTTCCTTTAGCTAAGTATTTCTTCTCCCATATTTTGCCAATACTTGGTGGTGTCTCATCCTACAGACCTTGACTTAGCTTCCTGGTCAGTCAATTTAAATGTTTTCCCTTCTGTTTTTATCTATCATGGTAACCTGTTTTGTTTCATTTTTTTAAGTAGGACTACCCATAAGCTACAATTATTAATTTAATTCTACTTTCTTAATGCTTTTCATAAATTTGCTATTTCTTTTCCCAGAACAGGACTTTGTCTTTTTTTTACAAGATAGCACCAGCATCTAGCAAAGTGCATGACAAATAGCAAGTACTCAGTAGCATGTGTTTAATTGGTTAATTAATTAATTCATCCTGAAGAAAGTAGAAGATTTGAAAGAAAGCATTTCCTTTCTTAGTCTAAAACATAAGAAGTAAGACAGGATGTTCTTTACAAGAACTCCTTCATTGACTTATTGAAAGGAGCTCAAAAATCTTGAACTGAAGTTGTCATGTTCTCTGTGGGAGAAAGATAAATACACCCAAGCATCAAATTCCTGTTCAGTTGCAACTTGTGTGGCTTTGGGTAAAAATCATTTAATACTTATAAGCTTGGATTGTGGGATGTGCAAAATTAGGATAATAGAAACATTGTGAGTGTTAAATAAAGTAAAATTTTAAAATAAAATTTCTAAATTCTGCCTCATGGTGGGCCCTCAATTAACAGTAATTGTAAGTTCCTCCTCTTCTTCCATCTTTTTCCTAACTGTGCAGATGCCTTTGGAGGCTAGAGGCATCAACCACCAATAGGAAAGCCCAGGCTGAGACTGGGCATCCTTCAGGCCTATTGCTCTGGGCCTGGTGATGATGGGGCAGTGGGGACCATGGAAACCCCTAATCATGTGGTCCTTCCCCACACTCTGGCCCCACTGGTTTCTCCTTGCAATGCATGGCCACATTTCCACACACAAAGCATTGTGTTTCCCGCAGACTGCTGCTTCATTAATATTGCCCAGGTTTAGTGGGAGTAATAAATTTGAAGCACAATGACTGCATGTCAGGTGCTTTCAAATGCTTTGATTAAGGAGGATTTGGATGTCTTTTTTACTATTATTATTTCATTTCTCCTTGAGCTGTGGTATCAATGTTGGCTGGATTCTAGAAGGCAACCAGGTTATCACGACCCACAGTCCCTCTGTCTCAGAAGATCAGGAAAACTGAGTGTACACTATGTAGCAAACACTGGGATTTCCAGCTGGACTGGGCAACAGGGAAGCCATGCCTGAGACAGGCTGAGCCCCTGGCATTCAAGTCATTCTGTCTGTCATGACTCCGTGGAATTATCAAAACAAGATGCTGTCTGCAGCAGGGCCTTTGGAAATGGTGCCCTTTCCGCCAATCTGGAAGGCATAAAAAAGACTAAGAGGAGAAGAAGGAAGAGGAAATCCCCCAAATGGATTCCCTGAAAGCCCCAGGAAGGATGTAGACTCTCATGGTTTGCTTTCTTAAGTCAAACTTTCAGAGCCCCTAAGACTTCTTCCCACCATTCCAGGAGGAAGAACTAAGTCACACAGCTCACTAAAGAAAGGAAGAGAGAATCATGCCAGCCAAACTCATCAGTCTGTCTTCAGGCTCTGAGAGCGTGAAATGGAAATGGATGGGATCCAGTGAACCTGCTCTGATTTTATTATTTCAAAATGCTCTGGACACAGATTAACTCTCTTTGCTTGGTGGTTTGCTTGGTTTTTTTTTTCCCCTTGTCTTTCTTCTTCTAGGGAATGAGAACAAGATGTTCAGTGATTAATTCATTGGACAGAAGTATGTCTCCACCACAACTCCTCAACATGCTTCTCTCATCCTTTCTAGATGGAAATATTCCCTCTCCAAGCCCTACCCCTCATTGAATCAACCCAGACACACTTGCTCAATGCCACCCCAAGCAGCCAACTACACTTGTCTGGAGCAGGGAGGAGGGAAAGACAGCAGGGTGGTCATTCCTCTCTGTTCAGGGTGGACGGCACACATCAATCTCTCAGCAGTCTATTTCCCATGTTATCAGGGTTTCCATACACTTTGCAGTGATGCAGACAGTCTTTCCCAGCAATGGCTGCTTTGCTTCCACCTTGTGGAGCCCTGACAGGAGGTGGGACACCTAGAATGAATAATGATGTTACCCGTTCCAAACTGTAATGGAAGGAAGTCACACTAAATACTCTAGATGCCATCTGTGCAGGACAAAGCTATCCAGAAAGGAAACAGATCACCCTGAAAAGCAGTCACAGAGGTCTGGTGCCAAGGGTTAATCAGAAGGCAGTAATGCTGGGCATGAAAGTGCCTGAGTTCTCCTCTTGGAATAACACACTCCCTTAAGTAATCGAAAACATCTGTCAGCCACAGTTTCTCCATCTATAAAATGGACTAGTTGCAAAGTAGAAAAAAATAGTTTATTTTTTCATGTTTGTCATACACTATTTTGACTAATTGGCTTCTTTCAATATGTGCAGTATCTTCTAGTTCAAGGCTGCATAGACAGTGTAGGGAAAGAGTAGATAAGTCAAAACAATACCAACTCAGCTATTTGTTGTATGCTTTTTGAAAAACTGACTGAAACTATTTGCCCCTCATTTTTCTCATTTGAAAATGGGGATTCAGGTCATCAACTTTGAACAAAATGAGAGGACAAGTTGAACTAGCCTAACACAGGCATTTCATAAGTGGTAGCTACCATCATTGTTACCAACTTCCACCAAGGAACTCATTTTACATAAATTTCCAATCTCCTTCATGCCTAGCCCAGTGTTTACATACAGTAGACACTCAGTAAATATTTCTTAATTGGTATACTTTCAAGCTTCAAAGCAGAGCAGAACTGTATTCGCTAATGGTGTCATTCTTGCAGAATGATTTTATAACCCCATTAGTTTGAGAGAGCTAAATGGAGCTAAAAATGCTCACGTCAAGAGTTGTGGTATCCAGGCCACTAAAACATTTGATTTTCTCCTTTTTCTCCATCAAGTGCCAACATGAGAGTGAATTCATCTCTGCTCACCATTTTGATGCCTGTCTCAATGCGAAACCCATTCTGGGAAGGAGCTGATGACACCCAAACCGCATCCTATTAACACATCTTCCTTTCAGAAGCTGCTGCTATTTTACAAAATGCCTTTGGGTGTGTGGCAGAGAAAATGCCTGTGACAAAGGAATCCAGGCTTTGATCAGGATTGTTTTCCTTGGCACTTCTCTTTAGGCACTGCAGGAAGTTTTTGCTCACAACAGATTGACACAGTTATCCGTGATTCTCATAAAAATTGTCATGTGGAAGTATTGCTTGTGTTATCCCCTGCCTTTCTGGTCAAAATACTGCCCCTGGAATGTGCACTGTTCAGCTTGATCCCCTTGTTCCCGGTCTTTGATGGTTTCATAATGGTTTTCTTTTCCCAGCCCTGCATAACTCTGACCTGTGAAGCTAGAGTCACTTAGCTACCACCTGTAGATTCAGCCCTGACCTGGCCTCTAGGTAGGAGCATGCAAGTACCCTGACTGAGAATAGGTCCATGCTTCTGCATTTACCAGCTTGGTCATATGCATTTTGCATTTGGTAGTCTATAAACAACTGGCCTGCATAATCTCAGCCATGCTTTTCAAAATCCCTTTCAAGTAGTTGGTAGTATGATTCTATTTTCCCTATGAAGACTGAGATCAGAGAGGTGATGCATCCTGTCAAAATCCCACGACCAGGCAGTGCACTTCCTGGTCAGACAAGGGAGTCTCTGTCTTCAGCCCCTTATCTCCATGTTCTGCCCTGGTTGTTCTGCGGCATGCTGCCTGAAACAGGGGATTTCTTTTAGAATGTACCTCTCCACTTGCAAGTTAGAATGACCTTTCGTAAAAACTATTTGTTCATTCACTTATTTAATTAATTGACACATAGTAATTATACGCATCAAGGAGATGCAATCTCTTACTTTGGTACTTGTTTATGTTACACAGTGATCAAGTCGGTAATTAGCATATTTATCACCTCAAACACTCATCATTTCTTTGTGACGAGACCATTCAGAATCTCCTCTTCCAGCTGTTTTGGAATATATGTTGCATTACTGTTCACAATGTTCACTCTTTTGAGTAATAGAATATCAAAATTTATTCTTCCTATCTAACCAACTTTGTCCCATTAACTAATGTCAGTGTTTCCTCATTTATTCCCACTATGCTCCCTAGTGAGCTACACTGCTTTTCATGATCTTAATATCTGTACAAGGCTTTTCAATTTTTAATCTGTACAAGTCATTCAAATTACATATGAATGACTTGGGGAAGGGGAAGGTGTCAAGGGAAACAGAGAGAATAACAGAGTGAAGAATTATAGGCAAAAGGAATTATGGCTACCAGGGAACCTCAAGTACTCAGGCCAGTCTAGTGTTAAGTCTGTCATTCACCGTTCTCATCCTAACAACATTGTCAGAAACAGACTATGATGAGACAAAGCAAAGGGACAGAGACAAGGTCTTACCACAGAACTGCAGGGCACATAATAGGCAGCCAGAGGTGAGTTATGTGAGGAAGGGAACCAGATCCATAACAGAAGGGCAAAATGCAAAGCGCCACCCTAAAAGTGGAAAGAGCTGACTTCACATCAAATCTCTGTTCAGAATTTCAAAGGAATCCAACATCCCATGTGTCTTCCCCAGACAAGATGAGCCAAGCAAAGTACTGGGGAGCATAAAGCTCCTGGCAGGGAAGAGTCCTTGGTAGACACACTGGTGGCCAGTCTCGGAGGCCAGCCCTGCATTCGCTAGAGTCTTACTATTCAAAACACTGCCTGGGACACATCACCCCTCTGATATTCCTGCCAATAATACATACCTGAATTTAATTAAGATGAAGCATCAGACAATCTCAAATGGAGGGACATTCTACAGAATAATTGGACTACTGTTTAAATTTGTCAAAGTCAAGTAAGACAAAAACAACTGAGCAATTGCTCCAGATTTTAGGAGACTCAAGAGACAGAACAGCACCTAAATGCCAAGCTTGATCATGGTCTGGACCCTAGATCAAGGTGGAAATATTACTGTAATGGGAATGAGTAAAACAATTACTTAAATATAGCCCACTGAACAGATAATAGGAAATGCACACTGAAGAATTTAGGAACAGAAGAACAGGATGGCACAAGCTCACTTGCAAATAATTCAGGGGAAAAACATCTATAACTATGTAGAGAAGTCAGGATATATTAATAAAATAGAATGAAAACAATTGGTGAACTTGAAATGGGTAAAACATTAACTATTAGGACTATTGGGTATACAATAGTTTCTTGTGCTATTCTTGCAATTTTTCTATGAGTTTGGAATTTGTATCAAAATTTTTAAGTATTTTTTAAAGGAAAGACTAAGAGATATATAAGGGAACAGGACAGCACTTGGGCAACAAGGCAGGAGGATCATAAATTAAAGGCCAGCCTGAGCTACATAATAAGACTCTGTCTCAAACATACACACATACACACCTGTACACATTCAGCAACAAGAAAAAGAGCCACAAAACTTCTTCAATCAGCAATTTATTAAAAAGATAATGATTGACAGACTCTCAAGTTTCATTTCTGACCCAGAAAATCAGAATCTACTTATGAACATGAAATGCAAATTATTCAATTATATGCACATTCAAGTTTGGAACTCTCTGGTCTCTTAGTTTCAGGACTTCATCCCAACTGTCAGGCATCTTGATCACTAAACTAAATGCCTGTCCCAAACTTCTATTCCCACCAAAACACAATTCAGAAATCTTCTTCTCATGATAATCTCTGTTGCTTTAAGGTTTCTGTATTAGTTCCTGTAGAGTGGGGACATCAAACACTTTCATGTTTTGGGTTTTCTACCTATTTCTATATCACCGAAATGTGCTCTCCCCTTATAATGTGATCCGGGGATCAGTATCCAGGGTAAAGATCAATTAGAGATGAATCAACATGGGTCATAACACATGTAGACGAAAGCAATGTTAGGAATATTTCTGTATACCTATCCTCAATTCAACTAGCAAAAACACTTTGTCTTCCTTATTAGGCTTGTCTCTTTTCTCCAACAAAACTAGTGATAAAGGCAGAACATGACCCGCCTGGAACTGAGGGGGGAAGGGGGAAGAGGGTAGGGGAGGGGGGCAGGGGGAAGAAATGACCCAAATAATGTATGCACATATGAATAAAATAATAATAATAATAATAATAAATAAAAATAAAACCTGTAAAAAAAAGAAATCTTCTTCTCTTTGAAAATGTTTCTTATTCTTTCCCACATCTCCATTCCAGAATATTGCACTGTATTCAATGTTTTATATTAGGGAATTTGTGTGTGTGTGTGTGTGTGTGTGTGTGTGTGTATGTCTGTGTGTGTGTGTGTGGTACAGGGGCTTGAACTCAGAACTTTCACCTTGCTCCACTCCACCAGCCCAATTTTTGAAGGGTTTTTCGAGATAGGGTCTCACAAACTATTTGCCCATGCTGGCTTCAAACCACCACCCTCCTGATCTCTGCCTCCTGAGTATCTAGGATTACAGGCACAAGCCACCAGTGCCCGGCTTGGGGGGAATCTTTATTGTCTCCCCACTTTCACATTATGTTGAAATTGGCTTCATTGTCCTGTTAGATTGGGAGGTAGTTATTACCTCAGCACTGAGGCAGGCAAATGCTAGAGACTAAGAAAACAGATATTTGGATGAATAAATTCAACTCAGTATTTTCAACCCCGATGTTATATTCATGGCTCCAGGAAGAGCTGCTGGAGTTTCAGAAAGGACAAGAAGTAATTTAGATTTGAGCAGACACCAGCAGGAAACAAAGGGCTTCTAGGATGGGAAGTGTCAACCTTCAGATCTCTAGCCTCTAACCCAAAACTGCTCCAGTGCACTACAAAGATAGTTACTTTCACATTTCCTCACAATTCTGAGCAGTTGTATAAATTCCCACTGGCTTTATGAACCAGTAAAGCATTGTTATAGTAACAATTCATTGGTGATGTCCACTTGCCACAAGATATGTGGGTGTTGCAAAAATGCAATCAGTTACAAAAGATAAGCTTAGCCAGTACTGTGGTCACATCAGGGTTACTGGAGAAAAAAGAATAAAGGCCAAAGTGGCAGGTGTTAGGATTTATTTATGGAAAGCACGTGCCATTGTGATCCTAAAGATGGTCCTTTCTCTTATCCCTGGCAGGGGAGGATGGAAATACAGGACAGGATATCAGAAAACAGAAGTAAGAAGTGAGCTTTGGCTTAGGAAGCATGATCTCTCCTTTTTGCCTTCAAACACATGACAAGGTATGGATTTATAATGAGCTGTTGGTATCCAAGAAGTAAAGCAAATTTGAAAGAAACTACTAGTTACAATCCAGTCTCCCTGGTGTTTTCAATAAAAGGATAATTTCAGATATCAAATGTAAGTATCCATGGGCTATGTGAGGCTGTGTGGACTCCAGATCTTTTAGCACAGATAAGGTCTGCTACCATAGTACTTGTAGAAGAAGGGTTTTATTTTAACTCAATGTGGGACTTTTAAAGAATTCCCTCAGGTACAGGGTTTTGCCAAGATCCTGAGTTTAATTTAATGAGAGTGAAAAGTTTAAAAAACAAATATAAAAGGAAAATCCTGAAAGGACAGACGAGACTTGGATCAGGAGCCTGTACCCAACAGACTAGCTGAAAAATATCAGTGATGGCAGCCAGCAGATTCAGGCCATTAGGAGATGCAGAGCCTCTTGGGGGATTTTCAACAAAATTATCTTCAGTCTCCTCCACGTGTAGGAGGCTTCTTAATGGACCAAAGAAGAACTATGTATAATTTGGTTGAGGATGTTTATTTTATTTATCTTAACACCTACTATGTGGCAGTTAATGTCATTGAATTCTATAGAAGACATCAGAACCTTCATTTTACAGATACAAAGGCAAATAGAGAGCAAAGTGACCTCACCAAGATCACACAGAAAGGTCCTAGTGCCTCAGCTTGAGAGAGGCCCCAGCAGACCTTCAGAAATCTCTCTTTTTGTTTATAGAGCCATCAAGTCACATCTCCTATACCTCTTTCTACTTACCCACGAGCCCTCCTTGTCCTGTCTGGCTTGCAGATACATTATGGGCATCTTTACTTTGGACTCCTTTGGTCTCCTGGATTTATCCCTACAGTCTCTTCCTTTGATTCAAAGCCCACCTTCCCTTACAATGACCTTTCAGTTCACTCAAGATATGCCTTTTGTTCCCACTGTAGCAGCAAAGGACCCATGTACCCAATTCCTTTGCCCAGTCTGGGATCCCAGTGTGCCAACTGAAAAAGCACAGGTTCCTGGTCCTAATTGAAGTAGGATTTACATCCAGATGTGTAACTACAAGGCAAAGTTCCCCCTCTTATGCCAAGAGGTTTCAGCACATATGGGAGTTTTGTTTCCAAACATAGAACAAGAAGAGACTTAACACTAAGTAAATCATATAGGATACAGATTTTAATGAAGTATTGAGACCTTAAATTTGGACTCTACTGATTAAGAATGTATGATTATTCCAATGTTGGCAGGCCTGAAAATTACTTTGGTACCACCTATGAAGAAAAAAATTTGTTAAGCAAATGAATAATATAAAGTGAATCAAAAGGGAAGAGAAAAGAAGTCCTCTGAGAGGGCTCAGCCTGGTTTTCTGGGTGATTATAATTTGGAAGTAGCCAGAGAGGAAATGGATAAATGAAAAGACCTAGTTGAGGTCTGGTAATATCATAACAGAGGGAATGAGAAAGGGGAAATAAGAAACAATTTCTTAACTCCCTTGTCAGATGTATAACTGGCAAGGATTTTCTCCCATTCTATGGGCAGTGTCTTCGATTTGGTGACCATTTCTTTTGTTGTGCAGAAGTTTTTAAATTTAATATAGTCCCATTTGTCAATCCTTTCTCTTAGTTGTTGAAACACTTGAGTTCTATTTGAAGTCATTGACTATGCCTATTAATTCCAGTGTACTCCCTGTTTTTTCCTGCACTAGCTTCAAATTTTCAGATCTTATATTAAGGTCCTTAATCCACTTTGAATTGATGCTTGTACACAGTGAAAGACATGGATCTAGTTTCAGTTTTCTGTATGCAGGGATCTAGTTTCAGTTTTCTGTATGCAGAGATCCAGTTCTCCCAGCAACATTTGTTGAAGAGGTTATCTTTTCTCCAACATATGTTTTTGGCACTCTTTTGTCAAAAATCCAGTGAGCATAGCTGCATGGAATCACATCTGAGTCTTGTACCCTGTTCCACTGGTTTTCATACCTGTTTTTGTGCCATTACAATGTTATTTTTATTGCTATGGCTCTGTAGTACAGTTTGAAGTCAGGTATTGTGATACCTCCAGCATTGTTCTTTTTGTTCCGTATTGCCTTGGCAATTCACTTTTGTGCTTCCAAATGAGCTTTAAGGTTGTTTTTCTTCTATCTCTGTGATGAATCTCATTGGAATTTTGATGGGGATTGCATTGAATGTGTAGATTTCTTTTGGTAATGTAGCCTTTTTCACAATATGGATTCTACCAATCCATGAGCATGGGAGATCTTTCCATTTTCTATAGTCTTCTTTGATTTCTTTCTTCAATGGTTTATAGTTTTCTTTATAAAGATCTGTCACATCCTTTGTTTAGTTTACTCCTAGGTATTTTTTTTTTTTGAGGCTATAGTAAATGGAATTATTTTCCTACATTCTTCTCAGTCTGTTTATTATTGGTGTATAGAAAAGTTACTGATTTTTGTAAATTGATTTTAAAAGGTTGTTTTAAACATTGTAGATTAATTGTCATAATTATTCAAATGATCTTATTTCATTTTAATTCTAAGCAGATAACTGGAGGTTTTGTGTTGCATGGTATTGTGGTATAAAGGTAAAGTTCATTTGTTGAAATCTTAACCTTTAATGTGATGGTATTTGGAGGTGAGCCTTTTGGGAGGTGACAGTATACTTTTTATGAGAGATTAGTACCCAAATAAAAAGGCCAAAGGGAATTTATTTGTCCCTCCCACCAAGAGAGGATAGCATCTATGAACCAGGAAGCAGGCCTTCCAGGTGCCAGATACCCAATCTACCTTGTAGTTCTAGCTTACAGAACTGTGAGAAATGGGTTTCTGTTGTTTATAAGTCATTCACTATATAGCATTTGGTTGTAGCATCCCAAATGAACTAATAGAATCATCTTCCTCTTCGGAATCATGCATGTGCCCCTTTGTGCCCACAGAGCTGCTGGGATGAGCATTCTAATCAAGTGTACCACAATACCACACTGTGCTGGCACATGAAAGTTACCCACAAATGTGTGGGTGAAAAAAACATCCTGGTTTTAAATTATATATTAGTTAAATGTAGTGTCTGTTTGATTGTCCTCTTTGCCTGCCATGAACCTATAAGCCTCTTGAGGTGAGGGCCCTGTCTTGTTATATTTATTTCCTCAGAACCAGCCAGCATTACTGCATAAAACAAAAGCTATTTGTCATATACCATAAAATCCTAAAGATTCAGTCGGGCATTCAGGAGACTAAAAAATAACATAACATAGCATAATTTCACACTGGGAAACATAATTTCCCAGTAACCCATTACCCACATACTATACTTTGTGCAATAGTGTCATCTCACTCACTACACATACCATGGACAGCTCCAGTCTACGTTTTAAGTCCCAAGAATAAAAGACCATTTCCTTTGTATTCAGTCTGTTTCAATTTTATAATTGACAAATAAAAATCACACATATTCAAGCTATACAACGTAATGTTTTGAAATATGCATATATATGTAAATATGTATGTGTATACATTGTGAAATGATTTCGCTATCAAGCTAATTAACACATCCGTTGGCTCACCTTGTTACTTTTTTATGTGTGGTAAGAATACTTGAAATCTATTCTTATGGAAAATTTTTAAGGGTATAACACATTATTATTAACTATAATCACCATCCTTTATGTTGCATCCCCAAAACTGATTTCATCCTGTAACTGAAACCTTTTATCCATTTACCAACAGCTCCCCATTTCTCCTACCTCCCACCCTTTACCCTTGGTAACCACCATCTACCCTCTGCTTCCATGTATTTGACATTTTTGCATTCCACATGTAAGGCAGATCACACCTTACAAGTGTGCGGGGACTTGTTTCATTTAGCATAATATCTTCTAGATCATCCATTGCTGAACAACATTTCATGATGAGTGTATTCATTTGTCCTCACAGACATTTAGGATTTTTTCACATCTTGGCTATTTTACATAGTGCTTCAATTAACCTGGGAGTACAGATATCTCTTCAAAGTACTGATTTCATTTTTCTTTGGGTCATAAACCCAGAAAAGAGATTGCCAGATCATGTAGTAGTTCTATTTTTAATTTTTTTGAGGAAACCTTCATGCTGCTTCCTTTCATGGCTTTACCAAATTACTTTCCCACAAGGGCCCCCATTTCTCTATATTCTGGAAGACACTTGTTATCTATTGTCTTTCTGAAAATAGCCATCCTAACAGGTGTGAGGTGCTATATCACTGTGATATTAATTTGCATGTCTCTGATGATTAATGTTGTTGAACATTTCTCATATACCCGCTAGCTGTCAATATATTCTTATATATCTATTCAGGTCCTTCACCAACTTTTTAATTGAGTTATTAGTTTGTTTTGCCATTTATTAATTATTATGTTGTCAGTGGGCTTTTCAGAAATGATCTTTATTGTGTTGAGGGAATTTCATTCTATACCTATATTGTGAAGAGGTTTTTTATCACGAAAGGATGAACTTTGTCAAATTTTTTACCCTGTATCTATTGAAATGATCATGTAGTTCTTTTCATTCATTCTATTAATGTGATCTATCACATTGATTGATTTATATAGGTTAAACTAACCTTGCATGTCAGGAGTAAATCCCACTTGGTCATAGTGTATAAACTATACAGTATGTGTTGTTGAATTTAGTTTCTCAGTACTTTATTGAGGATTTTTATCTACATTTGTTTTGGTTGGGATATGAAATGTCCCCAAAGACTCATATGTTAAAGGTTTGGATCACTACTGGTAGCATTATTCATATTGGATTAAGAAGGTACTAATCTCATGAATAGATTAATCTAATGAATTCATAGCTGAATGGGCTATTAAGATATGGGGCCTAGTTTGAGGAAAAAGGTCACTAGGGGTGTGGCTTTGAGACTATACAAGACTCCCACTTTCCTGGACAGCATGAGGGAAACCAGCCTCCTCTGCCACACATTCTCAACCCCGTGATGTTCTGCTTCACCTCAGATCCAAAATAATGGAAATAGCTGACCATTTACCGAAACTTCTGAATTCTTGAGCCTAAATAAACCTTTCCTCGTTTAAGTTAGTTTTTCTCAGGTATTTTGTCATAGCAACAAAAAAATGACTAATACAATGTTCATCACAGATATTGGCCTATACTCTTCTCTCTTGTATTTGTCTGACTTAGTATCAGAATAATGCTGGCCTCCAAAATTTAGTTAGAATGTATTTTCTGAAGTACTACACTTTTGAAGAACTTAAGAAGAACTAGTATTAACTATTCTTTGAATATTTGATACAATTCAATCATGCAGCCATATAGACCTGGCCTTTTTGTTATTTGGAGCTTTTGATTTCTGTTTCAATTTCCTTGTTTATTATTCATTTGTTTCTACTTCTTATTGATTCACTCTTGGTCAGCTGTGTGACTCTAGGAATTTATTTCCTCTAGCTATCCAATTTTTTCTCATATAATTGTCCATAACAATCCTTCATGATTCTTTTTAATTTCTGAAGCATCCATTGTTATGCCAATTCTTTCATTTCTGATTTTATTTAAGCCTATTCTTTTTTTAGTTACTCTAGCTGAGGATTTGTCAATTTTGTTTATTTTAATCAAAGAACCAACTGTCCATTAGCAATCTAAGTCTGTGGTGCAGTGTGCCCTTCCCACCTTTTGTTTATAATCTGAATGCAACTCTTTTGGAGTTGCTGAATTGAGCTTCTATGGGAATGCTCAAAATTCTGCTTCCTCATGAAGTTTGATCTAATTTTCCCTAGCAGATAAATCATGTCTTTTGAGCCACTGAGGGATGCTTTGATAATTCTGTTTAGCCCTTATTATTCAGCCTTGAGTTAGAGTTGTTTGCCTTTGAGTTAGAGTTGGTCGATCTTCCACTGGATGGTGATCCTTGTACCTGTGTACAAGGATCCCTTCCCTTCTCCTTGTTTTTACTTCCCTATGCATATATTTAGGGAGAATCTTCTACTGTGTTCTGGTGCTGGGCTTAGCCTTAGAAGTAAAAATGTAATAGATTCCTGAGTTTAAGGAGCACAGCTGTCATGGGGAAGAGAGTCTTGTGCATAGGAAATTGTACTGCAATGTGACAGGGCTGTAGTAGGTATTGATTTGAGTTTTACTATCTATTTGATCAATGTGCTTCATCTCAATAATGTGGTTAACTATACGAAAGGAAGAATTCACCATTGTAAAGTTTTTTCTTCATTTTTAATTTTACCCTAACCAAAACTCCTGTAAATTAAAACAAAAAACAACATTTTCTCTCTAAGGTGTACTTCCATTTTTATCAGAAGATATTATTTAAATTCCATTTTGATTTCCTATTTCTCCCAGCTTTTCCCTTGTATTATGACTAGCAAAACCTTACCCTTCAAGTTTAACCTTCATCAGCCATCCTGGATTCACTCTTCTCAACACTTTTGCAGACAAAATCTTTTTGCCATTTGCTTTAACCTGCCTTGCAAATTCCTTTACCCCTTTTTAGTACATGTCTGATTTTAGTACATGTCTGATCTTTCCAATGCTATTGGAAGAAATATGGCAGCAAGAATCATGCCCTCTGTTTTTTTATACATGACCATACCTGAAATAAAACTAAGAAAACAGTCAGAATTCAATAATTCTGGAGGGTTGAAGACAATAATAATAAAGCTATGTTTATGCTGTCATAAATTCAAACTGTATTGTATCTAATGTACAAATTAGGACACCTAAATTATTGTAAATTACTCCGTAGTCCTGAAGAAAGAATAACAATTAAACTAGAGAAATTGATTTTCAATGCTGCTATATAATTGTTTAAATACACTTTGCTGGTTTTTTTTAAGTTCCACACTTTCCTTTTCTGCTTTCCTCAATGTGTCAGCTGAGGACAGTCTATACTTTCTCTCGTCTGTGGCTAGGTAATCAAATATATTGATGTGTCTACTTTTCTGCTCTGAGGAATTGTCTTCTAAACTGCAAAGTCTGATTCTTTCAAAATCACAAATAAAATCTGAGGATTCTTCTGCTCATATGCCATTGTTCACAACCTATTTAATTCCCAAATGATAGTGCTCAGTGATAGATAATTGAAGTTAAGGAGATATACTACTCATCCATGACATGTATTAAATGTAAAAACGTATAAGTTCTCTGAAATCAGGTATGCAGTGGGATCTTGGAAATTAAGGCTTGGCAGGTGGGACTAACACTTGTGACTGAGACCTATATGAGTCCAATTCTTTGGTTCTGCAGGAATTCGGTTTAAATAAGCTTGGGCAGTGTGGGAGTCACTGCATCACTATAAGACTACACCTGGATCATGCCAAAGACTAGATGCTGACTGGTCTGTCGCTCTCGTCATGTGTCTTTGTGAATGTCACTTTCAATTTTTCATGCTAGGTTTCTCCATGAGGCTGCACTCATGTACTGGCACTTCTAAGATTCCTGTCTTCTTATCTTCAATGCCAGAGTATTAGATAGTCTCTTCCCTTTCAAAAGGCCCTGAAAAAGACATGATTGGCTTGGCTTGGGTCATATGACCAATCCAGGGGCCAAGAAAATCCATGGGTGTAGTTCCACAGTTCCATTAGAACGGCAAAGTAAGTTGGTTTCAATAGTGTAATTGTAATCAGGTTTGCCTCACATGCAAAAGGTCCCTGGTTTGAAACCAAACAGAAACAGTATTTCCCTTTGGACTGGTGGAGTGGCTCAAGCAGTAAGAGCACCTGCTTAGAAAAGCAAAGTAAACTGAAGTAAATAAAACTACCCTCTACTACATACATGAAAGAGAAGTGTAAATGTAATTACAAGTGTTTTTAGTTAGGGTGAAAGACAAAATGAAGAAATAGGTTTATAATGGTGAATTAATTCCTTTCCTATACTTAGCCTCATTATACAGACAAAGCACGTTTGCTATAACAGATGATAAAACTCAGTATCTACCATAGGCCATTACATCATAGTACAATTTCCTATGCACAACATTTTTTCCCTACGACATCTGAGCTCCTTAAACTCAGGACCCTATTACATCCTTACTCCTAAGGCCAAGATCAGAAACATAACACTGTAGAAGATTTCCCCCCTAAGGTATGAATGGGGGGAAAATGGAGTAGAAGAAGGAAAGAGATTCTTGTACACAGGTTGCTCACCATCCAGTAGAAGATCAGTCAGGGTACAAACAACTCTAACTCAAGGCAGAATAATCAGAGCTAAACAGAATTATAAAAACATCCTTCTGTGGCTCAGAAGATGTGATTTATTCTTCTGAGGAAAATTAGATCAAGCTTCACAAGGAAGCTGATTTTTGAGCATTCCCATAGAAACTCAATATAGCAACCCCAAAAGAGGAGCTGGTGCTCAGATTATAAATGAGCGGCGGGAGGAGAACATGGCACCACAGCCTTAGATTGCTAACACACCATTGACCTTCCTGACTTATACATAATAGGGTGACTTCAGAGGTCCAGGAAGGGTCTTCTTTCTTCTCAGGATCATAAAAAGATAACCTTCATCTGTGCCTGAGAGTTCTTCATAAGAAGCAAAGTCTTTTAACCCATAATTAGGAATAAGACTTAAAATGCAAATGTTCTTTGGAATAGAAACAAAGCAGTTTTTAGTAAAAAGTAAATGACTGATAGATAACTCACCCTTTCTTAGAAGTTAAATATGGTAGAAGGAACAGGAGTGGTAAAGTGGAAGCATCAGATGCTACAGATCAAAAAGACATCAGGGAGAATATTGCTATGTTCTTCTGCTCACAAATGAGAAACTGGCCCAATCCTGGGCTTGCAATTCTTGCATCTTCAACTGGGCAGGGAACATTTTGGAATTCCTTCAGATGCCTGGGATATCTGCTAGAAAATAAAACAAGCAAATATTAGCTAGTTCTCTGACTCAGTTCTAGCATATCTGACTTTTAGGATAAAATTTAGGATTTACACTAGAGCTTAAGCCCCACCATATTGGTGAGTGGCCTTTTAATGAGAATCAAATTAGGTCATAAAAAGTAAGGGAATGTTTTGTATTGTCTTTTATCACAATAATGCTGTATAACAAATTCAAGAAAAACTTTTATCATTGTTCACAGGTACACAGTGTAATGGTAAATTTTATGCATCAATTAGCTAGGCTGTGATGCCCACTTATTTAGTCAAACACCAGTCTAAATGTCACTGTGAAGGAGGGTTTTGTAGATGTTATTAACACTGACAATCAGTAGACTTCAATAAAGCATATTACCTTCCATAATGTGGAAGGGCTTCATCCAATTAGTTGAAGTCCTTAAGAAAAATAAGAGGATTTCTAAAGAAAAATCCTATTTCAAGAAAACCTTGCAACATAGAAACTTTGCAAGGTTTGTCCCTACTAGCCCACCATGCAAATTTCATACTTCCTAGCATGCAATTCTTTAAAACTTATGTGTGTATAATATAT
This sequence comes from Castor canadensis, assembly GCF_047511655.1. Classification (NCBI taxonomy): domain Eukaryota; kingdom Metazoa; phylum Chordata; class Mammalia; order Rodentia; family Castoridae; genus Castor; species Castor canadensis. Next base: position 170,012,232 of record NC_133387.1, read on the forward strand.
ATGGTATCTCATGTATATCTGACTAACAGATGGGATTAGGTGGGCAATTTTGTGAGACTTAGCTAAGCTCCCCCATGCATCTCCACTGGTCTCTCTCACTTGGGTGTGTGTAAGATGTCTGTGGCTGGTCTCTTCTGCTCTAGGAAGCTAGTGCAGACTTGTTCTTAGCATAGTACAGGCATTTATCACAGTGATGGTTAAGAAGAAAGTGAGGGAATGGACTTCTGAGGCCTTCGTGCAGAACTAACACATCATTTCCATAATAGTCATGAAGGGCAGTTCAGAGTCCAAGGTTGAAAAAACATGATGCCACCACTGGATGGGAACAGTGATGAAGCCAACAGACTCCACTCTTCGATGGGAACAGTGTCAAACTCACATGGCAAAACATGTGAATCCAGGGAGGACTTTAACTGGGGGCAAATAATGGAGTTGATCTAACACTTTTACAAAACAGGTCAACAAATTCATAATAATAACACAGTTTTAGTTAGTGCAACTTAGCTTAATGGCTATTCACTAGCTCTAGTAGACTAGCGTGGCTGATATCTGAGTCTTTCTTAAGTAATATTTACATTCAGGCTATTAAAAGGAGTAAGTGCTATCTGATCAAAGTGCCCTCAATGTAATAATATATTGATTGAATAATTCTATGTATTTAATAGCACTCAGTGATTTACAAAGCATTTTTATATTCATTGCCAGCTTTAATATATAAGACTAGAAAAACACTATATAAATAGGACTAAAGAAAAAATAAGCAAAAGGAAGAGAAAAAAGTGAAGAAATGAGGGGTTAAGGCTTAGAAGAATTTTGGCCTAAAGACAGACAAATGCTAGGATGAGTATTTCTGCAGAGAGTTCTGTGAACCTATGGGACAAATTTGAATTGGGTTTAGAGATGGATAGAGAGTAGATGAAGATGATGGATGATATAAGGAGGAATATATGGAACCAAATCCTAGAGAAAGAGAGCAAAACAATATCTTTAGAAGATCAATGTGAGGAAGAAAGTTTTTATAGGTATAAGCAAAAGTATATTAAATGTGGACATGTTTTTATTTGTTTGGAATACATTTCTTTCTACCTCTCTCTTTTCATAGGAAAGGAAGTGATGGCCAGGGAACAAATGGGGACATATCACAGAGTAGAGTAGAAGAAAGAGAGAGCAAAAAGGGCTCCTTTGCAAAGTGCTCCACAGGCCCCACCAAGAAGACCAGGTTGTGTGGTCACTGGGGAGAGAAGTGAACCATACCATGAAGAGCTACATCAGAACTATAGTCAACCTGCGAGCTTGTCATCATGAGGGAAAAGGGAAACAAAAACAGCCCTGAGATACTCGCAGTCAAGGCGCCCTCTGAAATAACAGGAGGTTTTGTGTTAAGATTTTGAATATCATTGAACTAGTTGGCATGGTGATGGAACTCCTTAACAGCTGTCCCCAGAGTGAGGTCAAGAGTTACAAACATACCCAGGGTGGGACTGTCTGATCACAGCATGCAGGCTCTTCCACTTGCTCAGGGACAGTAGGGCAGTTGTTTGAAATTTGTTAAACATTAGCAGTGTCTCTAACAGAGTCCTGGTCCCTACAGAAGCTCAGGCCCCAGCCCAGAGAAACCTTAAAGGCAAAGAGCAAAAAAGGGAGGCAGAGTCCAGGCAATCACCTGACTTACCAAGAAGTCAGGCTGAATTTTCATGGCACTGTAAACAAAGAGTCTGCTTTTAGAATGGGGTGCTTTATTATCCACCTCCTTGAAAACTGTCCCTAGACAACAAGCAGGACGAAGCGTCTTTCTAGAGTAGACAGTGTGAAAAGAGATTGGAAACCAATGACGCTAGAAGGTGGTAATAGCAACCATCAACCAATCGCGGCATCTTTGCCAGTCACAGGCATTACTGAAAGTCGCAAGTCTAAGGGAGAAAGTCTGACTATTGGCAGATGGAAGAAAATGTATGCTAAGTGAAGCCAGACAAGGAAGCCCATGTAAGAAAGTCCAAGGACTGTGAAGTGATTTATAAAAGTATATCTAATACTTCTATAAATATTATGAATGTTAATACCACAATATTGGAAAAAGACACAAAACTGGATATTGAATACATCAGCCCAAATGGTCATTCTTCCACTTATTTCCTATTAGCTATTAATCTGTCTCTCTCTCTCTCTCTCTCTCTCTCTCTCTCTCTCTCTCTCTCTCTCGTGTGTGTGTGTAGCTGGGGATTGAACCCAGGGCCTCACACATTCTAAGCAAGCTTTCTACCACTAATCTAAAACTCCATCCCCAACCCTACCTAATCTCCTTGAGTCTCAGTTTCCCCTGAGTAAACGGGATAATAATACTAACTCACATGCTTATTGTGAGCATCAAAGGAAAAAAGACCTATGGATGTGCCCAGTAAACTATAAATATATCTGTTCAAATGTTAATGTCCATAATTGGTATTATCCATATATTTGACAAAATAGTGATTCTGGCACATATATTTGCATATTCATTAAAAGCTACAAAAATGCTGATGTTATAACTGTAGTCTCTACTGAGAAACCTGTAGCAGTCTAGATCTGTCAAAAAGAAAATTACAGAAACATGACTCTAGTAGACCTGCCCTCCCTACAAAGCTGATAAGAAAAAATGAAAAATGGGCTATATCCTTAGCAGGAACGTCCCTTTTACTGCCTTCAAACTAAATATTCATTCTTGCCAGCTCTCAAAGCTATTCTGAGACAAAGCAAAGATCACAGTTTATCTCTTGGGCTTTTAATATCCCCCATTTGTATGAATTGAAAAATTGAGGTGCACAGAAATAAAAAGCAGCTTGCACCAAATTCAAGTCGGCTGCAAGCAGCTAGGTCTTTTCTACCCAAGAGAATGCCCCTTCAGAAAACCCCAGCTCAGGAGACACAGAAAAGATGTAAAATATTAAGCAAATAAAGACCAGGTAGGGAAAAGAAAAAGACTATATTCTGAGACATATTTTCAAAATAAGAGAGATAAATTCTGAGAATGAAACATGTTGCTTCAAATAAGACAAATGCTGAAATAAATATGAAAAGAAGATAAATTTCTTAGTATAGAAATATAGAAAGTCAAACTGAAATGTTACAGCATGGTTGAAGGAAAGGTAAAACTAGAAGGGTAAGATAAACACCACAGGGCAATAAATCACAAAAATAACACTTCTGAGAATTACTGTGAATAAAACACATTCCACTAAGCAAGCTTGCAAGAATAAGACAAATGCAATGTGACTAACAAATACAGATATCATGACAAGGATGGAAACCACTGTTAGGAAGATAAATACCCAGAGTAGCACTGACCGCCCTGGCCTTCCGTAGGGAATCCAATTTGCATGCATTTCCCTAAACTCTTCCTGTTGGGTTGTTCTCCAGTCTCTTCCTATTTAGTCAGGAACAGAGGTCATCTCTCTCTTACCTGGTAGTGACTCTCCTTCACCTTAATCTGGCACAATCCCCTAAGGAGAGACACTTGTTCTCTTTCTGTCACTGATAACTTCTTCTGTAAAAGCCAGAATCCTGCTTTTATTCCCAGAGGATGTGAGCAACTCTAACTATGGTGACTGTCATCATGTAACTGGTCCCCACCTTCCCCCAAATTCTCATGGCCTTATCATAAGGCCATCAGAAGCAAGGCTTCCAGTTAAGGCTTATCACCAGAATGTCACTATAATAACCCTAGGGCAAGAGGAAGAGACAATAGCTAGACATAATGAAACCATGGCAGGTTTGAAGGCAGATGTCCTAAGACATGTGATTCTGTGGAAGTGCAGATTAGCTTTATGACCTGAAACCAGCCATGTAAACTCTCATCTCGAAAATCGAGATAACACTTAATATTATGAAATAATCAGAAAAACATGTGTGTGAAACATATTGCTCTTAGGATTTAAGCAGGATAGCTTGTACAAAAGCAATGATTCAACACAATCAGGATCCACTCCTAAATGTGAGCTCTTGATCCTGAGTTACTGGGACCTTACCAACACAAAAAAGGCCAGAGGACAGAGACCAGAGGAGGCAAAACACACTTCCCCCAAAGCAGAAAGGCGTCCTTGCAGTTACGAGACTGTGCAAGCATTTTAGAGCCCAGTAACAACCACCCCATCCCAACTCTGCACCACACATTATAAATTCACTCAGTGCTTTCGTTCAGGAGGGAGCTTAGACTTTGAAAACAGGCATAAATACCAGGAAGGTAAGATTACTGTCTTTGTAGGAAACAGTTTCACATCCATCATCTTACATGATCACTACCACTTTGTGAAGCAAATAAAGCAAGGATTATTCAGCCCATTCTCATACATAAGAAACTTAAGGTCTATAGACGTTGTAACCTTTCCAAGGTCATGCAGCCAATAGGTGGCAGCTAGTAAGAGTTTCTGTAACCACAACTGAGGATGTGCTTTGCCATCCAATCCCATCCCTGCACTTATCAAGAGGATCCTTATAGCTAAAAATACCACATGCAAATGAATTCTCTTTGAGAATAAATAATGTACAACCAACCAATCAGTGAGGGAGAAAATTCAATGATGACAAGAATGGAAAGTCAGGCAATTGCCACTCCTTTTGCTCTCAGAGTGTGGTCCTTAAACCAGCAGCATCATGGTCACCTATATGCTTTTAAAAACACAAATTCTTGAAGTCCACTCCAGACTCACTAAATCTGAATCTGCATTTTAACTAAATCCCAGGAAATTCACATGCAGATTAATATTTGAAAACTACTAGTCTAGAATAATTCAGACAGGAAATTAATTTGCCATTGATGAAGTTCTGAATTTACTTTGCCAGAACAGCTCCACTTTGCAGTAATGGGTCAAGATGACTTTTAATATCTACCTGTCTAGTAACCTATAGTCACCCCCTCTCTGATCACATCCATCCAATTGACTGCATCAATCTGTCCACAATGTCAATCAACTCATAGTAACCATTGCTAGGGAAAACTTTGCTTCAGAAATAGACTCCAAATAGATAAGTTCAGGAACTAGATCTAACCAACATCATCAGAAAGATCTCTTGCATGTCTATAATCCCATGGTCTTACACTTTTATGTTGCATTCTTGGCTTGAGATCCTTGTTCTATATTACTTTCAGAAGAATCTTTGCTTGCTCTGATCCCTGACACTTCCCTGTTCTATTAGCAGGGGACAAATTTACATGAGTAGTTGAGCACACTCATAACTAATAACTTCTGCCTTGTTATGAGGCAGTACTTGTCTCTACATGGTCACTCTTACTTCAGAGGAATGATTATCTTAGAATATTCTTGGGAAAGGCAAGTTCAGTTTATGACCCAGTTTCATTTATTTAGCAAAAATAAAGGCAGCTGTAAAGGAAATGCAAATCAAAGCCACACTAAGATTCCACCTCATCCCTGTTAGAATAGCCATAATTAGAAACACCAACAACAACAGGTGTTGGTGAAGATGTGGGGAAAAAGGAACCCTTATACACTGCTGGTGGGAATGCAAACTAGTACAACCACTCTGGAAAAAAATTTGGAGACTTCTTAAAAATCTAAACGTAGATCTGCCATATGATCCAGCAATCCCACTCCTAAGGATATACTGAAAGGAATGTGACTCAGGTTACTCCAGAGGCACTTGCACATCCATGTTTATTGCAGTGCTATTCACAATAGCCAAGTTATGGAAACAGCCAAGATGCCCCACTACTGAAGAATGGATTAAGAAAATGTGGTATTTATACACAGTGGAATTTTACTTGGCCATGAAAAAGAATGAAATCTTATCATTCGCAAGTAAATGGATGGAACTAGAGAACATCATCCTGAGCGAGGTTAGCCAGGCCTAGAAGACCAAAAATCATATGTTCTCCCTTGTATGCAGACTTTAGATCAAGGGCAAACATAGCAAGGGGATTGGTCTTTGGTCACATGGTAAAGCAAGAGCACATAAGGGAGGTATGAGGATAGGTAAGAAACCCAAAAAAACACGATAGTATTTCATATCCTCAATGCAAAGGAACTAATGCAGAAACTTTAAAGTGACAGAGGCCAATAGGAGAAGGGGACCAGGAACTAGAGAAAAGGTTAGTTCGAGAAGAATCAACTTAGAATGTTACCCAGATGTACAGGAAAGCAATGCAAGGAATCTCCCTGTATAGCTATCCTTATCTCAACTAGCAAAAACCCTTGGTCCTCCTTATTAATGTTTATACTCTCTCTTCAACAAAATTAGAGATAAGGGCAAAACAGTTTCTGCCTGGAAGCGAGGGGGTGGGGGGAGAGGGAGGGGACAGGGGGAAGGGGGGAGAAATGACCCAAACATGGTATGCACATATGAATAAAAGAAAATTTTTTTAAAAAGTGGCAGAGCACTTTTCTAGAAAGCACAGGCCCTGAGTTCAAACCCCAGTATCATAATTTTAAAAAATGGAACTAGAAATTTATAAAATTTTGTTGTTTGTGGCCATAGATATTGTTTTTTGTAGTTTATTGCAGCAATTCAGTAAAAGAATCTAGTAAAATCAACCTGTTAAAAAGAAGTGAGATATCAATTCAAAATAACTTATTGATGGCAGCTGGTAAGCATACAAGTTTAAATTTATAACAGAATTTACATACCTCTCATACCCATAGGAAGAAATTCTAGTAAATAAAACATATTTGTTGTAATCTCAAAAAAAAAATAATAAAGGCAGCTATACCTGGCTCATTCTCCTATCCATGTGGGACCACATTACATCATGCATGGGGAGGTCTCCAAGGATCTCACACTAAGGCACACTATTATTACACAGTGTTATTATCCTATTGCCCCTCAATTAAAATAAGTGGCTCTTTAAAATGCATTAACATCTGCTCCCAGCAGCATCTCCTTGCAATGCATTTGTGTTCTCAGTTTTCCCTTTCCCCTGTAGCCTTTTCATCTTTGTTTAAGAAATGATTCACACTCACCATTGTGAAATCCATAGGAATCTCAAGTATGAAATGTCCAATTCAATATGGACCCCCTCCCCCAAAGATAAAGCTCCTCAAAGACCTAGAGAATGTTATGCCATTCTCATACCCAGTCTTCAAGGGCTCTTTGCCCTAAGAGAATTTGCAGCAGTAGTTTTATGGTGCCCTCCTGTATTGCAGTCAAACCCACAGGCTTCACACTTGGGTCCTATAAGAAGCCAATGGCACGCAGTGAAAGGCAACACAATATGTCAACTACATATGCTTAGCATTGGAGAGAAATCCAAATACATCTGACTAAAAAGAGAAGATCATCATACTTATTTTCCATGGTACATTCTTTGTTGTAAAATGATTATTGTCTGGGATACTGTGATTTATAAAAATATATATTTTGACTTTCAATGCTTTCCTAGTACATAGCTCTTAAAATCATTGGAATCTTAAAATTGATTTAGGCATATTCTTGTATGCTAATAAGATGGTTGATGGTTGGGAGCTTCAGGACAGCCCCAGGATGGGGACCAGTTCCCCAGGGAACCAACCATGTGATTAGAAAATTGAAACTTTCAGCCTTGTGGCCCTGGAGAAGAGAAAGGCTAAAGACTGAGTTGCCTGCCAATGGCCAGTGGTTTAACCAATCATGCCTATGTAATGAAGCATCCATAAAAGGACCAAAGGGATGAGGTTTTGAGAGCTTCCTGGTTGCTGAACATGTGGAGGTGCTCAGAAGGTAGTACCCCAGAGGACGTGGAAGCTCCTAGTCCCTTCCTGAATACCTTGCCTTATGAATATCTTCCATCTTGCTGTTCATCTATATCCTTTTGCTATTCTTTTTAATAAACTGTTAAATATAGGTAAAGCTTCTTCTTGAGTTTTTTCTTTTCTGAACCATTTTAATCGAATGATAAAACCCAATCCAGATGTGGAATCCAGGGGGAGTCATGGGAATCCTTAATTTATAACTGACTAGTCAGAATTTCATACTGACTGGCATCCAAGTGCGGAGCAGTCTTACGGGAAGTTTTCCAAACCTGGGAAGACTAATTACTTCCAAGTAGACAGTGCTAGAATTGAGCCAAATTAGAATTCATCCTGTGAGTATCCACTGGAGAATTCCTTGGAATGTGGGAAAAACAGAAGTAAAGTATTGACAGTGTTATGGTGAGCATATATAGGGGAAAACACTCAGTTTGTTGTGTTTTTCTATTATATAATGTTAAATATACAAAACAAAAAGTAAATAAGAATAAGTTAGCTCTTCATAGTTTCTATTCTCTTCTCAAACCAACAAGTCCTTTTTCTTCCTATTTCTCTGAAAGCTATCAGAGAGCTTTCATAAAGAGAAGAATCAGAGTCCTCCCTGATATCAGCCATTGAGATAAGGGTGTATTGCTAGCCAAAACCAGTCTCTCCCCCTGGGCACCAGATCTTACCACCACTCAAGGATGTCTCAGTGAAAATTCACTCCATTCTCATGTATCAGTACTTCTTTCTGCTCTACTATTGGACCATTCTATTCACATCCAAGCACTTTATACTCTTCACATTTAAAGAAAAGTCTTTAGATTACACCCATATCACTCTCTATCTACTGGCCCTTTTTGTATACCTCTTGATAACAGTTTCCTGAAGGTATTGTCTATATTTAGTGTCCCTAATTTCTATTTATTTTTGAACATTTACCAACCTGTATTTCACATCCTTTGCCTAACTCCGGGCAAACTGTTTTTGCCTAGGTGAACAGTGATGAGCATGTAACTAAATTGAGCATCTAATATTCAGTATTCATTTTATTTGGTCTACTGTGGCATTTGATAGGGATGATCACTCCTTCCCCCTTCTTACAACTCTCCTTACTTGGCTACTAAGGCTTCAAAGAAAATTGTTGCTATTCTCCTTACCTAACTTGTGGATCCTCCTCAATCTTCTTTTCAGGATCCTCCTCAATTACCTAACCTCTAAACATTTGAGTGTTTGAGTGGATCAGAATATGAGCCTTGGTCCTTTCTATTTTCTACCTACATCATTCCCTTGGTGATCCAATATCATGGCCTTAAATATTATGTCCATGTAGATGACTCCCAAATATATACTTAACTCCACAACCTGGCTATTCCATAGGCATCTCAAATCTAATATGTCCAAAATTTTTATTCTTATCTTCCTCCTCAAAGTCACTCTGCTCACAATTATTCACATTTCAGTTAATAGCAACTAACTTTCTATTTTCTCAGGTCAAAATCAAGATTTTGTACATGATTTCTTTCTTTCTCAAAACTCACAGTCTACCATAATTTTTGTTTTACATGCCACAAAACAATTGAAAAAATAGCCTTTTTCATCAGCCACACTGTTCCCACCTTAATGCAAGCCACCATCATTTCTTACCTCCTACAGGACCTCTTAGTGTTTCTGTCCCTGTCCTCAACAACCTACATTGTAACTAAGTTGTCATTTAAAGTATTTTAGATCCTGCCACTATCCTGCTCAAAACATCCTAATGGCTTCCAATCTTGCTAAGAAACTAGATCAAGTTACTATTCCCAGGACCTCACTGATGCATTTATGAAATAATGGTAACAATGGCATATATACCTCCTAGGACAATTATAAAAAATAAATGTAATAATATCTTTAATCCACTTTGGAGAACTCCTGGGATATTCTAAGAGTTAAGAAATAGGAGCTGAAGATGGCGACTAGAGGGAGGAAACAGAAAGCATGCTTCCTAAAGTAAAATCTTAGAGAGACTCTGGAGATACACCTTGCAGGAAAAACCACCAAGAAGAGGCAAAACTCCAAAACCTCCACAACCCCAGCCCATGCATAGCATCCCCACTCCACGTTAAACAGAGAAACCAGGAAGGCTCCCATGCTGCCAGACACCAGCGCCTAACCTGCTTGGAAGAAGCAGACCATCAGGTGAGCTAAGCAGCATGCAGTACTCCCACAGACAACCCTGGACAGATCAGCATAGCCACCTGGACAGACTGACCCCCAGCCACGAAAAAAAAGAGAAAAAACCAAACTGAATCATAAACAAGCAGCTGAAAAAAAAAGATATGTAGCAAAGAGGGCGGGGCTCCCTGAGCTCAGGGAGTGGGGGAGGGGCACTCCCTCACAAAACTATAAACAAGCCGCCTCCTCCAGTGCGCTTGGAGAGGGGAAGGCTTCCAAAGGTGGATAAAGTGTGGCCCGCTCCACTGGAGAGTGGGGAGGGACACCTCCCCACATGAACTCTAAATTTAAAAAAAAGACTGCAATTGGAAAAGGCGGGAAGGGCTGTATACTGGAGAAAACAAAAGGGACACGTGTCCAGGAGAACTCTAAATAAACAAAGCCTGCAGCAGCAGGTGGCTGACAGTAGGAGGCAGGTGAGCCGCAGCCTCAGAAAGACATTCACAAAGCTGTCTCTAGACTCCCTTTTCTTTTTTTTTTCTCTTCCTTTGATGAGACAATGACAGAACTACTACTGAATGTTGAAGGACTAACTGAAACTGTATTGCATATGAACTTTGGATTTGTTTGTTTGGTTTTTTTCTTTTTGTTTTTTCCCCATAGATAATAAAATGACAAAACTACTTCTCAGACACTGAGAAGACTTCAGGACTAGAGGCTGAAGGACTAACACCAAAATTTTTAAGACTGAAACTTTATTGCATTTGAACATGGGAATTTTTTTTAATCCTCTCTCTGTCTCTCTAATGCCTATTTAGCTTACCATTGATTAGTACACCATCTCTCCCTATCTATTTCTTTGCTTCTGTTTTTTTTTGTTTGTTTAGTTGGGTTTTGTTTGTTTGTTTGTTTTGTTTTTTCCCTTTTTCCTCACCTTCTTTGCTTTCCCTCTCCTCTCACCCTTCCATTCCAGGTATCATCATTGTCATTATTACAAGTTACATAATACTAAATTACACACAGTACAGGGACAGTAACAATAGCAAGGAAAATTATGGGAAGACAGAAAAAAGAGTGAAACAATTTTTCCTCCAATAATAAATTAGTACAGGAACCAGAGGAAAATGAAGAAAACAGATACCCAGATCCAGACTCCAAGCAAGGAAGATAAACTATGCCAAAGAACACAATGAAGCCCACAAGAATAATTTGAAAAAAGAAATCCTGCAAGTAATCAATGAGAATTTTATAAAGATGATACTGGATATGGTCAACCAAAATGCACAGGAGACACTCAAGAAATTCCAAGACAACAAAAATAGAGAATTTGAGAAAGCACAGGAAGAAATAAAAGAAACTATAGAACCACTATACAAACACCAAAGTGAAACAAAGAACACAATAAATAAACAGACATATGAACTCAGGATGAAAATAGACAATAATAAAGAGGAAAGGACTCAGGATTTGGAAAACCTCAAAAAAGAGAACAAAACAGAAATGCTGAAGTCAATGAAATAGAAACCAAAAAAAACCACACAAAGAATTAATGAAACAAAAAGTTGGTTCTTTGAAAAAATAAACAAGATTGACAGACTGCCAGCAAACCTGACTAAAATGAGGAGAGAAAAAACCCAAATTAGTAGAACCAGGAATGCAAAAAGGGAGATAACAACAAACACCACAGAAGTCCAGGAAATCATCAGAGACTACTTTGAGAAACTATATTTAAATTAATTTGAAAATCTTGAAGAAATGGACAGATTTCTAGATACTTATGGTCATCCAAAACTGAGCCAAGTGGACATTAATGACTTGAATAGATCTATAACACAAAATGAAATTGAAGCTGCAATCAAGAGTCATCCAAAAAAGAAAAATCCAGGACCTGATGGATTCTCTGCTGAATTCTATCAGACTTTTAAAGGAGAACTAATACCAACCCTCCTTAAACTGTTCCATGAAATAGAAAAGGAAGGAATACTGCCTAACACATTTTATAAAGCCAGTATTACCCCAAAACCAGGCAAAGACACCTCCAAAAAGGAGAACTATAGGCCAATCTCCTTAATGAACATTGATGCAAAAATGCTCAATAAAATAATGGCAAACCAAATTCAACAACACATCAAAAAGATCATTCACCATGACCAAGTAGGCTTCATCCCAGGAATGCAGGGGTGGTCCAATATACAAAAATCAATAAATGTAATAAACCACATTAACAGAAGCAAAGACAAAAACCACTTGATCACCTCAATAGATGCTGAAAAAACCTTTGATAAGATCCAACACCATTTCATGATAAAAGCTCTAAGAAAACTAGGAATAGAAGGAAAGTACCTCAACATTATAAAAGCTATATATGACAAACCTACAGCCAGCATTATACTTAATGGAGAAAAACTGAAACCATTCCTTCTAAAATCAGGAACCAGACAAGGATGCCCACTATCTCCACTCCTATTCAACATAGTACTGGAATTCCTAGCCAGCTCAATTAGGCAAGAAGAAGGAATAAAAGGAATACAAATAGGTAAAGGAACTGTCAAAATATCCTTATTTGCAGATGATATGATACTATACCGTAAAGACCCAAAAAACTCTACTCAAAAGCTCCTAAACACCATCAACAGCTATAGCAAGATAGCAGGATATAAAATCAACATAGAAAAATCATTAGCATTTCTATACACTAACAATGAACAAACTGAGGAGGAATATATGAAAACAATCCCATTTACAATAGCCTCAAAAAAAATCAAATACCTAGGTGTAAACCTAAAAAGGATGTGAATGACCTCCACAAGGAAAACTATAAACTTCTGAAGAAAGAGATTGAGGAAGACTATAGAAAGTGGAGAGATCTCCCATGCTCATGGATTGGTAGAATCAACATAGTAAAAATGTCTATACTCCCAAAAGTAATCTACATGTTTAATGCAATTCCCATCAAAATCCCAATGACATTCATCAAAGAGATTGAATAATCTACCCTAAAGTTCATTTGGAAACACAAGAGGCCACGAAGATCAAGCCAATACTCAGTAAAAAGAACAACGCTGGAGGTATCACAATACCTGACTTCAAACTATATTACAAAGCAATAGCAATAAAAACAGCATGGTACTGGCACAAAAACAGACATGAAGACCAGTAGAACAGAATAGAGGACCCAGATATGAAGCCACACAACTATAACCAACTTATCTTTGACAAAGGCTTTAAAAATATATGATGGAGAAAAGACAGCCTCTTCAACAAAAACTGCTGTGAAAACTGGTTAGCAGTCTGCAAAAAACTGCAACCAGATCCATGTTTATCACCCTATACCAATATTAACTCAAAATGGATCAAGGATCTTAATATCAGACCCAAAACTCTAAAGTTGGTACAGGAAAGAGTAGGAAATACTTTGGAAATAATAGGTATAGGCTAGGATTTTCTCAATGGAACCCCAGCAGCTCAGCAGCTAAGAGATAGCATAGATAAATGGGACTTCATAAAACTAAAAAGCTTCCACTCAACAAAAGAAATGGTCTCTAAACTGTAGAGACAACCCACAGAGTGGGAGAAAATATTTGCCAGCTACACATCAGACAAAGGACTGACAACCAGAATATATAGGGAACTGAAAAAACTAAATTCTCCCAAAATTAATGAACAATAAAGAAATGGGCAAGTGAACTAAACAGAACTTTCTCAAAAGAAGAAATTCAAATGGCCAAAAAAAACATAAAAAATGCTCACCATCTCTAGCCATAAAGGAAATGCAAATTAAAACCACACTAAGATTCCACCTCACCCCTGTTAGAATAGCCATCATTAGCAACACCACTAACAACAGGCATTGGTGAGGATGCAGGGAAAAAGGAACCCTAGTCCACTGCTTTTGGGAATGCAAACTAGTACAACCACTCTGGAAAAAAATTTGGAGACTTCTTAAAAATCTAAATATAGATCTACCATATGATCTAGCCATACCACTCTTGGGGATATACCCAAAAGACTGTGACACAGGTTACTCCAGAGGCACCTGCACACCCATGTTTATTGCAGCACTATTCACAACAGCCAAGTTATGGAAACAGCCATGGTGCCCTACTACTGACGAATGGATTAAGAAAATGTGGTATTTATACACTATGGAATTTTATGCAGCCATGAAGAAGAATGAAATCTTATCATTTGCAAGTAAATGGATGGAACTGGAGAACATCATTCTGAGTGAAGTTAGCCTGGCCCTAAAGACCAAAAATTGTATGTTCTCCCTCATATGTGGACATTAGATCAAGGGCAAACACAACAAGGGGACTGGACTTTGATCACATGATAAAGTGAGAGCACACAGGGGAGGTATGAAGATAGGTAAGATGCCCAAAAACTAGATAGCATTTGTTGCCCTCAATGCAGAGAAACTAATGCAGATACTTTAAAGCGACAGAAGCCAATAGGAGAGGGGGACCAGAACTAGAGAAAAGGTTAGTTCAAGAAGAATTAACCTAGAAGGTAACACACATGCACAGGAAATCAATGCAAGTCAATTCTCTGTATAGCCATCCTTATCTCAACCAGCAAAAACCCTTGTTCCTATTATTGCTTATACTCTCTCTTCAACAAAATTAGAGGTAAGGGCAAAATAGTTTCTGCCTGGTAGTGAGAAGGTAGAGGGGGAGAGAAAGGGGGCAGAGGGTAAGGGAGGAAGAGGGGGGAAGAGGGGAGAAATGACCCAAACATTGTATGCACATATGAATAAAATAAAAACTAAAAAAGAAAAAGAAAAAAAGAAATAGACGCTATCATCTTCCTCTCCCTTGTCATCATCATGCACACATTGACAAAAAATTTAAACAATAAGAGCAATAATATTGTGTATCTAAAAAATTATATAATATCTAAAAATAAAACTATTAACTCTGCTTTTTTCTCTGTTCACTTATTTCTAGTCAGATTTTAACCTGAAATAGAGCACATAGCTCTCTTAGGCATGGAACAATTTTTGTTTGGTTTTTGCTTTTGTTTTGTTGTGCTGAGGATTGAACCCAGGGTCTCAGGCAGGTATAGTGCATCTTGGTCTCTAGTAGTGGAGACAAAAAGATGAGGAAAATAATCACAACAAAGTCAGTGAGGGAGGAGAAGTCCATGACTACCAGTAAGAATTACAGCAGGAAGTCCTTCCTGGAGTAGTCCATGGACATTCTGTCTCCCTGGCCCTTCTATCTACTCTAATATGTGATAGCTCTGCCTCATGGGGGTGGAAGGCACGCACACACTCTCAACAGTCTGTAATTGTACCACTCCAATGTCGTAGGCCACCTATAGCCTTCCCTTCTTCTGGTCCCCCACTTCTGCCCCTTTCCAAATCAGTAAGTCCTCCCCATTGGGGCCCCATTTCCTGCTTTTTGAAGAGAGCTGCATAAGCTCTAGAGCTGCTGGCTGACAGACCCATATGAAAAGCTGAGTGTATGCATCTTTGTGCTGGCATCTGGTAATTTTTTCCGTGTGTGTGGTTTCTTTTCTCCCCTAAATTGACTATTACCATTTTCCTTTTTTTTCCTTTCTCATCTGAATGGTGCCACTAATGCAATGAGAGAGAAAGAAAAAGAGCCAAAGCCCATTAAAATATAACAACAAAATAACCCAGGGCTCAGAATGCTGAGGTAGCTTAAAGGAGTCCTCCCCTCTTTCTCATTATCTCTCTTCTCCAGCCACCTCTCCACCCCCATTCTCTTGATCTCTCTATATTGATAATTTGGCCTGCAATGTCATGTTAGCAAGCATAAGAATAGGTTACCATGCAGTACAGGACGGAGGAAGACGGTATTGTCCACATTCGTACATTAAATTGAAAGAACTTCCTAATGTTTTCTCTGAATCATCCAACAGCTACCGTCTATACACAATTCATTCCTGCTTATCCTTGAAAGAGTCATACTCAGTAACCATTATGGGAGGCTTTTCCAGTTGTGGTATTGGCAGAGTTAACACATCAAGGCCTGGGTAGAGTTGTGTAAAAGAGACATAACCTGGATGAATACAGCACTTGATAGTGGACAAGGAAGAAGTAAGATTTATCATGTAAAACATGCATGTTATGTGCTCATTGCTCTTCTGAGAGATGCAACTTCATCCAACATTGACTCATTCATTACCCAGCGCCCATCTTCCCTCAAAAAGAGTGGGGAAAGCTCCCTTATGTTGTTTTGTATTTCTATATACTGAAAGCTATCAATCTTCATAATCCAACCATCTTGGTCTCATTAGGTGTTGAAAAGGGCTTCTATCTGCTTTTCTGGGATCATTCCTATGCTGTGTGAGATATACTGTGGATTCTTGCTTCAACAAAAATAGACAGAAATGCCCTCCTAAAGAGAAAAAGCCTTCCATACATCTTAAGTGGAATCAGAAGGAACTGCAGTGTTAAAACCATGGTCATGAAGTAGGTCTCCTATGAAGCTATGACTTGAAATTTAATTCAGCTACTTCATGGGAAGCCAACTACTAACAAAGTTAAGCAGGGGTTCTGAAGAAAAAGAGAAATATCTTAGACTCTGGGATTTACCCTTTTCCCCAGCAGTAGGATCTGTGCATAGAAAATCCCATTCCAGGATCTGCTTTTTCTTGAACTCTATCCCTGAAAGACATTTTTTTAAGTATTTGAACTAAAAAAATGTGCTTCTTTTTTAAGGGACCATTTTAGCTCTGACAGCTCCAAACAATAGAATCTTAGGTAATGTACTTTGGTGTCTGTAAGATTTTATAATTTTTCATTTTCTGAAAAACATGTTATGTGAACCTACAATTTATCCTAAGAATTCTTTATGTCCAGGGCTGTTGTGTGACATGGCTGCAGGTTTTGTGCATTCTGTTGAACAGACCATCTCACCACTTCTTTGTCTAAAAGTGAACTAATGTAAGGAAAGTCAAACAGAATACCAGCCCTGATGATAAAAGGTACAGTGAACATTTCCCCTGGGGCTATAGATATATTTCAAACTTTTACCTAGACTCATTCTGTTCTCACTATTACTTGAGCCATTTATCTTAGCTTAGACTCCAAAATATATTTTTTTAAGCTCAAAAGATTTCAAAGTTTGGTTCCTTGGATGTAGCTCAACCTTCAAAATAAATCTTTCTTTTTGATTGGGTCACTGAGTGCTTCTTACCTTCCTACAATGTCATTTATTTTAACCAATGTATTTTCTCAATGGCTATAAATACGTATATGTTTTCTTGTTTTATTCATCTTGTGGTAGAGGGGGAAAACAAACTCTGACAACAGAACTTAGTTATTCCTTTTCTGCTGTAATCACAGGAAGGAAAAGTAGCACAGAGATGTCAAAACCCTGAGAATGCCTGAAGTACAAAGTCTTTTGTAACTAGATTTCACAACATAAACCACTTTGAGAAGCTTCCAGAATGGCAGGCACAATAGTAAATCGACAATGCCATCTGCCAAATGGCCTAGAGATGCAGAGAACCATTGGACTCATTAATTATTGATGACAATCAGAGTCAATTTGACTTCATTATAGGCCAAGAAGAGGAAATCATTGAGGAGCTTGTTCATAATGGACCTAAATGTAATGGGGATGCTGTGAGGGTGGGAGAGTCCATATTTCAACCTCCTCTCTTCCATCTCTTTAAGAGAAGCATTGTGACCAGAACTGGATGAAGTATCTAAATAATTCAGACAAACGTCAAATGGTGGGAGGCTCTGAATTTCAAACATCTAATACCTGTCTATGTGGCAGCTCATGATTCATCAGCTATCCTCTCTTGTAAGGATAGAGTTTGTTTAACCAAGAACTGGGTTTCTTCAAGAATGCTTAGCCCTGTTTTCATCCCCTCTCTTCAGACAATGATGGAAGCCATCTCCCCAAATTATAACAATGAATTGAGGCCAGCCATTTGAGGGTGGGGATGGAGGGAGGTGCTGGAAAACACTGAGGCTCTCTGTTGGTTATTCAACTTCCTGGGCTTTGCCCCCAATTCTTTCATGCAGCCTCTGTTTATCAGAGCACAAACTTTAGGAAAGAAATGAAGCTGAGTACCATATCTGATTGGAACTGCAGGGGGCTTTCAGTAGACAGGATGCAATTATTCAACTTGGACTGCAGCCAGAGCCAGCATTCCTGTGATCACTCTGAATCCTTTGTATTTCTCTAGTACCTTTGCTAGCTAGGCTCATTGTGGTTTTCTCATTCGAGCTTAAGAAGAGTTTCTGCTTTCCTAGCGGCTTTTCTTTTAAACAACTCACTTAAACTGAACAGCACTGAGCCTATGCTAGCCCCAATGTTGTGCAAGGCATTTGGGAAGTGATAAGCAAAATATAAGGCATAACCTATGTGATCAAAAAACTTAGTCTATTGTCATGAACAAAATCTAGATCAAAGAAATAATCAGAGGTAATACAAAGCATAAGCAAGTAAAAAAATAGGTGGTCACAAGCAATGTTGTTCCTATTCTTAGCTGGAAAAGAGAAGTATATACCATTTTCTTAGTTACAGGGGATATACAAATGGATCTTTAACCTGTTAATTTACTTTTGGTCAGATCTATACATTGAAAAATTAATTGGGAGAATATCAGTGTAGTTTGATCACCTATAATCTTCCAATTAATTTCTCAGTGTTTAGAACTATCTTCCTCTTGATGATAAATCTGCTTCTTTACAAAATACCGTACTTCTCTAGGATCACTCTTTAAAGTGACATGGTCAATGCCATATGGCATGCAGTACATCTTCACTGAAAAATGGATGTTTTGAGCTTCTAAGCAATATGCATTGCCCTTGGTCCTAAGCAAGGTGGCATTTTACTCTTATAGCTTGGTATATCCTCATGTTCTTTTCCAATTAAATACTATAAGCAATTAAACCACAAAAATTTCTTTTCTTCATTTTTAAAGTGTCCTGGACAGTTCATTTATATTTATTCTTTGAAATCATCATTTCAAATTTTTATAGACATGGAATTAATCGGGCATTACTGTTAAATTTAACAGGAAGCAAACCAAATGGCCACAATGAGAAATTTCCATCCTCCACTATGTAACTATTGTGGTCCTTCCTAAAATCTATACTGGAAAAAGCATGTTCCTTTGAAGAGTATGTTAGGAAGACTACTGTTTTTCAATATAATAAAGCATTTTCATTACTATTCAAAGTACTAACATATGCATTATTGTGTTGTAGTCTGAGACACTGGGTTAGGTAAGGTTTGTTTTATTATCCTTACATTTATGGCAAAGAAAATGAGGTTGAACAAGCTTAAAAGACTTCTCCAAGGTCATACTGCCAGTCAACATTATACCCACCTTTGTTGACTGCTGGTCCATTGCCCTCTTTGTTGCAATATTTCACTGCAAATTCTCAGAACTGAGATATTAAATGGGACAGATTTTACCCTATAAGTAAGCCTGTCATTGTCTCGTGAATGCTGGCAGAAGACATGAGATTCATGGTTCAGGGGCAAAGGACAATTGCTTACATTATAGCCCTACCCAGAGAAATAGCATTTATCTTCCAGTTCCCGCAGAATGGATTCCAAACATGCAATAAGCTATATTATAGGAGAGTAACCCTAGCCCTAAGAATAGGGAACCCAAGACTTTTGTATTGGGTATGAGGCATGTTTGAAGGGCAATGTGTTCTATGCAAATCTTCTCACAGGGATCTAGAATAAAGTAGTGTCATTGCAAAATGTGCAAAAACACAAAACCTATGTGACAAAAACTAGTAAGTGCTTGGGTTGGGATTTAAACCTGTGTCATTTCACTCTAAATTCCAAAGTCTATCATGCTATGCTGCCTCTTCAAGATGGAGGCAATATCTGGAAAGTTGAGTATTTTTCTATATCTGCTAAATCATACTACTGGTCAACCATTTCTAAGCTCTGGTGTAGTGGAATTACCAAACATCAACTTCTCAAATATACAAACTACACTTAGAAGGGGCAAGAAAGTATTACCTTAAAGAGAATGGATCTTGGCTATAGGTGGACCTTGGATTTGCGGAGCTACTTATCAATAGTATGAGTCCAACTTTTGGAGCCAAAGAAAACTAGATTATACTAAATAAAAGAGAAACCAGACATGGAAACAAGAAGAGGGGACACAGAAGGAGAGGGGACACAGAAGGTGAGGACCACCTGGGAGCCTAGAGGCTGAAAGAAGTCAAGGAAGACACTTAAGAGAATGATTTATCTAATGGGAGGTTTTTCTTTATCTTGCACTTTACTGTTTTGTGGAAGATTCTTTGGGAGAAGAACTGACAGTAGTGCAGAGTTTCATTTCTGGGTCTCTATGGTTTGGGGACAGTACAAAGCAAGAGTTTTGAGGGGAAAGATGTCAAAAAATTTACACTTGTGTCTCAGGAAGACTCGGTATGTTTTCTGAGGTGCTTTGCTGCCAGCAGTCAACATGTGTGACTTATATCAGTTGACCCTGTGTTTTCCAGCTTCTAGATGAGTTCAGCCAATGGGAGTAACTGACAAAGTGTCCAAAGTCAGGAAGAGATGAGAACATAACCAGAGTATTTCTCTCCTCAGCTCCCACAATCCATTGATTGTCTCCCTCTACTAAGGTCACAGTTCTTGACAGCCAGTACTTGCTAGTCACTCTGACAGGTGGCATACCTTGAGCTCAAGGGTTTGCTGCCACCAGGATAATTTAAAATGCCAGGCTTCTCCACTTGCTATCTGTGTAACCTTGAATGACTAATGAACCTCTCTGTACCTCAACTTCTTCATGTGTAAAATTAGAATTGTAATAGTAAACTCATTAAAGACATGTGCGAGGGTTAAATTAAAAAGTCCTTAACATAATGCCCAGCATGTAGTAAAGAGTCAATAAGCATCAACTGTTACCATTATTTGTGTTATTGTTGCTGTTATTTTTCAATATCAACAGTGTAGAAAATGAAGGAAGTTTTGCTCTCGAAAGCCCATTAACTTTTAAAACTGAAAGACCTAGCTAGAGACCCAGTAAATGTCAGTAAACATACGGCCCTCCTAAAGGAGAAAAATGTCTAGAACATATCATCTTCCAAGTGTATTTAGAGCATAGGTTGCAAATGTTTCAATTGGCATGTCAAATATTAACGTGCATGTTCACTCAGTTCTAGAAAAGATGTCATCTCCAAATCAAGGGATTAATATCATTGCTTGAATGTTTCCTCTAAGCTGAGATTTCTTTCACATTATAGGATTCTCTATTATTAATCATTTTCTTTAATATCTTAATAATGTGATAGGAAAATCAAATTAGACTGGTAGAAATTTTTCTTCAAATTGTATTAACTTGGCCTCATAAAGACCAGTTTTCTCCCTAATGAGCATGTTAACAGTCATCTCAGTTTGCATATTGAATGGATCAGAGAAGCTCCTAAGCGCTCTTTTTTTGAAGAATGTATCAGAGTCATCTTCCACTCTTTTCCCATAATTTTCATTTGCAACCAGTTTCCAATGCTTGTCAATTCTGCCTCTAAATCAATTTCCTATTTATCTGTCTTCGAAACCACTGAATAGCCCCTACCAATTCTTGTCTATACCACTATCATAGATTCCAGTGATGGCCCCTACCAGATTTGCAAGCACTCTACTCCACTTGCCAGTGCTGCCCTGTTAATCTATCAAAGGCACATCTCTGACTGTGCCATTCTAAGAGCCTTCTACATTGCTGTGATGGTTGTGTTCCCTAAAAATTCCTGAATTGGAAACTTAATCCTCAAAGACATATGTTAATGTTAATGATATTTGTAAGTGTGGCATTTGGGAGGTAATTAGGTAATTGTGATCAAATGAGATCACAATGGTGGGGTCCCATGATGGTATTAGTGGCTTTATAAGAGGAAGAGAAACACGAATTACCAAGCCTCTTCTGTCTTGCCATTTGATGTTCTCCACCATGTTATCAAATATGAAGCAAATATTGGCACAATGCACTTGGACTTGATAGCCTCTAAACCCACAAGCCAAATAGACATATATTTACTAAAAATTACCCAGTATCATATATTTTGTTCTAGCAGCAGGAAATGAATTATAACAATCCATTACCTACTTAAGGTGGGAGTAAGGGTCAGAAATTCTTGCCACTTAAAGGGTTCTGTGTGCTGGTCTCAAATTACTTTACCAAACTTATGTTCCACTGCCCTCTTCCCTAACTTTCTTTGATTGTCAAACTGGATTTCTTCAGCTATGCTGAATATTTTACCTTTGCATATCTTTGCAATATTTCCAAATGCATTTATCCTCTACCTCTCCACCCTTTTCTGTGTACCAGTATACTCAGCTGTGGCAGGCTTTCTTGCAGTCTGGCTTCTGAATTTGGCCATGGGAAATATAAACAATGCACAAGAATGCTGGAGGATTGCATATGTCCCTCTTCTTATAGCCCCAGGTGCTGTCTGGAAACCTTCACCATACAGCTCTTTGTGCTCTCTATTCTCCTTCTGGTTACTGTTCCTTTTCTGTGCCCTTCAGACAAGACCCAGCATATAATGCTACCTTTTGTTGGTTTTCTTAAAGTCAGATCACACTTTTGTAGAAAATTCCTTTATTACATTCTCTTATGTACACAGCTTGAGTAATTTACACCCATCTAGATGCTACTGGGACCCTGACTGAAAGAGTAACAAGTGCTAGAAATGGCTCCAAGAAACCAAGCCCCAGTGGTGACTCAGGGTTGGTTTTGAACATCTCAGGCCAATCTCACAAGAGGGAAATGAGAAACTGGCTCTTTGACTTGCAATGGGATAAACATGCCTCAAATTAACACTTGTTTGGTAGCATAGGACAGGTAGTGATCAAGCAGCTATCATACTAAAATGACAACAACGATTCCAGAACTGTGAGATCAGATGACATTGCTCTTGGCAACAATACGGAATGTACAGGGGAAAAGACATACTGAAGTCCTTCAATTTCCAGCTTAGCACTTGGGTAGAAAACTGAAAAGGCTCCCTGACAGCTTTGAAGGAGGTCCTTAGCTCTATAGTTGCTAGGCCGATATAACTGAGGAAAGTCATGCTGACAATTAAACATCAAAATTTGTCAGGTGTCTTATGTCAAGGTAGTAAAAGCATGGAACCCTATGATATGAGATTGGGGACATTTGGGTGATGAATCTGAAGAGAACTCTGAGAGAGGACCCTACATCTGCAAATCCCCCTGAACTCTTGTTGCCAGGAGGACACCCGACCCTCATTACCAACTTCATCAGCTAAGGCCTGCTTTCCCAGCACAAAAATGCTAGTGACTTACATGAGACTATCACTTTCCAGGACACTGCTGATTCTCCTAAGGAAGCACCCCTCCCACCACCACACTGCATTGCCTCCAGGGTCCTAAGAGGAGTTAGATCTCCGGGAGAAAAGAACAGGACCTGGTCCTGGGAAGCTTAACCTGAGACAGGGAGACCTGGGGGCATCACCTGGTGGTACTTCAGAGTATATAAAGAATTCATGAGGAGGATTCTAGCTTGAGGTCACCAGTGATGGTGCCATGCAGAGGGAAAGTTCCTATCCTGTCAAGCAGCCCTTGCCATGCTGCCAGCTGTTGTTCAGCAACTGCTTTCTCCCTGCTGATGGTTCACCTCAGGGGTGATGATGACTCCCATTTTTACTTACCCCAAGGCACTGCACCATCCCCTGCTGACCTCCCTTAGCCCTGCCTGAAACTCTACAGCCCTAACTTTCCAGTTACATGCTGACTCCTCCCAGGACCCTGACAGGTACAGTCTGTTTTTCTGCTTCCTTGCTATAGTACTTTTAAGTTATGCCATTTTATATAACAGCTGTTTTTCCTTCTACATTCACACTCAACTCAGAATACTTCACCTCAGGTCACCGAAACACATTTAAAGATTTTCTCACACTGACCAGTTCTCCAGTGGACACAACTGGGTATCCTATAATTCAATACAATTTTCCCACTGTCTACCTGGAAACAGCATGAGATCCCTCCCATAGGTAGAGGGCTTAGTCCCACAGACTGTTCCCATGTGAGATGCCAATCACAAGGAATGGGTTATCACCTACACCTCTGAACAGCCAGTTATTAATCAGGGTTTCCACAACCTCCTCCTCACGTTTGACTAATTTGTTAGGACAGCTTACAGAATTTGGGGAAATGCTTACATTTACTGGTTTATTATAAAGGATATTACAGAGGATGCAGCTGAAAATCAGATGAAGTGGTATGAAGGGCAAGGCATGAGGGAAGGGGCATGGTGCTTCCATAGACACACACGGGAACTTCCAACTAGCCAGTCATTGAGCTCTCCAGAAGTTCTCCAAACTCTGTCCATGTGGATTTTTACAGCAGCTTCACTGCTGTCAATAATCAGTTACATCATTGGCCACTGGCAATTAAGCTAATCTCTACCTCTGGTCCCTCTTCCTTCCTTGGAGGTTGAGAGTGAAGATTGAGTGAAAGTTCTAACTCTTTAATCACATGGTTGTTTCTCATAGAAGCCAACTCCATCCTGAGGCCAACTAGTTGTCCACAGGAGTCACCCTACTAGAACAAAAGATGCTCCTAACACCCAGGAAGTCCTAACAATCTTAGAAACTCTGCATCAGAAGGATAATCAAAGATCAAATGTTAGGACAACAGATTCACCTGGTACCCCATATACAAGAGTACTAGGCACTCCAAGTCAGGAACCGGGGACAAAGACTGATTTGTGTGTGTGTGTGTGTGTGTGTGTGTGTGTGTGTGTGTGTGTGTGTGTGGTACCAGCTTTGTGCATGCTACTTAATCACTCTATCGCTGAGCCATATCCCCAGTCATGTATGTGTGTGTGTGTGTTTCTTATTAAGCCTCACATTCCCTCTGCTCAGAATTCCTTCCCTAAAAGATCAAAAGTCAACTTTTACAAGAACCTCCCTATTTTAAAAGATGGTAGTGAATTATCTCTCCCTAAAGTCATTTTGCCCTTCCTTTGTACATCTTTTGTGTGTTTCTTAGCAATTTCTTCTTTGCATTATTGCTATTTCTAAGCACAATTTCCTTTCTCAATCTATTAGCTTCCTGAAGGCAGTATTTATGTTTAATTCTTATTTTTATCCTTAGTAGGGCTTACCAAGCTGTTTAGTAAATAATACTACAAACATTTTTTCTGTTTCAGGTATGGTCTATGTTGTTCTTGTATATTAACTTATTCAATCCCCTAATAATTATTAGTATTGTAATATCTATTTTGTGGGGAAGGCATTAGGTCCAAGTAATTTGTTCAAGGTCACATGGCTGGTAAATGACAGAACAGGATTCAAGCTCAGCATTCTGTCTCCAAATTATAAGCTCTTAACCCCAGGAATATATAATCTTTATTAAATGAGCAAAATCAAAAAAGAAATGCTGCAATATAGATGAGCCTTAAAGATATTGTGCTAATGAAAAAAAAAGCCAGCCACAGAAGGACAAATATTGTGTGACTCAATTTATATGGGGTCCAATTCTGAGGCAGAAAGCAAAATAGTGGTGTTCAGGGACTGAGAGGATAAAGGAATAGGGAGTTAGTGTTTATTGGAGACAGAGTTTCGGTTTGGGAAAATAAAAAAGTTCTGCTTGGAGGTAATGGCTGCACAGCAATGCAAATGTACTTAATACCACTGAGCTAGGCGCTTAAAAATTAAGTTACAGTGAGCTGGGTATGGTGTCACATGTCTGTAGTCATGGCACTCAGGAGGGGGCTGGGTCAGGAGGGTGAGAAATTGAAGACCAGCTTTGGCTACAGAGCGAGTTCAAGGCCAGCCTAGGTTAAATAGTGAGCCCATATCTCAAAAAAAATAGTTAAAATGGTAAATTTTATGTGATATATAGTTTACCACAATAAAAAGCACATTAAAATGAGTAGAAGAATGAATAAACAAATCAAATTCATGATGGAAGTAGATTTCAAGTGAATAATAAGGAAAAGCTTGACAAGGTGTGGCAGGACCATCTCTTAGCATTAAATTTCACTGTGGTGTCCCAGTGTCTGTAGTGTAGGCTTCAACATGTGGGCACTGATCTTCCTCATTTGGGAGCCTCTGAAATCACCTGTTGCTGGCAGCACACAGCCTATGTAGATCTCAACCCCTTGTCAGTGAAGTAAATGGTTAATTGTCTACAACTCTAAAAGAACTAACCCAATCATATCAGATTTTCTCTGAAGGAATGGTACTATTGCAAGGATCATGGTAAATGACAATAGAACTTTGTGACTTTTTGTGACTCTCCTGACTGCATGATGGGAGGACAGGCTCGAATCTCCTTCTCTCCTGTTTTCCACTTGCTCTCCTGGAGACAATAATCTGAACCAAGAATTAAATACTCTCTACCTTCCCATGATTCTCAACCTTGACCTCTTCCTAGAAGTGCAGATATGTATTTCAATTGATATCTCCACACAGATATCTGATAGTCCTCTTAAACACAAACTGACCAAACAGAACTCAATTCTGCCTTTATCCTTCCACTTACAGAAATCTGCTCTCCACCCTAATCCTCCCATCAGAATAAAGGCCACTTCTCTTCAGTTAATTGTTCAGTCTTAAAACTAAAAGCTACCCCTAGCTCTTTCATACACTGAGCCCCCTACTCTCCTCCAAAGCTCATGTGAAATTCTCCTGCAGTCACATTTATCCAACCCACCCTCCTTTCTCCCCCAGCTTTGGTTAGTTCTAACTAGTCTTCTCATTTTCACTCTTGTTTCCTAAGATCCATTCTCTACAACAGAGAAGCCAGAGTGGATATTAAAACTAAATGGAAAGAGGGTACTCTCCAGTGGTCTCTCTGTGAGTTTAGAACATAACCCAAATTCTTCATGCTGCTTTACAAGCCCTAGGTAATTTGAACCCCACCTACCTGTCATACCTCACCTCTGAGTGTTTCCTCCTGTGCCCTGTCAGTTAACTGCAGCCACACTGACCTGCTTGAGGATGATAAGCTCATTCTTGCTATTCAGACTGCAGCCCAAATATTACTTCTTCAAACAGCTTTTCTTGATCACCAAATCTAAAGTGGCCACCTACTTACCCACTAGTCTTCATTGATTTAATTGTCTCCCCAGACACCATTACTTCTTTCTTCTTTCTTCCCTCCCTTCCTTTCTTCCTTCTTTCCTTTCTTCCTTCCTTGCTTTTCCTCTTTGCTTATTATCTGTCTCCCCCAGTAGAACAGAAGACTTATATGAATTAGTACCATCTCCATATTAAATATATGTTCCATAATATAAAATATTTTTAGTACATAGTACATACTCAATTTATATGTGATAAATATAGCTTGTAGAGGGTATTTTCATTTCTGGTAAACTACTTATCTAAGGCAGTATGTATTCTCTTACATTTTAATTTATAGTCAAATTTAAATACACATATTCCAGCCAAAGAACCAAACATCAAGTTAAACTGCAGTCTAAGAAATTATTTGTAATAATTTAGTCAAATCTGAAAATGCCCCAAGTTATATTAACTGGTAAATGGATAAATAAAATGTGGAGTATCCATGGTGTAGAATATCCCACAGACATGAAAAGGAATGAAATTCCAATGCATTCTACATCGTGAATGAAGCTTAAAAAATGATGCTTAGTGAAAAAAACTAAACAAAAAAAGACTATGTACTATACAATTCCATTTATGCTAAATACCAGAACAGATGAATCTATAGTGACAGAATGTAGTGGTTGCCTGGGGCCAGGGTGATGGTGGGAATTGACCATAAATAGGTATAAGAGTTGTTATCCATGTGATAAAACTGTTCTAAAACTGGAATTATGTTGATGGATGTGTAAATGAGTAAATGTATAAAAATCATTGAATTATAAACTTAAAATAAGTGAATTTCATGATTTTTAATTTTTTCCTCAATAAAATTAAAGAAGAAAAGAAGCCATGATGGTCCCCCCTCTAAGAAGAAAGGCACTTGAAAACCACTGCTAAATCATGCCTGCTTTGGGATACAGACTCCTTCTTGCTTTAACTAACTAAATAAGTAGACTTTTCCTTCAGTCAGGAATCTACAGCTTTTCCATTTTCAATAGCATCATGCTTCACTCATCAACTTCTCAATATTTCCCTCTTGCTGACACTTGACACTTCCACTGCTATAACATAAAAACAGAACAAATTTGTGTACTTGCAAGTCATCAGTCCCATGCAGGGGCAGGCAACTCCCAGACACAGATTCTGTGGCAATCACACATAAAAATACCTCTTCTCCTAATAAATGGCCTTTTTCTATTCTTGTATTTATTCAGTTGATAAAGAGCTAGGTTTTGTCACCTTCTTACCTCATCTTACATAACAAAGACACATTTTTGAGTAAGTGCACCCACTGTTGATACATGACACCACAAACTCTGTCCAAGATCAAACTCAATATAAATACCTAACTTTCTTAAGTTCAGCTTCTTGAGTGGGACAGATAAAGCAAGGGAGCAGGAAGAACATGCAACCAGGCTCTCCTGGATGCATGGGAGACATTCTTATGGTCTTGGGATAAGTGAATGGAAGAGTAAAAGGCATCAGTAATAAGGAACAATAAAACAGAGGAAAGCAAGAAATCTCTTCATAATGAGAAGAAACAAGAAGTAGCCATGAGAGGAAACCAAGTTCTTCTCCTTGTTTGGGTATTATGCTCCTATACTATTGCCTTCTTATCTTTTAAATCATGAGGATAAATATTTCCTTATCAAATGAATCCATGCATATTCAGTATTCATTCACATAACAAATATATTCTGGAAACCTACCTTGTCTCATACAATATAGTATATACAGTTACCTAAGCATAATGGCAAACCATAGAGGAAATAACATACCATGTTTATTGAGTACAAATCAAAATCATCATGGTCAAGTCTGCACTGTTCCATTTATTGACTATGTGATGTGAGGTCGTTTACTTGGCCTGTCTAAGCCTGTTTTCCCATGTATGAAATGGAGATGAAATACGACCTACCTCTCAAGATACATAGAACATAAGACAGAATGTATGAAATTCTTAGCTCAGTGCATGGTAAAAAAAACACTCAAAGAAAGTTAACTTTTATTTCCTGGAAGAGTTTGTGAAGACAGGTATTATATTTTCTGAAATGTTGAGGGTTTTCTCAATGAGGTAATAGATTTCATCTCTTTAATAGCTATGGGGCTATTATGATTTTCTATTTCACCTTGTGTCCATGTTGGTAATTGCATTTCCAATATATTTATGTCAACTAAGTTGGGTAATTGAATGACAATAAGTTGTTTCATACATGCATACACACACACACATAAAATATACTATGGTGGTATCAATTCTTATTCTGATATTGGTAATTTGTGTTTTTTCCCTTCATCATGAGCTTAGCTAGAAGTTTATCAGTTTCATAGATTTTCTTCACAGAACCAGCTTTGGGCTTTGGTAATTTTCTGTATTGTCTATTTTATTTTTCATCTATTTCTGCTCTTATTTATCATTCCCTTTTATACTTTTCCAGATTCATTTTGCTGTTTTTCTTTCCCAGCATCTTAAGGTACAATCTTAGGCTATTAATAATATCCTCTCTTCTGTTGTAACAGAGACATTTTAATGTTATAAATTTCCTTCTAAACCCTGCTTTAACTGCAAATAAATTTTAATATATTGCACTTTCATTAACACTTAGTTGTATTTTTTTATATTCTCTGTGATTTCTTCTTTGACATTGGAGTTTTTAGAAATATTTTGATTAATTTTCAAATCATCTAGTTTTCTAGACACCTTATTATTTATTTATAATTTAATTTGATTGTAATCAGAGAACATGCTACATTTAATTTCAATTCTTTTAAATAGTCAAGGCTTGATTTATAGCCCAACATATGGTCTATCTTGGGGAACATATCATGTGCACTTACAAAGAATGTTATCCACAGTTGTTGGATAGAGTAGCCTATGAATATTAATTAGATGAAGGTGGTTGATTGTGTTGTTCAGATATATATCTTCAGTACTTTTATTTTTTCATTCAAGTGGCTTTATCAATAAACTGAGGAGTTAAAAACTGATCAAAAGTAGTGAATTTTTCTGTCTCTTCTTAATTCTGACAATATTGTATTCATATCATTTAAAGCTCTGTCATTAAGTATATAACCTTTTTTATTATTATGTGTTGTGTTATGTATGAATTGCCCCTTTTGTTACTGTGAATGTGCTTTTTTATCTCTGATAATAGTCTTTGTATTGAACTCTACTTTATCTGATATTAATAGACTACTCTAGTCTTCATATGCCTTCTCTTTGTATGCTATATCTTTTCCCACCCATTTTCTTTCAATTCATCTCTATCTTTATATATAAAATAAATCTCTAGCAAATAGCATGTAATTGTGTTTTCCTATTAACTTTTATCATCTTGCCTTTAATTTGAGGTGTAGACAGTCTATTTATACTTAATGTAAGTACCAATAAGTTAGGTTTAAGTGTATCATTTTATTATTGTTATTCTAGATTCCTATCTCAGTCTCATTTCCTTTTCCTTTCCAGACTTTTTTTTTTTACTTTAGAATTCAATTCTGATTTGTTAACTGGTTTTCTTTAGGCGTGTGGTTGGTTGGTTGGTTTTCAGTGCTGGGGATCGAATCCAAGGTCTTGCACATGAAAGGCATGTACTCTACTACTGAGCTATATCCTCAGACCCTGTCTACTGGTTCTTATAGCTATACCTCGTGTCATTTTTTAGTAGTTTCCAGGGATTACCATTTGTGTCTTTAATTTTTCATGTTATACCTAGAGTTAATATCAGACCATATCACATAAAACATGAGGATCTTGCACATTTAAATCCTTCTGGTCTTTTTGGCTTTGCTTGTTATATATACATAAAGTAAAAGTCCCACAATACAATATTGTATTTTTGGCTTAGATAATGATATGTTTTTTTAAGTTAGGTAAAATCATATTTTATAGTTACTAATGTATTTATCATGTCCTATATTCTTCATTTCTCTGTGAAAATCTAAATTTCTACCAGATGTAATTTTCTTTTAGCCCAAAGAACTAATTTCACTTAGCACTTAGTCATATAGATCTGCTGGTAATAAATTATCCTGGTTTGTGTTTATCTGAAGATAGCCTTTTAGAAGTATACATAATTCTGATTGGTGGGTTTTGCCTTCAGCACTTTAAAAATTCCAGCCCTCTGTCTTTTGTCACCTTTTCATTGTCCCCCAACTACTGTGTCATTTTTCTCTCACTACTTTCAAGACTCTCTAAACCTGTGGTTTTCAATATTTTGACTTGCTAGGTGTGATTTTCTTGGTCTTTATCCTCCTTAGAGTTTGAAGCACTTCTTAAATCTGTAAACTTATGCTTTCCCAAACTTGAAATTATATTAATCTTTAGTTCAATGATTTTTGCTATATTTACTTTCTCCCCTCCTTCTGAGACTCCAATTACATGTATGTTTGAATTTTGCTAGTGTTCCACAGATCATTGAGGCTTTTTTTCTTTTTGAAAATACTCGTTTCTCTGGATAATTTTTACTAATATATATTTAACTGTATTAATTCTTTCTTCTTTCTTTTTTGTTTGTTTTGTTGTTGTTTGGTTAGTTGGTTTTGAGAGCTGGTCTTACTACACAACTGGCCTAAGAACAGGTTCTGCCTGGAAACAAGGGAGATCAAGGGGACAAGAGGGGGCAGGGGCACGAAATGACCCAAACAATGTATGCATATATGAATAAATGAAAAAAGAAAAAAATAACTGGCCTAAAATTTATGATGTTCATGATCCTCCTCTCAGTCTCCCCAGTGTGGGCACCATTCAACACTCAGCTTCCTTCTTTTGCTGTTGCCAATATACTATTAAATTTATCTGGAGAATATTTTTCTTCTTTTGGTAGGGACTGGTGTTTGCACTCAAGGCTTCACACTTGCAACTTGAGCCATACCTCCAGTCCATTTTGTTCTGGTTATTTTGGAGACATGATCTTGGGAACTATTTACCTGGGCTGGCAATGAACATTGATCTCAAGTAGCTAGGATTACAAACATGAGTCACTTGTGCCCTCTAGAGAATACTTTTATTGTAAAAGTTTGTGTTTTTTAAGTCTATAATTCCCATTTATTCTTTTTATATTTCTATTTATGTGCTGAAATCCCCTACTTGTTCCTTTTCTGCAAGCTTATTTTATAATCTTAAAAATAGTCACAATAACTGTTTTAATATCTTTATCTACTAAATCCAGTGTCTGCATTTGTCTCCACTGAATGCAGGAAGTCTCATTTTTTTAAATTGTCTTCTAAATACTATATATGATACATCATAGTAACTCTGGATCCAGTTATATTGCTACAAAGAGTTTTAATTCGTAACTGGACACAGACTCAAACTCAATCTATTTTTGATGAGAATTGCTGAAATCCCTGTTCATTTGTTTGTATGGTAATTGGAGTATGCCCTGTACATGCCTATTTCAAAAGCCAGGGACCTGGGCAAAATTTGTTTACACATAGATTGGGGCCCCCTTCCCTGACTTGCTCATTTCAAGGATTACCCTCCTCACTTTCCAGCTGTTGCAAATACCTGGAACTCTGTCCTTTGCTTCTTCAATACAGGAGTGATACAGTTTTCTATTCAAGTTTATCCTCTCATACATGGAATGTGCTGTAGTCTGGGCCCAAGAAAAATAAATAAAAGCAAAATATAAAACTAGAAATTCAACATGGGTTAAAAAGGTTGCATAAATGAAATTGACAAACTATAATGTGGGAGAAGTCAAGAGCATACACACTGTGTCTCACTTATCTAGAAAGCCTGACTCTTCCTTCTGCACACATCAAAACTGACTTACCCTTTATTCACAGGTCCAGCTTCCTTGCCCTCTCTACTGCTTCTCATTTCCACAAAACATCAAGCAGACACTGCCCTGGGCTGTGTGGGGTTTTGTGGAGCACAGACCTCACATTACCAAGTTGATTTCAAGCTCCCAAAATTTAGAAACAAGCTTTGTGCATCTTTGTGTAGCCATAGAGCCAATGAGAGAGTATGTTCCCCATAACACTTTTGATGAATTGATTCTCTCACTAGCTTTGCCCCACTGTTGCTGTTAACAGAGCAACAGCTCCAACACATCTCTCAGCTTCACCAGGCTTTCTCGATACATGCTGAATGTCCTCTCAGAAGGCTTCTTGTGCTATCAAGTTTGCTGATCAGTTCAAAGTATCAGGTTTTGTCCAAATTTCCCATTTAAAGGGACAGAAAAACTACTGCACCCAGAAGACACCTATTCTCAAGTAGCTAGACTGAAGACATACACTGGACTAGTAAATATGTGCCTGTAGGATGACTCTAGGACCCCTATGCCTGTCTTAATTGGGGAGCAATGTTAGAAATATCTTTAAGATATTGGGGTGTCACGAGAGTGATGACACTACTCAGAAGTCAATAGGCAAGGCAAAATTTACTTCTGCAGAAGGGTGCATATCAGGGACTCTGGGAGGCATGCACACCAGTCAGGGAGTCCCCCTTTTCTTTTATTTACAGTTTGTTTTTTTTTTATAAACTAGCTAATATTAATCGACTTTTGTCAAGCCTGGCCATCTAGTTGTACCCATCCTTATCAGACTGGACATTTCAAGAGTGTCTCATTAGTTTATTTTGTCCTTGAGTCTTGTCACTTATATTTTACAGCTATTGTTTATTATTTTGGTGAGGCCCCTTTTTGTTTATTTTGGGGAAATCTGTTGTGCCTCAGCACCTCTGTGCAAAGCTGTTTTTTTTATGTTTTTTTGTCTTCTTTATTAATAACAAAGTTATTTTCTTATTTGTTTCTTTACATTTATATCTCTAGGGACATTTTTGTTCTTTTATTTTTCCTTACATTTGTCCCCTTATATTCATATCTCCCTCTCCTAAGTTAACCATGATTTCTGTCAGGAAAAGGGGTGATGTCTTGAGGAGTCCCGAATAGTCAGTCAGGGTCTGTTTCAAAATCACAAAGGGGGTCTGTCAAGGGGTCCATGGTACCAGGAGGAGGTCTCCGGTGTCTGTGGCTTTGTCTCCACCACCACTTGGAGTTTGATTGTCTCCAACCTTGAAGAAACAAACTTGACAAGCAGATTAAGAGACCAGGGGCTGAGTAGAGGTAGGAACCAGGTTATTGACAGTAGTCAAGATTAATTATTTTTTATACTTGTAGCAGGAGGTGTTGGCTATAGTACATTTTTTTAAATGTCTGAACCTGTGGGGTTTTTTTTTCTTATATTGAGTAGAATTACCATGGCAACAATACATTATTAGTATATATGTCCAAAAATCTCATTGTTTAAAAAAAGTTATAAATGCCATCTTTAAGTATCAAAGGATATATCTAGAGTCAGTAAAAATAATCACTTTTTTTCTATTTAAGTAGAAGACCCTGGCAAAAAACATGAGTTTGTACCTGGAAAGAATTTAATGCCAGATAGCCACACATCAGAACTACTTCCTCAATCCTCTCGGCTTTGAATATTTTTGCGAGGTCTGGCACAAATGACTCCATTTGATCTTTGACGGCATTTGCCCCTTGTCTCTAAACTGCTTGTGTCTGAGCAGCCTCCTCTGAAGACCTTTCTCCCATCCAAGTACTAACCAGGCCTGACCCTGCTTAGCTTCTGAGATCAGGTGAGATTGGGCATGTTCAGGGTGGTGTGGCCGTAGACTGAAATATCTTTCTTCATTGGTCATTTTCATTTTTTGTCATGAGCATTTGCTTTTTGTCGATTTTTTGTTTTGGTCCCACGTTAGCGGGTGGGGAGAGTAACAGCAGATTTTGGCCAAATTTAAGCAACATAGAGGCTTAGAAGGAGTAGCTCTTAGGCAGTAGGCTTCTAGACAAGGATAATACAAAACAAAATCCAACAAACGCATACATCCAAAAAGCTAACCTGGTTGATACATAACCAGGTTATATGTCATAAAAATGACTTGTTAGATTAATTTTTTATGGACTCGATTATAAATGCCCCAGAAGGATCAGAACTGTAATGACAAAAACTTAAAAGAGCCATGTTAAAATTTTGATGGACAATTTAGCAGCTAACAGTATATCAGTACCATTAAATTTTTTGTTACAGTGTTTATTTAAATTTTTTATTTTAGAAGGCTTGATATACTTGAAAAACACAAATATACTTAATATACAGAAGCCATCAACAGCATCACATCTCTATAGAGGTTAAATATATGTATGCATGTCTATATACATACACATATATATATGCTCTTGGAGTAAAACCTTATATTTCCAATCAGTTGGGGGAGTAGTGTCAGTGACCCCAAATAGCCTTGTCACAGAAACATACAAGGTACTGACTGCTTTAGAATCACCCAAGACAACAGTTGTTTAACCATAATTAAGAGGTCATCTAGGTCATCTAAAAAACTTTACAAAATAAACCAACTCTTAAGTGAACTTTTATTTAGTTATGGCTAAGTTACCTCAGTAGTCAAAACCCTGGCAAAAATCAACAACAAAGAGCAAGTAAATACTGATGGGGACTAAGTGTGGAGTTAGGAAACTTAACTCCATATCCCAGATTGCTGACATTAACAAATAGCTCATGACATACAGCAGTATCCCATCAACCTGTAGTCAATAGAGCTCCCCTAAAATAACAGGCCTAATCTGGCCATTCCATGCCAAAAATTCCCTCTGCCTGTCATGTGAAAGGAGTAGGACTAACATCTCCACTGTGATGACATTAGTTAAAAAAAAAAATTGAGGTCTCAAGACCTCCACTATAGTGCTTCTTTTTGAATTTTTTCTTTATCCTATCTGGAGGGTGCACTTTCACTTTGTTTGCACTTTGCTTTACATATGTAAATTTGTCCCAACCCTCATATCTGCACAGCACCAACCCTGTGGTCAGCTGTCTCCTGCTTCTCTGTGTTTTAATAAACTCTTGCTGTCTTGATAAATTTTGGGCTCAACCTGTAGCACCAAAAATCTCTGATGGTTATCTTGACAAAACAGAAACTTTTCCATTAAGAACAGAGTTTTTTTTGTAAATTTTATTAAGACCAGAACAGTATTTTTAAGACAGCCTTGTTGTTATGAGCTCAGAGAATCAAGTTTTAGTTCAACATCAATACAGCAAATTTTGACCTTACAAAACCTTTAATGTAACTTTTAAATTTTAGCTTATCTAATCATTTACATAAGCATTTATAAACTTCATCTTTTTTATGACAATCTATTTTTTATTTTTATGATAACTTACTTTGTAATCCCTGAGGAAGCTTGTCTATTTTCTTTTAATTTTGAAACAAATTTTTTTAATTATTGAGGACAAATTTTTTATATAATCCTTTTTTATCTAAAAGGTTTTTTAAACCTTTTACTTTTAAGATCATATTTTAATACCTTTTACATTTTTTGGTACTTGTTGGAAATAACCCATAAAATCTTTTAATTTAGAACCTTATATTTATATGAAAAAAAAGAAAGAAGGCAAACTTAAATTATTTTTGTATAAAAACAATTTACAGAAAATCCATTTGTTAATAGTCCCATGTATTATAAGGAGAATTAAATTTCAGATTTTATTTACCACAGAATGAATCTAAATTTTAAGATTTTGTTGCAAACTGCCCCTTGGCCCTTTCCTTTTTCTCTAGTCTGAGCCTGAATGTTAATCCCTGCCTGCATCTTAATGAGAGCTGATTGAAACAAGTTTGAAAAACTGCTTTTTTTATGTAGCAGTAGAATAAAGCAGAAGTAACAATTTTTTTATATAATTCTATAATAAGGACCATCCTGAAGATGTTTATATACTTATTTGCAAAAAAAAAAAGGCTTAAGCGGTCTACAACAGAGATCTCCAGCACAAACACCTGGTTTTGGGTTTTTTGTTGTTGTTGTTGTTGTTACCTTGAATATCACATTAACCTTGTAAGGGCAGTCTAAGAACCATTTTGAAGATGTTTACATACATGTATACACATAAAATCTTATAAATTAAGCATGCCAAAAATGTCAATTTAAATGTGCATAAGATGGGCTGGAATTCCAAGAGCAAATAAAATTTTGACCAATGCTCTTTTAGAGATATAAACAAAATGACATATAAAAATTAGAGTGTACTTCCAGAAAAGTCTTTTAAACCATACTCAGAAGTCTATTTGGTGGCATTGTGGATGATGCATTTATTCGCTTGTGAGTCTTCCTCTTTGGAACTGAATTTTTGTTACCCATCCCTTAATCTTGGCTTGTGTTTCTCTAGGAAAAGTCTCAACACCCCCATTCTAAAGGTTTCTTGCAAGGTTAGATCAAAAAGAATTAACCTAGAAGGTAACACCCACGCACAGGAAATCAATGTGAGTCAATGCCCTGTATAGCTATCCTTATCTCAACCAGCAAAACCCCTTGTTCCTTCCTATTATTGCTTATACTCTCTCTACAACAAAATTAGAGATAAGGGCAAAATAGTTTCTGCTGGGTATTGGGGGGGGGAGCGGGAGGGGGTGGAGTGGGTGGTAAGGGAGGGGGTGGGGGCAGGGGGGAGAAATGAACCAAGCCTTGTATGCACATATGAATAATAAAAGAAAAATGAAAGAAAATAAATAAATAAATAATAAAAATAAAAAAATAAAAAAAAAGATGCAGCTATAGGAACTGTTACAATACAAGACTCCACCTTCTACCTTTTGAGAAGGAAGAAGCTAAGTTTATGACTGAATCACAGGAGAATCCACATTTTGTTTTGTGTTCTAATTTAAAATAAAATTTATCTGATATGTAAAAATATAAAAACTATGTATTATATATATATATATATATATATATATATATATATATATGGGAGGGTTCCAGGTGACGTTTTGATGCAAGTAGACTTGGTGTAATGCTTAAATCAAGTTAAATATACCTAACTCCTCCAATGTTTTTCATTTCATTATGGTGGCAATATTCAAAATCCTTTCCTATAGATTTTTGAAATATACAGTCAATGTTCTTACCAATAAAAAATAAATAAATAAATAAAGGTTTCTTGCATTTTACCAGTATCCCCAGGAGAATATTCAGCCTCCTGTGTTGGGGATTTCTTATATTCTACCCAAAGTGCTTCCTCCATCTGAGGAATCAACACTTGCTTTGCATCTAAGACAAGTTCAAATCACACTCACACAGCCTCCAGGATGTCTAGACCATCAAAGGAGTATGCAACTTTCCTACTTTAGTTCATGCACAAAGTAAACCTGGTCCTCCACATGTTTGCTTGGGCTGGTGCTTTTTCCTGTGTTGCCAATTGACTTTTGATTTGGAGTTCATTATTGGCCACAAACATAGTGGATCCCCCCAGCCCTGAGGTCACTGCAACAAGGCATTTCCCCTGAGGAGAGGTTCTCCATGGCTCCCTGGGTGATGTGAAAAGCCCAGACAAGCCCCCATGTTGTTAGAAATATCTTTAAGATATTAGGGTGCCATGAGAAAAATGACACTACTCAGAGGTCAATAGGAAAGGCAAAATTTACTTCTGCAGAAAGGTATGCACCAGGGAGTCTGGGAGGTATGCAAACTGGGTGCGAAGTCCACAGAGGTTTTCTCTGATGCCATGCTGTCCCTCTCCTGCCCCTGGATTGGGCAGGTTTTCGGCTCACAGTCTACATGGGGCTAATTAGAAAGGGGCCAGGCTAGGAGGGGGCTTTAGGAACAAAGAAGATTAAAAGTTCAGGGAATCAACAGCTGTTTTGATTATCAGCTATGGAAGCAGGGCATGTAGCAGAATTCTTGCTCTAGCCCAGCTGAGGATAACAACCCTTTGTTTTTAATAGAAATTTTTATCATATTAAGTTGAGTTTATGAAGCGAGCATATGGGAAGCAAGTTAGTGAGACTAACATTTCTAATATCGGTAGTGACAGACTAAATCCTTTGACAGGAAAGGCCCAGCCTAAGATGATTTTTACAGCAGTGAAACCAAAAACATATATTCTCTGTAGCCACAGCACACTCACTCCTTTCATCCTTACCTGTTGATACTGGTACGAAGAAAATCCTGTGCAGTTCTTAAAATGTGGATACACTAGATTGCAGGCATAATGAATGTTAATCTGCAGCTGCTCACACCCAAAGGCTTCTTGGTATAAATAACAAAATGCAAAATTATAATAAATGGAGGCTCTGTGCCGCTGGAAATGTCCCGAAAGGCAGCAAATTGGAACAGCCCAAAACCCCAAAGCAACAGTAACAGAAAGGAAAGTCAAGGTGCTTTGGATCACAGAACTCTGAAGAGCTCCAGTGAAGCCAATGGAAAGAGCAGCTGGAGTTCCCTCTGGGAAAAACCTATGACTAGCTGACAATTTGATGGAGCCTGTTGTAAAGCTACACACACACACACACACACACACACACACACACACACACACACACACACACACACACACACACACACACTATCCACTGCCACAAGGAATGAAAGAGGTATTAAGACACAAACATCTCCAATACTCATTAACTTCATAATACCAAGGGTTTGTCTGAATAAAATAAAACCTTATTTAGAAACTCTTGTAAATTTAGGACAGGATTAGGAACCAAATCAGAGAGAATGATGGTACCATTGCAGGAGGGGAGGAAAGACAGAGTAATCACCCCACCCCCGCCACTTCCACAGCTCTGTTGTGCACATGTCTTCTGACACACAGGTAACAATGCAGTTGAGAGTTCCCTCCAAACTCTCTTAGACTTTGACTAGTGAACCTTGTGTCCCTTCTACATTGAATGGCACCTGAAGGGAGAACAGGTGCTTTGGGGATCTCTCTTTCTCTAATCCCCCTGAAGCTTGTCCTGATCCCAGGGTGGGCTCAGGTCAACACTGATCAGGGACATGACCTGCTTCCTGGACCCACACTCCTTTATGGGATGATGAGCTCCAAAGGCAGGGGGCTCCCTGAGAGATTTTTGTCACCATTGTGATGAGCAGTACAGAGCTTGGTACACAGTACATAAGACAGGCCTCTTATGAGACTGATGCCTGGGTCTCTCATCTGAAAGAGGGATAATTAAAGTATCTAGCTTATGAATCTCATCGTTATGATTTATTAAGTAAGTTTAACCATTTAAAACATCAAACCAATGTTAGGCAACAGTGTCCATTAAGTGCTATATGTTATTACAACATTTGATACTAATAACATTAAACTAAATTATCACAAGTGATGTTTTATTTAAAAAAAAAAAACGGATTGTGATTTTTGGGCCACCTAAAAATGAAACAGGCTAGAAGTAGGAAAAGTTTGGGACTCATATGTAGATTGCCCAGGGATAGCCTCGACACCCTCACCTGACCCAGGAACCACCCTTGTCCACTCATTGATTATCGGATGGAAATCACCTAGTTCCTCCATTCCCATAGATTATCGTAAGTTTTAAAAGTACCTAACAAGAGAAGCTCTCTATCTCTCTCTCTCTGCCAGCAGACTCCACTTGCATCCCACCATACTTCCCTTCCCCTAACATTTAATGAACTCCCTTTACACCCACATTTGCTTGGATTCTTCCATGCCAGAACTCAAGAACCAAGATCTTCTGGAAATACCTTTTGTCATTAACAAAAAGACCTTCTGTTTAAACATAACTCTCTTGTTGAAATCAAAATTCCGTATAAAGATTAATTATCTTTTGTTAAGAATTTTTTTCCCTTAACTTACTAATCTTTTCAAATGTAAAACCTCTGAGTGGAGAAACACTTTAATTTCTAAAACTTTGTAAGTGTGAGTTTTATATGGCTTATTTCTAGACAGAGTAGAAACACTGAAAATGTTGATGGGGAGGCATAGGGAACTCAATGAAAAAACTATTAGAGAAAGTTGATATCCCAAGCTGCATGTTTTCTTTCACATGTGGAATATGGGCCTAATACAAATACACCAAGATTATGAAAAACAGGTCATGCTAAGGGGAGGTCACATACAAGACAGGGAGGGTAAAAGAAGGAAGTTAAGATGAATGTGGTTGATGTATCTATAAAAGAATGAGTATAGAATCATTAAACCTGTTGAAATCACCATAAGAAGAGGACTAAGGTAGAAGTAAAATAGAGGACATGAGCCAATTCGTGCTATTGCACATATATACATGGAAATGTCACAAGAAAACTCCCTATATAGCTATCTTAAACAAACAAAATGTCATTTTTTTTCTTTTACAAAATCAGAGAACAGGAGGGCAAAACAGATCTTGTTTGGGGGGTTGGC
Source organism: Castor canadensis (assembly GCF_047511655.1). Lineage (NCBI taxonomy): Eukaryota > Metazoa > Chordata > Mammalia > Rodentia > Castoridae > Castor > Castor canadensis. Next base: position 170,053,278 of record NC_133387.1, read on the forward strand.
ACCTGTGGGAGGGGGAGGGTGTGAGGAAAAGCTGTAGGAAGGTGAATATGGTACAAATATTGTACACATGTATGTAAATGGAAAAATAAGACTTGTTGGAACTCTTCCAGTAATGAGAGGAGGAGGGGATAAAGGAGAATGCTGAAGGGGTGAATTCAACTATATATTTGATATATTGTAAGAACTTTTGTAAATGCCACAATTTACCCCCAGCACAACAATAAAGAATAAAATAATAAAAAAAGAGGAATAAAGACAAATTTCTCTGGGATTCAATTCTCATTTGTAAAACAAGTGACTGGAGTAGATGGACTCTTTGTGACAGTCTCACTCTGCAGCCTAGGCTGGCCTTCAATTCATATGCAATACTCCTGCCTCTGCTTTCTGAATGCTGGTAGTACAGGTGTACACACTGGGCTTCTAGATGATTTCTAATGTGCTTTTATTTCTAATAAGCCATAAGCTGATATCATCTAACTTGGTGGCATTTAAAATTTCATCTAATCTCAGACTTTCCAGTTGTGAACATATGGTCCTACACTCCTAATTTACTTTGGATCCTAGCTTTCTGACTACCTGGTCTTCCATTCTCCTATCTGCTGAACAGGTTGAACAGAAGAAGAAAGGACCACTCACACAATGTGGTCCACAATGAGGAAGGGAGAAACTGTCCCAGTTTCTGAGTGGGAATCCAAAGTAAGTCCCATGGTGAGAATTTAAGCCATCACTACTGGAGAATACAAGTTCTGCCTAACTGTCCTTTCTCACATCACTGAGTCTCAGTGCTATATGCAGGCAAGTTCAGGTCATGGTTTGTTCTCTCTCTCTCTCTCTCTCTCTCTCTCTCTCTCTCTCTCTCTCTCACATTCTTTGTGTGTGTGTGTGTGTGTGTGTGTGTGTACACAGGCAAGCATGGCAGGCACATACAGAATAATGCTATCCTAAAATAAAAAATATTCCTACAAAGACCAATTATAAAGAGACAATCTATTATGTAAATTTTATTTGAGAAAACCCTCTAGAGTCCTACCCAAAGGTTTCCCTGTGGCACAATCCTGAGCACCCCATCTCTGTGTGCCATACACTTCTGAATGGATCCTTACACTCTTGTGAATGGGCTTCCCACTCACAAGAAGCTCATAAAGTAATACATTTTAAGAGGCAGAGATTGTAGGACCAATCTAAAATCATCAGTCACTTTCTTACAGACTCCACATGAAGAGAAAACCCATCCCAAACTATAAAATAGTTCATATTCCAAAAGAGCAATTTAGCAATAAAGACCAGACATTATCAAAATAGGAAAGATTTAAACACACACACCTGATGTTACAGCTAAAGATGCAAATGAGACTTTATACATAACACGGTGTCAGGCTTCAGTGATGGTACCAGGTTCCTGTGTGGTTCATCCCAGCCTGGTTAGGAGCAACACCTCTGCTCAGCCTTTTCAACTCTTTTCCTTTCCATTTGTAAGATGAAGGTGTCCAGTGGGTATTTTCAATCATTCAGCCTCCTCACCTCCAAACTTAGAAAAAGAAGTCAGGGTAGGAAGAAGGTTAAAATGCCAGCTTTTCCTCCTGCCTCTTTTAGCTTTTCAAATAGGAAGAAAGGTGAAAAGTGAGATGTTCTGGCTGATTTCCAAATGAGGAAAGAAAGATCTAAGGCCCTTCCAGGGAGAGAAAAAAAAAAGGCTCTCTTGTATCCAGAGGTGAATAATGAGACATTTCTGCTTGCTGGTAGAAAGAGAAGAAAGGATTCATTCACTGAGAAGCTGCCCAGGCCTCTGGGGTTCTTAGATGGAAGAAAGTAGCTTGCCATACTTCCCATTGGCTGTTCTAGGAATTCTAGAGAATGCAAACATGGAAATGTTGCAAGTATTTCCCTGCCTATGCCCTCCACTATCAGTAAGAAATGGTAGGAAGAAAAATGTCACCTCTATGCTACAGCCAGGGAGCCCTGGGCCTCCTTCCTGGAGGATGTGAGCAGTCACCCACCAACAAGGAGTAAACCAAGGAGAACTTTGGATCTTGTTGCAGGCCTAAAGAAGTGGTAGAACCTTGGCAATGAGAGCAATGGTGAGTTCACACTGAAGGGAATTTGTGGTTGGTAGTTTGGGATGTAAGGTGGATGGTTCTGCTAAAACTCCAGAAAGATGCACAAGGCTGAGATAGAAAGGCACAGGTTAATCCAAAAGGGAATGGCACCTGTCATGGAAGCTAAGCTACTGCCACTGGAGAAGGTAGGAAAGGAAAAGGAAGGGAAGACTGTTCATGAAACAATAGTTGTCAGTGGGGCTGCTGTGGTAAGAAGGGAGCCACAGGCTGATGCTTCTGAGTAAGGGCTTGAACCTTGACCCTTAGATGACTTAAGCAAACAAATACCACTTTGAGTGTTCATCAACTGGCTTTCTACCTAGAATCTTCCTGGGGTCATTGACCAGGGAATGGAAATTGTTGGGACTATAGAATGACTTTCCTAGGGAAAGCTGCTGTGGGAAAGTTGTCTGAGACCTATAAATTCTGACTCTGAGAAGTAGATTATTTTTAGAAATAAGGTGACCAACCAGACCTTGTTAAAGTTAGGTGAATTTGATGTATTTTTCATGATTGAAAATTAGAAAAAAAAAACAGGGAAACTTACAAACGGTTGTTAAAGAAATAAATTTAATCCATGGGTTGTAAATAATGGTCCAGGGCTAAAAATGAAACTGACTCAAAGATATATTTGATGTCTTCAGAAGAGCAATGGGATATCCAATCTTCCAACTGGACATAGACCCCACCACTCTATTATAATATATCTTACATGCTCAACATTGTGTGTATCTGCACCTGTCATTCACTGTAATTTCACTCCAATTCCTTTTTCTTTAATTGATGGGGACACTAAGACCCAAAGAGTTAGGAACACAGATGCTTAAACATCAGAGTGCCTTCTACTATGTCATGCCCCTTCTACCATGGTATACAAAGGCCTGTTCCATTTCCCCTAAAGTTCTCAGATCTGTAATAAAAATTGAATCATTTTCAGCCTAGAAATTCTGACAGCATCATTCCATTGCTTGCATCGGCTTTGGGATGGCATTGTTCCTTTGTAGACCTAGCCCATAGTAAATGTTCTTGACCTGAGTGAACTCTTCCTTCTGGGTCCTTCTGACCTTTCCCGCATTCATCAAATTCTGCCAGGTTGCAAGAAAGGTAATAATGCATTTTCCCACTTCTGTTCTCACAATTCATCACCTGATCCTCAATTCAAGTCCATTACCTTTGAAAGGATCATGAAGAATTGTTTTTCTTTTGTCAAAACTCAGTTGAAGCAAATATTCTTTTTCAAGCATGGACCCTGAGACTTAGCTGACTTCTTCTCTAGTATCACCTGTTAGATACCTATCTTGGCAACTAAGATACTGGCAATTTGTTGAGAATTATGGGGGGGGGGAGATTGTTAATTAGACAATCTGTTAATATCCTTCACTACCAGAATTGAAGGGTATTTGGGCCAAATAGTACACATGAGGGTCTTCCTTAAAGGCCTTAGGAAACATGTCCATCAGACCTAAGAACTACTCTTAAAGCTTCTTCCAATTAAGGGCTGGAAACTTACCTGAGTTTATTATTTCATGGCAATCCTTTTGTAAGTGACTCCAGTATTTGATCAAAAAAAGCATATACTTGAAATTTTTGTTGCACAAATACATGAATAATTGAATGAAAGAGCACACAGCGAATGTATGAATAAACAAAAGAAAATAGTGAATAAAGTGGAGCAGACTACCATGAAAAGGTTAACTTGTTCAAGCTCTCATTTCTGTACTCCTAGAGTTTAGAGGAGACAGGAGGTGAGCATTGTTTTGGGTGATCAAAGAGTTTCAGAGTGGTGGGAAACTTAGAATTCAATCAGTCACTTTACCTATGTACCATGATGTCATTTGCTTTTTCACAGGTTCTAAATCTAAGTCACCAGTTAAGAGAAGAAAAGCTTGAGACCAAAGAGCTTCCACCACCTGGCCTCTCCACAGAAGGTGACAGGGAACCTCTGAGTCTAGTGATACAGGCATCCAATAGCCATCAGACGGCTGTCTTTAAAATACTTGTTTCTTTTTGTTTCCTAATGTAAATGCCAATTTATGAAGGATAACATACCTTTTAAACAAAAATGTTGCTTGATTCTCTATTCTCAGAGGATAGTCAATAAACAGATATTTCTCTGAAACATACAAATGACAGAAAAATGATTATTTATCAAGTTAACTTGGCACCAAAAAGAAAGTTTTACATTATGCTTAATGGTCAATAGCCCAGAGTCATTAAAAAAAAACTGAACCCTTGACCTAAAAACTATGTAAAAAGTAAAAAGATGGCTTAAGGCTAAGGACAAATGGCAAGGTAGCCGCTGATAAAGAGAAGTGGAAAGTGACGTGACTTGAGACATGAGTATTCTAAGACAGAGGGATAGCGTTAAACTGGGGAAGGCAATGGGCCATTTGACAGGTCAGGAAGGAAAGTTATCAAGGTCATCTGTTCCACTGATTGCTGTGGGCAAATCTTTCTATCTCCTACTAACTCTAGAAAAGCCACTGTGCACACAAAGCCTTCGATCCGGCCCAGGCATGATGTGGCAGTACCTTCACAAGGGCTGACAGCTTGACAGACAGATGGCTTGCGTATTGACAGCACAGACACCTAGCCCTGCCACCACACTGGTCATCCGTCAGCACTTTTAGAAAGTATGCCAAATATCTCTTAGAGGAAACAAAGGAAAGAAGAGAGGGAGGAGCACCTTTCTCTGTAAAATGGTCACAGGTTTTGCTCATGTTGGAGCTCTACCCTTGCTTGCTTGCTTCTCTGTAATACCAGTTAGATTTAGGCTTTAATTCTGGAATGACCTTGACCTACAGCTACCTTACAACTTGCAAACCTGTATGGGCTGTTGATCCAGGCCTTAACCATTTTCTGCTTCCTTCTAGCCAACCCAGGCATGCCCAAGAAATATGAATGAGTTTCACATGAACTTATGACCCACATACTGAATAATATTCTCCCAGGCTGAGGTTCTGAACCCATCTCCCTGAGCAAGGAACCCTCAGATCCCAAAAAGCAATCTGCATCTGATTTGTTCAGTTTATAACCAGTAGTTAGAAGAGTGCAAACACAGACTAGGCATTCAAATATTTGCAGAATGAATGAAGAAATGAATGGGCAATGAATAAAGGGATATAACTGTGACATTTAGCTGTGGATCACTCCAGGAATCTTGAATTCTCCATCTCACAATCTAACCAGAGTGGATAGAATAGCACCCCTTTGAACCTTCACATTGTCTATTCTATACGTGGCAATTATCACTTGGATCCATTAGAGTTATTTTTAACTTAACAATGAGCTCTTTAGAGCAGAACCTGTGCTTGCTTCTTCTTTATATCACCCATTCAACCCATGTGCATTGAATACTAAGTGTTCTAAGAGTTTTATAAAATAAAGAATTATACCAGGATAATATTGTTTCCTCCAGCATGGATGTTGGTTTGAGCTGATGGAAGGAGGGAGAATGTGCCTGGATTGAACAGTATGGGAATGAATAGAGATAATGAGAAATAGATAATCATAATAGTAATTCATGTTTATTGCATGCTTACTGTGTTACAAGTACTTTAGTAAATGTTTTATAAGCACTATCTCAGTCCTTACAAGACCCCCATGAAGTAGGCACTGGTATTATTCCCTGCTCACAGATGAAGAAACCAAAATCTAGGTTCAGGTAAAGGATTCAGAGAGACCTGCATGATTCTAGAACCTTTCTCTCTCTCTCTCTCTCTCTCTCTCTGTCTCTCTCTATCTCACATACACACACCACTTTTAGCTGAATTTTTACTGAGTGACAATTCTTCTCTGTCATTTTATAAACAGTCTCACATGTCTAGCTATTTTATCAAATGAACTGGACTTGATAAAATTTAACCAAAAAAGTAAATGAGTTCCTTTTTCCACAACCCCCATAAAATCACTCTGGATTTGTCTTCTCTATCCCTGGGCTAAAATTTCAGAAAGGTGTCAAAGCTTCTAAGCCCCTTTTAATCATAAAAGCAATCTCAATTCAGTAATTAAAACTTCTAGTCCACTGCAGTCATCAAACCTGCAACTTCATCCAACTCAACGATGCTCCTTAGGCCCAAGCTTAGTCTTCTTTACACTTGACGCCTGAAGTAAGGCTGTGGGTGCAGATGAATTCTTCTCAATTCTGCCCCCTTCTATTCCTATACCTCATTGTCCTGCTCAGTGTCAGAAAAACAAGAAGTAAAAGACACAATTTATCATGGAAGGTAAAGTTGTAACCCTCTAAGTAAGAACTGCACAATTGCTACACTTTTCTCTATGTCTCGTTTGTTGTGTTTTGGTTTCTGAAACTTCCTACTGAGACATCTGCTTTCATCTCTCTTGGAAGAAGTGACTTCCAGAAACCTATCAACCCCCCTGACCCAACTCCCACTGTGGGAGGTTTGCTCCTTCCAAGAAAACCTCCTTAAAACATTCCCTCGCGAGAACCCATAGGTGGACTGTGGAAAAACACTCCATTTGAATTAAAGTAAGGTCACTCCCAAGAGCTTCACTCCTCCTCAGGTAGAAATGAAACACCAGACCTTGGGTTTCGTTTCTGACAGAGAAGCCCTGTAGAAGCTTTTAATCCACATTACAAGAAGGAGAAATACACAAAAAGCTCCCGCCTATCCTCTCCCCCAATGACTTCCTCCCACAGACTAGATGTGGGTGATCTCCACTCAAGGAGGAAGCAGTTTCAATCTCTTCTCAACAAGTCCTGCATGGAAGGCTAGCACTCTCCTCTGAAGTATAGCTGCATGGCTCCTGTTGTGTTGTTCTCCACCTATCAGGCTTCGGGGAAACTTTACCCTCTGTTATAAACATGTACATGATCCCCACCCCATACCAGACACACATACTTAACCATTAGAAGCAGCTCTGTCTCACTCCTGCACATGTGTAACCAGGGAAGGTATGAGCATTTGCCTTTCATACCATTGTCCAAATTCTTAGCATTTGCTCTCTGTCAAGTTGTCCTCTAGATGTAAAGTTTCTACCTGCGCACTGACTCTGACCCTTGCCTCAGTAACACCAGGTTAAGAAACACCTCCCAGGGGCAATCAGGTTGGGTCAGTAGTCTGTTCTAGGACATCAGTCTAGTTCCTGCTTCTAACTACTAACCAGGTGGGTAAGGTACAGGTTACTCATTTATGGTTCTAGAAAGGAAGAAAACAGTATGAACAAGGCTCTTAGAGGAAGAGGCCAACAAGGGAAGAGTAGGACAATATGATTTCATTAGCTAATTTTTATCAAATATTTATATGCCAGACATGGCCAGACTATACAACATGCACCAACTTATTTCACTCCCACAACACTCCTACATCTCTACTGTTAACTCTGTTTTACAGATGCAATCACTGAGGCACAGAGAGTCTATCTTACTTTGCTTGCCTAAAATCACATAGGTAATACATGGAGACAAGTGGTCTTCCCAAAGCCTACAATCAGAAGCACCTCACTCATCTGCTTCTCATAGATGAAGCAGTGGGAACTCAGCGATGGGCTATAGAAGGCCTTTTGTGCACGAAGAGTTTGAGATTACCCTTATAGGTCTTGACAAAGTATGGTTTTATATAGAGCATGAACTAAAAATAGTTTTTATATTTTTAGCAACTTGTGTGTGTGTGTGTGTGCATACTGATTATATATATATATATATATATATATATATATATATATTTAAAAAACAGAGGGAGAGAACAAGTTTGGTGTATGGACTACAAAGCCTAAAAATATTTACTATGTACTCCTTTATGACAAGTTTGCCCACCCAACCCATGGCTGGGTAATTGTTCTTGCTGTATCATGTTGAGTGATTGGGAGCTACAAGGTTCTCTGTTGAAGAGGTGATAGAGGGATGAGGTAGGACATATGGGAATCATGGTCAAGGCCCTGAATTCGATCCCCAGTACCAAAATAATATTAAAAAGAAAGGCAGAAGAGAGTGGAGGATGGCAAGGATTTACCTTGGGTTTCCCTTTCTAAATCCCCCAGACACTTAAATTTTAAATTAAAAATTAATTAATTAATTTTAATCAATTTCATTCTTAAATTTTATTTGGGTTCTGCATTAATATTTTGTTTTGTGGGATTATACATAAAAAGAAAACTGAAAATCTGTGATATGAGTAACAGAAGCTATCATTAAGGAAATGTCCTCAAATGAATAGCTCCCACTAAGTAGGGACCTTGACTACAAAGCAGAGAGAAATGGAGACTGCATAACTGAAATCATGTGCAGTATGTTTTTATCTTTTCCCTCTTGGCCCAGACAACATACCTAAGAACTTCATCTTTCCTTCAGAGATAATCACAAGCAGCAATGGGTCCCTGGTACTGGATTCTACTTCCAGGACAGAATACAAACCTCCAACAAGAATACTTTAATTCTCTCCCATTCCTTTTAGATCCCTGCCCATGTCAGCAGGGTACTATTACAACAGGGGACTTTATTACATCTTATCCAACTGTTGGCAAGTTCTGAATCTTAAAGAGCACTGTTTTGTAGTACAAAGATTAGAGTGCTCCACAGAATACTGAAAAGGGAAAGGGAAAAAAAAACGAAATCATCAAGAAAAGTTTTTTAAAACCCTCTCTGCATATGCTTATTTGAAGAGCCTGTACTTGAAATTTACTTTAATTATTAACATTGAAAGAAAATGTACCTTTTAAGCATAGAAGCTTCAAAAGGTAAATAGTAACCAAGGTTCAGGTATCTTGTTCTTAAAGTGCTGTCATAATAATAGCTACAGCCCGCAGCTACTTACAGACTTGGTTATTGTTGTTGCTGTTGTTTGTTTTGTTTTCACTCAGTAATCACAAAAGTCCTTATAAGTCAAAAAATCAATAAAGCTTCTACCTGATTGAGACATAAACTATGACTTGGCCAAAGGTCATTCTGCCACTACTCAGAGCATGTGCTTCTGTCTATAATCACCGACGATTGAGGACCTGGTTTCCAAGCAAAAACTAAAAGAAGAGAAGCATGTGTGGCAGCTTGTTAAGTGATGAATATTTCAGGCATGCCAAGTGTACCAATGCCAGGAGAAAGGGGATTGATTAGTGAGACCCAAAAGTGGGAGGAGGTAAAGAGGCAGTAGATACTGCACAGAATCCATAACATATATGACCTTGGATGTCCTATAAGTAGCCTGTGGTTCCCCAAAGTAGTCTCCCTTATCAGTGTGATTTAAACTAAAGCTAAACCAGCTCTCCTTCCCCAGAGACAAAAAAAAAATGGCCCACTAGTTGTTTGCCATTTTTACATCTTCTTATCTACAGCACTGGATAGCTGGAAATCGACTTTCTGTTGTGAAACAATGGCTCAGAGGTCAGAGGACTAGTCTCAGCTAACACTGACCTCCCCAAAGAGGTCCTCGTCCATTTCCAAGTTACAGAGTAATTATTTTCCCGTCTAACTTGCATTCGGCCAGGTTTCCTTGCACTCCTTAAATATCCATTTTCACCTAGACTGTCCTTCACCTTGTTACCCTTAGCTGCAGAGTTTCTTTTCAACAGTAGTCTCATGACCTTGTCCCTGCCAATTAGATTCTGTTTTTCAAGAGTAACCTACATGAGAGAATGTTAACAGCTATGCTCATGTATTCCTCCAGGTTACCAAAAGACTTGTCACTAGGAAGTCACCTGTCAGGTTTCTTTGGGAGGCATACATATTTATAGACAAACACAGAACACACATATTCTGATGTCTTTCTGTGATTGGGTTACTAATGGATTATTTTGAAGACAGTGAAAACCAGACAAGAAAACATGAGCTGTGGATAACAGAGCATTTATTAGCTAATTAACTCATTAAACAAATATTTATTGAAGTTGTAAACTCAAAATACTCACTTGTCCAGCCTTATTCCTCAACGAGCTTGATTCTTCATGGAGTTCAATGGAAGTAATTATCTAAGGAATTCAGTCCTCAATGACTGACAATTTCAGCTAAGCAAACCGTGTAGCCTATCTTTTCTTGACTATTTTGCCTTAGTTCTTAGATAAATGCAGCAATGAATCCTAAGCCCAGCTACTCTTCCAAAAACACACATGGAGACAAATTTCTGCATTCTCATTCTTAATAATATTATTTAATTGTTACCATCATTAATGTCATTGCCAATAAATATTTATGGAGCAACCACAGAATATCTTATAGTGAACTTAAACCCTTATAGAATTTATAGTACCAAGGACATGCGCTTCCTTCTTTTTTTAGACGCTTAAAGAGGTCGGTGTTAAGCTACAGAGCTGACCAAACCTGGAAAAAAACATTCTCTACAATCAGTTATTTTTGATTTATAGGAAATATACTCTCTTCCCTCTAATAACAAGCAGGGAAATAGCTATTTTCTGTTTCGCCCATAGGGATCTCTGCATACAAATAATTCAAACAAAACTAAACTTTCAAACTTCACGCTTTCCCAAGGGAATCATCTTATATTAGAAATAGTCACTTCAAAGGTTTGAATAAATGTGAGGGTTTTTTTTTAAACACTGGAAGCAATTTACATTTTTGTGTGTACATTCTCTAAATGATTCTGATCAGATTCAGGGAAGTCATCCTGCCAGAAATGTTATGAAAGTGTGAAACTTCATAACACAGTGATATCAACCAATTAGTGACAGAAATTGGCTGGGTGTTCAAAACCCCCAAATAAACTTTGGATTAGATGAATTTCTTCCTGACCTAAACGAACTGAAAGAAGAAGTTTGTGTTTATTTAGAATCTCTTTATCCATCAATATCAAAGTTTTTAAAGACATACAAGTCTGACAAATGTCATTTACACAATAATAACCTGACATTTTCTTTACCACCTTACCAAAGTTTACAAAATACGTTCTCACTGAATATATTTTATTTATGTCCTTTTTACACAATTCTATGAGTTTGATCTTGTTATTCTTCTCATTTTAAGAACAGAAAACTAAAGATCAGATTCAATGAGAATTGTACAGCTAAAACATGAAAAACAAGATCTTGAAGCCAGATTTTATTTTAATATTGGAATCTATCCTAAACTGTTTTGGCCTGAATTTTCCAGATGGTTTTATATCAAGCAGCATGGGGAGAGTAATGGTGATGGTAAAAAGAACCTAAATTATCCAAAATGACAATATATTCATTATAAATATTCTAGATTAATGGTTTATGTACCTCTTGATGTTTAGCTGAGATACCTCAATAAAAGACTTAAATCATGTTCTTAACTAATCCTGGTCTTGATAACCATTAAAAACATGTAATGTGAATAAACTAGCAAAGAACTGAGACTTAGTTAATGCCCAGGGTTAATCATCATGGGTATGTATTGGTATGGTTATGCTAGTTGTTAATGGCAAGCATCCTTTCTGATTAACAAATACTAGATATTAAATAATGGTGTCTATAAGTCTGACTCTAAGCTAGACAATTTCTAATATTTAGTTCATGAAATCCTTATATCACTCTTTGATAAGCATCAGCTAATTTTTATTCTTTTTATATATCTTAAAGAAATTGCAAATTTGATGATGATGATGTTAGGTAACACACAGGCTGTAGCTATAGGGACATACGCTAGGATGAGCGAAGCCAGATATATTTAGATGCAGGGGCATGGCAGTAGGTATTTCACACTTGGAGCAATTATGATCTATTGTATATTAGTTGTAAGAGAGATTTGGGTTTTTTTAATCTGCTTATCTTCCATTCAGGCTTTATTTGCCTTTGACAGGACCTCTCTTTTCTCATAGTCTTGCATAATGCACAACAGAATGCCAATGAAGCAGGAGTGCTCTCAGTCCTAGAAATCCTTATGAAATCATCAATTCCCCACAGGGACTGGAGTCATTGATTCCCTCCTGGGAACTGCCTTTAGAAAGAATGATCTCAGAGGAATTTAGAAGCATTAGTTCTGTCAGTAAGCCCAGAGGGGAAAAGTAGAAACAAATTCTACTCTCAATTCAATTCAATTCTGCAAGTATTTATTGAGCCTAACACAGTCTTATGGATACAAAAGTAGAAGACAATTCTTGTCTTCAAGAAGCTTGCCCTCTAGGAATGGAGGGGAGGGGAGACTGATCCCTGTAGACACTCTACTTCTCTAAACCTGTTTCCTACCAAGTGAACAAATAACACAGGCTGCCAAACAGTTGCCTGGATCAAATGATACAGTCTGTATAAATTATCTAGCTATAGTAAGAATACAAGTAAAGGCTGTCATCATCCCATACCAATTCAATATTGTTACTTTATTGACTTGCCTAATCCTTCTCCAGATTTATCAGGACCCAATGGGCTGCTGATGTGATGATTCTAATATCCTTCCTAGCTTAACTTTTGGTGACAAGCTAACAAACAAATGAATTTGAAGTGGTCATAAATAGATATATACACCAAGGGTGAACAAGACATATTTTTATATATTTGGGATATGTCCTAACATAGTCCACTGATATTTTCTAACTGTTCTCTGCCTAGTCTTTCCTCTTTCCTGTTCATAATAGTTATCCGTGATTATTATGCATACTTGCTTAGCATTGTAATCATAGATAACCAGGGCACAGAGGTCCTTTAACACTATTCTGCATTTTCTAACATGGACGCAGACTCCTCGATCCTATCTATCCCTCTTTCTTTCTCATCTTCTTTGAAAAGGACAGAAGGATCCGGTTTACTTTTCCCTTTGAAGTTGTTTTAATGAATTTGCGTTGTGCTCACACATGAACCAGATTTACTAATAAATAAAGCTAATGAAGAAAGAGGTTCAAAGAGGTCCTGTCAGCTTGGGACAGTGACTTGGAGAAAAGATTTAAGGACCAATTAAGAAAATGATTTTGAAGAGGGAGAGAAAAATTAGAGCTTACTTTCTACCAATGAGTGTGATGTATGCAGGGCAGAAAATACTAGTTGGATTTACTTTTCCTGAGTTGGGAAATACTAGTTGATATATTTTAACTTCACACACACACAAATTATATCAGCCATATTAGGTTTTCCTCTAGGTATTGTGGGGCCCTATTCAAGAAGAGAGTCACATATATAGGACCTCAATATTTAAAAAGCTTTAAGTTACTTTAACATTTTAACAAACTACTAATTAAAATGTGTTTCTCAATGACCTGAAAGGTCAGATTTGAAGTTTGAGTTGTGGGACTTTTCTGAATTCAATGAAGCAACTGGGCAGTGAAGACAGAATCAGCACCAAGCCTGTACTCATTCTTTTCTCACTCTGGCTCTGATCTACAGAATAAAGCACTTCACACATGAGCCTATGGACCTCCATTCTTCACTCTCAAACTCCATCCATACCTACAGGCCAGGTGGTGTGCACCTCAGTGGCATGATGTACTTTCTAAAGAAAGATCAGAGAAGAGGCCTTTTCGGGTGTGTTAGTGAGCTAAGAGACACATGCATGAAAAATTGTGGGATATCTGGTACCCACAGAATGATGTAGAAGAGGGTAAAATCTTGGGGTATATTCAGTCCCTTAGGCCCACATATCCCTTCCCCATGAAATTTAGTAGGGTTTTCTATGTCCTGAAAAAGTAGTCCATGGATTAGCATCGTCCACATTACCTAAGAGATTCAGAATTTGCATTTTAACAAGATCCAAGGTAAACTGAGTGCAAACTGGTAGTCAAGTGCTGCTGTAGCATGGAAAGCCTAGCAGGGGCCATAGCAGCATGCACTCAGCAGCATGGCCCAAAAGCATGCACAGAGTACAGAATCAGTTGCCTGGGATTTCTTCCCTTGTTGCCTGACCACCCCGTGATATCGGTTGGTGTCTAATGATCACTCTAATTTCAGCAGAGTCCTTCGGCCACAAATAAGGCTACTCAGTTATTTCAAGCCCATTTTCCTGCCCCTTGAGTGGGTGTGGGAGGGCCTCAGAAATGAGCACAATAACCACAGTTTCAGTATCCAAGAGCATGATCTCCTTGCTGTGATTTCTGTAACCCCAGTGCAAAATAGGTCAAGAAATTCAAAGATAATCAATGCATTTTAAATTGGAAATCAGTTCCCAGTTACCCTATAATGGTTTGCAAAAGCAGGCTTATCTATCCTCTATTTAATTCCTTTTAGTTGGTGCAGGTAGAGAAGGGCCTATTCTATTTCAAAATATCCTTGAGTCATAGCCCCTGGCCTCCAGTTACTGAAAACATTACAACATTGATCAGTGCTATGATTCTGTGCTTAAAGGGTGTATATTATTGGAGGACCCTGCTGCTAGGCAACATTAAGAGTGCTAGAGGGACTTTTAAAGGATATTAAGAGGCCCTAAGATATGAAACAGCTCCCCTGGCTGTCATGACTCCATGCACAGATCCCTGAATGAGGAAAGCCAGAGAAGGCAAGCACCCTGTAGAAAGAGGAAGAAGATGCTGATTTAGAAGAGTCCATATTCTCTATAGATTTCTTCTGACCTATTGAATACTTGATGCTGAGGGTTTTGGAAGAATAAAAAAGAAATTGACCTCAGGTCTTTGAAAATTATCTTCTTCTCCAGGGATATCTCTTCAGCTCTAGATAAGGCAGGAAGTCTCCTTGTGTGGCATTTTAGCATTATCATCTTTTATAAGAACTTTATGTTCACATGTTCCCAAAAGTACAGGGTTTGTTATCTTCATTTTCCAATTCATAACCAAATAGAGACATTTGAAAGGTTGAGTTTTTGTTTTGATATTTAGAGTGGGAAGATGTGTTCCAGAAAGTCCATTTTTAGGAAAATGACTAATTATTTGCTGAGAGTCATTACTAATGGAATAGGTTGACATAACTTAAAGTAGAAAGCAAAGAATTATCAAGATAATTTATAATTCAGCTCAAATGTGCATCAAAATTGCTGTCTTAAAATATTATCCTCCCCCCCATATCAGTGATTCTCAAAACATGGACCCCAACCCAGCAGCAGCAACTGATTCCTCTCCCTAGGTGCAGGGTCAGTATTACAGGGGTAAGGGGGGCAGGGCCCAGCAATCTATGTTTTACAAGCCCTACAGGTGATTCTGCTGCACAACAAATTTCAATGTTCACTAGTTCACTGATAATCAACCCTTGATGCTCATTAGAATTACTTACAGAACATTTAATAAATACCAGTGCAGGGCCCAACTTAGACCAATGAAGACATAATCCAGCTGGGAGCAGTGGCTCATGCCTATAATTCTAGTAATTCAGGATGCATAGGTAAGAGGATCTCAGTCCAAGGCCAACCTGGGCAAAGAGAAAGACCCTATCCAAAAAAATAGCCTAAAGCGAAAAGATCTAGAGGCATGACTGAAGTAGTAGAGTGCTTGCTTAGCAAGCAGAAGGATCTGAGTTCAACCCCCAGTACTGGGGAGAAAAAAAGGAAAGAAAGAAGACACAATCTATGGGGATGAGGCAGGCCCAAGCCTCTCCCTAATTTGGGTGAGGGAAAGGCAACACTGGGGTTTGAACTCAGAGCGTCACACTTGCTAGGCAGGCACTCTACCACTTGTGTCATGCTTCCATCCCTTTTGCTCTGGCTATTTTGGAGATAGGGTCTCCCTCTTTTGCCCAGGCCAACCTGGATCATAATCCTCCTATTTTACCTTTCCCACCATGGTTGGGATGACAGAGTGTGCCACCAGACCCAGTGGTTTTCTAACGAGATGAGCTCTCACTGACTTTTTTGCCCAGGCTGGTCTGGAACTACAATCCTCCTGATCTCAGCCTCCCAGGTAGCCAGGATTACAGGCATAAACCACAGGCAATAGCTTCTCTCCATAATTTTTAAAGCTCCCCAGGTGGTTCTCATATGAAGACAATAGTTGAGAACTTCCAGCATGGATAATTTGAGGTTGATAGACCCAGCTCTTGCTTACTTCTAAGCAAACTTCACCCATGAATTGGTAGGCCGTTTACAAACAAGGGCATGTTATTGAAGGCCTGTGTCACCAAGGAATAGTCACAAAATCAACCTGGGTTTTAGGTATAACCTAGCTCAAAACCCCTGGGTCCTGGGATACCAAGCATCATTTGCACAGCTACAATTATTTCAACCACAGTTAAAAATGAGAAGGGAATTAAATTAGCTTGCAATCTTTTCACATGTTTCTAGAGAACATGTCACCTGTCACTCGGAATGAGATGTGCTTCTCCCTCTCTCAGGATGTGGTATAATGAGGTCTCTCTCTGAGCTCTGAATGCAGAAATGTATTTATGGCACAAAAGGAGATTTATGTATTTTCTAAAAATCCTGGCAGCCAATAATAGCCTTGACTGACTCTCTGGGGCTCCAAATCCAACAAGATTGTATTTGGGTATAAATTTGGATGCATTGTAATCTTAGCCCTGCTTCCCTCCATTAAAGACCAGATTGGGCAAAGGGGTCTAGGGGGGAAAATGTAGTAAAAGTATCGATAAAGTGCATAAAAATAAAATACTAATCCAGAGAAAACCATTTCAGTATAATCTGTGCAAATTCTCAGAGATATGTTTAAGTCCCATCCGGGTGACTATGGTAATGAATTCTGAGATAACAAGAATTCTATACAATCACAGCTTGGTGGTAAATTATTTTTTCCTCTTACTGTCATGGAAAGTTGTAAAGAAAAAAATACTCAGTAAAGGGTTTTCCCAGGGTAAAGAAGAGATTTCAAAAGTGCTTTAACACCTGCCATCTGATATTTCCCATCACCTCCATCATTCAAGGAAGTATTAATAAGGGAATGAAATGTTGGATCTAACATACTATAGATAGGATGACCCCAGTTCTCAAGAGAGCTGGGAGTGAAGCAGGTGGCAAACAATTTTAGAATCACTCTGGCTCTAGGTGTGGCATAGATTCTAGAGTTAAATATTATACGTGTTGAATAAGAGCTTGAAAAGTGTTCACACAAGGGAAAATATACGACAATGTGCTAAATAAAGGAAACGATCACTTTAGGAACTTAGAGGAGAGAGACATACTGGGATTTGTAAGGAGAAAGTGTAATTTGAGCTGTGCCTAGCCTAAATGGAACAGAAAGTTCAAGTCTGGTGAAGCCTAGCCCTTACTCTGAGCCTGAGCATTCTTGAGAAAAATTTGTGCTTGAAACTAAGCATCCTCCTGCATTGTTTGATCTGGACAAATTATATCCATGGCTCATCAGTTGAAACCAGCTGTAGGTTCTTGACATCAGCAAAGAATCAAATTTTTGGAAACTGGCTAACAGAAAGCCAAGGGCCATTGTAAGTGCTCTGGAAGAGGGGGCAGGTCAGTTTGGCTGTAAATTTCTATCCTCCTAGATGATAGTGACCTATATTAGTTTTGGCCACTGCCATTTGGGGACTTGATTTTTTTAAAAAAGTGTCCTGTAAGAGCAAAACTAAGAGTAGCACAAATGCCCTAAAGACATTTTTTCCAACTAAATTACATGCATTTATTTTTTACTAAGGGGGTCAAAATTGAAAAGCTAACAGGCTCCGGAGGGACAGTGCATGCTAATTCCACTCATGGTAAAGGTCCTTTAAAATGCCACTCATGCCCGAAGCACTGATGAGTTTGTGAGTTGCAAGGCACGAGGTATGCTGCACACACTCCCATTGGAACCCATTAGATGGCCTATAGATAGATGGGTGCTGAACAGACACACATGCACGCATGCCATTCAAAAGTTAAAAAAATTACTAAGCAGTTACACAGATTTCCCAGCTCTAACAACAAGGCTAACGGCAGCCCATTTGCGATCAAGTACAGTACATTAGTATGGCACAAAGAGAGCTAAACTGTTTAGCATCGGGCTCAAAGCTCCCATAGAAAATACATCCAATTGGAATTTATAGAAAATCATGGGGAGGGCTTGTGTTTTATGCCACACACACTAGGTACTTCATTCATCCATTGTGGGTACAGACCACACTTTACCTCCATTCAACTTGCATACACCAAAAGCTGTATAGATGCTCTCTTCACCTGTCAACAGGGTACACATACTCTTAAATACCATCTTCAGGTACACATAAGGACTTAAGGATATTTATGCTGAAAACAGCTTAGTTTTCTTACTTCCCATTTTACAGTAAGGAAACTGAGACTTCCCATACCTGTACACATATGGACATATGTGTTTGTATGTGCACACACACCATGCTAGCTTCAACATCTGTCTCAGTATGCCCAAGATTGTCTCAGTTTTAGCACTGAAAGTCCCATATCCATGAAATCTCTTAAACCTTGGCAATGAAGGATACTTGGTCACCCATCATACACACTCCTTCAAGGAAAACTATCTAAAAAGCTAAAAAGACTGAGTACTGTTATGTGTATTTTTGTGGGGGGGGGTAGTATTTGATTTATTCATTTAAAAAACAATTCTTATATACAAAACCAGATGGATTTTGCCTTCAAGGGTTAAAAGCACTCTTTAAAAACTCAATTCAGGAGCATTGGTCGCAAGGTGCTATGTGTATTCTTACAAGGCAGTGTTAGCCCACTGAATTCTCTTCGTAAGAAACCTAGCCCAATTACTCAAAAGCACAAAGTATAGGCACAATCTTAATTTCTATCTATACTTATATAAATCAGAGTGGCATAGCACTCATCACAGTTGTAATTAATGATCTATTTGGACAACTGCTTATTTAGTATCACCTGCTGCTGTAACCTTCATGAAGGTAAGGTTGTGGTCACAGGTTTTATCATTGTTTTATGCCCAGTCCCTGGAACAGTGCCTGACCTATACCAGACATTTCATAAATATCTGTTGAACTGAAAGAAAAAATTAAGAAGAGAGGTCTGTGGGTCCTGTGGTCTGGGGGCAGAGGCAGTAAATGGAGCCACTCTGATGAAGCATTCCTTCTCTTTACAAATAGGAAATTCAGAGAATACGTATTTGCTACTTCACAGACAGACTTCCCTCACTGCACCTTTGGGGTCCATCTCAATCTTTGCCCAACAAAAATACCTGAGGCTAGTAGCCTATAAAGAAAACTGATTAGCTCACAGTTTTGGAAACTTGAGGGCATGGCACTGGTATCTACTTGGCTCTGGTGAGAGGCCCCTTGGCTGCATCGTATCATAGTAGATGGCATCATGGAGGAAGTGCATGCAAAAGAGAGACCACACTGATGAAACAGGAAGAGCTCCAGGAGGGTCCAGACTCACTCTTCGATAACAACTTACTGTCTCAAAAACTAGCTCATATTCCCACAAGAACTACTTCAATCCCTTATAAGGGCAGTGCCCTAATGACCTTCCACTTGATCCAGCCTCTTATAGCTTCTGCCCCTCCCAACATTATCACAGGAAGGAGCATGTTCCCAACACTTAAACTTGTTGGAGACAGATTCAAACCATATCCAAACCATTGCATCATGCATAACACTATAACTTCTGATAATAATAATATCTATAGAAAGAAAGTTGAGTGTTTTCTACATGGCAATGAAATTTAAGGTACAGCTTTCATCCTTCCTCAGGGAAGACTCACCATTATTGTAGCATAGGATATTTGGAGCAGACTTGTCACTCTTCCATGCATCAGGATTCTCTGAAAGGAGAATAATGGAGGCAAACCCCATTACTATCTTGCTATAAAATACAAACTATGCAAGATCAGGCTTTGCCTCTGATTCTGGACACTGACCTCTT
This sequence comes from Castor canadensis, assembly GCF_047511655.1. Taxonomy (NCBI): domain Eukaryota; kingdom Metazoa; phylum Chordata; class Mammalia; order Rodentia; family Castoridae; genus Castor; species Castor canadensis. The sequence continues at coordinate 170,072,964 of NC_133387.1, forward strand.
TTCAGATAGCATTTGCTCTTACCAGCATTCCCAAAGCCAAGAGTAGTCAGCACTGAATAAGAGATTAAGAAATGTTTATTGGTGGCAGATAAGAGGGGTGAAGAAAGACAATGAAGGGAGAAAGAAGTAAATGAGTAGTGATGGAGACTATGACTTGCTTACTTTGTGTCTCCAGTCTTTGTATCAGAAATAGAACATGGTAGATGTGCAATGATGCAAACAGAGATAAATGGAGATGTCCATTCTAAACTCAACCATAACTTCCTGAAGTAATGTATACTGTGTATCCATCCATAAATGAAAGAACAGTACCTGTTCCCATTGGTTCAGAAATCAGCTAAATTTCTGGTATGTTCCAGGTTTCACATTTGACACAATCTGTTCCCCTCAGCATCCAGTGGCAGCTTCTCTACTTTCTTTCTCCCTCCTCCCATCTCTTTAATTTCCTCCTGCAAGACTAGCAGCAGCTCAATTGTGGACTATGTAATCCAAAAAATTTGCAGATATGTCTTGAGTCAATTTTAATTCTATTTAAAGGACCATCAATAGAGTCAACTCTGAGGCTTTCTGAGATGAATTTCATATTCTATATACTGAACAAAGTGGAAGGGAAAGATACATTTCTCTTTAAAGACATATATAATGAATTCATTTCCTAAAATGTTCTATGTCCCACTTCTCCATTTCAACAAGAGTTGGGCTAAATCTTGGGAGATTGTTTAGGAAGTCCAAATGGATGAGCTAAATCTTGGGAGATTGTTTAGGAAGTCCAAATGGATGACAGAGGAGGTATGCATTTATTTACAGAAAGCTATAGATACAAACTTTCAAGGTCTCTTGAACTTGCCAAAGAAACTGACAAGTAGAGTCCTTCTTGGGGATTTCTTATTCTTGTGCTTTTCCCTTTGTTTCTGCTATTCCTTCCACCTTGGAGCAATTCCTTGCCTTTCTGTATGTTTTTGTCCTTCCATGAGAAACAAGATTCCTTATAGCTTCAAGAACAGCTCATGTGCCACACCTACTATGAAGCCTTCTCTTTTGCTCCTCCCTCTCCTTCATCCTCCTACTTTGGAGGAATCTCCCATCAATATTACTTCTTTGGGGGATACTTATCATGTTGTATCTCTTATTTTTGCTATTAAATGCATTTGCTTTATTTCCCTAGCTCATCTGCAAACTCCTTGAGAGCAAAGTTTATCCCTCCAGTTTATTATGGACTCCTCCTATATTATCCAGGTGTTTGGGTTGTTGGTCTGTAGTTCTAATAGTATATAACAAACACACCCAAAGTTTCACAGGCTTACAACAACAATGGTTTTCCTAGCTTGTGTAGCTGACAACAGTTGGAGTCAATTGTCAACCTTGGACCTGCTCTGAAGAAGCAGGATTCCCTGGGACAATCTGTTTCTATGGTAAATAGCAAGTGAACAAGCAGTCAGACCAAGCCATGCCAGTATATTTAAAGCTCTGTCATATCACATACCATGCCATTGGGCAGAGCATGTCACATGGCCAAGTTCAAAGTCAGTAGGCAGAGGGTGTATGCTCTGCATTGCAAAGTCACGCTTAATGCACATATCCCATTTACCACACCCCTGCACCTTATTGTCTCCCCATGACACTTGAAGTTCTAAGAAGTCTGGTGGCAGCCACACCTCTTCCCAAGAAGCTAAAAATCATGCTGTCTACATCTTGTCCTTCGCCCACACAATTCTGGAAGTTGTTTGACAGTTCAACACAAAAGTAAACAGGCAAAGAGTAAGTGTAACTGAGTCTAAGCTCTTGGTCTTCCTCTAGCCTGGCGTGTGTGCATACCTGGTGGATTGAGGAGAGAATAAAGGAGAAAGAAGACAGGCATTGCTGAAATCTGGTTGAGAAGTTTGAGGGAAAAGCAGTCTGTTTCAAAACATCAGTACTAGCAAGAAAATTGCCACTAGCCTTTATTACTGGAGTTTTGGAGATGGAAACAAGATCTTTGCTACTTAAGATTTTCATCCATTCCTGCTGCTTTTTCCTGCCTGAAGTGCTAATCCTCTGCTGGCCGTGTCATAACTGCCTCTGTGGCAGGACTCACTGCCGTGTCCAAATACCCACTTGTGGGTTCAGGTGGTGAATGACCAGCAGGTGTGTCTGAAACAGGCAAACAACTATAATCCAGATTTCTCTGGGACAATAAAAAATAAAATGAAGGAAAGAAAAACAGATGCTCTAAGGATGGGCCTCTTGCATGTACCTGACTTTGCCAAGTTCTACGTGATCTCCCTATATTAACACATGAATACTGTACATAAGTAGGATGGAAAGAGAGTCACACACACCTGCTTTCCCTCAAGATTACAAAAAGTGGAGCCCATACAGGGCAAATCATTGGGCAGTCAACTGGGATCCAATGATTGGGGAAAATCTGGTGTGCCAATATGCTGGTTCCCAAAGGCACCATGTCATCAGACCTCACTCTGGAAAGTGTTATTATTAAAGCACTTATTCTGGTATTGGATTTCATTCCAGCCAGTGTTCAAGTAGGTTTTTAATTGTACAATAAAGTCCATTTGTTTGATGCATGCTTCTGAATTGTGTCTGTTCCCATACGCTATAATCCACGCTGCTCAGTAATTAGTCAAGTCAATCCCAGCCCTTAGTGCAAATTAATGAAGTTCTACCAGAATAGGTTTCTGAGATTTTGATGAGACATGAGAATTGTTCTCTCTGCCTTCTTCCACTCCCATGATATATGATCAATTTATTTAACCCAAATTGCATTTTCAATAGCCCTCTCTTTCCAAAGTCAGCATGTCTGCTGTAACTTATACTCAAGAAAAGGAGTCAGTGCCAGGGTGGTGTGGCTCGAGAACTGGGCAGAAATGAAAGTGTTTTCTTGTATGCTTCTTTGGATAAGTACAGTGATATTTTGAGCAAAGACAACAATGTCAGTAGTGGCTGTTGGGCTCCTCAGCCAGCAACAATTCTCAGGAGAGAATGTTTCTGTTCAAGCTCTATAAATTCTCCCGATGTGACACTATTGGAATAATTAATGTATATCAAAGTGGAGCCTAGTCCACGTGGATATTTAAACAGTATACAGTATTCCCTTGTCAGACGGTTTCTTTTAACTGCATAAAAACCCAAGTGAACATTTACTTCCCTATTATGCCTTAGAAATGAACGTCAGCAGCACTAATGATAGCATCACTTTAAAACATAAAGTCGAGAGGACATATTCTCCAGTGTCACCAGTATGGCATATTTATCTTCCACTTAATTTCCCCTCACTGTGTATTATGAGGAGTTAACACTGTAGTTTTGTTTAATAACTGGCTTCACCGCCCATGGCTGACTCCAAACTGATCACTCAGGCCTGCTGATGAAAGTCCTAATTCATCCTTGTTAGAGCAATTAGAGGGAAATTGGATAACCGCGCCACTTCTTGCAAAGGTCTACGTGTAGCTCTAGCCTATCCCCCAAGAGGTTAAACAAACGCTCACTTTAGCTGCAAGTGAAATAGATACTTTCCCTGTAAGTGAGATAGGACCAAATTAATTTAGACTTCAAGAAGTTTTTAAGTGGGAACTGCAACTCAGCTTCCTTTCTCCTCCTCGCTCCAGTCTTCTCTCTGCATGCAGCCAGGTTAGACGTTCTCTGCCATCAGAAATCAATTATGGCTTTCTGCTAAATTTCATATGCTGTGATGGCATGAGCTGCACCTGGGCATACTGGCTTCTGATGCCTTTTCTTCTTGCCCTTTACATCCAAGTGGTAACTTGAAAGTGTAAAACTTACCAGAGGATTGTGATACAGCCTGTCTCAGACTGATTCCATTTGTCTGATGGGAATGTAGCCGTAGATGGCTTGGCTTATGACAGGAAAGATAGTGCTTCTTTAACAGGATTGTAAAAGTTCAGGGGCAGGAGGAGTTATGGTGGACTGAGAGATTAGGGATGGGAGGAGAAATGCAAAAATTAGCTGTGACATGAGGATAGATCTGTCAGTGTTATGGAAAAGTTGGTTTGGACCCAAAGAGCAAAGAATAAGCAGCATCTGCCATCAAAGAATCCCCCAAATCCCTAGGCCAACATTTACTAATTTTTCTGTGAATCTTGGGTATAATACTTAATTTCCTGCGTCTCAATTTTCTTATCTGTTAAATGAGGGCCTCGTGGTCTCCAGAGTTCCTGCCAACTCTGTAACAGGAACATTTTTTGCTGCAAGTAACAAAATAAATGGGTTTCTTTGTGTCACATCACAAGAACTGCAGAGATAAATGGCTGTTGACCTTGGTTCAGCAGTCTGAAGTTACCAAGGTCAACATCTCTGCAATTCTTTTGCACTTTTTCTCATCTTGACTTGGATGATCACCCAGGTGGGTGCTGCATTTCAGGTATGATGCCCATGTTCTAAATTAAAACAAAAGCACTAGCAAGGAGCCTTCTCTTCCTGAAGCTACACTTTTTCTTAAAAATAAGGTGCCCTCCCACCAGATTTCCACCTACATCTTGTTTCCCCAGAATCTGCACTTGGCCATGCATGAATGCAAAAGAAGCTGGGAAGGCAAGGGTTCCGTTTTCCAGCCTCTGTAGGAGAGGAGACAAAGTAAGAAGGTGTTACAGGTTCTGAGTGACCCTGCAATATCTGCCACAGGCTTAACTGCTTAAAGTATAGTATCTACCCCAGTTTGCCTAATGCTTCACCTATGTCAGGCAGCAAAATAGGTAGATAAGTAGGCTTTACTACCACTCATAAATATTTGCATTTCTTTTCCCCTTTGGCCGTACTGAAGAGAACAATCCCACCACAGGAAGCCAAGCACAGATAGGTAACATGCTCTAGCCAATAACGTGTGCAGAAGTGGCATGTGTAATTGCAGATGAAAGCATTTGTATGCAATTCTTGATGTCTTCTTATCTCCCTACTTCTTCAGCTAGAGAGGTTCCAGCTGGGGACCTTCCATCAGCTAGGCCTGGGGATGAGGATGAAATGGAGCAGAGCTTCCAATGGCACACAGTAGACAAAAAGTAAGAGAGTAAGTTGAGGAGTTGCTTGTTATCATTGGGGGACTTAGAGTTTCCTGACTAAACCAGTGACTATTATTGAAAACCCCACTATTATAAGGTGTCAAATCTAGCATTTAGCATCTCCAGCTTGTCCTGAATGTGGACATTCCCTATGCTCCTTCCCTGCAGTCTAAAGAGCTTTGCAAATGACCAAGTGCCATGCTGGCCTCAGAGACAAAGAGACAGAGAAAATTTGCTGAGATGAGTGGCTTTTAGAGCTCTACAGCTTTGTGTTGTGATGTGGGACCACATGGAGGGGTTCCTTTCAATATCTCTTTGTTAGATTTCTCTTTGGCTCCTCAAAGTGGGAGAGAACAGGGATCTTTTCTGGGTACAGCATTTGAAATCGTTTTTGTGCTGTGGCAAATGTAATAATAATAATGGAGATGGTTTTGTAACAAAGTTCTGTGGGCCCCATTATCACCATCATCATTACCACCATCATCACCATGATTATTGTTATTGTTGCCTCCAATGACATTTAACATCTAGGGAGCTGTATGAAAAGGCTGGAGACCTAAAACATATAATCTCTTCCAACTGAACATATATCTTTGAAAGCTTCTAGGATAAGCAAGTCAGAGAAACTCCAGGAGATATGAAAAATCCTTACCTATAAATGCAAAGATAGGTGAAATAGGGGTCTGGAGAAGGGGTAGATCAGGCATTTGGGAAGTTCATTACTCTTTCATTTGTATACCCCCCTTCTGTGGCCCTAAACTTGGCTCTTGTCTTCTTAGGGTTCTAATTTCTCCAAAATATTATTAAATATAAAGAATATAATGTACTCAAATCCTTTCTGCATTTTCATAAACCCAGGGAGACAAACATTGATCTTGGGAAAATCTATGTAGTGGTCAACTTGACAAAGCCAAGTCTGGGGATGTGGACAGGAATACCAGTCTCTAAATCAAAGAGGATCCCAGGCTGAGAGCATGCTCTTCTTGCCATAGGAGATATGTGCTTATTTGGAAGGAGACAAATGAACAGGCAAACAGAAAGGGCTAACTAGCATTAGGCTATTTACTTGCAAATATATGCAGTCCTGTGATGTGTATATATGCAGGAAGACATTGGATCAGAAAGAAACAGCAGGGCTGGCCACAATAGGTCATGTGCTGGAACACCTCGTTTCCAGCTGCACACTTTCACACACCACTCAGACACATTAACACTTCATGTCCTTCCCTATGCGGCTTAGTAACAGTTTGAGCTTGGCCCACGAGTATTGGGAGAAGAGTGCCCTTTCTCCACTTCTATTCCAAGGACTGTAATATTTCATGGTAAACAGAACAAGGGGTGGGGAGCAGAGCTATTAGTCCCCTAATGACTTTCGAGCATCATTTGGAGGTCCATTTCCCTTTGAAAGGAAACACGGTTGTTATGATTCTGTCCTAGGATGTTTTTCTTTCCACACACCCCAAAGGCACTTCATTCCAACTTCTCCAACTTTCCATTCATAATCTTTTTGTTTGAAGATACCACACCACATTCAGTTGTCAGTCTCTTTAGTCTCTTTCATTCTGTAACAGTTCCTAGTCTTTCACTGGTTTTCAGGACCTTCAGAGTTTTAAAGACTACTAGCCAGGTATTTTGTAGAGTTTGCATCAACTAGAATTTATCTGGTGTTTTTCTCATTGTTAACTGGAATTAGGGGCTTGGGAATGAATATCACAGGAGGAGAAGTGTCCTCTCTGGACATATCTGGGATACATAGGGTCAACATGACACACTACTGATCATATTGGAGTATATCACCTGCTTGGGCCAGGTATTGCCATCCATTTCTCTGCTGTAAAGTCACAACTGTTCCATTTCCATGTTCTATTCTTCAGGAGACAATTTCTAAGTCAAGTCCCCATCCAAGAGGAAGGATTGAGCTCCACCTCCTGGAGAGGGTACCTGCATATTTATTTAGAATTCTATAAGGAAGACTTGCTCTTTCAATGCCATATATTCATTTATTTCAGTGTGGACTTAACATGTGTTTGTTTTAGACTTTCAGTTATAACTTCTAGTTATTTATTTTGCTTACCCAATATGTTCCAGATTTGGTTCCAGGTCTTTAGGGCTGACCCCTTGTCTTTTTGATATGTGTCCATTTTTATCCCTCTCTTCATCCTCCCTTCTTTTTCTTTTCTTTTTTTTCTTTTATTCATATGTACATACAGTGTTTGGGTCAATTGTCCCCCCTTCCCCCAGCCCCCTCCCTTGCCTACCTCTCCCCATTCCTTCCCACCCCACCCCCTCGCTACCAGGCAGAAACTATTTTGCCCTTATCTCTAATTTTGTTGAAGAGAGAGTATAAGCAATAATAGGAAGGACCAAGGGTTTTTGCTAGTTGAGATAGGGATAGCTATACAGGGAGTTGACTTGCATTGCTTTCCTGTACATGTGTGTTACCTTCTAAATTAATTCTTCTCAAACTAACCTTTTCTCTAGTTCCTGGTCCCCTTCTCCTATTGGCCTCTGTTGCTTTAAAGTATCTGCATTAGTTTCTCTGCATTGAAGGCAACAAATGCTACCCAGTTTTTTGGGTGTCTTACCTATCCTCATACCTCCCTTGTGTGCTCTTGCTTTATCACATGAGCAACCTCCAATCCCCTTGTTGTGTTTGCCCTTGATCTAATGTCCGCATATGAAGGAGAACATACAACTTTTGGTTTTTTGGGCCAGGCTAACCCCCTCAGAATGATGCTCTCCAATTCCATCCATTTACTTGCAAATGATAAGATTTCATTCTTCTTCATGGTTGCATAAAATTCCATTGTGCATAAATACCACATTTTCTTAATGAATTCATCAGTAGTGGAGCATCTTGACTGTTTCCATAACTTAGGTATTGTGAATAGTGCTGCAATAAACATGGGTGTGCAAGTGCCTCTGAAGTAGCCTGTGTCACATTCTTTTGGGTATATCCCCAACAGTGGTATTGTTGGATCATATGGTAGATCTATATTTAGATTTTTAAGAAGCCTCCAAATTTTTTTCCAGAGTGGTTGTACTAGTTTGCATTCCCACCAGCAGTGTAAAAGGATTCCTTCCCCCCCCCCCCCCCCCCCGCATCCTCGCCAACACCTGTTAATGGTGTTGCTAATGATGGCTGTTCTAACAGGGGTGAGGTGGAATCTTAGTGTGGTTTTAATTTGCATTTCCTTTATGGCTAGGGATGGTGAGCATTTTTTCATGTGTTTTTTGGCCATTTGAATTTCTTCTTTTGAGAAAGTTCTGTTTAGTTCACTTGCCCGTTTCATTATTGGTTCATTAATTTGGGGAGAATTTAGATTTTTGAGTTCCCTATATATTCTGGTTATCAGTCCTTTATCTGATGTGTAGCTGGCAAATATTTAAGATCCTTGATCCATTTTGAATTAATATTGGTATAGGGTGATATACATGGATCTAGTTGCAGTTTTTGCAGAATGCTAACCAGTTTTTCCAGCAGTTTTTGTTGAAGAGGCTGTCTTTTCTCCATAATATATTTTTAGCACCTTTGTCAAAGACAAGTAGGTTATAGTTGTGTGGCTTCATATCTGGGTCCTCTATTCTGTTCCACTGGTCTTCATGTCTGTTTTTGTGCCAGTACCATGCTGTTTTTATTGTTACTGCTTTGTAATATAGTTTGAAGTCAGGTATCGTGATACCTCCAGCATTGTTCTTTTTACTTTTGCCTTGGCTATTCGTGGCCTCTTGTGTTTCCAAATAAATTTAACGGTTGATTTTTCAATCTCTTTGAAGAATGTCATTGAGATTTTGATCAGAATTGCATTTAACATATAGATTGCTTTTGGGAGTACAGACATTTTTACTATGTTCATTCTACCAATCCATGAGCATGGAAGATCTCTCCACTTTCTATAGTCTTCCTCAATCTCTTTCTTCAGAAGTTTATAGTTTTCTTTGTAGAGGTCATTCACATCCTTTGTTAAGTTTACACCTAGGTATTTGATTTTTTTTTTGAGGCTATTGTAAATGGAATTGTTTTCATATATTCTTTCTCAGTTTGTTCATTATTAGTGTATAGAAATGCTAATGATTTTTCTATGTTGATTTTATATCCTGCTATCTTGCTACAGTTGTTGATGGTGTCTAGTAGCTTTTGAGTAGAGTTTTTTGGGTCTTTAAGGTATAGGATCATAGCGTCTGCAAATAGGGATATTTTGACAGTTTCTTTACCTATTTATATTCCTTTTATTCCTTCTTCTTGCCTAATTGCTCTGGCTAGGAATTCCACTATTATGGTTGAATAGGAGTGGAGATAGTGGGCATCCTTGTCTGGTTCCTGATTTTAGAGGGAATAGTTTCAGTTTTTCTCTGTTAAGTATAATGGTGGCTGTAGGTTTTCATATATAGCTTTTATAATGTTGAGGTACTTTCCTTCTATTCCTAGTTTTCTTAGAGCTGTTATCATGAAATGGTGTTGGATCTTATCAAAGGCTTTTTCTGCATCTATTGAGATGATCAAGTGGTTTTTGTCTTTGCTTCTGTTAATGTGTTTTATTACATTTATTGATTTTTGTATGTTGAAGCACCCTGCATTCCTGGGATGAAGACTACTTGGTTGTAGTGAATGATCTTTTTGATGTGTTGTTGAATTTGGTTTGCCATTATTTTATTGAGAATTTTTGCATCAATGTTCATTAAGGAGATTGGCCTATAATTCTCCTTTTTGGAGGTATATTTGCCTGGTTTTGGGATAAGTGTAATACTGGCTTCATAAAATGTGTTTGGCACTTTTCTTTCCCTTCCTATTTGTGCAACAGTTCAAGGAGGATTGATATTAGTTCTTCTTTAAAGGTTTGATAGAGTTCAGCAGAGAATCCATCAGGTCCTGGACTTTTCTTTTTGGGGAGACTCTTGATTGCTGCTTCAATTTCATTCTGTGTGATTAATTCATTCAGGTGATTAATGTTCTCTTGGTTCAGTTTTGGATGATCATAAGTATCTAGAAATCTGTCCATTTCTTCAAGATTTTCAAATGTATTTGAATATAGGTTCTCAAAGTAGTCTCTGATGATTTCCTGGACTTCCATGGTGTTTGTTGTTATCTCCCTTTTTTGCATTCCTAATTTTACTGATTTGGGTTTTTTCTCTCCTCAATTTAGTCAGTTTTGCCAGTGGTCTATCGATCTTGCTTATTTTTTCAAAGAACCAACTTTTTGTTTCATTAACTTTGTATGATTTTTTTTTTTGGTTTCTATTTCACTGATTTCAGACCTTATTTTTATTATTTCTCTCCTTCGATTTGTTTTGGGATTTCTTGTTCTTGTTTTCTAGGAGTTTGAGATGTATCATTAGGTCATTGATTTGAGATCTTTCAGTCTTTTTAATATATGCCTTCATGGCTATAAACTTTCCTCTTAGGAATGCCTTTGCTATGTCCCATAGGTTCCAGTAGGTTGTGTTTTCATTTTCATTGACTTCCAGGAACATTTAATTTCCTCTTTTATTTCATCAAAAGCAATGAGTTATTCAGTTTCCAGTTGTTTGCATATTTTTTGTCTTTATTTTTGTTGTTGAGTCCTAGTTTTATTGCATTGTGATCAGATAGAATGCATGGTATAATTTCTATTTTTTTGTATTTACTGAGGCTTGCTTTGTGCCCTAGGATATGATCTATTTTGGAGAAGGTTCTGTGGGCTGCTAAGAAGGATGTATATTGTGTAGAAGTTGAATGAAATGTTCTGTAGACATCAAGTAGGTCCATTTGATCTATTGTATATTTTAGGTCTTGGATTTCTTTATTGAATTTTTGTTTGGATTACCTATCTATTGATGATTGTGGGGTGTTAAAGTCTCCCACAACCACTGTGTTGGAGTTAATATATGCTTTAGGTCCTTCAAGGTATGTTTGATGAAATTGGGTGCATATAGGTTGATAATTGTTATTTCCTTTTGGTCTATTTCCACTTTTATTAGTATGGAATTCCTTCTTTATCTCATTTGATCAATGTAGGTTTGAAGTCTACTTTGTCCGAGATAAGTATTGTTGCTCCTGCCTGTTTTCAGGTTTTCAGGGGCCATTGGCTTGGTAAATCTTCTTCCAGCCTTTCATCCTAACCCTATGCTTATTTCTGTTGATGAGATGGGTCACCTGTAAGCAACAAATTGTTGGATCTTCCTTTTAATCCAGTTTGTCAGATGGTGTCTTTTGATGGGGGAATTAAGTCCGTTAACATTAAGTGTTAGTACTGATAGTTATGTGGTGATTCCTGTCATTTAGTTATATTAGTTGTTTGAGGGTTTGATTGTGTGTAGCTAAATCAATGTTGCTCTCTACTTTCTTGCTTTTTTATTCCCTGTAGTTTGGTACTGCTTGCCCTTTCATGGTTATCTTGGGTTTCACTTTCTGTGTGCAGAATCCGTTGAAGAATCTTTTGTAGTGTTGGCTTTGTGGTCATTATTGTTTTAGTTTTTGCTTATCATGGAAGACTTTTATTGCTCCATCTATTTTGAATGATAGTTTTGCTGGGTAGAGTATCCTAGGGTTGAAGTTATTTTCATTCAGTTCCTGGAAGATCTCACCCCAAGCTCTTCTTGCTTTTAATGTTTCTGTTGAGAAGTCAGCTGTGATTTTGATGGGTTTACCTTTGTATGTTATTTGTTTTTTCTCTCTTACAGCCTTCAACAATTCTTTCTCTAGTCTCTGTACTTGTTGGAAGGAAGGAAGGAAGGAGAAAAACGAGTGAGGAGAGAGGAGGAGAGAGGGGGAAGAGGAAAGAGGGCAAGAATGAGGAAGGGAGGGAGGGAGGGAAGGAAAAGAAAAACTGAACAAAAGCCCCAAATAGTCAGTGTTAGACTTTAATAAGAAAACAACTTTTAACAGATGTAGGTTTGGAAATACAGAGTGATCATAGTTCAAGTCATTTACAGCCTGGCTGAGATTTTCTGGCATTTTTTCTACAATTTTTCTCTACCTTATTCGCATCACATTGTCTGCACAAATGGCTGTTTTATGCCCTTTCCTATTTCTCCTCCATCATCCATCTTTCCCTCCCACAAAACTTATGAAATTTATGAAAAAAATATAAATCATTTGAAACACAACTAACTGGGGACCTGTTGGCTAAAGTAAAACAGGAAAAGATCTCTGGTGGGGTGAAGATTGTAGGCAGGTTTCCAGAATCTCCCCTGTGTATAACTGGAGTCCTTGGTTCTAGTCCCAATCCTTGTCTTTTGGTTTGGCCTCATTTGTCAATGAGTGGCATCATTTTTAGAATTGAAGACTTTTACTTATTTATTTATTTATTTATTGGCAGTACTGGGGTTTGAACTTAGGGCCTTGCCCTTGCTAGGCAGGTATACTTAAAAAAACATCATGCCCCCAGCCCTAGTTGAAGACTTTCATTTTGAGCATTCTTAAATCAACCTTAAAGGAATTTGAAAGGCTCCAGGATAATGCTCACTTTTCCTGAAGAAATGGTCCCCCAGTTGAGAGAATCTTAGAATATAGCTTTAAGTAAATTCCCCAGATGACTATTATGCCAGTAACCTAGTATTAAGCTAGACCAAGTACATATAACAACAGTGTGAATAAGTTTGTATTTGGTATTGTTTAAATGGTATAGTCTGTTCTTAAGAACAGGATCTTTGTTTTTGCAAACTACCAATATATGAATTAATTGGGGTGGGGGGTGCTGGGGATTAAACACAGGGCTTCATGTATGCTAAGCATATATTCTACCACTTAGCACAAACCACTAATGAATTAATTTTTACATATTCTTGTAAAAAAGGAAATCAAATTTGTCACAGTAAGAAATACAGTAAATTTTACATCATACTCCAGTATAAATAGAAAGTACATGCATGAATATATATATATATATACATATATATATAATGAAGAAAATATAATAAATATAAAAATTATGTTGATATGAACAAATCTCAAAAAAAATGTGGAAAAGTCCCAAATACACAATATAAAACTATTCCAGTCCAAACCCATATATATCAATCTCCACTAATGAGATACAGTCTGGGGTTTAGAAACACTTCCCACAAAGCTCTGTTTGTTATTCTAGGGCTCTCAAGCAATTGTAAAATAGCAAAAATGTATTTTTTTTAAATACAAAATTTAGAAAACATGCCCAAATGATGAGGTGCTAGTGAATTTCTGAAACTGCTTCAAACACTTTAGATAAAAAGAAGCATGTTAGTTATGATGTTTCACTATTTGGACTATCATTAGCTTGAAAACCTCTTACACTTTTCCAGTTCTCTACCACTACTTTCTTGCTTCTGACTACATTCCCTCCCTCAGTTTGAATTCAAGGTTATCCAGTATTATTTCCTCTCTAAAACCATAGTCTGAGTCTGTCCATCAATTGTAGACATATGCTATAATCAACTATTCATATTCTCTGTTAATGTTCTTTGCCTTTTCTCATTTGTGAGTCATTTCTGTAAATTAGGCAGTGGCATGCCTTCTCATGTCACTCATCTCTAGAATCCTACTTACTTTTTTAGCCAAGCTCTGTCCAATCCAACTATTCTGACCACAGTCTCCTCTTTTCACTTCCCATCCAAGTGTTCCTTTGTGCTACGCTGTTCTCATCTGCCTGCTCCTGTCTGGTCCTTCTGTCTGCTCCTCCCCTTGTAAAGTTACAAGAGGTCAGACACAATAATTTCACCTTGCTAAATGGCAATACGATATTAGAAATGCTGAAAATGATGATGATACATTTAACTTGTTTCAGTCCTTCCTCCAGCACCTTGGGATATTCCAAGCTTATAAAAATACTGTGTACTGAAAACTCATTATTTTAGATTGGAGAAAGTGTGAAAAAATTATGCATGCTTTAAAATCTGAATTAATAAAGTAATGATCTTTAAAATCTGAACACTTACAATAAAGAGGTTCCACTTAATTTCTTTTAAGTACAATTAATAATGAAATTCAGGTTTAATAACTATTGAATAAAGGACCTAAGGGACATAATAAATAAGTGGTATATACCTAGTATACCGCTGTCTATCCTAAACCAGTTTTAAATGCTTGTTTTTATAAATAATATAAAAAACCTCACTGTTAGTAGATGCCTCAAATGGGACTGTCTCATGTGAGCCTAATGACAGTGCATTATCTTTGTCTACAAAGAGGTGACAGAGGCTTCAGGAAGTCATCTGGCCAGAGGTGTACCACTAATAAATCCTGGGACACAAACTCTAACCTCCTAAGCTTTCATAATCTCACTTCCTGAAGTCTTATTTATTTTGTTGACTTGCTTTGCCATTACTATAAAAGCAAAGTTAATTCCAAACCTTTCTGCAAATCATCAAGAATTTGGAAGGAGAACGGTGAGAGATGATAAAAATTTCACCACAACTGCCATGGGACATGGGAAATAAAGGCAAGAATTGCTCTAAAGAGCTCTGTTAGCTTAGTCTTTGCATACAATTCCCCAATGGACCTTTATTCTCAGGCCAATTCTTTGGGGATTGCCACTTGCCTGCACCTCACTTTGACTCAGACAAGGGTCATTCTGAAAGTTTCAGCTGCAGCAAAGGTGCCCTTTGTGAGCTACAGGTCTGAGAAAAATGAACGTGTTTTGGTTTGCTTGGGTATTTGTTTTGTTTTGTTTTTTAAAAGTCAAGACCTTCTTTTCCCCCAGCTCCCCCATAAGTCACAAATAGCTTTTCTTTCAAAGTTCAACCTTGTCAGGCCGTTAATCCTCCATGAGGAAAAGCACACCGTGATAGGTTTAGAAAGGTTTAGCTTTCAAATAAGGAAGTTATTAACTTTTCCATTGCTGTGTGGTGCCTTCTCAGTGGTTCCGGAAGCCTCTTGGGTATTACGTACCTAAGAAGCTCCCACACCAAGGTGGCCAGAGGAACTATCCCTTCTATAGCCATTTGCTCACAGTCTTGCACTTGCCCCTGGAGAAAGGAAGTCCCAGGTATGGGAAGTCACCATAGTCAGCAGGGCAGGACAGGGGAGAAGGGTGACCTTCAGAAAGGACACTGGGATCTAACCAGACCCCTGGGAGGGAGGTGGTCTGACTTCAGCGTCCTCAAGATCTTATGGAAGATTACCAAGAAATTCTATTCATGTGACAAAAAGAGCATAATTATGGCCTCAAATACTACTTGGGCACACATCCTCCAGTGTCATTATCCATCAGTTAACAGGGATATGCTAAAACTAGATTTTTCATTTTTCAAGGCAGTTTTGGAAAAAGTATGGAAGAGAGAAAAAGAGAGGATTTTAAATTAGAAGGTTTGGTGTGGAGTCTCTGGCTCTTTTAGGCAAGCCAAAAAGTCAACATTCCTGATCTGGTGTTTCCTCATCTGTTCTAATCCCTACTTCTTCAGGGTTTTATGAAAATAATATCTGCATTTATTGAGCATCTACTCTGTGCCAAATACTGTGTTGTATGTGCTATATTTAATCCTCCCAGCAATCCTAGGAGACATGCATTGTAATTATTGTCATTTTACAACAAGGAAGCTAAAGTTTACCAAGGTTAGACAACAACTTAACAAGAACACAATTCTCCTTCCAGTTAATACAGTTCAGAAGTGTCCCAATCACTCAACCATAGGACACACTTCTTAAAATTGGAAAGCACTTTGTAAATTCTAAAAGGCTGCACAAAAAGTGGTTATTTGTCTTTAACAATATTTGGCATCCTAAGTATAATTCCAAACTCTCAAAGTGATCTCAAAGAAAACAAGGGACCATCAACCCCCAACAAGCTTTCTCCAACTTCGGTGGGCTTCAGGGCTTAGCCTGCAGGATTCCTGAAATACAGTTGGCTCAAAGTTTCTGATTCAGAAGGTCTGGGGTACAGCCTGCGTTTCTAGCAGCTTCCTAAATGCAACTAATATTGGCCAGGACCTCATTCAGGAACCACCTGTGTGGTCCTTAGAAGTACAGCCTGGGTCTCAGAAGTCAAAGTTTGCTTATGTCTCATCTATGAAATATAACTACTACAAATATCTACTCTGGAGACTTTCTATGAGGATAAAAATAATAGACCATCTCACAAATCCCTTAGACTCCTCCCTGGAACACAGAGAGCTCACAGTTCTTGTTTTCTGTGGACACAGCTGTGAGTTCTTTAAGGAGCTCTAATGCTAAACCCTACAAGTGTTAAACAGACCACCTTAATTTTATATCCTTTAAAACCCATAATTTCATTTTTCATTGAAAAGGGGATGAAGTAATACTATGTGTTGTATCAGTTGGGGCCCCATTAGGAAACAGATGTTATACTCAAAATAGGAACATTCTAGAATGGTTCGTTTACAAGGAGACTGTTTACAACTTGTGGGTCTTGGGGGAACCATAAGGATAGTGCAGCAACCTCAGACTTAACAACAGAAGAAAGGAGGAGTAGAAAAAACAGTTGTTGTGGCCTAGTAAGAAAGCATTCTTTAGAGCCACTGCCTTGAAAGAAGTAGCAATCTTTGATTAAGGGCTACAACTAGCTGCAGCCTAGCTAGCAAGAAGAGAGCTCAAGGATTAACGCCCTGACCTCACTCTCCTCCCTCCCTCCATCGTCTGTCAGGACTCTCGTGACTTAACCTGTGAGCCCCAGGGCTTAAGAACCAGGGGTGAACCTATCATATGTGTGTGGACATGGTTATACTGTTTACAGATAAGGAAATGAGTCAAACCAAGTTTAAGTAATGGTGCCATACCACTTGGGAAAAAGTAGGGTATTCACATTCAGGCCGTATCATTGTCCACTAAGCAAGCACAGTGGAGAAAGCCTCGGGAGAGAAATAAAAGAAAATGAGATGCATATTCTTGGTTAGCATAAAAATAAATACTGTAAATGGTGGAGATTACATAGTTGTGGGATTTAGGACCACTGTAACCTCATCTGTCTTGTTAAGTTTAAAAACAAAAATAAAAGGAAACAACTTTGTCTGTTTATTCCAATTACAAGCCAGTAAAATATGCATATGGTAATTGATAATGTTGGCTATAATAGGACATTAAGATGATGAACAATTTTCTTTTTGTTTCTCTACTTTCTGAAGTTCCACAATATGGCCAGTTTGAACTTACATCTTTTTTGCACAAAAGCAATCAAATAAAATTTTAAAAAATAAAGTAATATGAAGGGTGAGCTAGATGATCTCCAAGTTTCCTTGAATGTTTTATGAGCCTACAGTCTTGATGTCAATCTCTCTATCTCTCCTCTTTTAATATTAAAGCAATTCTACAAATATGATTAAAGACCCATAGAATACATGTCAAGCCTGTAGGACTCACATTGTCAGAAATCTTCTGGGGGTGGAAATGAAAAGAACAAAGTATAGAGAAATCACAGAGAAGCCCTCCAGTGAGAAAAACAGTTGTTTGTACCCTCTGGTTGCATCTGATCCATCTTGTGTAACATTTCCATGACCTACAGAAAGGTCATGGAGATTTAGAAAGGGGACTAGGCAGATAGCTTGCTTTGGAAGCATCACTGGTAGATGCTACTGCTGGACCATTCTTGAAATGAGAGCTGGAATGTCCCTGCATGGGCATCTTGCTCACTAGATGGGCATCAACATAAATGGCTTGGAAGAAAAATCACAAGAAGCCAGAGCATGGTATTTCACAGAGCCCCTCTAAATAGGCCACAGAACCCCTAGAGGCATTGGATCATCTTCCACCAGTGTTTACCTACAGACAGGTCACAGAAAGCCAAACCAGTGTCTCTGTCTTGAAACAACAGGTTGTTCAGTAAGGACTAGATGAGATCAGGTCTCTGCATTTCTAATTTTGACACCAAATGGCATAACTGCAAACATGAGAGGCTAACACATGACAATGGTTATGATGTCTCACTTGGACACTTTAGACATGGTCATCCATGTCTAAAGTGGCTTATCTCTGTTCCAGCAGATAGATGATCTAATGTGGGGAATGACCCAACCTTCACTTGGCATCTCTTGGGTGCACTAAGTCAGTGGTCACTTGCTGAGCATTGGTTTTGTAGCTCTTTTCAAACCATGTTTACATTAGAACAGCAAGTTTGTTCCAAATAGGCAACATGTCTTCTGCTTTCTAAAAATCTGCAGAATCCCAATGTTGAACTCTATATTTGGGGTATGCAGAAGTGAATATAGAGAGAAATTAATAAATCCTAAATGCCTGTGCCTCTCACTTGTAAGAGCCCATTCCATGTGGTATCTGGAACATCCTTACTGCTTTCCCTATAAACAGTAGCTACTTCTACCACTCCCTAACTGGAAAAATATCTCAGTGACATATGACAATGTGACATGATGAATCAGTTAGTGTCTCAGGTTTGCCTTTGCCCGGCCCTTCTTGTGGCTTTTATCAGTACATTGTTTTAACTATAAAAACCCCATAATTCCATAATTGGAAATACATGCTCTAGGATAAAGGATAGAAATTTTAAAATAACTCCCCCAAGTTGATACAGCAAATGAAATACAATCAGAATTAATTAGATTTCTGGGGCTCCCAAGCTGTTATGGGAATCTCAAGCTAGGATACGGGACATTGAGGCAGTTTGGCAGGAAGCAACATTTTGTTGTGCCGGCACAGACTCAGCAGACTCGTGATCAAAGACTGAGCCCGAAGAACAAAGGGGTCTCACTTTATATATCCTTGCAAGCAGGTTACAGAAGCAAAAGGCAAAGCTCAATCCACATATGGTTGTATGTGATTTCATTGGCTATTTCATTTCTCCAGTGCTATGTGACCTTTTTTATGTTTCCCTTCCCCCTGCCTCATTATCAGAACACAGTCTGTCTCTCTTCTAGTCCTCCTCCTTGATACAAAACAGTTCATGACACAAATAAAAATTATTTCGACTTCTACTTATTGAATACGTACTACATATAGTCACTGGGAGAGTCAAAAAGAGATTCCCTACTCTCAAAGATTCATTTCCGCAAATGAGTCCTTTCTGCGAAATATTAGCTAACCAGTGTTACATGAGAAAGGTATTCTGTGGACAAATGCACTTCGGAAGCATCAGGTTAAACAAAAGCACACAGGGTTTCTTTATAATGCTGATATGCTATGCAAAACTCTGAGAGGATGAAAATGTTTTTAGCTTTTTCCTACCGTATTCAATTTACAAGACTCTTTACTAGTGTATTTAGCTAATGGCTCTAGTATTCCTGGAGACACTTTGAGAAACATGGGGTTAGGGAACTTCAACAGATACAGCAATGAGTCTCAGACAGATTAAATAAAAATATGTCATAAAAGCTGGGTAGAGAGAGCAACTATTGCAGTTAGTAAGATTCTTGAAAGGTGTCCAAGGAGGAATGGTTTAGATAAACCTTAAAGATAGAACAAATGCTCTGTGACGGATACTCAGGCAAGAGGATCCCAAGAGGCAGGCACAATCAGGAAAGGAACAACACCAAGAGTGAGGAATGGCAGGCTGGCTCCCTGGATTAGCTCTTAATCATTTGCAGACAATGCAAGGAGAGTTGGAAAGAGAAGGTGAACCATGGTATGGAGTAGCAGAGAGACACAGCCAAGATTCATTAGTGGTGACTGAGCAGGGACTGTTCTGCACTTCAGGAAGAAAATTCTAGCAAAAACATGAGGACTGGATTGGAGCAGGGGAAGTCAGGAGATGGGCAGGCCAGCCAAAGGTTATCTCATTAATCTCAGCAAGAAGTAATCTGTCCTGAACTGCGGAGGCAGCAACTAGAAAGTAGGGGCTGAAACACTTTGGAGAGAAGCATTTTAGAGATAAAATCGAGGTGATCTGACAGCTTCTGTATGCTTCATCACATTGAGTGACATCGTTTTATAGTTGTAAGTGGTCAAGTGTGCATGTTGCTAAATTTAAGAGATTGAATCGTTTATGCTATTCGCTGCCATCAGGATGTGGACCAAGAGAAAATGATGAAATAGCTAATGGACAGGGATGTAAATTCTCACAATGAAACATTTCTCTGAAGGAGCCAGTGACACACTGTCTGACCAAACAACAACAGATTCATCTGATGCCCAAAAAGGTAATTCTTGGGTGAAACTGACCAGGAAGTAGAGCTAAAATCCAGAATGCCAAACCATTGGCTCTTTTGACTGTCAGAGGATCTTCAAAACACCACTTATTTAGAACTCTCAAGGTTCTGCCATCCAAAACCCAAACTTAGAATTGCTCCCTGAATTGTACACACACAGGCCCTTTGAGCAATTAAAGCCCATATCTTTGCTGTCTTGCAGACTAATTGGATAAGGTACAGTATGTGGTGTTGGGAGCTTAATTATTTGGAGGGTGAGCAAACTCTCCAGGCCTCCTGACCTGGATTCCACAGCCCAGAAATGGCTCACCCACTGCTGGTTGTGGTGACCGAGGCTGAACTAAGAAGCCTGTGCTTCATCCTTCACATGGGGACCTCGCTGCCACAGACTGTGGGTGGCTGATGTCTCCCTCCTTAATTGTTGTAGACTAAGATTTGCAAAGCAGAATATAAAAACATAGCCTCAGGCAATTATGGCCAATCAAGGCACAGACTTTGGGAAAAAAGATGATGGTTACTACAGTCCCCTTCTCCTTGTGAGTAAATTGTAGTCCCTTGAGTTTATTTGGTCACACATGGATTTGAGTTGCTTTCAGAGCCCATTTTCTCTCTAGTCATCTGTGCTGTACACCAGGGCAGGGAGGCTACACACTTCTGTCAGTGGCAAGCTTGGATTGTCATGTACTTGTTTATTGAAAACTCTATCTATCTATCTATCATTGATCAATCTGCATTGACAACTCTATCATCTATTTGTATTGACAACTCTTATCTATTTATCTGTCTTCCTATCTATATATCTATTTTTATATCACCTATATGTCTATATAGCTTCAATGTCCCAAAGCTAGTCTCACCTCGCACTGTGCTAGATGTAATGAGAGCTGAAAGTGGAAATTCAGTGCTCAAAAAATCACATCTAAATTAGGGAGATCAGAAGTGATTGTTGAGCTGTAATGGCAGACTAGAAAAGATTTTGATCAACAAACATGAAAGGGAGGGAGAGAAATATTATAAGAAAATGGCAAGCAAGTAATTAAAAGTCTTATTTGGGATCTAGTATAGTAAATCTGATTGAAAGCAGCAAATGAGTAATTATATGCAGTTTATGCCTGAATTATGTGAACAGATGAATAGATGGATCTTGGATTATTTGCATGAATGATAAAACAGCAATAACCCTATTTACATTTTATGGTAAATTTGTACCATCTAAAAGGGCTTCAAAGAATTAACTTGGTTGCAGAACAATGTCCAAAATCAAATTAGAATTTAAAACATACCCACATGTACACACAAATTCTAATTGTCCTATTAAAGGAAAGAATTGATTTATCAGCAATTGTTCCTAATTAGACAAGTCCTCTCTGCTGTCTGGCTAACCAGCTGGCCAACACAATAATCTTTACACATCTACACTTGGCAAAAATGAAATGCAGTTCATTTTAAATCTCCAAGTTTGTTTTGGAAGCATATACACATATTTCTTTGGATATAACAAGATACATTATGAATGACAAGAATCAGCTGATTAATGTATGCAAGGCTTCAGTTTATTAACTTCAATGAAAAATTATTTGGCTATTGTTAAATCTTAATAAATGTTTTAAATAATAAATTGGCTCATATTAATGCTAGCTATTATCTCTCTTACTTGTTATTATCTAGTAAAGTAACTCTTCAGATTTAACATGGTATTTATCACTGTTTATTTTCCCAGTTGTTGCTTAAACCTTAAACCTAATACTGCATTTATATTCTTCCAGATTCTCAGAGTTCATTGCTAATATTAGCAACGACTTCTCTCTTTTTCAAAACCTCTAATGACCTCCACCCAAACACATCTGCACAACTGGGCTTCTTCAAGGAATACCGATTCACATGAAGGATCTGCCAATACTCTCAACTTTCTAGGGGGTACCTTTGACTTGATTTCCACTTCAGTGATTCTCTGGAAAGTATTAAAGCCTGTAACTCATTGAGGGTGATGGACACCTGTTGAACGGACTTCTTGCACAGGACTCATCATGCCTGTGAGCACCTCTCCTCAGTCCTCTCATAACTATGGGAAGATTAAAGGGTGCATTTAATGAGAAAGAATTTGAGGCAGTACAGCAAGGGGTCACAGTACATATGTCCCTCAGTGCTACAGCCCAGCCCCCTAGTGGAGCGTCTTTTCCACTTGAGCCCTCAGAACAGATCTTGGCTCCTTTAAGAGCCTCTAGTGAGAATTCAATAATTGTCTCTGTGGAAAGTACGAGTTCCCCCTAGTGCAGCGTGATAAATCACTGATAATAATAGTTCTTTCCAAAATAATCCTTAGGCAGAAGCAAAATCCAACTGAGAAGGTTGTTCTGAGTCAAAACGTGGGACCTGGATCTGTCTTTTATTTAGCTCTATAAATACATTGAGTATTTCCTTTGTCACTGCTGTTGTCATATGTATTATTATTACTATTAGCTATTATTCCCTTAATGTCTATATTTTGGTCTCTTTATTTCTTGCCAGACCCTCATTCAATGGGCTCACTGCCCACATTTAACCCTCTGTCTTCCGATGACCAGATTATAATTCCATACTTCTCTACTTTCACCACCAAGAGTCAGTACCATTATTTATGGAGATTCTAAAGTAACATCTTAATGCAAGAGGATTAGATCTAGATTTCTAAACTGCCCTGATTTTCCCTCCATGGTGACAGGAATTACTGGAGGTAAGATTTTTTTCCAGGCATAATCCCCATATTCATGATGTCATTTTTATAGTGTAGGAACAAATTGAACTTTTTATGTCTAGACACAGAGACCCTCAGAATGATTTCCACCACTGTTCTAACCATAACTCACCATCTTGTATTGGCTTGGACTATAATTTAATTGGCAGAGATCTGAAAGTCTTACCAGAAGAGCATGTAGATCAAGCATGATTTATTATCCTAGCCACAGTCATGATTCTTAATGGAGGCCACAGCACTCTCTGAAAAGTCTGAAATCCCACCCTGAAGGCACCCATGTCTTGTTCATTTCTAACTAGAGAACTCTACCTATTCTCTTGAGAATAGCTACATGTAATTGAGAAAGTCATGTCCCAGCACGGAGCACTTCAATCATTAAACCTAAGTTTCTAAGATCCCAAGTTGTTATTACCTTACCCACAAGTTTGTCCCTTGCTTCTTTTTGATTTGTGGAGCAAACCAAAGTCATAATTCTATTTTAAAAGATCATAAGGCATATTGTTTCATTTTCCTCCTTTAGAGTATAATTATTCCTAATTCCACAGTTACTTTGCAAAGTGACAGTGTAGTGATTAAGAACGCTTGCTTTTAGCAAATTTTTCTTATCACCAAACTCTATGAAAATTTAACTTCCTCCAAAAATTATGACGTTGTTGGGTAGTTTTTATTAGACAATTTTGAGACTTGAAAATTCTTTGTGACTAGTTCTTCCATATTCTAGCACATATATAATTATAATTAATTGCTTCTCTGCACATTTCCCTTTTCTCTGGAAGGAAAGAAATAGTTTGGGGAAAAATAAGAACAGTGGGAAAAGCAGGGAGGGGCTCTTTTCTTTGTTAATTTTGTGGGCCTGTCTGCCTGTCTAGTGTATAGTCAGCATCTCAATCAGTCATCTTTTCAAGTTGTGGCTCTGAACAGCTAGAACGTGTTATAAGACATGGGCCAGTACAAAAAGGCATGGCATTGCATGGCTTCAAAACCAGCAATCAATTACACACACACACACACACACTGGGACTAGGAATTGAACTGTCCCAGAGTATGTATTATGCTGAGTGATATGTGCTTTATAAATATATGAGTAGGCAAACCTTCTCTCTTAAACTTCTCTAAATCCCAAGTTAGACCTTGGGAAAAATTAGGAAACAAGTAGCCTGATCAACCAGTAACCACAAAATCCCCAACATTGGTCATTTGATCATGTGTGCTTATGGTTTAGAAAATCAAGATACAAAGCTCTGGAGCCTTACCTCCACTGTAAGCCTGCAACTGAGGATGAGAGATAAGGTTCAGACCACAAGGCATGTGTCCAAAGAGCCTGTGCCATTCAGAGGAATAGACTTGCCTGGTAATTAGCATTCTCCCATCACCACAACTAAACCAGCCTCTGTTTGGGGGTCGTTGTTGCAGGTTAAGAAGAGGGCCATGCTCGCTTAGCCAATTACAATGGAAGGCTGACAGAAAAATAAGCAGCCTGGCATTTGATGGAGACCAAAAAGATGAATAATTCCTTATCCTTGGTTTTCTTAACTATCTGAGATTCAACAAACTCTGCTTAACCTTTCCTTCATTATTTCTGACCCTTGCTTTCTGACTTTGGACAATGAAATTTGAAGCTGAAAACTAGATGAAGGGCAAAGAACATATCCACAGATTATTTCCAGGAGGAAGTGCCAGAGAGCTTCTGAAACTTCTATTTTAGCAAGCCAAGGAGGTAGAGATAATAATAGCTGTGTGTGTGTGTGTGTGTGTGTGTGTGTGTGTGTGAATGCACTAAGTGCTTCCTAGACATTAGCTCATGCAGCTTCACAGTTCCCAAGTGGGGCAGGTGAAAAGTTGTAATGCCTGTTGTATATGTGTTGATCAACAATAGACATAAACCAGTGTAAAACATCAGGGAAAGTCATGGTGCTGAGAGAGTCATTCCCCTGGATGAGTTAATATCTCACTGTCAAATTATGGATTAAATCCCTACTATGTGCCTCAAATTGTTCTCTATGGAATACTAGGAAAACTGGAAATATGGTCCTTCTTCTTGAATATCAGACTTTCAGGTCAAGAAATAAAGCAATATACAATGTACCTAAAGTAATTAAAAAAGAAAATAGAACCACACACCTCCATGAGAGTCAGGGTATGAACTCTACCTACTGCTGAATTCCTCAAAGCCATACCTTGGTAGGAAATTACTGTAGTCCTTTGTTTTATTGTCACAAATTAACTACCACTTGGGATGTGCAACTAGGACTCTGCTGTGACTTCTATTTAAGCAAGAAGACTTCCCTAGTTTTCTTTCTGAGATCTGCTCTCAAGACTTGATCTCCCTTGGAGTCCGCCAGCCTAAACTCCACAAGGACAAAAATTTGTCCTGGGACTGGCCAGTGACCCATCAGAGATGCAATTGGCAGCCATGATGTTCTAGAGTGGAAAGCTGATGGCCTCCAGTTGGGAGGGCGCCTGCCTTTGCGTGAACTTGCTCGCCGCGGTTCTTCCATTAATGAGCCCAAGGGTCAAACCAAGACATAAAAGGTGGCGCATGAGTCCCCACCGCCCTCGGCCTCCCACCTCAAGGCTGCTGAGAGGAGCCCCAAGGGCCCAGCTGGGCGGGGAGAGGCGTTCCCCCCTGTCTCTCTGTCAAAAAATAAAATAATAATAATAATAATGTTGGTGATGAAAAGCCCATTATGGCCTAAGGGTGAAAATAACATTTTCATTCCAAAGTCCGCATGAGGCATCAAGACATCTTCCGATAGAAAGTGATGAACTTGCACATCGGGAAGTGCAAAGACTATTTAATCAAAGCCTTTAAGAAGATCAAACCTAATCATAAGATGTTAAAAAAATATATAAAAGCAGATAAGAGGAGGTTTTGGCTGCATGACCAGAATCTGAAAATCAGAAAAGAGCCTTTTAGGTTCTTCCACAGCAAGGGAAATATGTCATTTTTTTTCCTCACTCAGCAATCCACTTTATTCACTACAGTGCGTATGAGATAGGACTTAAACAGCTTGGCCAGTCAGACAGCCTAGAGGATTGGGATGCTCTCCAGTCAGTCCCTCCTTCTCCAGAGATTTTGTTATTAACACTCCCTGTTTTATTATTTTGATTCATTTTACATGCAACTTTTAAAAGGCAGAGAGAGAATAGAGATATTCCACCATGAATGAATGAGTAGGTTGTCAAATAAACAAAGTCATGTGGCCCCCTCCACAGCCTATGGGTTCATATCTTCACTCTCATGATCAAACAAGGTTCAGCTTCACAAAAAGTGCCCCCGAGGACAGAGTAGTGCAGGAACACAAAGGAAGCATTTAGGAGGAACTGGGTCAAAACAATATAATAAGAGAATGACTAAGGCTTAGGGTAGGCCAAGATTTTGGTGACATGTGTGCTGGCATTTCTTGCTATCATCGATATATCAGCCTGGTCCTAGGTCATCTATGTAATTGATTAGTATTGTGAGCAATGTACAATGAGGAAATATTAATACCAATATCTATCATTGAGCATTTACTATCCACTATTTCAGATTGACGCAGGTTCATAGGTTATATTTCATTCTCTCAACAACCTCTCAAGATAAGCATTACTTCATCTCATTTTACCCAAAGTGTCAGAAAATTTAAATAACCCAATTTGGGTCATGGAATTAGGAAAAGCAAGAATCCACTGCTGACAAACATAATTACAAAGGCTTTGCTCTTTTACTTACCAAAAAAATTCCAACTCTTTTAAAATACCTAAAAGAAAAGTCTAGAAATTTTACAGAAAACGTCTGTCTTTTCATGTATGAAGACTACAGGCAGATATTTGGTATGTACTTACATTCATTGGTACCTCGCAGTCTCTCTTTACAGTCCCAGAGACTGCCATTCCTTAACAAAAAGAACTTACTATCAACAAACATAAGTGATGGTCAAGGTTTGGCATATTCTTTCCCTCCCTACACTCCCTTGTAGAAAAGGGGAAGGGTTCAACAGAAAAGCAGGCTAATGTTTCAACAGCGACTATCCATTCTGGCATCATCTCCAGATTGCTTACCTTTTTGCAATGTCTTCTTCTTCCAACATGTTGGCAGAAGACTATTTTTTGCATTTATTCTCCAACCTCCCTTGATTAAGGCAACTTTTGTTGTCAAATCAGATTTCACCACTAAGCAAATCATAGAATTATTTCCCAGGCCCCTCGTGTCCTGCTAGAAATAGTACTTAGTACAGTTGGGTGGACAGGCAAACACACAAATTACAATGAGGCATAATGTAAGAAATACATATTACCTATATATGTCGGATAATATTAATAGAACTAATTACTATAGCCTACAATGTAAAGATGTGTTAAGGGGATGAGACAAAACAAAGGAGTGGTACCCATATGAAGTTATTTAAAGAAATCTTCCTGATCAAAGGAAATGAGTGGTAAGCAAATTTTGAGAGGAGAAGAGAGAACACAAAATTAACACAAGTGGTGAGAATCAGGCAGAATATAGAACATGAGTTTTGATATGGTTACAATTTAACTGAGGCTAAATAGATAATCCATTTTTAAGAAGAAAAATACTAAAGCAAACAACCTAAGACATTTTATAAAATGCACTGCTAAGTTTTGTGCTTCACATGACCTTTTTCTTTCCTTTCCTTTCCCAGGGGAAAAGACTACTCTGCAGTGGAAGGCAAAGAGCCTAGGACAAATACCTGGCTTCTGTGCCCTCCTCTGCTTCTTGTTCTGTCTTCTGAGCCCAGGAGAGCCCAGCAGATGACACACACTGAGCACTTGGCTTTAAGCCAACATTGCTCTAGCAGGTAAAAGTGTACCACCTCTTTCTTGGACAGGGTAAAAAGTAAACATAAGAAATGACTTAATGTTTACTTGTGCCTATGTCTGTCTCTGTCTTGCTCAAACCTGTCACCCCAAAGAAGAGAGTAAAAACTGGTAGTGACGAGCCTTTGAAAGGGCAGCAAGGATGTGGGATTGCCTCAGCATGCTGGGGAGCAGCTGTGTGTGTCCCTGGGAGGATGTGGACCTCTGTAAACTTGCGGGCAGCTAATCTCACTGTCCTGGGAAACAACTCATTTTTATGATAAGCAAATATACCTGAGGGTTCATGTGCCTTAAATCTTCCATAGAGAAGCTTCTGGCTATTTTAGGGAAGTTGCCTTTAATCTTCTCATATCAACTATACATAATCAGACACACTCAGAGATTATAGATCCAAATCCTACAGGAAGCCATTAGCCCACTGGCAACCAGAACGGGAAGTGCTGGATACCAGCATATGCAGACACAGTTGTTATCATCATAGTGCTTCTTGCTGCTTTCTCATCTTGGCACCTCGATTTGGTTTGGGGAAAGAAGTCTGCCCAGGTTTTCTGAGAACTTCTCCACATTAAACCCTTCCACATTTGTGATCTCATTTAATCCTTACCACAAGACTTCAGGGTAGACAGCATTACTATGTTTATATTATCAAGTAGCAAACTACCTTGTCCAAAATCAAACAGTAAATAAGAGTTTGGTTCAAGGGCAGATCAATCTGTTGCAAGCCCTCTCCACATCATAGAATGTTCTGGAAACCAGCACACTGATCCCAGAACAGAGTTGGCATAAGGAAGACATGCAAGATGCCTGGCAGAACCACTTTGGAAAAGGGATTCCTGGGAAGTGTTCGGCACAAGCACTGTCAGTTTGTGAAGACAAAGCCAGTCCCTAAGTCGATGTAGCAGAGAATGGTGAGGCTGGCTCCAACAATGTCCTGGGAGCATCATGAGGCCCTGTTGGGTCATGCTGATGCTTTCCTGGCACAGAACCAGGGTCCTCTTTGCCTTTAGCAAGACATCGAAGCAGGAAGGTTTGATCTTGGTGTGCCCATGCACCCATCTCACTACTACTCTTTCTCGCCATTCCCTCACCCCATCATTGTTTCAAAACTACAATCCCAATATGAGTTCATTGCCATTATTTAATTTTGTTCATGGTCTTTGTTTTTGCTCTTCTACTTTTTCATCCTTCTTGCCATTGCCTCTTTTGCTTTCTGTGATATTCCCCAACTTCTGTCTCTAATTTCCTATCTACTTTTCTCTCCTGAGATAGAAAGAGAACAAAAGAATGAAAACAGGATCCATCCTTTTCATCTCCCTGAATGATTCATTATTTGATTTTTTTCATTACATTCTTTGAATGAGTTTCATAAGATCTATAGTGACTAAGAACCCCATTTGTGTCAAATGTTCTTTTGATATGTTGGCACTGACTAAATAAGCATTTCACAGCATCTTCATTCCTTTCTCTTGTTCGCAAATCTGGTGGTTGGGTTTCTAGCTAAAGACAGGAGAAGAAAGAGAGAAAAGATTTGCAGTAATGCCAGACAGAGAACAAACCCTCATCTATTCGCTGGGTTATTCAGGCCTTTGTGTTCTTTTGGGGAAAGGTGACATGAACAGAAATTCAGTGTTATATGTACACACATACACAACATATCCACACACACACTCCACAGACTCCAGAAATGTCAGAACTGGACAGGTGGAAAATCATGTAGACCAGACCATTCACTTTAGAGTCAGAAATTAACCCAAAGAAGCAAATTAGTTTATTAAGATCATAAAACCTACTAAAAATTCACCTGGGATTGGAATCCAGGCATGCCAACACCTGTTCCATCTTTCAATGGAGCTCTGAATCTTTCTAACTTCCCCTTTAGTAACCATTTTTGGTTTTATTATCCCTAAACTTATCTGAAGTCTTCTTGAAGCTATTTCTGTTCTTAGTGTCATGCTCCCAAGCAGAGTCTGAAGCCACTGGGATAGAGGGAGATGGGAGTATGAAGGGATTTATTTTTGTCCTCTCTCAGATCCCTGACCTTTCCTTCACAGGGAGTCAGAGGCGTTACAACTGAGGAGAAAGAGTTAGAGGTGAAGGGCTTTGTTGTGGGAGGAGTCTAAAGGCAAGGCATTTGTTAGAATTTCCCAGGAAATGAACTACTGCTCCTCCCAGAGGGAGAGGTTGGCAGAAGACACAGATATCAAAGTGATTCCAATCCACTCTGGTCTTGGAAACCTGTCAGTTCTCACATCAGAGCCATCAGTGAGCTTGGAGTTGGAGTGATAGTCAAAGGATGTCTCAGCCAGGTCTCAACCTGCTTCAGATTTCTCATGAGATCCTGGCAGATGTGGGACTAAACTGCCATATGAGTCCCTATATATTGTGGGAAAAAAGCCAATAGAAAGGAACTGATTCTTTCTCTGGGACAAGATTGGGAGAGGTTTAACATAAAACCCAAGGGACCAGATTCTCCAGCAGTCAGAGCAAGTTCTGGCTTTGTTCTGAGAGATGTTTTCTCTGCTTTGGCTGTCCAGAATGTGGAGAATTTCAAATGTCTCTTGAAAATCAAAAGTTGGGAAAGGTCTTCTTTTTTAATGATCTCAACACCTCCTGTTGATTTCACAGTGATGGTAGCTTTTCATCACCTCGGGTTCAATATACACGAGCCTGGATCTAGTGGAAAAATAGAGGAATAGATAATCACAGGACTAGGTGCTGGGTTCTTTCCATTCAAACTAGGAGATACTAGCTGCTTGTGGGATTTGCATAATTAAAGGAGCCTATCAACGCAAATACTGGCCTTCTAAGGAATGGGGTGGTGGGCAGAAAAGGTGGGGAAAGTTACCATAAAGAGAAAATGACACTCAGTGCCATGAGGAAATGAACCAAACTGTTCCCTTTCTCCTTAAGGAAATTATCATTTCAACTTTGCTCTGTCTTCTGTGTGACCACTTAGAGGAAGGAAGGCTCCCAATCTGCATTTAAATGGGATGATTTCAGGAAGCACAGAATAGTGTGGGCTTTTCCGCACTCCCCCCTTAAGGAGAGGGTCTTAGATGCATTAAAACTGACAGCTGCTCTCTGAGAATGCAGAGGGCTGCATACACTCCCCCATTTCCTAGGCCATGAGACTCTGATTTGGTTTCTTGGATGGAGAAGGTCCTTTGCTCAAAAGCAAGGATCAAATGCTGCTGTCTGGAACTCCACTCTTCAGTTTAATGGCACTTCCTCCCATGTTATTTTGACCTGTGTTTAAAATACAGATGTTCCAGGAGAAGTGGTAAAGGTTTAAATTGCTACTGGTCCTTCACTCAGTGTACAGTTGGTGGCTTTGGGAAGAGATTTTCATTTCTTTAACAAATATTTAAAATGGAGCAACTGCTAAGCAGGCATTGTGCTAATTTCTGTGTGTGCCATGGTGAGCAAGGAAGTTTCCTGGCCTAAACATGTTGGGTTTCTCTGCTCAGGAAGAGGGAAGAAGACAGGGAAGTGGGGGGAGGTTCTATGAAATGGTGGGAGGAGCTAAAAATGGAAGCTGGGCAGCGCTGAAGACACATCTATGGCAGTTTTACGATTTTCCATTTTTGCCTGGGCAGGGCCTGTGTCTGATAGAAGGCTCCATTTTTTACTTCCGGGGATATAATATACCTCTGCGTTCAGCCTTATTGTCACTGAGAAGAGGGAAAGGGAACCAGGATTTTTTTTTCTTCTTCTGATTCCCCCCTCCCCTCAAGGCTGCTTTGTTACTAAAAGTGGAGTCCCATCTTAAAATCTCCACTATGTTTTGCTAGGTCAGCATGAGAAGGACCAAGGAATGAGCCTTTTCATTAAGATTATTTCTGACAGACCCTAGAGTGGGTCTGTCCTAGTAATTACTTTTGGAGCTGACAACCTGCACTGCTGGCCTGGGCAGTCCCATAAACCCCTGTAAGGTCTGCTGGAGGCCTAGAACCTGAGAGTAAGTGGGGGCTGTAGAGAGAGATTCACTGTGACGTTCCATCTAGAAAAAGTCCTCCTTAGCCTCCACCATGGGCTTCCAGAGGAGATGAATCAGGGCCCCCATAGGGTGGGATGAGAACTGA
This sequence comes from Castor canadensis, assembly GCF_047511655.1. Classification (NCBI taxonomy): domain Eukaryota; kingdom Metazoa; phylum Chordata; class Mammalia; order Rodentia; family Castoridae; genus Castor; species Castor canadensis. The sequence continues at coordinate 170,104,616 of NC_133387.1, forward strand.
TATAGCCAATGATGTGAAACACTCACCAGAACAGCAGTGGCATCTTACAAGACAAGCTTTTTACATCACTGCCCATAGACATCTTTCTTCTTTTGCTTTTCCTTTTTTTTTTTTTTTTTTTTTTGTGGGTTGGTACTAGGGTTTGAACTCAGGGTCACTCACTTGCTAGACACACTCTTTTTCACTTTATTTATTTTTGAGATAGGGTCTTGCATTTCTCCCTGAGCTGGCCTTGGATCTTGATCTTCCTACCTATACCTCCTGTCTAGGTGGGATGACAGGCATGCCATCATGCCCAGCTTGTTGGTTGAGATGGGGGAGCCCTCACTAATTTTTTGCCCATTCTGGTCTTGAACTATGATCTTCCCTACCTCTACCTCCTGAGTTGTTAGGCTTACAAGTATGTGCTACTACATCTAGCTAAGGATCTTTATTCTTTCCTTCTGAGAAATTACTTCTGAGCTCTGGCTTTGCTGTATAGGACTCAGAAATTGTTAGAGGCTTTGCAGACTCCTCCATGGGAGAAGGCTCACTGTCACAGGAGTGTTGGCTGCAGTATTGCATTAGGGATGTCCCAGGAGGATGGCCATTACTGTCCTGACCACCTGGTAGGACTTTGCAAGAATCCAGGTAGATTAGTGGAATTGGGGCAAAGGTGTTCATTGGCAGTCTCGTGGATCTCAACAGCCAGGTCACATGGAGGCAGGGGAGATCCTCAGGATGATGCTTTTTTACTTTCTATGTTTTATTTTATGATGAGGCAAGTAAGACCTCAAAACCCCACAGACATAAAGGAGGTGCTAGAGCCCTATTTACCCCCATCAAGCAGGGCCCTAGTGAGCCCTCATTTGGCTAGTGCCTAAGTGACCATACATTACTGGGATACCACACCTGTGCAGAAGAAGCCACACTCTATGTCTGGGAAGGAAGAAGCCACTGAGGGGAGGGGTTTCTCTTGAGGTCCTTATAGTGGCTGTCTTATTTCCTGCTTACCCTCAAAGGCCCAGGGCAGATCAAGGCTCTGCCAGGAGCACAGGGCAGGGCCTGTTTGGAGGAGGGTGCCACTCAGGGCAGCCTCCTCTAAGGAACAAGGGAGCAGCTTTCCTTGGCAAACCAAAGAGGCCTTTTCCAGAGGTGCCTCTTGAGACAGGTGCCAGAAGCCCCTGCGGCCAGGCCAACTGTGTTTGCACATTTATACATTCAATTTGAAGAAGAATAGATAGATGTAGCAACAGAAAAATTAAAAATAATAAATATTAAAAGGGCCTGACTCAGAAATTTTAAAAATCAAAACAGGAAGTAAAAAACTGAGAAGTCAGAGCAACAAACTCTTCTCCCATTACCTTCTCCTTTTAGATGTTAACTTAAAGGATAAGGAGAGATACAGGGACTATCTGTATCTACCTACTTTCTCTTTTTAGATACTAAGAAGATGCAAACTCTTCAAATACAAAAACATAAAATTAAAAGGCACATCTGGCAAATGGAAATCCTGACACACATGTTGTCCCTGTGTTTTGGGTAAGCCTAGACCCCATCTCCATGTTTCTGAATAATAGCAAGATCTATTGTAGCCATGTTTAAGGTAATAGACTCACCCTGAACCCATTGCCTAGCTGATATGACCATGTGTAGTGCCTAGCTCAGAATGTATAAAGACCCCATGCTGGGCAAAGTGGCTCAAACCTGTAATCCTAGCTCCTTGGGAGGCAGGGATCAGAAAATAGCAGGTAGAGGCCAGCCCAAGCAAAAAGTTTGTAAGAACCCATGTCAAGCAATGTCTGGATACAGTGGTGAATGCCTGTTATCCCAGCTACATGAGGAAGCACAACTAGTGGTCCAGACCAGCCCAAGCATAAAGCAAGAACCCATCTCAAAAATAATCAATACAAAAAAAAGGGCTGGAAGAACGGCTCAAATGTTTGAGCCCCTGTCTACCAAGCACAAATTCAAACCCCGGTAGTGCCAAAAAAAAGAGTAGAAAGACTTCAGATAATACCCACCATTTTGAGTCTTCTTTACTCTGGTTTACTGTGTGAGAAGCTGGAAATGTTTCTGTCTCCCTCCTTATTTCTCTCTAACTTATTCTGTTATACTAAAATAAATCTATTCTAAACTTCTTTTTTGTGAGACTCTTTTTGTATGACACCTTGAAATGCTTTTTATTATCGATCTAAAGTTCCTATGATTTGCATGGAAATTGGGAAGCCAAGGCACTTCTTGTTCCCTTCTCAGGTAACAATTTGCTTGTGTTGAGAGTGGCTGGGCTGGCCATGTGGGTCCAGTGGGTAATGCAGACATAAGAAGGATGAAGACATTGCCCTCTGGAAGCTTACCAGGCATGGCATCACCCTGCTACTGCAATCAATATTTGTAAAGCAAGCTCTGGTACTTCCTGCTTCCCACTAGTCTGTCCTACTAAGAGCAAATTCACAAGGCAGGGACTAAGTGGCCCAAGATCACATACTTGCCAAAGCTCAGATTCAAAGCTGGCTCTCTGCCAGCAGAGCACTTGTTTGTAGCCAACTCCTGAACACAGGCAGATAAGCAGACCGGAGGTAGAAGGTAGAATCCAGGTGTCAGAGATTGCTGCAGAGTTCAGTCAAGAGAAAGGAGCTGTCTCCCCTGCTGCCACAGTCTCTGCCAGGTGACTTTTGAGAGCTGCTTCCTGATGTTCCACCAAAAATCCTGGCAGCTTTCCTAGACCAGCTTACAGACAGGGACAAAAGGCCTTCTGGTTAGATTGGCCACTATGACCAAGAACAGGAATTACTTCTGACTCCCTGGCTTCCTGGATCAACACCCCAGGCTGTCTTCCTCCTAGAGGACAGATAAATCTTTAAACTGGGAAGGGCTTTAGAGACAATCTTGTCAAATAGTTCATCCTTACCTCCAGTTTACAAGGAAGGAAACTGAGGCTCAAATCAGCTTACTATGGGCCAGCGTTAGAGGCAACGCAGGGACTTCAGCCCTGGTCACCAACATCCCAGTTGGGGCTCACCAGAGAGGTACAAAGTCCTTCTTCACAGAGGGTGTTACTGAATCCAGGATTGGATATCAGAAAGTTCTTGGTTAATGGATCAAGGATCTTAATATCAGACCCCAAACTCTTAAGTTGATACAAGAAAGAGTAGGAAATACTCTGGAGTTAGTAGGTATAGGTAAGAACTTTCTCAATGAAACCCCAGCAGCACAGCAACTAAGAGATAGCATAGATAAATGGGACCTCATAAAACTAAAAAGCTTCTGTTCATCAAAAGAAATGGTCTCTAAACTGAAGAGAACACCCACAGAGTGGGAGAAAATATTTGCCAGCTATACATCAGACAAAGGACTGATAACCAGAATATACAGGGAACTTAAAAAACTAAATTCTCCCAAAACTAATGAACCAATAAAGAAATGGGCAAGTGAACTAAACAGAACTTTCTCAAAAGAAGAAATTCATATGGCCAGAAAACACATGAAAAAATGCTCACCCTCTCTAGCAATAAAGGAAATGCAAATTAAAACCACGCTAAGATTCCACCTCACCCCTGTTAGAATAGCCATCATCAGCAACACCACCAACAACAGGTGTTGGCGAGGATGCGGGGAAAAAGGAACCCTCTTACACTGCTGGTGGGAATGTACACTAGTACAACCACTCTGGAAAAAAATTTAGAGGCTACTTAAAAAGCTGGACATCGATCTAACACTTGATCCAGCAATACCACTCTTGGGGATATACCCAAAAGACTGTTACTCCAGAGGCACCTGCACACCCATGTTTATTGCGGCACTATTCACAATAGCCAAGTTATGGAAACAGCCAAGATGCCCCAGCACTGACGAATGGATTAAGAAAATGTGGTATCTATACACAATGGAATTTTATGCAGCCATGAAGAAGAACGAAATGTTATCATTTGCTGGTAAATGGATGGAATTGGAGAACATCATTCTGAGTGAGGTTAGCCTGGCCCAAAAGACCAAAAATCGTATGTTCTTCCTCATATGTGGACATTAGATCAAGGGCAAACACAACAAGGGGATTGGACTATGAGCACATGATAAAAGCGAGAGCACACAAGGGAGGGGTGAGGATAGGTAAGACACCTAAAAAACTAGCTAGCATTTGTTGCCCTTAACGCAGAGAAACTAAAGCAGATACCTTAAAGCAACTGAGGCCAATAGGAAAAGGGGAACAGGTACTAGAGAAAAGGTTACATCAAAAAGAATTAACCTAGAAGGTAACACCCACGCACAGGAAATCAATGTGAGTCAATGCCCTGTATAGCTATCCTTATCTCAACCAGCAAAAACCCTTGTTCCTTCCTATTATTGCTTATACTCTCTCTACAACAAAATTAGAGATAAGGGCAAAATAGTTTCTGCTGGGTATTGGGGGGGAGAGGGAGGGGGTGGAGTGGGTGGTAACAGAGGGGGTGGGGGCAGGGGGTAGAAATGACCCAAGCCTTGTATGCACATATGAATAATAAAAGAAAAAGGAAAAAAAAAAGAAAGTGTTCTCTCTAGACAGGAGAGTGGGCAGGCTCAAGAAAGAGTACTATGCTGGAGATCCCAAGACCTCAAGCCTTCAATGGGGTCTGTGGTCATGGAGATGGTCAGTCCTAGAAAACTGGATTATTGACTTCCAGAGACTGGTATGTGTCATCAACTCCTCCCGCATGCTCCTTGGATGGTCAGACCAGGGCTATCATTTCCCATGAGCTGTGAGAACTGTGGTCTCACATACCCTGCTGTATGTCACAAGTTGTTCTGTTAACATCAGCAGACCAGGATGTGATTCCTTATCATCATCCAAACCATCGTTCTCAGCCATCAGGTTTCTTAACCCCCTGACTTAAGGGAAGTGAGTGACTTTAGCATGTACAGCCTGTTACTTCAAGCTGAGGATAAAGAGAGAAACAGTAACTGGGGCTTTTGCTCCTGTCTATCTTACCTCTTTTCCAAGCCTGATGTTCACTGAATACCAGATTCTAGAAACCTCCACTTAAAGGAAACCTCTTGGCTAATTAACTCTCTGCTTTATCCTAACCAACGACCTTTACTGATTACATGCTGCAAAGCTAGAGGCCTCTGGAAAATTGATTGCACAATCCTTGTTTTCCTCTTTAAGGGACTGATTATCTGGAAACACCTGAACTAGAATTTCTCTCAATGATATAGTGTCCGCACTGACTCTCTTCAGTGACTTCCATGAATGTGCAACCAGGAAGTACTTGGGGATATTTTGAGAGAAATCAGATTTGGCAATGTAGGGTGTGTGCTTTTAACTGCCTCCCATCACAGGTATTTTGAACGGAAACCCAGGCCATGCTGGGTTTTGAGTCTGGAGAGGGTGAGTTCCTGGGGTCATCTCTGTAGTGGATGGTGTTGTAAAAACAGCAGGAACTAGGGAAGAGATGGCTGTGATGGAGATAGCATCTCCAACTTGGAGAGCAAAGGGATAATTTACAGGCCTGGGAGTCTAGCCCTGATTCAGCAGAAGCCCTGTGTTTTATTGCACCCTGTGAAATTCAATCATTCTGGAGGAGGGCCTTTGCCCAGGAAGGTAGGGAATTCAGGCTCTGGTTAAGTTAGGATTAAATTGCTGATTTCAGCAAATGAAAGTGAATGCCTGCTGCTGGTCTCCCATTTGCAGGGGGCACCTGCAGAGGTAACTCAGCCTCCCTGGTGAGGGGGGAGCTGAGCCGCATGAGAGTGTAAATAGCTCTCAGGGCAACTCACTTTACCTCTAGGACTCCCACAGTCAAAGGCAAGTGGCTAATTTTCTTTCTGAGAAAGGGAGTAGGTGGAGGGCTCAGGTTTCTCAGGAGCTCTTATTCCAGGCTTTTGCACAGGTGGCAGATCACTTAACCTTGGCCCTATGCATGGGTATCATCTTTCTGAGTTTTGTTTTTATGAAGCTTAGAAACATCCCACCTCCCTTCAACCCACTGCAAGGGATCATCCAATCTTCCCTTCTGCCCATTCAGGTCAGGGAGGAGGATGGCAGATCTCCTTAGGGTAGTATAAATTTCCTTCTTCAAGTATCTCCACCTAAAATGCAAATACAACTTAGGCCAATGCCTCATCAGGCAACACATTAGCCTGCCTTAATAACAATCAACTGAGACCAAAAAAATGAGGCTTAGCACCCACCATAATGATATTGTCTATCATCTGTTGAATAATTACTATGTACCAGGCACTATGCTAAGCTCTCTGCAAAAAATAAATAAATAAATAATCTTCCTTTCTTTTGTAATCCTCACACAGTTTGGAGTCTGGTATTCCATGTGACATTGAGCAAGGCTCAGCTATGGTATCCAGGATCCAATTCAGAGCAGCTGTAGGAATCCAACCCAGGTAGCCACCTGGCTCGCCCTTTGCTACAGGTGCTTAGGATTGCAGCAAAAGTCAGGGAAAGGAAACACAAGAGACAGGGGCAGAGTTGCTTCAAGAGGAGATGGGAAGGAATAAAAGAAAGCACAATTTTGTTGGACAATTAATGTCTTCAGAGTCACACAGACCTTCATAAAAACAAAACTCAGAAAGGTGATACCCATGCATAGAACCAAGGTTAAATGATCTGCCACCTGTTTAAAAGCCTACAGGATGTTGGCTCTGAAGACAGATCTTCATTCTGTCAAAGTCTCCCCTGCTTTCTGAAATCTCAGGAAATTCACTTGTCTCTGATTGAGAGTTTCCTCCGATGGTAAGGACCATGATTCCCCTTTTCCCTCACCTGCTCTTAGGTCTCTGTTAGGGTTGCCTCCTCTTAGAAGCCTCCCTGAGCTTTTACCACACACCTATTTTACCCTCTTCTGAAAAGCCCATGGTACATCTCTTACTGTATCTTAGTGCACACTCACCTGTGCCCTTTAAAGGCAGGGTATGCCTGCTCTCTGTTGTTACATATTAAGATCTCATAAACATTGAAGGAATAAATGAATAAATAAACTAACAAGGACAAAAATAACATGGCCACACAGAAGACAGTCAAGAGACAAGCTTTATTCACCCCTTTGGCAGGTGTCAACCTCAGGGTAAAGCTAACAATCATGGCCAAGTGACTTTCACAGAAACCTTTCACAGAAAAGTATTTCCCACTGTTTATCACTCTGGGTTCTGGTCTAGGGCAGAATTGTCCAGAGGAAACATGGTATTCAAAGGGCTGAGTTTCTCAAAGGCTGCAGGCCTTCTTCAACTTCACCTTTGCCAGTTGTTCAGTGAATGTTAAGTTGACTTGAGGAGCTGGCATTCCTTTTGGCCATCATGTGTTCACAAAGATGCTAGGCTCATGCTGAAGCAGTGCTGAGGTCTTGGAGCAAGGAACCACAGCTTTACCATGACAGGAATAACTGCAGTCCAGGAAGGTAGTCAAGGGCAGGTGAGTTTGTGTGAAGAATCTGATCCACAGAACTATCCAGACTAGGCCCTGATACTTCCTTGAAAGGAAAAGCTTACAAATAGCATCCCAGCAAGGTATGGGACAGATGGATGGGACAGAGGGCCAGGTCAGAGGCATACTGTCTTAGCATTGTCCTTATGTACCCTATCACCCTATCACCTCCTGCAAACAGAGTGAGATGGTTAATGTTATGTGTAAACTTTTTAAAAAATTCCAACTATACCAGTTATTATTTATTCAGCCTAACCTTTGTGTCTTGCACTATGATGGGTGGCTCAAAAACATTCCAGTTCTAGGCCTCATACCAATGCTGTAAAGCAAATATTATATGATTCCTTTTTATAGATGTAGACCCTGAGACTGAGCTGGAGTAATTAACAGGGTGTTGTTCAGTGGGAAATGAATAAAGGATATAATATATATGCAAAAGATATGATATATAATGATGTAAATAAAGTCAGGACAGTGTCCTGCCATGACAGGCCCCTCTTTTTGGTTTTCCCAGTTTCCTCCTCATCTTCCTTTTTGTTTCCCCCCACAACTGTATGGAGACATAATTGACAAATAAAAAATTATATACATTCAAGTTGCACACCATGATGATTTGATTTATCTACACATTGTATAACAGTGATTACCACACTCAGTTTCATCAAAGCACTGATCACCACACACAATTACCCTTTTACCTGGGAGCAGGTGGATGTGGTGAGAACCCTTTAGATATTCTCTCTTAACAAATTTCAAATTAACAATAGAACATTAGGAACCAGAGTCACCACAATATACATTAGATTCCTAGAACTTATTTATCTTATAACTGAAAGTTGGTATCATTCTCATTTCTCCCAGATCTAGCCCCTGTCAACCACCATTCCACTCTCTATTTCTATGAGTTCCATTAACTCATTAACTAGGCCAAGAGACAGCTAGACAGCTGGTGAAAAATTACTTCTTGGTGCATCTGTGAAGGTGTTTCTGGAAGGCATTAGTGTTTGAGTCATAGAAATATGCTATGGCTTAGATAGGAAATATCCTCAAAAAGGCTCAAGTGTTGAAGTCTTGGTTCCCAGCCATGGATCCAATCATTAAGAGATGATTGGCTCATAAAAAAGCTAACTTCATCAATGGATTAGTTCATTAATGAGTTCATAGCTGAATGAGATATTATGAGGTAGGGCCTAGGACACATGTAACTTAAAGGTTATATGTCGTCCCTGGTTTCTTGTTTTGCTCTAATTCCTGGAAGTCATGAAGTGAGCAATTTTGCTCTGCTGCACTCTTCCACCATGATTTTTTGTTTCACCACAGGCCCAGAAACAATGAAGTCTGCTCACTATGGACTGAAACCATAAGCCAAAATAAATCTTTCTTTCTTTAAATTGTTTATCTCAGTATTTGTCATAGTAACAAGTCTGACTAACATAATTGATCCAATCCATTCAGGGCCTATATAGAACAGAAAAGCAGAAGGATGAATTTGCATTCTCTCTCTCTCTCTCTCTCTCTCTCTCTCTCTCTCTCTCTCTCTCTCTTTCTCTCTCTCTCTCTCTCATACACACACACACACACATCTCTCTCCCTCTTTCTCCCCTGTAGAGCCCTGACAAATACTCAGATCAACCACTTAAGCACCAATCCTTCCTCTTCAACTTCTTTTCCCTATCTCATCGCTCTTCCTGTTCTTTTCATTAGTTCACCCTTACATCATACACATCCCTTTAACTGTTCCAAAAACTAATATGTGGTAGAAATACTAATGAAACCAAGAGCAGACATTGCTGTGTGCCACCCACTGAGCTAAGCTCTTGCAATGATTCTGGTAGATTGGTACTATTATTCTCCCCACTTTACAGATGAGAAACTTGAGGCACAGAGAAGTAGTCTGCCCAGTGTCTCATAGATGGGAAAACCTAGAATCAAACTCAGGCAGTCTGGCTTGAGAGTGTTCATGGGAGACAGGGGAGGAGAGGGAAGAGAAGGGGAAAGGGGATGTTGGATGGATAGGAAAATGAAGAAGTCTGTGGACAGGCAACATGAGCCCCCTCAACAGATACTCTTTATCCTCAACCTCTCACTTACATACATGTGTTTCTCCCACTCACTACCTAATGTTACATTTATTAGGAAGCACTACATCAGAAATATTCATATGGAAGGCAGTGAGAAATTACTCTATACTCCAGGTAAACATCAAACTTGTTCTTTAACCTTGCAAGCCCAATGGGTAGAGATACCTATCTGCCAGTCTAATGGTTTCTGCAAAGCATGCTGGAAGTGAACTCAGCCGTTGAAACTTCCAATACCCACCTGTCTCCTCTACACACACACACACACACACACACACACACACACACAAACACCCTTCCACCTTAAGCTCTGCCACAAACACCAGCTGCCTCCCCCATCAGGGAATGTCATGGATCACCCCCTGCTATGAGAACAACCCTTCTTCCTAGGTACCCTCACCTGCTTTGGCTTTTTTCCAACCAGGCAAACATTTTTTAAACTACTTTTATTTTTTACTGAACAAAGGAAAAAAAATGTTGCTGTCATTGTTCACTGTGCTGTTCGTTCCCCCTATTAGCTTTGCTGAGATGCACCCAAAGAAAAGAAAATACAATTGCATACAATTAGCGATGGAAATTATTAATAGGAGCAAGAGATTCAATCCATTCTACAAGTAATTCTGTAGTGATTTTAGTAATTGATAGTAATTAAACATAATTAATTCATTTCCTAAGTAATGTATTTACTTTATTTATGGGTATTCACTTTAATTACACTTGTTTGCATTCCTTGGGTTAAGTAATACAAATTTGTTCTCTTTCTGAAAATGTTTATTTGGGCTTCTTTAAGCCATTCTTTGAGAACCTGTGTGAACAAATACTAATTGCTTTCAATTGCAGTTGAGCACATTGATTTCTTACTTTGTAATCTGATGCTAACAAAAGTTGAGGCTTTGCTGCCTTCCCAGTTTGGACCTTACCTCCTTACCCCTATTTTTTGGTTCACCTGTCTGGCAACCACCTCTCTGAATTCATCTCAGAAAAGAACAGAATCTTGACTGTGAGAATAACTTCCACATGAACCTGAAATGACAGGGAATGAGAATCCCACCTTTGGGCCTCATGTAGGAATGAGGGGGATGACACTAGGCAAGCATGGCAGGCATGTGTCTATTCTTTGGGATGAATGGTTATTAGCTATTTATACTCTCAGTATTGGAAGTAAAATGTAAAGGTCACCTGCTCTGGCTACTCCATTGGTGATCACTTATCTCTGTCAACTGGCAGTGTGGTCTGTCTTCAGGGACTGCTCTGAAGGGCATCTTCCCCAAGATTTTGCCTCTGAGCAGCTCCAACACAGAAAGCCTTCCTGAATCTTTCCCTTTGAGAATATCTTTCTCATTGATGCATCTTCCCCAACAGCTGTACTCATAGGGCCACAGAGAGTAGATCCTATCTCTTGTCCACTTGTCAACCTGTTTGGCACTTCACAATTAACATGGTGACACCAGCTATTCCACTTGATTCAACCACTCTCTTGTAGAAGATTTTGATATCCCTTCAGCATCCTGCTTACTAAAGGAGATTTAGTCTAATTTCATTTCCTCTAAAAAATGCTATGCTCTGACTATCATAACAAGAAAATGGATATGACCTCTCTCAGTCAAGATCTGCACTTACATTAATGAATGAATTAATTTGGATTGGCCACATAACAATAACAACTCATATTAGTTCTTGGTCTCTGCTAGGAACAACAGGGAGCATGCTGAGTGTTGCAGAGATCTGTTATGAATAATGAGTATCTTAAAAGTGTGAAAGAGACTCCAGGTTATAGAAAAGGTTTGGAAATCCCAGCCAGACATCAGCTCTATAGAAAGAGAGCTTTCCTAGTCTGGCTCATTATGCCTCCCTTTATTTAAAAATGTTAAACTATTTTACTGACCAACAAAGATTGAATATATTCAAGGTATTTCACATAATTATTTGATATGTATGTACATCCTGGAATGATTACTATAGTCAATGTAATTACACATTCATCACTGCCCATGATTTACATTAGATCCCAGGACTTGTTCATCTTATAACTGAACTTTGAGCAGCATATCCCCAGTTCCACCATGTCTCAAACTGTGACTGCCACTATTTTGTTCTCTGCTTCTATGAGTTTGAGTTTTTAGATTCCACAGAAGTGAGATCATGCAGTACTTGTCTTTCTATGCTTAGCTTATTTAATTTAGAATGGTATCCTCCAAGTTCATTGATGTTGTCACAAATGGCAGGATTTTCTTATTGTTGATAATATCCTACTGTATAGATGTACCACAATTTCTTTATCCATTCATACATTGATGGCAGTTAAATGGTTTCCATATCTTGGCTATTGTGAATAATGCTGCTCTTGGAGATACTGATCTCATTTCCCAGGAGAGGAAGTGCTAGATCATATGGTAGCTCTATTTTTAACTTTTTGAGGAAACTCCATACTGTCTCTCATGATGGCTGCAGAATTTTATATTCCCACCAACAGTGAGCAAGGGTTACCTTTTCTCCACATCTCACCAGGTCTTCTTATCCCTTGTCTTTTTGATAAGACTATCCTTACAGGTGTGAAGTGATATACCATTATAGTTTTGATTTGTATTTTCCTAATAAGTGATGTTGAGCACCTTCTCATACAAACTATGTTTTACCCAACAGACTACTCAGGAGCAAAATTGGTGAGGGGTCAAGAATAAACACATAACATAAAAGATTGGGATAGAAAACAAGTCAGTAATGTTGTCACTTAAATTTCCATTGTTCCAGTCTGTAGTCCTCCCTTCCAACCTGGGAAAAGGAGAACAAGGTAAGAAAGCAGTGATTGGAGCAGAAAGGGAAAGGAGAGTTGGGGGAAGGGACTATATTCTGAGAAGTCCTGAGACTAGTGTCTGTGAGAAGTAGATGGCAATGATAAAAGATGAAATCTCATATATACTCAATTCCTACATTTCATAAACCTCCCCATAATGCAAGGTCACAAGACTCATTTTGTTCACCATTAAGCCATGGGAGGGTTAACTTATCTAGATGAAGACAGAATAAGAAGTTGAAGCCCTACAGGAGGTTCATTGCTCATTTGCTAGCCTTTGTAGTAGTGGAGGGCCCTAAAGCTGGAGTCTCACCAGAGGAAGGAAATAAACAGGAAAGGAAAGGTTGAGACATCATCCTGGAGCTGTCCATCAGGGAAAGTGCTGAATTAGCCCTCCCCTCTGGGCAGGGAAGGTCCATGGAAGCTACTGCCAGGTTCTAACTTCTGGCAATTAGCTTTTCCAATGAAGCTAGGAAGTGATGAAACTAGAAATATAACCAAAACATTAAAGAATCATAATTTGAGTCAGAGCTGCTAAAAGAGTTGTGTTAGAGAATGGGGTGGGCACTAATCATGGAATGAAATCCAGTCTGGGCCTAGGGAAACAGGCACTTGATAGAGAACAACTGCGCACACAAAGAAGGATGGCAGGAATGCCATCATTTCCTTCCCTGGTTTATGGAGCCTTGTCTCCACTGGGAAGATAACCCTTGACTTCCAATTTCCCTATTATTGTTTGGTGCCTTTGAAACTCATTGTTTTATTAAATAACTCCTTCCTGGCTGTCTTTTGATACTGCAAAAGAAAGGACTCCCAACTATGCAAAAGCAAATGTAGCAGTAATATGGTCATGCATTCATTTTAATAAAAATTGTGTGTGTGTCTGTGCAGGTAAACACCATCTAGTAATAATCTAGAAATACACAGAAGCACATGGTTTGCTTTTGTCAGCATGCAATGCAGGATTTGCATCTGTTAATCAGTTCAAGATCTTCTGATAGAAGAATCCCATTGCTAGTCAGCCAGCTGTGAAATACTATTCCTGTTCCATACCTTATAAAGAAAAACCTGTTTCATCCTCTATACATACACACACACACACACACACACACACACACACACCCCTTATACCCTGGTGTGCCACAAGAGAAATCAGCTGAGAATTCCTGTAAAAGTTATTTGGGGAAGGGCTAACCAAGGTTCTTTGAGCTTAGTGTTTCTATGAACTGGTATGTCATATCAGGAGAAGAATGTTTAACATCAAGGAAGGGATGGAAGGAGGGAGGGAGAAAAGACTCCTGCAGATGCAGAGGAGTGTGAGCCCAATAAATTGTTGTTAAGTGACAAATAACAAAAATGGGTATAAAGTACACATGACCAGTAGGTAAACCAAATCACCCCCACCCTCCTCTCATATCTCATAGTCTTTGGAGGAGTGGCACTTAACTATTGACTAAAGTTATATCCCCTGAGTGATTCCTTACTGGCATTTAGCTCTGAGAGTGTAACATTAACTAAACTTTAAGAAAATGAGAGTCTGAAAGAAAATGAAATCAGACGAACTATAATGGAGGAAAAGTGATGGAGCATTATTGAGAATTAAGTACATTATCCTTTTTTTTTCATTTGCTGCTACTAATGATCCTTTATCTTGGTTTCTTGTCATAAAATAGACCCTCTCCACATTCATTGTGAGTTGGGTATTCGACTAACTAGGTAAGGAGATTCCTAACCCAGAAAGCCATGCAGAATACAGTCTCCCCTACTGAAAGGGATTAATTCATATTGGTACAAGCATACTATCTTCACCATATGGTGTATATATGCTGAAACAAGCTAAAACTTCTGACCAGCTTTCTGTTCAAAGCAAATTTAATTTCATAATCAAGAACCTAATTGCTGAAAGACTCTCATTGACAAGAGAGTACTGGGGCAAAGCAAGTGACCTAATAATTCCACACTTAATGAAAGACTAGGGGCCTAAGTGAAGCAAAATTAGCAGAGAACCCACACAGTCAAAGGTTCAAATTCCAAGTTAAGGGTTTAACAAACCAACACAGCAGTCAAAAAAATACTCAGTTCAACAAACATAGTCATGTATGATGATTCTGCTTATCACTGTTTCCCCATAAACAACTTCAGTTCATTTCTTTCCTATTCCCTGCTGCTATGATTCCCTCTCCTCTAAACACTTGTATTTATGGTTTGAGTGTGTGTATCCCCCTGTGCACCTGTCTAACATGTCCTTGTACCCATGTGAGCATACATCCAGACACACAAAATCAGTGGCCTGTCCTTTCTTGCAATGGCTCTTCTGCCTGTACTTACCATTATTAATCAACCTTCTTCCTTTGGATATGGAGACATTACATCTTTCTTGTTTTCTTCCAATGATGTGGAACTGAATGGAGTATCTAGATCTGTGTGCACTTTTTTATTATTTTTTAGAATGGCAGGTTTTTTATTAGCATATTACTGTTGTACTGGAGGTACATTGCAACATTTCCAAAAGTACTTAGAATATATCTTAGTTAGATTTACCCTCTCCATCATTCTCCTTTATCCCTCCTCCCCACTTCTTAGTAGAGCTTCAACAGGTCTCATTGTTCCATTTTCATACATGAGTATGACATTTCCAACATATTCACCCTCTTACATCCTTTCCTTATGTCCTGCCCCCCTCCCACTGTTACCAACCTCCAGACAGGACCTATTTTACCTTCCTGTCCTTCATTTAAAAAAAAAAAGACATTTTTTGTTAATTCAAGATAGCTATACAGGGAGTTTCATTATAGTATCTCCATGTTTATATTTATTATCTCCTGACTGGTTCATCCCTCCATTTTCTCCTTTCTACCTTAATCCCCTCTTAAGGTGATTTCAACAGGTTTACATGTTCTATATTCATTCTTGTATAGTAAGTACATCACCCATATTCACCTTCTTTACTTCCTTCTTTTACCCTCTCCCTCCCATTAGTACTCTCCTCTTAGCATGACCTGTTGTGGATGTGTGTACTCATGCAAGACAGAAATAATCCATATATGTATTCCTGTCTCTTTGTTCTCCTACCTTTATATAGCTTTTTAACCAACCACCTCTTTAGTCCCTTCTCTATAGGTTCTTCCCTAACTGTTCATTTACTTAGAAGACTTCAACTATCTCTCAATATATAGTCATCAAATTTAACTTCAGTCCTGAAATCACTCCAAAGTGCTTCTTGCAAATATCCAGTGTTTGTTAACTTCTCCATCTAGATGTTTCTACCAGTACTTTAAACTTGATACATTCCAACCCTGGGGTAGAACTCAGTGGTAGAGTGCTTGCCTATCATGCACAAGGCCCCAGGTTCAATCCTTAACAACCCCCTCAAAAATGAGGCTGCCATGGTGGTTCACACTTGTAACTCCAGCTATTTGGGAGGTAGACATCAGGAGGATCATGATTCAAGGCCAGCCTTGGAACAATTTTATCAAGACCCCATATCAACAAACAGCTGAGTATAGTGGCACAAGCCTGTCATCCCAGCTACATCAGAAGTGGAAATAGGAAGATTGTGGTCCAGGCCATTCCAGGCATAAACACAAGACTGATATGCATCTAATTAATGAGCACACATTAATAAATGCATCTGTGTACTCAAACCTCTATAATGTTCATGTCTACTCATGAAACATAGTCATTCATCATGACAAAAATAGGAAATAATCACTATATAAATCAGTCACTGACCACACATTTATGCTGTGCTCATGGTGAGAACTGTGCATTTGTAATGCACTCAGGCTGAAAGATAAGAAAACTAGTTCTTTGAACAAATGGATAATGTTTCTCTCTCTCTCTCTCTCTCTTTCTCTCTCTCTCTCTCTCTCTCTGTTTCTCTCTCTCTCTCTCTCTCTCTCTCCAAGTCATCCTAAGCACTCACACCTGTATGTAAAAGGATGAAAACACTAGTGTTGCTTTGAAAATGCCAGACCAGATGAAAAAGCTGCTGGGTCTGGAAAAAATCTACAGGCATTGGATAGATACAAGCAAGGCCCAGGGCCAACCCAGGCTTCCATAGATGGGGTAAAGAAATCTGACCCAAGAATGTGCTCAGAGCGAAGAGAACTAAACTACAGACAATCCCAAAATGGCTCGTAGAGAAACAGCCTCCCAACGATACAGCAAACAACATTGACATGGCTGATGTAGAGTAATGCATGTGTGTGTGCCTGTGTGTGTGTGTGTGTGTGTGTGTGTATGTGTGTGCACGCTTGTGCATGCATGTGTATGGGGCCAGGAGGAATGTGAGAATGAATGAATGAATTCAGAGCACCCTGATAAATTCCCCCAGGGATAAAATCCGAAGCATCTGCTTCTAAGAGATAAACAGAAAGCTCTGCTCCTCAGAGGCATGGCCAGTGGCTGAACACCATGCTAATCTCCTCTGCTCCAGGTCCCAGGCACCACGGCAAATGTGTGTCAAAAAAAATAGAAAAAGAAAAAATGGAGGCAAGGAAGAGAGAATCTCACTAAAAGCAATAATGTGAATTCAAATACTCTTTGCAGTCTGGAAGAAAGCAACCAAAATTGATGTTGTTTCAAAGTGGGTATAGGAGCAAGAGCAGAGAAAAAGATTAATGTAGCTGGGTGGATGAAGACCACTCCCTGGCTAACAGGGTGGAGCCAGGATGGCTGCCAATGAGCATGAAAATGCCACACATTTCCCAAGCCTGGGTGCCTCTCAGAGCACTGCTCCATCTATTGTGTCATTTGATATTCTAAGTAAGGTGAGTTTAGCAGCAGAAAAGCTATTATTCCACATTCACAGAAGAAGGTAACTGGGACCCAAGAGATCCCCAGACTGGCATCCATCTCCTCTACTCCAAATCCAGGACTCTGGGCAAGTGTTCCCCTAGTTTTAAGATAAACATCACCTAGAGAATGTATTGAAATTCAGATTTCAGCTCTGCAAGTCAGGGGCGGGGCCTGAGCTTCTGTACTTTAACTAGCTCCCAGGTGAGCCCAAGACCACTAGGTTTGGGATCACACAGATTTGGACACCATATCTATGGGTGCTGAGTTTGAAAGTTTGAAAGACTTGTCTCCATAAAAGTCTTTGTTTTTTTTTTAGTGGTACTGGGGTTGGAATTCAGAGACTTGTGCTTGCTAGGCAGGTGCTCTACTTGAGCAAATGCTCCCTATCATTTTGCTTTAGTTTATTTTTCAGATAAGGTTTCACACTTTTGCCCAGACCAGCTGTGGACCTCAATCCTCCTACTTATGCCTCTTGAATAGCTGGTATATAGGCATGCACCACCATACGCAGCTTGTTCTTTGAGATAGGCAGGCACCCAACCACTTGAGCCACACACCCAGTCTTTTTTTTATCATTATTATTATTTTTACTTTAGTTTTCAGATAGGGTCTCTAACTTTTTTTGCCTATCATGGCCTCCAACCAAGATCCTCCTATCTCTACCTTCCAAGTAGCAAGCTTTTTCTTTAACAGGACATTGTTTAAACTACTAAAATTGTAGACTGGCTGTCACAAATAGGCAGCAGCTAAGAGCTGAGTGGTCTTCAGTTCCCAGACACATGATGAGCTGAATGAGATGCCATCCCATGCCCAATTCACTGACCCTGGAAAAGTCCCAGCCCCTCTCTAGATAGGTGGTTCTCCATCTATGCAAAACCAAGGCACAGGCTCTCCTGGACCCAGCTATTCCCCAAATGAAGGAGCCAAGAGAAGACCCTTTGTTTAGATTTACTTCACTCTGGTGAAGCCCTGTCCCCAAAGTCCTAGAATTTAAGATTCCAAAGAGAGCTCATCTGCACCACCACACAAGAAGAACTGGACTCCTTGTTTTCCCTCAAAACTATCCACGTTTCGTTACATCTTTATCCCTCTCCAAGGGTCAGAGCCCAGGCAGGGGTCATTCCTCCAGGCTCTGCTGGGAATGAAGGTTATGCACACAGAAGGAAGAGCATCTCCCCCAGTATTCTAGAAGGGCAAAGATGGGATTCTGGATTCTCTGCCTTTTGACCCCACACTTCACTATTCAGAGTACAGTGAAAATGACAGTTCCCTTCTTCTTTCTCACTGACCAAGCTTGACACCTGCTTTCCAACATTTAGAATAAATTTCTTTGGGATTTTAAGCCCTTTTGAGGTTCAAAAATGTTTTCCAACAACTAGCTACATTTCTGGTAGGGTTGCTTACCACCTTTGACCTCCAATCATTTCACGATATTGAGGAAATTTATATCTTAGACTCCTTGTGACAACCAGCCGACACAGAGTGCTACTAGGAAGTGGTGACAAAGGGTATCAGGGATAAGAGAAGAACCTCAAAAGCAGTGAGATGTCACCAAAGACAACACTTTCCTGCTTCCAGCTTTGCCAAAAGCCAGGCCTGTTTCCGTCTTTCCACCTGTTCTGAGACCTTGACCTCCAAAGACTTCCTGGTCTGTTCCAGGCTTCCTTCCCCTTCCTTCCAATGGTTGGTCCCGGATGCAATTGTTCCAGCTGCAGGAGAGCCCTGAAGACATCTCCTAGGAGGTGGCTTCATGTCACAGGGACTCAGTTCACTGATTTTACAGCAGCCCAACACTAACATCTTTCCATCTCAAAGCCTGTTCTCATTGGGCATCTCTGTGACAACAACTGCAAAATCCTGATTCCCTACTCTAGGTCCTATCGCCTCAGCCTCAGAGCCAGCCCTAAATGCCCTTCAGAGACTGCAAACCTCCAGGAAAAATTAAATCCTCGCCAAACACCCTTTAATTTTATCCACTTGCCTTAATGAAGGTTCCGGTATTAATGACCTCGGAGGCTTCTTGTCTGACAGTTCTGCTAGTAACTAAACCCTGTGTTATTTTTCCCCCCTGCAGCTTGAAATCTCAAGCGTCGCCTCTAATCTTATTTTCTATTTCTGGGCTATATTGCATTAGCACCTTTTTATTTCTCCTGGCATGTTTGACAGTGAGTTCAGGCTAGTGAGAATCATCTCTTTGTGCTGGCAAGTGGGGACTGCATGGGTTGTTTTAGAATAATGACTTATAGTTAAAATTACCCCTAGGATGTCATAATTACATGGCGGCAGCTTTCCTCCTTGACAAGGTGAAGAGGCAGAGCTCAGGTGGTCTGTGGGAAGTTGCTGAAGGTAAAAAAGAGAGGGATAAACAGATGTGTGGCCAAAGCCCCCCAGGAGGCTTAAGGACTGGGAACAGAGGCCTCAGCTGATGACATGCTGTGATCAGGCAGGAAGACTCCCTTCACCTCATCAGCTCACCCCCCGACATGCACACAGGTATATCCCCTTGGAAAGAGAAGAACCATTGCACTAGCCTCACCACAGGTGGCAAGATTTTCAGTATCCCTCCAACTCCCAAACTATGAATATCATGCTCTCTGGGATTCACTGCAGTGTATGAAATTCACAAATGAAACTTCCCTTTGGCCTAACTCATTAAACAAAAGGTCTCTGCTAAAAGGCAAACATTATGTGGGAGGGGCCCCAGCATTACCATTAATACTGTGAGCTGGGTTAATTTGTGGGTGCTCTGTTGCAATTTGTTTTAGCTTTGCTTTTAGCAGTAAAATAAACATTCTCTACCATGAACCGTGTCGTAGATAACCGTGGGTATATTGTGCTATGGGTAGAATTCTGCCCACTCCTTCCACTCTGCCCCACCCACAGGTATTTCCAATATGGAAGTGTGCCCTTGCTCTGTCTGACAGCTAGTACTCTGTCTAAACTTCTGGCAGGGGCCTGACTGGTAGAGCTGTGGAATTAGGAGCTTCGATATCCAGAGTCAGGGGAAAAACAAAGGTTTAAAATGCTGATTCCTGTGAAGGTAGGAGGTCAGAAGGAACACCCTGCCTCCAGTCGGGACGATGAGGGTACTGGTCCAATAAGCACACCCAAAGGAGGGGCAAGTCACACCAAGACACCTAGATAGCTAAGAGGATTTGAACCTGAGCTTGGAGTCAGACCTAGGGTCTAATCCCAGCTCCATCACTACCACTTGTTTGTCCTGGGGCAGATTACTTTTCTTTAACACAGTTTTCTCATTTCTAAAATGGGAACAATAACATGACCTAACTTAAAGTTTTTGAAAGAACTGAATTTTAGTGCTTAGAACAGTGAGTGGAAAGGGTCTTGCCCTGAATAGGCAAAGGCAATTAATGTTGTTAGTTTCAGGTCTCTATTGTGGTTAGGACCCCTCTCATCTCCACTTCCCCCACCCCCATACCTCCTTCCCACCATGTTGGTACTTATTCTTTTCCTTCAGAAGATTTTAGAATGCCACATTCAGCCCTGGGGAAGAAGGTCAGGGAACTATTCCAAGGAGGCATGGAAGCCACAGTGCAGGTGTGACTGGGGTGCTGGGGAGGGGCCTCAGCCTGTACGATTTATCAGGAAGGTGAATAGGAATCTAGCAGGATTCCAGGAAGTGAGATAAGGAGGGAGTATGTGGGAAACTTTTTAAACACACCTTCTAATCTGTGTAATTACTGCCCTGGGCCAAGGCACAAAGGGGGAAGAACCTTAGAGACCATCTTCTCTTTGTTTTCCTCTCTGTCTGAGAGACTGGAGACCTCCCCAAGGCTTTTGAAACAAAATTACATTTTTTCCTAAGGCAGGACAGACTCAGCCTTCAGGGAGGCAGATGCCTCACTACCTCCCAGGACTGCAATTGAGGCTCCAACAGAATCAACTGTGCAATAGGCCCTTTTGGCAAATGACACTAATTAAGACAGGGATTATTGGAAAAGCAAATCTACTTCAGCTCCTTGGTTAAAACCTTGAATGTTCCCCCAGTGACCCTGTACCTGCACATGGGCTTTGGCAGCTGCTTGGCTGTGGCAGATGTCTGCTGAATGAGGCACCTTGTAGGATCCCTTGCCCCCATGGGAAGTGTGTAACTTCAGCTAATCTGTCACCTTGAGGGCCTGACTCAGGTTCCACCTGTCCTCTTATCATGGCAAAGCAATTGGAATCAGCCCCCAGGAGTGCAAGAGGTTGTGTGATCCCATGCAAGGAGGCAGAAAACAGGAATGTAAGGCTAGCTTTTCTTCTCCAAGTTCAGCTTTGTCCTCTGTGACAATGATACTGCCCCACCCAATTTACACTCTTGTAACAGGGAAGAATTATGGTAAGAGACACTAAAGAGACTTTAAGCCCAAAGTATGATGCACATGTGATTACTAGGCTGGTTAGTGGGACACAGGAGGAGGGGAACATCCACCAAGTGACACTGTCAGGCAGTAGAACTGGGTGAGTGAGTGTGAGTCCCCATCTGACAAGTCGGTCAGGGTCACACTGAATTTCTTTAGCAACAGCATGGTACTAGAGAAAGTGCCAGATCAGTCCCCTCAGCCCTTCTTTTTATTTATTTATTTATTTTCAAATTTTTTAGTTCACACATAAAAATTATACCTATTTATAGGATAGCATGTCTTGACACTTGTGTACCTTGTATGATGTTGCAATCAGGCTAAGCAGAGCTATCTCTTCAAACATTTATCATTTCTTTGTGATAAAAACATTCAAAATCCCTTCTTCTAGCTTTTTAAAAAAATATAATACATCATCATTATTTGTAGACACGCTACTGTGTGATAGCACTCTTATGTTACAGCAGGTTGACCAGCATTTCCCCATTCCTCTCTTCCCTCACTCTTCCCAGCCTTTGGTAGCCACCATTCTATTCTCAACTTCTATGAAGTGAACTCTTTTAGATCTTACATGTGACTAAGGTCATTTGGTGCTTGTCTTTCTGTGCCTGTCTTATTTCATGAAACACAATAACCATGAGTATGGCTTTCCCATAGAGACTGTCCTAAGCCCGCCCCTTCTGTGATGGGAACTCTATCTTCCTTCCCCAGGTGGGCACGGAAGTCCCTCTGGGTCACCAATGTCCTGTCAGTTTTCTTTCTCATGTGTAGATGTCTTGTCTCGTGCACAGTAGGATCTTTGGGGGTGTCCGCTGCACACCAGGCACTTATTTGTGTATGAGGGCTTTTGTGGCTCCTAGCCCATGGCCTGGTACATACAATAGGCTACAATGCAGTTTTTGCCCAATTGCTCGAGCTGTGTTCTCCCTCAATGCCTCAATTTCTGACTTCTTTACTTCCTGTGATTGCTTCTGTCTGACTCCCTGACTTCAGAAGTTTGCAGAGACCTCTAACCCTATCTGCTTCCCAGGTTGCCTCTGCTCCATCCGCACAAAGGCTAGACTAGGGGAGAGAGCAAGGCCCCACAAACAGATGCACAGGTCCTCTTCTGGTTAAATGAAATAATATCTTTCTCCAACCATCTACAGCCACCAGAGAAAGAACCAGGACAAAGCTTTGCAGTATTTACAGTTGAGAAGGCTGTCATAAAAAGATGTTCCCTCAGTCACCAAAACTGGGGTCACCATTCTCGGTGTCATTAGCTGTTACTATCTTTTATCATTCTGGGCCTTACCTTCTTCTGTAAATAGAAGGACCTGGACCAGGTCACACACACACACACACACACACACACACACACACACACACCCCTCTAAGTTTCCATAGGAGATAGTAGCACAGCTAGGAATGAAACAAAAGAGGGTTAACACCAGAAATTGACCCTTCACATTGGGGCTTCAGTTTTGCAGAACTCTCCATTCCTGTTTCCTCCTAACCACCCACAAGAGCAGCATTGGTGGTGGTAGTGGTGAAGGTGTGGCTACAGCTGAACCATTGGCACTGAGCTCTCTGAGCCATGGTGCTGGAAAGAGTGCTGCACTTGTCTTGTGCAGCAGAAGGACCAGACCAACGGATGTTTCCCATGCTGCTTTACATACACCCTTCATTGTTTGCTGATTACACCTTGAGAAAGCTTTTAAACTTTAAAAAATCTATGGATTATAATGATGTGCTGAGAGATCATCTCTGCCATTTTTGCAATATCATTTTGCTGTTTATACACAGGCCAAAAAAAGAAGATTATGCATGAGGCTTTGTCTATGCACTGTTCTCTTGCTTTTTATGTTTCTCAAATAAATTCAATGTTATTCTGAAAAAAGAAGTTAATCCCTTTTAGGGTTAGCAGCTAGTGTTCGAATCCTGGAGTTTCTTCTTTCAAACTGTATAGTGTGGGATAGCTAATAATTGCCCTGGGACTGGATGTGGTGGTGCATTCCTGTAACCTCAGCTACACAGGGAGGCAGAGATAGGATGTTCGCTGTCCAAGGTTACTCCAGCAAAAAGCATGAGACTCTATCTGAAAGATAACCATAGCTTAAGTAGTGAAACACTTGTCTAGCAAGTGCAAGGCACTGAGTTCAAAACCAGTATCATAAAAATGTAATAATTGTCCTGATCCTCAGTTTGCTCATTTCTAATACAGATGGAGGACACTTATACCTGTCAAATGTGATCATGGCAAAGACTAGTGTTGCACTTGGCTGCTGGCATATTGTAAGTACTAAGTAAGTGGTAGTTTAGGGATTAAAAGTAGGAGCCAGAATTGCATATAGAAGTGGAATCAGAGTCACCCTAAATTTCACCCTGCTTCTGAGATCCAGGTCATTTTTTTTAAGTGGAAGAAATCTTAGAAATTACCCTTCGGGATCTGAAATTATGAAGAATGACATATTGGGGTCCTATGTCAGCTAGGCTATCTCCAAATATGATGTCCCGAGATTTCTCAGGGTTGGCTTCATCCAAGAATACAAATTCTCACCCCTTTCTTTTAAAAGCAGGCCCTACCCACTTCCTTTCCCCAGCTCTCTGTACCATGCTGCCTCTCAGGCACCAGCTCCAGGTCGCTGCCCCCTGCTCTGGGAGAACACAGTCAGTTTCCTTACCATCTTAAAGCTGATCCATGCCACTCACTTGAGATGGCAATTTCTTTTCTGTTGTTCTGTTGAATACATTTTTAAAGAAGATTCCCTTGGCTGCCACTGCCTCGCTTTTCTTTGTGGTTAGATGCAACAACTAGAATCTTGCATGTCCTTACAAGTCAATTTTCCTTTAATGATGATTTTACCTGCTCTGAAGCTTATCAGAAGAAGGGTTCACGCATTCGGGGTCTCGGCTTGACGCTTTCAGTGGGCTGAGGCAGCTGTTCTATAGGCAGTTGCACCTGTTTTGAATGTCATCAATGTAATGCTAATATGCAAAGCAATTTGTGATGCAGGAAACTGGAACCAACAGTGAAAGAAACTGCATTTGGGATTATAAATCATGTCCCCATCAGCTCTGGAGCTGTCTTTGGGATTCAGCTTCCTCAGTTCTGCAGGCAATGGGACCCTGCAGAACTCTGTTCTCTGGGAAAAATATCCAGAGGAACATTGTTAAGTCTGGGCAAGAAGGAATTAGACAGGGTTAAAGTGGAATAGAGGCCATAGGTGGAGGGAAGGAGGGAAGAACAGAGGGTATGTATTAAACAAAAGGCCCCAGAGAAACTTGCATAGATCTATAGCATAGCTGACAGCATTTGCACAAGTTTGAAGGGATGTACTACATCTTACCAAGAGGGGCTATACTAGGACTCATCTGAAACTGAAGTCTACAATCCTCTCCCTCTTCAAAGTATTAGTTTTGTTGTTATTGTTTTGTTGCTTGTTGCTTGTTTTTCAGTGCTGGGGGCAGAACCCAGGGCCTTATGCTTGCTAGGGCAAGCTCTACTACTGAGCCATACCCCAGCTCTAAAGCGTTGCTTTTGTCACTTTGGATTAACCTGCTTCCATTAGCAAAATATGAGATGTAAAATTCAAGGTGCAGAAAAGAATGGTGAGAGCCAGGCAAGACAGGGATGCCTCGGTTGCAACATCTGTAAATGGATCCAAGCTAATGAGGAGCCAGGCTGGGAGAGTTGCTCTCTAATAAGAGCTTTCTGTTTATTGAAGCTGAACTTACCTCCTCCCTTCTTCTTAAAATAAATATGGCTGGATACAGCATAAAATAATCCATAATCACGAGGACTGGCTCTAAAGACAATCACTGAAACTGCATGTTCACCATAATTCAAGATAAATTGGGAAGTAGGTTGGAATGCTTTCGGCCAAGGCAGAGAGTTCACACTGGGTTTGCCAGTGCAAGGCATCAGTTCTGTGGGATAATCAAGGCTGGGCACCTGCTGCATGCCAAGCATCAGCAAATCCTGCCCACACAGGTATTATTTAGCCATAAAAAGCTAAATGAAAAAGGGGGTAAATTTAACTAAGATATATTTATAAGCACTTTTGTACATGTCACAATAATATGTTAATAAAAATAATTTTTTAAAAAGCTAAATGAAAACATGGATGACATATCACCAATATAAGATCTTAGTGCCCAGAGTGCTATAGGATTTGAAGGCAAGGAGAACTTATTATGGTATGGGAACAGAGAAGGACTTGATCTGGTACATCAGGAATTGGAGTGGAAGAAGAGGGCATTCTGGCAGAAAGAGTGACATGAACAAGTGTGGTAACGAGAATGAATGACATCACAGAGGAGGGAGCAGAGGGAAGGCAGTATGTAGTGTGGGGAGAGGCAAAGACCTTGGGTATAGGGGAGTAATCAGAAACTGGCTACCAAATCTATGATGGTGTCAGCACAAAACACAAAATTCAGAAACCCTAAACCTTTAGTCTCATTCCTGTGTGAATGAGACACAAGGAATGGAGAGGAAGGAAGGGAACCCACCCAAACCTACAGGGTCTGTTCTCCAAGCTGCAAACATCTATTTAAATCAACACTAGAGGGGGTTAGCTGCCAGCATGTGAACCCACAGGTGTCTGGGGTAGGGTAGTCCCAGCGCTGTGCACTCATGTGGGACTCACACGAGTGTTTGGTGACAGCTGAGTCTCTTCTGTCATGAGAACAGTGATTAGAATCACCCAGATAGTCAGGGTGGTGTGAATGTTTCCCAGTCTTTCTCCTAGTATCACTGTTTCAAAGCGGCAACAGAATTCTAGTCCCTCTGGATTTCTTGGGGAGAAAATATAGCTATTTACTTATTGGCTTTATTAAAAATGCACCCATTATCTGAATGCCTCTAGGCAATAGCACAAAAATGTATTTTTAAAAAGATGAGAATTCAATTAGGCAGAGATGCATATGCACCTCCAGCAAGTGGGCCAATGGAGTGGTCCCCAGCAGGATGGATGGGAGCTTAGATGTGAAATGCCCTTTCCTGTGGGTCAGGTCATCAGGCTCCCTGAAACCAGGAGGGGAAGAGCTAGGGAGATGTAAGCGACTATCACCTGGTTTCCCTCCTTCCTGCTCTGTCCCATTCCAGCCCAGGGCTTCTACAATGACACACAGATGGGCTTTGACTCTGTGATGGGCCAGAAAGGGTACAAGATTTCAGGGAGCTAAGGTAGAAACATCCAGGTAGGGGTTTAGAAGCACTGTTAATGGGCTGCCCTCTGTGCTATTTCAGCTTCATGCTCAGCAGCGATCTGAAACGTTTTGTGGTTATACAGTAACTATTCCTACATGTCTTGTGAAGTAGGCAGTGATCTTTCTAAAACCCAAATCTGATGATGTCACTTTCTACTAAGAATATCTGTGGGTCCCCAGTGCTTTACGGCCCAGATTCCCCACTAACATGGCATATGTTTGAGGTTGGAAATTGGGCTAACTCCCCTCACCCTCCACCCCGTTCCCACTATAGTCACAGACAAGTAATCTCTAGGTGCCCATGCTGTTATGAACTAGTCTACAACTCCAGGTCTTTGCAAATATGTCTTGTATTTGGAATATCTAGAATATCAACATCAAACATCATGTCTTCTGCATCTGGATAATTGCTGTTCACCTGCCAAGTCACAGAGCCTCTGCTTACTCCTGGAAGACTTGTCTGGTATTGCATTCTGGGACAAGTGCTCTTTCCCACATTCTGAAGAGCTTGAACACACACTGTTTTCAACCCTTTACTGACATGAATGTCTCTCTGGTCAGATGTGTGTCACTCAGAGAGAGGGCCTTGTCATTCAGTCCAAGATTCTCCATGCCTAGTAGGACAGCATTTGAGCAAAAGCAGAAGCTGGTCTCTAAGACCTGCCTCCCAATCTTGAATTCTTAAAACCTTGGGCTCTCTTCTTCTGCAAAATGAAATTTACAATAATATTTGTTTTATTTTAAAAAGTAAGGATTATGAGGATAAAGTAAGACAGTACACAGAGACAGCCCAGCTCAATGTCTTATGGCAGGTACATGACCATTGTTGACCAAACAGAGAGAACAGGGACATAAGAGATGTTGTTGACTTTTTCCAAAGAAACTAAGATCAGAGAAGAGAACTTGCATGGCCCAAAGTGACCAAATAGGTAAGGAATTGTGGAACTGGCATTCATACCCAGGCCTGTTGGCTGCACAGTACTCTGGTCTTCTGTGCCTACACAGACCAGGGCTCTGGAAAGAAGAGACACACCACTCTCTGGCTGGTCTCCACTCAGCTCCACAAACCCAAGGCAAACTGACTTCCTTTACAGAAAAATGTACACTGAAGAATTTGGGGAACTTTCTTCACCCTGATCATCTAGGACAATAATTCCAAAAAGAGTGTGTTGTCTGCTAGAGACATATTATTTCTTATCTAGGAAACAAAACAGTGTTCTGGAAACAGTGAGTAATGGACTGCAAGTCAGCACCTACCCAGTGAAATAGCATTATCCAACCATTTCTTTCCTAACTCTCTCTTTCCTCCACTTAAAATAAGGGTTTTGGAATATGTCGTCTCTTTGCCCCACCCACCTCTAAATCTCTTTGACACATGTGTGAAATAAAACAGTGAATGCATCCCAAAACTAAAACTGGGCTTGAGTGTCCCACTCTTTTGGAAAACACATCTTCTGCTTCTCTCCTTGGGTATGGTTAATCAAGAGCTCCCAGTGAATTACCACTCTCCATCTGGGTGGGGTCATGGAGGTGCAGTGAGCCACAGGGAGAACACACTTGTGCCAAACAAAGGTGGTCCAAGCCTCCCCTAGCTTTATCACTCTTCTGAGGAGCAGGAAGCAGGTGCAAGAGGCACATGCATCTCGCCAGCACCCTACTCAGAAGCAGCCCCTCTGCCCCATAAGTCCAGTAAGGGGTTTATCCTGGAGGGGGAAACTCAGGGGAGAACTGACACTCTCCCATCAGCTGCACAAGAGACTGACTGGGCTATGAGCCAGTCACTGCTACTAAGAGACCATTGTCCATGGGGATAGCAGCTGTGTTTGCATTAACTGTCTGGGGTGACCTGCCCTCCCCAGAGGCTTTAGCACACACTCAGCCCCATGGTGCAGCTCAGAGAGGGCTTCGCTTTCAAGGAAAGGAGCATGTTTACCATGGATGTGATCATGCATCTGGGAGACTGAGACTTGCCTGGCTTTGCTGCAGCTGTGTAAATGGCTGTCATAAACTTTTCTAGGTCAGGACAGGATCACTGAGAGCTGTTAGGTAACCCTCCCAACTTATTGCATGGTCAGAGTTAGGAAGCAATCAGAGAGAAGTCATCTTCACCAAAATCTAACTTTTATTTACCTGAGAGAAAGTCCTGGGTATTGGCACCATCTTAGCAGCTGGGCTCAGAGGATGCTCTGTCTTCTTTGTCTAACATCATGGCATTGGCACTTATTCACAGTAGCACCTATCTCAGAGGGCTACTGTGAGATGAAATGAATTAATACCTGCAAAGCCTTTGAAACAGTGACTAGCACTTAGTAAGCTGTATACAAGAATTAGTTGTTATTTTCATTCATTCCACCTAATAAAGCAATTATGTAGCACCTACTGAATGTCAGGAATGCCCTGCCACTGAAGATCTAACAGTGGGTAGGACACCTGCTTGCTCCCTGCGCATGAGGTGCTTAGACTCTGGGAAGAAGCCACTAATGTTCTGGGGACCTTCCTTAGGGTGTAGAGATTTGTCCTGAGGGGATAGTTGTCCCTCAACCCCTGTCACTTTCCAAGGCCACAGATGGGAAGCCAGTGGGAACCAATCTGCTCTGCTGTGAGGCCAGGGGCGGTCCCTCCCTCTGTGCCTGCACTTGGGCTCTCTGAGGCTCCCGATGACAAGGCTGCTCACTTAGACTAAAAGTCTGTCCACTACATTTCAACCTCATATATGTCTACTGGAAAACTACCTTTGTCAGGGCCCCAGACTCCATTTCCCAGCAGAGCCATTAGAATTAACCCCAATCCAGCCCTTTCTTCAAGTGTCCTTTGTCTGTAATAAAATTACACAGATAAATGATCCCATGATCAAGACCACTCAAGTTTCTGTATCCCGTAAGACCTTACTGTTAGGTGGTTACCTGATGGGAAATAGCTGGTCTCCTTCCAGCAGTTAAAAACATCTCACCTGGTCTCCTTTTCATCAGCCATGAAGAACAGTCATTCAGCACTCTCCACTGTAGACCTGGTGTGCAACTCTGAAATACCAAGCACATGTTGCCTCAAGAAAGTTCAGGCTTCCTCCCGGGAAATGGTTTTAATTGACTCATCATTCAACACGTATTGAGTGCATAGTATATGCTAGGCACTGGTGGTAAAAAATAACAGAAGACCTCTCTTCATTTAAGAAGCTCACAGTCCTGCAGGGAAGACAAATGGAAGTATCTTACCATGAAGTTGGATGAGTTTGATAATAGAAATATGCACCCAGTGGCTCCTTACTGCAGGGTAATTTGTTTAAAATGTTATTCCATTGCTGACAGGCTTTTCATTCTCAGCAATTGCTACTCCCCCCTTCTCATTTATTCTCTGACAATTCCCTGGGTATACTAGGTTGATTAATTCCTCCATATGTCATGCCCTTCCCTCTTGTCCATATGGCAAACTCCTATTCATGCTTTAAAGCCCTTGTCAAATTCTACCAACCTTTGTACTCATTCCCTTTACTATTTCCCTGATTTTTCATACTTCTACTTTTATACATATTATAGTCTAAAGGTTACTTGCGTATCTATATCCTTTACTAAATCATGTATTCTTTATGTCCAAATACAGTGCCTAACCTGTACTAGGTAGCTAGGTATTCTTAAATGTCCATTGAACTGAATTGTAAGATGCAGCAGTGATGCTACTGTGACCACCACCAATATCTACTGTTTTTGAAAAAGTTTATGAGTCAGCCATTATAAGTACTTCACATACATTTCCTGAAAACAACTTTGAAAGCAGGAAGTATACATTACTTCTCTAGTAACTGGTACCTGCCACAAAGGATGAATTGAATGAATTATTCCTTTCCCTCATCTATATGCATGTGTCCTCTATGTGTGTTTCTGTCTCTGTCCCTCTCAGTTTCTATCTCTGTCTCTCTGTTTCTCTGTCTGTCTCTACCTCTGACTCTGTTTCTCTCCCTCTCTCTCTGTCTTTCACACATGCAAACACAGACACCACATACACACACACACACACATAATCTTATAAACCATCATAGAACCTCCTGTTCTACTTTTAGAAATTGATATTCTGACTTAGATATCACATTTCTGTATTTCCACAGTACCCTGCATACATCCATATAAGTGCTTATCGACCTAGTATAACTATTGATTTGATTGTTTCCTTCTTTAGACTATAAATTTCTTGAATCAGATGTGCCTCACCAATTTTTTATCCACGTAACTATCATGGTGCCTAGAAAGCAGTACGTGTTCAACGAGCATCTGTGGTAAACGGAAGACAGAAGGGCCAGATGCCGTAATCCCAGATACTCAAGAGGCAAAAGTATGGGGATTACAGTCCAAACCCAGCCTGAGAAAAAGTGTGAGGCTCTATCTGAAAACAAACTAAAGTAAAAAGGACTGGAACATGGCTCAAGTAGCAAAGCACTTGCCAAAAGCAAGCTCTGAGTTCAAACTCCAGTACAAGAAAAAAATAAAAGAAGGATGGTGAAGGGAAGAAAGGAGAAGAAAGCAATACCTGCTCTGGACCATGTAGGTTATTTAGATAGAAAGTATCCTCATGAAATCCAAATTCTCTTCAGCCAGGCAAAGAAAAAAGCATCAAGATCCACGAGACTGCTGTCATCTTTAGAATTACTGAATTAACCAATCACTTGCTCTATGTCAAAAATATTCACTTTACATAGGGAAAGCTACAGAATGTTGGTAAAATAAGTGGAATTCATGTTCTTAATTGACCTTAGACAGACAACTTTTTTTTTCTAGCCTGTCTTTGCTTTAACTCTTGGACCCAACACTGCCCAAATATGTCCCTCTGGCCTCTTGTGTGCTCTGTATCACCAAGCAAACCTGGGCAAGACCAATGGAATTGCGATGTTAATGCATCTCTTGCTACAAGTTCTGTGCCAGGTACTCTGCCAAGCCCTGGTGAGCCAGAGCCCTACCCTCTAAGAGCTTGGAGTTTTAGAACAAGCAATTGCACCTCTGTCTTCAGGCACCCTACAACTCAATCCATCCAACATCAGCACAGCTACGGTGGTAACATGCATCTGTGTGCTCAAGTAGCCAAATAAGCTTTAACCTCACGTAAAGAACAAAAAGAGAGAAAGCATAAACAGTTGAAACTGGTTTCTGACTTTAGCTTATGAGTTAGAGTGACTTTGGGGGAAACACAAAGTTAGAACCATAGACCAATCTCCTTAATGAACATTGATGCAAAAATACTCAATAATAAAAAAAGTTAATGTGAAATGTGTCCACATTATTTTTTTTCTGCATCATATTTAGTAATCACTTTCTGTATATAAATGCCTTTATCTGAGTTACAGCTGGTCTTCTGCAGATCCCATAACAGAAGGGCACCACTTGACAAAACTCACCCTTCACCTAAGATGGAGGGACTTGATTGTGCTCAGAATTCCCCATGGATGAGGCCATCTATCCTCCCTGGATCTCTTTCCTCATCTTATACACTAATCGGCATAGTGTAATGGGTGCATCACTGTCCTCCTAGTTCCCCACTTCCTGTGAGACAATGGCTCAAGGTCATTCTACTCACTAAAGAGTCATTCCCTGGCTTTCAGCTGGTAATAGTTCAGTAGGATTATCCAGGTTCCCAGCAAGCTGAGAAGGAACTCTAGCTCCTTTTGGGTAGGAGTAAGCACTTCCCCCAATCAGAGCTCACTGTTCCCTTTCTCCTCCACCCTGTGACTTCCCACACACCTGTGGCTCCACGCAAGTGTTAGGTTGTCACACTGTACCTTGATGCTCAAAGCATCCCCAACCCACCAGGGCTCCTCAGACAGCGGGAAAGGCGATCATAACCTGTAATTTCTCATCTCGGTTAGCAGGTGACAGGCTCCCATAACATGGCATCCATATGGCGTCACCCCTTCTGTTGAGCACAATTTTAGGGCAAGATTCATACCACTTCTCTCTGTGCTCAAAATAGATGCCCAAAATTGGGATAGAATTTACATAAGTTGGCTGAAGAGACTGTGTTCAATTAAAAAGCTTTTGTTGCCAAGGAATTTTTTTAGTTGATACATATGCTCCTTTATTGCAGTCCTATGGGGGGAAAGATTTTGGTTTTCTCTCTCTCTCTCTCTCTCTCTCTCTCTCTCTCTCTCTCTCTCTCTCCCTCCCTCCCTCCCTCCTTCCCTCCCTACCCCTCCTGTCTCTCTCTCTCTCTCTCTCTCTCTCTCTCTCATCTTTCTTCCTTCCTCTCTCCTGCCTTCCCTTAATAAATAACAAGGAAAGTAAGTCTCTACCCTGAAGGCTAAGCATTATTGAAGAAGCAACCCATATGAAAGTAACAGGGACCATGACCCGCGAGGAATGGAAGCCAATGGTGCCCTCTTGCCTAGCCTGGGGCAGAGAAAGCCAAAAAGCATTTCTCTCTGTGTATTCTAGGCTCTGCCCCAGAAAGAATGGGTCGTTTCACTTCACAGTCACTACAAATTCAATGGGATGTGTTTCCAATTGCACTGATGCTGAAGCATGCATTTAAAAATATAGAACATGTGTTTTTTCAATCAGGAGATACTACCATTCTTGAGGAAAATATTTGGGAAACAGAAAAACATAAAAGAAAGAAAAATTCACTGGTAACATTACCATCCAGAGAACTCTTAACATCTCAGAGCATCTCTTTCCAGTCTTTACTATAATTGTGTATATTCACACAAATTTGGGATTATAACACATAAATACTCTTACACGTTGGCATTTTTGTTTCATATTGTGTCATAATTTTCTGAGCATTTTTCTATACAGAGTACATTTCAGGAATATCATGTTTAGTGGCTCTGCTGTAAGGTATTTAACTATTTTCATAGTTTGGATATTTATGTTATTTCCAAGTTTGTTGCTCTCCCTATTTAATATCACTGCAATTAACTGCCTTGATTTCTTCCATGCACCTCAAATTACTTCTCTGGGATAAATTTGCATGGGTTGTGATTTGAGGTGCACATTCCATAGTGAAGATAAGTTGCCCTGAGCTGTCTACATGCTTTGGGAATGGCTCATCTTATGATTAATGCATGCACTTCTTACAATGCCTGTTTAGCATCAGAAATGAAATCAGTGTTAAAGAACATAATTTGGTGGTTGAGTATTTTCCTATGGGAAGTTAAATAACCCTGTCTTGGGCATCTGTTATTTTTGCCTGTTCAGCATTCATTCCCCTTTCTTTCTGCCTACAAGTCTACACCTGTCCCCCTTCTCCATTCTTGTGGTGCAAGTGGGAGATTATGACCTTTGGATTCAGAAGTGACCAATCAGATTCATAGATAAGGACAGCCCTTGGACTTTTGTTATGATTACTAGAAAAGAGGGTCTCTCTTTCACCTGAGATATCTGAGCCTATGGGGGATATGGCCAGGGATGGTGGAAACCATCTCTTACTCCACATGGGAAGAGTCCACTTAAGAACTGAGTCAACATGGAAAGAAATCAGAGCTAAGAGATGGAGACAAATGGATTCCTGACAATATTTATAAACTCTGATTTACCTTACCTGAGGCTAGAAAATTGCCCTACAGAACTTATAGGTAATTGAGCCATGAAATCACCTTTATCACTTAAAATTGTGTAAACTAAATTTCCATTGGATATAACCCAAAATATCCAGCAAAGGCAGATCATCAAGCCTTGGGCTCTTTATACCAATGTCTATAGCAAATAAGCTACTAATAAACTATATCAGTATCTAATACCTCTTGTAAATAGAATTCTGTGCTAAAAGCTACCGATAAAACCCAGCAAGAACAGCTCTAAGCTTCTAGTAAGGTGATGGGGAAAGAACACAGAAAAACATGGACTGAATGTTGGTCCATGAGCGAGAAACCACCATATATTTCAAACGATGTCTTCCTGTAGTTTATGGTGGGATTTGATTTGAGTTTGAAACATTGATAGAATGTCCATAAGTAGAGACAGAAAGTGAGGGATAGCTTGCTAACTACCAGCATGAACAAAAGAGCAGAAGATAGAAAGCACTAATGGTAGGTAAGGGTAGCATGGAGACTCACAGGGAATCTTTGCCTCTCCCATGCAAAGTGTCAATAAGCCATTAACTGAAGAGAGGCCTAACCATCACCAGCAGTGCTATAATTATGGGATCATTATTATTTTGAATTACATCTTACAATGATGTAGTTCAACTATTGTCTCACCTACAGAACTAAAGGCTTCTTGATGCTAGGCATAGTCTTTACTCTGTACTCCAAGCTCTTGGCATAGTGCCCTGTATCATTTGATTGTTCCCCAAAAATTCATTGACCAAAAATAGCTTAAGGCTAATTGCAACATTGGACTGAACAAAATCTAACAGACACTGAGAGATAACACGCTCACCTAGTGTCTGTGCCTTTCCTTGGAAGTAGGGCAAGCAAGTGAGCACATTAGCTGTTGAAACCACTAAATGCTCTGCAGCTCTGATAACTGGCTTTTATTTTCCTAGACTGCATTCCTGACCAACCATGCAAGACCTAACAAGGCACCTTGCTTGTAAATTTGTAAATAAGAACTCAGAACCTACTCGGCAAATTGAATTAATAAACCACAGACTTAGTTCTTTTAGTCCCTTGAATTAGCCACACTTTTGCCTACCCCTTTCATGACCCTCTCAGATGTCCCTAACACAACCATTCTAATATCTGACTGAGTACAGAGCTGAGTGGTGGATTTTTTGAGCAAAATTCTATAGCGCTGAGTCCCCAAATTCTTCTGATCCTGAAAATCATCTGAGGTGCTTGGTAAATACACATACTTCCAAGTCTCTCTCTGATTTAGTAAGCTTGGATGGGGGCCCAGAAACCAGAGTTCTAAGCACACACCTGAAGTGATGTTTTGCATAAGTTTAGGAAGTCCTGCAATTCTACAGTTATCCTGGCTGGAACAAGTTAATTAACCATAATCATAAGCTACCATGTAGAAAAGTAGCTCCTTAAAGCAGAAAGAGCACGGTCAAAGAAATTAGCTATCTTAGACTCGAACATTTGCCAACTGGGTGACTTTGAACACATCACATAACCTCCTTGAACTTGTACTTCTGTCTTTGTAAAATAAGGAGGGCACAACTTGCCTCTTTCCCTCTGAGGAATCCATTTAGATGATCCATGTAAAAGTGTATCATCAATGGAAGGAATTTTCATTTTGCCATTTTGGCTGTGAACAAAAGCCATATGATGGCTGGTTTGATGGGGAGATTGGCCTTACAACAGTTCCCAGTGATTTGTAAATGTTAGCTCCACAAAACTACTCATTGCACAATTGTCCTATTTTGTGCCAACATACCAAAGCTAGAAGGTCATCTTAATAAATAATAATTAACATTTATTGAACACTTACTCTACAATAGGCATGATTATTCAGACCTATCAATTTAAACCTCACAACAACTCTATGAAATAAATACTGTTTTTATTGCCATTTTGTGGTTGGGGAAACTGAGTTAAATAGACATAATGAAATAACCTATACAAGGTACAATGGGGATATGGTTAAATAATCTAAGAGAGGTCACACAGCTATGAAAGAGCAGTTAGGCTTTGAACCCTGATAGACTGGCACCAGAGCCTCTACTTCTGACCCACAGAAATATATGATTTCTCAAGGTGATGAGAAGTCCCCATAATGATAGGCAAGAGCACCCAAGGTCTCTGGGTATTTATTCCAGTACTCTGTAATAACTGCAATAGGTGGTAGCTTCCACAGGGTAATATCCACATGCCTTACCCTATATGCTTCTTCACCATTATTACAGGACATTAGAGCAAAAATGTTAGCAAACATTACATCTTTGATGCCTCAAACCAGAGGCCCACATATCAAAGGGGTCTCACAGCCTCAAAGTGCTCTTGTGTTTGGAATGAGTGGTTACATTTAGGAAAGGCACACACTGGGTGCTTTGGCATTTGTCTACACCTGGCCATTTCCTAACTGTGTTACCTGCCTAGCTCCAAAGACACTTGAGTTTGCTTCTTTGATCTAATCCAACCCCTCTAAGAGGAAACAAAGAGCTCAAGCCAATGAAATGGATCACTCAAATTCAGAGAACATGAATGGCAGAGCCTTGAAGAGATCCCAGATTCTTTCCCCACTTTCAGATCTGGGATCTTGGAAGCCACAGTGAGGGGCACCATTGCAGAGTCCTAGCTGTCAAAAAAAAAAAAAATCCCAGGAAGCACAGCAAGAAAGAGAATGTGAGGACAGGGGTCAGAGAGTACTTCACAACCCCCTCCAAGTGGACTTTCCCTCTGCTCAGAGCCCAGAGAGCAAGCAGCACCCAGATGCTACAATGACACAGCTACCGAGTCACCATTGTTTATCACAGCACCTGGAAAATGGGAGTGTATGGGAAAGGCCCCCACCCTTCCAACGAGTCAAGAGAGGCCAAGCTGCCAGTGCCATTATAGTGTTTTAATTGAAGCCAGCAAAGAGGAATACTGGAAACAGATGCTTTCTCTTTGGCCCTAGGAAGAAAGGAATGGACGAGGAGAGCAGCACAAAGCCCCGCTGCCTGGGCTGCATTCAGGTTGCTGCGTTGGAGCGCCTTGTAGCTCTGGAGAACTTTTAATAGAAATCTGCAGAATGAAATGGGCTACAGCTGTTTGCCTTGATAAATATATTTTATGCTACATGTCTCAGCCGCCATCTGTTTGCTGATATGAGCACTTCTTCGTGGCAACTAAGGAGAAGTCATCAAAAGGCATAGCGGGAGACGGGTTTGGGAGCAGGTAGAGAGGGTGAGGAGGTTGAGGAGGGAAGGGCAGCAGAATTGTTTTCAGGCTGAAAGGGGCCAGGCTGGGGATAAAGAAGATGGGGGTAGGTGCAGAATAGGGAGCTGCACTGGGCAAGTCAGATAACTCACCAACCCGTGCACTCTTAAAGTGCTGTCTACATCTTCTGCTGTCCTCCTTGAGTCCTCAGTCTCTCTCCCTTCCACCTTCTTTGGCCTCTAAAGTTTAAGCCAACAGGATGACAGGAATTACAATGGTGCCAGCACTGTCCTGAGTGAGCATGCCCAGTGACCTCCAGCAGCTGCCACCTACATCAGTCCTTGCTAGAGATGGATCCCCCTTCTCCACACATGATTCCACTGCACCCTGAGCCCACCTTCCAACTCCTCTGATCTGGGGGAGTGCTCAAATGACAGGAAGAGGGGCAATGGCTAATGCCCCCATGGGTGATGCAGGGTTCTCAGACCAATGCAAATTGAACAGTAGTTTCCCAGCTTTCCTGCCAAGTCCTAGGACCCCACAGCTAACTACCCAGCCCTGTAAAGACTAGAGAGATTTTCCATGTGCTTAGAATGGATATAAGGGATGAAAGGTGGACCCAGTGCTCTGGTTTGAATGTGGTTTGAGTGTATCCCCTAAAAGTTCATGTGCTAGAAATTTTGTTCCCAATGGAGTAATGTTGAAGGGGGTGGAACCTCTAAGAGGTGGGGCTTAGTGGCAGGGAATTAGGCCATTGAGGGCAACACTTTCAGAAAAAATAAGTGGGTTTCTTGAAAGACCCCAGTTGGTCCCTGTGAAAGTTGATTGTTATGAAAACAACAAAATTGCCCCCTGAATTGCCCTGGCTTCCTGTCTTGCCATGTGGTCTCTCCCATTTGCACTCACTCCAACCATGATACCATCAAC
Source organism: Castor canadensis (assembly GCF_047511655.1). NCBI lineage: Eukaryota > Metazoa > Chordata > Mammalia > Rodentia > Castoridae > Castor > Castor canadensis. The sequence goes on from NC_133387.1 coordinate 170,142,885, forward strand.
CATATTGTGATATGGTCAGGAGGCCCTCACTAAATGGCAGTGCCATGTTCTTGGATCTCTAGAACTGTAAGCTAAATAAACCCCTTTCTCTTTACAAAGCATATAACCTCAAGTATTTTGTTATAGCAACAGAAAATGGACAAGACATCCATTCTGGGACTCTACAATATTTTCATGAAAGGCAACAGATTTGCTGGTTCTTGAACCACCATAGCAAGAGAACACAGGCCTGCCTTACAAAAAAACAAAAAACAGCATCCACAGGGAATGGCTCAGATGCTTGGAGATTTCTGCTTTCTGAGTGCAGAGCCTACGTGAATTTGTCTTCCTTCCTTCCTTAGGGAAAAATGTGAGAGGCCGGTATGACTCATCACTGTCCCGAGCAGCTCCTATTTCTGGCGTCTTATTGCATTACCTAGTTCTGTCTCCCACCTACCAGCTCTCCTGCCATACTCTGCCTAGAGATGGAGAAAGTGTGTGTCGATCCAGGATGCACCATGCAGGAGCAAACTGAACCTCTAACACGTCTCCCCGCTCCCTTCTTATTCCTCTGCTCCTACCTGAGCCATTGTGTCAGGGAGAGGGGAGGCCACCACTGCTCCTGCTGGCAACACAAGGCCCACAGAGTCATGGCTGGCTGCTCCCAGCACCACCTTCCTTGTCCTATCAGAGCTATCAGCTCTCAGAACAGCTGGGTGAGGCACAAGTTTTAATATTGGGGGGGGATGATTATTCCTGGCTATGAAAAACAAATAGGAAGTCCAGAAACATGCCTGAACAAAGTGACAAGGGGTGCAAACTTCCAGAGACATGTTAGAAACAAACTGGCCTGAGTACCCACTGCTCAGTGCTACCTCCTCCCAAGGACGTGGGCAGGGTGACTGCTGGTGACATGCTTTGCGATGCCCTGACAGAAGGCACTAAATCATTGTGTACTGAGTATTGTGATTTTGGGTCCAAGAAACCAAGTGCTTTGGACAAGCGTCAGAACTGCGAGCTGTTACTCAGAGCCAGAGCAAGCCGCCGGCTCCCTTGGAGAACCAGCCCCTGGTATTAATAAGTGTTTCCGTGGTACTTGATGTTTTGCAATTATCTTTGCTAACACGTCTGCCCTAGTAGAAGTAGCAGGCCAAATGTAAATCTTTCTGCCCTTCCTTCTGCCTGCCATCCCTTGAGGAAGGAATCCTGATCCCCTGTACACCCTGATAGGACATTACAGTAAGATCTACTCTGGAAAGGTCCCCATTCATTTGCTGGCTTCACATTCAACTCTTCTTCCACCCCTCTGTCCACATTTCAAGGCTGGCTCAAGACAAACTTCAACTATTTGTTTATCCACTTATTCACTCAGCAAACACATGTTAAGCACCAACTGTGTACCAAGCTCTGCTTTAGGCACCAAACTACAACAGTGAGTTAAAAATAAATGAAAATCCCCATCCTCATGGAACTCATATTCAATTAGGTGATGGATAAGCAGACAAATTTTATGTTAAAAACAACACTAAGACTGAGTAAGGGATAGAGAATAACTGGGAGGCTTGGGATTATGGATATAGTGGTCAGTCTAACAGCTCTGACTTGCATTGCTGTGACAAAATACCTGACATTAACAAGAGAAGCAGGGAAGGATTTATTTTGGCTTACAGTTTTGGAAGTTTCAATCCACAGTCCTTGGTTCCATTGATTCTGGGCCCATAGTGTGACAGAGCATCATGGGGATGGGATCATGTGGTGGAGGCTACTCACCTCAAGAAGATGGTCAGGACGCAGAGAGAGAGAGGGAGAGGACACCTGCACTAGCCAACTTTATCCTTTCTTTTTTACTCCATCTGGGTCCCCAGCCTATGGAATGCTGCCACCCACATTCAGGGCACATAATCCCCCTTTAGTTAATCCTCTCTGGGAATGCTCTCACAGACAAACCTAGAGGTGTGCGTCACTAATCTCCCAAGTGACGATTAAAAATCACAGGCATGTTAGGTGTCATAGGGAAAAGGAGGACCCTCAGCTCATGCAAAGAGCCTCAGGTGAGGTGGGAGCGGAGTGACTGTTGAGAACATGAAGAAGGCTGATTTGGATGGACTAGAGCCAGTGTGACAGTGGGAGTGTGTTGTCATGGTAATAATTCTGGTCAAGGAGGTATCAGGTGATGATCAGAAGGCCCTTTTTTTCCAGCTGCCCAGCCCAACCAAACCCCCACTTTCTTTACTCCTGAAATGGACCTGCCTAAAGTAGTTCATTAGATCTTGTCCAACACCTTTTTATAGCTCACCATTTCACACGCTTCACTTATTCTTTCTTTACCCAAAGCAGGTGAAGACTCTCCAGATTTCCTTCCAGATCTCTGTGACTTTTCTGAGCCCCACAGTCATTCCACTCATCCTCCCTCTCTGACATCCTAGCTTCTTTTCGTTGTCTCCTTGAAGCCAAATATATGGGTGAAACTTACCTCATCACTTATGTACCTGCAAATCTACCCAAGTCCTCAGTAGACCTGGCTTTTTTAGTTTCAGTTTCAGACAATGGTTCCAGTGTTCAAATTAATCTTAAGCAGTAATCCATCTTTTGAGAAGGCATTTATTCATTCAATGATCATAGATTTATTCATTTAACTTTTTTATGTTTAGTCTACTACATGCTAGACACTGTACTGGATGGTGGGGATAAAAAGGATGAACAAGACAGCAACAAGTCTAGTGGACAGATAAATAATAATAGGAGAAAGAAATCATAACATAAAAGTACAAATGAAGTGCCTTGAGAAGCAATCAATGTTTGATTCTTTCTGGAAAAGACAAGAAAGTCTTTACAATGGGAACTGACATTGCAGATGGGTATTGAAGGATGTGCAGAAGTTTACCAGAGAGATATGGGAGATCAATACACTACAAAAATGGTTCTCACCTAGGGGGAATTTGTCCCCAGGAGACATTTGGCAATGTCCAGAGATATTTTTTGATTCATGTGACTATGGGCAGGGAGCACTACTGGCCTTCAGTAGGTAGAGGTCAAAGATGGTCCTAAAATTTTCCAATGCCCAGAATAGTCCCCCAACAAAAGACTATCTGGTTCAATGTGTGTGTAGTTCCAAGGTCGAGAGATGCCATATTAGAAGTAAAGGGAACACTGTTTACAAAGGAATCTGTGTACACATGTCTGGCAGGTCTATAGAACAACAAAAATTCATGTGTGAAGCAGGAATATAGAGTAAAGGAAAGCAGAGGTAAGACATGGTTTCTGATTTGAGCCAGAAAGAGAAAGGTCCCATACAGCAACCCATCAATTTTTACTCCATAGACAACAAAGAGCCAATTAAAGAAAAGGCTCAGGAAGATGAAAATAACAACTGGCAATTACTAAGCCTCTGCTCTAGGCCAGGTGCTTTGCATTAGGAAGAGAGAGAGAGAGAAAAACTATTATGTCCACCTTATAGATTAGGAAACAGAAATCAAATCTCAGATAAGGGAAGCTGTTTGGCCGAGGTCAACCACAGGAATAATTACAACAAAGAATCTAGATTCAAGTGTAGATCTATCTAACTCCTGAGCTAGGCACTTTACTGAGTAGAACATACCCTTCCAGTCTGGCCTCCAGTGGGGCTGTGAGTTCACATTGGCTTCCACAGAGACCATTCTGCTGTGAACAGTGGCCAAAGTGGTCTGAACACAGCAAGTGCTGAATAAGAGCCTTCTGAAGGAAGGAGTTGCTATATGACACATAAATCCACCCTGGAATCAGATGGCATTGGTTCCATGCTTCCACATACTATAATATAGCATAGTCTGTGTCTCAAAAAGCAGGCTTTCATTTCTTCTAGGGAACAAGTGAGCATTTTCTGGTCTTTCCTTTTTCATCATTCCTTTTCTCTTCTCTGCTTTCCTTATTTCCCTTTCCCTTTTTCTTTCTTTCTTTGTATTCCTTCCTTCCTCTTTCTAACTCTCCTTTTGTCCTTTCTTCCCTCCTTCCTTCCTTTTCCTTTCTTCCTTCTTTCCTTCCCTTCTTCTTTTTCTTTCTTTCCCTTTATTTTTCCTTATTTCCTTGAATATGTTTGGCAAACTTTAATTTATCTATGAAACTGACTTCTTTTTCCCCTAAGCACATAACCAGACCGCATCCCTCAGCTCCTTTTGTAACCCTGGGACTGAACTCTGGCCAATGAAACCTTGGTGAGAGCAGAATGTTACCCTATCTGGGCCTGGCTCTCAAAAACCACCTCCATGATCTTCTTGCTCACTTTCCTATCTGGTGCCTGCAGAAAGAGGATGTGAAGGGCATCTAGTTTGGTAGAGAAACAGGACAGAAAGAACATAGGCCACTGGGCCCAGGAGAGCCACACCCAACCTATTACTTCTGCATTAGGCTTGGTGTGAATAACAAGCTTTTTTGGGGTTAAGCTACTGAAACTTAGAAATTGGCTTATTACAGAAGATAGATTTATTTGCCCAAGCTGATGCAGGCAGCATGGAGGAGAGGTCAAACACTTAGATTTGAACTCCCTGCATGCACAGAAAATTCAAACAAGTGTCTTCTTATGCAGAAGTTTCAAAACAGGCCATCATCTGGTATAGCATCCTCTTAAATGATCCATGATCTAGTATGTGATTTTATCAGGGAATTTGCCTCAAGATCCAAGCAGATGCTCACAGAATAAGCAAAAAGAAGGAGGAAGTGCCAAGGGGAAGCCTCCCAGTCAAGGCAGCCCATTGAACATTTGCCTCCCAGCCCCTCCTGATGTCTTCTGTTGATGTCTGATGGTTCATGTCCACGTGCAAGAGAAGCTGGCAAGCTGCATCTTTTGACTTGATATCTTTCCACCCAGGATAAAACCATGGTTTTGTTCATAAGGAAGAAGGCAAACTGGATATTGGCTGGGAAACTAGGAGTCTTTGTAAAAAGAAGGGAGGGTAGAGAGGTTTTGACTGGGAAGACACTACCCAGACTGGCTTTGTATTTGCCTGCTCTGCCTTTCTGTGCAGGGCCTGTTTCTGTGTTCAACAGTGTATGGGTTGCAGACATGGGTGCCTAACATGACCCTGCCCTGCAATAGGGTGGGAGTACCTCCACTTCAGCCTCCCAGTCTTAACTGTCTGTATGACACAGTGCCTCCCATTCACCCATTGTGTTCAGCCCAAACCCTACACACACTCTCTTTTCCCAAGAGCCTCCATCCCACTAAGGCAAAAAATCTTCCTCTCCCTCTTAGTATTCCTTCTAGCACAATCTCCACAATGCGGAGGCAGACAGGAGCCAACCTGTGGCAGCCTCAGTGTTCCAGGGCTCCTGGAAAGGAGCTGCATTGGCACTGTGAGCACTGGTTGCTTTTCCCTGTTTCACAGTTAACACCATAAAAACACACATTCTCCTACCCTCAGATAAGCCAATTTCTGTGGAGTTAACACTGCTCTCTCTGAGGCCTCTGCTACTTGGTGTTGCTAAATGCTGTTCCCTGTGGCACTCAGCACAGGCCTGCAGGGAGAAAATAACACAGAATTAACCTTGAACATAGGTGTGGGGGTGAACAAAATAGCTTTACCAAAATGAGAATAATAAAGGGCCAGTAATCACCCCCTTAACATCAGCTCTTTGGGGTGCCAGGTGGGGGAAAAACACTGTGCTGGATTTTCCCATTTGATAACAGGGCTTAGTGCTACAGATTAGTCCCTCTTCTTCCCACCTGCATGCTCAGGCAGTGCAAGCTAAGAAATGGAAATCAGCAGCCTTAGGTCTATCCCCCCAGTAACTAGGCTGAGGAGGGGATGGGTGGCCTATGCAGTCACACTGAGCAAAACTGGCTCCCACAGCCCTGCCCTCAGCAGCTAGATGCTGTGATTTTAGGAATAAACTTTACATACTTTGACATAATGCAGTGATTTCCCAGCAGATCAGACTACCTCTTTTCATTTTCTCCTACTTCTGTTTCATGAATTTGATTCTCTCCCATTGCTCTGATATAAAAACCATCTTGCTCACCTATCAAGAGGACTTTGGGACTCTAGGATACTGCTAAAAGATAGTATGCTTAAACATCACCAAGGAATCCTACTAAAGTATAGATCAGGATACATTAGGTATGGGGTAGATCTGAGATTCTGAACTCTAATTCCTCCGCCATGAACCGCAACACACCTGGTGTCTTCAGCAAATAAACTTTTATTAGGTTAAACAACAGAGGTACTTGGAGATATATTTGTTAAGAACAGAATTCTGAAGGCATTCCAGGACTGAGTGGAAGACTCTGTAACTTGCAGAATTGCTGATTCCTGCACTGCAAAAGGTCATGAGTCTAAGATGCAGAGGAACCTTTGCAGCCAGAGCACTATGACAAATGAACCAGCCATGTAACATCAAAGTGGATAGGAGAATGGACTTCTTGTTTCCAAGAGACAAGATGGACAGTACACAGGCTTTAAGCAAGTAAGTCTTCACTCGATGGTACACACCTTTAGACTTCTTGCAAGTGGTCTCTCAGGAAAGGAGGCAGGGGAAGGAGGCAAAGAATCACATGCTTTCTTCTTTAATATCACCAAATGATTTTGCCAACAGCATCCCAAATGTTGATGATCTTGGGGAAACTTGAGTAAGGGCCAAAGGTGCTCAATGGAGCACAAATATGAAGGCCTTTTCCTTTTATGCTGGCTTTACAAGGCTCACATGAAAATGTTAGGAAGAATAGAGCCCAGCCCAGCTACTTTTCAAGGTGCCATGACCACTTTCATGCATGCACCAGACATCATATGACAAGACCTCTCGATTCTAGAGCCTCTTAATGACAATGACACTCAATCCACACAGTGCTTCTTACCTCACTTAATCTTCTTCCTCCTCTCCTAAACACTTAACTAGCTCTTCATCACCTAGATTTTACCTCCTCTTCTTTGTTTTGTCCTTGCTTTATCCTTTGGATATGACACACTCCATTGGTTTCCCAGTTACAGCTGTGGAAGTTCAGTTTGTCTTGTGTCTGTTTCTGACTTTGGATTGAGTAATGAATCCTCAGCCACCTCAGGTAAGACTCTTCTCATGCTAGGCTGTCTCCCAGGTGATCTTATCCACTCCATGGTGTCAAGGACCATCTATGTGCTGAGAGATTCCAAATCTGTAACTTCAGTGTTCCAGACACATCAAATGAAAGTTGTTTTGAATTACACTGATCATCACACCTGAAAGAATAAGGAGAATAAAAGACAAAAAAAGAAGGAAAGAGCTTTCTTTTCATTCCCCTGTCTCACAAAATAATACAGTAGCCCACCCAGCTGCTCTAGCTAGACATCTGGGAACCATTCCTGTCACCTGTCTCTTCCTTCCCATCATTCCACATCTCCATCAATTTTGATTCCATAACTTCTGTATTCTAAACTGCTGCAGAATGTAGAACTTGCCATGTTTTTGACTACTTTGGGGCCTTAGGTACTTTTCCTTCCTCCTCTTTTTCAATGGTGTTCTGTTACTATCTCTAGAGCTCTGTCCCAACCTTCTTTGTTCTCCTAGTGTGTCACCATTTGTTGCTGAATGAGTGGCATGAGAAAGTGATAAACGAATTATTAAGTCAGTTAGGAAGGGCTTTTAATTGGCACTATATTGCCCTTGGCACTCATCTCATTTAGGCAACACTGCTGGGGACACTGATATTTTCCCCAGGAGAATGATGGTCCCCAATTATTCCAAGAAAGAACTACCCCCATGACTCAGCATAAAACAGCAAACTCTGTCCACTAGTGATGCTTCTTCTCTCCAGATATTAGGTCACTGCAGGTAGAAGTTTACCACACAAATCCCCTTTGATTTATTTCTGGTCAGAGGGGAGATAGGAGCCATGAGAGATTATTTAGAGGAGGTTAATGAGCCCACGTGCTGGCTGTTCCAGCAACACTGTTTTTCTCTTTTCTTTTTGCCTCTCCTCTGCCTGCCTGACAACACTTCTCATGCCAGTCTTTCTAGTCCATGAAATGAATCCAGATTTCAATAGCACCTTCCACTACATATCTCAAAATGTTTTACAGGAGCTGAAAAATAATGCAGACAGGTGCATGAGTTTGTGTGCACTAGAATTTAAGATTTCCAAGTGCTTTGTATACCACTTGCCTATGACATAAAAGTGAGTGAGTTTCTGAGCATCTTCAAGCCTTCAAGTCTTCATCTATAAAACTGATCCCTACCCATCACAGTTATTATGCTATCACTGGAGCATCTTATAAACTCTAAGTCATGAGTAAAATAAAGGTATTACTATTCACAATAGTAATAAATTATAAACAGATTTTTTGGAGCTGATTACAATGCCCCAAATTATTATTTTTTTTTCCATTTTTCTTTTATTATTCATATGTGCAAACAAGGCTTGGTTCATTTCTCCCCCCTGCCCCCACCCCCTCCCTTACCACCCACTCCACCCCCTCCCGCTCCCCCCCTCAATACCCAGCAGAAACTATTTTGCCCTTATCTCTAATTTATTATTCAACATGAAGAAAATGAAGCAGAAGGGAGATGATGACGAGTCATAAGAACAGGACAAAGACCAGAAAATGACAGGCAAGATCAGAAGATGAGAAACTAACTTATGATTTTATGGTTGCAATGATCCAGCTCGACATGTCTACAACCATCTTGTTTATACTGTTATCTGAAAGTATTCCAAACCCTATAGAACCAACAAAACCATTAAAACACCATCTGAATGTTTAGCTGGTCACTGATGCTTGGACTGTGTCTTAACAGATGGTCCATATGGTAATAGTTTCTGAGAAAGTCCAGATACCTTCTGATTGGCTATGGGTTACCTTTGTCTAACTTAGCATGTTAGCTTCCTCTTCCTGCCTTGAGGTACAAGAATTCCTATCTTGCTACTGCCCAAGACATGCATCTATTCATCAGTCTTGGAGTTTTCCACCTCTTTCTGTGGTCTTTCAGCACCTTCTGCTTTTCATGGTCAATTTTTGTACAACAGGTTTTTCCAAGACTGGCAGTAATCCATGTGAAAAATGGCAGGGTGACAATGGAGATAAACAGAAGTGGATGGACTCAAGAACTAAATTAGCAAGAGAATCTACCTGCTACCTTTTATCTCAGAAACCCCAGATCATCAACTTCCAAGTACTGCCTCCAAGAAGTTGGACTGGATTGGCAAGAAAACACAGTCTTCCAGCCAGAAGATATGTATCTGATTCATTGACTTGCAATTAATCATTTAATTAGTTTATAATTTTTACTATCTTTATGGATTTGACAAGCCACTTAGCCTCTCCAAGACTATATTTCCTCATCTGTAAGATGGAGATAATAGTGTACCTCACTTGGTTGTGAAGCTCAAGTCAAATACATTATGTGGGGCATGTTTGTAAATTGTCAATACTGAATGATGGTGGAGCGATGGCAGGATTCTCCAAAGATACAGTCACATCAGACACAAAAGGAAATACACAAAAGAGGAGAAGAGCATTCCATTTTTCATCTGGCCTTCCTTCCTGATGCTTACTGGGCCTACCTTGATTTGTAATAGACCAGGGCTTATTTCCATGGTTCCTTAAATTTTATAAAAACTTTTATAGTAAGAAAACTTTGTGAGAATCTTATTAGACACAGCAAAGACCAAAATCAGCACAAAGCTCATATATAAAAGCTTTAGCAAAAAAAAAATTCTCTAGAGGCTCTATATGTGCTTAAATGGTGCAGAGAGCTAAATTGTGAAATTACAAATGAGATGCGGAATGGCATATTTGATTATACAGAGTCATCTGCAGTGCCTCATAACGTGTAAGAAATCTGAAAGACTGTTTATCTGACACTGAGCTCCAGGAGGAATCTGCAATAGGACTCAGAGTGCTTTAATAGGACATTCAGGAGATGGGGTTGGCTTGTGGGGGAAGTGAGTGAGCTCACTGTTATGCCGGCAACCGTGGTCCAACTTTCTTTCCTAATTCCAAAGGCCCATATGGATATTATTCACTTGACTCATTTGAGAAGAAACAGAAAGGCCAGTCCAGGTTCTCAGGCAATGAGACTCATATGTCATAAATGATGATAAGGCATGGTCTTACTATCTATTAGTGTCCATAAGACAAGCTCTGTCGGCACTGGGCTTTCACACCTGGGCGATAGCAGTGCCAAACACTACTGGGATTCGATCCTGGCTCCACTGCTTACTGGCCTTGAGGCTTGGATCTCCTCAGCAGTAAAGCAAGATAGAAATGCCTGCTGGGAATAGTGTTGTCATTAAATGAAATAATTCACGTGCATAGCCAGTGCCTCCACATTGCATGTGCTCCATAGCTAGTAACTTTCCCTGTGTTTTATACATAGCACTGTGACTAACAATGTAGTGAAAAGTCACTCAGTGATCAAGGGAATAAACTAAGGGCAACTGTGGCCTCCTCTTATTTTCAGATGGCATCTGTGCCCTGGACAGAGTATCTCAAGATGCAAATGATGCAGAAATCAAATACAATGCATGGGGAAAGTTTGTAAATTGTCAAATGCTGCATGATAGTAAAACCATGGTATATCGCCTAAGAGTTCTGTATTTCTCAAAATAGAAGCCATCTTCCTTCCAACACCCATCTTCTGCAAAAGTGTCCATAGCCAGCCGTCTGTTCCCACCCCTGACCTTGATTTTTCACCTCCTGCCTCTGGCCACAGGCCCGAGGAGTTTGCAGAAGACCAGACTTGTGTAGGCGCTGCAGCAGGCAGATGTGCGGGAGGCATGCACAGGAGAGAACAGCTTGAGAAGTGCATCGGGAAGTCTCTGGCACAGATGCAAAAGCAGAAGGGAAACTTCTCTGTGCTCCATCTTTCCTCTCTCACCACAATTCAAAGACGGGACAAGAAATTTGAGATCAGAGGTGGTCATTTGAACCTAGAAAAATTCTGTGTCGCCTCCTCCTATCCAGGAAATTCAGGCTGTGCCCCCGGAGGTCAGCATCAAGGCATATTTATTGAAGCCCATGTGTAGAGCTCCACACCACCCCAACTACAGGAATTTATAGTCTGACTGTACAGAACACAGATAAATTCAATAGAGGACAAAACAAGCACACAACAAATCTGTGTTTGTGTTTGTGGTGCGTGTGTGTGCATACATGCACATATGTGCTAGGATAAAAGGGATGGGAAGGTAGAACACTTACATATTCTAACTTTAGCTTACTTCTTAGTCATTATTAAATGTATGGGACTTGGAGATAATGAAAACTTAAGGCTCAGGTGTAAACAAAAGGCTTTATTCAGTTGGATCCTCTTACTTTCTCTCATGCCACAAATTCCTCCCAGAAGAGTCTATAGCAGTATTTCCTAAAATCTGTTCTATTTTATAATTCTTATACACATGCTATTTAAATAACAGCTCTGACTTTGGGGAGACATTGTCTAACTTTTTATTATAGAGCTTGGCATAGAAATATGCTTCAGTAAACCCTGGTTCAAGATCCCTTAGATAATCAAGTCAGAATCTTTTTAGATCCTGCCTAATGTCTCACCTAACTCAATCGATAGATTATGTTAAATGTCCTCCATGTGCTGCATAGTGTATGACACTTCCCAGAAGACACAAGAAGGTATAAAATTATTGTCTCCATGCCTACAATCAATCATGAAGCCCTACTGATTTGCTCTATTAAATTTATCCTTAACGTGCCAATATCTCTTTATTCCCTTGCCACCATCCTTTTTTTTCCCAGACCTCCACTCTGCCAGACAGATACCCTGTCCTCCTCTGACCTGCACTGTGTCATCTACATTCTCAGAGACTCTGGGTTTATAATTTTTATAGTACTTTCCATATGGTATTAAAATCATGTGTTTTAGAATCTACCTATGACAGATACTAAAGTGAGTACAACCTCTTAAAGAGTTTTGTGACCCTATAGTATTTAGCTCAGGGTCTAGCACTCTTAAAGATACTCCAATGGCATTTGCTGATCAGCACTTAACTTCCCTCATGGCAAATTTTGCCACAAGTTATCCTGTTCACCTATCTGGCCATCTCACCTGGCAAGTGATGGGCTCCTTAAGGACAGGACCTGAATCATTTTGGATTCTCCAGTGCCCAGCACAGCACTTGACATTTATTTGTGAATGGATAAAAGAATGAATTAATTCATTGTGAATGATAAACCTCCAACTTCTCTTTGCATTCTCTAAGGCTTTTTTTAAATTTAAAATAATTCTAATTGTGCTTCCTATTGTCTGTCTACCATGTGAGCACATAGACAATAAGCACTATTGCATTTCAGTGGGGAAGATAATTTCAGGGAGAACAATTGGGGAAAGGTGATTTCATCTGGGCGCAGAGAGTAGTCAAAATTTGGGGTTACTGATGGAGAGGGGAGAAAACCCCAGAAAGAAAGAGGAGCCACAGGAAAGGACAATGGTGGGAAAGGGCAGCTCCTCTGTCCACCACATTTGTTTTCTGGATTTGATGTGTATGGAATATGGAGAAATGGAATTTTTTTTAACCTTCTGTCTTCTTGGCATCTACTTCAGAATTCTCACACCTAGCGTTCTTCACCTGACTTGCTCTTTACATAGGATCCTTCAGAACTAAAGATACTGGGGTAAAGGGTCAGAGGATCAATGGATGACTCACCTGCCCTAATTTTCCCAGGACTCAGTTTTTCTAGGTTTTCAGTGCTAACATTAGGAAAGTCCCCAGGCAAATGAGTATGAAATGGTCACTAGCCCTAATACAGAGATGGGGAGGGGTAGGGATGAAAGTAGTCTCAGAAAACTTTCCATTCTCTACCCCTCCCCTATCATGAGCCCTGGTTCCTTATTTATTTTCACTTTGGAGACAAAAGGAAAAAATTTCACAACAGAAAAAATATCTCTTCTTCTCTAAGAGGTTTCTTTCCTGTGTCCCATCCTAATTTAAATTAGGATTGTAGCACACCTCAGAGCTACAATATGATATGCATTTCCCAATTGTTCCCCAAATACACAGCATACTCTTTACTGGCATGGGTTGTACCTTATTTATCTTTATGGCCCAATATATAGCTCTAATCAAGCAACCAGCACATACTTGTTAAGTAAGTGAATGCATTTATTTTTTGTTTGGTTAATGGGCTGGTTAGAAAGTTATGGCTCATTTTTGGAACATTCCGATCTATCCCAAAGCAGTTCTTATGGAGCCGCCCACTGGAAGTGATTGGCTCCAACTACAGCCTTCATTTCATAAGGAAGACAGAAGTAGCTAGCTGTTGAGCAGCAATCACTGCTGTTACCCCAGCTTTTAGACTGGGGCCTTAACACTCTAAGCGGAAGTGCTCAGCAAGCTTTGGGTCATTGTGGTGGCCCTGATGTTTTCCACTCTTGCAGTGATGAGTCAGACAGCTTCCACCAAGAGTCCCTGCTGGTGTAGCATTACAGCCTAATGGTGACAGGGGTGACAGGCCCTCTCTGCATATTTGATGGAGGCCTTAGCCCCACTGGACCATTAGGCTTTGAGCAACTCTTGCTAATGGTACTGAGATTTGGGGGAAGAGGTGAGCTCTAAGGGAAGAAATTCCAATTTAGATATAAGATATAGAGAATTTATTGATGAACTGATTTCAATTTGTTATATTTTTCCCAAGTTTTTATTTTAAAATTTTTCAAACCCATGAAAAGCTGAAAATGTAATATGGTAAGAGCTCATATACCCCTTTTCCCCCTTGATTTCTAAAGTTTTGCTTTATTTTTCATGAGAGCATCTTCTTCTTCTTCTTCTTCTTCTTCTTCTTCTTCTTCTTCTTCTTCTTCTTCTTCTTCTTCTTCTTCTTCTTCTTCTTCGTATTCTTTGTATTCTTCGTATTCTTATTCTTCTGTCCTCTGTCTCTCTCTCACACACACAGTTTTCACTAAACCATTTGAAATCTAGTGCTGACCTCTTGATACTTTACCCTGTATTTTCTTTTTTCTTTTTTTGCTATTTTTATTATCATACATTAATAGAACAAAGGGGGTTTCATTGTGATAATTCCACAGACATGCTCAGTGTACTTTGAACAAGTTCACCCCCTCTATTGTATTCCTTTAGCCTCCCTCCCTTTTTCCTTTTTCAAACAATGTTTGGTAGGTTTCATTTTTCAGCATGTATTATCTAAAAGCTAGATTACTATCTTGCATATGCACAATGGTTTTAGCACTCTCAGAACACTTACCTCCCAATATGTTAATACAATAATGTTGTCTAACATATTGTCTGTATGTAAACCTTCCCAATTATCTTAATAATGTTCTTTATAACATTTTTTATTCCAAGAGCTGATCAATGTAATGATCACTTTCTTTAGCCTCTCATCATTTTATTTTTTGGTCTTTCATGGCTGACAATTTTGAAGTTCAGGTTAGTTTTCTGGTAGAATGTCCTGTAATCTAATTTTTTTATGTTGGTTCCCTCATTCAGATCACATGTTTTTGGCATAAGGACTGCCTTGTTGGTTTTGCTTAGTTTCCATCCCAGCATTGAAGGAAGCCCCAAATGTCCTACTAAATGGCATGAATTGTTCAGGAGCCAGAACTTGGGAGGCAGTCATTTCTTCTGTGATTTGGCTTAGGTGATGTCTACCAGATTTCTTCACCATCCAGGCTCCTTTACCTTTTACAGATATAAGAAATCTATGGGGTGAGAGCATGTGAATAACCCATTCTCTAAGCACTTCCACTTGGTGGTTGCACCATCCAATGATGACCTTTGCCTGAATCAATTATTGCCATTGGTGGTTGCAAATAGTGACTTTGCTAAATATATTATATATAGACATATTTATATATAAATAATTAAATAAGCTGCCATTCTTCTGTAAAGAATACCACCCCATATTCCATACACATGTACCCTTTTTGTGAACCTTTTATCTTAAAAATAGTAGCAGACCCAAAAGAGGTTGCAAAAAATATTTTAGAGGTCCAGTGTTCACAGAACCTGGCTTCTTCCAATAATCACACTTCCAGAGTCCATTTTCAGGATCAGGAAATGGGCATTGGCATAATATGATTAACTAGACTACAGACCTTACTTGGATTTTTAAATTTTTAACGTATTTTTTAAACTGTACTATCTATTGCCAACATTATTCTTTTTTGGTGCTCACATTGCCTCAAATTTGGCCAGTGGGAACCCCTTCAAGCTGTCTTTTAGCAAGTCATCATGAGTCTTTGAGTTATTCTTCGCTTTCTGGTACAGTATGTTTCAGGCCCCAGACTTGTAATTAGTTACTACCCTAAGGGGCCTTGGCTTCTTTAGTAATAAATGTTATTTAGAAACTAAGACCTTGGCATTAGGTGAGCTGATTGCAACTAGAGTTTATTACTTCTAGGCCTTGACAGTGGACAAATCTGAATTCAGATTCCGCCAATGCAAACTCAACATCAAGGGTTTCTTCCTTCTCCTGTATTTGTATACTTCTTCTCCCAAGATCCTAACACTATCAAGATACTTAATTCATGTGTTCCATCCTATAATAAATTAAAAATAGTTTCAGAATTATTGTCTAAATACTACAACTAACAACAAATCTACTAAGTTGAAGAAGTCTTTACAGTTCTTTTTTTCTTTCAACTACCACTCACCACTCACAGAATACAGTATTCAAAAGTTTTTGAATTAGTTATTTATTTTCCATATGGTTACGTTGTCAATTTGATATGTGATTGGCTTCCTTTGTTTCATTTTGGATTCAGCTTTAAAATTTGCTTGTACTCCTCCTCACTGATTTAATTTTATTTAACATACATGAAACATTAATATGATTTATAAGTCAAAGTTACATTGAAGTTATACTCAGAGAAGTCCACTGCCATCTCAAACCCTGTCACCCTTTTCCCACAGCCCCATTTTCATTAGACTCGGATTCATGCTTCCTGCCTTTCTTCTTTGCAAAAGGAAGTAAATAAATACATGTGGGCTTTTTTGTTGTTACTGTTGTTTCCTTATTTCTTACACAAGAAAGACTACATCTTGGGTTTTGCTCAACATATCCTGGAAATCATTCCATATCAATTCATAGGGACCCTACTCTTTCTTTTCTACACTGTGTGTACTCTGTTGTATGAATGTACAAAAATTATTCATCAGATTTACCATAGAAGAGAATTTAAGTTAATTCTAATGTTTGGCTACAATAAATAACCTTATCACAAGTAGTTCATATCTGTGGGAATGGGTCTCAGGGTAAATCTCAACAAGAATTTTGAAGTCAAAGGGTAAATGCTTAATTTTGTGAGATGTTCTCCACTATGCAGATTGATTATTGTCCTCTCACCAGTGATTTATATGGGCACCTGTTTCTCTACATCCTCATCAAAATTGTGTATCACCAAGCTTTTGGAGGTTGCCAATCCTGTAAGTAAAAAATAGTATCTTCAGTGTAGTTTATTTTGCATTTCTTTTGTGAGCAATTTTATATAATTTTTAATGTGTTTAAGGCTCATTTGCATATATTTTTCTGTGAAATGTACATTTGCTTTTATTGTTCATGTTTCTTTCAGGTTTTTGAACCTTATTGATTTTCAATCTCCTTGTGTATTAGGGAGAAATAACCCTTTATCTTTGACACATGTTATATACACTTTCACCAAGTTTGCTACTTGTCTTTTGACTATGTGATTCTTTTTTTTTTTACTGCACAAAAATGTCAGGTTTTAAGATGATCAATTTACCAGTATTTTCTCTTGTTAAATTTGGATTTTTAGTCATGATTAGAAAATCTTTCTCCAGACCTAGCAAAAAATAATTCATCCATTCTTCTTCTAGTACTTGTACAGTTTCTGTTTTATTTGTTTTTTTATAAAAAATTTTGCATTTAAATCTCTGATCCATTTAGAGTTTATTTTGAGATAGGGTGTGAGATATGGATCCATTTTTATCATTCCCCAAACGGCTATCCAGTTGTCCAGCCCTTTAATGTTTAAAGTCCATCTATTTCCCAGTGCTTCCTGAATTTAGAGGCCTTCTGCACTAAACAAGTCCTACAGTCAATATTAGGCATGTCAAAACAGAAAACAATGCACACTGAATTTTCTTTGTGCACTTGTTCAATATGATACTGCCAAAGGAGCAAAGGCACTGCTTTGCTTGATATTTTAAAGTTATGCATGCTAATGACAGACTTTTAATATGACATGTTGTATGATGAAAAGTAAAATTATCCTTCTATAGATTATAACCTCCATAGAAGCGATCACTGTTTAGCTATTCCTCCATAGGTGGTAGGTGCCTGTGCAGGCAGAAGAAAAAAGAGGGGGAAGAGAGAGAGGGCATTGGTGAAGGACAGGGAGACAGAGAAAGAGAATTCAAATGAAAGAGGAATGTTAATTCATACCCATAGGAAGACCATCGGTGCAAAAAGGCACCCATGGTCACAGTTCATCTACTACTCCTCCGGATTCCATATTTTAGCTGATCTTATAGATAACAAAATTAAAATTCAGAGGGGTAAAGTGATTTCCAATGATCCCAGCTAGCAAACAGAGGATCTGGACTTGTAGGGAATGCTTGATTAGCTCATGCAAATGGCTGTTTACAACACTTTTTTGGGGTTTTGGTACTGGGGTTTGAATTCAGGGCCTCACACTACTATTCAAGCCACATTCCCAATCATGTTTGCTTTAGTTATTTTTCAGGTTAGGTCTGAAGTCCAGCCTCAAACTCCCTGTCTATGCCTACCATGTAGCTGGGATAATAGCCATGTGCCACCATACCCAGCTTATTTGTTGAGATGAAGACCTCACTAACATTTTGCCCAGGCTGTCCTCAAATCATGATCCTCCCAATCTCTGCCTCCCAAGTAGCTAGGATTACAGGTGTGCACCACCATACCCTGCCCAGCCATTTAGAACTTTTAAGAGGCACATTAAAAAAGAGGCTGATGTACCCCAAATGACCTGACAGCAGAAACAAAAAGACACCTAAGCTTTGTCAGGAAATTAGTAAGTACTGTCACACTTGTGTGTTGCATTGACAGAAAGCTCCTGATGATAATAATGGTGGTTCATCCATTGCATCAGAACAAAATCTCCCATCCCCAAATACTTGGAAATGTTTCTATAAGCCTGGCTACTGGAGGAAAAAAAATCAAAATTAAAAAATGGATTGTGTCAAGCAATGTTAACAGCTATGACTCAAAGATACATGGGGGTTGGTCTGGTGACTCAGAAGAGTCCCTTTCTTAGTCACTTGGCAGTTTTTACCACACTCGAATCTTTTAGAGAAAAAGAGATTTACAAAGTGGGGGGAAGGTAAAAATAAAAGATTGCAACAGGAGGATTTGCTTCACAACAGCAGTTCATGGCAACATGCAAGGAAAATATAGAGGAGAAGGCATTGTTATCTTATGCTATTCCAGAGAGAGGGCTTTTGAATAGAGAAGTAGATGGGTGTCAATTTCTGTGTATTAAAACATTCAAAACATAGTTCCTTTCTCACAGAAGTTCCCTCTATTCTAGTGGAAATGCATTTTCCTCTCATCTTCACAGATTACAGACCCCGGAGATGAATATATGTTAAAAGTAAAGGGCGGGTTCGGCTCCCCTGGAAAAGTCACAGGCTTTGGTCACAGGTTTTGATTTCAAGGAATTTTACCACTTCGGGACAGAGGTCCTTGAACTGCTCCATTTCTTGAAATCTTGGAATGTCTAATTGAAAAGAGAATCTCTAATAGATACTTTGTCAAGAAATGGTAGAAATCTAGTTCACGTGCAACCCATCTATTTCCACCACACTCCCTTTCTCCTAACCCCCAATTATCACCACCACAAAAGATTTTGGAGGGACTAGAATTCAAGGCACTAAACCTGAGCTTGACATGCCTGCATTTGGTATTCTGTTCACCCCTGCAACCTGTACTTGTCTTGCCTTGCATGTATTCACATCCTTGCATGGATGCCCACCTATGCATGGTGCCCATCTGTGCATCTATCTGTGCATGCCATCCTTGTATCAATGCTCATGTTACGTGGGTGCCATCTTTATGCGGATCCTGCCTTTGTATGGATACCTCTTTGCATGGATATCAATGTTTGCATGGATGTCCAACTTTGCGTGAACACCCATGCAATCAGCTATTGGCTGAAGGAAAATCTCCACACCAGCACCTAAACTCTGACCTCTCAGCCTTCTCTTAACCCTCGAACCCTCGTGTGCTCCATCCTTTACCAAATTTGTTTCAATTTCTACTGTGCTTAGATTCTGGCCATGAGGATATACTGCCTCCCCCTTGGATTTTCTCATCTCCATAGTTAAGGATATTCCTCTGCTCCACCCCCATTTAAAAATTCCATTACAAATCCATGATTTATAGCAAATCTCCCTTGAATTTTCCAAATATTTCAAGTGACTCTATCCTCACTCTTTAGCATCTGTCTACCAATCCATCAACTGGCATATTCATTACATTCCTTGCCATGTGCTAGACACTGCTAATATTGGAGAAAAGTAGCATTTGCTTAATGCTTTCCAGTTTGGGAGGCATTTCACATGATTTTTTCTACTTGATCTCCATTACAACTCCCAGCATCCTGGCAGGCAGAAAGGGAAGAAATAATTACTAATCCCATATTGCAGACTTGAAAACTGAGGCTCAGAAAGTCAAGTTTCTGAAGAACAGACCAAGCTGAAAATTCAAACACAGATCTTTTTTTGAAAGCTTAGGCACTTTGTATTTACCACAAAGCTCTATGCATGTTCACATGCATATACCCCTCCTCCAACTGCCCCCCCAAATCCATGGTTATCATTAATGAAAATATGTTTTTCTCTGCTTTTCTAAAGTGTTTGTTCTGTCATCCCTTTAATCGATAAGGTCCCCATAGACTGGAGCCCAGAGTAGCTCTGTAAGCTTGGTGCTGAATGGAGTAAGCAAAGTCAAATAAATGCATAAATCTTACAAGCAACACTGGAGAAAGGTTTCAGCATGCACAGATGCAGTCCCACGTGAGACAGGATGCAAGACTTTGGGAGCTGATGAAGGTGGGCTCCCTGCTGCTTTATCCATTTAATAAATATTAGTGGTTTTGGAGCAATTTCCATTCCGTCAACACAGCACTGAATGAATCAGCTCTTCAGTCTCCAATCCAGCCACACTCCCTTCCCTCAACACAAAAGCCAGTGCACATGAAAAGCCCCCATAGTGGGCCTATAATTATCATCAAACTGCAAACCCATTTCTCAAGGATTCTTCCCCATTGCTAGAGAGCTGGATTAATCAGCACGCTCTCAGTGGTTTTTGCATCTCTTAATTTACTACCAAACACTCCTTCTCTCCTGAGAGGAGATGTTTTGTTACGTGTAATTAGACCATGTACGCAATCCTATGTGGGACTTGTTATTTTTGCACAGGAGGATTACAGAGCTGTCTCCAGGTGGGGAATGGTGACATGCTATATGAACAAAGGTATGCTGCGTGTTCATTTGCAAACCTCCACCAGCATGGCGCAGGCTCAGTTGGGGAGATATTAGGGCTGGAGGCACACATGTGGACTCAGCTCCTCTGCCTAATTGTCTGGGGCCCAGAGGTTCAGAAGGTAATGGCTGAAGCATATGCTCTCTATTGCTTCTAAGGCTTTCTGTCTCCTGAGAGCAAGGCCAGCAGAAGCAGTCATAAGGCTAAGGAGCCTGGCAGTGACTTCAGAACCCATCCTTCCCAAGACTCAGGCAAGAGATCATGAACTTTATAGGGGGCTGGCTTTCAGTTTAAGGAACCAAGATGTGACTGGGCTGTGGAAAGGCGCATCCCCTGTGCCCTAATCCTGGGTTTTTCCTTGTAAGTGTCCAACCCTCTCCTAATACTCATCATCCCTTGAGATGAAGCTCCCAAAACTTCTACTGCACTAGAAGCAAAATGAAAAACTATCACTGTAGCACTGTCTTACCCATTTCAAACTCTCTCCACAAACTAGCTTGGAAGGTCCATTCATGACTCAAATTGTATTCAAAAAAGCTGTTTAAAACTAGAGCTAGTTGCAACTGAACTAAACAACTTTTTCAAAAGAAGAAATCCAAATGGCCAAAAAACACATGAAAAAATGCTCACCATCTGTGGCCATAAAGGAAATGCAAATGAAACCACACTAAGATTCCATCTCACCCCTGTTAGAATAGCCATCATCAAAAACACCACCACCAATAAATATTGGTGAGGATGTTGGGAAAAAGGAGCCCTTGTACACTGCTGGTGGGACTGCAAGCTAGTACAACTACTCTGAAAAACAATATGGAGGTCTGTTAAAAAATTAAACATAGATCTGCCATATGATCCAGCAATCCCCACTCTAGGGATATACCCAAAGGAATGCGACTCAGGTTACTCCAGAGGCACCTGCACACCCATGTTTATTGCAGCACTATTCACAATAGCCAAGTTATGGAAACAGCCAAGATGCCCCACCACTGATGAATGGATTAAGAAAATGTGGTATTTATACACAATGGAATTTTACTCAGCCATGAAGAAGAATGAAATCTTGTCATTCTCAAGTAAATGGGTGGAACTGGAGCACATCTCTTAAGCGAAGTTAGCCAGGCTCAGAAGGCCAAAAATTGTACGTTTTCCTTCATATGCAGAATTTAGACCTAAAATAAATGCAGTAATATTATTGGACCTAGGTTACACGCTAAGGGGAGAACACATACATGAGGAATAGGGAAAGGTAGGAAACTGAAAATTGAAAGTGTTTGATGTGTCCACTGTAGAGGAGTTAATATAGTAACCTTAAAATGACAGAGGTCACTATGGGAAGGTGACTAGGAAGTAGTGAAGAGGTCTGGTAGAGATGAATCAGTTCTGGTTATAATACACATGTGCATGGTAGCAATGCTAGGAATCTCTCTGTATAGCTATCTTTATCTCAAACTAGCAAAAACGCTACGTCTTTCTTATTATTGCTTATGTCTTCTCTTCAACAACATTGGAGATAAGGGCAGAACAGGTTCTGCCTGGAAGCAAAAGGGGTGGGGAGTTAGGGAGGGGGCAGGGGGCAGGGGGAAGAAATGGCCCAAACAATATATGCACATATGAATAATAATAAAAAAAGAACTAGAGCCAATTGGTGAAAAATCACTACATTTACATTTTTCTTCAGCTACTTTGACTTTCCTGATGATAACACAGCAGCAGGGTCTCCCAGGATGACTTTGGATTAAGTGCTGCATAGACACCAGCAGCATCCTGACCAGACAAGAAGAGAAAGATGCTTGACACCAAACACCAGATCATCATGAGGAGGCACTAGGGTATAGATGTGCTTGGGAGCAGAGGTTCTGGATTTTTGCTTCATCACACATTGCTGTGTGTCCTTGGGCAAGTCACTTAGCTCTCTCAGTCTCTATCATCTCATCCATTCGAGAATGATAATAGCAATAGCATCTGACCTGCCTCCTGGGGCCTTGGTGAGGATCGGATGAGATAATGGAAGTGAAAGCTTGTAAACCATGTTCCCCTGTTCAGAGGAAAGTCCTTGTTATTAACAATAATGGCTCTTCCTGCTGATAATGGCTCCAACCTGGGAGTTAGGTGGGCTTGCTTTTCCAGCAGTGTCTCTATTACCACTTAGCCCTTTGTGAAGAGCAAAACTGAGGAATGGCAGCCAGCGTGTGCCCTGTCACTCACTGGGTGACATCTCAGGAGACAGCAGTTGAAGGTGCTGGAGGAGAGGTGCCGTGGCATCCTGTCCCTCAGGTTTGACACAGAATAATTGTTTTGACATATGATGGAATTTGCCCTAGCATGGGTCAGAAAAAAGCCCAATACTGATGGTTTTCATCTAATTTCAATTACAGTCATTAAAACCCTTACTCCTGAGTCAAACCTTTCCAAAAAGCCATCAATGACAGCCCATTACAGATAAGTTATTTATAGTGGTGCATGTTAATTTTACAATACCACAGACCAGTGATTCATGGCTTGGCATTAGTGAGAGACATCATTCACAGGGCTGAGGACCCCTGACATAACAAGCACCACTCTGTATCTTCGGGAGGACGATTCAAGGCCTCAGACTCAAAGGCCAGGCCCAGACTAGAACAGAATAACTGGAGTGGCTGCTCTTGGCCAATTTCATCCAAGGAGATATACTACTCTAAAGAGGGAAGAAGTGTACTATCAGCTTTGCAACCGGAGTATACCATCCAGGGGATTTCTTACTGAGATGCTATTTGGCCTGGGCCAAAGTTTCAAGCTCTTCTCATATTTATAGCTATTAGACTGAGCATTCAGTAGGCCCCATATTACTTGCTGCAGCTGCTATATAACTCTGAGGGGATGTCTGATGCTCACCTGTACTTGATGGAAAAAGATGTCTCTGGAGCCATAGAAAGCCCAGCATCCTTTTATCCAAACTGCTTCAACCTCAGGTTCATAAGTGCCACTTTGACCGATCAATATTGGGCCGCTTCATTCTCAGTCTATTTGTAGCTGAAATTCTCCCTCTTGATTAAAAATTCACCAAGAGCCAGCCTGATGTGACATTTATGAGTTCCTGGAAGTCCATAAATGTTGAATGTTAGAAATTAGAAGTTATTTAGATGATAAAAAGCAATAAGCAAGCAAGAGGGCTAATATTCAACGCTCCTGTATTTTTGTTTTCTCTGTGATCTGATGGCAAAGTGGAACTAAAACTTCATACAAGCCCCCGCATGTTGGACTTCACCATCATACCAACACCTACCTCTAAATTAAACTCCTCCCTTCCCACATGAAGCTGAATTAGTCCCAAATGAAACTATCCAACTGTCCTATTTCCTTCCAACCTTGTAGCACTTCTGTCAATTGGTAGCTCGCCCACGGTCCCTGCTCCATTTTAATACAGCTCATGATAGCAAATGTTGACATTGATTACACTTGCTCTTTTTCCATATAATTGTAGCTCTGTGATCACTGAGAGGATAGGTTGTTTATAGAAATAAATGTGTGACCTCGTTATTTTGGAGTTTTAAACCATAGGAGTGCTTCACATTCTACCCACGAATATACTTTTTCAAATTACTTTCTATCCACATTCTAGCCTTTTGCTGAGCCTCTGTTCCCTTTTTAAAGACATTTCTTCAGACATTTCTATAATGCTCTCCCTGTAGACCTTATGGGCCATTGATCATGGTTCTGGGAGCTTTGCACACTTCCTGGGAGGCTTTGTCTAGTCTAAGCTGAGGTCAATGAAGAGACAGAGAAGGTTAAATGACTAAAACTCCAATCAACTAGTCTGACTGCCATTTTACTTCTCTTCTTGCATGTCCATCCAGAGAGTGGTTTGTATGTGGAATTTTAATGCTATCAGACTGCCGATACATTTTACAAAACATGGTAAAACATTCTTCTTGATTCTTACATGGAGAATACTGGGAATGTTGCTACATTATGCACAAATGAAGGAAAGCCCAGTAAGAACCAAAGCCACTTTCTTGGATTGACTCCAAGTTCCTTCACTGACTAGGTTTGTGCCCTTGTTCCTTGACCTCTCTCCATGCCAACTTTCTCTTCTGATAAATGACAGAATGATGGTACCTGCCTCAGCATTCTTATGAGATGGTAAATGAGCCACTGTTTGAGGGCATTATCTCACCCATAATAAACATGGTATAAGTATTGTTAAATATAGAAGTTTTTAAGTTTAAGAAATACTCATGGAATACCCACTGCCCCCTGTAAGACAAAGTGTGTTAGATACTGTAATAATAGATAAAATTAACAATACATGGTGACAATCTTTAAGGAGAGTTTCTAGAAGGAGATAGAAGTACACTTAGATAACCAAGACAGTCAGGTTGGTATGTACTGCCTGCAGGCCTACTCACACAAATACAATGGAAACACAGAGGCAGAAAGGGCTGCTCCAACTGGGACTGGACTGAGAAGGTGACATTTGGGATTTTCTTAAAGGATGGGTAGACTGGGCTCAGTGACTAATGTTTGTAATCTTAGGTACTCAGAAGGCAGAGAATGAGAGAATCACAACTAGATGCCAGCCTGGGAAAAAAGTTCACAGGACTCCATCTCAACCAATAAGAGCTGGGCTTAAGAGCATGCACCTGTTATCTCAGCTACATGGGTAGTGTAAATAGGAGAATCATGGTCCACATCAGCCCAGGCATAAATGGAGGCCCTATTTGAAAAATAACTAAAGCAAAGAAAAAAAAAAGCTAAGGTTATGGCTCAAGTAGTAGAACTCCTGCACAGCAATGCATTGTCCTGAGTTCAAACCCCAGTATTCCAAAAAAAAAAAAAAGAAAAAGAAAAAAGATCAGTAGTATTTCCAGGGCAGATAGACAATTAGGACAGTTGGCAGAAGGCAATCTTAAGGGAACCCAACATATGCACAAAGCCAAAGTGCTCCATTCAGAGTTCACCAATACCCCAGTGGTCTCCTACATCCCTTTCCCAGATCCACCTGCCTCATTCTTTTTTACCTCTTTCCTTCACTTTCAAATTTCTACACTAGTCTCTTTTTCCCCCCAGTTATTTTCTTCTTGTTTTATCTCTCCTATAATCTCAAAAGCAACAAGGAAATCTTTAAATAAATCAAATAACATAGAATGTTCTAAAATGAAAAGCAAAATCTTCTGCCTTCACCTAACATTCCCTAGAATTAAGAGTATGTGGTGGCTATAAAACATGGCCACAAATTCTTGACAGTAGAGTTTATATCCCTTCCCTTGAATCTGGATAGGCTTATGACCATTTTAATCCATAGAGCAGTGCAGCAGTCATGCTCTGTCTTTCAAGGCTACATCATAAAAGGTCATGAAGCATTTACCTTTATTCATCCAACACTCTCTCTGGGAGCCTTGAGCTGCCATATAAGAACCTCAACCTCCTTGAAGAACCTTGCTGGAAAAGCTATATTCTGGAGCTCTGACCTCTGTCAGTCAGTTTTCTCCACTGCTTACATAGCATATTCCATTGCACAAATACATCACTATTTATGTGATTGCTTTTGTAATGACAAATATTGTAGTAGCTTCCAGGTTGTTTGGCGTTATAAACAATGAAGCAATGCATGTTCTTTTTTCATTTACCTTTGTGTTCAGTAGGGAGATTTCTGTAGGATAAACTAAATTTCATTCAGAAATAAAATTGTTGAACAGAAGAATACTGATTTTAGAAAAATATTACCAAATTATGTGGCAAATAAGCTAGACCAATTTAGACTTCTGATGGTATATAAGAATGTCTGTTTCCCTGTAACCTCACCAACACTGAGTATTATCACACTTTCAAATCTTTAGCATTTTTATTTTGTCTCTGTCTTTGTTATGATAAACCTCAACTGTATGCAGTCACTCCTCCTAAGAATGACTTGCCCCACCCTCAAACCCCCAAAGCTGAGATGCATATGAAAGTGAAGGAGTGCTCAGTATGGTGAAGGACAAAGATAACAGAGAAGGACAAGCTATGAACAGTGTGGGTGGGTGAGAACTAACTTAACATAAAGGTGAGACACAGAACATAACAGACTTGCCAAGCAAATGTGTCAGGACATAATGAAATACAGCTCAATGACATTCTGCTAATAGCGGGTGTTAGCTGAAGTCCAGAATGATACTGTTGGAATAAAACAGTTGGGGGCATAAAAAATGAGGGAAGGAAATAAAGGAAATTCTTTTGGTTAATCAAAACATTTACTGGACAGTTGGCTATCAATGGAACATTTTACAATTTGGAAGGTTTCAGCGGGTAGTTGAGAATAGTGGTTCTCAAACCTAGCTCTCGAGCAATACTACCTATAGAAAAAAATATAGCTACTCAGCCTCATTGCCATCACCCCAACCACACAGTCACCAGAATTTCTGATTCAGCAGATCTGCATTTTCAACCCATCAGATGGTTCTGAGGCAGAGCAAGGTTGAGGAAAATTTTCTAGAATGGAAAAATTGAGCTTCCATCTGAACCACACTGAGGGTTTATTAAAATAGATTGCTGGGCCCCCCACCAGAGCTAGAGTTTCAGTAAGTTGGAGGTGGGGCCTTAGAATCTGTATTTCAAACAAGTTCCCAGGTGACATTGATCTAGAGCTACACCTTGGGAACCATTGCCATAGCAACCGCAGCAGCAGTAATTCCTGGGAGCTTACAAAAACTGCAGTCCTAAGCCCCACCTCACACCTAATGCATCAGAATCTGCATGTAAGAAGGTCTCCAGTGACCTGTGTGCACACATGAATTAGGAAATCTTGCCTATATTGCCTTGCACACTATTCAGGGAGAGGGGCCCGCTGGAGTGGAATGCTACAGGGAAGTCTTGGCTTCTAGAGCCAGCACTGTCAGTGATCTTCCTCATAAATCAAGCCCTTCACTTACAGTTTCAACTTCCTCATAAATGAAACAAAGAAACTGGGCTAAGTAAACTTTTGTTGTTTTTGTTTGTTTGTTGGTTTGTTGTGGTTTTGAGACAGGACCTTGCTATGTAGCCCAGGATGGTCTTAAACTCTCCACCCTTCTGCCTCAGCCTTCCTTGTGTTAGGACTATAGGAATAAGCCACCAGGTCCAGATTAAATAATCTTTTTAATTCCTCCCTTCCTTCCTATAATTCTAATTTGGTAATTTAAATATTATTATGGGCTGAATTATATACACCAAAATCCATATGTTTATGTCCTAACTCCCAGTACCTCAGAATGTGACTAGATTTGTAGGTAAGGCTTTTAAAGAGGTGATTAAGGTTAAATGAAGTCATACAGGATGGACCCTAATCCAGTTTGACTGATATCCTTAAAAGAAGAATTAGGATACAGATACCTACAGGCACAGAAGAAAAGCCATTCAGGATACAGTAAGAAGGTGGCCATCTCAAAACCAAGGAGAGAAGCCTCAGAAGAAACCAACCTTCTGACACCCTGATCTTGAATTCTAACTTCTGGGCTTATGAGAAAATAAAGGTCTGTTGTTTAAGTCAACCAGTCTGTGGTGCTTGCTGTGGCAGCCCAGG
The DNA here is from genome assembly GCF_047511655.1 of Castor canadensis. Taxonomy (NCBI): domain Eukaryota; kingdom Metazoa; phylum Chordata; class Mammalia; order Rodentia; family Castoridae; genus Castor; species Castor canadensis. The sequence continues at coordinate 170,170,776 of NC_133387.1, forward strand.
CAGACTCCTAAACACATACTGAGCTTCAGATTTAAATCCAGATTCAATTCTAAATTCAGAAATCTAATTTTTATTACAATCCATCCCATTTTCAGACTAACCAACTCCTGTCACCAAGTTCTCCAAGAACACTGGTCCTTCCATATCTAATTCATCATGATCTCTAGTCAGTGGACCAACCCTGGTGGACATTCATGTCCATGGGCTCCACATCCAAGAGCCTTGGAACCCTTATTCACCACTCAACAGTCATCCCATCTCACTTTCCCTTTCTGTGTGCCACTCCTACACCCCCACCCCTATCAGTCTGTCCCACTCCATCTAGATAACTTTAAATTTTGATCTCTGACTTCTGACCTCCTTAACCTCCTCTTGTTACAAATTAAAACAGGTACACTTCCACACCCCTTTCTGGTGGTTTCATAATCCCTCCATCCAAGAACAAGTTTACATTTATTACATTTCCATTCAGATTTTTTTCTCTCTCAGCTAAATCAGGGTACCCTTATAGCACAGAGGCAAGAAGGGTGATGAGCTCAAGGTCCCTCCAACTTAGCAGTTCCTAGTGTAAGTATAGCTAGAAATTAAGATTTGAGAATTTTGAGTCAAATACAGAGATCAAGCATCAAAACAGAAATACAAGGATTGTCACTGCTTTGGAAGTCCTAAAAGTGAGCCTACTTTTTTGCAACCAATAGGACTTAGATATCTTGGAAATTTTTCAGTGGAGACACAAAGCAATTAAAGTCCCACAAAAAGCCAAAGATTTGTTAGACTTTTTCTGAGAAATAAAAAATGTATCATTTTTCCCATCAAGGTGGTCTGAGACAGTGCTTCTCAGCCATAAATGTGAATCCATGATCCCCGAGGTCTTCTTAAAGAGTTGATTGTGATTCAGTAAGTCAGGAGTGGAGCCTGAGAGTCCACATTTCCTACAAGCTCCTAATAGAAGCCCACAGTGCTAGCCTATCCACAATACTTTGAATAGTCAAGATGCAGTGCTCACAAGGCTGAATCAATGGCTTCTGAAGATCCATGAATAGCTGAAGTTTAAGTTCTAAGATTTGCTTTGGATGGCCATTCATCCATTCACTCAGTGTTAACCATTACCTGAGCTTTAAAGAGGCCAGTGCTTCCAACCGAAGGCCTCAAATTTGTTGGCTGTTCCAGTCTGTCCCAGATCACTGTTCTTCTGAATAAAGGAAGTAGATGACCAAGGCAACAATGAGTTTAAATTAGAGCCTAAAAAACAACCACTCTCTACCTCTCCATGTCTATGGAGACATACCCTAGCCCTGGGGAGAAAAGCCTAAGAGATTGCCTTGCCTGGTCCAAGATAGTTCCAGCAGTACACTTCTATTACCCTTGGTAACCAGAAAAGAAATACTTCAATTTCTCAGGAACCTATAAAGCAATGCTTTCCAAACTAATCTGTACATGGGGATCACCTGTAGAGCTTCTAAAATTGGCGATGTCTACTCCCCCAAATATTGTGATTTAATTGGTCTGGGATGTGTCCTGAGCTTTAGATGTCCTTTATAAAGATTACCAGTGATTCTAACGTGCAAGCAAACCTGGAATCACCGTTCTAGTAAGTTGATTGAGTGAAGGCAATGAGATGGGAGAAAAACTGTTGCATTCTGAAGGACTCAAGAGAGCTTTTCTCTCAGTTGTTATTTAGTAATTTATTCACGCATGCATGCATGCAACAAGTAATTACTAAGGACAAATTTAGTGCCAGTGCTATGTTGGATTCTTAAGGATTTAAAGAAAAAAGTTATAACCCCTGCCTTCATAGGGTTTCTAATCTAGCAGACATGATACAGATGAGTAAAAGCAAAACTGAAACACTGTGTGACAGATTCATGTGTCACTTGAGGAGTGATTGCTTTGGTTGGTTGATTTTGTCAATTGAGTGCACTTACACAAACTAAGGCAAATACTGCCACACCAATAGGTGGTACAATCTTAGGGACTTCAATCATATGTGATCCTTTATTGACTGAAGGACAATTCAATCCTTCATAGGGCTATGGTCATTTTGTGACCATAGCTCTATGAGAGTGTTGTGGAATATATGAGGGATAAGCTCAGAACCATATGTTCATGTGCAATTGCATCTCTAAGATCCAGGAGATGAGGTAGCAGCTCTGGCAGGAAGAACATACTTTATTCATGCATTCAGTTTTTCCTTCACTTGTTCAACAAATATTTGTAAGCAGTATCCTGCTTCTGTCATTGAGTTAGCTGCTGAGTAGATTACAAATGAAGCACTAGACTCAACAAACACAAAATCTCCTGCTCACTCAGGACTCTTGAATTTGTTAAGAGTAGATATTCCTTGTCTTCACCTGCCTGTCATTCATTCTCCCTTTTGGTACCAGTACTTGGAATTTCTTTTGGGAAACAATTCTGCACTCTCAGTCTGTATTGTCTGGGGAATCTCCTTTTCTTTCTCGGGAGTATCAAATCTGCCTGGCTTCCTTTTGATTCTGGGAATTAAACCCAGTTTTATGTATAGGGATGGCATGATTCCCTACCATCATATGATCAAAAGGTAGACACTAAGGATGAACCCAGTCAGTAGCGAAAAGCCAGGAAGTACAATACTGTCTTCCAGGATGAAGCTGGGTTTTTACCTCTGTTCCACATGCTAATAAATTCCCTTTCTTAATGCAGTTTGAGGTAATTTCTCTGGGTGTTTTCTTTTCTTTCTTTCTTTCTTTTTTTTTTTTTTTTTTTGCAACCCAAAGAGTCCTAATAGGTTTTTCAGGAGCATTTTCTTTGTGATTAAAAAAAAATAAACTCATTACTATCTATTTATGAATCTCCCAGTTTCAGGATGTTTTTTAAGACATCCTAGTCTAATATGTCTTTAGGTGTATAAATGGATTCTGTGAAGTAAGGCAGATCATTGCTCAAGATGTTCCAAAGGAAAGTATTTAAATGATGCTACACCTAGCTGACAGTGAAAGGCTCAAAGAGCAGATGGAGAGAAATATTCCAGGTTGTTCTTCTTGCCTTCTAGAAAGTACCTGAGAAAACTTCTAGGTTCAGAGACTGGCTAGGATTTTGACTTTCTGGGCAATATTACTGCATGATTGGGAAACACAGATGAAGAGGAGTCAACAAACTATTTTGAAGGTTGTAAGATGAGCTGGAGGATAAATTGTTAAATTAAGGCTATCTCTTCAGCAAGTATTGTTGACCTTTCTTCTAAATGTCTCTCAAACATTTTTATCTAAATTCTTGTCATGGTTAGCCTCAACTAATGCAACCACCTCTGAAGTATTCCTCCTACCCTCCATCATCCTGTTCCCACTTCCAGGCATACCTTCAGTTCTCCTATACTCACTGTTGCCATGATGAGCTCATTAAATTACTTACTTAGATACCTTCACTTGCAGAATAAGACTCCAGATTTCTGCCAAGGTTTATTTTGCTTCTACCTACCTATCAAGCCCCAATATTCAGCATCCAGAATGTACTGAGCTGTTTCCAGTATTTATGCCTATAATCACTGCATTCTTTATGCATAGTGGAAAAACTCCTCTTCAACCTTCAAGACCAAATTCAAATTTTCCCTTCTTTAGGAAGCCTTTCTTAGAATCCTCCTACCTCTAAATCCTCTGTACTTTATTTTATAATTTCTGATAGTTTAATCCCTTGAAATTCTTTTATTATATCTTTCCTCTTCTGTCTGAATTTGAATCCCTTTAAGATACGGCCAGTTTCTTATTCACTTCTCTATCTTTATTGCCAATAATAGTTCCTAACATATAGGAAGCACTCAATAAATAGTCCATGAATGGAACTGATTTCCTTCTTCTCCAAATCAGTGTTGAAGGTGATTTAGAAAGAAGCATTCTGACAATCTAGGAGAAAAACCAAAATAAGTTAAGATGTGATGAATAGTAGCTAAGAATTAGTGCTAAAATTTATCTATATATTGTTACCTCCAAAAGATTATCTAATTTAATATGTAAGGCTGACCACATTTATCTTTTGCATTAGGAGTAATGCATTGTATCTAATAGCTAAAAAGCCATGTATTTATAAAGTTTGAATTGAAATCTCCATAGAAATTTCACAAACACATACCTACTTATATCCAAACACCTTCTAGTTTGCTTTGGGAGAGAAATTGGATTCTAATTACCTGCCTTAAATTAAGTAAAAATGTAAGAGAAAAAAAAGAAATTCTTTTTTTAAAAGATATTGCTTAAATCCTAAACATGTAAAACTGAAATTAACTCCTTGAGGCAATGGGTTAATTCCAGAAGGGTCAGGGTGAGCAAAGGAAGGGAGCAAAGACTAAACAACATCCTGCCAGCCTGATTCAGGTGACCAGCTTCCTGACAGTGATTTCCAAACAATCCTGCCCTGAAACAGGAGTGTGACCCAGATGTTCCCCTCCATAATTCATCTCATCTCCACTAGCCCTTGTTGGATAAGCCCTACTGGATCTGCATTGTGTTCATTCCTAGCAACAGTCAGAATTACAGCATCACTTTAAACTGCATGCAATAAAAGAAGGAGAAAAAAGGTGTGAGAGAGATGAAGATTGCCTTGTAAAATTGGCAAGGACTTCTGCTTGCTTTTTTCTGGTGCTTTTAAATTCAAGGCTGGCTTTAATGTTTCAAGAGCCCTATTTTGCAACTAACACTCAGTGGAAAGGTAAAGAAAGTTTAGGGGCAATTTCCCCCACTTTACCTGTGTGTTTAGCATCTCAATTTTACTGTTAACACAAGATTGGCTGTGGTTACAGTGCAGGCTCCTCCATGCCAACAACACCAGCACATTCATAAGTACAATGAATACATTTTTAAAAATCTAGCAATCAAGAGACAAATGTAACAACCTGGAATTTCTGGATTCTCCACCAATCTAATTACAATGGCAGTGAAAGGACTTGTGCCTAATTAAACTGCCAATCACACTGGAATGATATGCATCCTATTTGTACAAATATTTACTCTCGTGGCAGGAACCAGACATTTTGGCAGAGGAGAAAGCAACTGGCAATTAAAAGCAAAGGAATCACGTGTCCCCACAAGCCAAGTAATGAACTTTGCTTTACCTGGAGACTAAAATATACCTCATTCTTTTCTTTCTTCAAGTTTTAAAATCTTTTTAATTAAAATGCATGTGTTGTAAGTGTGTGGCTCAATTTCCCAAAATCAAATACACCCATTTACCCAAGTCCATCTCTTACTTCTTCCAGTAATTCATCTTTCTCCCAAGGGTAACAGCTATACTACCTTCTATCAGCATAGTTTAGTCTTGCCTATTTGTTTCCTATATATATTGAATCATGCAGAATGTGCTCTTCATGGGCTTGTCCTCTTTCACTTAACATGATGTTGTGAGATTCGCCCATGGCGTTGTATTTTCCACTATTCATTGCTACTGCTGTCTAATACCATCGTATGGCTATACCACAACCCATCCATCCATTCTACTGCTGGTATTTGTTTCTTGGTACTATGAGGTAATATCCAAGAATAAGCTTTTCAGTGAAATACATTCACAGCTATGTTGGGTATATGTGTAGGTGCTACAGTTTGGATCTTGAGTATCCCCCAAAGGCCTTATGGGAAGGTGGTAGAATTTTAAGAGGTGTGCCTAGTGGAAGGAAGTTAGGTCACTGGAGGCATGCCCTTGAAAGGGATATTGAAACTCAGCCCTTTCCCCTCTCTCTCATTGCTTCTCTGTCACCATGATGAGAGCAGGCCTCCTTTTCCATTTGCTCCTGCTGTGCTGTATTATGCTGCCACAGGCTCAGGGTAACAGAGCTAAGTGGCCATGGACTGAAACCTATTAAACTGTGAGTCAGAATAAACCATTCCTCTTTTTAAACTGATTGATTCAGGTGTTTTGTCACAGCAATGGAAAGTTAACATAGTAAGGCTATAATTAGTGGATCATAGGTTAAACATCTTTTCAGCTCTCATAGATGCTGTTAAGAATTTTTCCAAGGTGGCTGCAGTAATTCGTGCTCCTACCAGCATAGGTACACTCTAGTTATCACCTGAATGCTTCTCACATGACATGGACTAGACAGTATGTCATTGCAATTTCACAGCAGGCCTATGTTGAGATGAGGAAAATGAGGTCAAGAACTTGCCAATATGGGCATCAAATAACAGCTGGGGCTCCTATCCAGGTCCTTGTCCCTTGAATGAAGAAGCTTTTGGTCCTTGTATTCACAGCCTACCAGCTGTTTCGATTTTCATATATCACAAATACACCATCTTCTTAACATATCTCTCAAGCTCCTTTCTCTTCCCTTTCTGCTTTGTTTCATTTTGTGGAGTTTGAAATCTTAACTCACCCCTACAGATTCTTTTTATTCCCTGAATCTTCTCAACTTAAGTATCAAAGCTTCCCTTGACTTCCAGAAAACCAAATGTTCCTCATTTCCCTTCTCTGTCTTCTTGCTGGCTCCTTCTTACCCCTCAACCTCTGAATGTGCAAGTGGTGCAAGGCTCATGCTTGGTCCCTCATCTTCTCTCTTAGTGACTGTGATGACCATTACTACGCCAATACTCCAAATGTGCCTGTCTCTTGGCTTCCAGATACATGGTCAGACCATCTTTCTGTGGTCTATCTCTTCTGAACCACATTTCATTGCTAATGCAAACCTTCCAGAGCTCTCTTTTCCTTCTGTTTGCTTCATCTGCCTGGGACCTGAATTGAAAAAGGTGGTGCTGAGCCCCCAGTCAACCCTCATGGACACAGAGCATAAAAAAGAAAGAAAAATTTTGAACTTAAAAGACACTAAGACTTGGAGAGAATTTGTTACATAGTATAACCAAGCCCAACTAACTGATACAATGAAAAGACTTAGCTTTGTTTTGACAATTCCCACATTTTATCTTTTGGCTAGTTCAGAGTCCTGAAACCCACTGTCTTCTCTAAATCCCATCTCTGAAAAAATGAATATACAACACAAACTTGACATGTCCAAACCGGAATTTCTGATTTCCCCCACCTACTCCTAAATTTGAACCACATATAATTTTCTTTGCCTATATTAATAGCAGCTATAATATTCCCATTCTCAAGCCCAAAGGTTTTCCTCTATCTCCTCTTTTACCTGCATCCAACATTGAATCCACCAGCAAATCACACCTGCTGGTTTCGAAATACATCTAAAATCTGACCTGCCTCACTCCTTGCCTCTTGATCATCTAATTTTAGACATCATGACTTTCTCAAAAATTGATTCTTCTAGATATGGACATTTTTTTTACCACTTTTTCTTTGAAACTTTCTCACAACAACCCCCCTCACTCAGCTGCAACCTATTGGCATGACATTATACCATCCTGGTTCTCCTACACTCATTTTTTTGTCAATTTTTGACTGCCTTTTTCCTTCACTTTAGCTTCCTGAGCTTGTTATTCTACTACCATAAGAAAATCAGTGCTTCATGTGGCTTTAATTTTTATTTTTATTCCTGTTTCTCAAGATGTATATGTATTAGTGATGGTGCTGGGAACGATTTTAGGAGGTATGTGAATGAATACTTCTATTTTAACAATTATGATTTTATTTTAGTGTGTATTAGACAAGACAAACTATAACTAGCACATAAAGCATGAGATTTTACAGATATTATTGCTTAGATAAAACCAAATAAATCAGTTTAAGTCAAATTAAAGTAAAATATTAAAATGTAAGTAGTATCCAAATGAAATTTAGGGAACACAAGATGGACCTTCATCTAGTCAATGTGGTCAGTTCTTTTTAATGGTTGCATAGTTCTGATGACCCACTAGCAAAGTCCATTCAGTGGCCTGAACCTTCAATATTAATATAAACTCAGATGAGCTCTTCCTCTAAAGTTCCTTCATTTGTTCACTGATGCACTGTTTTAGTAGGTCAAGTCCAACAACTAGAAGTCATTTTTGACTCACATCTCACTTTAGTCCTCCTTGCTCACTAAATTTTTAAATCCTGAAATGTCTGCCACTTTTACCCTTTCCTTTTTATTCTCATTAACATCATCCCAAGCCATGACCCAATTACCTCATACCCAGATCTTTGTAATGACCTCCAAACTATTATCCTGCCTCCATTTAAATTCAGATGCATTCTGCCAGTGCCCTAGAATCACCACTCCTATGTTCAGAGCCTTCATTAGCTTCCTCTGAAGGCCATGTCCATGATCCTTAACCCCATGCCAATAGTAGCTAACATTTACTGTGTGTTGTATGCTGAAAGACATAGGAATTTTCTTATTTAAACCTCAAGACAACACTGTAAGGCAGATAGTATGGGTGAAGAAACTAAAGTTTAGAGGTGAAATGGTTTGCCAAGAGCTGCTAAATGGCAGAGCCAGAATTCCATCCAAGTAGCCTAATGTCAGGCTGCCTATTGACAAATTTGATATTTTTCTTCCATTTCCTTTTCCTTGATTCTGGTAAGTCTCATTTTTGCATCTACTTGGGCCTTTATCAAGATTCACCTGGGTGTTAATGTTCTTTTTTTTTTTTTTTGTCATTGCTGGGGTTTGAACCCAGGGCTATGTGCTTGCTAGACACTCTAACACTTGTGCCATGCCTCTAGCCAATGAGTCTTGATGTTCCAGCTCTTCTACTCATGTCCCCCATCCTCTGATAGAATAACCAAATGGTACCTCTTCTTCAGGACCTGCTGAAGTTCAAATTTTGGAGTCTCACTAAAGTCAGAATTGTCACTAGAGTCATTCTGTATCAAAAATTTGTTTGCCCCAGGCCCTGAATTGCCCACCTTCAGCGTCTTGATATCAACTTCCACTGTGAGTAAAAGGCTTAAGGTAGAGCCCACACCCCCTCCTAAGGACAGGCAGTCCCTGCATCTCTGAATGAAAAGCATTTCAAAGCAATACAAGTGTCACAGTGTAAGGCAGCACTTTGGAACTTTTTAATGTCCATGAGGTTTTTTTTAGCTCTTCATTTGTAGTTAATAGATATTCAGTAATTATAATAACACAGGCATTTGATTTCCAAATGCAACAGTATTTCACAGAACAGAGGGCCAGATACGAGGCCTGTCCAGAGAAATCATGGCTTAATTGAGCATTTGGTTGACTGGGTACTTTTCACTCACTGATCTTTTCTTAATTGATCAACTCATTGTGTCATTATCCATAGAGAAGCAAGGACAGAAAAAGAGATGGTAAATACAAGCAGTCTCTTCTGTCCTTTTGCATAATAAATTGCAACAGAAACGGCCTTAGAATTAGGAGAAAATGTGAACATCATCTAGTCCAACCTCTTCACTTCGGGGAGGAAACTAAGACTCTTATAGGTAAAGTGATCCACAAAGATGACATAATTCATGAGTGACAAATCCACAATTGGAATTCAGGACTTTGAGTCCCAGGGCAGCAAACCATTTGCTCTTTCTAAGAGTCAGTTTTCTTAATTCTGGAATGATGATAATATTAATGATTACACCCATTTTAAGCAATTGCCATAAAAATCCAGTAAAGTCAAATGAAATAAGTAGTGAGCAAGCATCTAACATATATTGAGTTCAGAGTAAATGTTCACTTATTCACTCAGTGACTAACTCAGTTGAAACCCAGAAGGAATTTAGAAAAGATTTATTTTTAAGAAGATAACTAAAATGCTGACCATCTCATCACACAAAGTTTCTGGAAATTTGAGAGAGCCTAGAAATTAGGATGGGGAGAGGGGAAGCAGCGGTGAAGGGGAAGATGTTGAATGGCAAAGGTGTCTCAGTTGTTTGCTTTTAAAAGGAAAAGGTGTATGTCAGCTGGGTAACTCATGAAAGACACTAATTAAATTTTTTATTCTTTTTCTTCCTGTAAAACAAACAAATCACTTTTAGCAATACTGAGCTTTCTGGAGACTCAAGAAAATAATTGCCTGAGTCTCACATTAATTGCTTTTTAAAATTCTTTTTAGGTTTGGGATTTGTTTTTCAAGATGTGAAGCTATGTTAGAGCCAAATCTTAAGTCATGTGGTGACTTCTGGTCTAGTGTGAAGAGAGGCGAGTGAAGGGGGATGCTCCAGGCCCTTCCACACCATTGAATGTTACGACCTCAGTTTCCTGCTAGGTCTGTTTAGCCCAGGGTGGGCACAATGCCTGATCCCAGCTTCCAAGCTAGGATGTCACACTGTAGTTCACTGGGGTCCCTTAGGAAGGCATTTCTCTGAGTACCTCTCCCTGCCCTCCTGCTGGGGGATAGGGGACTGCAAGGGCTGATAGTCAATGTTTAGGATAATTTAGATCTTGCAAAATGTTATGAGATTTTGTTATAAAAATTTAAATACATACAAAAGCACAGAGAATGATTTCACAGATACTCCTGTATCTCCCATACTAGACATATTAACTCTCTTTCCTTATTCATTTTAGAAACTAATTTTAAAGTAAAAAAAACATGCAATTGCACTCTCCCCCCACACCACTCATTTCCCTTCCTCCACAAAAGCAATCACCATCTTGAAGAGGGGTTTTGTTTATATCTGTATTATTTATATTTTTACCACTTATGTACTCACAAGTAATGCATAATATTAATTTGTGCTCAAATTTTATATAAATGATATTACACATAGATTTTTGTAATTTATGCTTTCTCTAATATTTTTGAGATTTATCTCAATTAAAATACTTATATTTACTTCATTTTATTTAACTGCTAAAAGATATTTAAGTGAATGGACTAAACTTTATACATTACCTATTGGTGAATATCTAGCTTGTTTCCTATTTTTGTGATTATTAATAAGATTGCACTGAATATCTCTGATTACATCCACTTATGTACTCTTATGTACTCATGTAAATTTTTCTTTATGCTGCACATCTAAAAGTCAATTCGTGGAATATTGGGAACATATATCTTCAACTGTACTAGATATTGATGAATTATTCTCTGCCCTAGTTTATGCTCCTATCCCCAATTACAATATTTCTGCTTCCTCTTCAATTCTTGGTGTTACAAGACTTTTAAATTTTGTTCCTAATTGGAGAGTAATACAAATGACTTTTTTTTGTTTTAACATGTATTTTCTTTCTTACTAACAAGTTTTTACTTTATAAATGTTTTTGGCTGTTGGAATTCCCTCTTCTGTAGGTTTCATGTTCCTGTCATTTGCCAATTGTTCTCTTGTTGCTTTGTTTTGTAAATCCATTTGCACAAAAATATTCTTAATATTCTGGAAATAATCCTCTGTAGACTATGTTATGTTGATTTCCCTGTTCCTGAACTCTTAGTTATTTCTATTGGGCAGACTCAAATGTGACAGCAGCCAGAGTTGTGTTCAGAGTTGCCAAGTTCAGTCTGAATTGAGCAGTCTCAGATCTCTAAAGAAATATGACACAGTGACCAAAAACAGGTCTGGAGTTCGGAAGCTCTGGGTTCTAGTCTCAATGTGACCCGTTTATCTGAAAATTTTCAGCCTTCATTTTCCTCATCTGTATATTCACAGTATTAAGAGCAGCCTCAAGGGTTTTTATGAAAAGCAACCAAGATGCAAAAAATCACCTTGCAAAAATACTGCAATACCATTAGCCATCATTCATAGCAGCAACCCAAATACAAACACATTGTACTAGTCTGTTTAGCTGCTATAACAAAATACCATAAACTTGGTGGTATGAAGCAACATAGATTTATTTTCTAACAGCTCTAGAGGCTGGAAATCAGATATAAGGGTGCCAGTATGATTGGTTTCAGGTGAGTGCTCTCTTCCTGGCTTACAGCCAGCCAGCTGCCTTCTCCCTGTGTGCTCACATGACCTCCTCTGTGTTTCTTTGTTTGAGAGGAAAGAGAGAGAGAGAGGCAGATGGATAGGGAGTGAGAGGGAAAGAGGGAGAGGGAGAGAGGAGGACAGAGGGCAAGGGAAAGGGAGAGAGAACATGCACACTCTAGTGTCCCCTTTTCTTAAAGGGCTCTAGTCCTATTGGACCAAGGGTTCACCCTATGGCCTTATTTAATTTTTGTCAACCTCTCACAGTCCCCATCTCCAATATAGTTCCACAGGAACTTGGAGGAAGAACCAGTTCAGTCCACAGAGCCATGGTAGATTGATGCCTGCACATTTATTTCCAAATAGACTTGTGTTCCTTAGTCTCTCTCATCAGGACTTGGAGACATAGAAAGAAGCACCACTAATTCCGTTGTCTCTGGCTTACTCCATTCGAAGACATTATTGTTATCAAACCAAGGTTTGGTCATTTCTGTGACTGTCATTCATAAGGGACAAATGGTGATTGTCAGTCTATCCCTGACAACACCAGCTTAAATCTGATTGTGTAAAGAAACTAGATCAGCTCTGTCCCACAGGACTTTCTTTGATGATAGGAACAGTCTATAAAATGGTCTATAAAATCTCAGCATGATCTCCATTAGCCACAGGTGGCCATTGACACTTGACAAATGATGAGTATGACAGAGCATTGTTAATTTTATTTAATTGCTATTAATTTAAATGTAAACAGCCATGTATGCAGAACAGCTACTGCATCTGCAGAACGGGTTTAAACCATACATCAGAGCTTACAAGTGGTGAAATGACTGTTCCAGCGGTGCCTTCTCACCCCTTATGTGAGATCGTCATTCCCAGATTCTGTGCAAGGTGGTTCCTGGTGCTTCACTCTTATGCAATGGGATATGTGATGCCCAAAAAGGAAAAGAATGGATTGAATGTACATGGGAATTCCAAGCCAAGTGTGGTTTCAAAAGGGCTGAGGTTTCTGAAGACAGAATGGCATAGTGAAGGAGTGGCAGGAAGGACAGAAGGAAATTGTTCTGCATGAAATATTCCTAAAGAAAGTGTAGCACTGCTATATACCTCAAAGGTCAAGAATTTAGAAAACATAAAGTTTTTAGCTTTCCTATTTTTCTTTTACTTTCAGGAAATCTAAGAAATAATCCTTAAGTATAGAGGGTTTTCAGATTTATGATGGAGTGGTCCCTTTGCAACCACTCTGAACTAAAACTCAGCACGTCTGAAATAAGAAGAGGAACAAGCAGCCACTTTTACTTCAAAAGGTTACAGCTTTTTAAATGATTTTCCCCGAGTCCCAAATAGGACCAGCTCCTGGTGGGAGGTCACGAAGCACAGAGCACTCAACCAGCTAGCCTGTGAGACTCGCCATATGGGCCCCCTCCCAGTCTCACAAACTGTTACCTAGCTCCTATTAGGATACCCAGAGAAGGTATAGAAATACAAGCTCCCAGAATGTCTCAAGCCAACAACAGCCAGTTCCAATGAGCAAGGCCCCCAGGCTCCTTGAAGACCCTGGTGTTTATAGGAAGCCATGATTCTGAATTATTGTTCAAAGAAGAAAACAGAATAGCCCAAATCTGCTCTGGAAAAGCAGGTTGAAAATGCCAACATTTTGGTAAAATGTACAGAATGTTTTTTCACATAGAAGAATAAAGCATGGTACATATTCAGAATATAAAGCAAACTAATTTTTTCTACTTCAATTATGTTGAAAATTTACACAGGAACATATTAGGACACATCAACATTTCCTTATTTTCAACTACATTTCTAGTAATTTTTCAACTTTTCTGTCCTGTTATTTATATGATGGCAAAAAAATATCAAAAAGCATAGGATGACTATATTCTGTATATCTTCCCCAAATGCTCATTTTCTATTGTGATACATTTTTTGTTTCTTTTCTCACAATGGGAGTTTGCTAAGAAATGATTAAGATAAAGAAAACAATGGGATTTTAAAAATTTTTGTATTTTAAATTGATAAATAAAATTGTATATTTTTATGGTATAAACATGATATGTTGAAATATGTATACATTGTGGAATAGCTTATTAAGCTAATTAATATATGTATTACATATTTATCAAATTTTCTGTAATGAAAGAAAGTCAATCCTCTTAGCAATTTTCAAGTACATAATGTGTTGTTATTAACTACAGTCAGAGGATGTTCAGACTCTTGAAAGCTACTTCTCCAAACTCTGAACCTCAGTTTTCACCCCATCCCTTCTCCTTGGCTCACCCCTGCCACTACACACTCCCAAATGCTATTTACTGTGCTAGCCATTGAGCAAATGCCTTTGTGTGTCTGACAGCATAGATGTCAAATTATGAAAACTGTCTATTGTGTGCTCAGATCAATAGGCCAAACCTACACTACTTTTCAGCTTAGAAAAAATCTTTCTATTCCGCCTCATCCAATGACCTATAACATCTGTGCCAATAATCATCAAACCCGTACTATATGTTCAGAACTTGAGCAAGAGACTGGGCACATCTTTATACAACTCACCAGAGGTTTGTATGTTCTAAGATTATAGAGGAAACCTTCCACAATCTCAAGGAAACCACTCAGCCACTTCATCCTACCCTCTGCCCACACCTTTGAGGGCCACCCTGTGCTCTTACTGTGTTTCACATGTCCCTGAGGCTTCCCAAAGAGGTATCAGGATTCAGATTGCCAGGTAACATAATCTGGGCCTACACCACAGAGGAACAAAGGCCAAAGCAAAGTCTTGTCTAGCCCTAGTACTCATGCAGAAGACCCAATTGTGTAGTTATTCTCGATCATGCATCTTAGCTTCCAGTCTGAGATAAGCAAGAAGCAATGTTTGCAAAGTGACTTACAATTAACTATGCAATTTTCAGAGAATGGGTTTTAGCATCACCCCCCCTCCCCGCCCCTACCTCCCTTCTGGCTCAGCCTTGGGAAAATCATTTAACCTCTCACAGTCTCTGTTTCTCATCCATTCCATGGGGATCAATGGGGATCATAACAGAAATAGCCCTCATCTAGGTGCTAGGATATTTGATAGAGAAAATAAATATATTATGCTCTTAAAGGGGCCACTGTGGGCCTGAGTCTCTTCTGAATTCGATTCCTTTTCTCTGTTAAAATTTTCAAGCAAGGAGTGAGGTAGAACTGTTTTCTCACCCCCTCATCTCTCACCTAGTCTCAAGAGCAACAACTCACAACAGGCTTAACACTACCCATGGTGGCATTGGGGCATGTCTTGCACTTATAAATTTGAAAAAAAAAAAAAGAAATGAAAGTGTCACTTGTGCTGCAACTTAGAGAGTTCAGACAGGAGCACAGGGATGAGTTGTGACTCCATTTAGCCCAACCTGCCTCTCTTCCTCAATTGATTCTCTTCTAATTGCTTTAAATTTTTACTGCATAACAACATGGGTCCCTTAGAAAATCTGCCTAGTGAAACCCTATGCCTCCTCTTTATTCTTTCCCTAAAATCAAAGGTATCCCCTTCTATCCACAAAGTCACAAACCCACAAGCACCTCCAAGTTTTGTCATCTTGCCTTTGTGCCACATAACAACAACCAAAGACCAGAGCCACTAGGTTCCCCAACTTCTCTCTTTTTGAAAAATTTTAGTAGCATATATTAATTGCACAAAGGGGTTTCATTATGATATTTCTATCCACGTATGGAATGTAATTGAATCGAATTCACACCCTTTATTACTCTTTCTTATCTCTTTTCCCCCTTTTAAACAATTTTAATGGGTTTCATTATTCTAGTTTCATGTAAGCGGCTGGACAGGTTCTGTAAGCACTGAGGCCATCAGGCAGAGCACCTAAGTCCCTCAGTTCTCCTCCTGCAAGGGCAGAACTCAGAACTCTGTTTGCTCCCCCCACCCTCTGATGCATTCAGGGGTCACTCCAAAGCTTGGATGCTTGCCTGTGGACAACAAACTAGGGAACTTGTGGAACAAGTGGAAACCTGCCCGGCCCACAGTCTATAAAGCTCCCAACACACAAAGAAGGGAAGCATGGAGAGTAAAAACAGCATAGAAGCTGACAGTTGACCCTTCTATAAGAGATTCCAGCTAGTTTACTTTAATCTGAGCAGTGCTAGGGATCAGGCCTGGTGCCCTGAGTATCTGAGCAAATGCTGGGCAACTACCCATCCCCCCAGTCTGGTGATAAGAACAATATCTCAACCCAGTCACTACTCTTTCCTGCCTGAACATTGAGAATGTTTCAACCAAAAGTCTACAGATGGTTAAAACTTCTGGCTACTAGGTCTTACTTTTAAAATCTTGTCACTGTGAAGGTAAGTAGTTGAACTTTTTCTTTGGAAATTAGCCCTTATCCCTTCCCACCTCCTATCTTCATAGGCTTTGGGGGTGATCCACCAAAGACTCACTTGTTAATTCTTTCTGGCAATTCCTCCTCTGGTGCAGAACTCACCAGTGGAACTGCTGGAAATTTTGCACATGTAGAGCAGGACTGTGTCCACCTACTGGTGAGAAACAGGAAAAGACCCTCTGTCAGAGCCCAACAAGGGAGGAAGTCTTTCTTCAAGCAGTCCACAAAACCAGGACCCCATCATCAGAAGAAAAAGAAAGCCAGACACAAAAATATGTTTTTAGAATAAAAGACATTACATTTAGGGACAGAATTTTCTCTGACTTATTGCACATGGAAATTTAGTACAAATTTCTTTCTCAAAAGGCCTGAATTTTAAACGTCAAATTCAGATATATAAAAACAGCGATGTGGGGAAATCAAGTAGCGCAAAATAACCATGGGTTGTAAAAAAACTAATCTTGCCATCTTTTCATATTTTTTTAATTATATGCAACTTTGTTTTTATAAAAGTCTGGTTACCAGCAATGATTTACAGTTTGGTCTAAAGGACCCCCTGTATATTCACCCTAGTGATTACATATCTACCCCATGGAGGTAAGACCCATTCCCAATCTCAGAGCTGTGAGGGGGAGCAAGAGCTATTTTTCCCCACGCATATGTTGATATGCAGAAAAGAGGACAGCTCTGCTCACTGCAAGCTGTCCTATTGAAGCCCTGTTTCCTGTCAATCTTCCTTTTTTCCCCCCATGAAGCTTTAATTTTTTGCCACAGCACTTTCTACATTTTAGTTTCCTGCAAACCTCAGGAAATAGACTGAAATTAATATCGTCAGATTCTTCTGAAAGTGCTGGCTTGGCGGCATTGCAGAACACTTTCAGATGCCATTTTGGGATTAAAATATACCAGTTATGCCCCCATTGTTTGTAAGAGAGATCGGGAAAAGAAATTGTGTATGAGATTGAACCAAACTGAAATGTAGGTTAAAAAAAAATTAGGAATCAAGACCTGAACCTTCAGAATAGACAAAATCAGTAAGTAAGCAAACTAGGAGAGCAAGCTAAGAAAAAAATAAAAATAAAACACCTCCAGGGATCCTGGAGGCATCTCAGCACCCCATCAGTGTGGGAAACTGAGGCAGGAACACCTTGCTCTTGTTTTCTATGTAGAACTTTAAAGCTTTGGGTATAACTAGTGCCTGCAGACCTGATTCCAGAGAGAAACACAGTATGTTACAATAAGCAAAGAAGTGAGGAAAGCATTTATAGAATATGCACTCAGAATTATTAATGTGCAGCGGGGGCACATTTAAATCCTAGATTTTCTCACATCTTGTAAGTCTGAGGAGCCACAGGTCAGGGGTGAAGTTGGCTTATTCTGTAGTGTCAGCTCTGCTCTGTCTCTGCCTGGCTTTGGCACTCTAGGAGGATTCCTCCCCTTCCAACAACAGTCTGTCTATCTGGAGAGAGAGATGACACACATCTCACTTCTCTACTGTGCAAGGGCATTGCAATGATAAACTTGCAACAACTATATAAACATGCTTTGGGTTCTTGAGAAGAAAAGTGTGACATGAATCAAAGTTATTTTTATTATTGTTGGCTTCTACATCTATGACTTCCCAAGAGTGTGAGGTAAGGCCACACACTATCTCTGCATCTCCAAAAATCTATTCAAAATTTTTGTAATATTGAAGAATACTCAGTCTTTTGACATTCTTTGTTTTACTCACCTTTTGGACAAGTCAACTACAGTTTCTCTACACAACACACATCCATTCAATTGTCTGAGAGGCTCATTGATTTCATAACCAACTCCTTTTTCTGCATCTCTATTCCCCTGATTCATTCTCACTATTTTCTACTTCTCCAAGTGTAACAACAGCATCATTGGCTGTCCTGTTCTGGATTCTTGCTTCTGTAGCCAGCCTCTATATTTCCATTTGCCCCTTCCTGCTACATTGCTCAAGTGCAAACCATGAATCTGATGGTCCTTCAGAGACCTTCTAAGAAAACGCATGTCTTCAAAATGAGGATGCTGTTTCCAGGAAAGCTAAGCGAGTCACCCTGGGTCACCTGGGTAGGCAGGGATGGAGTTGGACTGGAAGCAGCCAGATCATCTGATGCCAGCTCTAGACCATTAATTATCATGTCCATGGACAGAGCAATACTAGAAAGTTCCCATATGCCAGGTGACTCTTGTCACTTAACAGGCTTTAGTGGTTCCAAAATTCTGTAGCACAAGCTCAAGCATTAAAGCACTGGACTGGTAGATGCAGCCTCATAGGACAGAGAGATGTCTGTAGAGGCTTTAAAAATTGGGCTTCACTCGGCTCATGGAACAAGAAGTCAAGAGATTAGCACTGCAAAATAGATGCTGCTGTTCTAGGAAGTTGTTGCAGACCCTGCTTTTTCATTCACAAGCATTCACTTCCAGGTCACAAGATGCCCATTGTACTGCCAGGTCTTGGATTCATGTTCTAGACAGGAAGATGGAGAGAGGTGCCAGAGGTAAAAGCCATAAGCAGCTGAGTCCCTTTAATCTGTCATACAAAAGCTTTCTCAGAAACCTCACCTAGTAGATATAGGATTACATACTATATGTGAGAATGAAGCCACACAATGCCCCTCTTGCTTGCAGGAACACCTGAGGAAGTTTATAGTTATAAATATGCATGGGCCACTCTAAAAAAATCTGGTAGAGCAGGGTATTAGTGTGTTACTAGGTTTCCCATTATTGTTTCAAATAACCAAGATAATCAACTTATAAAGAGAAAAGGTTTATTTTGGCTCACAGTTTTAGAGGATCCAGCCAACGATCAATTAACCCCTATTGTTTTGGGCCTGTGGTGAGGCAACACATCATAGTGGGAGTACAAAGTGGAGCAAACTACTTACCTCACCAGCCAGTGAGCAGTGAGCAAAGAGAAAAAAGGAGAGGCAGAAGTCCAACAATCTGCTTCAAGGGCACAGCCTCAGTGACCTAAGGACTTCCCATGAGGCCTCAACTCCCATAGAGTACACCACCTCCCAACAGTGACAGCCTGAAGCTGAAGACCAAGTCTTAAAACACAGGACCATAGCAGTAAGGATGCAGAGAAGAAAGACTATTGAACAGGCAACCAGTAGTCAGTCCCAAATACCTTAGAGTTCGCATTCAGTACTCTGTGTTCTAAACCCCAAGTGACTTTTCTACTCCTATTTATTACTGACCCAGCCCCTTATTATATACTCCAAACTGAGTTCTCCACACCCTCCCAAGCATGAGCTGTGCATCTCTACCTTTCTGCTGTTACTTATATCATTGCCTTCTACTCCTCGAAGACCTAACTGAAATACCTCTTTGCTTTTCTGTTCACAGTCAAAAGTAGGTTCCAACTTCACTATTCTCCCATAACATGTTGTATTTACCTCCATTAGAGCACTAATACCACCCACTTTTGAATTATAATTTTCCCTGTACATACCTGCATCATTCAGCAAAATAATCTTCAGAAAAGAAAGCAAGGATCACATCTTGTCTATCTTTGCATCCATAAGGTCTAAAACTGTGTGTTCCATAGTAAATGTTTAAGCACTTATAATTAAAACCATTTTTTCTACATTGCTTGTATGGGTAATGATAAATCAAAATGCACATCTCATAACAAGTAAAAAGGCTGACACCCTCGCCCCATCTTCCTTGAGTAGTCCAGCATTAATCTGAGGGGCAAAGGGGGTAGCCTCTCGAGTTCTCTTCCAGTCCATGGAATCTACAATGGTGTTAATATACAATTGATCAGGGCTCTGCAGATTCATTGACAGGTAGTTTATGCTACATCCTTCAAGCTGTAAGGACACTGGGGTGAAATGGGCAACATTTTCTTTGCCCTTTTGATGTGATCTTGAGTCTCAGGAAACTCTGCCAAGTTTTTCTGTCCTGACCTGTGTTAGTCTCCAGTCTGAATCTCCGTTAGTTTGAAATGATGATTACTCTCTGTGCCTATCTCACCGTCACCACCACCAGAATTCATTCTTTGACCTTCTTCACTTTGCTTTGTGCCCTGACGTGCTGACTCTATGGAAATCATCTCCAGATTCTCTTTCCTTCTGACTTCTGTTTGGATTTGGCCATCAGATGGGAGTGCAGGCAAGAGATTATAGTAGTGTTCCTTCCCTGTTCCCTCTCTGCTTCAGTGCTGGCCTCTGGCATTGGCCGCACCCTGGCCCTCTACCCATTTACCAATGGCCTCAGTTCCCAACAGGCTCCAGTAACTCCCGGCCACTCCCCTCCCCATTTCAAGCCTCATCCCTGAGTGCCTCCACATCACCTCTTATTGGTTCTTTGGTTCTTTCCAGAGCCTATAAATAGTGACTATAGGAAATTTCATTCATAATCCCATCTGAATGCTACTTATTTTAACACATGGCCTTCAGAAGGCATTTCTCCAAGCTATACTCGTAAAGATGAAGAGGAGAAAGAATATTGAACAGGTAACTGGCAGTCTCTGCACCAAATACCTTAGACTTATCATTTGGTACTTTATGGTCTAATCCTTTAGACCAACCTGGCAGCCAAGACCCTGCCTCCATACCTGCATTAAACTTCTTCACCATGATAAGAATATCAGGATTTTCAAACTGGTTCTCCAAGCGTACTCTCTATGATAGTTTCTCTGAAAGTTCTGAGTAACATTTTCTTTATGTTCTCCAGGATTTAGTTTAGCTTCATCTAAAACTCTAGCCGAGTCTTAGGTCTAAGATGTTCTGTTTGTCTCTACAACTGCACTAAAATATTTTGAACATTCAAGGAATAATTTCCCTCTCTGATACAAAAGTAATGTTTCTCCTGTATAATTTGACTGCTTGTGTTTTGGAAGATGAGGACAGGGATAGGATAGGGCCCAACAGATATCGAGGTCTCTGGCTAATTGGGTCTAAAACCAAATAAATTAAAGAGTGCTTCCCCAAAGCCTCATTCTACTTTAGAGGGGAAAGGTTTGAGTGTGAAGAGCCAAGCTAATAAACATTGGATGAAGGTTTAGTGAACCTGAGATAAACCCTTTCTGCTTGTTTGTGTGCTGAGAAAATGGAAGCCTCCAATTTTTCCACCAGACAGATACCAGGAAAGTCTCCTCAATCCTACAGAGGGCAGAGGCCTCCCTTTCCTGTCCTCACTTTCCCTCTCTCCTTCCCTCCCTTTCTCTCTTTACTCTTTTCTTCAGCAGTACAGGAACAGTGGTGAGAGGAACACCACTAACATACTTGTACCTTTGCACATAGAAAATGATAACAAATATGGGCTTGACACTCATTAGTTTGAGGTCAGGACTATCTTACTCCCTGAAACCTGCTGACCATTGTTTGCCTAAAAGTTTTAAGAATTAATTTTTAGTCTAGTTTCCATTCCCTGTATTTGGGCCAGATTTTAAAACCCAGAGACCCATTGTGGCTCATATTATCTCCTATACTTTCACCTTTTCCTTTCCTCCCTCTTTCCCTGACCTGGACAGCAATTACTGCTTCATTGGGAGGCTGGATCAGATATAGATTAAAGAAGCTAGTCTTCCCTGAGAAAGCAGAGCACAAAAGGAAATGAATTCTTCAATTTCTGTTTCCTTCAGGCATATTAAAGTGAATATCACTGGAGAAATCTATGAGATATATTGTTAAATTCAAAGAAGATGTAATTGCAGAATAATACATATTACGTGTGACTACATTTATGCATGTATATATAGGTACTTATTCTTATATGCATATATAAGAAGGACTAGGAAGATTTACACCAAACTGTTAGTAGAGGTTATTCTGTGAGTGAATTTGGGAAGAGGGAAGATAAAAAAAGACATCTTCGTTTTACTCAATATGCTTCTATAATATTTGATTTTTTAAAAAATGAAAGTATCTTTTTTAGTTTTTGCTTATATAAGTCATATATGGATCCCATCACTAGTAGTAAATTCCTTAACAATTTTCAGGTTTTTTTTTTCCTGTATGTTCTACAAGGAAAAACCAAATTATTCAAAAAGAAAGTTTAAAAAATTAAGATTGCTTCTCTTGAAATACATCCCCTGTCATTTTGGGGTGTCACTGTGCTTCCTGATCAAGATTTAAAATAGCTGATAATGAATCATCTTCAGCAGCAAGTTTGACTCAGTCAAGTAAAAATGGTTCAAAGGAAATCAAAATTAGGAATTAATCTCTATTACCACATGATGCCTCTCCCGTTAAGCTTTATTGCTTGTGTTTTGGGAGGTGGACCGTGAAGTGTAGAATGCGAGGACAAAGATTATCAGAGTCTCTAATTTAGCTGGGACTAAGGTCAGCCTTGAATCTGACCTTTCCCGCTCCAGAGGCTCAGCTGAGGCCCATTGGGAAACCTTTCTCTCCACCCAGTCCATAGTAAATGCTCCCTTTTCAGAATATGTCTGTTGCACCACGGTCAGGTTCCCTAAAAAGCTTAGACGGCTGTCCTTTATCTCTCCCTAGACTACAACAGATCCCTTGAGGACAGAATGTATACCTTCTCCACTTCTGCATTGTCAGTGATTATATATAGTGCCTGATGCAGACTAGGTGCTCAATATATATTTGTAGGGTGAACATCCAAATGAATGCATCAACAGATTCAAACAATTTCTCTGTTTTGTATCTTCATCTGGATTGGAAGGCACTCAAGACAGGGGTTTATGTATCTTAAACCCCCTATATCTCCTATAGCACCTTGAGAGAGGAAGCATTCAATAAATATTTATTGGTCAATTCCCCTGATTTGAGCAGATAATCAAAAATGTTCACAAAGATGTAGATCTTGATTTGCTTACCTGTCTACTGACGAGCAAGAGAGGAGAGGTGCATTCTTTCCATTTTGCAGATAATCGAATGAGGTATGGAGAGATGAGAAGTTGAACAACTGAGGAGAAGGCACTGAACCTACTGATCATTTTGGGCTGCTGTCTCTGGAGTTTGTGGTACCCTCAAGGTCCAATATTCTTTTATCATGTACTCTTTCATCACCTCAGGGAGCAGGTCAAATCTTGATAGATTCCAATGCTAGATGATCTCTGAATTTTAGGTAGTTAAAGTAGAAAGTGGCACTCCTTAATTAGATAGTAAGAGTATAATTAGTTGAAGGTGACTTATAATTACATCCCTCCTCCCCAAGGTCCATTAACTGCTTCAGCTGGGATCTCCAGTTCTCATCCCCTTCTTGTCCTGGACTAAGCAATGTACTGTGTACTGGGCAAGATTAAGTATTTATCAGAGATCATTGAATTTTAATAAAGGAGGAGCCTTCCAGTGGATTCTTGAGTTCAAAAGTTCAGATTTCATGGGTAACTTTTGCTACCACATGGCAAACTCTACTTGAAATTGAGTACCAGATACATGAGACAGAAAGTTGAGAGATCACTGTGAAGCCATTTTATCTAGGTGTCTCTTGAGTATTTATCTCAAAGTGACTTTATGACCTTATTAGACCATTCTTTCCTCTCACTGCCATGCACAATGATTCCTTAGTTCCACCTCATGGTCCCTTTAAAAATAAGTTTACTCCTGGTTCATTCTTAAAAGGAAAATCGTGACCCATCTACCTACCACAGAAAGGCTCTTTTCACTTTTCTTACCTATTGAGGTATAATATAGCTCCAAACTGACAAACTCTGAGCAAGCAACACACCCCAATATAAGGGCAAAGAATGAAAGCAGTTGGCTCAGGTGGGAATAGCAAGGGAGCTAACAGTCAATAGCATACATCCCCCACTTTGAAAAGCAGCTGACTGAATGAACACCCCATCTGAAGAAAGAAAGGGCCAAGGGAGTCATTAATGAAAGCATGAAACTCAGCTTTACATCTCATTCAAAAGATGGATTCACTGTATTACTCCTGATGCAGGTGGGTGAGTTAGTTTAGTGTGGAATTTGTCTGCTCTCACTGAAAACTCCAGTTAGGCAATGAATTATTCCAAGTAAATTAAGTGTATCGATCCCCTCCCCTTTCTGACACTTTGCAGATATTGCTATCAAATCATGCTGTATGCAAGTGTCAGTTTTTGCCACAGATATCTGAAGAGGGGAGCAAATATTCATTTGAGCTTTGCAGTATCTAATAAGTACTCATGGGACACAGCAGGACTTAGGGAGACCAAACAATAGCATAGCCCTGTGATGAGATGTCTACCTTGGAGACTTAGTACATTCAGTGGATGAAAAAAGTGGTGACGGGTGGACTCCTTCTATATGTCAGTTAATATCAGGTCAAGGTCACAGTTTCAATCTTAACCCTAACCAATTTTCATACAAATGCAAGTAGATAAAAACAAAGATCAGGCAGAGGAGTACGGATACAAATTATGAATCTATCACAATTCTAGGAAAATAACCAGACCACATAGTCTATAATAGAAAGTAGCACAATCCTTTCATCTACTGTAAGGAGTCAGTCTCTTCCAAGGGGAAATGTGCTTCACTTCATCGGGGCCCCAGGTGGGACTTGCACCAATGATGTGCATTTATTTTCCCCATTGTTATGGACTGAATGTTTTTGACCTCCCCACCCAAAAGAAATTCATCTATTGAAATCCTAACCCCCAATGGGGTAGTAATTGGAAACAGGAGCTTGCCTTTGGGAGGTAATTAGGTCATGAAGACTGAGCTCCTAAGGCTGGGATAGTGTCCTCCTAAGATATAAAAGAGCTTCCTCTCTACTTTCTGTCATGTGAGGATACTATGAGAAGATGGTTATCTGCAAACCAGAAAGCAGGCTTTCATCAGGCACCTTGGTTTTGAATGTGCACATAGTTCTCAGCCTCCAGAACTGTGAGAAATAAATTCCTGGTTTTTTTTAAGCCCCTAGGCTATGGTATTCTGTTATAGCAGCCGGAACTAACTAAGACAGATGTCTATCATAATGATCAAACTCATCCTATTTCTAGGTAACAAATTCTTAATCTTTAAAAGAAAAAGAATATTTATCTTATCTAATTAAACTGTCTTTTTCTTTTTAATCAAAAACTATCATAGTAAGGCTGTTGAGTATATTCTAAGGATGAATCATCAAAGGATGCTTGGTCTAAAGATGAATGGTCTGGCCCAGATATCTAGCAAATGTATATTATAAAGTGTTATTTTCATTTGCATTAAAATCCCTTATCATATATGAAAATACTTATGGATGAGAGGATATATCTCAATTTGAAAAGGGAGAAAGCCAGGAAGACAGATGAAGCTGTCTTAGCCATGGCTTGATAATTATGGGGTGGATGATGGTACAGGGGGGCTCTCATAACAGTGGCTTTACAAAATAAGAATGTATCAGAATTATCTGGAAGGTTTGTTAAAACACAGATATCAGTGTCCCACCTTAGAGATTCTGATTCAGGGGTTCTAGGGTAGGATCTGAGGATTTGCATTGCAACAAGTTCTCAGAGAGAGAGAGAGAAAGAGTGTTTGAGAAAAGATTTATTTTGGATCATTATTTCAGAGGTTTCAGTCCATGCTGACTTCATTGTTTCTGGGTCTGTGATGAGGCAGTTAAGTTCATAATGGTGAAAGGGTGTGGTAAAGCAGAGCGGTTAGGCAGTTGCTAGGAAGCAGAAAGATAGAGAAGTGGGCCTAGGACAAGGTATGCCCTTCAAAAGCACACCCCCAGTGGCCTACTTCCTCCTGTTAGGCTCCACCTTCCAAAGTTTACAGCCTTCCCCCCAAAATAGCACCACCAGCTGGGGACAAAGTCTTAAACACATGAGCTTGTGGTTGACATATCATATTCAAAGCCTGCTGATGCTGTGGCCTGGGACCCCATGTTGAGAACCACTGTATTATATTTCTTCTATTTTTATGTGATCAAAAAATCAAAATCAAGTGGAGCTGTACTCAGCTGGCACAACAAAACAAGATACAGGGAAAGAGTCTCTGGCACTACCTACTCCCAATCTCAGCTGGCAGCTGAAAAATGATGAAGAAGAGACACAGGCTCCAGAAAAACACTGAGCTATCAACTCGATTCAAATTGGATCCAGTGTGGGAAAAAAATTAATGTTGGTTTTCCTCATTTACTTTGAACCTATGTCTGTATAATTGTTATAGAGTGTGACAGCTTCTGTGCTGGTTTGGGACTGCACAGTTAAGCAATATGAATAACCAGGGTTCCTAACATTTTTTTAAGCAATAGCTAGAATTAGGTAGTGATTTATATAGATTGATAGCACCACCTCCCACATTTGCCTGAGACTCAGGTTGAGTTCAAAACATATAGTTAGAAATCTTTCTCTCCTGCCTTTACAAAAATCTAGTTCCAGAAGACAGATTTGGTATGCCTTGGATCTAGTTAGGTCTAAAGGCATCAGATAATGAACACAGGAAATTTCAAGTTCAAGGCTGGATGGTCACAGGAAGGACATTAGGAGTTTTAGCTAAATTTTATTTCCTTTAAATGCCCCTAGCAAACAATTACTATATGCCAGGCATTGGGTTTTATACACTCTGGGATATGCAAACATACATTCCCAATAAATGGTCCTTGGCCTTGAAGATCTCACATCAAGTATGGAAGGTAGACAGGTAAATATGTAGTTACAATATTGACAGCTACTTAACAAGAGCTTATAAGAACACTTAGAAACCTAGATGTGTAACTTACTGTTTTGACTGAGAGGAAGGTGTAGAAAAGGAAACTTCTTAAGCATGGCATTAGCTGTGGCTTGAATAAATGTCTCACAAAGGCTAAAGGTTTGTTCCCTAGCATGTGGTGGTATTGGAAAGTGGTGAAACCTTTGAGAAGTGGATATTTAGGTCATTGGATCATGCCTTTGAAGGAGATTGTGGGACCCTGGCTTCTTTCTCTTTGCACACTGGCTTTGAAGTGGGCATTTTGTTCTGCCACATGCTCTTGCCATGATGTGTTGCCTTACCACAGACCCAAAACAATGGAGCCAACTGATGACAGACTGGAACCTCCCAAACTGCAAGCCAAAATTACCCTTTTCTATTTACAAGTTGATTATCTCAAATATTGTTATAATAATGGAAAGATGACTAACAGGCCATTCTAAGTTGATTCTTGAACAACGAGCACCCATTTGTTACAGAGAAGTAAGTGAAGAAGCAATAACATTCCAGGAAGAGAAAACAATGCAAGAAACATATGAAAAAATAAAAGTCGCCTGTATATAATCAATAGAGTAATTTAGTAAGACTAAGTTTCAGGCTGTGGGGAAAAGGCTGCTGGTAAGACAGGAAAGGTATTTTGGTAAAATAGGAAAGGTATGTTGGTTTATTATATGTCATATGTATAATAAAATTTTATGCTCTGTCTTAGAGGCTGCTATGGGCTGAATTGTATACCCCTTAAATTTATAAATTAAAGCCCTAACCCTCAGTGTGACTACATTTGGAGACAGAACATTTATAAGGTGATTAGGGTTAAATAAGGTCATAAGGCTGGGGTCCAATCCAATAGAATTGGTTGACTTATTGGAAGACATAGCAATGTCTCATATCCAAACAAAGGCTATGTAAGTACACAGTGAGAAGGTGCTTGTCTACAGGTCAAGAAGAAAACCCTCACCAGAACCTGAGGATCTTGGACTTCTAGCCTAAGAACTGTGAACTGTTGTTCAAACCATCAGTCTGTGGAATCTTATTATGGCCTCCTGAGCATGCTAATACAGGGACCATCTACATTTGTAAGCATTGGGAAAATATTCCAGAACTGAATTGAAATTCCACAAATGTGGTAAAACAGCAGATTAGACAGTGGGAGAGGACTTGTTAGTCTGGAGATGAAGAAGTGAATAGAAGATGCATGAGTTCAGGTGGACATGATTGAAAACTGGCTTAGGGTTGAGGAGTTTGGAATATTTGAGTAGGAAGCACATTGATAGCATGTTAACAGAAAGGTGTTATGTATGTGTATGTGAGAGAGAGTGGTGTGTAAAGTTTTGTGCATACATAAACTTAGGTAACTTTCAATGTTATAATTTATATATCAATATATGTGAATACATATGTAATTTTATTATGTAAAGATAGGAACAAAGAAAAGAAGACTATTGTATGCAATAAAGAGAAAAGAAAAAGTAAAATATGTCATCAAAAAAGAAAGCTTACAAAGAAACACAGGTGTTCCCTTCGCTGCTATAAAAGTTTACCAATTTATAACATAGGCCTAGGATGTACATGTGTGTGTATGTGTGTTTGTGTGTGTGTGTGTGTGTGTATGTGCAGGTGATGGAGGGTCATGACAAAGAATAATAGAGAAAAAGAATATATGCAGTATAATTTCTTCTACGTTGAATATCATAAATGAGTCAGATAACTGGGATTTCAGTTTGTCTTCCAATATTTTCCACATAATTAGCCTATTCATATACACAAAAAAGAGCACACATGGTGTATTTCAAAATGATACTAGACCTGATCCAAACTCTGAAAAGGAATGCTGAGACTTGCCTTCAGTGCAGTTACCAGAGCTTAGATGCAGGTCCTGGCCTGTGCACTTGGCCAGCAATGACACAAGGCATGGGGGCACTGCCACCTCCTTTCATAAGGCTTCTCATATCTTTTCTTCCCTGTTAAGTGTACACTCTTCAGGCCTTTGCTGAGAGAGATAATGCCACTCCCATGTGAATTGAATACCCAATGCCCTGCATGCCTGAGTGTGTCAAGGCTAAACAGGTCTATTGTTCTTAAACAGTACTGCCAGAGAATCATATTCTTGTGCAGAATGATGCTGATGAGATAAAAATATCTTTCATTTCTATAGTGCCATGCATCTTAAAGTGTGTTCCACATTTTGCAAACTATATATAGGCTCAATTCATTACCCATTCCAATAAAATACAGCCAGAGCAGTGGCAGGCATATGCCAGATGTTTGACAATAGTTAAGAACAGAGTGAAGAACAAGTTAAATTTGATTTAGAAAACAGGAAGAGGGATGTGGGGCAGTAGGTAAAGCTTTGCCATACATTCAAAGGGGTGCCTACCAGAGTATGAACTGGAGACATAAGTGAATTAGAGAGACACTGTTTCTGCCATCATGGAGTTCCCAAGGTATCATAAAAGATAACATTATACAGTAAAATGTGATTAACATTAAGATAAAGTACAAAGCAACATGGTCTTCAGTGCCTTCAAAGGAAGTCTTTTCTAATTAGTCACTCTGGAGGCATTGTTCCCTTATATTAATAAAAGGGTTGCAACCAACGCAATGTTAGAATGAATGTATATTGAAGAAAATATATTTAGAAACCCAGAAGCTGGACTGGATATGATCCAGGTGCTGGGGAAAATAAAGAGAGAAGGGATATACACACATGTTGAGTAAGTTGGGGAAAACATGAAGTACCCAGAGTAGAATAAACATGAGTTTAATGGAAAGTTGGAACCCATGAGATCAGAGGGGCCCATTCAGATTTCACAGCCATCGCCTGTTTCTTGTGGGTGGGGACTGACGGCTTAAAATAATCTGCTTCATCTGCCCCCATACTGATGGTATTAGAGAAGCTACTCCAAATCTCTCCAGGCTGAAATCTGTGGCCTCCAGAAAACAGACAAGAGGATCCAGAATTCCAGAGGACCTGGAATATGCACTGGCTTGGACCAGTCACTTTACAGATGAAGAAAAATACACCCAGGTTCAAATGTCTACAATGGTTAGCAGTGGCCAGGCTAGAGATAAATCCAAAGGCTCACCAAGACCCCTTCAGTGGGACCTGATGTTGGATGAACCAGAGGGACAGACATCCTGCTCTTTCTAAAAAGCTGAATACCTGGTTCTTTGGACCCTTTCCACTGCAATAGGGAAACCAACCACAGTGAGCAGGGGTTAAGGTCTTGTAATCCACCTATACTGATTTGAGCAAGCAATGTTGTTCAGAGAAATGAAAAAGAAATAGGTTAGAAGATTGTGACTGCACAGGTCAGATGGCTGCCACCCAGAGAAGACCTCAGAAGACCACTGGTTTATGGAAGTGTATGTAGCTTCAAGACCTTATTAACTTACCCAGGACTGGAGAGTCAGCTTCCCCTGAACTCCCAGAAGAGGTCTATTCAAAATGCATTAAGTCTCTGGGCAACAAGATTTTAACCAGTGCCAGCATGATGTATGAAAAACAAAAAGAGAATGTGGTTTATAATGTATTTGTGCAACAAATATTCCAAAGAGTATTGAGCAGGAAATTCTCTGCTGGTGATGACTGTCTGTCTCACAAAGGAGCCACTCTTTCTCTCCTTATGGGTGATGATGGTACCCATGAGCACAGAAAGACAGAGGGAGCCAGACCCAGTATAAGCAGTGGAGAGAGCCCTGCCGACAGCAGAGACATTGGCTAGAGATTGGGGCCCTGTACTGGCATCTTAGCTCTGCAGCTTCCTGCAAGGGCTCATTTAGAAAGGAAGGGCCCTGACATGACCTCCAGATCAACTTCTGTCTTATTTAAATACCTGTGTATACTTCTCCCCAAGTATACTTCTTATATATTTCTCTCCAAGAACAGGAATTCATTTCGCGAATCTTTACGTGACCTAAACAGGCCTTTGCACAAACCCAGAGAATAATAAATGTGATTGATGTTGGACTGACAATCACGAAGGTCACTGAAAAGTGGGCATGTGCCCGAGTCTGCAGGTTCTGTCTGATTGCTAGCCTGTTCAAGGCACTAAACAACAGTACCCCTCACCTTCGCACCAAAACTCAGAATCTCAGGCATCCTTCATTGTCCCACATTTCAGAAAGCCCTGGGGAAAAGGCTTGCTGCCAGAAAGCAGGGCTTGGAAGCTGTCCTGTGGAGCCTTGCCCTTCTGTAACTTCGTAGCCAGCAAGCAGGAGAATTTGGAGCCAATTCTATTCTCTGTTGGCTCTGACCTCCACGCGGGTCTCGGAGATCCCTTCATCTTTCGCCCCGCCGGGATGGGGGTGGGGTGAGGGCTCAAAGGCCACCACACTTGGCGCTGAAGTCCTGGGGAGTGCGGCTGGGTACTAATGAAGTCTCTGTCCAGGGCTACAAGCCTGGAAAAGAAATGCTGGAGAGGATGCCACCTGCTGGTGAGGGATCCCGGTTTGCACCCTGGGCGCAACAGAGACTTGGAGCAACAGAGACTTGGAGCATAGATGTGCAGAAAACCACAAATTGTGCGGTTTTCCAAATTGCTTGTTTTCTGCTACCTCTAGGGTTGCCAGCTCCACCGGCTGCGCTCAGAGACATCTGTGCCTGTCCCCCGCGCGCCATCCCCCTAGACGCGGAGGTTTGCTGCAGGGACCGCGGCCCCCCTCTCTGCCTCGGCTCTCAGCGCACTCCAAGGTCTAAGGACTCTCCGCGCTTCTCCATCAGGTGGAGCCGTCCTCTCCTCGCGGCCTCCCTCCTTCCTCCTCCGAAACCAGGGAACTGCGCTCAGGACTCCTTGCAGCGCCAGGAGGTTAACCCAGCCCCCGGAGGAGGTGAGGCCGCCCGGGCGGAGATGGCGTGGCCGCCGTCGGGGCTGGCGCCAGAGCCCGGCTGGCTGTGGGTGCTGCAGGTACCGCTCGCTGGTGTTCTCTGCTCCACGTGGTGGCCGCCGAAGATTGCGTGGCTTTTCCGGCACTCAGTGTTGGTCATTTGAGGCTGACAGAGCTCATTACTTAATCCAAGCGAGACCGGAGGCTGTGGGAAGGGGACAGAGGGAAGTAGAAAAAGGATCAAACCCAACTGGTTAGAGTGAGAGCGGACGGAGTCATGAGACGGGGACCAGTGGGAGAGTGAAACAAGGTCCTTCCAACCTCAGATTCCCACTCCCCCTTCTAGTTCCCCAGAGTGAGCTTGAGCATGGCGGGCGTTCGTGTCCCTGATTGCCCTGTATTGCATACCCTCGTGATCCTGGTTTTGTAATGCTTCCCCAGGAGGGCTGCATTTAGTAAATCTGGGCCCTGGGCCATTTAGGAATTAGCAATGAAAATTAAACAACAGCTTAAAGAATGAATCTTTAGTTAAAACATCAAATGTTGTTCAGGCAGGTACCCATCCACATTTGAATATTAATTTCATTCACTGCGAGTCTTGGCCTTAGGAGAGGTACCCAGACCTCTCATTTCCTCCTGACCCTGTAGGTTTAATGGAGAACTCCTATTCGTGTTACAGCACCATACACTCCGTATTTTCAGCTGTAATATGCTATTTGGCATATGTTGTTTGAGATTATTATCCATCTTTTGTGCGTGTTTCTGATTCACCTCTTGTGTTCCCTTGCATTATCTGTTATACCAAGCTAATAGACTAAGGCTGTGCTGACAAGGGGGCTTCTGTACCTTCTTTGTTAATTTAACTGATGGGTTGCCTTTTTTGTGTCCTCTTAGTTTCTGTTGCTCAGCATTTCCTTCACCCCACCCCCACCCCCAAACTGGCTTACAAATTTCCCTTTGATATGTTTAACAGTCTTTAAAGGATTCAGTTAAATAAACTATTAAGTTAAGAATAGAAAAGTCAACAAAGCAGACACCTACTAATTTATAGCTCCTTGATGCCAACTACCAGGTGTCAGCTCCTGCCAGTGTACACTTTTGCATATGCTCCTGCTTCCTTCTTACTTGTTCATAAATACTAAGGGATCATTTTTAAGTTATTATCCATGTGGAAATTTGAGTTGGAATGTGCTTTGCAGCCAGCAAAGCCCCACCCCACACCATCTGTGATCCTGATGGAAGAAAAGGCCAAGAGGTTCCCAAAAGAGCTCCCCAAGGTCCAGTGGCTGAAGGAGGTCATGATTGATTTTGTAATTGAATGTTGAATGCACATATAGAAAGAGCATCTTTCCTTTTCCTCTCCTTCCTCTTTACCTCCCGTGCGCCCACTCCATATAACACAGCTTATTTTTCATGTTACATTGTAATATACTTAGAGTTTGGGTCTTGTGTGTGTGCTGTGCTTCCACGCTTCATGATGAGCTCCTTGAAGACATGGTCTGTATTTACTATTTTATTTCCCCTTATGGCTGGCTTATTCCAGGCATGCCTAAATGTCTACCAAGTAAATAGACCTAGATACATTCATGTTGATATACTGGAGGAAACAGTTTGACTTGAGTATGGATTTCATGACAGGTAAAAGACCTGGAGGTTCTTAGGAAGCTGTTGCCTATGACCTTGGCCTCTCCTTTGCAATCAGATTCACAGTACCTGTTAGAGAAAAGGCACACTCACAATTGGGGAAGAGGCTCCAAATGCAAAGACAGGCTGCTCCCCTGTCCTTGTTAGGAAATGCACAGACCAGGATAATAATAATAAATGGGTATGTGTCACAAACCTACTTTGTTTTTGCTCTCCTGCCTGCATTTTTGTTTTCTAGGAGCGGTAAGAAGCCAACTAAGATCCAAGCGGTCAGGTTTTATTACCTACCCTCCTAGGAAAGTCTTAAAAATGTAAAGCATGCTTATCTCCTCAACTCCGGAGCCTCCCGCTGCACACATTGGCCAAGTCCTTGCTGGAGAAAGATGTGCCTCCCCCCCCACCCCGCCCCACCAGCTGCCTCTCAGCCCAGTTTCCAGTCCCTTGTGCAAAAGCAATGCTTGCACATTTTAATGCATGTGCATGGATATAATCACCCGTAACTTCGATCCCGTTAAACAACATCACATCGTGTGGACAAAAAGTCACAGCTCCGCTCCGTGCTCACGATGCTGTTTTAGTCAATAATGGTGACAAAAGCTGAATATCTCCCTGTTTGGGGAAAAGAAGGAAAGAAGGCAGCCTTCCCCCCACCACCACCCTCCGTTTTGCAAAGCTTTCCTTTTTCCAAGTGTTTCCTCTTTAATTATGACCTGTTTCCCCTCCCTCTCCCCCCGCCCCAGCTTCAGTGAAAGGAGCCCTTCTGTCACTCGTCACTCGCTCACTCGCTCGCTGTGGGAGGAGCCGGCTGGAGGAAGCCGTGTGCCTGGGATGCCAAGAACCAGAGAATGGATCTGCTCCGAGTGGGGACATTGCTGAGGATCCCGGCTTCCCGAGGCGGCTAAAATCAGGCAATTTGTTTCGGCTGGCTGCAGATACCCGGAGGCACAAAGAGACCGAAGCTGCCACGGGCAGGAGGGACCGACGGACAGACAGATGGTCGGCGCGAACCGGAGAGGACCAAGGACCGGTGGCGGAGGCTGAGCCCGGCGAGCCAAGCCGAGCTTGAAGAGAAACTAACTGCACACCCAAGTTGCCCCGCCGGCTTGCCTCGCCGCGCTGAGGAATGAAACCTTTCCAGCTCGATTTGCTCTTTCTCTGCTTCTTCCTCTTCAGTCAAGGTAGGAGCTGTGCGCCTGCCGGAGTTTGGAGCAAAGTCGGCCGGGTTGTGGGGGCGCGGGAAGCAGGGGCAGCACTGTGGGCAGGCTTGGGAAACTCGAACTGATTGATGCGTCTCTCCTTACCGGCCGAGAGGCACTGGTGTGGCTTCGTTGCCTTTGCAAAGGCAACAACATGGTACTGTTTCTTCTCCTTTGGAAGGAAGGGGCTGGGAGGGCCAAAGAGGGGACGACTTTCTCCTCTCACTCGTCAGCATCCAACTCCAACTCGCCAATGCAAATGAGTTCTTTATGCACCCAGTATGTTAATTAGATAGTATCTATGTGGCCATGCTATTGGGAACTTGTGCGTGCCTCCTCTTCACATCCAGGTTGGCGAACCCTAGCTTTGCTTAGGTAGAAGATGCAGCTCCAAAAAGATCCAACTTGCCTGTGTGTGTTCACAAGGGAGTGTGTGCGGCTTGCACAGCTGCAGAAGGGGATGCTGTTCTGAGATGTACTTGGGGGTGATTTGCAATGGTCAGAGAAAGGCTATAGAGTTGCATTGAATGTCACCGAGTTCCCTGAATAAGGCTGAATTCTGAATCCTACCCAGCACTGGATTCAGGGTATGAAATGGAATTTCGCCCCTGGTGCTGATTGTTTCCTTTCTGCAGCCTGGCAGGGGTAGAGAAGCGGCTGAACTCTCAGGAAAGAACTTTACCACTTCTGGGCTCTCTGCCACTGGGAGCTGCTGGTTTGGTCTGGGTGGAGGGAGGGTAGGGAAAATTCTAGAGAAGGACTGTGATTGTGTCCTTAGATAAAGGTGTCAAAAGTCACCTGTGGAATTGAGTTTGAAGGGGACAAGTAAGCCGGTTCCTTCCCACTCTTTTGGAATGCCAGTGATGCCTCTGCCATCTGAAGCAGCATTTGTGCCAGCCAGTACAGCTCTTAGAGGGACAGGACTCTCTCAGAAAAAATCCACAACAGAGCATGTCCATCTGTTGATTAAATGAAGGGTAAAAGTTTTTGAGAAAGCAGAGCGTCACCATGGTTGGCTGCCTTGACAAGCAAACAGCGTGTGTTCCTTGCTTCCCCTGTCAGGAAGAAGCCAAATGTAAGCAAAACCAGGCCTTCTCCCGCCACTCCTTCCACTGGTCCTTGTGGTCGCTGCATGTTTTCCCCTTATCTGTGAAGCTTAAACTTTGCTATTGATCCTCCTGATGAAACTTGCGGGGCCCATCTCCCACAGGAGATACCCATGTATACCCATGTCTGTGCATAATTATGATGTGTACATACATATGCACACTCCAGTATTCAAATGGTTGTGTGCATCTCACCAGGACTCCCTACAGCAGCAAGAAGATAAATTGCCTTCCCCAGAGTTTTCAGGCTGAAGGAGTAAGAACTATCCCAGAACACTGGTATAGAGACAGATTCTGTTACATTACCAGTTTGTGAGATTACCCTTTCTTGAATGTGTACACACATATACACATACACACACACACACATTTGTATGGGACTAGTGAAAGTTTTAGTCAATCTCTTGTATTTTTAGAAGCTTGATCTGCATTTCTCTAGATTACCATGAGAATCCTATAGGTCTCTAAGTGCCTCCCTGCCTGTCTGAATCATTACAGCATGCTCTTCTACAGGGCTTATTCTTTTCTCAGTACCAAGCTATTTCTTGACTGCCTAATATGAATCTTTAAATATTTACCTACAAAGACTAAATGCTCTGTCTCATATACCCTTGCCCTGAAGGCAGCAGGAAGAAACCATCATGCAATTCACCTCATCTGAGTGTTTTGAGTTTAGCCAGCTTTGCCCACCCTACTAAGTGATGAGATGCATAATCTACAGGTGTCCAAACAGGTCTCAAGAAAGACCCTGGACCACAGTTGACACAGCCAGTCAGAATTGGCTCCTTCATTGGACACCATAAGTCTGGTGAACAGACAGCATCTCGCTAGAGCAATTAAGAGTCAAGAGAGAAGATGTTTGATGCACTTTGTTGTGATGTGATATGAATGTCTTTTGACTTTGATCTGTGGGCACTTTTTAAAACATGGGTGTTGTTTATGAATTCCCTAGAAGATTCTA
The DNA here is from genome assembly GCF_047511655.1 of Castor canadensis. Classification (NCBI taxonomy): domain Eukaryota; kingdom Metazoa; phylum Chordata; class Mammalia; order Rodentia; family Castoridae; genus Castor; species Castor canadensis. The sequence continues at coordinate 170,207,184 of NC_133387.1, forward strand.
CTCAACCTTCTTCATATATATGTGCCTAGCTTACTTATTGTCCCCACCATACATGGTGTCATGCATTCATAAAGTTATTGGGTACAGCATATCCGTTTTCAAGGGGATATGGGAGGACTAGCCCACATGGTTCTAGCTGGCCACCACTGGGGTCCATCTCACTGATATCTAGGTTATAACCCCTGTCACCTCCCACAGAGTGCACCATACTCCTGATGCTTTTCCAAAGAAATGGGCACAGGCTTAGGATGGCCCTCCTCTCAGAGAAAACAAGTGTTCAAGGGGCTTCTCAGAGAAAACAAGTGTTCAAGGGGCTTTTAAGGGCCTTATCTGGCATTTTGGTGACATGGCCATCTGCTACCCAACTCCTCACAGTGTGAATTCTGGAAACACAGTTCCTCAGTTCTTGCTCCCAGGGTCCTGAGCACTCAAACAGTGTTTTTGAGGACTTTGGTAACAAACATGTACATGAACTCTTAAAGTTCACTTCAACCACCCTTTCCCTCTTGCTTGTTGAGTATTTATTCACCTTCACATTTTTCCATGACCCTTGAGAGGGAGCAGAAATTAATGTATCATTAGTGTCGGTAATGTGTTGTGTCCTTTGTTCCTTCAAACTTTGGGCTTCTCATGTATATCAAAATCAAATATTTCTTTATCTTTCTTAAGGTGGCAGTAGAAAGGCTAAATGAGATTCTTCCATTCCCACCCCTGCCAACGTCCCTGGGCTTGGCTCCCAATGGGGGAATGGAGAGCTGCCAGTGTGTGTTGTTTGTGGGTTTCTTTCTTGCTGGGGATGTCTCTTTCCTCAGCTGTCAGGATGGTTGTGCTTTGTTCAGAGAGGGATAATGTCACAGCACAATTTGCCTCCTGTGGAGAAACGGTATGTTCTGCCCCTGGGTGAAGAAGAATCGATTCTCTTGTCATCCATAAACTTAGAACTTGCTATATTTTTTCCCTTTATCATTTCAGTTCACCCACCACTATTTCCTTCCCTGATCTCCTCAATCTTCAAGCCTTATTCCACCCAGCCTGCCCGTGCACATCTTAGGTAGCTTTGGAGGAATAATGTCTCAGCAGGACTGACGACTCCCTGCTTCCCATCACATTTCAAGTTCGAGATAGTTTAGGGGTATGTGCAGCCTTGCAGAATTGATGCCCCAAGAATGACATTTTTTCTACTCTCTAACATTCTGCTTGGCATTCCCAGAGGGTCCTGTCCTGCCTAGTGAGTTGGAAGCTCCCAAGCTTCTAATTCTACTGAAGCAAAATGTCTTACTGGCTTTGCATATGCACTGTGCTGCTCTGTATATATTGAGGTGAAAGTAAAAACTTGCATTTACCTGATGACATCCCTGAGCTGAGGATTCATCTGGGTGCTATCTCCCTTTTGGGAAGTATCAAAGCAGCTCACATGCTCTTTCAATTGGCAGGAAACATCAGAAGGAGAGTCAGGTGGCCATCAAATGGCAGAGGTTCACGACAACCTGGGTCTCCAAAGGAACAGAAGAACATGAAACAGAAAGAAGGGTGAAACAGAGTGGGTGGAGAGAGCTGACCAGAGTGCAGGAAGGGAGAGGTGGCAGGAAGCATGGAAAGGAGGAGCTACTGCAGGAAGCTTGAACTTGCCAAGAGCACAGGGAGGAGAAGAGAAAGAGGGGCCATCAGAGGACAGCTTGGGCACATCAGAGGCAGCCCAAAGAATGGAGAGGAGTGGAAGGGGTTGGGGCAGGAAGGATCAGAAAAGGATAGTGGGAGTATGCAGCAACTTCAGAAACATTTAACCTAATCCAGAAATGTCAAATAACAAAAGAGGAGACAAGTAATAAGTGTGCTTTTCCCTGCCACTGACACCCCAAGTGGTATTACTTTTCTAGGAGAGGAAGAACCACTTCTTTTGTCCAGGAAGGTCAGTGAACAGCTTCCAAGGGTGTGAGACCACTTCTTTAACACATCCACTGAGAAGGGGAAGGAGGGCAAGCTTGTTGGGTTTTGGGGTGGTTGCAGTGTCTGCTGCCCAACAGGGAGCCCTCAGTTGTCAGTTGGACCCATTGAGGATGGAAAGAAAACTCCCCAGGGGGACAGGGTTGTGGGTGTGGTCACGCCTTTGCATTGCACTGAAAGGATACCATGCAGAAGAAGGATCTGGCTTGAAACATGGCGGCAGTGAGCTAGGCATGGTACCAAGGAGCAGCCTTGCTGGTGTGCGCCTGTGTTGGTAGAAGCCAGGGCCAGCAGGAGATGGGGTGGAGCAGGGGATTAGGCCTGAAGATGCAATTTTTCTTTTTTGTTCAGCCCAGTGGGGGTGACTTAGGCAGTATTATACTGCAGACCCAAAAAAAGCACATGAATAATCCAGAGTGAATTCAAGAGATTTCAATAGCAAAATAATAACAATACTAATGATACCTTTGATTTGTGGGGTACTTTTCTTCCAAGGAGATAAAAAGATAAACTGTTTTGGAAACATGAACGAGAAAAAGAAAATTGCCTGTGATGGAGGAGTGGGGAGAAGGGCCAAGAACATTCATTTTAGGGTCTGGGTGCAGATGAGGGATGTGGGGAGGGGTGAGAAGGGCAGAGACATTGTTTTTTTAGCTATAATCAGTCCTTATCCTTGTAAGAAGCTAAGATGACTTCTAGGTGAAAAATCAGTGCAGGTGTTTTATATAGGGTCAGTCAGAAGACAGAGAGGCACTGAACACATCCAATGCAGCTGAGATGGTCAGTGAGATCATAAGTAAGCTGCAGTTCACACTTGCCTCTCACCAGTGATCTTGACCTTGATGTTGGTTCTCACAGCCAAATCATTGGAGTCCATTTCCCCTCAAGGCCAATGGACACCCCAGAATTCACAAAACCGGGTTTGGCTGGAACTGTTGTCCCAGGGTGGGGTCTGTCTATTCCCTGGGGTTTCATGTCCCATCACTGCTATCCACAAGGCAGACAGGAACAAAGCCTGCCAGTATCTGTTGCCCGCGTTGTCATAGCTTCTTCTTGCATTCCAAATAGAGTTGTGCTTTATTTCCAGTTGGGAGAATGAGGCGAGAGTGACTGCATTGAGACACAGTACCATTCCATATGTCATCACATGTCATTTTCTTTTCCCAAGGGAAAAGCAGAATTTACCCAGTTAGGTGTGCATGTCAGGTGAGACTACAGATACCTTAGAGATGATTGGAATACTTCTCTCACAACCAGGCAAGGAATGCTGTACCCTACTTTCTGCCAGAGCTTTATTACTAACTATGGCAGGGTTTCACCCCTCTCACAGCCCACTGCTGTGCCATAGAGTTAAGGGTCTCAGGAAGCCTGAAGGACTCTGTGATGTGTCTCCCACTCATTTAATATGAACTTTCATTTACTTTTTGCTTCTAACCCACTGAAGAAGGTAAGTACCAAGTACTAAGCACCCCCTTCCCCGTTTCCTCCTCTCCCAATGGTAAAAATGAGTATTCTGGCTGTATACTTCTAGAAGTCAATAAATGTCAATATTGGATAAGTGTTTCCTTTATATCACTGCAATTTAGCATAAGCTGCTTGGAAACAAATGTCTTCCGTAAGCATACAGCGTTTCAGTGAGTACACAGTCAACACCGCTGTAAGGATTAAATAAATGTCAGCTTTCCCCAGGTATGCTTGGTAACAAGCTAAAGCCTTGGAAATAGTGGCTAGCATTGGTGAGTCCTATACCTTGCAAAGTTCTTCTGCTGGGGCCCTGTGGGGTTGTAGAGAGTGGGAGGTAGACAACCATCCAACTCCTTCCTGGGAATAACTGCCCAGGATCCTGCATCTCCTGGGGTGGTTTCTCCTGGTAGCCCAGAAGCCATGCATTCTTGACACCCTCCCAACCCTCCAGTGCCTGCTCTACTTACACATGCACACCTGACACACCACTTGCTACTAAGGTGTAATGATGTCTTTGGAACTCTCAAATGGAATATACACACTCAGCTTCAACTTCTGCCAGGTGCTTATGTCCTTAAATGAAAAGCCAAGACTGGCTACTGGACAGTTGAAGCTAAACCTGCCAGGGCCTTGGTGTGTCCATCTTAAACACATCAAGCTGAATTATCTAGACAGTCTGCTGCCTTGGCCTGCCTGCACTGGATAGTTGTTACAAGTTCAAATTCTTTCCAGAGATTGAAAACCCAAAGACAAACACACATCACTTCACTTTCCACACTTTTTCTCAGGGGCTCCACAGAGTCTGATGCCTCAGTGGACCAAATTTCTTGCTCCTTCTTTTGTGATTGAATAAATTTTGTGTCACTGACACTCAGTTATTAGCCATTTGGACAGTACTCACTGTGGGCCTACTGTGTGGTAAGCACTGGGCCAGGGGCCTTTGAGACCATATTTCTTCCCCAGAGCTCTCTGGATGGGAAGTAGACATTTCCATTAATGTCTATTAACATTGTATTGTATTGTTACAATACAATGGGCTCAGAGATATCAGAGTGTTTTGAGAACAGATGGGATAGACCAGGGCACCAGAAAAGGCTGCATGGAGGAGGTGACATTGTGGTTGATCTTAAATTATGCCTAGGAGTTGTCTTGATACAGTGTGAAGTGAGTGGTCCAAGCTGTACTTTGGAGTCTATGCAAAGGCAAGAAGGCAGAACAGAATGTGTTATGCTCAGAAACAATGGTAGGGTGGGGTGACTGGAATAATATTGTGTTAGGAAGTGGCACAAAAACTTGGGAAGGGAAGGGTCAACTGGTGCATAGTCATGAACATCATGGTAAATCTGTTGAGAATGGACTGAAAGAAGTCAGTATTTTACAAGTATGGCGTGGGGGTCTGCAGCCCTCTAGGTCACAGACTCATGGATCAATGTTTTAATACATTCTTCATGGTATGCCCTGTGTTTCACATGGGGCTGTAAAAAAATGCAGGATTGAGTGGAAATTCACTTGCTCTTTCTAGTTCATCATCCTTCCTAGCTGGTATATAAAGGGATGGAAAAGTGAATAAGAGGATAAAAATGGAGAACTGACCTTACCTGTTTGGTCTGCATTCCAGAGAAGAGGCAGAGAAAGACAATAGAAAGACTGGTCTGTTAGATAAAGAATGTGGACGAGCACATGGAGCATCCAGAAGCAGGGATTGCTGTCCACCTTGGGCTGTAGGTGGATGGAGTGCATGAAGGAATGGGATTTGCCTGTTTCTGGGGCTCGATGAAGGCTAAAGAGTTGGAAGCAGCCCTACACTGAGAATGAAGTGTAAAGCAGAAAGGGAGACATGCACAAGGAGGAGGAAAGCAAGACACACCAGGGGACATTTGCCGATGATGGCTTTCTTTTTCTCAGGAGAAAACTGGCTTTGGGGAAAACAAATGTTAGAAATCTCCTGGGCCAAGTAACCTTTCATTTAAGTGTAGAGAATGTTATCAGATCTACCCGGTTGCTCTGCTCTTTGGCCTATTCTCTTCAGTAATTGGTGGGGGCTGACAGGACAAACTCAGTGGGGAAGCAAAACCCCCAATTGTCCTGCAAGAAGCAGTTGGTGACATTTCTGAGATTGTGGATATCTAAGGCTTGTGCCTAAGGCCGGTCCATTGTGCAGTCACCCATTGCGGCAAGAATCCAGGTTCTCAGTAATATGTGAGCTGGCTCCTAAAAAATGGAGCTCTACAGTTCCCTGAATTGCATCTCTTAGCAACAATCAATGTCTTTTGGATAATACACACTTAGATGGTAGATGATGTACTCTCCATCTCTTTGCTAGCACATTTTCTTCTAGGTGCCTGGCAAATTCCTTTGGCTGGTGGTGTTGGTGGTAGTGGTGGGAACAATAATTAGGTTTTCATCATGACGACTGTGATGATAATTAGCATTTATAGAAGCTTGGCAAGTTGCAGATGCAACTTGCACAGGTGATACCTTGTTTTGTCACCACAATATCAATGAGACTCTGGTAAGATGTTGTTCTGCCCAAGAGAGGTTACCTTGCTTGACCAAAGTCCGTACCAATCCAGCTTTCTTTTATATGTGTTCTTAGGGTGCCAGTAGCTCCAGCTGCTCCAAACCATCAACACTAAACCATGCACAAGAAGATCCTAAGATATGGTGTGATACAGGTTATGGTCTTAAAATTCGTGGACATCTTCAGTGTCCAGGCATAGAAAATTATTTTAGGGGTTCCCTATGAAGACCAGGAACCTGAGTCCCAGAGATGATCTTCAAACAGTATTGTAGCTCTGTTTCTTTTTGATTCAAAACTCTTTCTGAGGTAGTTCTTCATCTTTCTGGCATCCAATTTTACCTTGAGGCCTCAAGGTTTTCATGCCACTTTGGCCTGGAAAGTAACAGGGCTGAAGAATAATCAAGGAGACTCTCCTCTCTCTCTCTCTCTCTCTCTCTCTCTCTCTCTCTCTCTCTCTCTCTCTCAGAAACAAGGAACAAAAAAGAAATAAGGAGCTTTCTTCTTTTAATTAGTTGATTAAAATATCCATGTCTTCTACCACTGGTGCCTAGCACACTATTGGGCTTCTGTGTAAAAGGCTATGAATAAGTGTGGAAACAATGGAATGAAATACAAAGTAATGAATAAACGGGAGGAAAACAGAATGTGTGAAACACCACATGCAGGGATTCTGCATAGGAAAGTTTAAAGTTTACTTAAAGTTTAGTCTTCACTGTAGGAGTCTGTTCCTTTCCCAGGAAGGCCTGCACGCCTGTCGGGTCACCAGGGACACTGGCAAGAGAAACATCCTTTGGGAAGCTACCCACTCCTGGGCTTCAGCAAGAAACCATTGTGCCCTTCTGTTCTTTAATGCATGTCAGTGCCCATTTCTGTCAGTCACCTGCAAATGTCACAGGTGACTCCACTCTAGTACAGTGTGACAGTCCACCTGTCACCTTTGGCAATGCTGGAAGCTATGACAGCTTCGGAGTCATACTGGGGCATGGTTGGCTCCTTGTGCAGGCATTTGGGAGACAGAAAGTTAGAGCATCACCAGGAACTATCCACAAGGACTCCCATCCTTTCCTGCCTAGATGTTCACTGTTCTGGTGGCTAAGAAAGAGGAACTGACAGTTAATCCCCCAGTGGGATCTGCACTTTCTGTGCCTCGCTTGTAGATAACTGAGGTCCACCTCACATTCACAGGAAACTGCATTTCTTCAAGGAGATGGCCTCTGAAGCCATTTTCTTATGCAGGATGTTGCACCAGTGTGAAGGGCAACTTCAGAGAAAATGCCTGGTCTCAGCAGCAGCTAGTGGGCTCTTTGGGACTTTGGTTAACAGGGAAGACTGCAGTTCCTATATCAGTCTGATGGTGGCAGCAGCCGCGCTTACAAAGCCTAGGAGTTAGCGAGATGAGAGCAGGCTGCTGAGGGAGGCCCCAAAGTATTAGAGTAGGACTGTCTGAAATTGAGGCCAGGAAGCCCTGCTGGAGGCAGGAAACACAGAGGGGAAAGGAGCATGGATGGGCCGTCCTCATCCCCTCTGGGTGGTGAGGGCAGCATTTCAGATGGCAGCAGCTGTCCATCCTGGGAGGATAGGTTCCTGTCTCCTGAGTCTGCTGGATGAGGGCAGTGTGAAGGGGAGCCCCTGTGAAGAAGGGTACAATTAAAAATGATCAAATGGGCTTGGAAGAGCTACAAAAAAGGGGAGAGGGTGAGAAACCTCAGCTTACTGTCTCTTCCCTGCAGTGAGGGCTGATGTTTCTCTGCGTGTGCTGAGTGTCAGTCCTCCCCAGGATGGGGCTGGATGCCAAGAACCCCTTCTCTCCCCACTGGGCAGACTCCCAAGCCTGCACCCATTCATTGCCCCCTCTACCCAGGTGTCAGCCCTCTTCACAATCAGGGAGTCAATAGTGCTGTGCTGTTCCCCTCACATGCTGAAAAAGCAAACATAGGTGCTAAAATTCTCAGTGTTCCAATCAGGCTTTTGAGGTGTTACTCTGTTTCACCTCTGGACAGAAATACCAATTTTTAATGGCACCATTAGGGGAAGAAAACTGCTATGAGCTGTGACTGTTAAGAAGTTTGTCTTTCCAGGCACAGTAACCAGAACCTAGTGGCGGGCACTTAAAGAGAGGGCCCTGTGCTCTGCAGGACGGAGTGGAGGAGTGCTGGTGGTCCTAAGGGCTTCTCACCCTTGTGGCAGGTCACTTTTCACCACTGTTGGGAGGTAGGAGTGAGATAGTTGACCCATAGGCAGCACTAACTAAGGTCTGGAGATAAGAAGGAGGAAGGCTGAGGACACCACTGGAGCCATCCACTCCCTGCTGGGGCTGCATGGCCTGAGTTACTGGTTGCCCTGGCCATTTGTGTTGCCTGAACTCATCAGATGTTTTGTGACCTTTGTGAAGGTTTGGGCTATCGGTGAGATTTTCTGCGAGATTTGCCCAGATCCGCACAGATCCTTCACCTGGTGGTTCACCATCATAGTCTCTTGCTGCTCTCTCTGGAGCAAGGTGACCTGCCACCTGCCTGATGGTCCTCACGCTGCTGTTTCCTGGGGAGGAGGCAGTGGCATTGGGAAAAGATAAAGTTATTCTCTTCAATGAACTGATAGGTCTGTTGCCAAATGGCAGAGGACTGCTTGAGGGTTTCATGTTGGAGAAAAAAAACTTTTTTCATGAGGTTTGCAAATCCTTTACAAGTTGCAGGTTTGATGCTGTGGATTAGAGAGGAACCAAAGAGCATAGTTTGAGAACTTGCTGAAAATAGTAAGGATTGAGCTCCTCCCTCCACCCCTGCCAAATTAAACGTTGTACTAATGAACTGTATAACCTCGGCCCTGCTGCCTTCTGGTCCTTGGTTTGGCCACCTACCAGCCCATCTCCTTCCACAAACAAGACTTTCACTAGAGATTTGGGAGCCCTCATAGAAAGCGGGCAGGGGGAGTGGGAGTATCATCAAGGCCTATGGTAGGTCCTCTACTGAGCTTTGCCTGCATTCCCTGACTTCATCCTCATAGCACCCAAATAAAGTGGGGAGCGCTGTACCCATTTGCAGATGAAAACTACTGAGGTTTAGATACATTCCATACCTTGCCCAAAGGTCACATGCGGCAAGTGACAGAACGGTCAATCAAGCTCCCATGTGCAGACCCCAGAGTCCTTGCTGCCTGTCCCTTTGGGAAGAATTCCAGTCACAGTGGTGTTTTGGCAGCTGTGTGGCTGCCAGCAAGCTACAGAAACCCTGGTCTGGCCTATGATTCTCCTCCTTCATTGCTTCTTGGGTCTGGGTTGAAGAGCTAATAAAAATGGAAGAAAAACTCTCCCCTAATATAAACAGCTGAGGAAGAATTCAAGATGCTTTCCTACATGGCTAGTGGCCACTCTTTCCCTCTGCCACCCGGCGCCAATTTAGCTTAACATTTTGAAAGCCAAATACTGATTTCTTAACAAAAATCCATCACACCCAACTTCCCTTCAGTGGATTTTTTTTTAATTAAACCCTATTCTGCTTAGGGAGAGGTTAGCCTCGTGTTAGCTGTGTGCTGTAAGAATGGAGCTAGTCTACATAAAAAGGCATTCCAGGACATCAAAACCTTCCTTTTTGTCAAGTCTAGAATAGTAAAAATGTCAGGAGACTACATGGTTCTGAAATGATTAATAATGGTCGTTAAGAAGAAATAAAAAAGACTCTTGGAGAGCAGGAGAGCCTGAATGTCGTTCAGCTTGTGATTCTCCTCACTTTGGCTTCAGCAGAAAACTTACCTGACGTCGGAAATCATTTCGGAAGATGGCACATATCTACCTAGGCCATGCTTAAAATCATAATATTGGCTTAAGATAGACACTTATGATAAACTAGCAAAACATGAAAGTTCTTTGAAAGTTTAAAAGCACCCTTAGATGCAATCAGAAGAATACAGAGAAAGAATGAAAGGCAGATAGATCTTGGAAATTTCTTCCTTTCACTCCACGGTCTGAGCCCTTCAGTGGGCCACACAGATCATATCGTTGGTACACTGTCAGCTGTTCTAGGGCTCCAAATCCACATGGCTGCTCCTTTCTCCAGCATGAGCTTTGCTTTAGGTTTCCTCTTCATCAAACTAGGGCAGAGATATTCACAGATAGAAATCTGTACTCTAAAGGCAAAAATAACTGAACACTGGAGTGGGCCAGAATCAACAAATACCATCCAGAAAAACATTGTACTTTCCTCCTCTGTTCTCTTACTAGAACAATCAGAAACATATATTTCTTTCATAATCAGTACATATTCTAAAATCCATACCACCAAAAACAAAAAAATTTATGACAAGGAAAAAACTTTAAAATATGTGTACTATTTTTAACTGTTTTAGTTGAATTGCCTTAGTCTTGTTATGTTGTTGACTTTAGACATCATATAGAATCTACTGTATTTTCTCATCCACAATTTCAGACTGAAATGAATCTTAGGGGTTGGTATATCCTTGTACTTGTAGATACGGACTTCCTTTATGTGCTCCTGACAGGTAACTCTTTCATATGTCAAGGAAATATTAGCGCTTCAATATAATTCTCTATCTCAGTGATTCTCAAAGCATGTCTTCAGGTCAACAATTTCAGCAACGTCAACATCACCTGGGAATTTGTTAGAAATTCAAATTCTCAGGCCTCAGCCCAGGGTTTCTATATAAGAACCTCTGGGGCTTGTTTCAGCACTGTGTGTTTTAACACCCTCCAGCTGATTCTGAGGCACTAAAACTACAGAGCACTGGTGGATCACACCTGTATCTTATTTGCCACACTTGTTCCCTTGTCTCTACCTCCACATGAACACTGCTGACATTGAATCCACAGGGGATTAAGAGTCGTTTCTAACCAGAGAATTTAAGGTGGCTCTGGGAGTTGCCTCTAATGATATTCATGTTACATTAGCTTAGGGCAACTTGAAGACAGCGAGGATGGAACCAGGAATCAGGCTTAGCCCTGAGTATAAGAAACAAAACTGATGATAAGGTCAAGAGTAGGATTTGGATCATGGTCAGTTTCGCCAGTCTGTCATCAACATCACTGCCTTCCTCACAGCTAGGAAGAGATTGAAATCCCTTCCTTTCAGTGTGACTTTCAGCCCTGGCCCACTCTGCAGAGTCCAGAGAAGGTATGTGATGGGAAAGAATGCAGCTAAGCATGGCCAAAGATTTTCTCCTACCTGCACTATAGAATGTTTGTTTTAAACTCAATGTACACTAGAGTTCTCAGTCCATAAAGGATAGATTTTCTGCTTTGTATGTGAAAAGATTCATAACACACCCTGAGAATTCTTTTCCTGATTTTTACAAAAATAATCTTCAAGGTCAATATGACCACAAACATTGATATTCATTCATTGTGAACTGGAATCTGCTAGCTGCTTACTGTCATTTTATTTTTCAATTCATAAGAGAAGAAGTTCTCATCACTAGACCTCTGGGCCTCTTTCTTCAACCAAATCACCAAAGGGAAACCAAATGCACAAGCAGATGAATCCAGCAATTAAGAGGAGAGAGAGGGGAGCCAGCAGATTTTAAAACACACTTACCCCTTGCGATAGTTTGGATCTTGAAAGTCCCACTGAGGCTCATGTTAAAGGCTTGGTCCCCAGGGTAGTGCTATTGGGAGGTGGTGGAATCTTTAAGAGGTGGGGACGTCTTTAGGTCATTGTGTGTCTTTGAAGGGGATTGTGGAACTTTGGTCCTCTGCTTACTTTCTTCAATTCCTGGTCATGAGGGAGCAATTTTGATCTGCCATGCATCCCCCATCACAATGTGCTGCCTTGCCATAGGCCCAAAAGCAATTCGTCTGCCCATTGACTGGAACCTCCAAAATTATGAGCCAAAATAAACCTCTTCTGTTTATAAGATGGTTATCCTGGGAATTTGTTATAGTGATGGAAAGCTGACTAACAACACACCCAACAATGGCTGCTATGCATGCCCTGTGCACATTCCCAGATGTTGAAGGATTTAGGGAGGGCAGAGGAAGGGAAAAGAGGCACAAGTGGTGGGTTGTACAGGCTAGAGGAGAGACAGATGGACCGAGAGAGATACAGTAAGCTAGCATATGTAGGAGACATGCAGTTTGGCCTCCAGATCTCAAGACTGTAGGGTTCAAAAGCCACAGTTTTACCTCTCCCCAATCCGGACAGGGACTATGAGAGAGCACTACTTATACTCAGAAAGGTTTATCAGGGAACTTAGCCATGGCTGTGGCCAGGTGTTGCATGGATAGATGTTCCTTTGCTGGCATCCCAATACATTCAGGGTAAACGATGTTCAGGAAAGAGCTCTGGCCTCCCTTCCCCACTGTCACAAACCCCCTCCACTCCAGGAATACAGAGCTGCTGACGTTCTCTGAGTGTTCTCTGCTCCTTTCAGTCTCCTGTCCTCTTTCTCTCTGGCATAATCACCTCTCTCCCCCCATTTCAGCCTGGCTAATTCCTCCCTAAGGACCCAGCTCCCTCTGCCTGGGGTGGAAGTTGCCTTCGCCTTCCTCCCCATGAGCTAAGGTAAGAGCCTTCCCCCTCTATTTACAGGTCTCTGTGAAGCCTCTTGTGGCTCTTGTCACAGTAGAGCAAAGTGACTTATTTCCTCTCTGCTTTCTTTCCAGAGTTTCTGGAATGGCTTCTTTATTTTATTTTATTTTATTTGGCAGTACCTTTTTGAATTTGGATGTACAGTGGGCATTCAACTAGTGTTTCTTATGCAGGGAAAGGATATCATGTGTCAGTGATTCTGGATAACTTGTACCTTTCTGTGCCCAGCACTTCACTTGGCAGCCGTGGAAGTGCTTTATCAGAAACTGCTCTATTGATCATTATTACTGCCTTTTGCAGCTGGAGCACCTATGAGCATCAAGTACTCCTTGGGGAAAAGGTGGTAAGAATTTAATTCCTCCTTGCATTTATATGGTACTTACAGTTTCTGGAACACTTTCACATTTACCATGGTCTTCCTCCCTAAATCAACTCTCATTCTGCTTTAAAAAATAAGGAAAATGAGCCCAAGTGATATAGTAGCCTCTGTAAGGTCACACAGGTAACATGAAAGCCTAAGGGCTCCAAATCCAAGCCTGTGATTCCCCAAGGATCACCCCCTCTGGGTCTCCTCCTTGGGTTCCTGTCCCCAGAAGTGTACACTTGATGGTGCTTGGACAGAGGGGTCCCTGTGGGTGGTTCCTGTGTTCTCATATGGAACATAGTGAGTTGAGTGCCCCATTGAAAGGAGGAGAGTAACTCATGCCTGGAGCTTGGACAGAGTTCCTGCTAAAGTAATAACTGCTGATTCCAACTAAAGGCACAAGGGTTTCTGCACAGATATTGGAAGAAAGCCACTCTTGACTGAGGCACTCTCTTGTAAATGAAGCATAATAAGAAGAACATAGCAGTCCATTGTAGTATGGACTTGCCAGCAGTAGCAAGCAAGAAGAGCCTAGAAGCTTCTTTAGGATAGCCTTTCACTGACCTTCCCTCATACACATCTGCCATGAAGTATTAGCCTATCAATCAATCAATGAAGAACTTTCTGAAGGTACAAAGCACCCACTGCAACTCCTCATCCTCCAAACATGTGAGTGACACAAGCCTAGACTAGGGGCCAGGAGGCCACTGGGTCTGCTTCATGCCTGAGACATGGCTCTGGAAATGGCCTTCATATGTGAAAAGGAATCAGTTCTTCTTTCATCCCTACTTCACAAAGTTCATGGATCTCAGAGAATCCTTTTGGGGAGTGCTTTGAAACCCCATGGAGGGCACTATTCAGAGGTGAGCTATTTGCCACCCTCTGGGTCGGTATTTCTGGATGCATTGGGCTGGGCCAAAGTCAGCATAGATCTACTCAGAGCTTCAGTCTCTTCAAAGCAAAAGACTGTGTGGCTTTATGGAGGAGAAGGGCCATAAAGGAAAAGTATGGCCATGAAACTTTTGTCAATGGGGTTTGTCAGAATTAACCTGTAATGACTTAAAAGGCATTCATTGTATGTAATGAATTGAATTATTTCCAGCTATATATGATCTTCAGTAGAAGTGATAAAAACAGCTACCCACAATATTTTCTGATTCAGAAGAGGAACCCCAGTTGAGAAAGCTACATAAAGATTATATTCATATCCCATTATTTTTTGCTGCAGCAAGTTACTACAAATGTACTGGCTTAAAACAACACTAATGCATTATCTGGAGGGCAGAAGTCTTGAATGAGTATCAAGGGACTGGAGTCTAGGTGTTTCAGGGCTTATTCTGGATGCCACAGGGAAAAATCCAATTTTCTTGCCTTTTCTGGCTTTTAGAGGCAGGCTGCCTGCATTCCTTGGCTTGCAGCCCTTCTTGCCATCACTCCAACCTCCCACTTGCATCATCCTGTCACTTACTGTTGCCTCTCATCTAACTTCCTTCTGCCCTCTTATAAGGCTAATCAAATATGGGGGCCATTATCTTGTCTACCAAAGACAAAAGCTGATGGCCCTCCCCTCCCAGGAAAAATGTAGGATTTCCTAGCCTACTTGTCTATGTGAGAAATCTGTGCCTCAATTTCCCGATCTGGTAAGTTAGAGAGAATGTCCTCCACCCTGCCATTTATATTTATAAAGTGCTTTGGGATTATTACATAAGGGGTGTTTAATATTAAATGGTTATAATACCATTATGCTATAAATTGGCATAAATTATTCTTGCATTAATCAATGGAGCTACTAGAAGCAACTATCATTGGGTTCCGTAGGGGAGAGATTAGGGGATGCATCTATTACATTCTGTAGTTAAACCTCACTAAATGATTCTTAATAGCAATTTACTTTGGCTTCATTAGCATAGAGCACAAGAATGCTCCTTTAAAATACCATATACCCAGGCCTCCTCCTGTCTTTGGAGTAATTGAAATAGAGATCAACAACCATGCAAGAGAGAAGGGGAAGTGGGCACTGGTGGTTTTCTATGTTTGATTTGCTGCAGGGTAGGAAGATTTTCAGCCTTGCCTCCATCCATGGTTGAGTTTCTAGCTTTGACTAAGGACCTTGCTGTCCCTTGGGGTAGGTGTAGTGGTGGGGAGGCGGTATGCAGCATGGAAGTAAAGGAGAGTGGTGCCTTGGAGTGCCTGTGTACCACTATGGTGTAAGATATCACTTTGGATCATTTGGGTCTTCAGATTCAACAAATGTACTTGAGAGGTTTTATGACGTCTTCTTCAGATTAGAGCATGCTTAAGAAATTTGGGAGTTTAGCCCTCCCATCCATTTGACCACCAGGTACATCAAAGACTCTGTAGAAGATTTGGGACTGTGAGGCCCCTTTCCTGGGAGCCTAAGGGCCAGTGTGCCCTGCCAAGGCCTGGAGAGACTGAGCCTCCAAATGGGATCTGAGTCCACACCCACATCTACCCTCAATCTCCACAACTCTAGTGGAAGAGCTCAGGGAGAGAAACATTCAGTGTACCATGATAGCATCTTTAAATAAGCTTATAAAATGTTCAACCCTGGAAGAGGTTATGTTACTGCTGAGTGGTCCCAGGTGGGAGAATCCAGACCAGCACTGGGCCTCAGAGCTCTGGGGAACTAGAGAGAGACAAGCCCTGAGAAAGATTATAATCCCATTATGCACTGCTCCCCCTATTTATTTTCTTCATATGGATGAATTTGTATATATTTGCATTTTGTTCCATCTGATAATATGCATAGAATTCAAATTGAAATGACTTGAATAGATTTGAATATTAATGAGGTGTTTAAAGGCTGCCATCCCTGGCAGAGTCCCTGGCAAGGGAGTGGAGTGGGAGAGGCAGAAGCTCAGATCTCTCCTCCAGGCATTGCCATCACAGGCCCTACAGGCACAGGGCTGGGAGGCGTTGGAGGAGAGGCACCCTCTGAAGTGGAAGTGGAGCTAGAAGCCACCCCAGCAACCCATGAGGAGCCCTGCTCCTGATGCACTTGGAGGGGTGGGGGGATGCATTGAGAAAAGACTCCTGGGCTTGCATGGTTTAAGGCCTCCTTAGATATTCAGACACATGGGCTTAACAATGCTATAAAAGGTAAGATGTTTTCCAGATTAAGAAAAGCCCCATTGGCTTTCCCTCATAGAGTTGGGTGGTAGGGTAGGGGCAGGGTCTCTTTCAGGTAGACAAGGACAGGCATATGTAGCTCTTCTTTAATGTCCCCTGAAAGGGCTGGAACCTCTTCTACCTGCAATCCTACAGCAAGAGCACATGTAACACCTCCTGGTTGTTTTCCTACCAAAAAATGGCAGCTAAGCAGCATGCTTCCCATGGGCCTGAAGGATGCTCTCATAGGAAGTAGCTTGAATATGTGTGCTGGGTCACTATCACACATCAGCATTAACTGTGGCCTGCCTCAGCCTGGGGCTAGACCTTAGGAATAAATAAGACAGAATGGCTTATAAAAGTAAAGAGGCCTGCATTGTGGTTCAACTGGCCATTTTTTCTTCCCTTTGTTTAGAAATCTCGGAAATAGTCTGTCCCAAGATGTGGGCTTACAGTACTTAAAACTCAGCATGAAAAATTTAGGTCAATCATGGAACACAGTACCTTGTAGCAATTTACATATGATTAACAGTAGTCCATTGTATAAATATATAAATACACCACCATTCATTGTCAAAGTACTAGGGACCAATGTTTTTCAGTGGTGTCCAAATTATTTTATTTTGCCTTAACTGAATCTTGGCTAGTTCTAAGTTTGTAATTCTGGCACCATTCTGGTAGCTATTTCTAAGAGTAACACAAAACATACCTGTGGACCATTTAGTTTCTTGCTATATGAGGCTCTCATGTACACCTCATCATCACTTTCAGTACCCTGAAAACTCATGATTTCATACCTTGTTGTCCTAATCTTGGTAGAGGGCAGCACTCTATACCCAGCACCCATTCTGGAACCTGACCTGCCCCTCTCTTCTATCTAATTAGTTTCCTATCATGACACATTTTCATCAATGCTGCCTTTTCACTTCCATATCCTTAGGGATTCTCATTTTCTCCCAAACAATTACTGCTTCTTATCGTGTCCCTCACTTTTTTCCAAAGTCATCCATTGCTACCCTCCTTCTTCACTACTGGTGTTATCATAAGATACAAGTCAGGCAGGGTACCAGTGATTTACTTGGGAGGCTGAGATCAGGAGGGTTGTGGTTAGAGGCCAGGCCAGGTAAAAAGTTTGTGAGAGCCGCATCTCAACCAATAACTCAGCATGGTAGTGTTCACCTGTCATCCCAAGCTATTCAGGAGGCTGAGATGGGGGAGAATCATGATTCCAGACCAGCTCAGGAAAAAAAAAAAGTTTGCAAGATCCCATCTCAGTGGATCTTACATACAGATATGTATGTGTAAGTATGCTTACATAATAAGATATGTATGACAGGTATGCTGGTGATGCATACCTGTCATCCCAGCTACTGTGGGAAGCCTATACTAGGAGAATTGTAGTCCACGCCAGCCTGGGAAAAAAACAAGACCTTATCTCCAAAATAACCAGAACAAAAGGGGATAGAAGTGTGGCTCAAGTGGGAGAGCACCTATCTAGCAAGCACAAAACCTTGAATTCAAACCCCAGTACAAACCCCCCAAAAGAGATATGTCAGATTTGCCCTTCCTTTTTCTGAAAGACCACCAGCTCCCCTTTGCCTATCAAATAGAGCTTCCACATGTGTACCCTAAGATAACACCTTCACCCTGCTCTGAGGTTCTCATATCTGGCACCAACTTCTTCCTTCCATGTCTCTTTTACATCCTTCCTCGTCCTCCAAGCTCCAACCAAAAATAAAAATAAACAAATTGATGTTCCCTGGATATATTATGTACTTGAGTCTTTGCTCATGATATTCCCTTAGCCTAAAATATCTTTTTTCTCACTATTTATTGAAGTACTATTCATATTTCAAGTTCAGCTCAAATATCACCTTTTCTGTGAAGTTATTTCCTGTTTTCTGCTCAGAGTTGCTTCATTCTTTCTCTCTCATCACAAAATGTATATTCTCTCACATCATGTGTTCAGTCTTGTCCAACATTTGTTTACCTAATCTGTCCCCAAATGAATTGTGAGCCCTGTAAGGAGAGAAATTCTGTTTTAAAATTTTTTGTTTAAAAAAAAAATCTCTGGTAGTTCTCAACAAATGTTTGATGAGTGAATAAACAAATGAGTGGAAAAGATACACTGTCATGTTCCATTTTTTCAGTTCTCAGTGACATTCTCTCTGTTCAGCCCTCCCCCATCTCTAGCACCTGGCTGCCTTGAAAAGATACCAACATTTCCTAAGCACCTGCTACTTATTCCAGGTACTTTCCCATGAGCTCATTGAATTCTTCACAAAAACACTAGGAAGAAAATATCCTTATTTCCATTTTGTAGTTGAAGAAACTGAGTCTCAGAGAGGTTAAGAGCGTTGTCCCACATTTGGATAATAGAACCAGAATTAAAGTGTCAACCTTCTGTAGTTACGTGTAGATCTTTCCACCAGCCTCTCAGACTTGCTGTCTGAGTCAGCCAAAGAACAGCCGACTCTCACCTTCCTGACTTCCAGTCAGGCTTCAGTGCGCCGGGAGAATGAATTTCCTGCAAATCAATCCTGGATACAGTTATTATTTTATAGGGATGTTGTAAGTTGATAAGGTAGCTGTTATATGCTAATAGCTATTGTAATGTTGTTCTTAAGGCCTATTACTTGTGCTAGTTTGTATTTTAATGTGTGCAAAGGTGATTACAACTTTAATATGAATGTTAAACAGATTAGCTGATTTATATGTAAAATAAATAAATAAATCGACACTCATATTCTCATTTCTATTCATTTCTCTCTCCCTTTTTTTCTCTTCCCCTTCTATCCAAAGGCAGATGTGGTCTGTGGGGTATTGATAATAGAACAGAAGGAGAGAGTTTGCTGGGTGATAAATAATGGTTAGAGACAGGTCTTTTGTTCCCAGTGAATTTGGACTCCATGTCCTTAATTGCTGCTTGGCTGAGAGTTTGTGCTTTTAACTGGATTTGAGGAGTTTGGTTTTGTTTGAGTATTGTGCACTCACTGTTCTCCCCCATGAACTCATGCTTTCCATCTCCGTAATCTCCTGTTGTGTTCTTAGTACACATTGGAAAGTTTGCCGAACTTACAGAAAGGCAAGTATACCTGATGTATCAGAAGCACAGGGCATAGAAGGGAAGTCAGAGGAGTAAACAAGCAATTAGAGAAAATGGGGATGAAAGGGACATGTAGAGTTGTTTCTGCAGAGCAGACAGCAGGGATGCCTAGCCTACCACATGGGGAGAGCTCCTGGAGAAAACTTCCTCATGAGGGAAAGCTCTGAGGATATGATGAAGTTAGCCAAGCAAAGTAAGTAGGACAGGGGCTGGGAGGGGCAGGAAGGGGAGCGGAGGGAATAACATGTGTGAAAGCCTGGAAGTGTGAGAGAATGAAGCCCGCTCTAGGAGCATAGGCAGCTTGGTGAGGCCTAACCCAAGGAGCTCCAAGACCATTGGTAGCCCCAGGGGCCTGACACATTGTGCAGAGATCTGGAAATCAAGAAGCCTCCTAGCCAAGGAATGTGAGTAATGTATTGGACAGAAGAGGAAAGAACCTGGATGAAGTTGCCAGTGGCCTTCTCTTTAGGATGTAATTACTGCAAAAGACCAAGGCAAAGAAAAGAAAGAATGCAGGTTAATTACAGAGATTACATACATCAGGGTGGAGGAGTACTAATTAACAGTACTTTAAACTGGAGTTTGATAGGGAGGATGAAAAACATAACCTCTTTGGAAGACAACAGATATGACCCAGGACAAATGTTAGTGGAAGAAAAAGGTACATAGATAGCAGTCTTTCAAAGAAAATGTTGGGGAAGAGGATCAGAAACAATTCTGAAAGAACTACATAATTTATTCCCTATACACAGTGAATAGTAATACATTAAAATAGTTTGACAATCTAATGTTAAAAGCTATTCCTTGGGCTTGGTGTCACAGGCTTCTGAGGGGAGCACAGTGTTGGTGAAGATGCTTGTCCACAAGCTGAAAGTGACAGAAGGAAAATCATAGCTCAGAAATCCTTATTACAGATTGAGTGGGCACAGGCTGGGCAGAAACTGAATAAGGAGACACAGGGAAAAAAAATGAAGTGATTTCTCTCTGACTGTCATAGACAGCATGGGTTAGGGCTGCACTTTCCTAGTCTGAAGTATCAAGTGGGCACAGGACTTGGTTATAGCTACTGAGGGGAAATGCCAGCTCTTTGGACATTGGCTGGAAGGCTTGTCCTGCTAAAATTGTGTTCTTGACATATTTTTAATTGCTTTTCAGGCAGCTTGATGGCTCAGAAAGTTGGGGGAAAAATCGATGGGAGACATTGCTACTCTGGGCTCAAATCTAACTCCTTTTCACTTTTTGAACAAATATTTATTGAACACCCAGTATGTGCCAGGCATTGTGCCAACAAGGCATAAACCTCTCAATGAAGTTGACAGGTACTTAATAAGTATTCAATAAATGTGTGTTGGGAGAACACAGGGATGAATGAATTAATGAACATAAAGGGAATGTTGAAAGAAAGTGGATATGGAGCTAAGGAATTTATAATATAAACAAGATGCTGGGTACCTACCTATCCTAGGCCTTAGGACTATCACTAATGTCCACAGAAAAGAACCCTTCAAAAAGACGGATTAGAAAAAGAAAAGTCGGCTCAAGCAATAGGGCAGTTTCAAAAAATGAAACTTGCTCTGACAGCTCCACACAAATTATTCTGATGTGGGCATCTGAAGAAACCCACCTGGCTGCACAGACAGCTCTCCCTGGAGCTCAGGTTGGGAAAAAAAAACATGCACAAAGGATGGAAGACAAGAAGCCTGGCAAACAATGAGGACAAAAGGAACAAGCACCTGTAACATAGGTACCCAGTGCCATGAAGACCCACAATGAGCCAAAGCTAAAAGCAAAAGAAGAGGAAATGAGAACCATGAGAAACAACAAGAGGGAAAATTTTAAATTCCAGGAGAAAAGAGTAAAAAGAGAAACCAGCCCTCTTTGGAAATGCAGCATGATGCTGATGAATTAGAGACTTCTCAACTCCTCCTTTGGTACTGTCTTTCGTATCATGCTTTTCAGAGTTGAAGGAAAATAAGCTTGGCTAAGGAAGAATTAGCACCTGAGATAGAGGGTGTGATAGCAAGAGATGATAGAAGGTGGTCATTTGGAGCCATCTATATCTGAGTACCATTTCTGCCATGTCATAATAACCTTAAGCTAGTAGTGACCTCTCCTGGCTCAACTTGCCTATCTGAAAAATAGAGATAACAGGGTGTATATGTCTTAGATTTAGTGTGTGGATTAAAAGATAGGTTGCAAGTAAAATAATATCTGACATACAAAAAAATTCAATAGTGTTAGTTATGATGATGATAATGGTGATGATGATAAGGATGATAGTGATGGTGATGTGCTTAAAACAAATCTGAGCCGGGTACCAGTTGCTCACACCTGTAATCCTAGCTACTTCGGAGGCTGAGATTGGGAGGATTGTATTTTTAGGATCCCCATCTCAACAGAAAAAAAAAAATAAAAACTGAGCAACAGAAGAAAAAACTGGTGATATGCACCTGTCATTCCAGCTACAGTGGAAAGCATATCTAAGAGGATCATGGTCTAAGCAGGCCTGAGCAAAAAGAAAGACCCTATTTCCAGAATAACCAGAGCAAAAAGGGCTGACGATATGGCTCAAGTGGTAAGGCACCTGCCTAGCAAACATGAAGCCCTAAATTCAAACCCCATTACTGACACACACACAAAAAATCCGATTACTAACTTCAGTGAAACTATCCTCCCAGGATACTAAAACAACTAGAAACATGGCCCAGGAAACTTTCTGTGTGAGCAATAGAAAAGAAATACTGGAAAAGAGGAAAGTCTGGAAAAATACTATGATTTTTTTTTAAAGTGGAGGAGTAAGTGGCAGTGGATTTTGGAAACAATAGACAGGTGTACTTATATATCTCCAGAAAAAAAGTCCATAAGAGATTCATTTGACTTGAAAAATCATCTATTGTCACTTGAAGTTACCTTAGGCTCACTAAGTACTGTGATCTCATTGAAAAAAAATTTATCATTATAGTTTCATAATCTGCCTCACCTTGATGATGTTGTGTTCTCTCAAATTTAATAAGCAAATCTTTTGTTGGGTGTAATCCCAAATCCTACCTGAGGCACATTATTCTATTGAAATCTCAGCATAAGCAAGCAGAAAGACGTGAATGCAAATAATGTACTTTTGGCTTCCTCTCTAGAAGGCAGTGCATTCATATTGAAGACATTGACAAGCCATGGTACCCTCGGCTGATGTGACCACATCAGGACTGGGTGTGCTCCACTCTGAGAGTCACATCTTAGAGTGCCATTTACAAACTAGGGCATGGCGGCTCATAGATGGGGAAAAGCCAAGGAATGATGCATCATGAAGAAAGGGTGGAAGAATTTAGCATTATTTAGGATGGAAGAGTAAGACTTAAGGGTTCTCCAGTTTTATTGTGCATATGAATCACTTGGGGCACTTGGTTAAATTGCAGTTTTTAGGGACTTCAGTCCCTAGATCTGTAGAGTGTCTGTATCATTAATCCCAGGAGGAGCCCAGGAAATTGTAATTGAAGAAACATCCTAGGTATTCTCACTTCAGTGGTCCAAGGACTGTGCTTTAAAAAAACAGTTTTAAAAGAGAATGACATAATTGTCCTCAGATCTAAAAGTTAGGTTTTTGTATGTGGTTGAGAGAACAGAATCCTAATCTATGAATCCTTAACTCAATCATCAGCTATTGGAGGAGGGGAATTTTACATTCTCACTTCTATACCCCTCATTCAGAATGTGCTATATGGTACACAGTAGGTGGTCAGAAAAATACATGTTTAAAGAAATTACAGGGAAGTGGGAGAAAGAAACTTGCAAGAATGAAGGCTTCCTAAAGATTAAGCAGCTGGCCTTGTTAGACAGCTAGCCTGCCACCCGTGCCATCCATCTTCATGGAGATATTGGATAAAAAGACATCAGAGCTTGCTGAACTGGAAGAGAGGTTCAATGAAGGTGACCTCCAGGACTTTCCACACTCATAAAATCCAGTGGCAGACATACAATATATTGAAAAAATTATTTGACTACAGCACATAGGTAATAGAGCCAGAGAGGTACAGAAAGGAAAGAAAAGATGGTGACGAATGAATGCTATAGAAAAGAGCAAGGAGCAAACATTGAAACAGGAAGCGCTAATCAAGTCTGAAGAAGCACTTAACATAGAACATTTTTCATTTTTTACTAGTGGATGTGGCACCTGCAGTGTTTTACATTATGTCACTTAATTCAGTGCCCCTCCCCCCACACACATTGAGCACCTGCCACACACAAGTAGCATAAAGAGTCAGACTTAGTCCCTGACCTCAAGGAACTCATAGAATGACCAAAAAGATCATGAGCCTTAGTTCTGCCCCAGGATCATGGAACATGAATCTCTCTCTTCTAGTCAGGAGGGGACATGCAAGAGTGCCACAGGGAAGGACATCATCTGTCACATATATTGCTATATTCCCAACACTTTGGATAAAACCTGGCACAATGGCAGCATCTATAAGTATTTGATGAATGAATGAATGAATGAAACTAGCATTTATTGGGCTCCTTTTTGACAGCCACTATAATACACACTTTGCATATATCCCTTCCTCAAATTCTTCTAAACTCTGTAAAAAGTATTATTATCTTTGTTTTACAGGTATCAAATTAAATGTGCTGTTGAGTGACTTGTCCAAAGTCATAAAGCTAAAGTTCCTGAACTTGAGTTACCTCCCTCTTAATTCCACACCATTTCTACTTCTCTATGCTAGTGTAGGTAACTTGATTTTCAGACAGGTGAATTGAGGTCAGAGAGGTGAAATGACATCCTCAATGTCACCATGTTAGTTCGTAACAGAACTGGTCTGGACCCAAGCTTTGAACAGCGATTTAAGCAGCAGTCAGCACTCTTCATCACATCAAAGTAGCTGACCTTATCCATCCACTGACTTGTTTCTTCCACCCCCTGGACACACTCTGTCTTCATATAGAGAAGAGTGTGTGCCTTAGCCAGCTCTCTGCATAGCTGAGTAGTGGCCCCTGAAGCTAGGTCAGCATTAGTGGGATCAGCTTGAACCTGGCAATGTGAGGCTAGTAATCTTGGTGACACAGAAGCCCCAAGAAGAGTCCCCCACCACAAAAATATGCAGAATTATGTACCAAGGGACATTCGACCTGTAATTTAGAAGTCTATGACTAACATACTCATGTAAATTGTCCTCAGGATTCAATTTATATCTTCTCCTTTTTCTTCCCCCAAAACTTAGAATTGGCAGTAGAATAAGTTGTATGCTAAATTGTTCTCCAGCCTCTCTGGATTCAGTAGTGCCTTTAGTTATACAAATATAATTCCCATTGACTTTGGCCAGCGTCCTGCTTGAGTGAAAGGGCAGGCGGGTGAAATTTAAGGCTATCAACTCAATCACAGCAATGTATTGTTCCTTCTTTTCTGTCACTTTTTATGTGAATGATGTAGGAAAATGAAAAAGGGACTTTCCCCCTCACTCCCTTGCAGTTGTTTTTAGCTAGCAATGCCATAACATTGCTTGAGGTAAGAAAAGAGGAACATGAAAGGTGAGAAGCAAAGTGTGTGTGTGTTCATGTGTGCTTGCATAGATGAACACTGTGTCATTCAAGGGCCTTAGTGGCAAGCAACTGAAGTCATCTGACTGATAAAGCAGAAAAGGAATACTGGCCAGGACATAGATTTTCCAGAAGACCTGAGGAACGAGTATCTGAGGTAATGGTGATCTAAATAATATCACAATCAATGACTGCTCCTGCCAACAAACATGGTTGACCCCTGCATTGATCTTGTCACAGCCTCTGGCTCTGCTAGAAGGGATGCTTTTCGTACCCTCTCTTCTCAGAATCATTAATTCCCACAGCTAGGTCTGGGAAGTAGATCAGATTAGCAGAGACTAGGTTTTAAACCTGTGTTCCAGATGCAAGGGAGGCTGAGAAAACCAGGATCTGGAAATTTTCAACTTCCATACAGAGCAGGAAGGAACCTGTTTCCTGTCAAGATTCATAGAAGGAAAATTCTCCCCAATGCAGGAGGGGTTACTACTCTGGGGGCCAATACCCACTACTGACATACCTGGAGGATGTTAACTGTTATCCTTGGGGGACCTCAGTGGATATATGTATATTCCTTGTCAGACCTTTCTGTTCAATCACTGGGTCTAGGGAAGATGCACACACTGACTGTAGCCTGGGATAATTTTCAGTGAAAAAGGCACTGAGGTGTTATGACTGCCAACTCAGCAGGAGTTCCTAACTTTTCCAAACAAAAGAAGCCAGAAGAGCTTCTATAACACTTCTGCAGCAATAGGCTGTGATCATAAGCTCAAGAAAAAGCTGTACAAATTCATGAGCATTAATCTATTTGAGACTGATTGAATTCTCAGACATTGCTCTGACCTCATTGAGTTCAGTTGCTAGCTCTCTTGTCTGTACCATGTACTCAGCCCAAGTCACCTGGAACAGGCATATTTGGAAAGTCATTGCAAGAGAATCATTAGAGCCTTTAAAACTAAATGACAAGATTTTCCTTCCTCTTCCCTGCAAGTTTTTCAGGGTGAACTATAGAAGAGACACAGAGGACTGTCTCTGTGCTCTTTGCTCATTCTGGTTAAGGGGTGTTGATTTATGACAAGTGCTTTCCTTATAACACCTTAGGTCAAGTTCCAAGCAGAGAACCAAATTGAGGATATTTTTACATTTCCATGGTTCCTTTTCCAAGCTTTTATTGTAGTAACTCCCCTTCCCAGGGTTGCTGAGTCAAGGCAATTCAATCCTATTTTTATGGGTGCAAAACTCAGTAGGAAAGAGACTCATGGATGTCAAAGGCCAAATGACAGTTCTGGAAGACAGCACACAGAACAGAACATAAAATCCTATCCAGATTCCTGTGGCTTCTACATGTTTCATTTTCACACCTAGCTGTTAGCACTTGAGAATTTCCAAGCAATTTGTAAAGATTACAATCTTTTAGATAAAGATCATTATTCTGAGGTTACAGCTAGGAAAATTGGGACACTGAATGAGTTGCCTTTGCAGCATCTCTTCATTCAAGAATCAGACACATGCCTTGATGATTTTCCACTAATGGCTTAACCTCTAAAACATTGAACTTTTGATAATGTTTATTCAGTTTCACTTCTGAAATTTATGACACTAGAAATGCAAATATGCTTTTCTCCTCATACATAGTCAAAAATCACCCAAATAAGAATGAGACACCGAGGAAGGCCAAAAGCTGTTGTGTTGGAACAATGAACAAAAGGAAAATTGAAAAACAGTATTCATTTAATGTATCAAATCCTAAATCTACCTGAGTCCCTTGCTGCCTCAGTAAGTGAGGGTGACAAGTGGACTGGAAGTGTGTTAAAGAACGCAGCTCATCTAAGCACTTTTCTTGATGGTTCTATTTCTGCAGACACCTGGTATAAATGGGCCCCATCAAAACCTAACTTGCAAGTGTCCCTACAGTCCTTTAGCTGCCACTTATTTGGAACTCGGAAAGCATTGTTTTTGTGAAAAAAAAAAGTATTGGAAATTAAACTGGGTTCCTTCGCCAGTTCACAAAATTTTATTTCACTAAGGATATGGCTGAAATGCTCTATACTTATTCTACATGTAAAAGAAAACACTGTTGCACTATTGGTGAGCTCATTAGCAATTCAGTAATGGAATGAACAAAGGAAAAACCAAAACTGTTCTGTCACTTGATACCTAATAAAAATAGTATTTTTGTAGATTATGGGAAGTATCCATGACTTTTCTGGACCTTCTGAAGGGTTGACTAGGTACTTTGGGGAAGTTTAAAGATTGAGGGTATTAATTATTTTATGCTTAACTTTGCTCCAAACCTATGTTTTTCTTTTTAGCTGATATAGCTATGTCACTTTGTACTTATCTATGTCTGTGATTGCTAGAGTACTGTTTAATAAAGAGAACATGAAAGAATAGAAGACAACAGAGAGAACATCTTGAGAAAACTCAATTGAATTAAGAAAAAAAAAGGAGCCAAAAATGGGTATAAATATGGAAAAAAGGTTTTTTGAAGTGGACTTAACTGGTAATGAACAGTGAAAAATGAGTAGAATTTTGAAAATGGCTAAGTCTCTGAGGAGGTGGTGGTAGAGAAGCAGCATTTCCCAATTTTACCTATAGGTGGCAGTGTCAACCCAGAGCAGTTTAGCTGTTCTGTGACTGGGGTAAAAAGGGTAATTTCAGTCAAAATTAATTCTTGTAAGTATCTGGACTTCAGCCCTTTGTTGTTTCCATGTAATGTGGAGAAAGGAGAATGTAGATAAGGAGAAAACAGTGAAGATCTCTATGCTCCCTCTTTTCTCCACCCAGTGAGAATTCTGGAAGGTGTCCATCCCTAGCTTTGAAGGGATGCACAAGAGATGACATGTCCCATTGCAAATTACTCAAATGAGCCTTGTGCCATAAATAGCATGAAAGGCCATCATGCTACCATGACAGTTTATGGAGCTTCTTATACTACTTAAAGGTCCTTCTTCCCTTTGTTCACATGGGTGGAATGTGCCCACGTGGACGTTTCTATTCTACTATGAATGTACATGTGCCCCATTATTACCCTACCGACAAGCCCACTCTGCAGGACCTTCTGACTCCCCCTTCCTCTGGCCAGACCTACTCAGTCCTCCAGACTATGTAACTGTTGTCTCCCCAGGAGCTCTCTTTCACTCTCCTGAAGTTCCAAGCAACCCATGCTTACCTTCACCTTACTACCTGTCACACCACACAGAACTGCCAAGGAATTTCCTAAGAATGAAAACCTGCCTTGTGTCTTCATTCCCTGTGCGTTGGAACTCACTCAGAGTTCACTGGTACCTGAGTAAAGGGAGTCACTCCTTTATGCAAGAGTATTTCTTGACCCTTTTATCCCCAACCTGTTTTTCTTGGGGAAGAGGATTGGTGGGAACTTCTGTATCCTCTTCTGTCTGAGCAGAAGATGACTGCAGTAAACCTGGTACTCTGATATAGATACTGGTACCACACACACCACACTTTGACCTGTGACTTCCTCCTGAGATCTATTCAAGGGTAAGGTAGGATTTGTGTAGCTGAGAGATTGTCAGGTATACATTTGATCATGACCTGTTAGGGCTCAAGCTGCTTTAGAACTGCGATCAGTCACACACACCCTCTCTGAGCCAAGACTCAGAGAAGTTCCTTTCTGAGAGTCACACAGCAAGCCTGATGGCAGGCCTTGGACTGGAACTTCTATCTTCTATCCCCATCCAGTTTCCATTGCAAAGTCCCTATTGCATATGGTTCCTGATTTGGGGGCTCCTTAGAGAGCACACTCCTGGGATAAGTGACCCAAAAAGGGTACAGTCTTATAAATGGACTAAAAATAAGTCAATTCTGCTGCTTACCATCTTAGAGCAGCTTTATTCAGGAGAAGCTCTGTGCCGTTGATAGGGTGCTTGTAAACAGGAGCAATTTGAATAGCTTTCCAGCACACTGTTAACATTTATATGTGCCCCATTTCATCTGTAATCTGCTTTTACAAGATGCTGGTGAGCCTTTGATGGCAGCAATGAATGACCCAGGTGGCTTCATCCCGAATTTTCAAACTGAGCTGAAAATTTGGGGGAATCTAAGGTATACATCTCCGTTAAAAAAAAAAAATCCAAATACATTGACTCAAATTGCTCTTCTCCATCCAGACATGTTAACTTTTCCTTCTTCTGTGCCTTTTCCCTTTCTTCCTTCGCATTTGCCATTAGCCGTTCTGCTTGTTGCTCACATCTGGAGCATGGCAGCTGTCCTGTAATGTGCAAGCTGCGGTATGTAATTTGGAGAACTTGAATACAAATATCTGTTAATTAAAAAAAATACAGAAGCATGTTTGTCAGCTTGTAATTATGTAAAGAAGAACACCAACTCCCAAACTAATTTAAAACACAAAATGAAAATAACTTCACCAGCAGCTTTACAAAAAAAATCAGCAACTCTACATTTAGCCATGAACTTTCTGTGGAGTGTCCCAAAGTCCTTTGTGAAGTTTCTTTGGGAGTAGCAGTTGGCCTAGTAGCATAGGCAGGAACCCAGGAATGGGGTGACAGTCAGGGGACGGAATTCTCTTATTTGTTCTCCTTATGATAAGTCTAACACAGGGTTTTTCAGCCTCAGCGCTACTGACATTTGGGCTGGATAATTATTTGTGATGAAGGGTTGTCGTGTGAGCTATAGGATGTTTGGCAGTATCTTTGGCCTCTACTCATTAGATGCCGGTAGCACCCATTCCCTCCCTAGTTGAGACAAACAAAAATGCTGTCGTTTTCATTTGCTATGCAATATGCAAAGAGAGCCTGGGTGTGGCCTCCAAAGACTTGGGTTTAAATGGACATTTCCTCATTCTGAGCATGTGATCCTGGCTGGGTCCTGGTTTTTCTTCACACCTGCCTCCTCATCTCCAAGATGGATGTAACAGGTCCAGCAATGGCATTTCCTGGGCTGTGGTGGAGATCAAATGAGATACAGAAGGTTCTCAAGTATAGGAAGGGCATTAGGAAGGTTAGGTTTTATCGCGGTTATTATTATTGCAAATGGCTCCTGAAGTGCAAGGCTGCACTCCCTCTCAAGAAGCAGCACGTTGACTTTGACCTTGTCAGCACAGCGCTTTCCTGCTCTCTAAGGTTTGAGGGGCAGATAGACCTCTCAGTGCCCTTTAGAGAGAGCTTTGCACATGGCCAGAGAGCATGGAGGAAAGCCACACTGCTGAAGAAAAACTGAACAGAGGAGGAGTAATTTGCATATCCAGAGATAGGGCTGGACAAGGGGCTCAGGCTCCCCTCCAGAGGGCAAGGGTATCTGAGCTACTCTGCTGCTGTTGTGTAAACGATAGGCTCCAGGTCCAAATTTCATAATCTTTTCTGATCTTTTAATTACACCAAAGCATCACATTGTACCCCATAAATATATACCATTATTTTTTTGTCAATGAAAAATAAAATTTTAGAAAAGAAAAGTTTGTCAGCTGTCAGGGTAGATGGGAAGGCAGGTGGGGGGAGAGATAACATCTCAAGGGTCTTCTAGCTCAAGATTTCTGGGATTCCGGGCTTAGGGATAGGTGTTCTTCAGTCTAGACCCTCATTTTAGTCAATCCCCAGATCTTAGTGTACAGAACTCATTAATTGTAGTGCTGTCACTCCCTGAGGACTGCTCTGTACTCATCCTTTTAGGGTTATTACCATGTTTCATCTTTCTGACAGTTCTCTAAGGTAAGTACTATTGCCATTTTACAGATTGAAACACTGAGGCACATACAGGGTAAGTGACTTGCCATAGAGCACATCTGTCAGCATGTCAGTGAAACTGATGAAGAGCAGAGCCCATGGTAGGTCTCTAAACTCAGCCCCATGGAGAACAAGTGCACGAGTGCCCTGGAGACATCACTGAGCTGCCATTGGCAGATAGTTCCCATGTTGGGCATACCCCTAGGGTCTCCTCCATGTGTACTCCACAATTCTTCAGGCTAAAGTGTGAAGACCAAGAGTATGTGAAAGTTTAGGAAGACTCCTTGATGTAGAAAATAAAAAATAAAGTAAAGACAGGTGGGAGAAGCTGACAGCTTGAGTGGTGCACACACAATCAATACACCCAGGATAACAATTTCTGCAGAACAGCGCCTCGCTTATTCAGGCCCCCAGGAGACACGTGCTGCTCTGACAGTCGGCAGAAATTCTGACTTTATACAGATCTTTTCATCCCCAGCCTGCTTTTCTGACTTTTTCATTTTACGTTATTAAATATTAAACCCTGTAAACACTTTCATTTGTCTGTACCATATTGTCAGTCAAATTACCCTTTTGTAACTGTATCAAATCATATTGGCATCACTTACTTCCCTGGGCAACAAATGCAATTCCAAAATCATATTGTAGGATAAAACAAGGTGGGACCGTGCAGCTTGGGGTCAGAACTCCTCAATTCCTTTTTCAGATTCTGGCATCCGTTCTCTGTTTACATGTCTCCAAGTCAAATTGTTTCCTTTGTAAGTGAACCCAATGGTCACGCTATTAAGACTCTACTTCTTCCTTCCCTCAGATTTAAAGTAGACTGAAGTAACTTTGAAAATGTGAGCCGATCCACTCAAGTACTTGTATGTGAGTTACATAAAGTACACATCCAGGCTCCTGTCTTGACACCCAGCATGCATCACGTTCTTTCTGCCCCGCTCCCCAAGCTATCGTCTCCTGGCTCTCTAGAATTGCTCATTATTTCCTAATGTTAAATATCCAGAGAAAAACATAATGAGGCCAGCATGATGCATGGGAAAATAATGTATTCCAAAGTCAGGAGGAAATAAGATCATTGAGTTGGCTGATGTTGTGATTATCCATGGCTCTCCTCTTCATTTAGCAAAGATAACCAAAGTTTGTAATATCTAAAATTCAGATTTGAGATAATACAAAAGAAAGGGTAATTGGATGGCTTGTCTATTAGTATTTGATACGGTGTTCCTTGGTACTAGCATCCCAGGATCCTACAGTGAAAACCAAAGGAATTCGTGAGAATCTCATGATAACTATTATGAACACAGGACAATGGACCAGGAACGAGCTCCTTCCCAGTGACCTTGTGCTGATACTCATGTCACTTCTTAAGAGTTGAATGACAATGTTCAAGGGCAAAGCTTGTGATGTGTAAGCAACCATATCAATAAGCAATGCAAGTGACCCACCCAAGTAAATTTGTCAACAATGGGGAATACATTAACTAAACTAAAATAATTCAGTTAAGCAGACCTCTAATTTTACCAGGAACTTTAATAAAAGCACTATGCTTTGGACTTTTGCTAATCTCACCAGAGTCCCTAACCCACTCTCATCCCCAACTCAACTTTCTGTCCTTGTCCTGCTTTTCCTATGACCTGGGTAAAATTACTTAACCTTTACTTGGCTCCAATGACCCATCTGTTGAGTTGGGAGAGCAACACTTTTACACGTCTGGCAGAGGGTAGTGTGCACTTTAATGAGTGTTTGGAAAGTACTTTGAACATGAAGTGCTTGTAAAAATACTGCTTTCCAATGCCCTAGATAGTCTAACGAAATAGTGTCTTAATCTATGTCACAGCTAATTCATTTTGGAACTGAGGTTACTGTATACAGATTTCAGTTTGGGGGTCACTGGGAAGATTTATTTGCCTTGGGGCAAGTATTGACCTCCTGAGCCTCCATCAATATTTACCTCTTGGGTCAATAAATCTCAGTGTTGACCTTGACAAAAGTCAACATCTCCATGGAAGCTCAGGATCTTCTCATCTGTGCAGCCTTAGTTCTGAGTCTGCCACTTGACTCTGTTCTAATAAATCCTTATTTGCAGGAGTTTATAACACAGCTGTTGGCATGCCCTCAGGAGTAAAGTTGCTGGGTGTATCCCTAGGCATTTGCATAGAATTGCTGAAGTGAGACTATCATAGTGCTTCTAAGAGAATTTCTGATCTTACATTCTTAGTTTTCTTCTTGGGGGAGACATTTTCCAGAAGGGTCTGCCCAACACAGAATAAAGTGCAGACTAGCCAAACTGCTAACAGAATCATCAAAATGGGCAACACCACCCATTGAAGAGTTAAAAAGTATCTGTTTGGAAGAAGGGAGTGCTGCCCAGCCATGGGTCCATAGACATTGTACATTGGTCCCCAAACTGGCCATGATTATTGTATCATCAAAAATATCGCTCATGTCCAAACGGACCACATAGCCTTATCCTCAAACCACAAATGTGCATGCAGTTATCTGTCAGCTGCACTGGGCTCTATTGTTTTAGAAGAGCCAATTGAGTCATTTGATAATTGTCTATTTGTTGAATATTTATTAAGAAACTACTGGAGCTGAAGGTGTGACTCATGTGTAAAGCAACTACCTCATAAGCACAAAGCCCCAAGTTCAAACTACACTACAGCCACACACACACACAAAAGAAATTGCTTTGTACAAATGAAATTCTACTTTCTCTTGCACCCCATAGTTGTCCACCACTTGCTAGGGGTTGAGAATGCAAAAATGCATAGATAGCACCCTCACTCTAAGGGAAAATTCCATCCAATATGAATATGCTCAAGAGTCTTCCTCTCTTGCCTGTATCAACATTCACTCAAATCCTCATGCACATGCCATCTCCCTTCTGCTCGAGAAGGGGATGAGAGGTAGCAGATGTGTGAGTATTTAGCATTGCATTATATCCGGGAAGTTCTTGCTGCCACCTTCACACATGTACCAACAACACATCGCTTATGGCCTTCAGGGATAGTCAGGGAATCTGCCTTGGTGGAAGACACAAAAACGTATCATAAGAGTGGGAGATATCTGCCTTTGGGGATGTGTGGAGAAGGTGGTATCCCAAAAGGAAGAAGGCAGTTACAAAATGCCAGATCAATAGCATGGCTGCAGTGTTCATCATATTTTGTCTTTGGGGTTTGAATTTAATTGCTTTCCATATAGATTCAAGTAGAAACAATTGCTCATCACAAAGCATTTTGCCCAGAAATGTTGCACAGATAAACAGATTTCTAGAATAAATGTATGTAAAACTCAAAACCCTGTCCAACACGCTTTATGACAAATGAGACTTTTTTATGCATTTCTCATTGATTTATCTGCTTTTAATGGGCCCATTTGCAAGCAGCAGTGTGTCCAAACTTTCAAGGATGTGTGTGTGTGCGTGTGTGTGTTTCTGTTTGGTAAAGGATGGTAAGGGAGTAGGTTAGTACTTTATTTATTTTTGAAAGCAAAGTACTAGAAGGCCAGATGTCTCCTACAACTGCTCCTCTCTTCCCACTATTTTATCAGTGCTATCAGCAGTTCAAACTTTAAAAGGCTATTATTCATTTACTTAGATTTTCCCAAACAGTTCAGGAAAAATACATTAATAAGAAGATGAGAGGGAAGGACTGGGCTTTGGAATTACTCATAAGTTGGATCCATGCAGTCTGAACTTTTAGCTCAATTGTTGGGTTTCTGTGCACATTTTGCTGGGTATTCTGGGCTGCATTGGTTCCAACCCACAGCCAACTCAGCAGTCTGGTCTCTAGACTGTTGGCGGCTGCCTGGAACCACAATTCGAGTCAAATCCATCTTGATGAATTAGATTAATTGAGCTACAGGAGTTTTGCTCTGTGCTGGTCCTTTGACTCAAAGCCTTAAGAGCCCAGGCAGTGATCAGGCAGTGAGTGTTGAAAACTTTAAATATACCCAGGAGCCTCTTTAGAAAGACTGGTTTTACCTCAGGGTACTTGGCTGGGTTTCTGAAAATGGCAAACAAAATCCAAAACAAGCAAACAAACAGAATCCCCTTATAGCAGAATTTGTCCTAAGCCACAGGGGGTCATTAGGCTATTAGCTACCCTGATCTTAAGAGAACTGCTTATTTCTGTTTTCTTCATTTCAAATTTAATCAAGGAGAATTTGCCTTTTATTTATTTCTGACAAACAAATTAACTTCTCTTTCTGTTTCTTGTCTCCAGAGTCAGGCCTGCCTGCTTCCCAACACCCTACGGACTTCCAAGCGAAGTCATTCATTCATTAAATCATTCATTCAGATATCAGTCATGTATCAGCTCTCTGATATTAACTCTCAGCTGGGAACTGAGGGATTAAAAAAGTAAAGTGGAGCAGTTGGGATTCCTTCCCAGAAAGAGCATAGAATCATAAAAAGACAGGCCTGTGCAGACCTGTGCACAAGAAGAGGTAAGGAGGGACCTCCTGCTGTGATAATGGACATAACTTAACTGGAAGGGTTACACATGAGAGAAGTCAGCAAGGGGCATCTGCCATCCCCAGGCACTAGTGGGACTTAGGGAGAGTAGGAGGGAAGTCCCAGAATTGGTAACTGAGTAGATGGAGGGGCAGTCTCTTTTAGGAGTATAGAGAAGCAGGTGTGTGTCCATAGTGCCATCATCTCTGCAGACAGGCTGAGTGGGCAGACTTTTGAGATGTCCAAGAGAGATAGCAAGGTGAAGGTTGACTGTATGAGATTGGAGGTCAAGAGAGATCTGGGGCAATAAGAAAGTCTGGAATTTTTTGATGTGAGTGTGTTTGTTGGAGCATAGGAACCAGTGAGATTACTCAAGTACAGCAGGAAGAAAGAGGAGAAAAATTCCAAGAGAAAGGCCTGGTAAAAACCTAACATTTAGGGGTATATTAGTCTGGAATTTCTAGGGAAACAGGACTAATATGGGGTGTGTGTGTGTGTGTGAGTGAGAGTGTGTGTGTGTGTGTGTGTGTGTGTGTGTGTGTATGTGTGTTGACATAGGTAGAGAGAGGCAGAAACAGAGAGAAAGAAAGAAAAAAGAAGGAAAGAAAGAAAGAAAAGAAGGAAGGAAGGAAGGAAAAAGAAAGAAAGAAAGAAAGGCAGGAAGGAAGGAAGAAAAGAAAGACAGATGCATGGATGGATAGATGTGGTATAGGGATAGATACATACATACATAGAAAGGGATTTATTATGATGATTTGACTCATGTGATTATGGTAGCCAAAAAGTCCCAAGACCTGCACAGTTGGCAAGTTAGAGACATAGGAATGCTGATGGCACACTTCTAGTCTGAAAGTCAGAAGGGTTAAAACCCAAGAACTAATGTTTGAGCTTTAGTTTAAAGTGAGGGAAAATATGGAGTCCCAGCTCGAGGCAGCTGGATAGAAGAAGTTACCTCTTATTCAGAGAGGAGAGGAGAGGAGAGGAGGGACAGCCTTTTTGATCTACTCAAACCTTTAACTGATTGGATGAGGTCCACTCACACTGGGGAGGTCAACCTTCTTCACTCAGTCTACTGATTCAGTCATGAATCTCAGCCAAACATATCCATCCTCACAAGCACACCCAGAATGTTTGTTCTGACATCTGTGGCCTAACAGCAGTTGACACATAAAATTAGCCACCATAGAATGCATGCCAAGGAGAAAGAAGGGGAACAGGAAAAGGTAAAACAAGTTAGGAAAAATTCTTTCTGTGTTTGAATAGCCCCCAAACCATGTTAACCTCAATTTGTGAGGAAGGTTTTGCATGAGCATTTGTGTGTACACATTAACATAATTGAGCAGGAAAGGCCAATCATGTATGAAACTCCTGTAAATTCACAGATGAACCATTCCATATACCATCAAATTTGGTGATAGAGAAAGGCAGAAGTCTGGGTAAAATGGAGGAGCAAGTGAACATGCCATTGGGTAGGGATGGGGACCGATATTCATGCCAACTGCATGTGACCAACAAGCCTCAGGATCCTAGACGCGGGTCCCTGGTAGATGGAGTCACTTACCATGGCCATTGGGAGAGGGGTAATGGAAGAGACTCTTATTTGCTGTCCAATGTCAGACAACAGAGGATATTTCTATGGTGCACCAGCCTATTAGACTCCTTTAGGTTCTGGGCTCCTCCAGGGACATTCCCACATGTCCAACATTCTGTCCTTGTGCCTGATGCATGGTCACAATCACACAATTATTCTTTCACAGTCACACTCCCAGATGTCCTTTTTATTTCTTTTTTTTTTAATTGTGAGCAGCAGCTACTAGGAGGAGTGAGTTAGCATTTGTGGAGTGCCTGGCACTGTGCTTCTCATGCATTGTCTCCTATAAATCATGCAGCCATTCTCGAGACACTCTGACAAAGCTGAAGTGTCAGTCCACATGGGATCAGCAGCAGCTGGCAGGTTTTGAGACAACAGAGGATCCCTGTTCTTCGTTGAACTGCAGAGTAGCAGTGTTCCTCCTGAGTGACAGGGTAGCCCTTGCAGCAGATGACACCTACCCATTTTACAGAGAGGAAAACTGAAGTTCCTGAGACAGTTTGCTGATGAGTGGCAGTGCTGGCACCAAAGCCAGATCTCCACACATTCAGGTCCTCCTGGTCTTCTGCTTACCCCCAATCTGCCTTTATGAATGGAGGTCAAGGTGACTTGACCTTAATCTCTCTCCTGTCCAAGCAGAACTCACCACTTCTTCAGCAGGCAGCTTCTACCTGTGCCAGGCCCACCTTGCCTCCTGCTTCTTAGAAACCTCTCCCATCCAAGAACTCATGAGACTGCCACAGCCCAGCCTTTTGATGCAGCCCACACTCTTCTTTAGACTTGAAAATAGCAAAGTAGCAGGGCTAAAGGCTCCATTCTTGAGTATGCTGATCATCAGGTAACATGGGTCTGAGCTCTCACCTTCCTCTAGCAACCTTTGACAAGCTTTCACAATAAAAAAATTAAATATTCATATTTGACAATTAATCTCTGACTTGAAAGAACCATACATACCATATGTGCAACCCCTGGACATTTCAATTTCCAATCTGCACAAGTAAGATAACATCCCGAAAATGAAATGTAATCATCAATTAGCAATGTTCCTTAGGACAGATGGATTTGCAGTAGTGAGCAGTTTTCATAACCTGAGCAATGGATGACTCAAAAGAAGCAGTGAGCCAGTCAGAGGGAGAAGAAGATGAACCTTTGAGCTTTGTGCTAAGAAACAGGGGCTGGAAGTGGGAAGGCCAGTGCCCATGAACCATGAGCGAGCTCTGTACCCATGGGGCTGAGCTCGTGGATCCATTAGTTGGCAGCAGCCTTGAGCTCAGGCACAATGAGGTTGACTGGGGCACATGGGGACCCACCATAGACAGGGAACTGTAGCTTTTGCTGTAAAGACTTTGGCATTGCACACCAGGGTCCCATCACGTGCACATGATGTGGGTTTAGAACACCACCCAAGATGCACACATTGAGTGCAAATAAGGGCCTGGTGGTCCTGGGCCTGTTTCCCTGCCTCTGTGTCACCAAGGATGACAACTAGAACTGCCTGGCAGCAATTGTAAAAAGTGCTTGTAGATCCTTGGCAAGGGGTCATCAGACCAGAACAGTGCTTTGTGATTTCTTATTATATTTAATGGAAAATTGAAGCACTCAGATATTTCCAAAGTATAATTTGTTCTGATGGGTAGGCTGACAGTGGATTGGGCTGCTTCACCAGGAAAGAGGCAAAAAATAAATTAAACAAATTAATGACTGTGACGCATTCCAGGGGAAAGAAAATGCAATTGATAATCCACCCCTACTCACATCCCTAACAAAAATCATCATTTTTATTGCAGTCACATCTCCTTGGGCTGCTGCTTCTTGTGGGTATTTTTAAAGAAAACTTCCCTTCCAGTCGTTTTCTTTAGCCCAATAAGCACAGTTGCTAATTTTCTCTCATTTGGAGATTTCCCCCCTGGAACCATATGCCATTAAAATGCTTAGACATGTGGAAATGGACTGATGAAGATATGAGGAGACAGGGAGTTTCAGACAAGGAGAGACTGTCAGATGGATGACTCTTACCTCAGATTCCCTAACCAAAAGAGAAAGATCCTGGCATAGGAGGGAGGGAGAGAGCTGTGCCCAGTCTCAGGCACAGGTCCAGCCCACATTGAGATGGGAAAGGATGGCGGCATCGTGTCCCTGTGCACAGCTTGATGCCTGACCTTTAGCAAGCACTCAAGAAAGGGCTGGTGGAATGGCTCAAGTGGTAGAGCACCTGCCTAGCAATTGTGAGGCCCTGAGTTCAAACACTAGTACTGCCAAAAACAAAAACAAAAAAAGAAGCAAGTACTCATGAGTTGAATTAGTAAATGAGTGAGTGAGTGAACAAGATGGACGACTGACTGAGGCAGACAGTCTAGGAAGCTGGCAGCAACAGGACCCAGGAATTGCAAGCAAGTGGCTGGATGTGGCCTTTGAAAACAGAGGACAACCCTGAGGCACAAGAAGTGGATTTTGCCATGTGTCCCTCATGGCAGTATGGCCCTAAGTTCAATGGTTCTTTCTTTATATGACATTTTCTATTGGCACTTATTTGTGGAATTATTCAATTCATACATCTAGGGTAATTTTCAAACTATCTAAGTATCAGTGTATCAATGGTTCTGACTAATCAGAACAGATGTGCTCCAAATGGACACTGGCAGTAAATTCCAGCTCTGTTGTCCAGAATATTAGCCCTGAATGCATCTCTCTCAACAGATGGATTGTTCTAAAGATGTCCATTATCTTTGTCTTTCTATCTCATTGAAACATCCAGTTCAGAGTTTTGCTGTTAATATGGCTCCTCAGTTTAGACAGTATGCCTGGTCTATGTATAGTAGCTACTCAATAAATATAGGCAACCTTCTAGGCCTTTGGGTTCTGCATTTGTGGAGTCAGCCAACCATGGATGGAAAATGTTTGGGAAAGAATTGCATCTATACTGAGCATGTGCAGACCTTTTTGGGTTGCTATTCTTAATACAGTACAACTTGTTCCATGCCATTTACATCATATTAGGTAGGTATCACAAGTAATTTAGAGATGATATAAAGTATATGGGAAGATGTACATAGGTTAGATGCAACTGCTATGCCATTTCATGTAAGAGACTTGCGAATTCTTAGATTTGGGTATCTGTGGGAGTCCTGGGTTGAGTTCTCTTTGGGTACTTAGTGAGGACTGTATATGAGGAATGGAACAATGAATGATGCAAGAAGGAATGGATTGGTGTGGAGTGGAATGAAATGTATGAGGGAAGTCTCCCTGACCTACCCAAACTGTGGAGTGACTTGCCCTACCTCTGGGCTCCAAATAAGTCTCCCTTAGGACCTTGACATGCAAGGAAGGGAAGGCCAACCCAGACACAGGCCCACCGGCAACCAGAGCATTTCCTCCAGAGCATTTCCCTGGCTTGGGTAAGTAAATCTGTTAATGCCCTCCAACCTCCTCCCTTTTGTTAGGGAGCCCAGTGTATTAATTAAAAACTGCGGGCAGCTGTAAGTATCTCCAGAACAAGGATTAAGCCAGCTTTCTGTCAATTGCTTTTAAAGCCACTGCTATTTGCTAGAGAAATGCTTTCTTTAGGGGTTAAAGCAACTTGCTTTTCACTATCCCATCTCCATTACTGCATTACCCTGCTGTCCCCTTCTTCTAATTCATGCTTCAAATCAACTGCAATAGAAAGACCATGTGAAAAGGCTCACAGCAGTCCCCCTCACAGTCCCTCTGGGCACATCTTCAGACCAGAGCCAGTCATTCCCCAAACTCCCTATTTTACCTCTTGGCTTCCACTGAGTTAAGTTACAAGTAACATACTTAATTGACCACTACTTAAATGTGCCGATGAGAGGGAAAGCAAGGCAGAGCTGATTTTTACATAATGTGATTCAGTTAATTCTTTGTTTTGCCTGCTCTCTGATAAGTGAGCACTCTGGGAGAGAAAAGTATGCCTTCCTTGAGAAAAAAATCTTTCCCAGGGAATTGTTCAGTGGTAAACCAGGCCATCTGCAGAGATGGGGCCAACCAGGGTCAGCACTCAGTAGATGACCTCTGTTAAGATGAACTGCCGGGGAGACCCAACTAGATGATCCTTAAGGGCCCTGCCTGGGCTGAAAGACAGCCTTGTGAATCAAGCCATCCTGAAAGGCTTGGGACAAGCAGAGGACCATGTGTCTGCCCTGCCTGGCCTGTATGAAGGAAGACATGGGAGGCAGGGAGGTAGAACACAAGACAGGAAGGGCATAATTAAGCATTTCTGAGCCCCAGACAATTTGTAATTTACACATCTTTCTTGTTATCAGCAATGAATATTAAGTAAATCAATAAATTCTCCATTGAAGTGATAAATAATCAACTATAATAGCACAAAATAAGTCTGAACTCAACTCTAATGTGACTATAAAATAAAATGTCAAATCTGAGGCAGGCTTTTTTTTTTTTTTTTCCCAAGAGGCCTGATGGGAACTACCTAGAATACCTCCCTAGTCCTGACTTGGGTCCAGGCCATGGCTGACCTTGCATCCTCAGATGTACCTACAGTGATGCACTCAACACTTTCAAGCACCTGTCCCCTGGCAACCTCAAGGAACTGTGTGGGAAATGAAAGACATTCACAGCCCTAGGTACACATGCATGCACACATGCCTCACACACAGGGACTCTGGCAGATAGGCATCTTGTTGGTGTGCCACTCAGCAGATTGTACTATGAAACCCAGTCTCAGAAAAGAAGAGAAGAGGAAAGAAAAGATCTAAATCAGGATAACATAAATAAGCCTGTGGCAGGCAGAGAAAAACCCAAACAACTAATAACACCAGGGAGAACTCTGCAGAATTTATATAAAAACAGTATATCAGAAAAGCTGTTTGAGAGACCTCAGAGAGGCAGAAATCATGAAAAACTCTTGCTTGCTAGTCTCTGGATTAAATGTGTAAGAATTACTCTTTTGTGAAAAATTGGAGACCAATTTGATTATTTTCTGCCAGCAATCAGCCCTTTTGTCTGGCGATCATATTTGCTGGTATTCTCTGTTTCTCTCTCTCTCTCTCTCTCTCCCCCCCCCCGATATGTGTTTGAGTGTATATGTGCACATGTGCATGTGGTGTATCTGACTTACACTTGCATCTATTTTTAGCTTATATTGTACAAAATGATGGGGTTTCATTATGACAATTTCACACTTGCATCTTTAATCTTCTTTTCTATCGGGTTTTTCTCTTTGGATTATCAACATGAATAAGTCATAAATAAAACTCCATTTATTCTTAAACCCTCATTTTTCCTCTATCTTCTGTCTTTTATTCAGGCTCTTCCTGGACAAATGTGCATATATATAATTTGTCCTAACTAATTTTAAGCTTTTGGTCTTTGGTGCCCAATTAGCCTGTTTTGAAAAGCATATTTTCTATTCTTCTTTCCCTTGCCTTGGTCAACTTCAAAATGAGCTCATTTCTAGAGACTTCAGAGATGTCCAGGGAGCCTTAGCTAGTTCCTCTGGGTCTTCGCAGGACTGGCTGGACCAATAGATCCGTGACTTCTCCTTTCCTTCACTGTCAGGCTTGGTTTTTCCATTCTGATTGCTTTGGCTCAGATGTCTCAAGTGCCAACCAAATTACTGACACAACTGTCTTGACATAATGCCTGACCCTTGCAGGCAATTGTGATTCTAGGAGACAGAGAACTCACAGGCATGCATTTCTCACATCCCAGACCCCCTGACACAGGTTGGTCTTGTTCAGGATTGTCTACTGCTCTCTGTCTCACTTCTAAGCAGGATCTGCACCCATCTACCAGCAGCAGATGCATCTACAGCTTCTCCTGATGCCCGGTGCTCACATTGCTCAGTAAGATATTGCTGAGCCTCCACTGAGCATCCTTCCATGAGCCAGATGCTATGGGCAATAAACTGAAAAATGTAAAACATGGTTTCTGCCCCTCAGAAGTTTATGTTCTAGTTAGAGAAAATTCAAAAATGTGAGAACCCATTATCAAACACCCAGAGCATCTCTACGGATGCGCCACCTTTCTTTCTAGTCTCAGCTCTCTAGATTGTTAGATCTTTTCCACTTCTGTTTTCTCCTAAAGCAAAAAGTGAATGTGGTTTCTCTCTTCCAAGGTGAACCTGACCAAGTGTGCCCTACCTTCTGTAGTAGGCAGAGATATGGCTTCTCAAAGGTGTCCACATACTAATTTCCAGGGCTTGTGACTATGTCTCCTTACAGGGTGCTGTAGTCAGGATCTGGAATGGCCCCCAAAGTCCTTGTGTTAAAGGCTTGGCCCCCAGGGTGATGCTATTGGGAGGTGGTGGAACCTTTGAGGGGTAGGACTTAGAGGGACGTCTTTAGGTCATTGGATCTGTTCTCTTGAGGGGGATTGTAGGTTCCTCAGCCCTTTCTTTGCTCACTTTTTTTTTTTTTTTTTTTGCTTCTGGGCAAGGTGATGAGTGATTTTCTTCTGCCACATTTTCTCTCTTATTGTCATCCAGCCACCCCATCAGAGGTCTAACAGCAATGAGTTCATCCAACCGTGGACTGGAGCCCCTAAAACCATAAGCTTTATAAGTTAATTATCTCTGGTATTTTGCTGGACAGAAGCTGACTAACACACATGACAAAAGGGTCTTTGCCAATGTGATTATGTTAAGAACTTGGGAACATTTTTCTCTGCTGTCCAGATTCAGTAATTCTTTTTTCTGAACAAAACACACACCTTTGAACTTCCTCTTATGTCTGAGTAAGTTCTCTGCCATCATGGGACATGATTTCTTTCTCTAACTGGGCTGATATTGGCAACTCCCCAATCTTTTGGAAGAGACCTGACTTTAAAGTCTGTTTCATCACTTTTTCCACCAAAGAGTTTGGGTGTTCTATGTAAATAGGATTGCTAATAGCAATTCCAGAATCCCTAAGATAAGCACCCAGACTAGGCTGGTGGTTCCACATCCCCCCACCTTCATCTCTATCATGTGAGATGGGAGAAGAGAAAGTGGTGCAGAGCAGCACTTGATGACCAAGCTGTCCCCAACTGTGCCTAGAGAAAAATATATCTCTTCACTTGGAGGAGAAAAGTGTAAATGTCTTTTGAAATATGCCAAGCATGAGTAGAGACCTGAAGGCAGAAATAAGAATGAGTGATGAGGGAAAGGTATTCATGGAGAGACCAGCCTGGGTAAGCCAGAACATTTATGAGACTTGAAATTAGCGAGTAAATGGGGCCAGATTCTGAAAGATCTTAACCACCAGGCAATAGAGATCAG
This sequence comes from Castor canadensis, assembly GCF_047511655.1. Lineage (NCBI taxonomy): Eukaryota > Metazoa > Chordata > Mammalia > Rodentia > Castoridae > Castor > Castor canadensis. The sequence continues at coordinate 170,250,760 of NC_133387.1, forward strand.
GTTTGGTGTTATGGGCATTGGGTATTCGTGTATATTTTAAAGCTGGAAAGAGATCTAAGGCTTAGGGGAAGAAAAGAGTGGCCAAATGCCTTACATTCCTCTTGGGCCCATTGCCTGATTTATCTTGGGCCTCAAACACACTGACTTGTGCAGATTTTCTTGGATTATTTATTTTGGTTTTAATGTACACAGTGGAGAACTCGATGTGAGCTTGGCTGGATGCTTTAAAGGAAGGACTGTGTTGTATATACATCTGTTGATGCAACTGGTACCCAGACCATCTGTGGGTGGTTCCTGCCATTCTTAGCATACTTCCTCTCTTGGAGAATGAAGGCTCTGGCACTGAGTCACTTGGTGGCCACTGAATTTTATTTTAGGAGTGTGTCCTAGATACGGAAGACTTCCCACTCACCATGCAGAAGAGAATGCCCTTCTTGAAGAGAATCCCTATTTGCCTAACAACAGCATGCAGCTTGGAAAGTCTCTCTCTTTTGTCAGAGGCTGAATGAAAAGACACTCAGTCTTTGATCTCCACCAATGAGAGCATCCAGGGAAAAGCTAAGCAGCCTGTTATGCTTCCAGTCTGAAATGCACCTCTGTGTCACTCCACAGAAAGATGCATGTTCATCACTATTTCAGTGTTCCAGAAGAATCATAATCGTATAGCCTAAGAACTAGAAGGAGCCTGAGAGTCCAAGTGTGTGCAAATCATAAATTCTCTTTATGACCATTCCAATAAGGGTTCATTCTGCTTCTTGCTAGTCTCTCCTGATGGAAGAGTCACCACCTCACAAAGATTTCTAATGCCTGATACCCAAGTACCTCATCTACGGCACTTCTAGAGGGACTGAGTTGTATGTGTACTCACTCACCAGAATCACACCTATAGACCCAGAAAATTAATGTCCAGGAATTTAGCTAAGTAAATAAATAATAAATAAATTTATAGTATCTGTCTCTGTGTCCATGAGTAAGGAAATTCTTTGAGGGAATTAAAACCGTGTTGGGCTATAACTATTAATATAGACGACCAAGTATTTTGCTAACATTTGGAGCACCTTCTGTGTGCTGGGCACTTTTCTGAAAGCTTTAACATGTATTATTTCATGTATTTTTCACTTGGCCCTGCATATCTGTGATAGGAGTGTATGTGGGAGTTTGTTTTGGAGGCGGTGAGAGTTGGAGATGGTGTGAGTACTTCAGAGATTTTGAGCCAGCTGGAGGCACCTCTTCTCCCACATCTCTTCCCCCTGGCCTCTGAATTGCATTCCTCCTCTGCTGTTTGAACAAACCACTGCACCACCTTGCTTACCCTGTGTATGGGGTCCGTTACTTTCTACTCCCATCCAGTTAAGGAGAATCCCTGAGGAGGTGGGAATTTTAGGAGGGCTTAGAAGAAAGAGGAAAGAAGAACAGGGAAAGCTCTAAAGAAGAAAACTGAATCCCTTGGGGCTTTTAAATGCACAGACCTGGTTCCTTGTTTGCCATGTTCTTTGGGAAGTTTGAGACCCTCCCCCCACACCCCTAGCTTTTTTGTTTCCTCAACCTGAGGTAAGAACATACCATCTCTCAACACTCAGTGAATCCACACCTTGCATGGTGTTTGTAGAACCACTCTACAGTCTTTCTGGCTTTGAGTATAGCACTTGACGTTCCTAGACCTTGGCTAATTTCTGATAGTTGGAACAGGACTGAAGCCCTCTTGAGAGCTCAGTTGCACTGAGATCCTCCATAAAGAAGGATCAGTTCATGACAAAAAGGTTTTTTGTTTGGGGGAATTTTGTTAATGCTGTTCTTGAAACTTGACCATTTCTTTATTATCAAGTAGAATTTCAATGCTATAGAATTGGTCTTATTAAATCAAAGGAGAAAGATATCAAGCGTGGTAGGTACTGTACTTTAAGTTGATTATAAAAAAGCATTTATTGAGGGTTAACCACTAGGAAATGGATAGAAAATCAATTACACAGTAGTTAAACATCCAATAATATGTGTTTTAATGAACAATTCATATTTAGCATCTCTTACGAGATAATGAGCTGGGTTGGAGTTTTGGGGCAGCCAAGCAGCAATTGGGAAATGGGAATTAACTCCAGAGGAGATTGATGCAACATTTGATCAAACACCATCTCACTGTTTTGTGATAATGGTATGCAAGAGCTGGTTAACTTCCCATACTTGCATCATGCCTCATGACAGTACAAACCACATAGCTTCTAAGAGTTACCTGTTGAGACTGGAGCCCAAGTCTGTACATATGTCAGACTGGTCTGAAAGAGCAATTCAGACCAATTGGAAAACTCACTCAGGTGAAGCTGTGCATTAGGACATTAACATTTTCATATTTCCTAGGTATAGGGAAAACTAATTTCAGCCTGTAACAAGCAGAAAAACATCTCTAAGCCAGGCAAAGTTGCTCACATCTGTAATCCTAGCTACTTGGGAGGAAGAAACTAAGAGAATCATGATTCAGTACCAGCTGAGGCACAAAAGTTAGAGAGACTTCATCTCACCAAAAAAGTTGGGCAGTGGTGGTATATACTTGTCATCCAGCTATGAGGCTAGGCATAGGTAGGAGGGATTGTAGTCTGAGGCTGTCCCCAGCAAAAATTCAAGACCCTGTCTGAAAAATAACCTAATGCATAAAGATCTGGGGTACAAGGCCCTGAATTCAAACCATAGGACACCCCCCCACCAAGAAAAAACAGAAAGAAAGAAACCCAAAACAACAATAAAAGCAGAAAGACACATCTGTTGTTGGCTGCATCTTTTCCCACATGATGTGTAAGAACTGAACACAGAGCCCTTTATTTTGAAGCTGTGCCTGTATGTGCTGAGTGCATGTGTAATTCTGCTCAATACTATTCAGTCTTTTCCCTTCAGCTACACTGTCTAATCAAATGTGATTTCAAAATCAGAAGGAACTGTCCAGTTTCAAAACCTGCCAAGACCTCCACATTTTCAGCTTCACTGCAAGTTGGTCTAGAATTTTCTTTCAATTTCTACTCTGGATTTGCAGCTAGTATTTTTGAAGGAGTTCACAGTTTGCTCCTCTCAAATTTTAGCATGGTAGAGTCCTTCAGTTCAGTCAATTCACAGACATTTTGCAGAGTTATAGGAGAGGTGAAGGAGAGAGCCAAGAGTGGGAGACAAGAAGAAAATAGCAGTGTTCAGATGGCAATTGAAAATGAGAAGCAGTAAAGCCCGGAGAATGCAAAATGGTCATTTCATAGGGAAAGGAACCTCTGTGGGAGTCTTAGCCCACAAGTGGGAAAAGCTGAGTGAAAAGGATACCAGAAATGAGTGAGCTATTGATTCAGAAAACACTGGCTTTGACTGACATTATGGAGATCATGACACCAACCTGTGGCAGGTATGAGAATTAGGAGAAAGAAACTCCACCTGGTGGACTTGACTTCTGGTTCTTTCTGCCACTTGCAAGCAGTATAGCTGAGAAGTTACTCCTCCCCTCTACACCTGGAGATGGGATATCTGAGTGGTTATACCAAGTACCTAGGTGCTTGGCATCCACACCTTCGTTACATAATAAATACTGCTTGAAAAATGTGTGTATAATGGCATTTACTTTATGTGGTCATTTTGTGAAGATAAATTTTAAACCCATGTAGAACATTAAATGTGTTACCTGATGCATAATAAATACAAAATTAATAATAGGTGTCATTACTATCACCACTATTATGAGGATATCTAAACGTTTGATTTCTGTAGCCATTTAATCTTATTATCTAAGTAATGTCCTCCCTGCCAGGGATATTGGGACATATTTTATGAGCTCTTATCATAGTGACTGGCATAAAACATGTTCTCAAGGTGTGTTAAATAAATGAATCGATTTATTCAAGGAATTTAGAGAAGAAAGTAACCTTACTAATTATCTTGTCTATCTGTAGAATTTTATGGGCACAGCCTATTAACCCGTTTTTGACCATGTATAAATAAATAAAGCAGAATAGAATTTTAGTAATGAAAATACTGAGGCCCAAAAAGGTTAGGTGATTTGGGCGATGCGACTTAGTGTGCAAGGATCAAATCAGAGTCTCGCCCCTCCCAGTATGGTAGCATGTTATATCAATCAAATCTTCCTTTCCAGGGGACAAGGGTGACTGGCTAGTTGGAAAGCCTCAAGGCTACAGACTGGAGTATGACCACTCAGTGATTTGGGGGACTTAGGGCCACTTCAAGGAGAATGAATTACAACTTAAGTTCTGCCATCTAAACTCAGAGTTCTCACAAGGGGGTTGAGCTTCTGTTCTAGGGCTCTGGGTTGCAGCTCTGAAATGTTGGCAGTTCCTAGTTAGGGTTCGATTGTCTGAATTTTCTAACAATCAGTTTCTGGGATTTTGAGAGTCCCCACAGGCTGGTGCCAGTGCTGAACAGAAGGTGGAAGGAGATAGTGTGTAAAGGAGGTATGTGGCAGCTCTGCTGCTTGTTGGGACCTCCCTGATGACTGTGCTTCTGTACTGGGTTGGCCAAAGGGAATGTGTATAGAAACAGAAGAAATTGGAAAAACTAAAGCTCAAAGTGATGAAGGTATCTGGGGACCTTCATCCAGAACCCAGTGTAATTTCCCCCTCTGTCCTTTACTACAGCCCCACCTCTTCAGTACTTCAATACAGAGAACTCTTCCCAAAGTGCTTGCCACATAATGGGTACTCAGTGTGCATTTGATGAATGACTAGGTAAACCAATGAATGAACAGAATTTTACAAGTAAAAAGGACCTTAATAGACTTCAAGTAGTAAATGTGGCCAGTAATCATTGCAGCTATTAATGCCGAAAAAGCAACTCATAAAGCACTCATAGAAGTTGGAAATGCAGAATTTATAATCATCCATATGCTTAGTGTTGTCACTATCATGATGATTTTATCATCTCTCTTTTCCAGTCAAGAAAACCTAAAGACATAAGTGCAGGAGTCTGAGTAGAGGAAGGAACACTCGTGAGTCTAATGAGGCAGGGTAGAGATAGGTTAGCAACTTCCCCTGCAGGCACAGAGGAAACCTGAGCTCTGTTTGCCCACAGCCTGGAGGGACAGATCTAAAGATTTGCTAAATTGCAAGTAAGATTAAAATGATACTGAACAGCCTGAGGCCACATTCTTCTAGGGACCTTCTGGAGACAAGGGGTGGGGGATGGACTTTGAAAAGAAGTGAATGTGCCCTCTGGGAGGAAGGTGAGAAGGAGGGTGAAGAAAGAAGCTTCGAAATCTACCATCTCCCCATGAAGTAAGTGGAGATATTTCCCCTTTTTCTGCCAACAGAGCCATCAGAGCCACACTTGAGCTGACCGTTGCTGATATAGCTGGGAAGCTGCAGATGCTGGGACACCTGAGAAGGATTGTGATGGTTTAGTCATTACAGAAATCACACTGGACAGTAGAGGGGTGTGGGGATGTGGGTGGAGTCTCTAGAACATGGCTGAGAATCTGCACACGTGTCAAAGCAGTTTTGTCATTGCCAAAGCAAACCCAAAATGAAGCATAATGGAGAACTCGAGGCAGATAGAGTCTGTCAGTGAGATTTAATTTGTTTCAGAACTGAGAGAGTTTCAAGGGCCCCAGCTCTTGATTGGAGTGGACAGCAGAGAGGTAGAAGTGTGCACAGGGCTGGAGCGATTCATTCCTGACAGGACTCCAGTAAACCAATCCGATAAATCTCTTCATTAGGGTCTTGAATAAAAGGCAAGTGGAAAGAGGGCAGAGCACAGTCTGTAGATTAAATTTGGTCAGAGCCAATATCTGACAATCCCCCATGCTGTTATCCAAATGAAAGCTAATGCAACTATGAATTAACAGCCCCAGGAGCCATGGAGGAGGGAATTCAATTCTCCCCGACTCAGCTCCTGCCTACATGGTGAGAGGAGCTACATGAGGCTGGTGTGGCTCTCTCTAGGCACACAGGTGTTGGGAGGAGGTATGGGGGGTACAGGGCACCCCTGTGGGCTTCCCGACTCAACTCTTAGAGCATGAGTTGTAACATGCCTTGTTTTGGGGTGCCCAGTGGTCAGGGAAGCAAATCTTCAACATCATGAGGACTGTGTGGCCACACTGAGCTCTACCTGTTCTGGAAGGTGTCAGTAACCAAGGAGCCCCATCCCTGTTCTCTTGCCTTCCTCCTGCCAGCCTTGACTATCACTCTTTGTTCACAATGAGTCCAGGACAAAGATCTGTGGCCTGGTGCTTGATATCTTAATTTAAAAGTCCCCCGAAATCAAATGGTGCTGTGTGCCCTAGACCTTGACCTTGGGCTTGACCACCCTTACCTTGTTAGCATTCATTCAAACAGGATGTTATTGAAACTAGGAGGACATAGAGAGCATGAGTGACCTTCCTTCACTTATGCAGATGGCCCTTTAATGTTTCCCTGGGAGGACATGTCTGCCTTGACTCCTGTCAGTCATTCTGGTCCCAGTAACCCTGCCACCCTGCCTACTGCTCCAAATGGCCTTTACACTCCATGGTGAACTTTATATGAATGCCTTACTGTCCACTTATCTTTCTGTCTGCTGATTTAATCTTGTCCTAGGCTTGTCCTTCACCCACACTCCAAGGCATGGTGTGAATGTGCCTGAAAACTCCTCAAGCCATATCTAGGCAATTCTATTTGTACAATGCAATCTTAAAGAGCCTTTATTCTGACCATGCTGATAATAAGGATATCAGATCATATAAGAAGGGCAGAAAAAAACTATGATTAGTCCCAGGAGTAAGGCATCCCCTGGTGGAGATGGAATCTTACCTCATCCTTCCCTGGAACAGGGCTTTCGCTCTAAGTAGGTGGGTAAGAAGAAAGAATGAAGATGAGTGATTTACCATGGGAATGCTGCTCCAGGCCCAAGAGGTGCCAATCTCAAGACCCCCAAAGAGAAGGGCTCAGCAGTACAGCACCCAGGCCTCTGGCACGGATGAGAATATTTCTCAGCGATCAGTAGAAGTGAGAGGTTGTAGTAGAGTTTGTCCCAACAGTCTTTGTCTGCAGTGGGTAAAGGTAGAGGGACTAGCTTGGGATAAAATCCTTTAATGTTCCTCTCCACAGCCATATAGCCTCCTTAACATGCCAAGTCGAAGCTCCTGCCTTACTTTACTGCCTGCATGTTAATGAGCCAAGTCTTGTAGCCACTGGGTGACATGGTTGTGGTGGTGAGTTTACCAGTAACTTGGCTTTGAGATGCTTAAAGACAGAAGGAAACCATGAGAAAGCAACATCCCTGAAAGGGGAGGCTGCCCATTGAGAGCTGCGGGATTCAAAGGATAGCCCCAGGGAAAGTGTCTGCTCATGGAGTGGCCATTTGAGAGAGCAGGGGAGAGACCAGTACATTCAAGACCACTGAGGTGTTATTACACTGAAGGACTTATTTCCTTAGAATAGAATATTGCACACACCCCTCCCCACCTCACTGCAGGCACTGCATGACACCCAGGATGAATGCAGGTTGCTGTTCCATCAAGCTGCCAGTCCATGGTACATGGAGACCAGGGGGGTATGTGACCTGACCTATAGTTGGGGGATTCTACAGAATGAGTTAACCCCTGTTTTCTGAATCTGGGCTTACAGTGATGCCCTAATCTTTCATTGCCAGGTCACTGAGGTCACTTTGGGCCACTGGGTATCATGCTTTTGGTGATGATGATGACAATGACAATGATGATATCATGTCTGAGGTACTTGGTGCTTACCATGTGATAACTAAGGTGCTAAGGGTTTATAGGATGCATTTATCACTTAATTCATAGTCAACTGCGTGGTTGAGAATACTATTATTCCAATTTTATTAAAGAGAAAACTAAGGCTCCAAGATTAATAACAATCACAGTTGTAAAGCTCTTTAGTGATATGGAGTGCTAAAGTATTAATCATTGGGAGAACACATACAGAACTCCACTGGCATGGGCTGTTTTCCAGAATACTTGAGCTGGAAGAGAATTTAGGTATCATCTGACCCAACCTTTCATAAACACCAAAGTCTAGAAAACAAATGTATCTATAAGGCCATGCCTCTGGGAAACGGAAAAGCTGGTGTTAAAGTCTGGTTCTTCTGAATTTCAGTCCTTTGCTCTTTTCCCCTGGGCACACTCATTGTCTCTTTGAACTTCAGTTTGTAGTGGCATACTGTTTTAGTTTTTAAGGAAGTCGTTGATGGCTTTTGGTAAATTAAGTGCACAATGAAACTAGAACATGTGAAAGTTAGAAAATGACCAAGGGAAGGATTGTATCCACTGAGCAGTTATATCTGTATAGAGATAGATACCTGGCAGGCCTGCTCTCCCCCACTGGGGTGCATGACCTGACTTGGGGACAGCTACCTCCACTCAGAATGCTCTGGGAAATCTGCAAGAATTGGAGGTGTCTTGTTCTGCTCCTGAGGTCTTTTCTCATCCAGGTTTGTGCTTCGGGTCTGAGAAAGGATAAAGAGAAGAGAGTGGGAAAACGACATAGGCCTTCTCTTATTCACCTGCCTGTGCCCTTTGCCTAGGCTGGATGACGTCAGTGCCAGCGCATGACCTGTCTCAGCCTTCCAGCCTCAGAAGCACCTGGGAGAGTGATTTTCAAGTGCAGGTTTGAAGCCTCATTCCCCAGACTTTGGGTTAGTAAGTCTTGGATAGGATTCACTCATATATGTTTTTAATTGCTCCCAGGTGAGTCTAATATCAGCCAGACTCAAAGTCATTTCTGCAGGCTCTAATATCAAATACACTGAGGCTGAAGAGACCACGTGGCAACCTTAACCATTAAATGAATGCTAGTGCAGGGGTTTTTGTTTGTTGTTTGCTTTACTGGAACTCGTGAACAGTTGCTAACAAGGAGGCTGAAGATGAGTCCAACACCAGGGGACATGAGAAAATGGACAGCAGCATAACATCCATTACTTTCATGCAGATGAAATTTTCAGTAATTACGACTTCTTGTCATACATGAAGGCTCAATTGAAATAGAATCATGAATGGTGTCTGAATTATCTACACTGTTCACATTGTCTTTGGTGGTCAGTTCATCAAGCTTCCAAGGCAATTGAAGCCCCATCTGGTACAGTTGGCACTAAAAGATTGAATTACTACCTGTTAGGAGCAAAGGGGTACAGACAAGTTTAAGAAGAATTCTGAGGTCACTCTTAGTTTTCCAGGTCGTCACAGGGTTGAAAGAATGTGGGAAGTTCAACATTGAAAATATGGTCTTGGGATTTCAGATGAATATCTGGTCTCCTCCTGGTATGGCAAAGAAGAGTAAAAATGCATGTGCTCTTGAGCACACACACATGCACATGCACACCTGTGCACACATGCACACACTCACACACACATAACACTATGGAAACAGGAAACATTACTTCTCTCTGTTGTAAATTTAAATGAAGTCCAGAGCGGTGAAGGCCATTTGTAAGGTCTGCTGAGCTAATGGATTAATAATGACTTTTAAAGCTTCACTCGGGTAAGAAATACTGTTCATTTTTTAATTGCATATAATTATACTTTTTCATAATCTAGGGCGGCATAGCAAAAGTAAATCTACTGGCTTAATTATAAATCTTTTTATTATCTGGAACCCTGCTGAAATAAAAGGAAAAAGAAACAACTATTGTTTTTCTAATCTAGGATAAAGGACTTAAACAGTATATACCCTCTATGTTAAATGAGTTAGGATGCTTTTGATGGGAGAACAGTGGGTTGTTTCACGTTCAACACTCCCCTGGGGGAGGCTGTGTGTAGATGTGGTAGGGCATTCTGACCTACCTGGGATCTAAGATGCATCTTGTCCTGGGGGAGTAGGTATCTGGGGGTCTGTTCAATAATCTAAAAGAATCCACTTTTACCCCTGGAGGTGGACAGTGGGATAAGCTTCAAGCTTGAAGGGGTGGGAGGTTGGCAGGGGAGGTAGAAAGGATAGTGAGAAGTCAGAGAAGATGTCAGTCCAGGAGCCTCATCAGATTTATCTTTCTACCAGGTTTCTCCTAATGATTTCCCCCAGGCCCTTGTAATGACCTTGTGGCTCACTCACATTGCCAAGAGTGACCCTGGGGAAAGAGACAAACCTCTGAGGAGCAAAGATGATAACATGGCCAGGAAGGTTGGTTGCTTCTGTGGTGATAAGATTTGCTCAAATCTCAGTTTCTCTTAAGGTGGAAATGCAAAACAAGTCCTAGATGGGGTAACAGCAGCATCTGAGAGGAGAAAGGCAAGTTTGGGCCTGAACAGCAGTATTTGAGAAGAAGAAGGACACCGTCCTCCTAAAGAAACCAGTGTGACTTTCTAAGTTGGAGTCTGCTTGTCTCTTCTCACAAATGGGTGCTTGCTACCTGCCAGAGAAGGCTGCTTTTGGAGGGAGCAACTGTGGGGGTCAGGGGAGATAATATAGCCCCTTTGGGCCACCATCCAGAGCCCTTCCTGAGAGACAATGAGGCCCATCTTCTCCCCAGCTCAGGAAGCCATGGTCCTTTGAAAGCCTCCCCAGCAGCTCTGGGTGCCCCTTGTTTAAGTGAATTGATTATTCAGTCATTGTTGGGGGGCAGGGAACCCAGATAGGAAAACCAATTAAGCTCTTAAAGGTTGGACAACTCATTTGGACCTGATGGAGATGAACGATGCTGCCGTCCATCTCAGAAGGGGAGGTGGCTTCTCGGGCAGAGATACAATTTGCAGTTAACGTCTCCAGATCCCTCAGAATGGTTTTTTGCAATCTTCCTTCAAGTCCAACCCAACAGGCACAGATCCTTGTGACAGCTCAAGTTCACTATAAACCACCACACCTGCCCGTAGATTCCCATAACGACCAGCCCTACCTTCCTTCTCCCACAGAGCCTTTGCCAGGCAGCTGCCTGGTCTAGTATCTGTCCTTTACCTTTCTTTTTCCTCTTGCTTGGTCTGGGCTGCAGTCTGTTGTCCTTAAACCTAATACTGCTGAGAAGACATTTAACCCCATCATTGGAAAGAAGCAGACTCACATCTCTAATTGAGAACTCCTTGGGTTCCCCTACATCCTGTAGTCAGTGTGGACTTCCTGGAAAAAGGATCCTTGGAGGTACAAAAGTCATTATAAACAGGGAAAAGATAGTTGCATACAAAAACTTTCTTTCTATTGCAGCTTAAAGTATAATAATTGCACATTCAAACATTATGTATTTGGCTAGCTAACCCAAATCCCACTAGTGCTCACCCAGGTCCATTTCCTATATATAAAGGTTTTAATCAGTGAAGACATAGAACAGCTGGTCACCTAATCCTAGGAAGTGTGTTTTAAGCTTCCCTCATAGCAGAAAAGATCCATATCAGTTTAGAATACCAGTCCCATCACTTCCTACCTATATGATCTTGAGCAATTTACTTGACCTGTTTTTAGCCTCATGTGCTCTTCTATAAGACAGGGATGAGAACACCTAACCTGCAGAGTTGTAAGAATGCAAGAACACATGAATGTTATATTCCTGATGGGGCCAGAGGCTGGCACCTTCTCCGTGCATAGTAGGTACCTCTTGCTGTTGCTGTAATTTCTGCTGTTCGATTTAGAAACCTGGGTTCAAGCCCCTGCTCTTCCTCTTGCTGGTAATTTGACCTTGAATAGCTTGCATAATTTTTCAAAGACTTACTTTTTTGTATCTGTGGAATATGACTAATAATTTCTGTCTTACCAGTTAGGTGTAGGTTTGCCAAGAATGCACAGTAAACTTAACTTCAGTGGTTTAAACAACTTGGGATACATTTGCATGGCTTCTGGGAGCTGCTGCTGGAATAAAGCAGCATCACTGAGTCAGGACCCTAGGGTTCACTTGGCTTTTCCTACCTGCCTCTCTCTGTTGTCCCAATGTGACTGCTGTTTGTTAAAGGTATTATACTTGTTCCAGGTATGGAGAAGGGAGAAGAGTCTGGGACAGAATATCTGCCTCTTTTGCTCTCCCCAAAACCCACCCAGTAAATTTGTGCCCACATCTTCTTGACTGAATCTAAGATGACTACAGAGCCTATTAGCCAACAGTGTATGCCCCTTGTACCAATAGAGTTGCTATGAAAACAGATGAGCTAGTGTATGTTAAAGCCCTTTGTAAGTGCTTTACCAAAGTAAGTTGTTATCCTTACCCAAGCCCTGTACAGAGGAAAGGCCAGTCAAGTAGTAAGTGATAACTATATTGTTCAGGCCTTTTAACCCACACTGAGATAAATGGAAGGCATTTGGAAGGCGATGGTTGCTTTAGCACTAGCTGACAGGTCATATCCTCTCGCAGGCTAAGCTAGAGGTTATCCTGTTTCATACTGCCAGTGAGATGATGCTCGGATTGAGCATGGTGGCTTCAATTGTCTCTGATATAAGTGTGAGGTTATGTCCTAAATAAATACAGTGAAGCTCTAGGAGCAGTAGGAGGTATTCCTGAAAGACTAATTCACCAGTAATGGGATTTTGTGAAATTAATGATAGGTGGTATCCTTAATGTGTGCCCTCCCTATTCATGTAGTCTCCTGACATCCTTAATAAGCATCTGCTGTTTTTAACAGCTTTATTGAGGTATAACTTATATACCATAAAATTCACTGTTTTAAGTTTACAATTGAATTGATCTTAGTAAATTTACACAGTTGTGCAACCATCCCTACAATTCAGTTTTAGAACAATTCCATTTCCTTCAAAAGATCCTTCATGCCAATTTCCACACAATCCCCATTTCCACTCCTTGCTGCACACATGGCAATTCTTTCTAGCTCTATAGATTTGTTTTTTCTGGACACTTCATTACAATGGAATTGTATAATATGTGGTCATTTGCATCTGGCCTCTTTCACATACCATGTTTTTGGAGTTCATCCATGTTATAGCATGTATCAGGGTTTGTTGTTTTGGATTGCAGAATGGTAATTGCTATATGGATATACCACCTTCTGTTTATCCCTTCACCAGTGATAAACATTTGGATTCTTACCACTTTATGGCTCTCATGAGTATGCTGCTTGTGAACATTCATGTGCGTGTCTTTGTGTGGACATATGTTTTCATTTCTCTTGGGCAGATATCTAGTAGAATTGCTGGATCATATGGTAAATTTATGCTCAGCATTTTAAGAAACTGCCAGTTTTCCAAAGTGGCTGCAATATTTTACATTCCCACCAGCAATGGATGAGGATTCCAGTTAGTTCATATTCTTACCAACATCTGTTACTATTTGTGGTTTTGTTTGTAGCCATTCTAGTGGGTATGTCGTGGTAACTCATTGTGCTTTTAATTTGATGTCCTTAATGATTAATGATATTGAGCATTTTTTCATATGCTTATTAGCTATTTGTATGTCCTATTTGGTGAAAGATCTTTCCAATACTTTTTTTTTCCATTTTAAAGTAGATTTTTTTTAGTAGCTTTAGACCCACAGCAAAATTATGCAGAAAGTACAGAGTTCTCAAATATATGCCCTACCTCCATACTGACACAACTTCCCATTCCATCAAGGTTCCTCACCAGAGTGGTACATTTGAGGCAATTAATGAAACTACATTAACATATCATTGTCACCCAGAGTTAATAGTTGATATGAGGAGTCACTCTTGGTGCTAAATATTTTATGGGTTTTGAAAAACATAAAATGGCAGGCATCCATCTTTATAGTATCATCCAAAGTAGCCTCTGCTGCCCTAAAAATTCTCTGTGGTCTGCCTGTTAATTCTTCCCTTCCCCCAATCCCTGGCAACCACTGATTTTTTTTTTAATACCTCCATAGTTTTTGTCTTTTTTGAAGTGTCAGTAATTATGTAGTTGAAATTATATAGTATTGAAATTATATAGTATGTACAATTTTCAGTCTGGCTTCTTTCACTTACTAATATACACTTAAATTTCCTCCATGTTGTTCTCGTACGCTGGCAACTTATTTGTTCTTCCCACTGAATAATATTCCATGTGTGGAAAAAGCACAATTTATTTGTCCATTCACCTACTGAAGGATATCTAAGTCATTTCCAGGTTTTAACATCAAAGAATATAATTGTTATGAACATCAATGTATAGATCTTTGTCTGTACAACGTACAGAACTTCATGTGGACCACAGTTGCTACGTGGCATGTAAGGATATGGTTAGCTTTTTAAGAAGCTGCCCTACACTTCCAAGTGATGGGCCATTGTGCATTCCCATCAGTGGATCAGGGGCCCTGCTGCTCCACACCCCTGTCAGGATTGGCTGTTGTCACTATTTTCGACTTTGACCATCTTAGGAGATGTATATTGGTACCTTGTTATCTAATTTGAAATTCTTTCTTGGCTTATGATATTAAGCATAAAGATTTTCACATGTTTATCTGCCATCTGTTAATCTTTTTGGGTGAGGTATCTATTAAGATAAACTATTTGGCCTATTTTTTAATTGGGTTGTTTGTGTTCTTATTGTTGAGTTTTAAGGTTGTTTGTGTATTTTGGATAATAGTCCTTTATCAGACATGACTTTTACAAATATTTTCTCCCAATCTGTGGCTTATATTCTCATTCTTTTGACTTTTGTTCATTTTTAAATTGGATTGTTTGCTTTCTTATCGAGTTTTAAGAGTTCTTTCTATGCTCTCGATACAAGCTCTCCACTGAGTCTATAATTTACAAAATGATCTCTCAGTGTGTGGTTTCTCTTTTCATTTTCTTAATGGTATCTTTTCAAGTGTAAAGGGTTTTAATTTTGATGAGGTCCAAATTCTTACGTTGTTCTTTTATGGCTTATACTTTTGGTATATATTGAAAACGCAAGGTCCCAATGGTTTTCCTCTACATTTTCTTCTAGAAATCTTACAGTTTTAGCTCTTCCATTTAGGTCAGTATTGGTTTTGGTTAATCTGTATGAGATCAGGGTCTAAATTCATATTTTTCCATGCAAATATCCAACACTAATTCTTTAATTCTATTCTTCTTCCCTTGAATTGCTTCAACGCTTTCTTTAAAAAGCAGTCAATTGATCATAAGTATAGGAGTTTATTTTTGAGCTAGCAGCTCTTTTCCATTGATCTATAGTGTCTATCATTATGGCAGTACCAAGTCATGTGGACTATAGCTTTATAGCATGTTTTAAAACCAAGAAATGTAAATCCTCCAAGCTTGTTTTTTTTCCATTTTTTTTCTTTTGGCTATTCTGGTCCTTTTGCATTTCCATCTAACTCTTAAGATTGAGTTATCAGCTTCTGAAAAAAAGATAAAAATTGCTGAGATTTTGATAGGATTTGTGTTAATTCTATAGATAACTTGGGAAGAACTGTCATTTAACATTTTTGAGTTTTTGTAATCATTAGCATGGAATGACTCTCCATTTATTCAGGACATCTTTAATTTCTCTCAATGATTCCTCCCCGCCCCGAAAGGGGAAGTGTACAAATTTTTTCACTTCTTTTAAATTTATTCCTAGTATTTTATTATTTTTTATTGTACATGGAATCATTTTCTTAATTTTATTTTTGGATTATTACTGTATATGGAAACAGAATTAACTTTTGCATATTGATCTTTCATGTGTGACCTTTCTGAAGTCATTTAATAGTTTGAGTAATATTTTTATAGATTCCTTGGGGTTTTTTACATGTAGGATCATCTACAAATAAAGACAATTTTCCTTCTCCCTTCCTACCAGTCTGGTTGCCAGGCATCTGTTACTGAATTTGAAATCTTACAAAACACTCAAAAAGAGTGCAGAGGAGGTCTCCAAGGCAGATAATGTGATGAATCTGAGAAGGAAGGTCTTGCAAATTGTGGCTGGGATGGCAGAAGGCTGCAATGAGTTTAGGCTCACTGATTTCCGAGGATCTAGGACAAAGGAATTGCCATGGGGAAGACATGTACAGGTGCGATTATAGGGACTTTGATGAGCAGATAGTAGAGGTGTTATTGCTGAGTCCCTTTCAGAGAAGTTGGTGTTTTTACTTTGTTCTGCCTAGAAATGTGTGCTCCCTTTGCATTAATTTGGGTATCTTTTCTCTTAAGCAGAAACTGGTATCCAGTGACAGTGGAGTAATAGACACAAGGCAGTCAGCTGAATGACCAAGAAGGCCTTGTGTACATGAGTCACTCCATGCTCTACCAGGCAGGCTTCCTGTTCTCTAGCAAAGTGCCTTTTAAATAATCCCTCATTATTTAACATCCAATGGCTGTTAGGGCTATGTGAGCTGTTATCTGTTTATGTTGACTATTAATAAATTATTAGACCATATTGTGTGGGTTTTAATAACTCCATAGGAAGACAAGTGTGGCCAGGAGGTGAAATCTCAAGCAATTACAAATTCGTAGTTTAGTTTATATATTTTTTTTCTATGCATAGAAGCTGTTCACTTACAAGGAAATTAAATACAAAGGCCTTTTGCCCTTACTTAGGATTCTGGCCATGCACGGGGAAGGAACTCACAGCAGATGCACAGTTCCTGGTGGGAATAGTCTGCTCGGGGTAGCTGTAGCAGTGACTGCCCAAGGCATGAGCCTGATGCTTGTTAGGTTGAATGCATTGTGTCTCAGCTTTTCTGCGTGTGCTGAAAATC
Organism: Castor canadensis; assembly: GCF_047511655.1. NCBI lineage: Eukaryota > Metazoa > Chordata > Mammalia > Rodentia > Castoridae > Castor > Castor canadensis. The sequence goes on from NC_133387.1 coordinate 170,267,254, forward strand.
TCCATAAGGACAGGAATGTTGTTGGTCATATCTGTGTGCAGCTAAGCAAGGCTTTAAAATTCATCATTCTAAATCAGCCTTGAAATAGGGCCCCCCAAATTGGCCCACTTGACTGCTTCCCAGATGAGAGCCAGGGAGTCACACTGCACCCCTTGCATGCATGTCCTTGCTTGTTTGAGACAAACAGTTTGAAAGCCAGGATTAGAGTGTCAGCTGGGGGATTCTTGATGAACTCTGCTCTGGGAGGTCAGACAGAGGCAGAGAACACACTGAGGTTCAGCTGCAAAATGGAAATGGACTCAAATCATTTTTGTGTCAGCCAGGATTTTAAAATCAATACCAAGCCTCTTGATACATTCTTATTCTTTTTCTTCTTTTCTTGCTGTCTGCTGAGGGTGATGATGAATTTCCTTTCCAGGTAGTTGTAGAAATAAAATCCTTATCCTCTCCTTGGTATGAGTGTACTTGGTCCATCCACTTCATCCAGGTGAGGTCAACATACTTTCTGGCACTCCCAAGACCTTCACACGCCTCTGTTCTCCATGTTGTTTGTCACCAGGTTTTCTCTTTGTTAGAAAGGGATTGAATCTACTTTTCCTGCCTCATTGCTACCACCTGAAACCGATGACAATCTTTCCAGGAAGTTGTAAGGGAGAATGAAGGCAGGTGTCTGACTACATCTATTCCACATTTGAATTATTTAGACAATAGTACCTCTCAAGATCCTTATTCTTATGATTGCTGTTATACACTAAATGTGGACATAAAACAACTTCATTCTCTAGGGTGCCAATTCTAGAGGGTTAACTAATGGGAATGTTCAGAAACAATTTACTTAAAATTGTCCCAAAGTCAAGATCCTACAAAACTATGTGTTCCTGGAGGTTGGGGAAGTCCTTTTTTGTGTCTTCCTTCTCTTCCCAATAATTAACAATGAATGCTTGTGAAGTGATTGATAGGAAGAAAAGGAGGAAGGGAGGAGAAAGGAAGGAAAAGAGGAAGGAATGGAGTAAGGGAGGATGGAAAGATGGGTAATAAGTTCCAGTCCATTCAGTCAGTCAGCCAGTCAGTCAGTCATTTGTTCAATCTTGATTTCAGCACATACCATGTATCAGCAGCTGGTAATGGGGAGGCACTGGGACAGGTGATGGAGATATGATAGCATCCAAGGACACAAGCCCTTCCCTCTAGGAGCTTGTTGATAATCTAGGGAGGTAGTTAGACAGACATAGCATGTACATGCTATCATGGGATAAGCACTGAGTGCTATAGACTCAAAAGTAGGGGACTGAACCCACCAAATCTTTCTGAGAGCAGGTGCTGTATACACTTGCCCTGTGTGAGAATGGGAGATAAGTGGGGTGATTCAGGGAGAGGGAACAAATTGTGCCAAGCCTGGAAAAAATTCTGATGTCATAGACTGGCAACACCAAGATGTTTAGGATGGCTGGGAAGGAGAGTGTGCAGAGGAGACTGAGGGTGGTAAGGCCAGGATGGTGCCTGTCTATGGATCTCCAAGAGCCTGGGAAGCTCTGTGATGGATTCAGACACAGTCCTGAGAGCCTGGAGGGACCCAGAGGATTATGATATGGGATAGGGACATGGCCAGATACACTCTAACTGCAGGGAGTGTGGAATGGGTTAGAGCAACAGGGCCAAATGCAGGGAGATGATAAGAAAGCTACTGTGAACTAAGTCAGTGAGGCTGAACCAAGGTTCAGCCTGGGGATGAAGAGAGTCCAGTGGTTGGCTCTCATCCACAGTGGGCATCCTTAGCTTAGGCCCAAGAGTCATGGTGGGAAAGGATAATAGATTTAAGGAAGAAAACAGATGTATTGTGGAGGAAAGTTTTAAGTTTGGAGAAACCTTGTAGAAGGGAGGGAAAGACTGCTGTGGAGCCTTAGGGAAAAGTGAGGAAGGTCCACAGCAAATGCTACAGTAGGGCCAGCAGGTGATGAGCATTGAACATGGACTTGGAGACCCCGTGGGCAACCCCGTTCCAATGCTCTGAATGCAGGGCTTGACCAGCAACTGGGTGAGATGCAAACATTGCAGAGACTGGTGGAGGAGAGGGCTTTGGAGAGCACAATGAGGTTCATTCATGAACTTACCAAGTTGTTCCTGTTGCCACAGTAACATGTCAAGAGTTTTGCAGATCTGGGAAAAACAAAACAAAAACAAAAGCAAAAAACAAAACAAAAACCCTTGAGTTACAGTACTCAAAGCAAATTAGGTCACTGTTACGAGTTATTAATTTTAATGCATTAACAAAAGTGTTCAGGGTGGAATGAAAGTCTTTTTTTTTTTAACACAGCAAATGGGAAACAGCAAAAAGTACAACAATAATTATGCTGAAAGCAAAGTGAAGTGTTCCATAAAATGTAAGAAATGAACAAATTACATGCCCCTCCCTCTTCTTCCCTCAAGTGTAGTTAGGAGTCGGTGGGGTGGGGGTGGGGTGGCTCTCCCACAGCCCTCTGATGCAATTATAAGCTCTCATCTTGCTGCTTTGTGTACGTCGTGTGGTGTTACTTAAGCCAGGCTGAAATTCAGCAATGAAAAGAAAGCACAGAGGGCCATTTTCCTAGGCTGAGTTATGTTTAGCATGGAATTGCTCTTAGGCAAATGCACAGCCTGATGAGTGGAAATTGGAAGCTGTGAATAGATTCTCCAGGAACCTGAGTACCCAGGGGAACTCCAGGAAGCCTGGAGTTTTGGTTTCTGGGCCTGAGTGACTCACTGAGCAGCCGACTTCCCTGATGGTGGAGCTCTGAGTCTCCAACTGCAAAACTGGGTCATGTGCCACTCCCACTTGGAGAAAGCAGTCTTTGGTTTTGTTTTGGTCTTACTTGACTGTCCTTTTCTGTTGTCTTATTTTTATTGGTTTGTTTGGTTTTGCTTGACCATATTTTAAGACAAGTCAGAAAATGTTGCATTCCAGATGATAGCCTATGTGGATTGACTACTATATTCTATACTCAGAAGTCTCCCTGTCACCCGGACTGTCCATCCATCCTCCTGTGCATACCAACATCACTCACATGCTCAACCCTCCTCCTTGCTCCTGTCTGATAGTATTCAGGTCATTAGGTGTATTTGGGACTAGGGAAGAGATGCTAGGACTCAACCCTACTGTGGCCACATTGTGTCACTTGGCTTCTTAGAGATGTTAACCTTGCTGTCCTCCTTAAAAACATCTTCTCTTTTGGTTTGTAAGGTAATTTTCTCTCTGCCTTTTTTCCTGTCATTGAACATACTCAAGTTCAATCACAGTTAGTTTTGAACACTGTCCACTCTGAACCCTGTTCCCTATCCACATTCTTAAAAGCACCTAAGGGACATGTGCATCTTCATACATTTGTTCATGACTCCAAAGTTCACAGTCAGCCCTTAACTTTTACCTAAGCTCAGATCAACCTGCTAGACATCACCATCCCATCCACATAGCTCATGAGCACCATAAACCCATTTGCTTTAAAACTAAATCCAATTTCTTTCTCTCCTCAATGGTCTCTTCTCCTACCAACCCAACTAGCAAAACAAACCAGCATTAAAAAGAAAACAAAGCAAAACTTAACTTCTCCTCTGTCCCTACTGCCATTAAAACATAGCCTCTGTAGCTATATAGCTGGCCATACCAGCTATAGAGTCCTTGACATGGCTGGATCTCACCATTCCCCAACTACAGAGAGGCCCACTCACAGCTTTTGCAGAGACGGTGTCTGTCAGCAGCACCTCCCTTTTCTGATCCATTCTATACATTAATTTCAGAGCTGTCTTTCCAAAACCAAACTCTCCTTGGAGCATTCCAGTCTGTGGACCTGTGGTCTAGGAATAGCTTCCCATTGTCTAAAGGAAGAAGTAGGATGCATTTCAAGTCCCAAAAATCTGGCCCCAGTCAACTTTCCCACCTCATTTCTGACCATCCTTCCCCACCCCATGATCAAGCCATAAGATCATTATTCTTTAAGTGCTCTGTGTATGGCTAAAGGTCCAAACCTTTGCCCCAGTCTCCTCTTCATTGGAGACTCTCAAGGTCACAGATACCCCCATGCAGAGTTAAGGTTCTTTTTATAAGCTGTTGAAATACCTTGACTATAGCACATTTCACAGTGTTTGGGTCACTTGTACTCATTATGTTCTGAGCCCCTTGAGAGGCACCATCTTTGAGTCCCCATTCAGCATAAGAAAGCACAGGACCACTCAACGAATAGTTATTTTATTCTTCTCCTCACCTAAATTCTCCACTTATAAATGGAAAAGCACCAAGGCCTCATCATAACCTATTTAAAATTACAGGTCCCAGAACTACAATGCCTGTATGAATTACAAGGTGAAGTGCTAGAAATTCTGCCCAGACAATCTTCTTGGATGATGTTCTCTCTCAAAGGTCACATGTCCCAAGAATGGCTACTCTGAGATTTCCAGAACACATGAGAGCCCCAGATGGATGATGAAGCAAACTCTCCTGCTTGGCTATTATTTGCATGTTGGTGGTGCCTGGAAGGTGAGGGCAGAGGGAGGGTGGAGAGAGCCCTTGAAATCTTCATTTGTTTTCATCTCTATCATTAGATGTCTATTGTGAAGGTCATGTCCGTGTTTTCTTGTACAAGTAGTCTAAAGGGGGAGTGAGTAAAGGAGATCTTTCATTTTTTTTATTTATTAAAATAACATTTTTATGATAGAAAAGAAAAATGTAACCCAGGTAGAATCTCATAGAAGTCTAACAAATCATGTCTAGCATTTCAAAGTGGAACAAATGTGGAATGATAACTAGATAACATACATGTATGTACCCACAGGTGTATATACCACAATCATAAGTTAAACCAACATTTGTTGAATCACCAATTTGTATGTGTTCACATGTGCATGCATGCTAGTACACATGTACAGAAGGGAGCTTTTCACTTCAGTCATTAAGGCGACCCTACTTAGCTGTACTTAGTACATTCCAAAACCTGCAGGGAAAGGCAGATATTTTTTTCCTGGAGCTAATTTACCTCGTGAGTGGAAAGCTCCATTTTAATTGATTCTATCTTTCAAGATCCAAGTCACCTATAATCTCAGCTCAATTGTCAATACTTTGCCTGCATCATCCCTCAGCCTTTAGCATGCAGATAGGGCAGGCAGGGAGCTGCTGTCATGGCTCAGGATGAAAAAGAAGAGCAGCTCAGTGTACTAATCTGCTTTTGATTTTTTCCCTTCCTTTTCCTATACCCTTTCTCAAATCCACTAAAATGGGGGAAAAGCCAGAGTGATTAGAAAAACTTCTGACCGAGACATCTTTCTCCTTTTCCTTTCATTTTTCTCCACACTCTTTAGTATTCAGAAGCTACCCGAATATCAGAGGCTTCCATGATGCTTGACTGTGTGCAGCATTCTAACCACAGAATGGGAAAAGAAATACTCATTGGAAATTTTGCAGTTCCACTCAGACCAGTGCCAGGTGGCCTCTGTCACCCTCCCAGGAAAAGTTCTGGCAGCAAGCCACTGGGGTAGTGATGGCACGGTGGAAGGACTTCTTTGAAATCAAAGAGAGTGTGGCCAGACAAGAATTAAGCAGGAGTCACTTGACTGTCCCAGCATCTCAGAGAACTCATCCCGTGGTCCCTCAGTGCTGAATCTACCTTGGCAGGCCTAGGGAGGAACAGAGATCTCCATGGCTCTAAAGAGAGCCATAATGATAGCCACGTCCAGTAGACCCATGTTCCATGGTGAGCTGTGGTCCTGTGTTAGGAATGCTCTATGTCAGCTGTCACTCTCACAGCCCACTAGCTAGCTCTTCTTTCCCAACCTACAGAAGCAGAAGCTGAGTGATATAACTGAGGTCACACACTTGTGGGTGCTGGGCAGTGTGCACCACTGATGCTCTATTGACTAATTGTCTCCTCCACTTCTCAGCAGTGTGGGCTGAGTCACTGTGACAGCTCAGTCTACAGCCTGGGCACACTGTGGACAAGGGTAGGGTCATAGAAGTGATGTCATGGGAAAAGAGTCAGAGTGTCTCCACCCTTAACTGAGTCACTGATATAGTGCATAAGACAGGTTATGTGTCTGGACATGAATGCCCCACATGCGTGTATGTCTGTCTGCTATTGGTATTGACCTGGTAAAGAGTCCTGTTCTCTGTCAGAGATGGTGTGAGTATTGGGGTCACATAATGGCAAGAGAGAGGAAGAAAACAGGTGTCCACACTCCTGAGAAAGATGCTACAGATGGCAAGTGGGGCTGTGCTTCCTGGCCTCTGACCCACTGAGTAATGCTGGTGGTGGAAGAGTGGGAGACTACAGAGGTCATTATAATGCTCTCCCTTTGCCCATATCCCTGGGGAAGCTCCAGAATGTTGGCAAGTGTGAACCCAGTGGAAAATGAAGCTACATGATCAGCATGGGCAACAGGAAGTCACAATGTCAAGGAGAATGGGGCAGGCCTGGGTGAGCTCCCAATGCCTGACATCTGCTGTCCTGCTTAGCTTCATGCTGAGCTCAGCTCAAACCTGACAGCCTCTTCCATTTAATCTATAAATTCCCCAATATGCCATGGGCAGCCTGTGTGACTCCTTGCCTTTATCATGGGCCAGCCCCTTCACCCTTTCTGCATTCCCAGGTTCCTGTCCTACTTGGTTGTCTGCCCTCCAGCTGTCTGCCCTTCTCACCATTAGGACGCTTACATGTTAGATCCCAGGACCAACCATGAGCAACCTGGGAAGGGCAGGGGGACCTTTCAGCTACAAGTGGACTGAAACAGTGTATAGCAGGTAGAGACATGGCAGAGGAGTATATCTGCCAAACGTTTGCAAAGCCATCCAGGATCCTATAACCCCTTTTCTCTTATGGAAAGGAAAGAGCTGTGGAAAAGCGTGTATTTCTCTAGGACAAATGTACCTCCTTTCCCTTTGCACTTCTAAGGATCTTTTTATATTCCTTCCCTGCCTCCTCCACCATACCACACCACATCACATCACACATACATACACACACAAACACACACAGAGCCATGGTCACACTGAGTATCCATGCTATTGGGGAGTGAATCATGCTAATAACAATCTCTGTTCTCACCACCAGAGAAGCTAACCTGGATGGCTGGGAAGTAGGAGCAGGTATTACATTGTTACTGGAACAGGATGAGCACATAGTGGCATAATAGTTGAGCAATAGCATATACGAGGGTGAGCATGGGAGCCACCATAAATGCTTGGAAAGGCTGGGATTTTAATGAATCTTAGGTGATCCTTTTCTTTAACCCTTCTTCCAAATCCCCCAAAATCTCTGCCTTTAAATAAGTGCTACTCTGGGCAGCTTCTGGAAGAGAGCAATCAGAAGCTGGAGAATGGTCTGTGGGTCTGGTGTGTGATGTCAAATACATCCTAATTGCAAACGGACAAACACAGTAATGATACAGGGTTAACAGACATTTAGACTTCCTGCATGCATGGAAATCCTCTTTATTTTAGATCCCAGTCATATTTTTAATTGAACAAATATTTTTAAGTACATAATAAGTACCTCCCACTGTGACAGGTGCCAGGAAGAAGCTCTCCAAAGGGCCTACACAGGAGACTAAGACCACCTTTGTATTTTGAAACATCATTCTCTCTGCAGTGAGGGGAGTAGGCAAGCTAGATGGGGAGGCCAGAGGAAGGACAACCAGATGGATGGATTCATCCAGGTGAGAGATGATAGTGGCTTAAGCTAAGAAAGAGGGAAGGGTTAAGGAGTGTCTGATTTACCAGCCTAAGATACTTGTTTAGTATCATTGGTCCACAAGGCACTATGACAAGGACTAGGTACAGAATGAGGAGTCAAATAGAAAGAGTTTAGTGATTGGTTCCAGGGGCTGAGGAAAGGTGGGGGTGGGCAATGGGTGATGTTATATGCTCTGCTTTGAACAAATGAGAAGGTGGAAAGAAGCAATTGTGATGATTGGGATCATGTGAGGAGGAGAAGGTTTAGAGAGAAAGCCAATGGATTCCATCTTGGAGGCAATAAGATGGAATTGTGTCCAATAAATATTTGAATATATGGGGCTGCAGCCAAGTGTAACCTGCTCTGGAACTCTGGGAAGAAGTGGGTGGAATGCTTAAGGAATCCAAGGAAATGGGATCCACTAGGCAAATGAGAAGAAACTTCCAGAAAGGTAGGAGGAGAACTAGGAGAGCATGTTATTCTGGAAGTCCAGGAAAGAGAAATAACAGGGAGTGACTCTAGTAGCAAAACACCAACAAGAAGCATTGGCCCTTAGAGCAATGAAGTCACTAGCGACTTCAGAGAGAGAAGGACAGATGTGAACACCAGAATACTGTGGATGTGAGAAATGAAGGTAAACAATGCTTTCAAAAGTTGGGTAATAAGCAGAGAGGAGAAAACAGGGAAGTAGCCACACAGGAGTAAGGAACAGAGAGAGATTTTGCTGCTATTGCTATCGCCACTGCTGCTTTTTGTTTGATTTTTGATGGGAGAGTCTAGCACCTATTCTAATCCATTGAGAAGAAGAAGAGAGGGTAAAATGGACAGAACAAGGCTCCTAGAAGTGGGAGGAAAAAAGGATCCATAGTCTCTGCTATGATTTGGATGTGGTTCAAGTGAATCCCCTAAAGGTTTGTGTGTTGAAATGTAATGCCCATGGTGAAGTATTAGGGAGATGGAAAGTTAATCCAACTATGCTGTTTAGAGGTGAGACCTTTGGGAGGTAATTAGGATTAGATAAGGTAATTAGGGTAGAGTCCCATGATTGAATCCTGGTGGCTTTACAAGAAGAGAGAAAGACTAGAAGAGATACACCTGCTGTCCATCACTAGGTTATGCACTGCACTGCTTTGGGACTCTGACAGCAAAGAAAGCCATCATTAGATGCAGGCCCTCAACCTTGGATCAGAGCCATGAGCAAAGAAAACATCTTTTCTTTATAAGTCCCTGTATCAGATCATTTTGTTATAGTAATGAAAGGTGTATGAGCATAGTCTTGCATGGGAAAAGGCATTAATCTCTTCTCATCTCATAGGAGGAAAGGTGATTACAGATGAAGTGGAAGATATGGGCTCAGTGTAGGGTACTGAGGAGACACTTAGCTGTTGACTTGTTTTCTCTAAGAAGTAGGGAGAGATCATCTGCTGAGAATGGGGGCAGGGAAGATAGTGTAAAACTTAAGAGTGGAGAAGGTTTGATTTTGTTGTGGAGGATGGAGGCCGATCTTACTACAGAAGCACCAATGGGTTGGGGCATGGGTTGGAGCTGTGTGTAGATGTGGGGCATCATACATTACAGTACAAATGGAGCTGTATTCATCAGGGTTTTCCAGAGGAACAGAGCCAATAGAATATAGATATACAAGAGGGGATTTATTAGGGGAAATTGGCTCATGTGATTATGCAAGCTTAAAAATTCTATGATATGGCAGCTGCAAGTTGAAGACCCAGGAATCAGAACTAGAGGAGCCATCAGCATCTAAGACCAAAGTCCTGAGACCTTGAGGCCATTCACTGTGCAGCTCCAGAGTCCGAAGTCTAGAGAAGCTGGATATCCAAAAGCAAGAGATGAAGGGTTTCCCAGCTCTAGCCCAGGCAAATTGACACCTAAAGTTAATCATCACAGGAGCCAACTGAATGTTCGGGTAAATGTTTCTCAACATTTGAGAATTAGGCATAGAAAAAACAGATCAAAAAGTGACCTGGGCTTGGGACTTTCTAAGAAGGTAAGATGGTGAAGACTTAGGATGTAGTTGTAGACAATGGGGTCTAAACTGATTAGGAGAGAAAGTGAATGTACAAGGGTCTGTAGGGCAGGGAGAAAGTGAAGAGGCCAAAGAGAGGAGGTTTTAATGAAGTCAAAGAACAAATCTGTCTTAAAACATATTCTGAAAAATTGCCAAGTACACTCAGAAAAGTCAGGAAGCTATGGGCACAAAATAAAATGTCTGAATTGATCTTTTCAGAGTAAAAGGTCCCTCCAAAAAAAACCTGAGCACCAGTCATTAAGGGAAGACTTCTTTAAGTGGGATCCCAAATCCAGTTGAGATGAGCCAAATTCTATGGACTCCATGAGGCTCCTTAGGGAGATTTATCCCTACCTATTGCTCATCAGTACAATAATTTGATAGCATTGTTTCAGTACTGCTCATTTATCTTTGTCTAACAAAGAGATCTCCTATGATCTACAGACCCATCTTACTGTGATGAAAAAGAGGGAAATTTGTAGGGAGAGCCAGCTGTGGAAGAGCAGATCATAATGCAAAGGCAATAAAGTATGGCATTTAGCAATGTGAATTTTAGGGTCTGATTCCTAACCCAGCCATTTACTTTAGGAAAATTATATTTAATCCTTCAAAGCTTTCATCTATATAAGAGGGAGAGGTGCTGCATGGGATTGATATGAAGATTAAATGATATGATTAAATGAAAAAATTAAATGGTTTCATTATAAACACATTTAGCATCATGTCAGGCATGTATTAATTGCTCAATAAATGACACTTAGATTAGTGATAGTTAGTAGTATTGTTACTGCCTAAATTGGAAGGGTAGGTCATAGGAATTTCATATCAGAATCATGCCTGTAATGACCATCACTGGTCTAAGCCAGTCCCATATGGATTCTACATTCTTCCCACCCCTCCCCCACAAGCCTGCTCCAGCAGCAGCTCCTGCCTGTCCTCTTTGGACCACTTCAACTCTGAAATGTCTCTGCATCTAATCTTAAAGCCATTCACACCTCTGCAGCCCTGTGTTCATGCACATATCAGGGAACGGGCTCCTTTTCTGGACCACAAGGACTTCGAATGGCTGCCAGTTCAAAAGGCTTCTGCACAATTGGCGTCTCTGAAAGCAAACGTGTCCCTAGCCACTGCAGCCCATGCATCCAGAAGAGCACAATCCCAGCTCTGTGATCAGCCCCAGCCATAAAAGCAGGCTTGCACAGATGTGTGGCAGGCCTTGGGTGGTGACTCGACATCAAGGACCTGGTTATCAATTATTCTAATTGTTATTCCCCACCACAACCAGAACTGCCAAGCTTTAAAGTAGTTTCCATCCTCCAGATCCATAAACTTGCCCTTGGCTTATTGAGCCAACCACGCTCATTTAACAGAAGTAATTTTAATTACTCAACAGAAACTACAGAAAAGTGGAGATGAGGAGAGTATGTGGCTGTGATCGGTATTCAGCCAAGGGGTCTAGCAGTCTTCCACTTAGGAGCAAAACCTTTAATGAAGACTCTACCTAACCCCCTCCCTAACAACACATGAGCATCCATGAGAAACCAGACTTATCAAACCCACAAAAGGCGTATGCATTAATTCTAGAAATAACTCATGTATTTACTACTTGGAAAGTGTGAAAACCTACATTTGTAGTATAATTTTATAGTATAAAATTATATTTCCTTTGATCTGTAACAATATCTCCCTTTCCCCCATCTGGTGTCAAAAGAATATCTTACAAGCCACTTCCCACTCTCTTTAATGTGCATAGAGTAGAAAGACCTTGCAAACACTGCCATCCATTGGCACTGCCTGCCTGGCATCCAATACAGGAAAAAAATCCTGAAGACGTTCACAATAGTCAGTTAGTAATGTCTGCGCTGGCCCAGGGATGAAGAATGGGATGTTTTTATATTTATGTGAAACCCTTATATTAGATTATAAACTTACAAGCAGCATAGAACACATCATATATAAATGTATATAACATGTCATAAGTTGTTGATGATAATGAATATTTTTGCAGAAATTGAATAATTTGACCAGTTAACTAAAATCTGATTACCATCCTGGGCCTGGGGCTATAAGCTTGTCAGAGAATAAGTTCAGTTTATGAAGACTTCCTTACACTAAAACTACTTGGATAGTCTAAAGCACTGTCATAAATATTAGACACCAAATTGTCAAAATAAATGAAGGAGGAAGTTTTGTGGTGTGGCACATTTTTCTGTTCTACTATTAAATCATGTTTATTTGCTTACTTGCAATTCTCTGGATCTTCCCAGCATCCAGGAATGTTATTGAAGCCCAAGTGGACACGTGCAGGGGAGAGGGAGCAACACTGTGAGCAAGTGAATGATAAACATTCCTTTTGCCTCCTCAACATCCATCTCACTCACTCAAGTCGTGTGTCCTTCAACTGCTATGCCAAGTCCCTGTCTTCCCTCTGAGAGGCACGTATATCATTATGTCCTAGCCTCATAATTCTGAGAATGCGCAAAACCAGTTTTCCAGGCAGCAATAAACATGCCAGAGATCAGTGTGGAGTCTCACAGAAGCCCAGCTTGGAGAGATGAGTCACAGAATCTAAATTCTGTCCCATCATTGTAAGTGGTGTAATCACACATCAAGTAAAATAGGAGTTCAGAATTTACCTAGGCGCACAGCCAGGTACCTGTGCCAGCACAGCTGGGGTAGACGAAGGAGCAAAAACCTCCCCACACTACCACCCTATTCTCCTGAAAGTTTACCCCTACACTGAAGCCCATCCCTGAGGCTAGGAAATAAGTGTAAGAGCACAAAAGTGAGTACCTGCTGCCACCAGAAACCATGGCAGCCAGCAAAAATCTCATACTAGACACTAAATTTCCCCAAGTCTGTCAGTACGCACTGCCCACAAAGCTACAAATGAACAGTGCTGGGAAGGAGGCAAAATTGGTGTTGAGGTGGATAAAAAGAGGTTTTTCTTGTTTGTAGGTTTTTCATGGTATTTCCTTTCTTATTTTTCTTTACATTTTATTGTGGTAAAAATATATAACATAAAATTTACATTGTAATCATTTTAAATGCACAATTCAGTGGCACTAAGTATATTCATGCCATTACACAACCTTCACCACTAGTTTTGGAATATTTGCATTACTTCAAATAGAAACTCTGTTCCTACTAAACAACAACTCACTAATAGCTCTTGGTAACTGCTAATTTGTTTTCTGTTATTGTGAGTTTGACTATTCTAGATATTGACTATAAATGGAATCATAGAATGTTTGTCCTTTTAGATCAAGCTGATTTGATTTACCTTAATATTTTCAGAGTGTGTGTGCGTGTGTGTAAGGATTGAACCTGGGGCTCTGTGCATGAGAGTCAGGCATTCTACCTTTGATCTGCATCCCTTGTACTTCAGGATTCATTTTTATTGTAGCATGAATAGAATTTCATTCCTTCTGATGGCTGAATAATATTCCACTTTATGGATGAACCACATTTTGTTTATACAACCAACTTTTGGACCATTGAGTTGTTTCCATCTTTTGCTTATTATGAATAATGCTGCAATGAACATTGGCATGTAAGTGAAAAAATAAAAGCTCACATTTACATGTGACCCATGTTTTTGCAGTGGAAGCAGGCTGGGAGCTCCCTGGACTCTCTTTGCTTATGGCCTGCAGCTAGAGGTCAGGATAAGGAGAATCAGAGATGCTGGGTCAGGCACACAACATTTTAAACTTTTACTTTCTTTTTACAGGTGTAAAAATAAGAAGGCTGGACCATGTTCTATCTAACACCCTTAACAGCTCCAAAATCTCCATTCAAAACCTAAATTCGCGTTCAGAAAACTTCCACCTGCCATTCATTTCAAGTTGGAATATCCCCAATTTGGATTATAATCTAGAATCTACATTTAGGTTTTCCATTTTTTTTAAATATTGTTGTTGTTGTTATTATTATGTTTTTTGCAGTACTGGAGGTTGAACTCAGGGCCTCACGCTTGCTAGGCTTATTACTTGAGCCAGGCCTCCAGTCCTTTTTTGCTTTGTTTGTTTTTGAGATAGAGTTTCACTTTATGTCCAGGCCAGCCCAGACCATTTTGTACTTTCCTGCATAGGTGGGATGATGGGCATGTACCACCAGGCCTATCACCGTGAGATAGGGTCTCATAAACTTTTTCCCAGAGTTGGCTTTGAACCATAATCCTCTGATCTCAACTTCATGAGTAGCTAGGATTATAGGCTTGAGCCACCACACCAGGCTTTGTTTATTTTATTTTAAAGGACGAATGGTTGTCCTCTGCAATTAAACCACACAGACTGGCTTTCTATGCTGATGGGTTGAGTTTGATGCTTCAGTCACTGTCAAGCACCTGTCTCTCTTCTGTATCTTTGTTTCAGAGGACTTAAACTATGGCCTTAATGAATGGTTCTTAATCCCAGGACTGAAAATGCCAACAGCACCTGGGAACTTGCTGAAATGTGGGCTCTAGACCCTAGACCTTTTGAATCAAAAACTCTGGGGGTAGGGCTCAGTAATATGTATTCTTGTAAATCCTCCAGGGAATTCTAATGCATGCTAAACCTTCAGAAACACCAATCTATTTGAAAATAGCATATGTGGAGAATCAGGTGATCTGAAATCTCTAGTTTCACTGAAATCTCAGTGATCAGTCATCAAGCTTAAATTACATGCTCGATCATAGGGCTTCACCTGCTTTAAAAGTCAACTAGGGGTCACTCTGCCATTGTTACTAGCACAGAGTATCATTAGAGTACAGTAAGTGTGAGAGTGCTGTGAGAAGTGAAATGTATTCTGCACATGATTAGACTTTTATTCATTCATTCAACAAACAATATTTGTTGTCCTTTATGTGGCAGACACTGGCCAGTTCTGAGGACACAGCAGGAAGAAAACAGGCAAGGCTCCTGCTGCTGTGGAAACTTCATCTAGACTGGAACCGTTGTTCAGCATTTTTTTGTGTTTAAGTATGGTGATATGATCCATTTTGAGATTAGCTTCAGGTCTGTCAAGAGAATGAGAAAATGTGAAATGCTCTTACCTAAGAATGAGATCAGGCTATGTCAGACATAACAAAGAATGGATTGACTTCAGTGTGACAAAAACAGTATCAGCTACCAGGAGAGAATTTATGAAGAAATTTAAGCTGAGCTTGTCTTGATGAGGGTAGATGACATGGATGAATGCCATTCCAGGTCACAGCCAACTTAAAATGCTACTGTTTCACCTTCTTTATGTGAGTCAACAATTCCAGCTTGCTTGCACAAATTTGTGTTCCATAGCGAGTCAAGTAAAGCATCTCGCTCCTGACTTAGATCTCTACTATCAGAGATATGGACCCAGTGAGAATATACCAGCAGTTATTGGATTGAGGGACCTCAGAACAAATTTCTAGAACTAGGGCTTTAATCCTTAGCCACTATCATTGACAAGCAGCTGCCTTCTTTTTCCCTTTTGAATCCAGAGCTAAAATTCAATTTCCTAATTTTTATGAAAAGAAATGAAAAATATGCTGGGGGGAAAAGAGTGACTCAGGAGAGTTATTGGACTTCAAAAACTCTCAAAAATCTTTTAATGATTTAAATGTAAAGAATCAGAAACATACTGATAAAGTTCCCCTTGATATCCATATGGTGCTTACAGATTCTAAAGGGAAGATTCCAGCAATGAAATCTGCTAGTTTTTTTTCCCTTTTCTTCCTCTTCTTCTTCTTCTTTTCTTTTTATCAAGCCTAAACCATTTGAGATGTCTGGTAAACTCCAATATGGTGTAATCATGTCTTTTTCATAACAGCCTCCCTTCCCCAAAGGCAAAGAGGAAGGAAAGGCTTAATTAGGAGCCTTGGTTTTTAAGGTCAGTCTTAGGGGAGTGTCAAGGATATGCTGAGTTGTTTGTGATGTTTACACTGACCCACCAATGTACTATGAATACACAAAATTAAAATATTAATTGTCTTAATTTTGTGTTACTTTTCAGAATACATTTGGCAAGACTTGTTGCACGTTTACTTCGAAAATAGTAAATTTCCAAGCTGTCATAATATTGAGGTCTCATATGTATTACTTGCTCTGCATAATTAATTGTAAAGTGATAATTTGTACACTAAGATATTTTCATTCAAACATGGAAGTGAATGGCTTAGCATCTTTGCCTCTGGCAGGCAGAAGAAAGAGTGAAGTGGTATATTGTAACACCCAGGCACGTGCAAGGCCCCTCCTTTCATGAGGCCAGCTGACAGGTGAGTGGTGAATCTTCAAGCTGTTTTTGCCAGGGCACCTACTGCTTATCAACCTTATCCACCACCTTCCAAGGCTCGTTTGTTCTTGAAGGTCGTTCTTCTTCCTCTGGATTCTGATGGCCCCCACCGTCTGTATACAGATTCCCTGAATTCTGCAGTCTCTACATTTCTTTCTTGTGCTTCCTATGACTATAAAGTCTCTTTATATGCCTGTATCTTCCAGATCACTATGTTTTGTCTTCGCAAGACAATAATGCTTGATGTGTTCTAATTTCAGCTATCTACACCAGGAACTCTTTCTGTCTCATTCATGAAACAAGTGGGCTTTGTGCCAGATGTGACTCCACTGCACATACCTGTCCATTTGAGGGGCCTGGTTGCAGGAGTGGCACCTATACAACATTATTCTTTCTCATGAAAGGCAGCAGAAATTGGCTAAGCCAAACCAGACCCTTGTATTCAAACAACCTGCTCACATGTAGCATGCACCACATTCGCTCATATTCCATTGGCCAAAGTGAGTCACAAAGCAGAGCAAAGGCCAAAACCAGCCTGACAAGTAGTTGGGAACAAATTATGGTGAGCTGTAAAACTGCTGGTTCATGGTGCCATAGGTGGAAAAGGTGAGCTCTTCACAATTGTGGAGTCACATGCTGCATAGTGATGAGGACCCCACAAGCACGTGCATGAGG
This sequence comes from Castor canadensis, assembly GCF_047511655.1. Lineage (NCBI taxonomy): Eukaryota > Metazoa > Chordata > Mammalia > Rodentia > Castoridae > Castor > Castor canadensis. Next base: position 170,283,895 of record NC_133387.1, read on the forward strand.
TCAACCACTCAGAGCATCTTTTTGCTGTGTGGGCCTCACAACCCACATGTGGGCCTCACAACCCAATATGTATTCCATTCTGCCAGGTCTCTTCTAGTGTTCCTCAGTTAGCTTTTACATGGTGACCTCTTCTCAAACAGACTGGAGAGGAGCTACTTTTTCTTACAGAAAGTATTTTTTGAGCAGAAATGGACTCCAGTTGGCTAAAGCAATAAGAAATTGTGTTGGTCCACATAACCAGAAGCTCAGATTCAGATACTGGTCAATGAACACAATACCCCCATTTTTTTGTCATCTTTTGTGGGTTTTCTCTATTCCCAGGCTGACATCTTTCATGGAAGATTGTGGCCAATAGCAACATGGGCAAAGTACTTCCAAGTTTATGTCTTCTGAGTTTACATCTGCTCTCTTCCCTAGAAAATAGTGTGTTGATTTCCATCCTTTCTCTTAAGAGTAAGATAAGTTCCCATAAACCATCGACACCCCTTTCTTGCATCTCATTAGTCTAAATAGAGTCCCTAACCCCATTCTGAGCCAATCACTGAGGGGGATTGGATAGCCCTTAAACCTTTCAGGCTCATCCAGAAAGCTGGTCATTTTCCTAAAGACTACTGTTATTCAATGAGGGAGAAATGGAATGGGTTTGGAGGAGTGAGCCATAGTTCCCAACCAGTTGGAAAATCTAGTGTCACATGCAATCACTAGTCATTCCAACTATTTCATAGGGAAAGGACATCAGAAGATAAGAGAGGTGAGTCCATCTATTCAGCCTGTGCAGCAGGTGCTGGACAAAGCAACATTCTAATATTGGAATAGTTGAGGCCAGAGGTTCATTGTAAGTTTCATCTGCCTAACAGGTGTGCATGGCTGAAAGCCACCTAAAGAGAGCTAGAAGTTCTTTAAGGCACTGCCTCTCTTGGTCATTTTAAGTGACTGGTATACCCCAGGTGCCATAAGTCTGTACCCCTCCCATGTTGTGATGATAAAATAGCATTGTTAATTATAATAGTGGATAGCTAGAATGACTGGGAAAGCTCATCACCAGGCTCCATTATCACAAGTTCCTCCTGGCTATGCCTCACCTGTCATGCCAGTGGGAATGCAAAGAGAGCCTAGTAATTAGGTGGATATACTTTGTGGTGCCTCAGGTTGGAAGCAGAGTCTCCAGAAACATAATGAATGGCAGAGGCAGGAGCCCTATAGCTACCCAGCATGGCTCCTTGAAGGAAGACTGAAGCTCTTCTCCCTTTTCCTGTTCACCAGGAGCTTATTCCAAATTAATAGACAAGATGAGTTATTGCCATCTCAGAGTCCATGATGGGTTGCTTGTTTTGTGTGTGTACATGATGTATCCTTGGTTGATGCCTGTTGTGAGAGAAGCTCAGGAGCCACAGGAAGTGTTGAAACCTTTAGCTGCATCTGCAGCTAAAGAATGTGAGCTACCTGCTGGTAGAATTTGAGTCAACAAAGGGGGATGAATATGGAAAGAAGTGTATGGTCCAGATATTGGTCTAGGGAGGTGAAGAGGCAGGAGGGGCCAGGGAGTTAGAACCAGCTTGGGCACATGTGGGTAGCCACTGAGGGGACCCAGACCTACTCCAGGCCTTGTCAGCTTGCCTGGAGGTGCAGGGATCCACACATCTCCAGGAAAATTGCCCTAGCTATCTACTGCTGATGCTTTCATCCTACCTTGTCCTTCTGAAATGAGGCTTGATCTTTGGAATGGCCTTGCAATAAGCTTGATCCACTTCATTGAAATCTCTAGACTTGGCCTACCTCTTGCCAGGGGTCTGAATGATGACGGGGGCCTCTCTGGGGAAATGTGGGGCTGGAAACATCTCTATAGGCCTTCTTTCCCAACTCCATTGAGTTATCCCAGATGTTATTAACAAATCCCACTACTCAATGGGGGCCAGAAGAGGAGCATCATTGCCAATCATCCCTCCTCTTTCCTTTTCCCCCTAACAGTTCATGGCTGTTTGTTCATTCATAGATCATTTCACTTGGGGAAAGTAAGAAGGTGCAAGATGGAAATTTGACCTGAGCCTCCCCTTCTCTTGTGGCGAGTGGCCCAAAAGGCCATGGAGGTAATTTAATGGCTGGGCAGTTTTACCACTAGAGTCCCTTCTTGGTGTCTGCAGCAGAGTACACATTGGATTGGGCCATATGGAGACTACCAGCAGATGCACTGGCGGCTTCCCTCTGTCTGCAAAATCTCTATTAGTTTTTTTAATTAGACAAATGTCAGTGTTTTATTCAGGGTGGAAAACTGTTCTCTGAGTTTGACAACAATGCCACTTCAAAGAATCTCAGCATGGTGACTGCCTTTTCTTTGCAAGGTTCCTTCCCACCTTGTGTCTTCTACTTGGAGAAGACTTGTCTGGAACATGGAATCATCCCTGTCAGCACCAGCACCACCCTCTCTCCTTCTGTCTCTGCTTGGAGTTTCATGCTTCTTGTTGCTCCCTCTCATCCCCTTCTGCCCCATCTCATCTGTTCAGGGAGAGTTGCTTCCCCTCGGAAGACAGAATGCAGAAAGAGTCACTGGCCCAGAGTAGCTGCAGAGAATACAGTTCACCCTTCCTTCCTCCTGACAGTTGGAACATATACCTTTCTATTTTGCTCATTACCAAGCACATAGGCCCAATCCAGAGTCATCATTGGGCTTTTGTGCCGTTGGCGTCATTCACTGGTTGTGGAGCCTGGGTGCTGAGAATTCACCACACTCCACCATAATAAACATTCCATGATTAATTTAGAAGGTAACACACATATACAGGAAAGCAATGCGAGTCAACTCCCTGTATAGCTATCCTTATCTCAACTAGCAAAAACCCTTGGTCTTTCCTTTTATTGCTTATACTCTCTCTACAACAAAATTAGAGATAAGGGCAAAATAGTTTCTGCCCGGTAGCAAGGGGGTGGGGGGGAAAGGGAGGGGACGGGGAGAGGGAGGGGACGGGAAGAGGGAGGGGGAGAAATGACCCAAACATTGTATGCACATTTGAATAAAAGAAATAAAAAATGAAGTTCTAGGGACAGAATCCAGGGCCTCTCCCATGCCAGGCAAATGCTCTACCCCTGAGCTACAGTCCCAATCCATCCCTGCAACGAATGATGTATTTGCTGTCATGGTAGACTGAATTTTACATAAATGTACAGAGCGTGTAAAAAAAAAAAAAAACACTCCATGAGCTGGGAAGAGGGGCTTGTTTTGATGAACACATTAGGACGGATCAGTTTGTTGACCCTAACCCAGCTGCCTTATTAGCTATATGATTTTGAGTCTTGGAGTGACTGAGAAGTTTGCCCAATTATCCCCATAAAAAGGGGGGGGGTATTATGACTTACTCCATGGGATTTTTTTACACACTGGGGTTTGAACTAAGGGCCTGTACCTAGAGCCACTTCACCAGCCCTGTTTTTTTTGAAGGGTATTTTTGAGATAGGGTCTCCAAAACTATTTGCCATGGCTAGATTCGAACCATGATCTTCCTGATCTCTGCCTCCTGAGTAGCTAGGATTACAGGTGTGAGCCACCAGTACCCAGCACTACATGAGATTTTTGTAAGTGTTGATGACTTAGGTGATGACCCATTCCTCAACACAGAGTCTGGGTCTTAGGAAGTCTTTGTAGATAGTAGCCAGACTTTTCATTAGAATGACTCGCTGACTCTTGAGTCAGACCATAATCTTCCCAGATCCTTGTCATGTTCCTTGTTGCCCACAAAGGCAAACTACAAAACACTGGCCAGGGATTTAAAGCCTTTTCTCTCTGCCTGCTCCCAACACCAAAAAGGCCTTGCAGTTCCCCAGGAGGGCTCTTCTCTGTAGCTGGCCAAAGGGTCCTTAGTTGAGCCCTGCCTCTTGTAGATTTGAGCCTTCCTTCATCCCAAGGGCTTTGTGTTTTCCACATAGCTGTCCCCTTTCCCTCTTAAACACCCAAACTCACCTCCTCCAGGAAGGCCTGGGATTGTTCTTTTCAAAGCCCTGGCCTCTGGGAGTACAAGATGGCACTATAGGCCAGGTCTAAGATAGTCAGAACACTGTAAAGAAGAACATATCTGGTGATAGACTTGGTTAGGTTTGTTGCTTTGAGTTCAGATAGACAATTTAGGCAGATTTTAATGACTCTGAAATGTTTTATCTTTTACAACCCCTGGAACCGCTGCTCCACAACCTTAACAAATTGCAGGCTTTCTATCCCTTTCTCCCTGTCATCTTCAGTTAATACAGGGTCCATTAGGAGTTGAGAAACTTATTATTGCAATAAAAAATATATCCTATCCATATCACAGACCATATATCTGAATCTTGCATAACACTCTCCCAGGGATTAATCCATATTTTAACCAAGTGTTTTATAATGGTGATGCTTCGGCCCTGTGCACAGCCATTTCCATGAAGGCTGAAAAGATAATGGCAAAAGGTCATTGCTGAGGTCAAAATGCTGCCTCTCCTGGGCTTATGGAGAATGAAGGGCATTTCCTGTCCTCTTCCAGGCTTCCCAGGAGACTTCTGGCCAGCAGAAAGACACACAGACCCCAGACTTCTTTCAGGGGGACCTGTAACCCATCGCAGATTACCTACAGAATGTATGATGAGCGGCAGAACACTAAGTCCTCATCAAAGCTGTATCCTGGGAGCTGATGCTCAACTTACCATGCACAAGAGGATCAGATCGCTACCCCCTACTCTGGGCACCCTGGCTGCCAGTCACTATGCCAGTGGCAGAAATGAAGATACAAGAGTGATTTCAATGAGTCCTTGCTTTCTTGACTTGAAGAAATTCCAGGCTAGTGAAGAATTTCATGCTATGATGCATGCCATTTCTTTAGAGTTACCATCCTGTTTCCCCATCTCACTGAGATTACAGATTAAGCCTCCTGTCTTTGTGGTCTTGGTGTCACCTGTCTCCATGGTGCTCCTCCAGATTGCAATGATGTGTGTGCAAAATCCTGGGTTTGATCCCTGGCATGCACTCTCTCTCTCTCTCTCTCTATCTCTCTCTCTCACTCTCTCTGTCTCTCTCTCTCTCTGTGCCTTTCTCTCTCACACACACACACACACACTAGATTGCCATTCTATATTTATGTGACTCGTTGTTTAACATTCATCTCCTTACCTAGATTAGATTTACAGGCTGTATAAAAGCAGGAACTATTCTATTGAATTCATTGCAGAATCCTCTATTTCTGGTATGGAGGAAGCATTTAAATATTTGTTGAATGAAGTAATGAATGCGTGATTTTGTGTGAGTCACTTGTTTCTTGTACCCTTCAGTTTTCTTAACACCCATAATACATCCAACACTTCTAAAGTGTTCATGCTAATAATTATAATTAACCTTTGCAGCAACCCTATGGGAATGTCATCATTATTCTTCTCATATTACAAATGAGAAAAACCAAGGCACAGAGAGGGTAAGTGATTTGCCTAAGGTCACTCAGCTAGGAAGTGATGGAACCCAGGTGTGAGTCCAGGCAGTCTGGCTTTGGAGCCCCTGCTTTGGTTGTACAAAATGATCATAAAGATCACTTTAGCTCTTGGTTTCCATGAACTTAGAAGCTACTAATTGGCATGTCCACCTAGATTCATTTATTTCATAAACATTACATACACTGGCGATATAGCCATGAACAAAACAAAGATCCTTGCCTCATGGAGCTGGCATTCTGATGGGAGAGGAGGGATTATAAGCAAAATGACATAATAGCTGGAGGCATGTCTCAAGTGGTAGAACACCTGCCTAGCACGTGCGAAGCCCTGATTTCAAACCTCAATGCTGCCAAAAAAAGAGAAGATGTGACAGATTCTGTCTGTCAGGTATTGATAAGTCTGTGCAGAAGGGATTGTGGGGTGGTGAGTAGTGATGTAATTTCATTTAAGGTGGTTGGGGAAGGCACCATTGAAAAGGTGACATACAGTAAAGGTCTGAAGAAGACTAGCAAAAAGTGCACCATGTAGATCCTGAAGGAAAAGAAGCCCAGTGAGAGGGTGAGAGAGTTCCAAAGCTCCAGGAAGGCAGAGCGTGGACTGTTCCCTGGGGCTGAAGCAGATGGGAAGAAAGAAGGGTGAAGGGCGCAGAAGCCAGAGCTGGCTGACTTTGCGTGTCCCTTTGTTGCTTCATCATCATCTTCTATTTACAAAGCCCACTCATGTTTCCCACTAGACCAAGGGAAAGATGCATCCACCTTTGTTGCTCCAGGCTGTAGCTCTGAGCCTTGCTGTAGTTGGTACTCAGAATGCTTTTCGAACAAATGGTAGAAGAACTGCACTACTTTTTCCTTTCGATTTTGTTGCTGAAGTTTTCCTAGGCTTTCAACCTGTGCTTCCAGCCAGAGGCTCCTTGCCTGGCCTCGAGTCTGTAAGACTTCTTTTTCTTTGAGTTCACTGTGTTATGTGCTGTTGGGAATGAACTTGCCTTTCAATTTCCTCTCTATCACAGCCATCACAAAGTGTTAGGGAAACTATGATTTTCTTTGATGAAAATCATCATCACTACACTTGACACAGGTAATGATTTGATAAACTACAGACCCCCCATCCTTTTAGTAGTCTGCATGGTGTGGGTGTATAGGACATCTCCACCTTAGACTTGGGAGGCACTGCTCTAGTGTGCTCACAGTGTCCCATCAATGGGTGACTGGGAAAGAGTTAAGGGATATTTCTTTTTTTTTATTATTATTCATATGTGCATACAAGGCTTGGGTCATTTCTCCCCCCTGCCCCCACCCCCTCCCTTACCACCCACTCTGCCCCCTCCCTCTCCCCCCTACCCCCTCAATACCCAGCAGAAACTATTTTGCCCTTATTTCTAATTTTGTTGTAGAGAGAGTATAAGCCATAATAGGAAGGAACAAGGGTTTTTGCTGGTTGAGATAAGGATAGCTATACAGGGAGTTGACTCACATTAATTTCCTGTGCATGTGTGTTACATTCTAGGTTAGTTCTTTTTGATCTCACCTTTTCTCTAGGTCCTGGTCCCCTTTTCCCATTGGCTTCAGTTGCTTTTAAGGTATCTGCTTTAGTTTCTCTGCGTTAAGGGCAACAAATGCTAACTAATTTCTTAGGTGTCTTACCTATCCTCACCCCTCCCTTGTGTGCTAAAGCTTTTATCATATGCTCAAAGTCCAATCCTCTTGTTGTGTTTGCCCTTGATCTAATGTCCACATATGAGGGAGAACATACAATTTTTGGTCTTCTGGGCCAGGCTAACCTCACTCAGAATGATGTTCTCCAATTCCATCCATTTACCAGCGAATGATAACATTTTGTTCCTCTTCATGACTGCATAAAATTCCATTGTGTATAGGTACCACATTTTCTTAATCCATTCATCGGTGGTGGGGCATCTTGGCTGTTTCCATAAGTTGGCTATTGTGAATAGTGCCGCAATAAACATGGGTGTGCAGGTGCCTCTGGAGTAACCTGTGTCACAGTCTTTTGGGTATATATCCCCAAGAGTGGTATTGCTGGATCAAATGGTAGATCAATGTCTAGCTTTTTAAGTAGCCTCCAAATTTTTTTCCAGAGTGGTTGTACTAGTGTACATTCCCACCAGCAGTGTAAGAGGGTTCCTTTTTCCCCACATCCTTGCCAACACCTGTTGTTCCTGGTGTTGCTAATGATGGCTATTCTAACAGGGGTGAGGTGGAATCTTAGTGTGGTTTTAATTTGCATTTCCTTTATTGCTAGAGGTGGTGAGCATTTTTTCATGTGTTTTTTGGCCATTTGAATTTCTTCTTTTGAGAAAGTTCTGTTTAGTTCACTTGCCCATTTCTTTATTGGTTCATTAGTTTTGGAAGAATTTAGTTTTTTAAGTTCCCTATATATTCTGGTTATCAGTCCTTTGTCTGATGTGTAGCTGGCAAATATTTTCTCCCACTCTGTGGGTGTTCTCTTCAGTTTAGAGACCATTTCTTTTGATGAACAGAAGCTTTTTAGTTTTATGAGGTCCCATTTATCTATGCTATCTCTTAGTTGCTGTGCTACTGGGGTTTCGATGAGAAAGTTCTTACCTATACTTACTAACTCCAGAGTATTTCCTACTCTTTCCTGTATCTTTAGAGTTTGTGGTCTGATATTAAGATCCTTGATCCATTTTGAGTTAATCTTGGTATAGGGTGATATACATGGATCTAGTTTCAGTTTTTTGCAGACTGCTAACCAGTTTTCCCAGCAGTTTTTGTTGAAGAGGCTGCTATTTCTCCATCATACATTTTTAGCTCCTTTGTCAAAAACAAGTTGGTTATAGTTGTGTGGCTTCATATCTGGGTCCTCTATTCTGTTCCACTGGTCTTCATGTCTGTTTTTGTGCCAGTACCATGCTGTTTTTATTGTTATTGCTTTGTAATATAGTTTGAAGTCAGGTATTGTGATACCTCCTGCATTGTTCTTTTGACTGAGTATTGCCTTGGCTATTCGTGGCTTCCTGTGTTTCCATATAAATTTTAATGGTAGATTTTTCAATCTCTTTAATGAATGTCATTGGAATTTTGGTGGGAATTGCATTAAACATGTAGATTACTTTTGGGAGTATGGACATTTTTACTATGTTGATTCTACCAATCCATGAGCATGGGAGATCTCTCCACTTTCTATAGTCTTCCTCAATCTCTTTCTTCAGAAGTGTATAGTTTTCCTTGTAGAGGTCTTTCACATCTTTTGTTAGGTTTACACCTAGGTATTTGATTTTTTTGAGGCTATTGTAAATGGAATTGTTTTCATACATTCTTTTTCAGTTTGCTCATTGTTAGTGTATAGAAATGCTAATGATTTTTCTATCCTGCTACCTTGCTATAGCTATTGATGATGTCTAGAAGCTTCTGAGTTGAGTAGAGGTTTTTGGGTCTTTAAGGTATAGGATCATGTCATCTGCAAATAGGGATATTTTGACAGTTTTTTTACCTATTCCTTTTATTCCTTCTTCTTGCCTAATTGCTCTGGCTAGGAATTCCACTATTATGGTTGAATAGGAGTGGAGATAGTGGGCATCCGTGTCTGGTTCCTGATTTTAGAGGGAATAGTTTCAGTTTTTCTCCGTTAAGTATAATGGTGGCTGTAGGTTTTCATATATAGCTTTTATAATGTTGAGGTACTTTCCTTCTATTCCTAGTTTTCTTAGAGCTGTTATCATGAAATGGTGTTGGATCTTATCAAAGGCTTTTCTGCATCTATTGAGATGATCAAGTGGTTTTTGTCTTTGCTTCTGTTAATGTGGTTTATTACATTTATTGATTTTCATATCAACCACCCCTGCATTCTTGGGATGAAGCCTACTTGGTCGTGGTGAATGATCTTTTTGATGTGCTGTTGAATTCGGTTTGCCATTATTTTGTTGAGGATTTTTGCATCATTGTTCATTAAGGAGATTGGCCTATAGTTCTCCTTTTTGGAGGTGTCTTTGCCTGGTTTTAGGATAAGTGTAATACTGGCTTCCTAAAATGTGTTTGGCAGTTTTCCTTCCCTTTTTATTTCATGGAACAGTTTAAGGAGGGTTGGTATCAGTTCTTCTTTAAAGTTCTGATAGAATTCAGCAGAGAATCCATCAAGTCCTGGACTTTTCTTTTTGGGGAGACTCTTGATTGCTGGTTCAATTTCATTTTGTGTTATAGATCTATTCAGGTGATTAATTTCCTCTTGGTTCAGTTTTGGATGGTCATATGTATCTAGAAATCTGTCCATTTCTTTAAGATTTTCAAATTTATTTGAATATAGGTTCTCAAAGTAGTCTCTGATGATTTCCTGGACTTCCATGGTGTTTGTTGTTATCTCCACTTTTGCATTCCTGATTCTACTAATTTGGGTTTTTTCTCACCTCATTTTAGTCAGGTTTGCCAGGGGTCTATCGATCTTGTTTATTTTTTCAAAGAACCAACTTTTTGTTTCATTAATTCTTTGTATGGTTTTTTTGGTTTCTATTTTGTTGATTTCAGCTCTTATTTTTATTATTTCTCTCCTTCTATTTGTTTTGGGATTTGCTTGTTCTTGTTTTTCTAGGAGTTTGAGATGTATCATTAGGTCATTGATTTGGGATCTTTCAGTCTTTTTAATATATGCACTCATGGCTATAAACTTTCCTCTCAGGACTGCCTTAGCTGTGTCCCATAGGTTCCGGTAGGTTGTGTTTTCATTTTCATTGACTTCCAGGAACTTTTTAATTTCCTCTTTTATTTCATTGATGATCCATTCTTCATTAAGTAATGAGTTATTTAATTTCCAGCTGTTTGCATGCTTTTTGTCTTTACTTTTGTTGTTGATTTCTACTTTTACTGCATTGTGATCAGATAGTATGCACAGTATAATTTCTATTTTCTTATATTTGCTGATACTTGCTTTGTGCCCTAGGATATGATCTATTTTGGAGAAGGTTCCATGGGCTGCTGAGAAGAATGTATATTGTGTAGAAGTTGGATGAAATGTTCTGTAGACATTAACTAGGTCCATTTGATCTATTGCATATTTTAGATCTTGGATTTCTTTATTGATTTTTTGTTTGGATGACCTATCTATTGATGATAATCGGGTGTTAAAGTGTCCCACAACCACTGTGTTGGCGTTTATATATGGTTTTAGGTCTTTCAGGGTATGTTTGATGAAATTGGGTGCGTTGACATTGGGTGCATACAGGTTGATAATTATTATTTCCTTTTGGTCTATTTCCTCTTTTATTAGTATGGAATGTCCTTCTTTATCTCGTTTGATCAATGTAGGTTTGAAGTCTACTTTGTCAGAGATAAGTATTGCTACTCCTGCCTGTTTTCGGGGGCCATTGGCTTGGTAAATCTTCTTCCACCCTTTCATCCTTAGCCTATGCTTATTTCTGTCGGTGAGATGGGTCTCCTGTAAGCAACAAATTGTTGGATCTTCCTTTTTAATCCATTTCATCAAGCGGTGCCTTTTGATGGGTGAATTAAGTCCGTTAACATTAATCATTAGTACTGATAGGTATGTGGTGATTCCTGTCATTTAGTTGTCTTAGTTGTTTGAAGGTTTGATTGTGTGTACCTAAGTTGAGGTTACTCTCTACTGTCTTGCTTTTCCTTTTCCTGTGGTTTGGTGCTGCCTGTCTTTTTAAGGGACATTTCTAACTGAAGAGTGGTAGCTTACATTTTGATCAAGTCTCAGAAATTAAAATCTTCCAACAACAAAAGCTATACTGATAAAACTTATTGATTGATTTATTATTGTGTAATGTCCCAGGATTAGTGGGTTGACATAAGTAAGGAAGGTGCCCTTGTAAACAAAATAAGGAAGCTGAGGATTCCTTCTTGACTCTGCTTCCCTCCTTTCTGTGGATGTTCTCCTTTCCTTGTGTTTTTCTTCTGTCGAATAGAATTACTCAGAAGCAGAAAACTTGGGATTCAGCCAAACCATTCTCACTTCCCTTCGTGGACCTCAGAAGACAGAAAGATCCACATTTAGGCAAGCAGACATCCCAGAAGGAAGCTAAGAACAGCCTCGCAGAGGCTACAGAGGGAAGCTTGTGCATTCTAAAGGGAATACAAACTTTCAGGCTCTAATTGTTTTATAATGCATGCAATTCACATCTTCTGTTTTTAATCCTATTCCTGATTCCTGGTGAATACAGTGTTCCCATGCATGCTGAAAACTATGAAAGGAAATGAGGTCTGAGGCAAAATGCTGTTCGCCATGGCAGGAGAATCTCTACCCACTCCCTGATGGAGGAGATTATAACATTAATGGGAAGGGGAGAGATGAAATAATTTCTCAAGTCCTTGCCCTTTGGTAGGAGCTCCAACCTGCCTCTCTGTTGATACAGAGAGTCCCTGACTCAATGTTGGTTTGACTTACAATTTTCAACTTTCCGATGGTGTGAAAGTGATATGAACTCAGAAGAAATGCAACTTTAGAGTTTGAAATCCTGGACTTTCACTGGGCTAACATTGCATGGTAAGATCCTCTCCTGAAATATTGGACAGCAGTTGTGAGGTATGGCAAAGTTCCCAGTTGTCCCCATAATCCTAAGTGGAAGCGATGAACAGTGCTATAAACAGTGACTATGTTGCTCAGCCCAGATGTGCAGTGGGTTAAGTGTTGACTATGTTTTCAACTTATTATGGTTTAATCAAGATGTAATCCCATTGTCAGCTAAAGAACTTCTGTATGTCTTTTTCCTATGCCTCAATTTTCCGCTCTTGATAAAGACCAAGGATCCCAGTTCTTCCCCTAAGCTGCTCCCCTTTTAATGCTTTCCTTTAGCTAAACAAGCAGCAGCAGAAAGTGACTCTGCCACCATGCGGGGGGGTGATTTTGATTTCTGTGACTGAGAGCCATGTCTTTGAACAGACTGCCCCTTGAGTGGCCAGCAGGCAAAAAGACAGTCTGTCAGAAAGTCTTCAAAGGCAGTGGGGTTCATAGGGAGAAAAAGAGAGCCTGTTTCTGAAAAGAGCAGGCTGGTGCGGGAGCCTGCTGCCGTATGAGCTGCCCGGGGCTCTGCACACCTCCCAGCCTTGAAGCCGGCCTAGCATTTTGTTCTACAAAGCATCTGCTTCAGCAGATAAAATGATTTTTGACCTGGAGACCTGAACTGACAACTTTGTAGACAAACCCCAAACGGAACAGCTCTGCCTCTTGGCCTGTTTCATCTCGTGCAAACACTCTCACTTGGCTTGGTAGCCCCAGGAATTTTGCAGTGCTGGGAGTGGACAAGGTAACCCCTGAAGCAGTTTGGGGGACCACATCCCTACTGCAGCCTCTCCCGATCTGCTCGTTTGCTGTCAGCAGCAGCGACTGACAGCCAACAGATTGGGCTCTGTGTTGTCAGGCTCTGCGGGTGGGCAATGACTTCAGCTCATGGACGCCTCTGGTGTTCTGTCGAGGGCTCACAGCCAGCCAGATTAGACTATGGTGAGAATGCCTTCCAGCACACTGATCACCTGCCACTCCAGCCTGCAGGATGAAGCTTGCCATGTGCTTGCGAAATCACAAGTAGGACAGGTCTGATAAGGCCTACAAAGAAGGAGCCCCTTTCCTGCCCTCTGACCCCTGAGCAATTAACAATAAAAGCCACAGGTAGCCTCATAGGCTTAGAATCTCAATGAGAAGGACAGGCTACTCAATGGAGTTCCTTCTGCCGGGTGGATACATTATTTAGGACTTTTTACCTGGGATGCCATTTTGAAAATGAGAAAATACAGCCACTAAAGTTGAGGAGTTTCCTACTGTTTCTCAGAGGTCTGTGAACAAGTTGATCAGTCACTCAACTTAGAGCCCCTGTGGAGACTCCTACCCTGAAGAACATTAGCCCCACCCCCAGCCTGTGCAAAGTAGTGTGTAGAAACCAACCCAAGTCCTACCTCAAGGACAGAAACCTGTGAATCAAGCCTAGGTCCCCTCTATAAGTGGGACGAGGTGGCATCTGAGCCTCTACTAACAAAATACAGGTATCTTCATCATACTTCAACACGAAGCATAATTCTTCCCTTCGTGCCAAACCAGGGAACTACCCAGTTCCCCCAAACTGCTTCTTCCTCTCAAGCATTGCCCCAAAAACTCACCCAAAGATAAATTTTTATGCTACCCAATCTCTCTCTATCATTGCTATCACCATCACCATCATCATCTACAGTCAATTATTTATTATATACTTAGCTATTCTTGGAGCTGTCCTAGATACCTTCAAAGAACAAATTCAGTTTCTGTTCTCTGGGGTCTTAATGTCTCAGAGGAATAGCACTGATGCTTGTAGACACAAAGAGAATGCTACAAATATTTAGTGAATTTGGGATAAAAATAAGTAGACAAGATTAAATATGTACATTATGTACATCTCTTCCCTTGACCTCCTTGCCCCAAGCTACAACTGTGCTAAGCAGAAGCAGGAGACAAGAGTTTTCTTAATAAAAGTAAGAACCGTCTTATAAGACAGATTATTTCCTTTCTTGCTGTCAAGAACATATATTTAAAGTCCTCACTAGGAAGCCATCAATGGCTGAGTTAAGAAGTGTGGCTAAGAAGTTTCAGGAAAAATGCTATTAGCGACGACCTCTTACTCATAAAAGATGTGACCAAATGGCTGCTGTGTTAACATTGCTTCAGAGAACATCCCTTTTATCAGCAGCAATATCCCTACTAGCAATCAGTCTGATTGGAGTCGAAGATGTAGTAAATATCAAGATAATTTAACCAGCAACAGCAAAATAGCAAATAATCATGAATTTGGGGGATTTTGGCCATAAAAATGCAGTCATTAACCTTGAATTTTGATTTAAACCATCTAGATTTTGTTTCAAATTAAGCTCAAAATGGATCATCTGAAATATAACATCCAAATGATAAAAATAGTCCTAAAAAATACCTTTGTATTAAAAAAAGAGTCTTCCAAGAGAACAGACCCCCTAAGAACAAGGCAGTTTTTTCTGTGCCATCTTTATAAAATCATAGCATTTTTGAATTTGAAAGGACTGTCAGGGTCTTGTAATCAAGCCTCCTCCCAATGCGGAAATCCTGCTTAAGAATTACCTCCAGGCTGAGTTTGAAGTGTGCCATATACCAAAGTCATGTCTATTTCAGGGTTACCTTGTAGAGGGTTAGTTCTGTTCCAGGGTGAACTAAGGGATTACTTTCATTGTTTGGCATCAGAAACTTATTTGAGCCTACAAGACAAGGTACCCAAATAACCCAGACGCCTAGAGGGATAGCAGTAGGACTTTTAATGTATTTTCATTTTCTTTGATTTAATACCATCTTCTTAGTTTCCCAGCCAGCAACATCTATTGTTATGTTGACCTATTAAGGTGTTTACAGACAGCGTTGGTGGCCCAACATATCTCATTTTCATCATGGCCAGCCTCCTGCAATGGCAAGATTCTGAACATGTCATAAATCCAATAGACTGACCATCTCCAGGAGGTTGGCAAAGAGGCTACAGCCTTTTTTTTTTTTTTCTTGTTTCCACTTAGACCAGGGTTATGAGTAGTAATAAACACAGCAGTCAAGGCCAGAAATGAGATAATAGTGGGAAATGAGAAAAGGGGTAGAGAAAGAAAAGGAAAACACTTAACTTTCCTTGCTTTGCTGAATTTTCAAATTCATTAGCAACCTCAATTACTCAATTCCTCAATTTTAATCTCTAATTAAACACTGTCACAGACACCGTATCTATGGAGGGTTGAATTTAAGTGGCCTCTTTTCAATAATTGTGCAACTCTGATCCCTGCATTGTTAACCCAGAGGGGAGAAATTATTTAAAGAAAAGAAAAAAAAAAAGAGAGGAAAGAAAAATGTGAGTGCCTAAACTTCATACCAAATGGCAGTAGCAGAGGGATGTTATTTTCCCTCTAAATATAGCAAAAATGACTACACGGCTTCCAGCATTTTTCTATAATAATTTCTTAAATCAAAAGCATATTTGCTGACAAGAGTGCCTCACCACAGCTATTCTTTTTGGAATAATTAGACAAGCAAGAAAAAAAGAGGCAGGTACAATATGTTGCCAAATGAATGATACTATTTTTTTTGGCTTATTTCTCAAGGTCATAAGACCCTTGGCTTCCTTTTAAAAACTGATTATTTGGATGAAGTAATGCAATAAATACAGGTGAAGACATTGCAGACATTTTGCTAACCAGATTTCTGTTTATTTGAAGAAAGGCCTTCTTGAAAGATGAGGATACATCCCTAAAGTCTCAGGGGGAAATGTGACTAAGACACAGTAAGAGAAAAATAGAATACAAGACTGCATATCTTCCATGATCATAGCCACGGATAAGCAAGGCTTCCCATCCCGAATATTGGAAGGGAGCTGTGTCCTAGTGCTCACCCATCATTCTGTTCGTTTCCTGACGCACTGTGTTGTAATGTTGGTTTTATCACTCATCCACCTCAGTCGGTTGTGAACTCAGGATGGGAGGGACTATGCTTTCTCCTGAACCCACAGGAGTTAGCACCGGCTGCTGCACATCGCAAATACCAAACCAAAGTTCGTGAAACAGATTTACTACATTAGGGTGGTATACTTACGAGTGAGTTCTTTCAAATTCCCTTCCACAGAGTTCTAAATGAGTTTCATAAGATGCATACATTTCCAAGTCATGAACAAATATATATTGTATAAATGTATGTATATCTGTGTGTGCATACATGTATTTCAAATAGATGAATTCAACTCAAAGAATCAGACTCAGTGTAAGTCAAAATTTGTTAGCAGACACAAAAGTACATTCCATCTGGCCAGGAATGGTAGTCTCTTTTGTAGATTATCTAACTCCTCCCTACAATGGATATTTTCCTGCCAGTATCAAAGACTGTACCACTAGGTGGGCCAACTGATCAGCCAAGTGACCCAAAGCCCTGTGCATGCTCCAGGTTAATGACACCACTGGAGTAAGACTCTGGGTGGAGGAGTCTTCCTGGCTGACAGGTGATACTTGGGAACCAGGGTGTGTTTTGCAGATTCCAGAACACTGGGCAGATCCCAGAGCACTCATGCCTTCTCCAGTCAATATCTTCCTTCCTTGCTTATCGAATTGTCCATGTATTCCTCTAGCTCTTTGCATCACCCTCCCAAGAGAATGGTGATGGATTTGCTGAGATTGTGCTGAGATTTTTCAGGCTAGCAAGTAGCTGTCTCCTCTTCACATAGCCCCCTGCTCCTCAAGGGAAAGAGCACTTCTTACTGCAAGGGTGAAGATGGCTCCTTTGTCAGCATTTCCCTCAGAAAAGTAAGAAGAGGAGAACAGAACATTAAAAAGAATCTTTAACTAGAATCAGGTATGGTGAGCTGGCTAGACTCAATATTCCAGAGCCTGACTGCAGGTCCCATGTTTCGGCCTTTGTCATTGATTTCTTCTTGAGTCTCTCCCAGGTTTCTATCTCCCTTCTCCTCTCCTCCTAACTTTCACCTTTTCCTGTATTAAAAAAACAAAAATAAGTCAGTTATTTGAGTTATCTTGCAAGTGTCTTGAAAGTGTCTTTAAATAAATGCAATGCTTTCTCTCAAACAGAATACTCTGAAATAGTCCAACAGCCCTAAAGATACACAATCAATACTTTGCCTGAACCATTGATACCTTTGCCCATCACTTAAATATCATTACAGGAAAGATTTCAACAAGATCACGGCACATTATACTTTAAAGTTTGACTTTAAAGGATGCCTGGGCTTTGCTGAAAGGCATTAGTAATGGAATTCTTTATCTCTGAGCTTAATTTATTCTGAGGAGAATAGGGCCATTATCTTAAATCTATTTTTTTCCAACAGAGAAAACAGGCCTCAGAAGTCCAGCACTTATAAAGAAATCATTGTTTAATTACCTTTTTATTTAACCCTTTGCAGAAGGGAAGGGAATGGGAGTGCATCATTGGAAAATGAATATGCATTCCTATCCATCAATAAACTTGAGGTGTTTTTCTTTTTTTCTCTTCTCTAATCATCTCTTCTTCTTCTCCTTCTTCTTCTTCTTCTCCTTCTTCTTCTTCTTCTTCTTCTTCTTCTTCTTCTTCTTCTTCTTCTTCTTCTTCTCCTCCTCCTCCTCCTCCTCCTCCTCCTCCTCCTCCTCCTCCTCCTCCTCCTCCTCCTCCACCTCTTCCTCCTCCACCACCTCCTCCTCCTCTTTCTTCTTCTTTTCTCTCTCTCTCTCTCTCCTCACCCTCTATGCTTCTTGCATTTCTCACATACAATTAAGAAAACCTTTAAGTAGTTCTGAATCACAATTGATTCCACTTTTCCCCTTGATCATTGGTGAAGAATGAGTTTGAGTTTGAAGAATGCAAGGGACTGTAACTGAAAGAGTAATGTCCCAATCTTAAATAACTTGCTATAAATGAGATAAGACTTTACACATGTGGGAATAGACACACTCACCATTAGCTTCCTGACCCAATAGTCTGTCTTCTCTGTGCAAAAGAACTAGTTTAAAGAGTAGAGAAAGTGACCCATCAACTTGCTATTTCTTTTACAAAACATTAATTGCTAAGAAATTAATACGGAATTTGTTGTTTTCCCCTTCTTTGTAGAAAGAGATTGGAGCACTGAGTGAGTCTCTAAGAAGATGTCATAGGTGTGGGACCTCCAGAGCCTCCCCTTACCTGTTTCTTCATTCCCATATGTAAAACTCAACCACTAGCCTTCCAAGATTCAGTTTAGTCCAAGCCTGGGGATCACTTGGGAACTAAGTGGTACAGTCAATTGTTACAGCACTTCTGGGGCAGCTGCTTTCCTCGCTCTGGGTCTGTTCACCTTCCTTTAGCCCTGGGAACCTCAACCCTAGGACTTGTTTGATCCAACCAATGGCCTGGCTTCCAAAAGTTGAGGGATGATCTAGCTTTGAGGAAGTTTCATCTTTCACTGCATTGTTTCAAGAAGTCTGTTAATGGAAAGAGAAAAGTAGGCCCCCTTATAAATGCAAGAACAGGAAGCTAATCAGCATTCCACATCTGACTTTCAGCTTCTTCAGATAGGATAGGTGAGCTTTGTCAGATAGGATAGGTGAGCTTTTTTTTTTTTTTTTTTTTTTTTGCTGTTATCAGAGATTTTGTGTTTAATGGTTACTGGGTCACATTTTACAAGTGCAAATGACTTTGATGACCTCCATTCACTTCTTCTGAGCAATCTTCATGTCTATAAGGAATGAAAGGCCATAAAGAAACCAGGCAGGCTCCTGTTTTGATCAGCCTTTCTTTATCCCCAAGTCTAAAAGTCAATGCACTCCCCAAATTAGAAACACACACGCATGAAATCCATTTTATAAGATTGTAGTGCTGCTCCTATTTTTTTTCTATCCCTGTAGGTCAGTCACTTTGTCACTGACTCTAATTGTCCTTCCACTTTCTGTTGGCCTTTATTACCTATAGTCACAAGGCCCTTTGGAATGGGAGAGAGTTTTCTCCTGCTTTTAAATCTCCTCATTTTACAGAATTCCCACTGATTGTACAAGAAGCTTTAGAGAGCCTGGATTGTAACCATCAAAATCACTGCTTATCTTGGCATTTACTCTATGTTCTGAGTTATGTGCTATTTAAAAAAATTGAATATAAACTGGAATGACTCGGATTAGTCATATTTCTTAGCCATGGTGTATCGTCACCCATCTAAGAACCCTTTTTCATATACTTTTCTTTTCTACCTTTATTCTTGCTCCTCACTCCTATTTCCCTTCATTTACTCACAGATAACTATTCTAATATGTTTGATATCTGTCTTTGAATATATGTATGTTTATCTATATATTTTCCATGTAGATTATTTTAATTTACTTAAATGATACTGTGCTTAGATGTAATATCTTTCTTCTCCCATCCAACACTGATGTTAAAAATCATTTATGCTGTTAGATATCTACTTAGTTCATTGTTTCTAATTGTTGTATCCAAAGGGTTTTATTTATCCATTCTCTTTCAATGGATCTCAAGGTTGCTTCTAATTCCCCATGTCTTCACACCTTAGTGAGAATTCTATCATTCATAGCACCTAATAATATTTTTGTTTTGACTATTTGCACATGTTATTTCATTAAGCATTTGCCAGGATGCTCCAAGATAACTGACCAGTTTATATTCTCAGCACTGGTTCCAAGAATTCCAGTTTTGGTATTTCCCATTCTCTTCATTCTTACAGACTTGCTTAGCATACAGCAGTGTCTCACTATCATTTTCATTTACCTCATGACTAATAACTTAGATCCTAACTCTTTACTCTCAACTGCCCATAAGATAGGAAGCAGTGGCACTAGAGATTAGAACTGGGGCAAACATGACCCGTGAATGCCTGAAATTAAGTACTTGATTCCCTAGGCAGTTGTCCAAACTTCTCAACCCTTATGAGCTGCAGTCACACAATGACTGCTAAGGTCTTGTAGTAATTCAGTGCCTCGATAGTGTTGGATCAGTGGTGACAACTCAAACACCTGCCCCTATTCCCAAGCAGAGGTGAAGTCACAAATCCAGCTCTACTGCAGTCCCAGCTACAACTGGAGGTGCTGTGCATCAGTGGGTCTGTGCAGACTCACTTGTTTGAGAGTTTCTGTCAAAGTCGCCCACAAGTGCCATCTTATCAGAAGATCAATTTTATATCAGAGGGTCATTAAATTCTTTTTCATGAGAATAAAATGGGCTTTTGCTGCTGCATGTTGTACTGCTGCTTGTCCAAAACTGGAGAGGAAATCAAAGTGGAAGAGATTTAACCAAATTATCTGTCTTCAGAAAATAAGCTCCGCTGCAAATGCATTTTTGATGTGGTATTCTGCAACATAGAGAGAGGAGAAATAAAAATACTGTAATGGTCCTATTATGTACAAACTGGAGGAGGGGGAATTCAACCCTCTGTGAAGGCAGGTTTCTCTCTTTCCCATCAAGGATGTGGGAGCTTGAGAGTTTAAATGCTGAATGAGAAAGATACACAGCTCATGATGGACCATGCAGGGACCCAGCTGAATTGCACATTCAATTGTTATTTTTTTCCAAAGTAAGAGAACCTTTGGGGATGGTATTTAATTTTCTGTGAAAGTTTGAACACCTTACCAGGAAGCTTGAACCAAACTGGGTCTTGTCCCCTCACCTTCCAAGACTGACCTCCTCATCCTGAGTCGTGCACTAGCCTGGGAAAAGTGCACAGTAAGCTTCACCACCACCATGGTGTCCTGTGGCCAAATCAAGGCTGTTTCCAATGGGGCCACATATGCTCACCCCATCCAGTGTGGCCAGAAGGTCTGCTTTAGTTGTGGAGTTGTTTGCAGTCCATATCCATTAGATTCTTTTCTCTTTTTGATAACTTGGAAAGTAGAAAAAGCAGGGAAGAATGAGGCCCAGGAAGCATGCCTGGGATTATTCAACACTGTCAAGGTACTTTCAGGGGAATCATCTACTCCTGTTATGTCCCTAATCTCTTCTTAGGATCCTTTGACTCTACAAAGTCTTCAAGTATGAAAAGAAAGGAGTAGGGAATGTCAAAAGAAAAAATAGCAATGCTTATTGAAGTACCCACTGTGTGTGGCGCACAGGGTTATATGTGATTGGGGATAAGATTGTAAAGAATACATAAGAACCAGGAAATGTGCGCACAGGGTTATATGTGATTGGGGATAAGATTGTAAAAAATACATAAGAACCAGGAAATGTGCTTGGGTAAGACAGATCATTCTAGAGATGAAACACATGTGTTTCATACCTGTGTGCCAGAGATTTCCCAAGTGCATGCTATGACCATGTTACCTCTTGCCTGGGAACTGTGCAGCACCAGGTGGCTCCCTCAGTCTACTTTGTCCTAGATGGTGGACACTCAGACACATGGACAGGCCCCATGCTCACTAGGTAGCTTTCCAGGTATTTGTGCCATCGTTCTGTTCTCTAGAAAAGCCTCAGGTCCTCATGCTTCTCAGATTTTGATATTTTTCCCATTCCCAGTAAAGACTAGAACTCTTTAAAAAGTATGCATACCAGTGATTCTGCAAGGCAAGTACCTTGAAAGACTGCACAGGAGAGCCATGAAGCCCTTCTCAGAGGCCAAAGTCTAATGTTGGGAGGACTCAGAGAAGCCCCCTCACTGGTTCGGGGTTGCGCTTCAAGTCTCCTATTTCGTGGCAGTCATTTTCCTCCTTTCAGGCCAGCAAAAAGGCACAGTGCATTGCAGGGTGTGGGGTTAGTATCTTTGGTGTTCAGAAGCCTCACAGTGGATTAGAAGACTCACAATCCTGGAGGATGACTTCTCTCTGATTAATGGAGGCTTTGTCTCTCAGAGGTCCAGCTACATTTTCTATTTGCCATAAGCCATGAATGTGCTCTTCAGGGAAAACAAGAATTAAAAAAAGGAAAAACTATTTGCAAGATAAGTAAAGAGAAATGTAATCCCTGAGTAGGATGAAGTGTACTTTGAAATGAATGGAGGATAATCCTTTTGTTGTCTATTACAAATGCACTTTATTTCTGCATTATCTGGTTATGAGAATGTGCCATTTGCTCTTGTGACAAAGCCACTGCAGTTTCTTCTCTATGTCATCTTAAGTAGTGTTTATTGCCTGGGGTCTGAGGCAGCCAGTCCAATGTGGGCAGCTGGGTCGTGTGGCCACTATAGCTCCTGACAGATTGAATTCTGTACCAGGCTCAGGTCAGCAGTACAAGGGAGGTTAGGTAAGTGACTGTGCCAGTGTTCAACTCCCACTAGCTCCAGAGGCTGCAGAACCCAGCACTCTATACACAGGGGCTTTCAATAACAGAACATTTGTAACTCTGTCTCTTGCTCAGTCTGGGACCTGGGACTAATGTCTTTCTTTCATGTTCTGGCATTTAATTCCCTTAACAGGATGGCAGGAAAATTCCAAGCACTTGCCAATGAGAATTGCTTTGGAAGTTCCTAGGATAGACCACATGATAAGGTGTGATTGGGGGTATGGATGTAAATAATAACTCAGCAGGAGGAAAGGTATTTGGATAAGGCTGAGTAGATCATTGTAAAGAGGAAACACACAGTGAGAGTGAGTGCCCTTCAAGCCCTTTCTGTTCTCTTTCCTTCCATTCTTTCTTTTACAAGAAGGAAGCTCCTTGTGAGGAGAAAGGCATCATGGAAGCCCTAGAAACAGTCACAGTGAGAAGATCTCTTCTTGGGAGATACTTGTTTAAAAGTTCAGTCTTGAGGTAAGGTGGGGATGTAGCTCAATGGTAGAGCATACACAAGACCCAGTATTCCCTCCCCTCTACAAAAAAATGCTCAGTCACTTGATAATCTGTTGATTTTCAAAGAGAACTTTGCAGTCCCACAGTCTGCAGATTCCCAGGGAAGATGAGCACATTATGAATGATCTTTATATCCACCACTCTTGGTGAGTAAAATGACTCCCTGATTAGTACCTGGAACATTTAAGAGCTGATCTGATCTGACCACTGATCCAGAAAATAATGTGGAGAGAAGTGTAAATGATCATGTCACTGTCCTGCTTAAAAGACTCCAGTGGCTTCCCAAGATCAAGGATACAGATGACAATTTGTGACATAGCCTGTGGAGCTCTCCATGTTCCATCACCAGTCTGGCTGGCCAGCTGCATTCAGTTCCACCCTCTCTTAGTCTGTTAGCTCTTTGCTATTCTTGTCTTGGGACCCTCAAACATCCTGGAATGGACTTTTCTCTCCTAATCATCTAGTCATTCCTATTCACTAGAGACTCAGCTGACTGACTACTGCCTCAAGAAATTCCCTAACCCCTCCAGAATCAATAGAACCAACCCATCTGCATCCTGGATCTGTTTATTATGCTTAATAGATTTAAAATAAGAATAAGCCAGGAATGAGCTGCTTATTATGGTCACCCCACGCTGGAGGGTAAGGTAAAGGGGCAGGGATGATGGCTGTCTTGTTCATTGCCCACCGCGGTATTCCTACACCCACACCTAACACAATGCTTAGTTCATAGTTCAGACAGGACAATACTTACACAGCAAACAAATGAAATTAAAACAACTCTTGCTTTCTCTACTTTGCATGTATATCCCCTCATTCATCTCTTCCTTTCACTCCCTTAGAAGGAAGGCAGGAAGTCTGATTCCCAACAGTGCCTCTCAAAACCACATCATCCTATGAGGCCATCCAGCCATAATGACATAGACATGTCAGCAACAGAAATGCATTTTGTCTGCACTGAGGGAGAATTTTGCATCAGCTGCTCAAACGTCCATCATTACATTACCTACAGCCATCCAAAAGCCCACATGAAGTACAAATCACACATGATTCAGGGATAGACATTTTACACAATCTTATGGGTTTGCAGTCTGTCCCCTAAGAGCTTACAGTCTGAGAAATACAAAACTGATTCAGGAAAAATAACCAGAATATGCTGTCAGTGAAATTAAAAGATAAAACTATGAATGTTAGGTTATATATAGTTCATATAACTATATATGACTATATAGCTATATATAGCTATAACTATAGATGCAGCTTATATACAGAATATATAATTATATAGTTCAGTGACTGTCTTAGTCCATTTTTTATTGCTATAACTAAAGACCACAGAGTGGATAATTTGTAAAGAATATGGATCTACTTAGCTCAGAGTTCTGGAAACCAGAAAGGGCAATAGAGTGGCACTGGTGTCTCATAAGGACTTTTTTTTTCTGTGCTAAGGGCTCACACATGCTAGGCAATTGGTCTGTCTCTGAGCTACTCTCCCTGCCCAGTGGGGGTATCATACAATGAGACAGACCAACCATACCAGCTCTGGTCTCTCTTCCTCTTCTTATAAAGCCACAGTTCCATCATGAGGGCCCCACCCTCATGACCTCCTCTAATCCTGATTACCTCCCAAAGGCCCCACCTCTGAATATAACTGACATGAATTTGGTGATTATCTTTACAACACTTGAACTTTGGGGCAGCATATTTAAGCCATAACAATCACAACATTTTTGTAAGACGGAAATGTTTTTCAATGTGTTTGGAAGTGGCAGATGGAGGTTGGCCAGCTAAGGTTGGACAGAGAGGATGTGGAGTTTCTAAGTCCATGCAAAGCAGTTGATTATCTCATAGTAATCCAGATAGCCAGGACTTTGATAGGATTGATTGCACTGGAATCTAAAACTTCTAGGTTTTCAGGTGGCTGGTTCACTATTTCTGTTAGGGCATGAGCTTAGCAACAAATTAAGTAAAGTGTCCCCAATAAATGCTAATAAGCCCCAAGAGGAAACAGGGGCATTCTGATGCATACCAAATGCACTCATTAACATCCCTGCTGTTATGAAGACTAGCAAAATGACCTTGCCATCATTAGAAGCTGAAAATGCTATGACTTAAGTTTAGAGGAACACATACTACATTGTAAAACCTAATTAGTGTTACCTTTGCTAATTGCTGCCTAGCTCTGAGCTGGATAAAATAAATACATGATGGACATGTGGAGCATCAGACATAACCCCATCACTGCTTTTAAAGGAAATAAAATTATAGGAGAAGAGCCATTTGAAAAGGTGTTTATCTGAGTTGTTGTGAGAGGTTTGAAGGAAGAGGGGGAAACCACGGGCAGTCAGTGTGTTTATTTGCATGAATGCTAAATGCTGATCTTTTCTCCTGAGAACGCTGTTCTTCTATCCTCCTCGAATGTGAATGCAGAGGTACCAGACAATGGCAGAAAATTACTCTAGTGCCAAAATCCAACCCCAGCATGAAAACAGTTGTGCAGGAGAGCATATCCCACAGACAATTAGAATCTTCAGCATTACCCAGACAAATCTGCAGCGAGGATGTCAGGCAGTGCTCTGTGTCCAGGAGCAAGAAGATTTGTCCGCTAGATAAGCTCTACCTGTGTCTGTCTTCTGTTCACACTTGAGGGGGCCCAGTGAGCTGTGTGCAGTGCTGTGGCAGTGTAAGGAAAATCACACCCCTTCTCCTTTCTCAGGACTATCATGGTCATAGTGTCCAAAGAACTGGACTAAGGTCATGGTGCGGTCTCTCTTTCCCTTGCTACTTCACATAAAACTGACAATAGCCAAAGGTTGAGCCTCCAACCACACCCACCCACCCAAAACACACAGTCACACAGTGCTGGGCCTTACTCCCAGCTAGGCTCAGCATTTGTAATGAGGTTGTAAAAAGGGAAATTATTTTCTCGGGGTTGTCATTTTTTTCTCCTCCTTAAGGACAAATGATAGCTGAGATTTCAAGAAAGAAGTCTGTCAGGTACAAGTGTACCACTCTCAGGACCCCCTAAGTAGAACCTAAATAGTACAGATTAAAATCAAGCCAAAAATTTCTACAACCAGAAGCAGTCATAAAGATAGTTGAGAGTTTTGTTTTCATGTTGGGTTCTGAGAGAAGCAGGGGTCCTCTGAGGTCCCTGGACTTCTGCTAGGGCAGGCGGGAGGAAAACAGTAAGAAAGCAGAGCAGGCTGAGCCCACTCCAGTCAGGGTATGCTTCTTAGCTTTTAAATGTTCACTTCCATGTAGTATTTTATTTGGAAAAAATAAGCAACTAACTGCTAAAAATGATAGGAAGGACCAGAATTCAGGTCTCCTAGGTCTAGGTTGAGCACAAAAGTGAACGGAAGTGAGCCAGCCACTCCCAAAGTTGATGATAGCTTAGAATTCATAATAGCAGAATCAAACCCTGACCTTATTTTTGCAGATATTTTCAGGTATACTTAGAGAAAATTCATTCCTTGGGCTGGATTTCCTCAGCACCACGCTCCTCTGAACCAGTTGAGGATAATGGGGACATCACAGAGGCTTAGATGGTGCCACTACCCCAGCATGACCCCCAATATTGCCCACATTCTAGGAAGGGCATGCCCTATTAGCCATTTTTCTTGGACTCCACTGTCAGAGCTGGATTTCAAAAGCTAAATGACTTCAATGTGATTTATGGAGTCTGTGGATTTGTCTTAATTGCTAAATTACTTGGTTTCTCTGGGACAGGCCTCTGCCATTTGCCACCTGATAAAGGTAGCACAGACCAGACAGACCTACAACTGGAGGACCCCCCACATCTCCAGCCAAGGAGTCCCTCCATCCATGGATAGTGAGACCCTGGCAAAGATAACCACTGTGCAGGATGTCAATAGAACTGCCTCCGTCCTCTTCCTCTCTTCTGCCCTTCCTCCCAGTTCTGCAGTCCTTTACAATACTGAGGATTAAAAAAAAGGAGCTTCTAATAATTAAAATTAAATCTTTGTTGCCCCAATGTCTGAAACTCTGGGAAGTCATTATCAGAGTCAGACAGTGATATTTTGATATCCCAGAATCTTTTTGATATATGGAATAAAGTTCTAAGGCATGAGAAGACAGAGAGCCAGGCTATTTCCTAATCATCCTTTACAATTTGCAGTATCTTAGGATGCTTCTCAGATGTTTCCACTGTGGCTATGTACACTTCAAACCCCTGTGCCGTTAAATGCAGAAGCTAGGTACTGAATTAATGACAGGAGCTTCAAAGGCCCACCTTTCTGGCAGGCTGAAGATCTAAGGGTGAACTCAAAGAGGGTGATGGGCCTTTGAAAATTACTAAGCACAAACAATAAACTTCATTAAATAAAGACAGCAGAGTGGGCTTAGAAATGCAGTGAGACACATGGGAATGGAGAGGGAAATGACTCTCATCAGGAAGCTGTGGTTAGGGTTGAAAGAAGGGATTGTGTTTGAGAAAAATCACATGACCCAAACAGAATGCTGAGAACAGTGGTCAGGTGGATGGCATGGGATTGGGCTGTCCTGGCATGAAAAGTTGCTTGCTCCAGGCTGACAGGCACTCAGTTTACTAGTTGGGGTCATTGGTTACTCTTACACTCACAAGAGCAACGTCAGTAGAATCCAAAGAAGACAGAGCTTTTGAGCAGAACCTGTAAAGGAAGAGAGAAGCAGTGGCCATTACAGTGAACCCCCTGAAGCTCTTGTAGGGATGTGAAGTCACTGTATCCCACAGAGGCTGAGCAGGAGTCTCACAGAACCCTCTTAGGTTCCCGTGTCCACAGTCACGGAGTGGAAAACCTGGGGGATTTGGCCGCTTTTGAATGCCAGAGTTCTTGATGAAATTGGTTGAAAGCTGACCAACATATTGGATGGTCATGGTGTCAGACCAGCATGTGGAGAGTCCAGGTGTAAACTGGGGTTGCTGGGTAGTGCATGCAGGAACCCTAATAGGCCATTCTAGGAACATGGGGAAGGATGGCCCAGCATGGGATCCTTGTCTTCCATCTCAATTCCAATGGCAGCAAAGCCCTTGCTTGGCTGTCCTTGCTGGTCAAGGCTGTCTGAAGTAGGTATGCAGCACACTCTGAAGGCTGCTCAATAAGGCCAGTCCTGTTTTTTGTGAACCTGCTGAGCACCACAACTCATTCCCTTCCCACTCCTACCCCGGCTCTCTCCTCCCTTCTCCCCACTCTAATAATTATATCTTCATTTTAATTCAAGAATTTAACTACGAGATTACACTGACCCTTTCCCAGAGAATGAAAGGATGCAGGATCCTCTGCCAGACAGTTACTTGTCATTGTGGTTGGGGGTTTATTTAAACTAATTTTATTATTCATGACACTGACAATTTATGTAGTGAATGCAATTAGAAGCTATGATTGGCTGCCACAGCTAAGGGCAAAAGTGCCATTTCCTTGGATATGCAGGGAAGAAAGGCAACGAATATTAGAAAAATAATCAGTCACAGAACTATTTCTTATGAAGTGATCCCTGCAAACCTTCATTTAGGAAAAAAAAAGTTAATTTAATTTCCCAAACACACTGCAAAAGATATCTAATTATCCACTTCTAAATTGCTCTCATAATTTTTCCAAAGTTCTCTATTGTTTATGGCTTTGTAAGTTGTCCTTGTGTACAGGCGAAGAAACTGCTGCCTTGATGTACTGGTCCCAAAAAATACTTATTTGAGAGGTTCTTCCTGATGCTGTGCACAGAAACCCTGATGCAGCCTCTAATATGTTTGTCCATTTAATCAGGAAATATTTGAGAAACGAGACTTGAGTTGTAATCATTTACAGGTGTGAGAGAAGAGGGAATTGACCTTTACCTTTTCTTTTCTTTTCTTTTTTATTTTTTCTATGAGAAGTTTAAAAAAAATAAGCATGGTGCATCCACACAGTGCATTCTCATCCTAGCAGAAGGGAATGACGCTGATACTGATACACGCAGTAATGTGGCTGAATCCCAAGTGAATTATGCTAAGTGAAAGAAGTCAGGCAAAAAGGAGATCATACTTGGTGATGCCACTTATGAAAAGTATTAGAAAGAGCAAAGTAGTCATTAGAGAGGGGAAGCAAATCACTGGGGACTGAGGACTGGGGAAGAGCAGGTACAGAAGACAAAATGGAGGGATACAAAGAAAACTTTGTATGTGGGGGGGTGATGGACATGCTTACTACCCTCATTGTGTCAAAAGCAGTCACATTGTACCCGACTTTTCATATTTGTAGTTCATTGTGTGTCAGTTAAAACAGACACACATCCTTAGTTAGCACTTGGCACCACCACTTGCCTATATGGTATCATAACCTTTCTGGACTGTAGTTTATTCATCTATAAAGTGGAAATGAGAAGGCTTTCTGTATCTACCCACAGTGATGTTGTGAACATGAGCACAAAGAATCACATACAGCATTACAGGTATATAAGCACTAATAGATTCACTAATGGACTCAGATGTGTAAGAATGGCTGCTATTGCTCTAGGGCATATCTGTGCCTTACAGGAAGCTGATGATCAATGTCTGTGGGCTTGAGCTGAAGGAGGACTCAAACCTTGATTAGCACCACAGAGTCTATTATCTCTTCATTGAATTTCTCATTGGGAACTATAGAATCCTGAAATGGAACACCTTAGGATGGGAGAAGCTAGAGAAAGCCTTAACACTATGTCCTGTCTTCAGGTAGAGGAGACATACAATCTGATACCTGATTGTGGGCCTCTGGGTTAGCTTCTAAAAAGGATAATCAATGAAAGAGAGCATAGTGAGTGGGGTAACCAAGACAGGAGACCCAGAACTTTGGGTGTGCTCTCTTATGCTCTTACTTGCCTGGGAAGAATCTGGAAAGGGCCCTTTAAAACCACAGCAGAGCAGAGCAAGACTGAGATGGAAGAACCAGCTGAGCTTTCCTCACTTCAAAGAGCCTTCCAGGCCCCCTAGAACTCTGAATGTAAAATGGTCTGATGTCAGCCTTTGTGGTTGCTGCAGAGTCTCCTAAACTCTCAGAATTTTCTCTCTGGCTTCCTGACAATCAGTACAGCCCACTTGATCACACACCTGCCTCACTCCAGAATGTACTCTATGTTTGTATACATCACCCTTTGCAGATTCCAAGCACTTTCATATAGTTGTCACACGTAGTTTTCACTTTGGTACTGTGGAGTACATGGGACGGGTCCTACTCTGATTCCTATTTATGGTACGAGGAATTGATGCCCACATCAGTGCAAGATTTGCCCAGGATCTCTCACTGTACCATCAGTAGAAAAGGAACTTGAGCTTCCTTCTCACATCTGTTTCCATCTTATACCTCCTCCTGTGCTGGGCTATCTCATGCCATCCCTAGGGAGATGGGTGACTGAACCTCTGGTTAACTGATGATGATATAATTTACATAAGGTCACATCATGGTTAAATAGAAATTAGATCTTGCAGATGCAACCTTCTTTCCACTGTACCAATTCTATCTCCCATATTTGGCTCATTTCAAACATTATTTCAATTGTGTGTGTCATTCTGTTGTCTACCTTCCTGGTCATGTTGGGGACCCCTGGGAAGTGGAGAGGAAGAGCTGGGAAAGGGAAGACCTAATTGGTGGACCTGCCTCTCCTAACCCCTCACAGCAGTGACAGATGGGTTACAGGATGACACACCTCACAGCTTGCCAAGGAAAGAGTAGTGACCCTTCTGACTTCATGAATTTGGAAAAAGAACAGCATAGAAACTAAATTTGGACAGAGAGCAGAATCCTCTCTGGAAAATGCGCTGACCGTGACCATAATCAGTAGTGCTCCTTGATCCTTGGTCTCCAATCCCCAAAACATCTCCCCCTGTTCCACTGACAAGACATGCTGTCTTTTAGTCTTAGAGTGATGAATGCATGCTTGCCCAAAACTCCTGAGCTGCATTGGGAATGGAACCTGGGCAATTATCGAAAGTTTTGGATAGTCAAACTGATGTTGCAGATGACATGATACCTCAATTATTCAGAAGCTATCATTTCCAAATTGCTTTACATAGTTTTGAACACTGTTCACCTTGCAGGGATCCTTACCTACACTCTCCACTACTCCCCCTATACCTTTCCCATGTTCTTCTGGGAGGACAGTCAAGGTGAAGCACAGTGGGACAGGCAGTCTGATCTCTAACTCATGTGTTAACCTTAGATTTTAACTTTCCTCAGCCCACTCAGAACCATTGTCCTTTGATTCTTGAACACTGAAGGTTTCTTTTTTCCCCTGAGGAGACATTTCTGAAAGTGATCACCATTGGAATGTGAATTTCCTGTCAAGGGTGGGACAGAATAAGGAATGTGACCATTATTCTCTGCCCATAAAAGAAGCCTTCCTTCAGCTGTTATTCAAAAGACAGTCTAACCCCTCCTGGCACTGGGTCACCCTGTATACTAGCGTTCCCCAGTCAAGGACCAGCACGATGCTTAGATCATGGGACCAAGCTGTCGACTGATTGCAGAACTTGGCTCTCTAGCCCAACTATTCAATAATGCTCTAATTAACTACTGCAAACTTCAGAGGACCCAGCTAACTATAATTGAGAGATCAACAGAGGCTGCATGCAGTTAGATGTGCATACTAATTACTGAATTATCCAACACCTGTTTTGGAACGTAGCACTGAAACATAGCTGCATTTTCAGGCAAAAGACATTCAGTATAAGAAAAAAGTTTGTCTTTGGTGAGCAAAGTGAATCCACTTCCTGTCTGATGAGCCATACTCTTTTATTGGCACTGGTAGGAGATATAGCAGGGGCCAAGGCAGTATGGATGAAATCAGGAAATGAAATACCCATGCACATAGATCTCAGGACCAATTCTGAAGGGGCAGTGTGGGGCTGCTGAAAATAGGCATTAATGAGTACGTTATCATCACAGAGGGAGCATAGCTCAGGATTGGCACATTTAGTTCTATATCTGAACATTGACACATCTGCATTGTTTGCATCTGGCTCCCTCCCTTAAAACTGGGTTGGCACCATTATCTAAAAGCTATTAATGGCTCAAAACCACTTAGTATCTTCCCTGAAACTAGCATGAGTGTGAGACAGACAGAGAGTATCAAAAAACAGTGAAGAGGAAAGAGTGTAACAGCTAGAGGAGGGCCAGAGAGCACAATTAAAGTGAGAAACATTGAACGTGGGAAGAAAAGAAACTCTTCTGTAGTCTTATTCCTCATTTTTACTGATTAGGTTCAATAACCGATAATCAGTGAATTCAGACCATGATAAAATCATGCTTACTTGTGAGCCTTACAAATTTTTAGATGAAGCATTTGTCATCAAATACTAAAATGAAACCTCTTTCAAAGCTCAAGGAACCCTGGAATTAGATAGCACAATGGGGTATGCCCGAGGCATACAACCCAAGATAGCTCCAGAGCTGCCCTCTGTTCTGTCCTCCAGCTAACTTAATACTGTCTTGTTCAGAAAAGAAGGTATTCCCATACATCATGAAATAACTACCTGAAAGAAAATAATAAAGCAGACTCAGTAATGCTGGCTTTTTCCCAGTTGGAAGAATTTTGATGACAATAGTGATAATGAGGTTGGCAATGATAGTGGTAATGATTAATGTGATCATTGGTATTCAAAACTAATGCAAATAAAACTTAAATAGATCTTAGGGATGATGATATTCTAGGATGATCTATACTTAAGCTAGAAATTCAGTACATTTGACAAGAATATGCCTAAGAAATTTCTGAGTACCATTTTGAGAACACATTTTATGTCTTCATGTTGCCACCCTTCTTTCTCTGGGAAGGCTGTATTGGTTACGAAGCCAACATGCACATGGGTAGAAAACGTCGCCATACTGAGATGCCTTATGTTTCCTGCCATATTCCTACTCTGGGATCCAGTTACACTTGGAAGTGATCTCTTCAGATTTGACACACTTCTGCATGTGCAATTGTTCTCATTATCGAAATGTATGAGACACATATAAGGAATATAGTGTCCATGGTCATCTATTGACATCAAATTCCTCTCCCATACTTGAAGCTTTGGCAGTCTTTCAAATAACCTTATTTCCTACCACCACTGTCCAAGCTGAATCTGTGGGCATTCTGTACTAAGTTTAAATTTGTAGAAGCATTTTTATGTGTAAAAACAATATAGCAACCTCTTAACACATGGCCTTTTCACCCAACATTTATTCACAGAATGAATTCACATCATTCTTAACTCCACATGATGTGAAGCTTTGCAAACATTGTCATGTGTTGCTAATATGACAATACCCCATTGTGCCAAGCAGCCCTTGGATGTATTTCTCAAATACCTAACACTGCTCTGTCTCTGAGCTGAAGTATGACTGCTGTGCATTTCCAGATAGCTTGACCTTTTCCACTTCATTAGCCTCTCCTTAGAGGTGACATCATTGCTTTTGAGCTCTGCCACAATCTTGGCAAATCTCCTTGTCTCATTTCTCTAGGATAGAGGTCTCTAAATGTGTCATCTACTGGATCGATTAATTAGTTTCCTGGGTCATGCTCCTTGCTTGCTGGCACATTTGTTATTTAACCCCACGGAATACTGTGTTGTCTTTGACTTCAAAGATGGGAGACCTTGCATCACTTTTGTGCATGTGTCTGTCATGAACCTTCTCAGAACTTTCCAAGGGCCTTTTTCCCAGGGCAACCCTTCATCCTAGCAATCAGGTTTTATTGACTTACAATTTTCCCTATGCTTGGACTTTGAGCCCAAATTGTAAACTTACAAAGTTGTGCATGTACATGTATTGAAAGATACCTGTAAGTTAGGTAGACTTCACATCAACATAAAGGTGTGTCAAGTAACAGAGGTTTGGGGTGCCTTGGTTTCCGTACTCTAGAACAATGCAGTACTAGAGCTTCTTCCAATAGAATCATCTGGAGGGACTGTTTAAAATGCAGAGTTAGATTTCCAGGGACCACCTCCACAACACTGAACAGACCTTCATGGGGAGAGCTGAGGATTTTTATACAGTTCCATAAGTGAATCTTATAGTGTTGAGAACCATGGTACTAGAGAATTTTTTCTAATAGACTTAAACGAGTTTATTCATCCATTAAGTCCTAAAGCTTGATAGAGTCTTAAAGTTGAAAAGAATCACAAGGACCACTGAGGTCATTTATTCACTCTCCCCAGGTGGCCAGATATCCTCCACTTTCATTCCTGCAGTGATAAGGGAGCTTATGGCTTCTAGAGACTTCCATTGTTGAACCGCTTCAGTGGTCAAGAACTTCTTTGTGTTGACTCAAAGCCTATATCTTCTTCACCTCTCCCTTTCAGTTTTGACTCTGGGTGAATATACAATGATCCACTTTTATACAACATACTTTCTAATATTATCTTTAGTAAAAATCAATAAGCATTTCTGATCACTTTTCATGAATTCATCATCCAAG
The DNA here is from genome assembly GCF_047511655.1 of Castor canadensis. NCBI lineage: Eukaryota > Metazoa > Chordata > Mammalia > Rodentia > Castoridae > Castor > Castor canadensis. The sequence goes on from NC_133387.1 coordinate 170,317,939, forward strand.
CTGTGTCAGGCTCAGAAATTCCAAAAAGTTTGAGACCTACTGCTTGTCCTCAGAATTCTCATAGTGTGATGTTGAAAACAGGAAAGTACATGTGCAGGGAAGCAAAAGCTAAAATAGAGGTGTTATGGTAGTGCTAAGATGAGAGCAATAAATTCTTCCCACAGCATTGAGGGGATGCCACAAAAAAAAGAACCTGTGCAAAACTTTAAGAAAGTGTCAGATTTTCTTCTGGGTGAAGAACTGAGTACAGAACAGACTTGATTACATGAGTAGCATCATGGAAATTATCATAGAGATCATATGTTTTGGAAGTAATTCAAAGTCCTATGAGCACAGAACACAGGTAGGTAAGGATACAGTTCAAGAAAGTGGCAAGAAGGGAGGCTCTAAATGGGTATAAATACTGGGTTGTTTAAAGAGCCTTCTCTTACCTCCTCTAGTGACCTGCTTTGCCTCACCAAGTTGCCTTACTTTCCTCTTAACTACATTTCATCATCGCACAGGACTTTGCACTAGTTTCAAAGTGTAGGATCACCATGACCATTTCTGTGACACTACTCATGCTGGAACTTCTTTTGGGAATGTAGTCTACTCAGTTTTTCACCTGCAAAAAGGTCTGTCTATAGCATGTCATGGTTCCTCTGACTCCTGACCAGTTACCATGGAACTGGGCCCCAGATTCAGTATCTGACTCAATCACTTTGCAGAACAAAAGGGCAAAGCTAATGGAAGCAAGAGGAGGGCTATTACTTTTTACTACAATGATATTTGTTGCAATGGGAGTATCATGCATGTCCACTAAAATTAGAGTACTAGCAGACAAGCTTGGCTGGCAGACCCACACCCCATGTTCCCATGTTCTTATTTCTACTGCACTGTCACTGACTGTCCTACAGGTCCTATACGGGGAGGTGAGGTTCTCTGAGGCTATGGTCTCTGAAACTAGAAACTTCAAAGGTTTCTGTGTTTAGGTGAGTTTGACAGTTTTTACTGAACTGAAAGGCTGCTATTCAACATTCCCCCACTCATCAGTGCCAGTGTGAGATAGAGAATTTTCCTTCACTCACTGCAATCACCCAAAAGAGATGAAATCAGCCTTTGCTATACTTAGGCAGCCAAGAGTGTCAAAGATTGGGCTGCTGCCTTTGCAACACAAGAAAGCAAGAAAAACTAATGGAAATAAGAATGCAGAAGAGCAGTGGATTTAGGGACGTAATTTCTGCCTGCCTTCTGCTTTCTACTTGGATGCTTCCCAATCTCTTTCTACCAAGAAGCAGAACATTTCCCCTGGTTACACTTGGATACTCTTGCAAAGGGCAGAGTGGACAGACCATTCTAGTACTTCATAGCAGCTAAGTGCAAATATGTGGGTATATTTGCATTATGAGTTCAGTTAACCAGAAAAGTGAATTACGGAAAGGAGTTCAACAACAGGTTTAGTGTCATCCCACAGTCTCAGTGTACACAAACAAAGCAAAGTTCAAAAACTGAAAAGAAGATCTGTAATTATAATCTAAAAGAGAGTTATGTGTGCACCTGCTCACACTTTAACAAGTAGTTGACAATTTTTAGGTGCATCTGAAGGGATCCTTCAGTGAAAAGTGTCCTCAGAGAAAGTCAAGAGGGCATGCATGAGTCAGGGTGAGCACAAAGTTTCTAGACCAAATCCCTCATTTCCTAGATGTTTCAGAGCACAAGGAAATGATCATGGAAAATGACCGTAGGACTTGTTCACCCTCCCACCTCAGAAAGTTTCTTGAATGGGCCTTGTGGTCATTTCATCCTGACTCCATTTACATTTTGGGTACTTGTCCCTTGTTCTTCAAAACCAGGGACCTGGTTTGGTTTGGAGCTTTTTGCTTGGTTGATTTTGGTTTTTTGTTTTGTTTTTTGTTTTTTGTGTTTTAAGTTGCATTAAGAGCTATAAGCAAAACCCATTCAAGCAATTTCTGCAATATTGCTAGCCCAGGACTTCCTACTTCCATGATCATGACCAAGGAAAACACACCAGCATTTGCTGCTAACTGATTGAACCAGGCTAGTTGGCTGAAAAGTCTGGTCTGAATCAAGTTTTCATGCCAGCCTATCTGTGGGCTAGGTGGCCTTTCCCAAAGCCACTGCCCCTAAGGAACGTGGAGAAAGAAAATGGGATGTGGTCAGCTGGCCCCTGAAAGAGACCTCGCTAGCAGAACACAAGGAGGGGGAACAGGAGTCACGCACCAGGTTCAGCCCATTTATGCCACTGGGTTCCATTCCAGCTAATAAAGGATACTCTCCTCCTATTAGGTACATTACAGTGACACTATGATTGGTGGAGGGAGCAAAGTACTTGTCAGCTGAGTGAGTATTGGCTGTCACTCCTGTTATCAAGCTGCCTGCTTATTTGTGATTTTATTTTCAGATGTGATTGACAGCGGGATGGCTCTGACATTCTCAGCGCAAACATACAGCCTGTTATTATGCTTACATTAACATTTTGATAAACACACGGTGCAGCATTGCAAAAGTAATTACATGTCATCACTTCAGTGCTTCATCAAAGAAAAGTTTACTGTGTAATTGCTCTGTGATTTACCTAGGTAGAATGTGTTACACTCCACAAAGTCTCTCTCTATTTAATAGTTTACATTTACTCTTTAAAATACACAATATCCCTTCCCAGGGGCTTCTTTGGTCTAAAATAAACTTGGCAATATAATTTAGCTTTCCATAAATATACTTAGATATGACTGTGAAGTACTTTTGCATAATAGTTATTTAATGCTAAGTGTAAATATGCAGTGCATTATATTGGCTGAGCTATCAAAAAAAAAAAAGAACTTTTTGACGACAAGGAAAAATAGGATATTGTTACCTTGGTTTCTGCATTAAGAAAAGGGCCTTTTGCTCTTATATTTATATCCATGCTTTTCACAATGACATCTAATTTTACAATAAAGTGACTTGAGCTGAAGCACCTAGCAGTAGAATCTAAAATATTGGTTCTTGTTAGCGTTTAAAGAGCTCTTCTGATGTGGCGCTGAAAGAGGTTTCTGGAGAAAAGCACAAATGATTGCAGGGTACTTGGGAACCGGAGACGAAGGGACGATTTGACTGATGTTCCCTCTGTGGGATCCATCTGAACAGTTGGATATCTAGAAAGTGAAAGATGGGGGTGGGCGGGTTGCAGCAAAAAGTAATCGAAGAGCCCCCGGCAGAATATCCAATGATAGACTGCTTTTATAGCTAATGTTGGGAGGGCACTCTGAATTTCCATGTGCCATGTAATTTTTGATGAGCAAACCCTTAGAGCAGCAGCTAAGGTCAAGGAGGCAAGCCTTTCTAGGATGGTTAGTGATAATTTGCACATCTGGATTAACCTCCATCCAAGAAAGGATAGGCACAGAGAAGGGACACAGAGGGGTACGGTGGCCAGATTGCTCTCACAATAGCTCTTTTCCAACTCAAGAGGTCTCTGAAGGCACAACCCTTCCCAATGAATACCATGACTCCCTTCTACCATAATTGAGATGGGTGGGGCAGGGAGGAAGGAAGAGCAGTTGTCTCTTATACAAGCAGTCCAGTCACTCAGTGGTCAGGGGCATGGTGGTGTAAGTCTTTGGAGGTCCTGAGATCACTTGAGTCCTTGAGATGTCCTTTGCCATTTCTCTAAGTAGTCTCTTTACCAAGGAGCTATTCTCTCAGATGACCTATTTCATGCTTCAAAGGTTAAATGTTTGAACCACAAAAAGGAGGTGAAAGCCACTGGCTATTTCTCTCTGGCTATTTCTTCATTCTTATATGGAAGAGATTGAAATGTCTTTTTGAAAATGAAGGTAGGAGATTCACATGGAGGCAAAGGTAAAGGAGAGGAGTGAAAGGATCAATAGGGGGGTGAGGACCATGGTCATGATCACAGGGCCTCTGGTTATCCTAACAGCAGGACATCTATTCAGTGGGGCCCAAACAGCAATGGCAACTTCATCAGCTGCTTCTCCAATGCAGCTGGCAGCCGCACAAAAAAAAAAAAAAAGAAGAAGAAGAAGAAAGAAATAGTTAAAACATGCATTTCCAGATGTATATAACGGTTCAATAATTCCATGTTAGTGTATATTAATCCTCTCTGGAAATTAGCATTAACTCAGCTTTAGCACTAGTCTAAATAAACACATCAGCTCTGAGAACAGGAGCTTCTTTACATAACAGCTGCATATAGCATCTGCATCCTGGTTATAGTTTCTCTGTACATTACCTCTGGAAGGAGCTCTGGTTTTCCTCTTTCCATGTAGCAGGACTGAGAATATGTACTCCTTTTACTATCAGTGATGGGAAGAAAGATGCCATTGTAATTGCCAGGTGGCCTGCAGAGTAATGCCCTGTAATTGACAAAGATTGCTTAGCTGCAAGAAAGAAAGATACACTGATTAGGAGAGATTGTCTTTAATATTGCATTTAACCTGCACTCTTCTTTCCCCTTTTCTTTTCACCTGAGCCCTGCAAGGGATGTCTCACATTCTCTGCCAGGCCATTTCCCTTGGCGGGAGAAAAAAGAAGGGTAGTGAGGTCCACATAGGGACACTGGCAGTAATTTCACTGAGTTGGGAGGCTTAAAAGCTTTAATACGAATATATGCTGAACTATCCAAAATCAGAATTTGTTCCCCATCACATTTAATGTAGCCTTTGACCCACTAGTCCCAGAGGGGGCCAAGGCTGATACCATTTTTCTTCTGTGTTTCAAATTACTAGGTCAGATCTCTAGATCTTCATTATTCTTGTTTTTTGCCTTTGCTCCTAAATTCAGGGTTGTGTTGTTGTTTGGGATTTTTTTCCCTCAAGAGTCACATTGATGATTTTTTTAGAGGAGAGCCTTAAAAAAAATTGCACTGTTATAGAAAAAATATATATGGGTTAAAAGGCATTTTTCATGTCCTTTCATGGTCTATTGATTTTTTTTCTGTTATTTTTCTTAAAAAAGAAAGTTTTAATGCAGTTTTAGGAAAAAAAATAGCAGTTGTTCTCTGCTTGGAAAGTAAGTGAAAATACTAGATGTCTTGTTTAGAAATATAATGCTACCTACATACTTACCTATCTATCTATCTACATACACAAATGATATTGATAGATAGATAGATAGATAGATAGATAGAAAGAAGGTGGTGAAACCCCATTATCACCTGTAACACAACTCTTCTCACTACACACTATTTTAATAGCTACAAGGGACTTTTAATGCTCCATGGTTTTTTACTCTGAAGTACAGTTTAAATGTCCTATGGGGAGTTTTGATGTGCTTATAGGCTTTTCAATCTGAAGACAGAATAATTATGTCTAAAAACTAAGACCACCTAGAGAATACATATTTATCTGTGTGTCTCCATTTACCTACCTGTCTGTCTCTCTGTGAATGAAAAGTCTTGTGGTTGAATGGAAAAGCACTAAATCAGAAGTCAAGGGGCCCAGTTTTTAATCCCAGTTCTAAGACCTTGGATAAGAAGTCACTTATATCTCTTGACTTCCCAGTACCATCACCTGTGAAATGAGAAGCCTGGACAGTGTCTCTAAGGGGAAATCCAGTCATGACACTCTGTACTGTTTTACGCCTCCCATGTTAATATGCTGCTTTCTCATGCATCATATATGTGAATGATAGATTCAAGATCTCCATTATTGCATCCTACTGTATGTCACTTCTTCTATGTTGTATTGTTTCTGACACCTCTGTGTACATCATCCTGCTCCCAGAGATATTTTAGAAACCACTTGACCAGGTTCTCTCACTGCTCAAAGTTCTACTTATGCTAGCTAAAAAAGTTGGGATAATTTTTCAAGTAAATCAAGTCGGAATGCTTATATCAAAATCAGTTGATGGAGAAATCATTTTAGCTCTAAATATAATTTACTTCATTTTAGGGGGAAGACCTTGCGTGCATGTAGCTGTGTCAGGGAGGAATGGGAGGGAGGTGAAAGAAGAAAAGAGATACAGTCATCACTGCATAACAAGGTTTCAGTCAACGACAGACTGCATATATGGCCATGGCCCCATAAGATTATTGCATCTAGTGATATTGTAGTCATCTTAGTTTGCACAAGTGCACTCTATAATATTCGCACAACAATGAAACTGCCTTCTGGGGAGCAGATTAAAGCCTATGAGAACTGGACACAAGGAAGGTGAGATGTAGTTACTTGCTTTTACCTGTAGGGTGAGATGGGCCCAGCCCCCAGCCAGGAATCAGGGAACAGCAGAACAGCTGTGTCTCCTAAGTTGCATTCAGAGAACCAGGAACGCAGGTTTCTCTTGTTAAAATGTCACCCTGTTTGCTGCTATAAAAGACCCCTGAAGGAGTTAGAAGGGCTTTTGCTTTTTGGGGCTTTACTTTGGGCTTTTTGGTGTGGGAAGCTTTTGGAAGGGAAAAGAATTATTGAAGGGAAAAATTGCTGAAGGGAAAAGAATTGTTAAAGGGAAAATGCTAAAGAGGGGTTGATAGAAAGTCTGCACCCAAAATTTTAACATAGCCTTCAGAAAGCAAAGCTGAGAAAGAACTTCATACATAGGCCTTAGGAAAGCTAGAGCTAAAGCAAAGCCAAAGAGAACATGGGACAGTGCAAGTCTAAGGACAGAGACCTCAAGAGTTATGTATGTGGAGTTTTTAAGCATGGCTGTTTGCAAGTTTGAGCATTGAGGCTTTGAGAGAGATAACAAGAGATGGGATAATGCAAGCCTGGGGACGAAAGACTTTAAGAGCAATTAAGCTGAAGATAAGCTAAGAGCAAACATGGGACAGTGCGAGCCTAAGGAAAGAGGTTTTAAGCAAGGTTTTAAAGAACTGCAAGGAGTATGGCCTTAAAGAATCAAGATAGAGAAAAGAAGCAATAACACACCTGACACCAACTTTTTGTCTATCTATCCTGTGTCTTTTCTAAAATCTCCAGTCGCCTCCAGTTAAGACCAGTTAGTTCCAGTAATAACCAAGGACCAAGAGAGAAAACCTTGCTCCAACAAGGGAGAGAGCGCGGGAAACAGCGCCCCCTTCACTGCCTAACAACATCTCAGACTGCATCTCCATCATGAAAGTCACGTGACTCTGCTTTCCACTACATGGGGTTGCAGACTTTCCCTATAGACTGCTTGGGTTTCACAGATCATATAATCTTCCCCACATGACTTGAACACATAAATGCTACAGGAAGACCTGGAAAATCTATGTACAAATGAAACACAATTTTCCTGCCTTAACCCAGTTCCAGGAGTTCTTCAGCTCTTGTCTTGCTGGCTGGGGCAAAGAACTCTCCTAACCAGTGGATCCATGCTTCTTGCTGTCTGCTAAGAAGCATGGCATTTCTCCTTATCAATCAATGGTCTCTGGGTATCTGCTTGACTTCCTCTTTCCATTTGGAACATCTTCCATGTCTCCTATCTTCCCAGCAAAGGATCCCCTGTCCTGCCATGGCCCAGGGCCACAACTAACTTCTATGCTTATACAAACTCAAGCAGCTTCCCACCCCTTCCTTATCTGTTGTTCCTTTTCCTTGGCTCCCATGAACACAACTCTTTTTCATCATGTCAGTATTAGTCCATCTTAAAGTTTTCTGCAATCTACTGTAGAGGTTGTCAGTTATGAAATATTTAGTCTTCATGACGAATCCATCCTTTTCTTAAAATTTATTTAAAAAATATACTTACTGAATGTGTAGTGTGAGCCAAGCACTATGATAGGTGCAGGAGGTACAAAATTGGACAAGGACTATGTACTATGTCCAAACTAGCCAGTTATGTGCCTTACTTTTTGCTGAGTGTGATGCGACCATCAAACTTCTTTTTTATGTTGAAGTCCCTTCTCCACATTTTTATCTGCTGTAGTCAATGTCTTTAGCTTGGGAAAGTGGGTCTGGCCATCTTTGCATCCAGCAGATACCTTTCTGGCTGGGTGGCCCCTCTGGTGGTCAGTTGCAGCACATCTTAGTCAGTGGGGACAACCTGCCAAAGCTTATTCTTGAGAGAAAATACCAAGCCTTATTTCAGTTATCTGTGAAATTGATAGTATTTGGGCCAGAAAGTTCTGGAGGGTAGAAAGAACAAGTGCACTTTGAAGTGATTATTTCCAACAGGAGGTCACCTCTCATGCCCCCGTGTACCCCCTCCCATCACCAAAGTCAAGCAGTGCCATGCTACGCTCACTCCCTCTAGGGAATCTGAGATTTAATTTGTTTCACCTACAAGTCTTTGCCTGTTTCTAACATCTCATGATATAGAGATAAGTTCTCTCGTGGGATGCCATGTTTCCTCTCCAAGTATTCATTTCATTAATGATCACACTGTGATATTATGTTTTCCCTGTACTGTTCTATAGATCATTTTTATTATGTAGATATAAACTCTTTGATATTGTAATTGTGAAGTACATATTATGAAGACAAATGCATTGGGTATAATGAGAATGGATTGCCAATAAAAGTTGAAAAACAATGAACCCTCTTTAAAAGCTCACCCTTATCCAGAGCACTGTCACTGTGAATGCTCTGTAGAAAGGCCCTTGGATGGAAGTAGCTTATTTTTAGTCTAATGTTGATAAAGGTTTGACTTTGGTAGCATCTTAATTATCTGATAAAAGCCAGACTCCTCTGCCTTGCTCACCTCTAATGTCGAAAGCCTTCTGCTGGCATTAAAATTATTGCCATGACTCCAGAGAGAGAATCGAGAGATAGCAGCATTGTATATCTGAGATGTGAATTAGAGTTTAAAGAGTCACTTGGTTTTGTTTAAACAAATTACAAAAATAATGGGTTGCCCTTAAAAGGTCTGTTTCATATATTGTTATCCTTCATTCCTGACACCCCTGACAGTGTCATTCCCAATATTACCATTTCCATTAGTCGCTAGTGGAGAAGAGAGATGTTTAGGGGTTCCATTGGTGCTTTTCTACTTTATCCCTAATTGAAGAACAGAGGGAGGATGAGGAGAAAGTGAGCCAATGGCCTATGCCCTGGACACAGGGTTGTGCATGGAGCATGCACTGAAGAATATAGGGTCAATCAATTAATTGATTATGATAAATTCACCCCCCAAAATCATACAGGTTAAGAGAATATAAAAAGAGGTCACAAGTTGGTACTCTAGAGGCCATGGATATTCCTAGAGATAAGGAGGAAATAAAAGGAGTAGACACAGACCTCCACTCACTTAGGGACAGTAAGACACAAGAAGGCATGACATAAATTCATAGACTGTGTGACCTTGCCAGGTCACTTCACCTCTCCACACTCTAGAGATAAGGAGGCTGTACTCGTGATCTCTGACTTTGTCTCATCTTTGGCATTTCCTGATACCCTGGAGGCTGGAAACTATGCAGCTATGATTCTAAGCACAGCCAACTGGGATTCTGAATTCTTAAAACCTCCCCTCTCTAAAAGAAAATGTGCCAGTTTAAGTATTTGAGGAAACATTTTGTAGGAATGACCCAGTTCCCACATTAAGAAAATAATGCCCAAGCCCATATGGCTAATTCCTTCCCAAACTGTTTGTTTGCCATCATGCAGACCTACCCTGAAAATAAAGCATCCAGTCTCGACTCTCAATCCAAATGGAGCAGAATGCAAATGAGTGAGATAATGGTGAAAAGTACATTTACTTAGAAAATTGTTCTGGTACCATCACCAGCGGCAGAGGCACCAGCAGAGCTGAGTTTTTAAACTACACTGTTTTAAGATTCAAGCTTATAATATTTGCCCTGAATAAGAAGTACCTTTTGTTGTAAGTCTTTCCCACTTCATTCTTTCACTTTTTTACTTTGGACACACATGTCCTTGCTCTTAAGCATGGTCTGAGGTCTGAAATACCAGGGTTTTCTACTGCATCTCAAGGAACAGAACCTTTGATCTCACTCTACATCATGACTTCTAAACCATAACCGAGGCCCAAAAAGGTTAGGAAGATTTGGAGGGTCAGATTGCTATTTAATCTCTGAGTCCTATCTGAAACTGATGCCAGTCAGGAGTAAGAAAATGAGAATGAGCCAGTGTAGTACTGTACACATGTAGTCTCAGCTAGGCAGGAGGTGAAGGTAGGAGAATCTTCATCTGAGGCCAGCCCCAGGCAAAAAGCACAAGACCCTACCTGAAAAATAACTAAAGCAAAAAGGGCTGGGAGTATGACTCAAATGGTAGAGTGCTTGCCTACCAAGTGCAAGGCCATGAGACCAGTACCACTAAAGACAGAAAGAAAGAGCAGAAGGAAGAAAAAAGCAGAGAGAGAGAAAGAAGAAAGAAAGAGGGAAGAAACAAAGGTTTGGCAAATTCTATCTAGCCAGAGAGTTTAATGTGTTTGAGGATAGGTATACTTATTTCACCTTAATATGTCAGATCTGCACAGGAAGAGAAATGGGCACAGGAAGGGAAATGTGGAGATATGGACATTACTGGGTTATTTATTACTTTTTTTTAGCAGTACTGGAATTTGAACTCAGGGCTTGGTGCTTGCTAGGCAGGTACCCTACTCTTAAACCTAGCCTCCAGCCCCAATCCATCAAGACTGGATTAATTTCGATGGTGCATATCACCAGGCTGGAGAGAGAAGAATCTTTAGGGGAATTTTGTTTAACTGAGGATGTGGAGTGGGACTTGATCTGGGTGCTCCATTTTGTGACCTTACTGTTAGGATTATTCTTAAAATTTCCTACTGTGATGTCCTTTTATAGTTGGTAGGTAGCTACAGCTTCTCTGCTTGAAGAGGCACTTTTGTCCAAGCAGTCAGGTAACCAAATTAGAGATGCTATTGGTCGGTGTACAGGTGAGCATGGAAGGATGCTTGGTGTCCCACTCATCCAGAGGCAGCTGGTCCTTAAACGTGTGGATGTGTCCCAGAAGCCTTTGTGCTGAATATGACTTACTCACTTCTATCCTTAGCTGTTGGAAAATAATTTTCCATGAACTGGTAATTATATAAAAATTGCTTTTGCTTTAAACAAGAATTATGCTTGAATCTTTTGAGCAAAAAGAAAAATGTACAGGAGGAATCATTAATTTTGAATAAAAACAAGTACTTTCCTGTAGCCAAGGAGGGAGGGAAATGTGAAATTGGTGTTTTCTACAAACAGCTCAGCGCTGCTCTCTAATCTGTTTGCTTGATCCATTATCCACTCGCCTGCAAAGTTGAATGTCTTGTTTGGCCTGAATCTGACTTTTATTCTTTTCCCTCTACCTATTTTTTAAGGACTGTGTTATATGCATACCTCAGCCTTCATTTGCATCACATTAAAGTAAAACATTTTAAATTTCTTCACAGCAGAAGTAAATCTGACAGACTTTATGAAGCTATTATACCTGCAGGTATTTTATACTTTTAAAATACATTCTTGTCAAGCTATCTTAATTATATTATTATATGTACTTTTGAACTTGTATCCGCTATTCAGTGATATATTACGCTTTTGACAGAGGCGTCCTAAAAAGCTACAATTTATACAGAGTTCTTTGGCTGAACAAAGATGTATCTGTTACAAATTCTGGGGAGATTTGTTAATTTACACATAGAAATGTGTAACTGTTGATGGGGCAAGTTGCTTTAATTTTCTGTCCAGTTGATTATGGGACGAGGATGTGATCTCAGAGATGCTTAAGAACCCAGACTGAACCAATGAGCACTGACCCTTGCTGCCTAGGAGGCCTGCTGGGAAACCCAGCTAATTTCAAAACAGCTACAGTTGTTGTTTGGGTGTTATTCAGCACATCAAGAAAACAGATTGCAGACCTGTATTAAATTGGCTTTGCCATTTATATTCCGCACCATTCTGGCAGCGCCAGGCAGTAGAGTGCTTACACTCCTAGAGGAGGAATCCAGGCTGGGCAGGGTGGGGGCAGGACAAGAGGGATACAGAGAAAGCAAAGTGGGGCCCTGCAAAGCTCTCTCAAAGGTAACAAAGTGTGGGGTTCCCTAGAGGAAATGTTTAATATAACTCCTGTCTGTGTGAGGTGCAAAGCCAAATCAAACAGAGGGACACCTGCATGACTGCTTACCACACTTCCTTCTCTGCTCCCTGCTGGCAGGTATTGTGGGCAGTGGGGGGAAGGAGAGGAAGATGAGCTCCAAAGATGGGCGCTGATGGGGTCACTGTTCACCCTTGCTTCTAGCATCCAGGCTCTTGAGGGGCCAAGCTTCACATCTAGTGGACAATGTACCAAGGCCTTTGGAGGTGAGGACGTGGGGGGGGATGCGGGGTGAAAACATGTGCTCTCTCTGGTGGCTCTCCTCCATGATGGTAAGAGGTGGGCCGGTCTCGAGGCCTTCTGAAGTTCCTGTGCACAGGAAAACTACATTGAGGTGTGTAATAAAGGAAGAGGTGGCTTCTGTTCCAGGCACACAGGGCTCTCTGGCTCTGCTGGGCTCATTTATAAATGATGGAGGAAACTGCTTGTTTTTGTTCATTCTTCCTTGCTAAGAACACAGGGCCCAAACCCAGGAATGAGAGCAGATTGTGAAGTGCTCAGCATGTCCTGAGTGGCAGCACACAGCTGTTTGAGGGATGGATTGCTTTTGAAGAGTCCATTTGGACTGTTTCAGGCATCATCTGCTTCTTTTATCAAATGGGGCTCCATGGATGCTCTTGATGTCTGCCCCTGGCTCCAGAGCCCACACCAGGCCGACTTCCAGGGCCTGGACAGGACTACTTGTCTGGAGAAATGAGCTCTGTGCCACTTGAGGCCAAGTACAATGGCCAACTTTTTTTCCAATCTCTCTCTCTGAGGTAGAGAAAAAAAATCGTGATGCCCTGTGCAGAGAATATACTTCCCAGTTCCCACTATACGCATGGTGTGGCCTCTGGGTGGTTCTCTTCCATGATGGTGAGAGATAGGCAGTGCAGTGTGGTGCCCTCAAGCCCTGCTTTTTTTTGCTGCAGAGTTTCTTCCACATTTGGTAGGCAATGTGCCAAGTTCTCTACTGAGCGTCTACTTTGGAGGTGGGGAGGTGACAGAGGCTGTGCACCTACAAGCTCTGGGTTGGTGGTTCTCCATGATGGCAGGAGATAGCAGGCCTTGAGGCCTCCTGGAGATCCTGCACACATAATCACTGCCACCTTCCCAGATCAGTGCAAATAGATGGGCAGCGCAGAGAAAACATCTGTCCATCAACTTTGGGGAAGCTTAGTGCTACATGGGCATTGTGGAGCCGGGAGGACCTGCCTTGGAATTGCGGCATGGGCCAGCCAGGAATCTGCATTCTACTGAGTAGTTTGCCTCTCACAATGTAGCCTCTGTGGACCTGCCTTCCAGGAGACTGGCCTCTCTAAGGGTCAGGGATGGAAACTTCAAAGAGCTCCCCAGCTCCGGTTAGCGCCTTGGTTTTGACCCAGGCATCCGTGAGTGGCAATCCATTTAACTGATAGGGCCCTCCAGCTGGCCTCAGCACGAGAAACCAGCCTGGCTCAGGTGCTGCTTTTGGTAATTATATCCTTGGCAGTAACCAGCTGTCTTATGGATCAAAGATTGAGTGTGTGGTGCAGGCAGATCTGGAATCTCAAGGAGGGAGCTCAGTGTGGGCCGTACTGCTACAGAATGAAGGAGGAAAAGAGTGGCAGAGTAGGAGGCTAGTGTGGAGAGTATGTGAGCTGTGGCCTTGCACAAGAGCCCTGCCCTAGGACAGTGCCACACACTGGCCGACACTCACTCCTGCTTATTAATCTCATGTTTTCTATCCAAGTTTCAGAGAAGGTGCCAGGCCTTCAATGGACCTAGTGAGTTTTACTCAAGACCAGAGGACTGTTTAGGGGCATTTAAAATGGATTTCAGAGAGGAAGCACATGAGACCATTTGGAAGGTCAGGGGTGGTCAGGGATAAATAAAACAATGAACCAATTACAAGTCCCCCAAGGAACCAATCTTTGGCACCTTGGAAGTCAGTGAAAGGCATAGGAATTAGCTTGCCTTTGGATAAAGGGGTATTCTTTTGTCTCAGTAACCCAATTTTGTGCAAGAGACAGTAAAGACTCAGTGTGATCCACGCCCTACTTTCACAGACTTTCCAATCCTAGTTGGGGGAGAAAGGAAGTGGCTAAGCCAAGCATTGTGACAAGTGTACCATGGGAGTGGTGGGGGACACAGTCAACTCCTTGTGAATATATTACATGCTTCAATGCCGAGTCTAGATGGAGGGAGGGAGGCGACTTGATTGGGGAATCTGTCTATTAGCATATATGCCTGTCTATTATTAACAGTCTACAACATCCTACTTTGGGTCCCCCCAGATATAGACCCTGCAATTCCAGTGCCAGCAGTCCATGTGGTAGGGTGATCCATAGAGACACTGTAAGAGTATGGGAAGAAAGAGCCAGTAAAGAGTTCATTATCAGCAAGTCACCACTGTGGCAGCCAGGCTTAATTCCATATACAACACTGTGAGGAAGCACTGTTCATCTATCACCTCCATCTATCACTGGCTGAGGGCTGATTCTGAGGCATGAAGTCCCCAAAGCTTCTGTCTCGTCCTGCTAGGGGAAAAAAGAAAGCTGTCAGGCAAAAAGGGTCACCCATGTTTACCATAAGGAGTTTTCTGGATATAGATGCAACAGACTGAATAGTTACATCATTCTACTCCCCCCAAATTTGTATGTTGAAACTTAACCCTCAAGATGATGGTGTTAGGAGTTGGGGCATGAAGGTGGAGCCTCGTGAAGGGGAAACCTCAAGCCGGATATGGTAGTGCTTGCCTGTAATTCCAGCTAATTGGGAGATAGAGGTAGGAAGATCAAGTTCCGAGGCCTGCCCAGGTAAAAATACAAGACCCTATCTGAAAAACAAACTAAAATGCAAAAGGACTGGAGCATGACTCAAGTGGTAGAGTGCTTGTCTATCAAACACAAAGCCCTGAGTTCAATCTCCAGTACCACCATAAAAGAAAACGAAACCTCATCCAATTCCCTCATCAAGTCCACAAGGTGAGCATACAGTGAGTAGATATCTGTATATGAACCAGGAATCAGACCTTCACCAGATACCAAATCTGCCTTGATCTTGGACTTCTCAGCTGCCAGAGCTATGATAAATAACTTCTGAGGTCTAGAAGCCACCTCTGTGGTGTTATGATAGCAGCACAAACACTTGAGACTATAGAGTTGAACCCTACTCAGAAGAAAAGGCATGGCACTAACAGCATCAGAGACAAGTGGTGGAACCCTGCGTACGTCTAGAACCTCCACTGCATACTATACTCCTCCATCAGATTTTCCCTCTAACCATCCCTAAGAAAGCCTAAGCATTTTAGGAGCTGTCATGGTAGCAAAGACTAAATAAGTAGAACTCCGATCCACCAGTACACAGTCCCAGCAGGGTGAGGGTGATGAGTTGGGGTCTGTCTCTTCCTCCTGACTGCCAGTCTCCTTTTCTCTCCACCCAGGCCAATGTTGCCCATCTCAAAGCCCCAGGGGTCCCACCTACTCCTGAAGCTCCCACAGCCATGCTGGTGACCCTCATCAACTTGCAGGGCCCTCTGCTGCCTCCCCATGCCCTGTCCCATCCAGGACTGCCTCTTTGCTCCCTGCTGCATCTTCCTCAAATGGGAGCATTGCCACCTTTGTGACAAGGTTTTTCATTCCCTCCTCCCTTCCTCTGTATGTAATAGTACGTGCTTAACATTCAAAGGACTGATTTATTTGAAGCGGTCCAGTATAAGACTCTCCTAACAAGGAATTGGTTATTCTCCCCGACCTCTACCTCCAGTCTTCCTCCAGAGCTGTATTACTTAGGCCTTCCTATAATGAGAAGAGAGAGCACAGTGCCCAAGTCCAAGTCTGGGAGCTGTCCGACCAATCAATGGATGATCAAGTTCATATTGAATGCCTGTTGCCTGGCTAACTCTGAGGTTAGGTGCCATAGGGGATACAGATATATAAGACATGCGTGGCATCCTTAGGGAGTCCACAGTTTTATTGCAGAACTAAACTAAAACCTAAAAATCAATTACCTTAGAAGTAATACTGGACCAAGAGGCAGTAAAAACAGTGGTTAAAGGCTCATAAAAAAAAGGGCAGAAAGTCTGGGTTCCGATTCTGGCCAAGTTACTTACATCTTAGCTGAATGTAGCTTTAAATAATCACCTAAGACAGTCTGAGCCTCCCGTCTCTGTCACCTAGAAACTAACAGCACATCCTGGTAGGATTATTGCTAGAGATAATGTGCATAAGCCACGTGACACAACACAGTCACTCTGTGAAATTTATTTATACCATTATCTAATACTGTTATTATCTATTATCTAATTCGAGTTGTTGCTGGCTCAGAAGGCTGTGCAAGTTTGGGAACATGAATAAGCAGAAGAGGCTGGCTTAGTTACAGAGAGTAACAGACCAAGTGGGTGTTAGGTTTGTCTTGAGAGAGTTTTAGGAATGAGAGAGAGGAGAAACAGCAGCCCAGGCTGCACAGCAGCTGCATAGGATTGATAGTTAATGCATGTAGGGTGTGGCACCTGGAGGACAAAAGAGTTTAAAAAACAGCCTAAAGTCCTGTTATCACAGGGAGGATAGATTGGATTTGCCTTGGGAAAAGGTTTTTGGTACTTAAATGGAGAATAGAATGATAATGGTGAGAAAAATCTTACCAGGGTCCAGGATGGATCCAAGTGCAAGGTCCTGGGAAGGAGGAAGCCTCTCAGACTCTCAGGAGGGAGCCTGACCTGCTTGACCAGGACAAGTAGAAAGAGAAGCAGTACCTCTCTGAGTGACATGAACCATGTTCCTCTCATTCTCTTTCTTCTTTAACTGGACAATCTTTGGCTTCTCCATAGCATTTAGACAAGGAATAAAACCCAGTCCACCTCCTTCCCCGATCACTCTCCTAGGACCCCTATCCTGATACACAACAGAAACATTCACATTTCTCTTTCTTCTCTTTTTGTACTCCAAAGACAGGCTGACATTGGTAAATCACTACAGCAGGTTTTAAATGATGTATGAAATGAAAAATCCCCTCCATGTGTATTGGAAGCTTCCTGCTTCGCCATGACTTGTCTCAGCTGGGTTGTCTACTGTATTATTCAGCTCCAAGGAGGCAGCTGGAAACTCAGTGGAGGTGAGAAGCTTGGGATCATAAAGAAATAAAAAGTTAAAATTCAAAAAGGAAGGAAAAATACCTACTGAAATATAAACAAGTCTTTTCTCCCTTACTTCTCACTCTTTTAAAAAATATTTTTAATGTCTGCTGAAGTGTTTTGGAAAGTTTTTCTGAACTTCTTTGAGGATTTTTTTTCCACCCAAGTTCATGATTTCATTCTTTAACTTTGTCAATAGCAACAAAAACATTACAAAACCCTTCAGGGCCTTGTACGACTGGGAGTCTTTCTGAATGTTTCTCAATGACCACCTTTTAATTTGACCTCCTTCTTGTGAGCAGTTCAGGAGTTCCACTGTGTGCAAGGTGTGAGGCTCACCGGTTAGCACCACATCAGCTCCCACCCAGGGAATCCTGCCACAGGGGTCCTGCAGGGTATGCATGCATAGGGGGTTATTGCAGCAATAACCTGGGACAGCTCTAAGAAGCTCACCTGACCTTCCACAGGATCTGCCGATTGCAGACAAAATACATCAATGGACCCACTCTGAGAATGTGATCAGTACAGAGAGCAGCAGGCAGCCTCAACTCAGAGCAGCCGCCTCTTGCACATCAGACTGAACTACAAATAGACTGAGAGCCTCCTTAGCCTGCAGGGAGGGCAAGCTTGATCAATTTGCTTTTAACCGATGAAATAATCATTGACGTTTAGACGGACTTCTAATCTTGGCTCAGAGCAGTCAAGAGGCATTTTCGCTACCCATGGCAAATGGGTTCATACAGGGATATATTTAGCAGTGTGGCCTTGGGGCAGCAGAGAAAGAGGCCTTAGAATCCAGGAAACTGGCAGGAGCTAGAGCCACCTCAGTGCTGCAGGCGAGTCACGTGATCCCAAGCTTTCTCCCAACCACCCCAGGTGTGTCCTTTGTCTGTGCTCAGGCATAAGCTGGGAGCCAGAAGAGGAGCTCTGTGCTAGGCTCTGGATGTGGAATCTGGAATCTAATGTGTGCTCTGCCTGTGCCTAAACAGGCAAGTGAGTGAAAGATTGTTGGGGGAGCAGTGTGGGAAGGCTGTGCAGTTGGTATCTTGGGTGATAGAGACCAAGGGTTCAGAGTGGCTGTCTGGATTTGAACCCAGCTCCCCAGACTTTAGTGATATGCACCCAAGCAATTTATGTCCCCTGTGTCCCTCAGCTTCCTTGTTTGTAAAGCAAGGATAATTCTATACCAAATTCATAGGGTTATAGCAAGTGCGGGACAAATACAAGTAAAAGCTCCTGTCAATTCAGTCTTGGTTACTAGTTCTTATGGGAGAGCATATAGTAGGCTGATACCTAATCAGAGTGGAGTATACACAACTAGAGTCTGCTCATGGCCAGTCCAACATACTCAGCTCCAGTCTTTTTGATTCTAAAAGGAGGGAGGTCAGGTCCCTTCCAGGTACTAGGAATTATAGAACTTCACCTCCACCCCATGAGCATCGCATGTCATGTAACCTAGGAGAGCATAACCCCCTCTTGGTCTCATACATGCCTTTCTCTGGATTTCAGAAGGAAGTGGAGGGGGAAATTCCATAATCAACATTCTTAGGATCATGTTGGAAGCCACAGTCCCCTCATATGAGAGATAGAGATCCTGGGATGGAGTGGAAGCCTGGGTTTGAACAAATTCCTCGCTGGGGCTCAGTTTCCTCATCCATTAAATGGAAATAATGCCTGCACTTTCTGGATTTTGCTTCACACAAAAAATACATAAGGAAAGGGCTTTTATGAACTGTACTGTGCTCTAACTGTAACATGCATTGTTTGGTCAGAGCCTCTCTTCAGTCTAGGCAGCTTTTTAATCAGGAGGCCCAGAGACCAGGGAGGGGGAGAAAATCAGCATCTACTTTTTCATCTGAGACCGATGGTAAAGTGGGTTTGGCTGTCGGTGGCTTTGACACATGTGCAGCTAGGTAACAGGAGTTTCTGCAGAACTTGCTCTTGGCTCCCTGGTTCCAGGAAGGTTTTATTGACCAATGGCCCTGCATTTGTTACATTAGCTTTGCCATGGTAGGGAGTGAGGCAGGACAAAGACAGCAACTACATGGGGTCTGCCAGAAGCCATCAAATCCAACTTCAAACGACTTCAAAGATTTGAGCTTCACTGACTATACCTCTTCTTCTCCCTTACTACACTACAACTCACACACACAAGAGCACATGCACACACATACCTGCACATGCATCTATACACGCATGCACACACATACATACATGTGGATGCACACACATTTTTGGAACCCTTACTTGAACTGCGCTGTCTTTTTCCTGGGCATCAGGAAGAGTGGGCTAGGATCCCAGCACAGAACCACAGCTGAGCAGTCCTCCAGTTTCCCCCAGATAACAGGTTCCAAACCAGCATTCCAGGTGCTGCAGAAACACCTTCATACTTTTTTCCACACCTCAACGTGGGAAAGCAGACAGTGAGGCTACAGCAGCCAGTCATCCTCAGGAGTTGCTGACAGCTTTTCAGATAGGAGGAAAGAAGGGGAAAAGGAAGTCCAGTCCCTAACCATCACACTTCCTAAGCCTTGAATTAACAACTTGTCACTCAGAGCTCCAGTCTCCCAGTACTGACTGTCATGGCCAAGGCACAGGTGTGATGCTCAGGCTTTCTGTCTGTGGTCAGAGAGCCACAGCAAGCAACTGCTAGCTAAGCTTCCACTCTGCTTCTTGAGGGCCTAGCATTGCAGACAGGCCTTGGGGATTTGCACTGTCAAATGTACTCTCTGGCAGCTTGGTTTTCCTGTACCTTTTCTGTCTCTCAGAATCATAGAATGGGAAGGACCTTTGGAATTGTTGATGGAACAACAAGGCCCAATGGAGTTGGGTAGGTGCTGGGAGTAGCTGATAGTAGCTGGGGAAGTCAGGTGCCTTGCCCCCTGGTACAGTGCGGCTCTGTTGCTACTGCATAGAAAGCACTGAACCTCTTTCATCAACTGCTCACTGTCAAGAAGGGACAAGGCACTGCCCATATGCCCATGCATGTTAAACCAGCAAACCAGGTATTTGCTCAGATGGGTTTAGATTTACCCAGTGGAGGAAAAGCAGCTCCCAGGAGGGAAGGAGTTTTTGTCAATACCCACAGCAGAAGGCTGGCTTGACTTCCAGTAAGAGTCAGTGAAGCTGGGAAAATTACTCATTACAATTTTATTGATATTCACTTCGCTCTACAAATGACGTGGGATAGTTCTGACAGGATGTCTTAATGGGACTGGCTAGAATCCATTTGGGTGGACGTGGGTTAATGGGGCTGAAGAGACAAAAAGGGTTCAACAGCATCAGTCCCATCATCCCAGCCTCTCCTCTGTTGTCAGAAGCAAACAACATGGAGTGCCCAGTGTGATACCAGGGGTAGAGTGGAGGCTCAGAGCATTCACATTTGTCTTTTCCCTTCCCTTCCCCATCACCAGGATAGTTTGGAAACTCTTCACTCATCTGCTGCTTCATTCCTCAGAACTGCTCACTGCCAGGAAGGGTGGGAGCTGGAGAGGCTCCTTTCCAAGCCCACACACTAATAAGATATACCCGTGTACATGAAACTAGCCAGATACGGAAAGTTTAGAAACAGGTGACTGACTATAGCTCATCTTCTACAGGAAGATGTCTTGTCACTGGTATGGTTCATGTGCTCCCTGACAGCCATGGGAGTCTGTTGGATGAGCTATGCCCACGTTCTGGGCCCAAGTGAAAAATCCACACTCAACCCATTACCCAGTCAGGGAGACAGAGTTAAATGTGGATTTTCATCCACGCACCATTGGTTCACATCTCTAATTCTAGCTACACGGGAGGCTGAGATCAGGCTCTCCAAAATAACCAGAGCAAAATAATGATCTTGTGGTGTGGCTCAAGCAGTAGAGTGCCTGCTTTGCCAGCGTCAAGCCCTGAGTTCAAATTCTAGTCCTACCTCCCCCCCAAAAATATTTTCATTGCCAGAAAGACTCCAATATACCAGCATATATTTGAATAGCGCTTGTGATACACATAGGGCTTTCCTGTATATCTTTCCATTTAATTTCCACAAATATCCTGTGAAGTAAATAGGAAAGGCCAGATTTTTTTATGTGAATTTCTTATATTGACCATTTGCCTGTCTGTATGCTCAAATCCAGTCTACCATGCTTCCCTTGCAAACTACATCTCCCAGAATTTGTTGCCAAATGGCTTTCGTATAGGAAGAGAGGAAATGTAGTTCAGGAAATAGAAAGAGCTTCTCTGTAGTACTACAGCGTAGTCTCAGCTCCTGAATCCAAGGGACTTGACACTCTGGCTCTCCTGCCCTGGCTCAGCCTGTTGTACAGCCATACCCAGAGCAACACTAAGTCTTGAATAAGTCATATACTTCTCTTCCTTTGCTCAAGCTCCTTCCACTGCCTGGTTCACCCTACCTCTCTTGTTCATCCAGTAAACCCCATCCCATCATCTGAGGCTCTTAAATGGTATCACTTCTGCTGAAATGTAAATAAAGGCACCCTTCTCTGTACTCCCATACCCATTGCCCACACTTCTACAAAATTTTATCAGACTTTCCTGTTATCATGCATTGTACATTCACATGTCAGTTCATATACCCTAGAGCCTCCCAGCTTGCTGGGTGAAAACTTTCTTCCTTATTCCCAGCACCAAGCAACTAGCAGATCATACATGCTTGTATTGCCCTGAGGATGTGGCTCAGTGATACAGCGCTTGCCTAGCACACACAAAACCCTGGGTTCCATGCCCATCACTAAAAAAAAGGTCTGTTGATTTGAAATGAATCCCAATATCATCCTTTCTTCTCATCCCCTTACTCTCTTTACTCCCTTTCCTGAATTCTCTGTATTTAAACTACCAATTAAAAATGTGTCCCCCATTGAGACTGTGCCAGGCTTTCTCACAAATGGCTGGGAAGCTGAATGAGAAGAATATCAGAATGTATAGTAGCAGGGGACCCAAGCATACCTACTTTGGGTTGTGCCTTTCACACAACAGTACCTTGACAGATTTAAGAGTATAGCTGTCAAGGTAAGAAAAGAAGGAAAGAACTAAATTAGGAAGAAATTCTTGGAATTCCTAAATAGAAAAGACCTATTTTCAATGAGATATGCAGAGGGTAAAACTGACATAGAAAGGGTGGTATGTTGTGGGAAAAAACATAGCAAGACTCAGGTTGAGGTTGGTGCTATAACAAGTAATCTCAGTTACCCATGGCCTCTAGGTTTATCCTCCTTCTCCTCCAACTTGGTTCATTTGGGTGTTGCTTCTTCTACCAAGGGGTTAGACAGTGTCTTGGGGAGTAACTTCTTTTCAAAGTTAGGGTTTTTTCCCTGATCTTAATGGCAATTAGATTTTATATGATTTGACCAATAATTTATGCCTTTTCCATGTGCATGGGTGTATGCAGTTTTTCGTTGGATTATTCCTGAGCTCAAGCTCAGATACCCTTTTTGGTTGTCTTTTCCTTCTCCTTCTCTTGGCATGGCTCTTTCCCATTCATTGGGACTCTTTTCACTCTCAATTCCCATCATCTCTTTGTCTACAGAGAGACAGGGTTAGGGGTATGGACTGGAACCAGATTACTTGGGTACAATCTTAGCTCTGTTAAATGTTGCTCTGTGACCTTGAGTCAGTTGCTATGTCTCAAGTTTCCTCATCAGTGAAAATGAGAAAGATGGTGGAAGCTCCCTTGTGTGTGAGCCTATGGTGAGGATTAAATGATCCAGAATGTATACAGTGCCTGAGAACAACACCTAACACAGAATGTACTAGTAGCATGAAATATTCACTATTATCAGGTTATTTTATGCCTACAGACAGCCTGTATTTCTCTTACTTTTCAGGTCTCCTTTTCCATAGTATGTTATAAAATCTCCTCTATAAGGCTCTGCCTACATAGGAAGCTTAGCAAAGATCTCCATTCATCCTTGCAGAACCTCTTTAAGAGAGGTTCTCATTAGCCTGTAAGTTCAACTTGAGGGAAATCAGATCCTTGCATGTAACATGGGCCCTCCCCCCTTCAGTGACTGACCCCTGTGTCCTAAGAGCCCCAGCCAGGAGCAATGCAGCAGCCTTATTCAAACTGTGCTTTCCTCCTCCTTTTTCCCTGGAGAAACCACAATCCCTTCCAGCAGCCAGACATCTAGCTAAACAGTGTCCTGCCACTCCAGCCATAAATAGAACCATGAATGAAATGATTTGGAAGATAGGCTTTGCTTGCATCATTTTGCAGGAGACCCTGCTTGTCAGCTCTCTCTACACAGACCTGTTTGCATGTCCTCAGTACAACCAAGTATATTCCTCTGTTTCTCAGAAACACACATGCACGCACAGTCACTACTGCTGACCTCCTGTAAGATCAAAGCCAAAATCCAAATCTGCCTGGTAGATGACAGATGAGGAGTCACACTGGATGTGGGGGGGGGCTGGGGGGCCACGGAGAGAGAGAGATTTCTAACCTCTTAAGAGGTTAGAACTGAGAGATTAATCTCCTTCGCTGATGACAAACAGCACCAGAGGCATGCAATATGCACCTTGCCACATCATCCCATCCTTCCTTCCCCTCCCATACACCCCCTCAGCCTTTATGATGGATCTATAATGTATTAAGAGGGAAAATGCATTTGGCAGTGCTAATGTCTGCTGTTTAAGTTATATTGCTTCATCAAACTTGGCCACTCACGATCACAGACTGTAGAACAGTTGTCGATGAGATGTGCGTTGTCCTTCAAGGTTAATAAGAGAAAAGCTCCTCTGGATGAATCTGTTCTATGTTTCGTGTATTTTTCTGCCATGACATGAGAGCTGAAATGGACCCAATTGCTTCCCAGCATGAGCCCACAGTCATATTTCTCTGGCTTTTGAGCACGAGGCTCCTGGCTTGTTTGGCAGGAGAGGTTTGCGTGGTAAGTGGAGTCCTGGCTGGTTGCCAAGGTGTAAGAGTTGGATATCTATTGCTTCTTTCTTCTCTAGATGAGCACTGTGCCCTTTGGCTGTCTGGGACACCAATGCAGGTTAATTCCTCCAAGGTGCACATTTGGGAGAATAGTGGAGGCATTCTTTAAGGCCTTCTCGAAACCTTCCACTGCCTGTGGCCTCCTCTTTGTCACATCCTAGACAGCTAGGGGGCCCAGCCTCTCCCCTGTAGCCCAGAGACTCTCCTCCCACATTCACCTGCTGCTTCCCTTGGAATCAAGCTAAGGTCTGTGATGGAAACTTGGCTACTCTGCTGTCTGAGACCTTGGTTCAAGTCCTAAGAGACATGACCATCAAGGATGTTTCTGTCTTGGGTCAAATTCCCAGAGGCTGACCTTGAGCAAAGATTCCTGGGCAGATGGCCCTAAGAGAAATAAAAAAGAGAAAGAGAAGCAGAACAGAAACCTGGAAGAAGCCAAGAAAGAGTGTGTTTTTAAACTGAGTCCCAATCTCAGTTGGATCATTCAGGGCAGCTCTGGAATATAAATTACACTCTTGAGTTTATTTGACTCTCAGCGAATATTCATCCTCTCATGCCATGCAGTGGTTAAATAAATTCTCAACAACTTTCCATTCTCTGCAAGTCAGAGAAGAGTGGAGCAAAGCAGGCAACAGCACAGAGTCCCATGTGTGGGCCATTAAAAGCAGAAGGGTACCAGGACCTGGAGAAGAGATGCAGGAAGTTGGGTGGTGCACCAGTCCTGTCCCCTCCATCCACTAGCCCTTCAGAGCTTCAGTGTAATTGCAGGGTACTAATATGTATACGATTAAGGTGCTGTGAGAATAAAAGGCAATCACAAATACAAATGCCCTTACACCTTGTGGGTGTACAAAATTGTTAGCTCTCTTTTTTCCCATATGCTTCTCAGCTTTCTTGCTTCCTGTACAGTTCCACTCAGTTCAGAAAGTGAGTTCTCATATGATCATGTAAAGTGGGAAAGAACAGAATATAAGATGATATCCATGGCTTTTTTTTTTTGGTGGTGGTACTAGGGTTTGAACTCAGGGCCTTGTGCTTACTAGGCAAGCACTCTATTGCTTGAACCACCAGTCCTTTTTACTCTGATTATTTTAGAGATAAGGTCTCAC
Organism: Castor canadensis; assembly: GCF_047511655.1. Lineage (NCBI taxonomy): Eukaryota > Metazoa > Chordata > Mammalia > Rodentia > Castoridae > Castor > Castor canadensis. The sequence continues at coordinate 170,343,037 of NC_133387.1, forward strand.
TTTTTGCCCAGGCCAGTCTGGGCCCCATCCTCCTATTTTAGGCTTCACTGGGACCACTGGGATGACAGAAGCATGTCACCATACCCTGTTTTTTCCATTGAGAGGGGTCTTGCAAACTTTGCCTGGTCTGGCCTGGAACCATGTTCCTCCTGATCTCAGCCTCCTGCATATCTTGGGATGACAGGCACATGCCACTTTGCCCAGCTACTGGTTGAAATGGGGTACTCCAAACTTTGCTCCCACTGATCTCAAATTGCGATCCTCTTGTTCTCAGTTTCCCAAGTAGCTAGGGTTACAGGTATGAGCCACTGGCAACTGGCTGCAAAACTGTTTTTAAAAATGGAGAGGAGGGGTTAAAAAAAAAGAGTAATAGAAGGATGAATTTGATCAAAGTACATGATGTGAATGTATGGGAATATCACAATGAAACCCCTTTGTATAATTAATATGCACTAGTAAAAATCTGAAAAAGATTTAAAAAATAATAAAAATTTAAAAAATTAAAATGGTATCCCTGGCATGCTCGTCATTTTATTTACATAGATATGTAAATACATATAAATACATTTATATGTGTGTACATATATCAACATATATTTATTTATAAGTATATGTATGCTATCTCTTAGTTGCTGTGCTGCTGGGGTTTCATTGAGAAAGTTCTTACCTATACCTACTAACTCCAGAGTATTTCCTACTCTTTCTTGTATCAACTTAAGAGTTTGGGGTCTGATATTAAGATCCTTGATCCATTTTGAGTTAATCTTGGTATAGGGTGATATACATGGATCTAGTTTCAGTTTTTTGCAGACTGCTAACCAGTTTTCCCAGCAGTTTTTGTTGAAGAGGCTGCTATTTCTCCATCATATATTTTTAGCTCCTTTGTCAAAGATAAGTTGCTTATAGTTGTGTGGCTTCATATCTGGATCCTCTATTCTGTTCCACTGGTCTTCATGTCTGTTTTTGTGCCAGTACCATGCTGTTTTTATTGCTACTGCTTTGTAATATAGTTTGAAGTCAGGTATTGTGATACCTCCTGCATTGTTCTTTTGACTGAGTATTGCCTTGGCTATTCGTGGCCTCTTGTGTTTCCATATAAATTTCACAGTAGATTTTTCAATCTCTTTAATGAATGTCATTGGAATTTTGATGGGAATTGCATTAAACATGTAGATTACTTTTGGGAGTATCGACATTTTTACTATGTTGATTCTACCAATCCATGAGCATGGGAGATTTCTCCACTTTCTATAGTCTTCCTCAATCTCTTTCTTCAGAAGTGTATAGTTTTCCTTGTAGAGGTCTTTCACATCTTTTGTTAGGTTTACACCTAGGTATTTGATTTTTTTTGAGGCTATTGTAAAAGGAATTGTTTTCATACATTCTTTTTCAGTTTGCTCATTGTTAGGGTATAGAAATGCTAATGATTTTTCTATGTTGATTTTATATCCTGCTACCTTGCTATAGCTATTGATGATGTCTAGCATAGATAAATGGGACCTCATAAAACTAAAAAGCTTCTGTTCATCAAAAGAAATGGTCTCTAAACTGAAGAGAACACCCACAGAGTGGGAGAAAATATTTGCCAACTATACATCAGACAAAGGACTGATAACCAGAATATACAGGGAACTTAAAAAACTAAATTCTCCCAAAACTAATGAACCAATAAAGAAATGGGCACGTGAACTAAACAGAACTTTCTCAAAAGAAGAAATTCATATGGCCAGAAAACACATGAAAAAATGCTCACCATCTCTAGCAATAAAGGAAATGCAAATTAAAACCAGGCTAAGATTCCACCTCACCCCTGTTAGAATAGCCATCATCAGCAACACCAGGAACAACAGGTGTTGGCGAGGATGTGGGGAAAAAGGAACCCTCTTACACTGTTGGTGGGAATGTAGACTAGTACAACCACTCTGGAAAAAAATTTGGAGGCTACTTAAAAAGCTGGACATCGATCTACCATTTGATCCAGCAATACCACTCTTGGGGATATACCCAAAAGACTGTTACTCCAGAGGCACCTGCACATCCATGTTTATTGCGGCACTATTCACAATAGCCAAGTTATGGAAACAGCCAAGATGCCCCAGCACTGACGAATGGATTAAGAAAATGTGGTATCTATACACAATGGAATTTTATGCAGCCATGAAGAAGAACGAAATGTTATCATTCGCTGGTAAATGGATGGAATTGGAGAACATCATTCTGAGTGAGGTTAGCCTGGCCCAAAAGACCAAAAATCGTATGTTCTCCCTCATATGTGGACATTAGATCAAGGGCAAACACAACAAGGGGATTGGACTATGAGCACATGATAAAAGCGAGAGCACACAAGGGAGGGGTGAGGATAGGTAAGACACATAAAAAACTAGCTAGCATTTGTTGCCCTTAACGCAGAGAAACTAAAGCAGATACCTTAAAGCAACTGAGGCCAATAGGAAAAGGGGAACAGGTATTAGAGAAAAGGTTAGATCAAAAAGAATTAACCTAGAAGGTAACACCCACGCACAGGAAATCAATGTGAGTCAATGCCCTGTATAGCTATCTTATCTTAACCAGCAAAACCCCTTGTTCCTTCCTATTATTGCTTATACTCTCTCTACAACAAAATTAGAAATAAGGGCAAAATAGTTTCTGCTGGGTATTGAGGGGGGGAGAGGGAGGGGGCGGAGTGGGTGGTAAGGGAGGGGGTGGGGGCAGGGGGGAGAAATGAACCAAGCCTTGTATGCACATATGAATAATAAAAGAAAAAAAAAGTATATGTATAAAACATTCATATATATTTATATAAATACTTATGTTGATATATGTACACAAACATATACATACACACACACACACACATATATATATATATATATATATAATTAGAAAAATATCAGAAAATACTCAATATACTACTAGTGATTGTCTCTGGGTGTTAAGATTATGGGTAATTTTTCATTGCGTCACTTTTCTGATTTTTCTATCATGAGCAAGTGTTATTTTTCTGTTTAAAAAGATACTTTAAAATAGCAAGGCATAGAAAGATCAAGTAGTTTCATTAAATACTGAAGAAAAAATTTAATGGCCATCTTGTCTTCATTTGTTCCAAATTCCTCCATTTAGATGCAAACACAAAGTCGTGAGGTAGATGGATGTCATCTTTAGTTATTTTTGCATTTTAACGGGGATCTTGTAGATAACATGGCTTAAATAAAAGGTTTAATTACTGTGGAATTTCCCAAAGCTTTTACTGGGGTACAGTGACTGTCCTGGAAATAGGTGGTCCACAAAATGTTCCCCAAACTTACTAGCATTGGAACCTCTTTTCAGGGACCATATGAGGAACTTTTATCCTAGAATCCAACTTTGGGAATTGCCAGGTATAAGACAAAAGGAAGGAGGGCTCTCAGGTGCCCCTTAAAGGGATATTTGGGACAGGGGCATTTTGGTGCTTCTCAATCTTTTACACTGGCATTTTCTGGGCACACAGATTGTGCCCCCACAGCCCAGACCAGGGTGGGGAGAGCCCAGCTATCTGAGAATGCCATATGGATGAGCTCAAAGGGCATAGAGTTGGAACTGGGAAGGAAGATGGCACAGTTCCCAACCCAGAGGTGTGGCTGGTAGTCATGTCCTGCACTAGACTCACCCTAAGGTGGCCAGAGATTGAGCCTACAGGACTAGAAATGCTGGTGGTAGGGCTATTGAGGGAGTATGAGCTCCCTAGCCATCAGAGCTCTAACCCTCACTGAGGTCATATTGGGTATAATGCCATATATCATAAAGCAGTTCTGAGTTGTAAAGTAGCAAATTTAAAAAATAAGTTTCCAAGATGGGCTGCCTTGAGAAGTTTCCCTGGGGAGCTGCCATAGCACCCGACCACACTGCTAGGGGAAAAAGCCTTCCTCTCACTTGCTCCAGGCCTTCAGGCCAGGGCTGAACATCAACGTGCCTCAGACTCCTAGTTTCTTTCCTGGGCATGACTTTGAGACAAAGATCAATCTCCATCTATGGAGAGTTGTTTTAATGAGGGTTTTGGTTAGTTATCCCAAGTGGAGAGAGAGATTGAAACATTGCAGAGGAAAAATTAGAACCTTTTAAAATGTTGGTGGAAATGTAAAATGGTGCAGTCACTATGGAAAACAATATGGCAGTTCCTCAAAAATTAAACATAGAATTACCATATGATCTAGTAATTCTGCTTCTACATATTTATCCTAAATAATTGAAAGCAGGAACCTGAACAGATATTTGTACCCCCCTGTTCATAACATTATTCACAGGAGCTAAAAGGTGGGAGAAACCCAAGTGTCTATAGATGGATGAATGAATAAACAAATACTTCATAGCATAGATTATTATTTGGCATTTAAGTGGAGAGAAATTCTGACACATGCTACAACGTGGGAGACACCAAAGAACAAATAGTGTAAAATTCTACTTATCTGAGGTATCTCGAGTAATCAAGTTCATAGAGACAGAAAGTAGAAGGAAGGTTGCCAAGGGTTGGGGATACAGAACAAGGGAAGTTATTGGTTAATAAATACAGAGTTTTGGTTGGAAAGATGGATGGTGGTGATGGTTACATAGCAATGTGGGTTACTTAACTCTAATAAGCTATACAATTAAATTATTAAAATAATAAATGTTATGTTGGTATATTTTAACACAATAAAGGTCATTATCACATATAAAAGACAAAAATAGACATCTAAAAAAAAGGAAAAAAGAGAAATGATGACAGGAGAAGTTGAGTTTAGGAGGAGTTTTTCTAGAAGGAAGTGGTCTACAACCAAGACTAAAGAACCCTTTTCCTTGAATGCATTAGGAAGAGACTTGATGCATTTTTCCTTGAGATCCACAGGGTTGCATAATTGACCTTCGAGATGGGTCATCATGTATTTATTTTCTGTCTCACTATGAGTATCATTAAGACAGTCTAAGAAATGTATTCTTAATTTCTGAAATGTAAAGTTCCTATTTTCTATCTAGAATGAAATTCAGAGAAAAATTTTCCTTCAAAGCAGGTCCATAGATCTTAAAAGGCATGAGGAAAATTTTGTTTTGTTTTGTTAAGTTTGTGAAAAAATTATTTTGAAAAAAGTTTTTGCAGAATTATTGTAACTCCATAAAAGCATATGTATAGTGGCTAAAACTTGGCGAGAGCATAGGTGGATGTGAAGAGCTGTCGTAGACTGGGGAGACTGTGGGTGGATGTTTGTTTTTCATGTTTTCATTTCTTTTGTGGAATCAAATATTGTATTAATAATAAATAAAATTGACAAAATGGTAAAAATAACATTTGGGAAACTAAACCCATGAGAAGCATATTAAGACTGACATCACTTTTTCTACCCATTCAAAACTCCAGAGTGGGTGTTTTGAAAGCAGAATGGTCTGCTTATTATAAAGAAAAACATTCTCTTCCTATTAGAAACTCAAATTAAGGTCACAAGATAACTCCATGAGAAGGCAGTTCACAGAATCAATAGAACTCCAGTTTGTTTAGAAAGCCAAGTTGCCTATATGCCAAATTACATATTTTGTAAATTGCTTCATTTACATTTGAAAGGACCAATCCTTAATTCTTCCAGAAGCTGAGCAGAAGAATTGAGAGAAACTGAAGGAGCACACACACACACACACAAACACAGAGTGATTTAAGCATCCTTTCTTGGTCCTGCAATATACATAATTTGATTGAAATGGATAGCATTTGGAAAAGGGAAATATTTTTCCCATTAAAAATAATAAAAGATAGCAACAACACAAAAAACTTGCACAACATGAGAACACTGAGCTACATGAAGTCCTTCTCAGGAGCTTTCACTGATCCTAAAGGGATAATACCCCCACCCCATGGACAGGCCTGACTCTGTTCACAGGTGCTAGTAGCAAAGGACGTGGAAGGCGCTTCTGTCCCCTGACCAGCATTGAAGGTATCTTGGTTCCAACCAGCCAAAGGCCAAAGAGTAAGACTTCTGCTCAGGGGAAGAAGCCTTCCAGAACTGTGCAGGGAAGGAAGGGCAAGGAGCCAAGATTCGGTGCATGCCATTGCTAAGCTGGGGATCTTCATTGCCTAGGCTCCTGAGGCTCAGTTTCCCTGGAAAAAATAGTGTAATGAAAGTACAACAGAGTCTTTTTTTTTTTGAGTTTGGATATAGTGTCTTAAATTTGGATAGGGATTTAAAATTTGTAACATGCTCTGTTTCCTGTCTCTTGATCATCATGCTTCAACTCATTTATTCAAGTGTGAAGAGCTCAGACTTTGGCATTGCAAAGTCAGGTGACTCTACCTGAAGAATGTGTTGTCTCAAGACGAGTTACTGGTCATGGTGAGCAGTGAGGGAAAAAATTCTCTATGTATCTATCTATCTATATACACACAGACACACACACAAACAAACATGATATGATATCTGACACAAAATAGGTGCTCAGATATAACCAGTTTGGGTCCATGGCCATACCACCCTGAATGTACTCAATCTTGCCTGATCTTGGAAGCTAAGCAGGGTTGGGCCTAGCTAGTACTTGGATGGGAGAAATAGCCAGTTTGGGAGCTGGGAATGTAGCTCAGTGGTAAAGAACTTGCTTAGCATGTACAAGGCCCTGGGTTTGATTCCCAGTACTGTGAAAAAAGAATGGAAAAAAATAGCTAGATGTATTCTTTCTTATCATGCAAATTGATATGAATAGCATTTTATTATGCAGATGGATTTAAGAGAGATTACATGATTGGTCTCAGGCTAGATAGATAAAATAAATAGCAGAGCTACAATTAAAACCACAATTTTCTAAATCCAACTAAGCCCAGGGGCTGCTCCTCTCATGTTCTCTCCTCCCTTCTCTCTACAATTTCTGAAGAGCTGTGCAGTGCAGAACAGCAGCAAATGGAAAGCTGCTGGGATCAGGTGAGGAGGTGGCAGGAGAAGTCACATGACCCTGCTACCCCGTTCCCTGCAGTGAGAGGCCTTGGCCTGCCTTACAGCAGCAAGTGAGTCGCCTGTCCTGTTTATTGGAGCCACCTGCCCGTGTGGACTCTGACAGCCCCAAGGGAACTCAGGGAAACCATCCAGCTTTATGCTATCCCATCAAAACTGAGCAAATAAAGAGCTTGCCTCTTGCCAAGATGTCTTAATCATTCTTGCTGGGGGCCTGAGTCTACACGTTGCATCTTGCAGTCCACAAAGGAGAGTGAACACTCTGGGGAGATGGGGCTGGTGACCCGAACAAAGGCACCTTGGCTTAGTGGGAGCTAAGGATGTGGTTTGGGATTTTTCTCTGTTTGAAATGCACTATGTGAATTGAGAATGGGGAAGAATGTAGATATTTCTCAGAGTGACTCCTATAGTGTTCCTCTTGGGAATTCCAACAATGAATCACATTCTCTACCTTTAACATGAATATATGCATGTATGGTACCTAAGCGACATCGCCGAAAAAGCCTCCATGCAACATCTACAGAGATACCTCCCCCGTGTGGACTCAGTCTCATATGCAAAATGCCTGACTAGCCTTTGCAGAGGCCAGCAGATTATAATCTTCTGACCTCTGACCCAGGACTTTTTTCAGTGAACCACCAGCCCTTCTTCTAGGGCACCACAGACCCATATACTCAGATACCCAAACACCATTCTTCCATTCAATAAATCACTTTAAAACCCAATGCACATATTCACTGCCAGTAGTGTAGTTGGACATTAACAAAATGATTTGAGATCAAAGCCTTCTTTGTACAGAATCCTTCTCCCCCAACCTTTGGAACTCCTACCAAAGATAGCCCAAGGCCCCGTCACCTTCAGAGCATGGTTTCTTAGTCCTACATGGGCTGACATACTAATTTTCTCAACCTCCAACAGCTAGTGCTGCTCTGGTTTTGGTGCCATTGGGATTAAGACTTTCCTTTGTAGTCTTTATGTGGCTTAGGGTCTGATTTTATCTTCTTGTCTTCTGGTTGGGCTGCCCTTTTGGCCTGGCTTTGGGTGTGGGTTCCCTAATAAATCAGACAAATGTGTTACCCAATCAAAATCATATAGGATCCCAGTGTATCTTCTCCAACTCCCTCTGGGGCCCCTCACAGGATAGATTGCTAGGTCTGCTATTTCAACCAATTGAGCTCTTCCTGTGACTTTGGTAATGAACATGAACCTAGACACTGTCCTCTGAACTGTCCCTCTGTTTTGACAGCTGAGATTACCAAAAAAGACAGTTGAGATAACCAAAAGGCAACCAAGAAAATACATTCATTCTCAATCCTTAACCCTTAGTTTTGTGATTAGTTCATGATCACTGCAGAAGGTATAGGGACCCTGACCCCAAAGTAATGAGTTACAAAAGGAAAGATGTTGGTAGCATCCATGAAGACTGGTCGAGGTTAGCTTTGCCTCCACTCCCCCTCCCACAAGATCTAGATCTGGTAGCCAAAGGACCTCCCCTAGAAGACCCATTCCTGTCCTTTGTCCATTGGGCAGGCTGCTGGGGACACAAGCCTTTTCTGCTATAAGGCAGCAGGAGCCACATATGCAGAGTACCAGCCACATCCTCTCCACCTCTAACTTCCTCTTCAGAAAAGAAGAGATGATAAAACCCATCTAACAGGTGGTTGTGAAGTTCAAATGAATTAATGGGAGCAAACCCTCTATAGAAATTTCCAAGGGCTATGCAAAAGTTATCTGCTGTAACAGTGTTGTTCACCATTTGACTCCTAACACACCTGGCCTGGAGTGTGCCAGATTCCAAGGGCCTCTCCTTTGTCTGGTGGCTAAAGAAAGATGTGCTGTTGCTACCTGACAAAAATGGATTGTTTGTGATTGCTATTCACCTCCGATTTTAGAAAGTGAAATGAATAAAACGTATGCAGGTCATGGACACAAAAGAACCTTTTCATATCAATTTGGGAGGAGTTGTCAGCTTTGATTTATTAAGTAAAGTTCTGAGGCAGGCTTCAGGTGTGTTGTCAGTTTCCTGGTAATGAATGGACCTCACAGCTGGCTGTGCCATGATGATTCTGCCTTCGGTCTTTAATGGAGGCATCTATTGGAAAAGCAGCTCATACATTAAGATGGTCTCACCTTGGGTGAGACCATCACCCAAGTGGACCTTGGGTGGTCCACTTCTCACATTTTCTGAGGCTGAGAATGTGGCACAGTGTTCCATTCTATGAAAGCACTTTGCAACTGATGCTTCTTTCACCTATGATGCATGCTTTCTGTTTCTCCCTTCCCTCTAGTGCCCCCTCTACCATCACCAGCATGTGACAGTTCTTCCTAATATACTTTCCTTTGGTCAAGTACCTGGACAATATCTTCCAAGCCTATCTCCTTATCCCCTGATGCTCACCTGTCAGGAGGGATGGGGTTCATAGGAAGACCAAATATGAGCAGGATACCCTGCAACCCCATTTCTTTGGGGGGTACATGGTCCTGCTCACTAGCCATCAGCATTTCAGTGATCAATTTGGGTTGATCATGCAGTTGACCATACTGGAAAGTCTTTGTAGCATGAAATTGGGTAGATCAAATTCAGGAGTTTGGAGTTGGATCACAAATGTGATCCTGAGTGAGCTCACCCACTGCAGCATCTACCACGAAATCTCTTTCACTGGAAGCAGTTCAGAAGCACCTTTATGCTTGGACATCTTCCAAATTCACTTTAACTTGGAGGTGAGATCAAAGCCTATCTAAGCCTACACACTTGCCTTTCATACTGATGGAGACAGAGTTTGAACTGCACCAGTGGGTTTTCCATTAGTGTTTTTTCTTGTTTTTGTCTTGCTCAGAGACCATATCTTCCTCCCAGAGAGCTGCTATGTATCATCTCTTACTGCTCTGATCATGAAGATATTGTCCTAAAGGGCAGGGAGAACAAGGACACTGCTGTATAGAAATGGGGGCCCGCCCCTCTGCTTGGCTCTGGATTGTGTGCAGTTAGGCAGGGAGTCCAGGGATCAGATGAACCCAGAACTCTCAAGGTCTTCACAGCACCAAGTAAAAGCCTTGAATTTGCAAAAAGAAAAAAAAATCTGTGATGCTTGGTTCTTCTGAACTTGACCCACATTCTCTCCAGATGGAGAGGTCAATTCTTAGTCTGACTGAGAGGATGTCATATGGAGCCAAACTTGTGGTGAGCCCAGTGTTCTGTCTGTAAAACAGCCAAAGGGACATTGGCCTTTTGGCATGTGGTCATCCACTTTCTGAGAATAAATTGTGTCCTTGTCACCAATAACAATAATTTTCCCATCACAACCCCTAATTGTGGCTCCATCATCTCTGTACAGCCTGAATGGAGAGTAGCTCTTCATATCCTTGTTGTGTAAACCATCACAGGAAGGCCAGAGTCAAGTTCGACTGTGGAACTCAATAGACTCTACCTAGAGAGGAGGCACCTGTTCCACACTGGCTCTGTATTCTAGGGTTAGATCCCAAGTGAGCAGACACAGGATGTATTAGAGGACTTAGTCTGAAAAAGAAGAGGATAAGCCCTAATATAATCCTGGTCTTCCAAAGGATAAGTGCTTATTATAACAAAGGCCCCTCACTTAGAGCAGAGTAGATGGAAAGGATTTATATTATGGAATTCTAAGCATTTGCACTTCATCCAAGGAACAGTTTTTCTATAGAATAACTTGTCTAGAACTAGTTCATAGACATTTTTTAGAAGTTCATACACAGGCAACTGAGTTGAAGGTTCACATGGTAGAAGAAAAGTAGACTTTCATTGTGGACTGGTCATTCTGTGTCAGTCCATTGTCCAGGATGCAAAGTTATAGGCACAGTTCCTAGTGTAGCAAACCCATTAAGGTAGGCTCAGCAATTCCCTTCCCTTCTCTACCACCTCCTCCAGAAAGTGCTGTCTTTTCTCCTCTGTCCCCCTCTTCCCTGCTCCAGGGCTCCAGAGCAGACAAGATACACCCAACCATTTCTCAATACGCCCCATCCTCACCTGTTCCAAAGCCTGCCCAGGGCTGGTCCCTGTGGACAAAGAAAGGGAGGGAAGTTTTCTCCCTAAAAATCCCTCGTTCTCCTTATTTCAATTCAAAGACCCACCTTGACCATACATGTAGCCTTTGTCTTCTCCTGAACCTAAGTAGATAAAAGATCATTGCTGAGTAGGTGAACATAAGAGTAAGACCTTTGGAGCAGGCTGAGAGAGACACAGGAAGACCTCTGCCCATGGAATAAAGGAGGTTAGATATGACTACACATGTCTCTGAGGGACAAAGATGACAGTGTTGGATTGCAGGAGCTAATGTGTCTTCTTAGTTGCTAAAATTAATTGCAATATAGTGGATATAACTTCATTTCTTTTGATAAATAAACATGTATCAAATACTTATGATATGTGGTCTTGGGAATACAAGGTCAATAAGATAGGATATCTGCCTTTGAGGACCCAGCCATCCAGCAAGCCAGACTAACAAGTAAATAAATAATGAATTACAGTATTCTCTCCTTATCTATGGGGAGTGCATTTCAAGATGTTCCACAGAAGCCAGAGACCATAAAGAGCACTAAAACTTACATATAATTTTTTTCTATATATATAAATATATATACATATCTATGATGAAGTTTAATATATAAATTAGGCAGAGTAAAAGATTAACAAAACGATTAATAAAATACTTATAATGCTGTACTATAAAGTTTTTTCAAATGTATGAATGATTTATTCCCAGAATTTCCCATTTATTATTTTTGAACTGTGATTGGTCATAGGTAACTGAAACTTTGGAAAACTAAGCTGTGACTAAGGGGGATGGCTGTAGAATAATCTTATAAGTGCCATAGAGAGATTTACTTAATAAGTAGTAGACACCAGAAGAGGGATTCAGTTCTGGATGTCTTCTACATGCCTGGTGTTGCATCTCCCAGCTAGATGATGGGAGATATGGTGAAGAAGAAGACACAGGACTTGGCTTCATGGGACCAAGGTTTCAAGCAGGTTTCAAAAACTTGTTTATTATTTTGTAATTCCAGCCTCACCTGCCCTTTCAACTCAGATCTCAGATTCTATGAATAATGAAATATAAGATTTTGTTTCAGAGATGTGGACTGAAAACATTAACTGAGATCCTTAGACTGACAGTTGGAATGTTCTAGAAAGTTTAGACTACGATGAGCCAACCCTTGTACCAGGAAATTCTGATAGCAACCATGTGCTATAGCTTGAATCCATGTGACAACACTTGGGGTCTCCCTATTGGGAGTAATGGAACCTTTATGAGGTGGGTTAGTCTTCATGTCATTGGGGGCTAGCCCTTGATGAGGATAATGGGACTCCACCCCTCCCTTTTCCTCTCTTTACTTCTGGGCCATGAGATGAGTGGATTTGCTCTACCATGTGCTCCCATCAGGATGTTGTGCCCTGCCTCAGGCCAGAAAGCAATAGGGTGAATTGATCATGGACTGGGACTTCCATAACTGTAAGCCAAAATAATCCTTTCCTCTTTATAAGTTGATTGTCCCAGATATTTGTTATAGTGATGGAAGCTGCCTAACACATCATATATAAACTGATAAGAAATGTGTCTGCAGTTTGTATGAGTTGCCTCTTCCACTCAAAGAAAGATAAAAATGGCAACTCTGTCTTCAAACTCTGCATCTCCAAAATTGAGTGGAAAAGCAGCGATTACCAGTGTCAGTAGACACCAGTGTAATTTAATCTCCATAATGGATCTTTTTTAATGTATCACTCTTCCAAGCCAGATTTCTCCACATTCATGTCCCTGGTGAGGAGCCGATTATGTTTCTCTAGACTTGTGCAATTTCCTTCCTGCGATCAAGAATATAGAACACACGCTGTAAGAAACATAGCAGAAAGAAGGTTCATCCTTGTCCACTTCAGTATTCATGACAGCTTGCATTTTGGTTCAAAAAGACACTTGTTTATTTAGATAAGATTTAATTTATTCATAATTTACCTAAATTTGCAGGAGCGTGCATGTACATCTTAGCGTATAAGTAGCATAATACATAAAACATTACCAAAGCATGCAAATTATACAGCGGCAGCAGTGGAGCCTGTCTGGATGTTTTGGGGCGATAACAGATTTCCACCAAAGCAAAGACCTTAACACAAAGAACTGGGATTGTTTGCCTGTGATATACTGACTCATCACCAAGACAAACTTCTCATTAAAAACAAAATGTATATAATAATATAAAGTGATGTTGAAGAATAGCTTTCTGGAACCAATGTCATATTTCCTCCTCTTCTTCCTGGTCAGTAGCTACTTCTGTCATTGTTATACATCAAATCCTTCTCCTCCTTCTGTCTTCCAAACAACAACAACCAAAAACTTTTCCATGCCTTCTGCATTCTCAGAGTTAATTAATGGCAACTTGATGTTCATATTTCGTTAGTCATTCACTCACCTACAGTTCTTTCATTATCCCCCCACTTGTTGCATAGACAGACAGTTCTAGACAGTTCCAGACAGTTTTGGTATGATGCTTATCTTCAAAAGAAGTCGAGTTCTCTGCAGCTTCATCCCTGCATCTCAACACCCAGCCCTGATTCTGACATATTATGTGTGATCAATACAAATTAATGATCTTGTACGTTATTTTCTGGTACCATATAGGAATTCTTAGAAATCAGAAAAGTAACTTGCCATGAAAGTCGTTTTCAAGAAAAACTTTCTTACAGCTTATCGCTGCCTATGAGCCTGACATGTTCTTCACCTTGACTCTTAGAAAAGAAGAAAAGCCAAGTGGGTCTGTAGGGTGGGCTGAGGGCGAGCCTTTTCCGTCTTGATATGTGGGGTCTCTCCAATCACAGGGAGCAAGCACTGCTTATGGACTTTGGAGCAGGAATGTGAGGAACATTCTGAAGAGCAGGTAAGATTTAAAGGAAAGCGATTCGTCTGGAGTCTTTGCTACCTAAAGGCATTAAAACTTTATAAGGCCAAACAAGTCCCGTTTTTCTTTATTTATGGATCATATATCTCCCCCTTTATTACCACTATACATTTTTCCAGTCTGACAGCTGAAAGTACCAAATATTCACAGCTAGCAAAAAAATTCCATTTGCTACTCTCCAAGATAATAATTTTAGAATTAAAGAGAAAATATATAGACATGTATATGCAAAAATATCCATATTTATTTTTAGAGCCTGGACTTACACTCCATACTGAATATGGTTTGGGGCTTTTGAATCACACATTTTGATCAGAAGGGGTTCTTTAAAAATTATACCCCTCCTGCATCCTCTTGTACCTGTTAACTATTAACAGGGAAGAAATATCAAAGCAAGTTATCTTGATTTCTCCAGAGCTGGTGCAATTTAATTTCAATTTGTCAAACATGTAACAATGGCAAAGATTTGTTTTTTTTTTCCTCCCCAATTTTTTAGAAAAATTCTTAAAGGAGCAGTCTGTCTCTCAGGTTATTATAGTCAAGCTTCTTAAAGTTTGTTTTCCTTTAGCTTGCCTTTGAAATCCATAGGAAGGGAGAAAAAAACAACTTAAGAGATATCAACCACAAGGGGGAAAAGAAAGAGAGAAATCAATGTGTTTTAAACACGATGACAGGATGGGTTGTTTAAATTGCCTCTGCACATTGATTTAAAGCATGCCCAGTAGAAACCTCTATTATATTAACAATCTTTCCTCTTCATTTCAATCATTGTAGTTGCTGTATCTTATTACCTTTCAGACAGATGATGTCCAAATATAATGTTGAGTAAGTTTTTTTATTATTATTATTTGTTAGAAGAATGATGGGCAGTGACTCAGAGGTCTGGGATAGGATTAGTAACATAAATAATGTGAATTCCAATAACCTAAGATAATGATAAATCAACCCTGCACTTAACTGCAGATTATATCCTAAACATATTTCTGAAAATGGCTGTTCTTTCTGGCTTCAGAAGTACAGGGAGGCAGGTTATATTCCTGGCCATAGACTACAACATGTTAAGAATAGATAGCAAGTCAGTGTTCCATATTAAATCAGCAAACTTCCAGTGTAAGAGTTGTGCTTTGACAAAAATCACCTTTCATTTCCATAGTTTGTCATTGAGAACCATTGCTGGACCCTCACAACGTTTTGAAAATTATGTTTGATCAGCCTGCCTGTCCTTCAGTTCAGAGGACATGGAACCATCATCCCCCTATACTTTTATACCAGAATGAGCCCTCAATGATCGCTAAGATCAGAAAGATCAAATCTGGACCCGAGTCCTGGACAGGGTCTAGTCCCCTATAATTTTCTGTAAAAAAATCCCATAACAGAGAACACATTCCACTAACACATAGATTTTTTACTCCCACTGAATCTAGAAGCACGCCTATAAAATAGGTCCATAGTTTTGCTTTGTTTGTTTTCGCAGTACTGGGGATCGAACTCAGAGTCTTTTGCTTCTTAGGCAGGCGCTCTACCACTTGAGCCACACCAAACCCCTGGTTCATAGTTTTTAATTTGGGATTTTGAAATATTATCTGTGGTATGTTTGCATTTTTCTTTCTTGTACTTAAGGAAAAGAAAGGAATTAATATTCATTGAGCATCAGACACTGAGCGAGTGTTTTCACCTGCATTGCCTCCTTCTGTCTTCCAAGGCTGGTTATATTAAGCCCATTTCACAGTTGAATAAACTGGGTCTTAGACAAAGTTATTGTTCATCCAAGCCCACACACCTATTAAAGACTAAGATTGGACATGAACTCAATCGAATATTTTTAAATACAAAACTTCTTTCTGCTATACCTCACTATCTAAAACTACTGTGCTGTTTATTCATTCAAGCAAAGGTTATCCTGAATACCTTTTATGGACAGAGTCCATCAATGTCCAAAGTGCTGAGAATACCAAAACAAGGGATACGCTGACCCTAACAGTAGTGTTCTCAGGTGTCCTCAGAGTACAGCACATAAGTACATTTACCGTTATGCTAGAAGAGCTGCAGCAAAGGTATACACAGGGTGCCATGAGAACATATATGTGGTCTCCATGACCACTAGCTTCAGGGAGGACTTCGTGGATGAGATATGATCACATCAAATCTCGTCATAAAACACTTCCATTTTTCATTTCCCTGGATAATGTCCATCTTATGTGCTAGGAGTCAGACCCTTTTATTGACTCATTCTGCAATGAAATCATGAAAACGTTTCTGAACATTTTCTCTTCCCTCCATAAGTCACACACACAAAGAGAAGAAGGTGTCCTTCTTTCTACAATATGCTTTCATTCAGTGAAAAAGAAAAAGAAAACAACTTTATTCTCTAGGAGTCTCAAACAGGCATTTTTAACCAGATTGTCAATACAGTAAAGACTTTTTTGAAGTGTTTGGTTTAACTTAAGTTCAGGCAGTCTATTATCTGCCTTCTATCTGCTTGGCTCAGATCCTTATCACATACCCTGGAATCCTGATAGGAAAACAAAGGCTATTTATCAAGGCTTTGTTGGAGTCAAGATTTATACCAGGCAAGAACGTTAAAGATATAAAATTTAATAGTCATTCTGTAGCACCTTTTTTCTCTCCCTAATAAACTGCCATTCACCTGTGCATGAGTTAGACTAACTGTATAGCCTCTACCTCCCCAGACCACCTCACTTCTGATCTCAACCTCAAGTTCAGAAGGGGCTCCAAATCACCCTCAGATTTGATAGTTTTCTAGAAAGACTCACAAGACTTACTGAAAGCTATTATACTCACAGTTAAGGTTCATTACAGGGAGAAGATTAAAATCAGCCAAGGGAAGAGGAACACAGGGCAGAGTCTGAGGAAGGACAGCAGGTGTAGCTTTGGTTGTTCTCTTCCTGGGGAGTCAGGGCACATTACTTTCCTGGCATTGGATGCAACAATATACATAGAGTTCGGCCAGCCAAGGGAGCTCCCCTGAGCCTCAATGCTTAGGGTTTTTATTGGGGCTCCCTTACAGGGTAATGATGAATTGACTAACTGCCCACATGGTTGGTCCCAGTGTCCAGTATACTAATGCTTCATGACCCTAATCGTCACCCTAAATAATTTCTTAAAATATCCAAGTCTAAGAAATAAAGCACTAGAGACACTAAAAGGCACTGGCAAAAACCAAACCTCTTTTGGGGCAAGGTCAATTCTTTACATCACCATCCTTTGATACTCAGCTCATATGTTTGCTCTCCCATAGAGAACCTGTGCTCCCCTTGGGTCCCCACAGCACTTTGTCCATGCTTCTGTTTGCATTGATTATATTGTAAATTGGGGAAGGGGGACTGGGGACCACATCTGAATACTCATTCTACCTCCAACACTAAGTACTCAGTAGGGCCAAGCACATAGTAGGTGTTTGATAAGTTTTAGCTGGGATGAACTTTTCTTTGATGGGCAAGCTATCTTCTTTTTCAACTCAAAAGGAGTTTGGATCTTCCTGGCTGCATTTCTGCTTCTTTCTGGCTGACATTTAGTTTGTTTTAATATAATTCTTCCCTCACACATTTTGAAATTTCCTATCAACCTATAAACTGCTTTTCTACCAAAGAACCTTCCTGGGCACGTAGATGATGTTTGTAGGAGAAAGTTATTTCCAAACCCTGGGAGGCATAGAGCCCAAGGCAGCCAACCTCTACTTTGTATTTTCCCTCTATGTGGTGACATTATTAAAGATAAGTCTGGAGGAGAATTCAAACCATTGAGGATTAATCACAGGTCTTTGGTTGATAAACTACACTATGGTAGAAACAGAAAATTTCAAACAAAAGTATAGAAAGAAGGGAAATGGCAGGGAAGCCACTGGGGGGGAAAATTCACAACTGGCCGCACCTGCTTTCCCCCTGCTTTCTGTTTGTTGTCATGTGTTTGTTTTCATGAGGGTGGAGCTGCTATGTGCTATACATGATCAGTAGGAGGAACACTCACAAAAAGCAATGATTTGCTTGCTCTGAGCTTCTAATTATGTGCCAGCTGTGGAATGCTCCTACTGTGTCTGGAATGGAGGCAAAGACAAGGGGCCACTCTGCCAGCTGTGCATATGAGAGTGCTATCAGCAGCACACATCCATGCAGCCTGGTATGGCCTGAGTTAGTGAGGAAAGGCTTCAAGGAAGTGTTTGCTGAGTTTGTGTTGAGAATTCTCTTTGCAAATTGGGATAGGGCAAGACTCTCAGGCAGCAGGATTTCAAACCAACAGCAACTCAAGATCATACTTAGTAATGTGTTCTTTATGCTCCTGAGTGCAGTCTAATTTCTCATTTTCCCTCAATAGCAAGCAGCTGAGACAATCTACAGTGACATTCATTTTTTGTCTCTCCTGTCAAGAAGCCAGTAGAGAGGATTCTTGGGATGTTGGAAAAGGAAAGTAACTTGTATATTTTATCTATGGCTCAGACATTTTTTCTTTTCTTTTTTTTTTTTAGCCCCTTACTGCTTGCAGGGCAGGGGGTGGGGGATAAGCCATTATTCTAATTAGTAGTTTCACCCTAGCTTTGCTTCATCCTGGTAACTAAAATCAGATAAAAGGTAAACCTTTGAAAGAATCCAAATGCCCACCCAGATTCTGGGTCACTTGAACTAAGGCAATCCCAGTTCCCAGCCTGCAATATGGAAGTCACCAGCTGTAGGGATCACAGGCCATACAACAAGGCTCTAGGAATAATATGGGATCCATCTTTAAACCACAGTTTAAAATTCTATATGTGTTATATGAGTTTCAAAGGTGGCACGTGTACTCTCCCTGGTACATAATTACAAAGTAAAAAAAACCAAAAATACCAATAATGAACAGAAAACAGACTTACTCCCAAGCATTTGGGCATCTAAGTACTGACAGCAATAGAAGTTTCTAGAAAAGTGGTGGCCCCTGAAAGCTGACACAAAAAATAGAGTTTCAAGGAAATAAAAGCCACCGGAAGCAGCAGGGTGTTAATTCTTCCTCACAAGTCTGGAGTCAGATCTAGGCTGAACTTCATTTTCAGGCGTGCAAGACCTAATCAGACCTGTAAAAACAAAGAGCAAAGAAATATATGAACCTTGGCAAGATGGGGCTGTCTGTGTATGATTTCAAATCAGCCTTTGTTGAACAACAGCAGGGAGCCCCATGTGTCAGCAGCCTGTCCCTCTACCTGGAGACACGCTGGGCCCGGGCTAAAGGTGTGAGGACATGCATTCCCCCTGTGTGTTAGCATGTCACCAGCTGTCTTTGCAAAGCAATTCCAATTTGCATGTTTCAGAGGGAGGAGACACTGTTGTGACACCCATTCCAGAGCTCTCCACGTGGAATGCTGCTGATATTCAAACTGTGTTGATTAAGATAACAAGACATCCATTTAACTAATACCACAAACACTGAGCAAATAGAAGCAACCAAATGGGCTTCTCTGTCAATGGGCATGTTCCCATCCTCAGTGGACAAACTGGTCCAGGAGCCACCAGGGAATCCAGTGTGCCATAAATGGCTTCAACCTGCACTTGGATGTGCTGTTTTGTAATGTGTGTGAGTGCACCTACTTCGTGCTTCTAAGGGCTCATTAAGTCTGTAAATGAAGTATGTACCTAAGGAAAGAGACGATTGGGCTCCATTAAAGCAAGCTGGCTGCATCCTTGTGCCTTTTGCAATAGGAAGGGTGCCGCCGTGTGACAAATCGCTTCTGTTTGAAATAGTTGAAACCCAGCATCTAGGAGACCAGATAAGAGAACTTGAATGATCCTATTATGAGGATAACAGCAGTGAGAAGAGTCTATGGCCAGCCGTACACAGGCACATTCGGTTGATTTAAAGGTGGCGTGGCAGCCTGAAACTCAGGATTCTCTACTTTAGATTGCTTCACTGCAGACCTTTAACATTATTTTAACATAGCTGGATCTGCGCATCCAGTGAAGTCTACTTGAACAAATCTGTGTTAAAAGGAATATGCCGACTGTGCCACAAACAGAAACACAAAATCAAGCGCTGTTAGCTCCTTGAAGAATGAGAGCGCAGGGAAGGAGGCCAGACCAAAAAGGAATAGATTTTTCTGTTCCCCTGTCGCTGCCTCCTGGGCCATACTGACCCTTTCAGAATCCACATCTGCTCATTAAGACATTCCCAGCGTGCAAGTCCAAAGCCACCTCTGAGCACAGAGGCTTTTGAAGCAAACATCCTATAAGACTATGCATTTGCAAGAGCAATGTTTTGGCACCACACGTTTACCTTTCCATCTGGCTCTATCAGAATGAGATGTAGTACTCTGGCACAGAGTTGCTTTGAACCTGCAAGAAGCCTGCTATCTTGAAATAACACTCCTGCCTCATGCTTTCCTCAGAACAATCTTGGGTACCAGGACAGAGAGGTGGCTGCCTGTATGAGTGTGCACTTTTGGAAAATCTCCTTTGGGGTACAGGTTTATTTCAAAGCAATTATAATTTTCACATTTATTTATTTTGTTCATCTCATTTAGCTTCCAAACATACAATCATTTTGAGAGCCTCACTTTCAAAACAAATGTACATTGACCCTCGGCATTACCTTACTAGATGCTGTTTATGACATTTAACACAGCACTAAGCCAAAGGGAGAAGCAACTACTCACAGCTACACACAGGATGGTCACTCACATAGGCTGTCAAGCATGAGGAAAACTTGACCCTATTGTCCCATTCAGACTCCCACTTGCTGCGGAATCTGGGACATGTGACTCATTTTCCTCATCTTCAAGGTAAGTGCACGAATAGTTGACAGGAAATTTTGTTCAGGGATTACTAGACTTAAGTAGTACAAAGCCAATTAAATATAAAGATGTAAGAAGAAATTACTTGTACAGTTTACAAGATAGATGATAGATAGATAGCTAGATAGATGCCTCAATAGCTGTATGTCTATTCCAGTTCTATTCCATGAAGGCAATTTCTAAACACTGTTTTACAAATAATAAGGCATTTCAAATGCTCAGCCAATAATATGAACTCTTCATTAATTCTTTGGCCATGCCTTGTGTCTAACCATCACCTCCTCCAATTGTTTCTCCATATTTAAAACTCAAATTGATGCTTTAATAGGAAGGTAACAGAATGTCCTTAGAAAATACTACATGCCCAGAATGCTTCCCAAAAAGCCCATAAAACACATATTTTGTGTTAAACCCCTTTCCAACTTTCAAGGTTGGGGTAGAAGTCATTCAGGAATATAGTCCACAACTACTAGGTTAGCTAAGAAGAGTCACATTTATCACTTCCAAGGTGTCTTGGTACCCTCAGAGTTATATGTACCCATTTGCTAGAAGAAAATGGCTCAAAAGAATGCTTTAAGGCTGTGCAAAGTCGATGGCCTACATAGTTATTCAGAATAGCAGACACTGGATGAAGAAAGAGAGAGAGAAATTGAAATTCAACAAATTAAGAGCATACCCTCCAAGAAAAAGCTGTGCCCTGCTTAACTTATTGAGCCCCACATTTTTGTGGCCATCCTCCTCTTAGAACATTACCTTGAGGAAGGTGATGTTGAGTAATGGTGATCTCAAAATTGAGCTTAAAACAAGAGCTATCAGCATCATGCCACGTTTGCTTTCTACCCAACAATCCAAAAGTATATATCACTGTCCCTGCTTTACGGATGCAGACAGTGAGGCCCATACAGAAAGAACAAATTGCTTAAGACCAGAGAACCAGGAAGTGACAATGCAAGGATTCAACCGAATTTAGTATCTGTTACACCTGGGCAATAATAATACACAGGATGGTGTTACATACATGAAGGAATATGTAGACATATTCTGTCTATATCTCCACACTTTGGTCATGATAATGTGAGCTTCTAATTGCTCTAGTAAAGAACCAGGGGTGACAAAATACATGGAGGCCTAGGATCCAGTCATTAGAGACATAAACAATGATGCCAGAGGAAGTGCACTGTTTGAGAAGAAATCATTGCAGGAGCTCTCCCATTCTGCTGCTATGCTAAGGTAGTTTTGCATCCAGACAGTCAGACAATGAGTGTCCTGGCACTAACACCTTTCTAAATGCCTGCCTGTCCAATCCTTGCTTAGCTGACGTTTAATAGCCACAATAAAATCGAAACACTAAGAGATGGCTGTCACCAAGCCACCTGTAGAATCCAAGGATGCAGAGGATAAGTCCCTCATTTAATTTTAAGCATGAGCTCCTTGCAGTCCAATTCAGAGGCCTGTCACTTAGAAATGTTAATGCTATTTATTGTAGCATGCATGGGATAATGGTATTTTTCAACATCTGTTTTCATTTAAAATTTCCAAGTTGCCTTAGTGTTCCATTCTGTGGGTACCACTTGGTAATGATGCTGTTCATACTTATGAAGGAGGAGGATAGAAAGTGGCAAGTGGGAACCCAAACAAAATATTATTAATGAATATTTGCAGCTGCTGGCGGGACTTGGTGAAGAGCTGCCAGTATTGGTGACAGAATTCATCTTGTAAAATGTACCTATGATAAATATCAACCAGGAGTGTTTAGCAGAGGTTGTTAATTCATGAACGACTTCCAAGCAAGCCAGTAACTTGATTTTCACTAGTCACGGGTTGATTGTCTTTTCTTTTACAAAGCAGTTTTGAGATCAGAATGTGGCCATCATCTTAGCTTTCTTTTTGTGCCTTTAAAGGATTATTGGAATTTAAGAAAAAAAATAAAAAGAGGCTAAAGTGTCTGTGGGTTTGGAGAAATTAACATCTTTCGAAAATCAGATGAAAAATCACTTCTTCCAGGTGTGGTGGTACACTTCTATAATCCCTGCTACTAGGGAGACAGAGGTAGGATAATCACAATCCACATCCTGCTGGACAAAAGTGATATTCTACCTGAAAAACAAACTAAAAGGACTGGAGGTGTGGCTCAAGTGGTTGACAAATTGCCTACCAAGCAATAAGAGGTCCTGAGTTTGATTTCTAGTACAGAAAAGAAAAAGTCACTTCTTCCCCCACAGCTTTTCTTGATACCCTCAACTTCTGGAACCCTCCCTCTAGGTTCTTTCTGCACTCTTGTGACTATTACTGTCAATTGGCATTTAATCAGTTTTCTCTCTTGTGATAAAGCCTTTTACATGTGTATTTTCTGCCTTCCTATATGTGTTTCAGGCTCTTCAAGAGTATTCATTCCTACCCTCTTCACCCTATTTGTACCCCTATCTTAGCACATGTTCAGTTCCTGGCACCTAGTCAGTTCGCATTAACTATGTCTTGGTGAATGACTATGAGGATGAACACATGAACAGGTGGCCATCCCAGTGCCAGAAGTCAATGCACAGCCAAGGATTTTAAATAACTCAGGACAAATGAGAAGATAGTTTGGGAATGGGACCACCCTAAAGCCCCTGAAATCACATCTTAAGCGGAATTCTTCAACCTTATGGAATTTCGTTAGATAAATCTTGGTCAAAAAGATTAACCAAGCTCTTTTCAATCAAATAGGAATGATTATCAAAAACTGTTAATTCATTAATGGCTACCACACGTATTCATGTATGTTTCATATATGTTTCCCTGTCTTGTGACTCTTGCTCTCTGCCTTTATGAGATGCAGAAAATTTCTCTTGACTTTGCAGTTAGTGCCCTATGACACGTCCTGTCGGTCCATCTCTGATTTTAGCCCAAGGTGGGCTGGACAGTTCCATTAGCTCAGA
This sequence comes from Castor canadensis, assembly GCF_047511655.1. Taxonomy (NCBI): domain Eukaryota; kingdom Metazoa; phylum Chordata; class Mammalia; order Rodentia; family Castoridae; genus Castor; species Castor canadensis. Next base: position 170,366,589 of record NC_133387.1, read on the forward strand.
CTCTCATCCTGCCTCCATCTTAGCACTTTCTTCCTGGAGCCTTGGCCAGCACCATGGAAGTCCCCTCTGCCTACATACAAGTATGCCCAGGAAGGTGGCCACTACTGGGGTACCCTCAACCAGCGGTGAAGAGAAGTGGGTAAGCCCTCCAGCCTCCTGTTTTCTGGGGAGGCCCAGAGAGCTACAGCAGTAGCCTCAATCCCATTTCTTCCACTGGCTTTTCTTTTTTCTCTCTCTCCCTCTCCCCTCTTCTTCACTTCTACTTCCTGGAACCATCTCCCAATCAACCACCTATAATCAAGTCCTGATCCCAGGCACTACTCTCAGAGGAACCAAACCACTGGACCTGGCTCAGCTACGATCCTAAAAATAAGTGTAAGTAAATAAAATGAAACTCTCAGAACATAGGCATCCAAATGAGGATCTTTTCAAAGTCACCCTCTTCAAAGGCTAAGCACTTGTTCCAGAAGCTGCCCTTGCCCCAGGCACTCTTGAGAGTGCCTACAGAGCCTGTTTGCCAGAGCTGGAACACGGATGGGGAAAGTCAGGAGGTATAGTGTGCAGGGTCAGAGAGGGCGGGTCATACGAGGCAGTGATGCTTCCTCCAGGGTGCTCCTTTGGTGCCCAGCTTGCCTCCCCCAGCCCTGTCCTTGTTTCTTATAATCACATTTGACAACAACTCTCACTTTCAGAATCCCATTTTATTTTAAATTACCACATCCGAGGACATGCAGACCCCTTATGCAGTGACCTCTAAAATGCCTTCATAGGAGAAAGCAAGGCCCTGCTGAGGCCAAGAGACATGCCTTGCAAGATTGTCTTCATGGCCACTACCTTCAGCATGTCATGTTACCCGGCTAGCACCTCAGCTCAGAATGGAGAATGTTGTCCAATGGAGAACATCCACTCTGAGATGGATGTTGGGATTCACTTGGACCCTGGACGTTGATATGCTCAGTATACCCTATCTGTAGTAAACCAGTGATGAAGCATTGGATGGATTACTCCTCTGTCAAACTGCTGATGTTTACTCTTAAATCACTTAGCTCTGTACTAAATGCTTTGCATACTCTACTTCATTTAATGCCCATCATACTCCTTTGAAGGAAGTAATTTTATCCCCATCTTACAGAGCAGAAACTAGGTCAGGGAAGATAAGGAATGCCACCCACAAGGCCTCAAATCAGCTAAGATTGAACTTGCTTTGGTCTAATTCTAAAACCCAATGCTCTTGTGGGTGAATATGCAAGGCAAGACCTCTTCTCTTTTGGAACAGGTCAAGTAAAGATAGGAAGAGAGTTGCTGTTCTCTACTACCTGCAACTTAAAAAGCACCTTCCCACACCTAGAATCCCCCTAATTTATTCAGGTGCAAGTCAAAAAAGAAATGATTCATTCCTAAATTTACACACCAAATGAGCATTATCAACTTTACAGCAGTAACTTTGAGATATGCATTCCTACTTAATGGTGCAGCTGTACACTGATAGGACTTTATAAACCCTTTAGAATTCTTTTCAAAACTTCTTCAAATGAAGATCCTCCATGGTGCATTTCTATGCTCCTCACCCACAGAAGAGGCAACATGAGCATCCTCTAAAGTAATCCAAATTGTTTAAAGCAAGGAATTTAATAAAATGTCTGGATGTGGGAAGGCCTCCATTCAATTCTTAATTTGGGGGGTCTCAGATGGGTGGATGGAGTTTGTTCTTCTAAATATCAAGCATTAAATGTCAATCACTAAAACAGGAAAATAGAGACTGAATTAAGGGCAGTTGGGGTGGGAAGCACCCCAATAATAATCCAAGGAAAGCTCCTGTTCCTATATAACCCCCACAGACCAGGAAGGGAGGACAAACCCTACTCAGTAGCCTCATTTTCAATCTAGCAGCTCATAAGCTGAGGCAGGAAGTCTTTCATCTGCAGGAGGAGAAGGTCAGAAGTGAAATGTCCTGAAAACATGTGGTTTGGGAGAAAGCACTGTAAGCACCACGATTGAGACACATTGGGTACCAGCCTAAACGTTTGTTCCCTGTCTCTCAGCTCCTTCGCAGAGGTAAGTAGAAATGGTGGCGTTAGGTGGAAACCACATAGGTTTCCACCTTGCAGCCAACCAGACACGTGACTTTGGAAGAGAGCCAGCCTCTGTACTGAGTGCTGTCTCCCAACACATCTAACACATATTTCCCAGAACATTTGCGTCCTGGAAGTTCAAAGTAGAAAGAACGTTTGAAAACATAGAGAAGATTCAAAGGAGAGAAAAAAATGATGATCCAAAGACCAGGGAGACAATGGGACCTATTTAATAAACAGCAGTAAAAGAATCTACCTAATGATTAGTTAGAGGGTAATAAGAGTGTGTCGGGGGAATCCAGTATGTCAGTCATCATAGTGATGAGTTAGGTTGTACCTCTTTCTATAAGGCATTCATTCATTCTGCAGTTACTGAGTACCTACACTATACCAGGCATACAGTTAGGTGGTAGGGACAAGAAAGTGAGAAAAACTAGGGAGAGTGGGGCTGGGCATGGTGGTGCACTCCTGTAGATCCCGGCTAATCTGGAGGTGAAGATCAGGAGGATTAATATTCAAGGCCAGCCCAGGCAAAAATGTGAGATCCTATGTGAACAATAACTAAAGCAAGAAAGTTCTGTAGCATAACTCAAGGGCCTGTCTAGAAGTACAAGGTCCTGAATTCAAACCTTAGTACCACAAAAAAAAAAAAAAAAAAACCCCTGGGCAGAGTTGTGTACCATGCATTTACTGTCCAGTAAAAGATCAGCTATTCATGACAAGCAGAAAGAGATTCAATTATTATTGTGGTAAATGCTAGGGGATGAGCACCCAGAGCTACAGGGATACCTCTGAGTGGTGGTCCACTCAGAGAAGACTTCCCTGAGAAGGGGGCATCTGAAGGGTGACTGTGAGTTAGCCAGGCTAAGGGGAAAGAGCAACCCTCCTCAAAAAAAAAAAAGATCTTCAGGACAGGGGGTGACTTGAAAAGGCAAAACTCAACTGGGAGAAATCCAAAAGGAAGATTCTCCTTGAAACAAAATTCCCTCCACAGGGCTGCAGGGTCCTCACCTGGAAACAGAAAGAGAAGCCCATTGACCATATCAACTTAGTGACCTTTGTCTGGTTTTTTTCATCTGTGAAATGAGACTAGCAAGCAAAAGCACCTACCTCTCTGGGTTGCTGTGAGGGTTAAATGTGCAAAACTATGTCCAGTGCTAAACCTGGAGCAATTGAAGGAAGCCAAGGAACTTATTTTCATTTCCTACCTTGTGTTTCATTAACTTCTAACAGGAATTTAGTGTTCCCCTTCATTATAACCCTACACAACAGACCCACTGGTGGTAGCAGTTTCTTATGACTTTGCCACCAATTAGAATCTTAAAAACTTTCATATTATATTGCTGTTTTTATGGAAGTCTCAAAATACTATTTATGTTCTTCACTAATTGAAATTATAGTAGTTAGACCTTTGTTAGCTCTTGTTGCTCTTTTGGATTTTTTTTTTAAACTATGTATATTACTATACCACAAATTTGGTTTTTAAAAATATTTTTGAAATTCTCTTTCGGCTGTTGCTTTCTTTTGTAATCTCATGTATTTTGCTTTATGTTTTAAAACATTGTTCTGAAAAGAGTCACCAGATTGCCAAAGTTTAAGATTTCCTGTTCTAGGTCAAGTGTCTAGACTCAGGCATTTTGTACCTAAGACCCCATTTTTATTGTTCTACTAACTCTACGTTGTGAGTTGGTACACATGTAAGAGTGAAAAGGCTTATATTTGTTTCTGCAAACTGAAGGTCATAGCTGCCTGTGTGACGTCAGGCAGGTTGTTGCCCTCTCTGAGTGCAAGTGCCTTTCTAAGGAATCTTAGGCAACTTCATGCCTAGCTGCCTCACACAGCTGTGGAAAGGAAATGAGACCATTTATTTAAAGCACCTGGGACACTGCTCCTGTACCTGTTTTGAACAGATTCCAGACTAAGGTCTCTTCAGCTAATTTGCATATGCAGACACCAGCTTGTAAAATGAGAAGCCTTTTTTGTCTTCCTCCTGCTGGGATGCTAGGGGATGGCTCTGACAGCTAGTTGCCAAGAGGAAACCTGGGCTTCCATTTCTAGTCCTGTCCCCAAAGGCAAGCTAGACTGAGCCAAAGAGTTCACAAGGATCAGCATGAAAAGGGAAAACAATTTGTTAAGGGGCCCTAGAGTCAGACATTCAGCACGCTGGGCTTGTGGGGGTTTTCAGCATTAATCAGCATCAAGTTGATCTTATTTTGAGAGACGCTACTGAATCCAGAAAAATCTACAGGTAGCTCCAACCAGACTGCCTCAGGCTCTACCTGGTCCCTGCCCACTCCTGGAGCCAGCTTGGCAAAGGATGCCCAGACTATTCTAGACCCAACTGCCAAGTGTGCCCCCAAGCTTCTTCTGTGGACAACTTGGCAGTGGAAACTGTTTTCCTTTCAACTTTGACAAATTGGTTGGGTTTTTCTTCTTTCTTCTTTTCTTGGGTTCTGTTTTTCCTAAAATTAATTGATTATGGCTGAAAAGACAATAGACAGAGAACCCTGGGGACTGATTGGCCCCTACTTATTCAAGGCACCAGCTTGGTGCCAGCAGTGACAAATCGTTTTCAGCATAGCAGGAACCCACCAATGACCAACCATACTTCTTTCTGCTCTTAGGAACTCACAGCACTTTAGAAACCTGAGCTCATGTGAGGTCCATTCTGAGAGGTTCAAAGCACCCTCAGGGTCCTTCCAGGACACAGATGTTAAGTCACCTTGCATTCCTGCAGAGGCCCTTCTGTCTGCCGGAAGTCAGAAAAATAGAGACACAAAGTCCAACTTCCATGAACCTGTCATGCAGGTGAATGTCATGGTAGCTTAAGGCCACATTCACATTCAGTTGGCCCTTGTGTCCCTAAGTCTTTGGCTTATCCCTTAAATGAAGCATGGTGCTTTCTTTTCAAGGATCCAAGTTAATCATGAATAAGAAAGCACCTAGCATACTACCTTGCATATAGTAGAAACTCCATAACAGTTGACTGAACCCAGAATGGTTGGAGGGAGGCAGACCTATAGGTTGAGTGTTATATTGCCTGTGATGGGCATTGAGTGTCTTACATCTAGTCTCTGTTTTTCACTGACTGAGTTATCTCTAGTGAACACAGTCACAAATTCTTTGACATTCCTCCCAATAAGAGCTGGGGTCATCGGACCCCACTGAGTCCCAGCAGGAACCCTGAGAGAGAACAGAGCTGGCCAGACATGAATCCTTTGACCAGCCAGATCCAGGCAGCAGGCTCAGGACTGAAACCAACCTGGATGGTTACTTGGACTCAGTAACTCTGAGTGACTTCAATTGATTCTGTGTGTAGCACAGAATCCCACTCCACCCAGCCCTGACTGAATTCCTAGCTCAGAGATCATGGGCCATAATAGCAGTTATTTGAAGTCACCGAGTGTTGGTGTTGTTTCTTGTGCAACAATAGAAAACTTCAATACAACACAAGTTACTGAAAGCACCCAGGGTCAGACCACCTTCCTTAAGAAGACTATTTTAACAGGAAGTAGGGAAAGCCTACAAGGGCAGGGCCTCCTGGAATTTGTGATATATGGCTACACTGAGCTGGAGCTATTGCAGTTAGGAGAAGCCCTAGAAGCAATAGCCAAGTCTCCTTCTCCCTTCTCCTATAACACAAAATAATCATAGTTATGTTTGAGAACATATACATGACCATGCTTTACACAATAGCACTTATATGGCCCCAAGCACATGTCTGCATTCTCATACTTCATGTACATCAGCCATTTAATTCTGAAGGCATTTCTTTAAGATAGCACTTAGTATCATCCCCGCTTAAGAAAACTAAGGGACAGAGAATCAAGTGTCTTATCCAAGGTTACCAGACTAGAAGTATATTCTAATAGCTAATTCATTACCTTTATGTGTTAGTTTCCTGTTGTTGCTATAACAACTTACCACAAACTTGGTAAAATGACAAATTCATTATCTTATAATTCTAGGGGTAAGAAGTCCAAAATAGATTTCACTGGGCTAAAAGGAAGGTGTTCACAGGGATTTTTTCCTTGTGGAGATTCTAGGGAGAATTGGTGTTCTTGTAGTTTCTAGTTTCTGGAAGCTGCCTGTATTTCTGGACAGTGGGTCTCTAACTCCACTTCAAAACCAAAATAACCATTGGATTTCTTCTCACATGGCATCCTTGTGACACAAACTCTCCCATTCCCCTATCTCACTTTAAAGACCCTTATGATCATGCCAGTTCACGCAGAGAGCCCATGGTAGTATCCCCAGCTCAAGGTCAATGATTAACAACACTGATTCTACCTGCAACCTTAATTCCTTCCCCTTATAGCAGGTAACAGCAAATTCACATGGTTGAGGACATTTTGGGGGAAAGGTAGCATTTTTCTGCCTGCCACACTTTAAACCATGGGAATAATTATCTTCTCTTTTATCACGTGAGGAAGCTGAGGACCGTGGTACTTCAATAATTTTTCCAAGATGACAAAAAGAAAAATGTCACTTCTGAAAACTGTAAGATCCCATTAAATAGCAAGAATATCTTGGGAAATGGCCAGATAATTCCTTCCCAAAGGAAGGGACATGGTTTGAAAGTGAACTAAAAAAAAAAATCACCATTCCTTTGCACCAGTCATTGACAATATGTACTTCGGTTGGCATTGCAGTGGTGAGAATCAGTGCTGGGAATCCCCACTGCTGGCTTCTTCTGCTCTAACACAAGGAAGAGAAGCCTGGCCCAGGAACCCCTGTGAGAGTATCCTTGATCTATCCCTGAGTATTGAAGAAACACCATTTCTCATAGCCACCAAAGCTTTCTAATAATGAACTCTATGATAAGGGGCTTCATTCACAATGAAACTACAAACTGCTGCAGAGCATCAGCCCTTTTAGTCCCCAGAGAGATAGAGAGAGAAGGTTTTGGAGTCCTTTGAGACATTCCTTGTGCCAGTGGTATCTCAGACCTGGAAAGCTGAAAATTCCTCCCATACTTCACCTCCACAGCCCATCCCAGTGGCAAGGCCTCCCCTCTCCTTACTGTCCTGCATGCCTATGAACATGACAGCCAGGCACAAAGCCCTGCAGCTGGCAATATATGGTCTATAACCCTCACAGAAACTCTACAGGTAGTGGTTTAACCCCCTTACCCTAACTTTTCACATATAAGCAATATACTCATCCCTATAAGGAACCTATCCACAGTTATAATAGCTAGTAAGGGACAAGAGTAGGATTTGAATTTGGACCTGTTTCTCACCCCACCTCCTACTTTGCATTCTTCCTACCTGTTTTGTGCCCAGTTTTTACTTATTCCTCCCAGAGGGTCATCACCATATTTCCATCTTTCCAGAACCTTCTGGCCTTTCAGTCCTAGATCACTACCTCACCTACTCAACCTCACCATGAAACCTGCCCTACTGCTCCAAATTTGCTCCCTCTTTTGACAAAACCCTATACCTCTTATAAAGTGTTTTTATTCTTTTCTACTCTTGGGTTTTGTTCGTTTTCCCAGGATAGACTGTAAACTTGTCTGGGTCAGAATCATACTGTACACAGTAGGTCACTTTGAACCATCATGGAGCCAACCAGAGCATCAGCTGTCCAGGTATTCAGTAAGTGTGTATGCCTCTGCAGATTGCTTGCTTTATCTTCAGACCTTCCTAGGTTTTTTTGTTTTGTTTTGTTTTGTTTTGTTTTGTTTTAGTTTGGTTTTTTCTTTTAAAAAGCATTACTATGAAGCTTCATTCAGAAAATTTAAGGAATATTAGCTGTCATCCATAGTTCACTTATGGCTTAAACCTGAAACTCAGGTCCTCTACCTTCAACTGCAGCATTCTTTCTAAACTGTGCTCCAATCCATCTCGTAAAGAAAATGAATGAAGTGAGGAGGGCAGGGGTTTCTGGGTTTTTTTGTCCATTGTCTACCTACAGCCCTTAGAACATTGCCAGACACATGGCAGGTGTTCTAAAAATGTTGTATTGAAGGAATGAGAATGAGTGAGAATTGTTGAAAACACTCTGAAGACAAATTTCAGATGACTACCTTAATGAGCTGTTAATTAAATGACTAACTTTATTAGCCAGGGTCAGATGGAACCCAGGTGTTCTGGGCTCCAATCACATGCAAATAGTCCACCTTCAAATGTTTGGAGTGGGATCTGTAAAGGGGAATTCCTAATACTCCCTGTGGATAATTCTTATGCACACCAATGTTGAAGAGCTACTGTCTTATGGGAGAATTCTTCTTATAGCAGAATTGTCAGCCGTTGATTCTGAATCTGGCAAAGGCTCTAGTAACACTGAGTGATTGTCTGCAGGTAAATTCCTTCTGACAGGCAATAGACTTGGCCCTTCACCCTCTGCTCACAGCTGTGAACACGAGGGTCCCTGCAGCCTCTAGTCAGTCATCCACAGCCTGACCCCAGCCCCACCCAAAGGACCTCATGCTTTGTCACCCTAGAATGAGAACTGCTGAAGTGCTCTTAATTGGGGCGGCTGCACAGCTGTAATTGGGAAGCCACCTGGAAAAACCATCTATCAATTCTGCCAGTGACAAATGGCAAGAAGGAGCAGCCTGACACACAATGGGCCTGCCTACTCCTGCTCTTCCATACCACATTATACCCAAGAAATTAATATTCATGCTGTTTTGCCTTAATCAGTAAGGTAAAATGATGTCAGGGAGTTGCTCCCTGTTTCTTTGTCCTTTTTCTGCTTGTTTCCCTCATTGGCACCTGGGGCTGGACATCTACTCAATTGGAAAGCTTTAGCACCTCTCTTGGCATAGAAGAGAACAGTGCACCTAAGAGGCACCTCGAAGGCTGACTGGCCCATCTCCCCAGGCTGCCAGCATGCTAGGGATCCCTGGTTTCCTTGCCAGCCCTGTGTCAATATCTGTGTCTCTGGGGCCCTGACTTTCTCCCCTTTCTTCCTCTCTCTTTCCTTGGGGCTTATAGGAATCGAGATACTTGAAGTCACTCACATATACTCTGCTGCCATCTTCCTTCCCTGTTCTCCATATCACTAGCATTCTGGCCACCAACCTGGTCCAGTTCATTTCAATAAAGTACATTGAGTATTTTCCCATGGGCTAGGTGCTGGACCCCAGTGTGAATGCAGCAGATACCATTTAATAAATGTCTCCTATCTAAGTCAAATGGCTGAGAGAAGCCTAATAGATTTTGGAAATAAGAAACCAAGTAAGAGAATCCAGGTTGAGGCAGACCCAGAAACAACAGTGACAATACCTTTGTAGAACCCATACAATGGGAAGAAGGTAGTGTTTCCAGGGCAGAACCATTAGTCAATAGGGGCGTATTTCTTTATAGCATTTCCTAAGTCTTTAGATAAATATAAAACTTCCTCCCCCAAGCCCATGTTTGGGTGTGTGTGTGTGTGCACGCACACACACACATACACCACTGTTACATAATTTCTACATGGTTAATGTTTTATTGAAAACCTATAGCAACTGTGAAAGACATGTCATTATAATTAGGTGAGGAAACTGAGTGGTTAGGTAACTTGTCCAAAGTCACACAGCTACTAAATACTGAGGCAGGACTCAAGTTCCTTCTGCATTATTCAAAAGCCTGTTGAGCTGCTTATTCTCTCTCAACTTGCCTTCCTACAAACACTACCTGTCTTCTCGCTCCCTTTCCTAACTCACTTTCTTACCTTTTCTGATAAACCATAAGCAATTAAAAAGATATGGTCTATAATCTATGCCTTTCCTTTGCCCAACTAGAATACTTCATCTGGCTTGCAGCCAACAGCTCCCTGGAATATGCAGTGTCCCTGGCCCTTGACATTTAGACACAACTCCCAGGCTGATCTTGGACAGATGCTCCTGCACACCTGAAAGAGCTGCTGCACCAGTTGTCTGCTAAGACAAGGTATCCTCCACCAGCTCCTGAGATGCTAATCAAGATTGATCTAGTTTTCTGCAGAGCATAGTGACTGTCCCTAATAAGTGAGGCTCTTGAGCCTCTCCCCTCATAAGAGGCACCAATTTGAGAGCCAACTGCCTCAGAGAAGGTATTGTGAATGAGCCACCCAGAGCCAAGCAGAAGGGGAATAAGATCTGGAGTCAGGACTCTTGGATCCTTAGGGGCAAATACTCCGAGCTTCTCACAGTCCTCAGATCAGTGTGGGCTTGGGGCAGACAGAGCCCCAGGATCACCTGCAGATATGGTCTGATCACCTGTTTACTGCAGGTGCCCTAGAAATATCAGGACATTAAAAGATAGGGAAGCCCAGAGGAGCTTTCTGACCAGTGTGAGACCAGGCATTGGGTCTGATTGCTCTTCTGCATGTCATTTCATGAGTGTCACTTTGGTGCCTCTGAGGCTAGAAGGATGCTAATGCAAAACATTCCCTCCTGGAGTTGGGGGAGCACTGAGCATTGCTCCAGTGATGGAACACCAGAGGCTTGATTGGTCAAAGGAGTGGGCAGGTGCAGATCTGCCAGCAGCATAGCTGCCCCGGGACACCAGAAGTCTTTGGTTACCTGCACCCTTGGCTGATATGGCAGCTAAGTCACCATCCCATTGGCTTTTGTTGACTGTTCTGCCAGTTCCACCACCATTGGCATGCTGCATCCTCCCCTGTTGGAACCCCTCTGTGACTCAGGGAAATCCCCCTATCCTTGGTTGTCAGATGTAAAAGTAAACATCTCCAACTCAGTGTGAGTCGGTAACCCCTCTGCTTCCTCTGGTCCTAGATGGGCTGCTTCATGCTCTTGGCTTTCTTTTTTTTCTTTTTTTGTCCCTATGGATCCATGGTCCAGCTATTTAATTTTTTCTCTTTCCTGTTAATTTCAACAGAGTTGGCTTTTCCCTGCTTTCCCCCTCTCACCTCCCTCCGCCCTACACTTCTACAATTTCATGTTCTTTACCTTGTTCCTATTTTCAATGCAGCAGTCTCTCCCTTTCAGCCAACAGCCTGTTTCCTTTAAATACTGTTGTTTGTGCCCAGGATGTCCACATTTGCTTAACAAGGCTCTGCTCAGCTGCTCCTCTTGGGTGTTGTGACTGTGATTAGAAGGAATGTCTTGCTTGTGCCATTTCCGGGAGCCTTTTCAATAAATCACTTATGTCTCTTCTCTGAGTTTGTTTCCTGGACAATTATTGATTGTAGTAAGCCTCACACAGCTCCCAGGCTGGCTTCAGGCTATAACAACATGGAGAGCAGGCTTTGGAGCAAAGATGGGCCTTGGATTTGCTTTCATGTGGCTGCTGACTTTTCCACTGGAGTGGGAGTGGGAGGAGATGGTTGGTAAGGAGGATATTGACCAACATCCCTGGAAATTTCTGAGCACTTTGGACTTTCCTGGTGTACAGATTTGGTCTTAGATATCACCTTAAAATTCAGCCTGAAAGATGATAAAATGGCCTTTTGGATGGGTAGATCATAAAATAGTCAAGATTTTAGTTTTCCACAGTGGGTGTCTAACTTTAAAATTCTAAGCTGTTCTAACATACTTCATTTAGAACTGAGACAGAGAATCCAGAGAGTAGAAACATAAAACCTGTCACCACCAACATTAAAATACACCTCACTCAACCTCAGGAAATGTAAACTCAGAGAGAAGACTCCCCCAAAACAGGAAAATCAATTTGCCTATTGTCTGTGCCCTTGTAGGATAATTGAGCTAACATGCATTTGAATTAGAATGAATAAATACGGTTGCTATTTGTTATTTACTTACTTTCTAATTTTAACATGTAGCACTATTGATAATTACCACATTCTGTATTTATAGAAAACTGACTCTTTCTTACAAATCCAATGGGGCAATTATCTCCATACTGTATGTGCTGTTTTTCTACAAACGTTGAAAATTCAATAACTATCACTAGAATGAGCTGTGACATTTTGAATACAGATATATAACAAGGAAAGAGGTCATCCAGTCATTAATATTCAAAACACTTCCTAATTCCTCCTCTTCTATGGAGGATGAATTCAGTTTGAAGTTTTATAAGACTTCTACTTAAGCCAGTTAAAACCCTGTTATTATGTGGTTTTTGTTTATTAAGAGCCAATAAGAACTGTCTCAAAGGAAAAAGAGAGCAAGTGTATCTCATAATAAAAATAGCACACATTTGTGCAATGCTTCTTATTACCAGGTATTGTGGGAGGGAGGTTCCAAGGCTGCCAATGCATTCCCTCAACAACCTTACAAAACTGACACTGTCCTTCCGCAGTGGTACAGAGAAGTAAGTTGAGAGCTTAGAGAAGTTAGTAGAGTGCCTGAAGTCACACAATGAGTGAAGGAAGAACAAGAACAGAAGCCAGGTCTAGTGGGTTTCATAGCAGGTTCCAACCCAGAACCTAGAGTAGACCCCAAACTTCTCAGTGGCAGAGCTGGAAGCTGGATGTTCCCATCCTTGACTCAATCTAGAAACACAGTGTGCTATAGGTCGTTATGGCAATGAATTCATATGAGCTCCTTGCTTCTAATGGTCCAGAGAATAGTGACAAACCTGCATACCAGGAAACTCCCATCACTTGTTTTTAAGTAAGCCAGTACATTAGTGTAGACTTCTTTTTTCCAAAAGAATGACTTATCGAATTTAGCTTCCATGTCAATGATTAACCTATTAAATTTAGGGTGCAATTGCAGGAGGTGGACTTAAAGAAGCTCCCCCACCCTACCATTGTTTTAACACTTTGTAGATTCTGAATAAGAAGCTTTGAGTTGAGGGTCCAATTTACTTACACATAATTGAGATCTCCACTTGAAATTCATTCTTTATATGACCCTCCATACCAGCTGTTTGTGCTAATGGGTCTTGGTGGCTAAAGAGTTAATATTAGGTGCAATGACTAGGAAGATATTAAGTTCTCAGTAAGTAAGGGAATTCACTCATCAGTTATTCTTTGGGCAAAGTTCCCACTCCCTGCAGTGGAAGTCAGGTGGGCAAAATCTCAAGGCAATATTTTAGTCCAGAATGTTTATAACTTTTTAACCAAAAAAAAAAAAAAATCTTGGCAGTGTGTACGTGTGATAAGAAGATAAATGAGGGACTACCCCAGGAGTATCACACTGCAGGGATCAGAGGTTCCACCAATTTATTGCTTCATACACAGGTGGTGAGAGGTGCTTTGGACTAATGAACATGTTTTTAATGATTCTGAAGTGAATCCCCAAGCCTTGTTAATGCCTCAGTCACAAAGGAAAACAAGACTGCAGACACCTTCATCTTCATGAGTCCTGGGTATCTGAAGGCGCAGTCCTTGAATCAAGTTATTTTCAGCTCAAATGACTTGCTGAATTATTTTCACTCAATTTCTACCACCTCCCTAAAGTCTTGCAGTTATTACAAGGAGAGGCAAGTCCTATCTCAATGATGGAAGTCACTTTCAGAGTCTGAACTGGGGAAAACAGGACCTGACAGGTGTTGAGCTTTGACTAACAAAATGGAGAAGCAGGCATTATTGCCTCGACCTGCTCATTATGGTCCGCTGAGCGTCCCACCTGGACTGTGAACCTCATGCTGAGGTTCCCAGTCAGAGCAGAGGGGAGTGGCTCCCACAGGACTCTTTCTTTAGCACAGCCACTTCCCCGGAGCAGGTGAGTTGGAAAGGGAAAGCTACTGCCCAGGCCAGAACTGGATCATTGTCAAGCTTGACTGAAACATGCTGCTTGATTACCTAAGCCTTTGCCTCAGTGACACAGTGTAGGAGCTGCTCACTCCTACAGAAAGAACCTTAACTTCTAGCATGGTGCTATGTAAAGAGAGGCCCAAAGTCAGGACAGGCTGAGAAAGCCTAATTATGGACCGTAACCCTGCATCTGAAATCCATAGATGGAAGTCTGTTTGTCCAATCATTAGTATCTGTGACATGTCCACTGTGTGCCAGGCACTGTGCTGAGTATATGAGATATAGAATTGCCTCGTGTGTGCATGTTGCCTTACTTCTCTATGGGAAAGGGTACTTGCCATGCATATTCTATTCCTGGGTAATATTCATTGTAGAGTGGTGTCAGAGTTTATCAAGATGCACATTCATAGAGTCTGGAGAGAGTCAGAAAGGAGCTTCATGTGCTTAAACCAGAAGTGTTTAGTCTAAGAGCATGTTTCATCTCCCCCTCACACCCAAAATACCTCCCATGATCAACATCAGCTTCATGTAAAGACAGTATTAATGAGGACCTGCTGTACATTCAGAATATTGTAAATGCCCCTAGGTCTTTGGCTTTCTGCTGCTTTTGGCCACAATAGAAAGAATAGGTTACATGGTAGCAAAGGGAAAATGGTTTACTTAATGGTTGGTTCTATTAGATCTGGGCATCAGGATAAATGGTTCTTGCATAAATCAAGTTTAAGAGTTCTCTAATCTGCAAAAGATGTGTAATATGTCAATATGCATGCTAGGGCAGTGGGAGCAATGGATTCAGACAAAATCTCTTCACTATGAACGAACATTTTGAAGTCTTGGTCAGATTTCTTTTGGAAGTGCATCACTAATGTTGAGCATTATGAAAGGAAGCTTAGCTGTAGCTGGCACTGTCCCTGTCCAGCACACACCAGGTCCTATTCATTTAGTCATACATCCAGTTCATCAGCAACTATTTACTGAGAATCCTCTGAGTGCCAAGCAGTTTGCAAGGTTCTAAGGGACACAGCAATAAGCAATCCAGACAGGTCCCTACCTTCTTGGAGCTTACAGGCCACAGCCACATGGACAATTCAGACGAGGACCTCCTGGCTCCATAACAATATTGTTTAGTTCCAGTGTCAAAGTTTTTCCTAGAGAAAGAGGATGATGGGAGGGGTAGAGCGTGCTCACGGGGTACCTGAGAAGAGTAGTTTCTCAGCACAGGAGAAAGGAGGTGATAAGAGCTGTCCTACTGGGCAACAGCCATGGAGGTGTTTGATGGCTGCTTATGAGCCTGGACTTAGAATGGGGCTTTGGGCAGAGACCACCAGGTTCCTAGTGGTGCAGTCAATGCAGGCAGAGAAGGTGGGTGGCCAATAGAATGAGCAGATGGGATTTGTCAGATGGGCTGCATGGCTCATTAGTGTGCTGCCTCTTCCTGCACACACTCCAGCATGCACACAAACACCACAGCTGTTGGGAAGACAGTGAGGGCTTGGGGATTTACGACGACCTCCAGAGCAGTCAGCCCATTTTCAGACTTGCAGCCAGGACTTGGTCCAGCGGTGGAAACTGCTCTTTCTGCTCAGCCTTCTTGATTAGTTTGATGTTTCAGACTCAGTAGCCCATGAGGTCTTCATGTCTTTCAGATCCTCCTCCAAACAGATGTCTGTTTTATGATCCTTTCCTTGAAAGCCAATTTCCCCTCCTAGACACAAATGCCTCTGGCTTCAGCCAGCTTCTTTAAATGCTAGGGATACCCAGGTGTCAAACCTGAGCACAGAGCACAGAGAAGATCTCTGAGCTTATTTTTTCTTGTGGTTCCATGCTCACTCTTTGGGGATGTTTGTAAGCTACTTACCCTAATGACAGGACACATGCTACAGACTAGAAATGTGTGGAAGTCAGAATGCCTGGAGGGACCCAATGAGACTTAGGGGTTTATAGAAAATATTTTAAAAGTGCTGTCCAGAAAGACAGCCTCTGAGGAAGTCTCCCGTGGTCTGCAGAAAGCTAATATATGGTAATCAGTGCAGTGTGGAGCTGCTGTAAGTTTCGAGGACATTAACAAGAAACTTATCGCTGTTTTTAGCTGTTGCTGCATATTCCTGGAATCCTTGCTTGCTGGAGAGGCGTGAATGGAAGATTTATTTTGTATTGTTAGACTGTCAAGGCACTCTAGAGCAACAACTTTCAAATGATAACTTCCCAAGCTTACAGAAGTTGTGAATTACATGCTTTTAGTCTAGTGCCAATGAGGGGCTGACAGCTCTCCCCCTCCCGTCATCCTTCACTCCAGCACTTCAGTGCCCTATGTGGTCAGCAACTCCACATGCTACCCTTCCCAGCCCAAGTGGGGCCATTATTAAGAATGACAGAAATCTATTTCTAGGCACGAAACAAGCAGAGGCAACTGGTATGTCATCACAGAAGGAGAACTTTTTCATAACTAAGCCCCTAGAGCCCCAGGAAAACCTTTTTTTTTTTTTTTCGCCAAAATTCAGGCCATCTCCAGTGAACTGGATATGAGAAAGGATTCTGAAGAGTGGTGGGGAAGGGAAGAAGGGATATGCAAGAAGGGGGACAGGGCAGTATCAGGGTGTTTTGTCTCTATTCTGCCTTAGCTGGCCACTTCCTCCGTAATTATTCCTTAGAGGAAGGGAATTACTGTTGAATCATTGGTCTAAAATCAAAGGATGAGACACTTTTATTTTTTGCTCTGTTTTCTTAGCATGGCCATATTTCTTCTAACCCTAATTATTCTACCTGCCACTACAGTTACTTAAGTACCTGTTCCCCTATCTGTTGCCTGGATTGCAGGATCTTTTGGGGGTATGCTTAGCACCTTATTTATCTGTCTTCTGTGCTACCCAACTCATACTGCCCTTGGTATGGTTATTAGATTACAAAATTAGGTCCCCCCCGATAATAAGACCTGTGACTTTATAAATGTGCCTCCTGGAGCAGCAAGTCTGTTCCATTTTCAGCCTCCTGACTCATTTACTTTGCTCCTAGGGCATGGGAGTCAGGGCTTGCTTTCCAGCTTTGTGCAAAACTCCTGTCCTCTGCCACCCCTTAATGAAAGTTCTGCTGAAGCCAAAGGCTCCAGGTTGTGAGACTCTGCTATTGTAGGTGGCACGTGACTGCTGAACAACTGGCCACACGTTCAAGTTTATTATTAGACATCTGTAAGTAAGGGTTAGCTGTTTGCCTATTTTTTCCTAAGGCAGAGAAAACAGAATAGATGCATTTGTTTCAGGAGGGGAAAAAAAAAAAACTAAACAAGAGATTTTGCAAACACTTATGAACAAAGCAGAATTGGTCCATTTTAGAACCTCCCGACCTTGACAGTGTCCCTCTAATGCTATATAAACATTTGTTTTGGGTATTTAATAAGCTGCCAGCTGACAAATTGCGGAACTTTTTGCAAGAGCTCCTTATCTTTTCTAGAACCACTGAGATGGCAAAATATATTCTCCATCTCAACAATCTATTCTATATTTGCATGTGGAAATTGGAAAGCAAGTTGTTTTTCTTCGTTTGCATGACAAAACTCAGGCCACAAAATACAATTCAGCATTTAATTTGAGCTAGTTAGAGAGTGCAGAAAAGGGCCCCAACCCACTTGGCTCTGTTTTGCTGCTGATGTTTCCATTGTTACAATTAAAATTAATTTATAAGGCAAAGGATATAAAATACCTCCTCGTAGGGTGCTACAGCAAGCCTGTGGAGTCCATTCCCTCAGGAGGTCATTGAGGAAAAAACAGTCTCCATGAAAAATTCCTTTATTTTATAGCTTGTTACATCTTCACAGAACCTCCCCCCCAACACACACACACACACACACACACACACACACACACACACACACACACCTCACAGCATGAGAGGGTGACGGTTAGTCACCTCTGGGACAAGGATGAACTTACTGGAGTGACTTCTCAGAAGCTTGTCCCATAATCACACCTTGCCAAAAAACAGGTCTGAAAACTCCTGAAAAAGAATTTAAGATATTTAATTTTTAAAGAGGTATTCTTTGCTAACCACTCTCTTGCAGGGACATTAACTACATGAATACCCCTTTCCTTTAGTTCCCAGCCCCAGGAGGGACCTCATTCTCCAAACTCATGAAAGCCATTGCTGCTCATCCCCAGGTCAGAGCATCCATGCATCCATGCAGCTTGCAGGAGAGCAGCCACGGCTGGCAGTGAATGCTCTGTGCTCACTATCCTCCTCCTGATCCAAACCAGTGGAATATCCATCCACTGAAAATTTGCCCAGTGCTACCTGCAACCCAAGCACCATCCCAAGCATTGAGGAAATTAGCTTGAAAGGCCTTCTAGAAATGGCCTTAAGAGACAATCTTGCAAAATCCAGTTGAAGGGTGAGGGCAAAAGACATTCTAGACAGAAGAAGGGACAAGTTCAAAGACATGAAGATGGAAAAGAGCACAGGATAACAGGGGGCCAGTGCGTGGTTCTGTGTGACTAAGACTGGGTAGAACCCACTCATAAATGCGTGGCTTCACATTTTTATATTGAAGCACATTTTTAAGGTTAATAGTTATGCATGTTTCAAATAATTAAATGTACAGGTGATGAAGAGATTCCAGCCATTAGAAGCGGAGGGACATGTTAGAATATGTGTGCACTCAGTCTCATTTACCAGGAATAGACTTTTTCCTTAATATCTTTCCCAAAGTGTGAGAATGGGACCCCAATTCACCTCAGCAACCTGACAGTTCAATGTACTACCTCTAACATTTCAGTGTGCAGAGTTTCTTCATTAGATGAGACACATGGAATTTTGTCAGTGGGAATCAATGGGGTCAGCAGAAATCAGACAGGCAGAGTGTAGCTTCTTGGGCCACATTGTACTCACAAACATGCTTCAGGATCTGGAAAAGAGAAAATACCCCCAGAGGATCTTAGCTTCACCCCCTCTTCAGGAATCAGGGTTATAACTAACCCTTACCTAGAAATGCTCTCATTACCCCTAACTGATAGGTAAGGAGGTAGAGACATGAAAAGCACACACTTTAACTAGTTCAATTAAGCAGCAGCACTCCACAGCTCATGAAGAATAATGATTACATGGAGATGCCAAATCTGAATAAATAAGACTTTTACAATGACTGAAACTTTTGAGTTCCCTGTCATGGAGTATAGACACTTAAGACTGGCAAGGACTAATTCTCCCACAGACAGAGCCTTACAGGACTAAGTGGCTGCTAGCCCAGGGCCCCATGGCTACTGTGGGGCAATGCAAGGCAAAGGATGAATACTATCTGAAGGCAATAAATTTGTTTTATTACCACCACCATTAGCACTCATATTGTTGTTGTGAGTACACGAGGGAGAATATTATTCATGCTTTTATTATCTCCATGAGGCTCATCAAGCCTGCAAAATGAAGACAATAGCTGTCCCTGAAGATCTTAGCTGGGCTTTCATCTTATTGATTCCCCAGCCTCTCTTTTTGTCTTTTTGTAGTTTGAACTCAAATTGGGATTCAAGGTCTGCATGTTTGTACAACAGCCAGGCCAGTGACTCCTCAGGCGTTTAATTGACATGTGACAGGTTTGGTTTTTTTTTTTTTTTTTTTAAATGTGTTGGTTTTGTTGAAGGGAGGAGTCTGGATCACAGGCCCATTCAGAGGACAGTCAGAGAGCATGCAGCACCAGGGAAATGGAGAAGATGGCCAAGCACCTTCTAGGCGACCTCCACTCACTGCCCAGGGAATCCAGTTTAAGCCTCTGCCCTAAATAGACATAGAGCATGGGCTTGGTATCAAGGATACCAATAACTTCTACCTTTCTTCCTTCCCTCAGCCCTCCCTCCCTTCCCTCCTTCATCCATTCCTTCCTTCTCTCCCTCCCTTCTTCCTTCTTTATCCCTTCTTCCCTTCCTCTCTTGCAGCATCCATTCCTTCCTTCCCTCTCTCCCCTCCACCCTTCCTTCTTTTCATATTCTCTTCTCTCATTGGTTCTTCCTTTCTTCCTTTATCTATTCCTTCATTCTTTCCTCCTATCCTCCCTCCCTCCCTTCCTCTCTTCATTTCTTTCTTTCTTCCCTCTCATTCTTCCTCCCTCCCGTCATCCCTTTCTCCATTCCTTCATCTGTTTCTCCATTCTACCATTATTTCCTCCCTTCCTCCCTCCCTTGGTTTTTCTTCCTTGCTTCTCTCCCTCCCTCCTCCTGTCTTTTTTATTCACATAGTAAATAAATGTTGAATATCTATTATATAGTCTGTACCTGGGAGATTTGCAATCATCCTGAAAAATTAATGTTCTTCAGGTGACAAGATGACAGAGTAAGGAAGTATTGTTTAATTTATTCATCAATTAATGAATGGCAATTTAGAGACAGCCTGCAATCAGACCAAAGTTTCTTTCTTCTGATGGGACACTGCACCTCACTACACATTGGAGTCCAGAGAAAGATCAGATGAGATGGGAAGGAGCTGGTGAGAAACTGTCCCAACAGGTGCACTAAGACCTTTGAGGAGGAGGAGAAGAAAACTTAGAATCATGGAATTCCTTCCACATACCTAGTAGGACTTCTAATACATTCATGTCCCTTCCCTCATAGTGGTGCTTATTAGTGAGCCCCAGCCCTTCTCCTGACATTCTGTATGAGACCTAATTTTATAAATAAGTCTTTTACGGTTTTTAGAACACTTGTCATTGCCATATTGTTTTATGCATTCATTTAGGAAAGAGCTAATCTGCATACAGAAATTGTTTTCATGCACTGATACAGAAATACATACATGCACACATATTTAACTCTTTCCTTACAGCTGAATACCTACCAGCTAAAACTCCTCAAAGCTTATGAAATATGTTCCTTAAATGATAAACTAACTGCTTTGAATTGTAATCCCCATAACCTCTCTCACACCTATCCCACCTCCTCCATCCTCTGATTTCATCCCTAGACAAGAAATGTGGAACAAGCTGCTAGAAGATGGTCCTTGACCACTTTTTTGTATTAGTGAAGCTTTACCAAACCCAACTAAATCCTAAATCCCAGCACTAGACATATGGTTTCAGGTAGGTCTTCCTTTCTTCCAGATCTGAACTTTCTCAGGTTGTGAGTACTTGCCTTAAAAAAGCATTGTTGTAGGGGATTGGACTTTGAGCACATGATAAAAGCAAGAGCACACAAGGAAGGGGTGAGGATAGGTAAGACACCTAAAAAATTAGCTAGCATTTGTTGCCCTTAACGCAGAGAAACTAAAGCAGATACCTTAAAGCAACAGAGGCCAATAGGAAAAGGGGACCAGGAACTAGAGAAAAGGTTAGATCAAAAAGAATTAACCTAGAAGGTAACACCCACGCACAGGAAATTAATGTGAGTCAACTCCCTGTATAGCTATCTTTATCTCAACCAGCAAAAACCCTTGTTCCTTCCTATTATTGCTTATACTCTCTCTACAACAAAATTAGAAATAAGGGCAAAATAGTTTCTGCTGGGTATTGAGGGGGCGGGGAGAGGGAGGGGGCGGAGTGGGTGGTAAGGGAGGGGGTGGGGGCAGGGGGGAGAAATGAACCAAGCCTTGTATGCACATATGAATAATAAAAGAAAATGAAAAAAAAAGCATTGTTGTATACCAAATGGCTTTCCGTTTTCTATTAATAAACATTGCTGAAAATGTGGTCATCTATGACTTTCAGTTTCTTCCAGTCTACAAATACCCATGAATTTTTAAAACAAAAAGAAGTGACAGATTAAAGCAAGGAGGTATATTTCTTAGTTTTTCTTCCTTCTCTAAAATGCATTTATCAAGAACTCTTTTTACTCATATACCACCTCCTCATCCTCCCCAACCAAAGACCAGTTTGGGGAATATATTTCAAGGTGGAGTTCACTAGAGGATTCAGCCAGGCTGCCTCTGACATCTTCCCATAAGTCCCTAACTGTATTAACATCCTTTACCTTCCACAAACAAGAGAAGATTGGCCATAGGAGAGCATCTTTCCGTTTATAGACATTTCCCTTCCACCCTTATGTATTTAAGGAAGAAAATTGCCACTTATTTGTACAAAGTAAATTGGCTTATGCTCCATAATAGGCTTCTCACTCTCGCCTCAGCCAGGAAAAGGTCATCTGTGGACTTCTGCTCTCCACAGAACTCAGAGATTCTTGACAGCAAGTAGAGAAATCACACACTCCTAAACTGTAATTTCCTTCACCGATTAAGACCTCAATGGTCACAAGTTTTTGGTTTCAGCAGGTTTGTTTCCTGGCATGTTGCTGGCTATTGACTGGTATATAAATTGTACTTCAGGTGCCCTTATTGGAATACAACTCAGTGTCTGAAACACCCACACATGCACATGCAAAGTCACATATGTGCTCCCAAGCAAACATGCATGCACACATACTTACAAACACAAACACATTCATACATGCACACACAAACATAGGCACACATACTACTGCTTCCTTCTTCAGTTTCGATAACTCTTCAATGTACCACTCAGCTATAGTCCTACTTCAAAGGGCCTTGCTCCAACTTGATGCTACTGCCATTGCCTTGGCAACAGAATATAGTTGCATGCGTGGCAGTAACATTCTAGGTCCCTATGGAGCTCTTACCCTTGAGTGTATCTAGTTGATGTCTGAAACAAAGTGAACATACAACAAGCAGGTCAGCAAAGAGGTAAAAGCCCCATGTTCTTTTCTCTCCAGGGGACAGCACAGTTGACAGCCAGCAGCTGTCCAAGGGGTGTGTTTGGAAAGTTAACTTGATCATCCTGGATAGAAAGCCTGCTTTCAGTGAGAGCTCATCTGCTCCTGCTAATCCTAATCTAGTGATTGAATAATTTACAGGAGAATACTAAAATCTTACATTCCGTAAATCCTACTAACATTTAGTGGAATTTATAATATGTATTTTCCCAGTCCCTTGGAAGAAGGCAAGAATTTTCTACCTTCAACCCTCTGTTGACACTTGTAGGACAAGGTACCAAGACAGAAGTGAGGATTTCCATACCTCTAAGCTTTTGCCTAAGCTGTTTCCTCTATTTAGAATGTTCTTCCTTAAACACTGTGGTTAAGAAACTGGGTGACCTCTGCTTCTCATGTTGTGTCCAGTCCTGCAAAGCCTTTACACATGCCTCTAAACAGAATTGATGGGTGACTCTTTCTTGTGAAGTTACACTGCACGAAGACATGCCACTGTTAGAGTCTATGCTACATTTAATCAGTTGGACCTGAACTCCTTAGACCCAGTGCTTCAGAGAGCCAGGTGTGCCCCCCAGCCTCTTTCTGCTTATAGCACCTGGCATTGTGTCTGGGCTGGTACTTAATTTTCACATACTCTGAATCTCTGAATTAACCAATGAAAGAATCAATTAAGCAACTCTGAAATGCCGTTTAGGAAGCACCCAGGGAATTTAGTTCCTTCCTGTAGGGAAACCATTTCCCTATGCCATTTGAGTGATGAGCCCCTACTGTGAATGCCACTTCTCTAGCTGCTCTTCCTTTGCTCTGCTTCCCACTGCTTTAACCACAGCCCACTCACCTGCAGGATATGGGACTCCTCCTTGGTTAACTTCTCCAGTTGAGGTAGGGCGAAGGCAAAGAAAGGAAGAAAGAACGCCAAAGAGATAATGAAGGGCACTCGTACCCAATGGTAGTGACCTGTGCCATTATAAAAGTGTCTTAATTCCTATTGTCTTGACTCTTCTCTCACATACACAAAAAATTGATGGGCAGCACCATTTGCATATGGAATAATACCTAATCAGGTTGTAACCACCTCACTTGAGACTTGGGGTTTTGAGGGGCAGCAATGTTGAATCTTGTTTTAATTTCTGTGTTTTTTTCCATCCTAGGAGAATGACTCAACTTTTTTTTTTTTTTTTTTTTTTTGGCAGTGCTGGGGCTTGTACTCAGGGTTAAATGCTTGCTAGGCAGGCGTTGTACTGTTTGAGCCACATCTCCAGCCCTCAACTTTCCATATTTTTTGTGGTGCTGGAGATCAAACCCAGAACCTTGCACATACTAAACAAGCACTCTACCACTGAGCTACACCTTCAGCCCTCAACATTTTATTTTAAACAAGTATTAATTAAGCATTTACTCCCGGAGAGGTGCCACACAAATGCTTGCATATGTGTTTCTTCCTTCCCACTTTGTAGGGTAGGTACTGTGAGAAAACCAGGGAGGTAAAATGGCCCAAGTACCACAGTTGGTGAATGGCAGAGCACGGAACTGAGCTTAGAACCTTGGTTTCTTTGCACCGCGTACCCATGCTAATGTAGCTCATATTTCAGTAGCTTTGTTGTCTTATCTGATTTCCACATGTTAGGGACTTGGAGCTGGTTATCCCACACAGAAATACTCCACAAATCAGGGAATTTGTCTTGGGATCTGTGCCCAGGTGCTACATCGTCCACACCCATGACTGTCCCTATGGTAGCAAGGTTTAGCAGCTTGCATGGTGTTTGATTTGCAGTGAAAACTCAAGAAATGCCTGAGTAACCATGAAAAATGATCTATCTGTCTGATGTCCTCAAAGATTCTGAAATCATCAATTAACTATAATTCTTATGATAGAAAAATAAATCCAAGTTATTTAAAGAATATTTTCTATAAAAATTGAAAATGTAAGAGGGGAGGAGTTTCCAGTTAGTCCTCAATTATGCAGAGTACACTTAGTTAACCATAAATCTACATCTTTTTTCAAGCACTCAAGTTAATCAAGGTTTTACTAAAAATCAGAAAGTCCAATGGGATTGAATTTTTGCAAATATCAAATCTGTGGGCATGCATTCAGAAGAGATATTAGTTGCTAGTGCAGTATGCCCAGTGTTCTGAATGTGTCTATCCCTCGCCAGCCCCCATAGCCAGCAGACATCCTATTAACAGGAGCTTCCTAAAGCCATGGCTCGGAACCAGCTACTCTACTCTACCACGCCATTATCCTCAGCACAGCTGCTCCCACTGTCTAATGATACCTGGGCTTCCTGTCTGTTCCCTCATTGTCCAGACATTGAATAGTCCTGTTCAGTCAGAATGCCTGGAGTTCCCGCCTGGCCTCAGAGGCAGCCTGTTTGTATGCTGGGGACAGAATGTTGTGTCTCACTCACTAATGGGACTGCAAGGGTGCCTGGGGCTCATTATTCCTAAGGTAATCCTGAAGGTCACACAACCACAAACACTGTGTTTGCAGGTGCAAAAGGGAGACAAGAAGCATATTTGAGATATTTGAGAATTTTAGCACCTTTTTTGTGGTGTATAAAGAAGTATGAGGTTGCTGATACTCCTCCACAGCTGACTCTTAATCCAGGGAGAAATCCCTCCCTGGTGTCCTGTGTGCCTGCCATTGCACCGTTTATGCTAATGCCCGAATGAGACTGTTCTAACTCCCAGCTTCCCTCACCACTGTTAGCACAGAGAAAGTCCCTGTATTGCTGGGGAAACCCATCTTTGCCCATTCTAGAAGGTGGAGCAGGCACTCAGTCAAGTGTCTGAGTGTTCAAATGAGGACCCAGGATTAGTTGAAGGCTCTTGGTCAGATTCTAAATGGCCCAACTTCATTAGTTTTCAGTTGGTCTAGACCACAATGCTGAGATCTCCCAGCAAATTGTCATGCCAGACCTGTGGTCATAAATGATGTGTTCCAGAAACAATTGAGTCCCCTTGAGATCTGGTTACAGGTGGCTGATGACAGTGTAAAGAACAGACAGTCCTCAACACTGGCTCACTTTCAGATCTAGGATGCTCAGGGCTTCATCCACAGATTAATGTGGGTGACTAATTGGGCTGGAATGGGGCCTGGGCATTGTTGTTTGTTCTTTCTAACTGCTCACGTGTTTCTAAAGAGGCACTGGAGCTGCAACCACTCCTTGAAGCTTTGCTTTCCTCAGCGGGGCTTCTGCACTCTTAGGTAACCTCACATGCAAAGCCTTTCAGCACTTCCAGAAGGAATCAATCATTCACAGCCAACCTCGCAGTAGTCTATGGGAAGTTAATAAAAATTGGAGACTGAAGGATTTCTAGGAGAAAAAGTGTTCTGCTATCTCCCTGGCTCTACCCCCTCATCCTATTCAACCTTTTTTCTTTCTCCTGTCTCACCTCCCTCTCCACAACAGTGCCAGATCCTCCCCTAGTTTTCTGTAGAATGGTGGCTCCACCTAGACTCCAGTTCCTAGAATTCTCATTTTTCCCCCAAGTTCTTACCTTATTTTTCCAACAAGAGCCATATATACCCAAGAGAAATCTTGGGGCCATCCCATAATGCAATAATTTTTCAGCCTCGTCATTTCACACACGGAGGCATATATACACACATACACACCAGCACACATAGACACATGCACACTAGCACACATACACACCAAAACACATGCACACACACACTGTGCACATTTTGCAATTCAAAAAGTACATTCATCTAAGTCCTTACTTGTGCTCCTCTGTGGAAGACCCTATTAAAATCTTCATCTTAAAAATGAAGAAACTGACAAAGAATCACAGGGCCACCAAGGTCTTCAATCCAATCTTAGACCCCAAACCCATCCTCTTTTTTTATAGCATTTTGCCTCTTCAATTAAAATATATTGCTCAAGTTAGTGCTACTATGTGTAGTTTCTCCAAGAAGAACCCCATGTTAGGACTGACAGAGTGGCTCAAGTGGTAGAGCGCCTGCCTAGCAAGCATGAGGCCCTAAGTTCAAACCCCAGTACCACCAAATATTAAAGAGAGAGAACCTTAAGTGAGTGTTCCCCCCAGCAGTTAGCGCCATAGAAACCAGAAGGACCTGCAAGGACCAGGAAGGGCAGAACCCAGTGGTATATTTGGAGGCGCTATGTGTTAAAGACAATATGAGTTGAGGACCCTGCACATCCTCCATGAGCCCCAGGCCATAGGGACTTATAAGTAATCCTAATCCTTAAATCAGTGGAAAAAGTTTCTGCAATGAAATATCAAATGCCGAATTCTTTCCAAAACATCTTTTCCTACATTATTGGTTGCCTCTGCTTTTCTGTGGTCTACAGAATCTATTTCTCCCACCTATGAGATACCCAAATCCTAGGCCTAGCCTTATAGGAGTGATCTGAACATTGGTGAGCAGGTTAGGTATCTCAGCCAACAGTGACAAAGGTCCTAGCAGAGGAGAAGCCTGGGACAGAAAGGGAGGAATTAGCATTTCTACAAGAGAATGGTGGTGCACCTGAGATCTCAGACAGGGATACCATGGGTCCCTCTGGAGCACCCTTGAGGGCTTCTAAATTAGGAATCAGAAGGAGGCTGCACAGATGTCTACCCCCCGAGCACAGGCAAGCTCTTCTTCTCCACCTGGCTGTGGTGGGTGCAATGAGCCTTGGCTGCTACAGTCATCAGATTCTCCCAGTGGGGGAGCAGAAATCCACCTGGCTCCAAAATATTAGTCTTCCTCCTCCTCTCCAGGTCCTAGGGAGCTGGGAAACACAGCCCAGGCCTTACTTAGCAGTGGCCATAGCCTCAGGATTGGCGTGTACATGCAGATGAATTGTTTTGAGCGAGTCAGAACGCAATTATTTCATTTTCTCTCCAATTCTGAATTGTTGATGTTTAGAAATAAATTGCTCCCGGTGCTTCTGATTTACAAGGACAAAAATGTGAAGGCAAAAAACAGGTTCAGTGGAGTGATTTGAATTTCCATTACAATTACAGCTCTTTTCAACCATATGATTCTGTGCTTTTCTCTTATACATCAACCCAATGTTGATTGTGCTTGGATGCTGAAACTCAAGCTGCCAGGGTCCCATAGCATCCCCATCACACAGTCCTGGCTGCCACAGGCCACTGGGTAGATTAGGACTAAGATCCACAGTAAGCCACTAATAAAACTGGAGTGCCCATCAGGGCTGCCTCTGAGGCTCTGCAGGGGGAGGAGGGTGTGGTGAGCTCAGCTTCACAGGAAGCAGACAAATGAGGGACTCTGCAGGCAGCAGGTGGGGAGACCCAGTCACTGGCCAGCAGATTCTTCTGGCAACCACAGCTGTGCCAGCAAAGCCAAGAGGACCAGGGACTTCTTTGTGCAGATATTAAGCTAAGAACTTGATGCATTTGACACTTAAAGCAGCACTCTCATCTATTTTACAGATGAGAAACTGAGTCTCAGAGAGGTCACTAAGTGGCAGAGGTTGGGTCTAAGTCTGAATTGATTTGATATGCAGACCCAGGTGTCCTTTTCCTTGAATAATACTGCAGCCCCCAAATCCAGTGGCCAAAGGTTCAGAAAGCTTACGTAGCATCCCCAGAATTCTGCTTTGGTAATTCCAGGTGGTCCTGAATATGTGGTTCCGGGAATATGCCTGAGTTTTTTTCCTCCTTCCTCTTCAGTGCCTCCCCCACTCCAGCCAAATGTGCAAGGAATCTCCATAGGATCAACCTTTCTGGTACAACCCCAAAAGGTTGTCTTTGGTATCTTTCCTACTTCCTGACCCATGCCAGTTCACCCCACTATCAGGAGAGCCCTATCCTGGGTCCCCAGGCTCTCCTGATAGGTCAGAGATACTCATATGCTCTGTCTGAGGGGCAGCCTTGCTCTGAGCATCAGTGTAAAAAAGAACCACAGGAGAGCAATGCTTAACACAAGAGGAAGCCAGGCCAGCATCTCTAGTGCCCTCTTACCCACTGAGTACCTACGAGGTGCTCCACACTAGCAAGAAGACTTTCTAGCTCAGCAGTAGAGATGCTGGAGAATTGCAATTGCACCACTTCAGCACCTCACTCTGTGTAAGGTGAAGGCGAGTTCCACCACCCATGGCTGTGAAGTCCCCTCCTTCAGCTGTTCTCAACTGGCTCTCATGGGCTCTCAAACCTTCCCCTCTAAATTCACTGATGCCAGCGCCCTATGTAGCAAGACAGGGCCAGCAGAACACGATCCCTCCATCCAGGATAATCTCTAACCCTGATGTCCTGCTCAGCATCGGTTGGGGCCAGGAAGCCCGAGGACTAACATGGATTGAGTTCCTCCCTTGTTAGCCCATTGGCCGAGTTTATATCTTTTGGTTATTGTTCACATATAATCAATGTTCTTTTCGGTCTCACTTTTCCCTTATTCCTGCCACTTCCCCAATCTCCTCTAGAGACTGAAGAATATGTTCAACTTTGTCGTATTAGTAAATATAAAAATAAAACCTGTTCTCCCCCACCCCCCGACAAAAGTGGTCCAGTGGAAGGTTAGTCTAAATAACAAATTAAATGAAGACAGGATAGCAGAGTACCTTATTATTGGCTGTATGAATAGCAAGATAACTAGACAAGATAATAGTTCAGCATGAAAAATGTGCTGTCATTTTTGATTCATGCTTTTCCCATTGCTGCTATGAGCCTTAACCCAGGGTGGGAATGAGTCTGGCAGTACAGAGGCTGGGCTGGCATGGGATATCTGACTTTCTTCCTCCAAAGAGTTGATTCTCTTGGGGTACGTAGTGGGGAGAAAGTGCCAGTGGTTCAAGCAGCTCTATAATTAACTTTGTAATTAATAGACTTCATTTCTTAGAGTGGTTTTAGGTTTACAGAAAAACTGAACAGAAATTGGAGATAATTCTCACATACTCCCTCTCCCTCCCCACCCTCCTCCCCTGTTATTAGCATCTTACATTAGTGTATTACATGTATTACCATTGGAAAACCAGCTTTACATTGTTATAATAAATATTGTCATTCATTGAAGTTAGGGTTTGTACTTTGTGCTGTACCCTCTATGGATTTGGATAGATGTATGACACATATCCACTATTACAGTACCACACAGAATAATTTCAGTGCCCTAAAAAGTCCCTGTGCTCTGCTCACCATCTGTCTCCTCTTCCCTTGCCAACCCCTGGCAACTTTTTACTCTCTTTTTTGCATTTTTCAGAATGTGATATATAGTTGGAATGGTTATTTAGCCTTCATTCAGCAATGTGCATTTCAGTTTTCTCCAGGTCCTTTTGTGACTTAGTGGCTCGTTTCTTTTAATTGCTGCATAATATTCTACTGTATGGATGTACCACAGTTGTTTTATCCATTCACCTACTGAAGGACATCTTGGATGCTTCCAGTTTTTTGGAAATTTTGAGTAAAGCTGCTATCAACATTCATATGCAGGCGTCTAGGTGGATGTAAGTCTTCGACTTTGCAGGGGGAGTGAAAATAAAAGAATGTGGTTGCTGAATCTTATGATAAGACTATGTTTATCTGGCTTAGTAAAATACTGCAAACTGTCTTCCAAGCAGCTGTTCCATCTTGCATCTGACTGGCAATAGAGTTCATGTTGCCCCACATTCTTACCAGCATTTGGTTATGATTTACTTTTAGAAAACACGCAGTTTGAAATATTTTTATAATCCATGCAAACCTGTATTGACATTTCACATATATGCTGTCATTTAGTCTTTGTTATACCCTGTAAGGAAGATTTTATTATCCCCATTTTATAGCTGAGGAAACTGAGGCTCAGATTGTAATACTAGGAAAAACCCAAGGTCACACACTAAGAGCTAAAAGCAGGGGTGGAACCCAAGCCTCTGACTATAAGCCCATGTCCTCTGAGTCTACCAGAGAACCAGCTTTCAGACTCACAAAGTGGACAGTGCCAAGAAGGGATCTATGCGTGGGCTGGCAGGCCTTGGCTACCTGCCTACTGATGCTAAATTACCCAATTAGACAGACTATGTCCTAAGGGCACCTAAAACATCTTTTGGATAAAATTTAATGTTCAGTGTTTAAAAAAATTAATCCCAGCATCATGCAGAAAAACAGAACTTTGGGGTTCTTGACCATTATTATATGTCTTGCAATCATTTTTATTTTTAAATAACATTGGAAGGTACACTATGTTTCCAGTATTTTGTACCTTTTCAATGTTTTAATCCAACCCTGGTCTCACCCCATTCAAGATATCTCTCAATCTATCACCAGCATTGGAAATTCAACCATTAAAATTTCCTTTGTATAACTTTCCAAGTTTTCAACAAGAACCTGTTAAAATCCAGTTTGTGGGAGAGAGTGAAGACAAGCCATGTATGTATTCAGACTGCAAATTTATTCACGGTGGAGCTCAGATATGCAGGGGAAGTAGTTTTTCATATCTGCCCATTTCATATCTGAGCTCAGGACCATGAGTGGGTTTTCGGGCCACTCTAGTAAACTCAGTCCAGTGCGATAATTTACACATTTCCCATGGCTAAGTCTCAGAATCTTCGGGTGAAATTGTTTCATCTCTCGAATTCCAACCTCCTCCCTCTTAAGAAGGACTTCCCTGGTGCTTTGTACTCCCACTGTGGGAGTCACTGTTGGAGATCCATGTTGACCCCCCGGCACTGGTCATGGCCGAAGCCTTTTGCTGGAGCCTCTGATCACATCTGAGAACAAATGTCATCAACCACTTAGCTCTTTTTCATTATATGGCTAATGCATCAGACCTCTGATTCAGTGTTCATGTCCAAGGAGCTAAGGGAAATTGAAAGAACAAAATTAACCCTTTGTCAGCCAAACCCCACACTCCAACCAAATACTTCCACACTATGGCTTTCTGCCATCATCTAAAGGACTTTCAAGAATCCTGTACATGTTGTAGCCTAACTAAACAATTTTTTAGTTGTCTCACTAAAAAAGTCCTCTCATTTTCTTGCCTCTGCTGCTTCAGAGCGATAAACCTTATGTGTTTTTATTAGAGTGGGCGGGAGTGAGGAGCTAAAAATGTATGTTTATAAATGCAAAATATTGAACACTTTAATTTTATAGTACAATATTTAAAACATTAATATACACAACAGGGATGTAAGCCTAACAACAACATGGTCATTTGTGAAACCCCATGTAAGAACTAGAACCTGTCATGCCAACCGGCTCCTGTGTCATCCACAAGAAGAAACTATTATTATTTTTCTTCTTCTCTTGGTGGATTTTTGTTGTTGTTATTTGTTTTGGTAGTTTTATCTTGTATATTTATCCCTAAACAATAGATTTTACTTCTGGTTGTTCTTGAGCTTTATAAAAATGGATTCAGATTTTATATGGTATTTTGCAACTTGCTTTCTTCCACTCAGTGTTATGTTTAAGATTTCTCTTTGTTGTTGATAACTACTACTTACAAGATTGTATGCCTCTATCATAATTTATCTGTTCCTCTTATTAGTGAACTACTGGGTTGTATTATGTATGAATGTGGAAAGTCCTCCACAGGCTCACTGGTTGTCTATTTGGTCCCCAGCTAGTAGCACTATTTTGGGAGGTATGGCCTAGCTAAAGGAAGCAGGTAACCGGGATTGTGACTTTCAAGGTTATACCTGATCCCCATTCCTCTGTTTCCTGTCTGCCATGAGATGAACAGACTCCTTCTCCATCCCCATTAAGTTCTACCTCTCAGTAGGCCTAGAAATATGGAGCCAAGTGACTATGTACTGATCCCTCTGAAACTGTGTGCCAAAATAAGTAATTCCTACCTTGAAGTTGCTTATGTTAGATATTTTGTCACAGTAATGCAAAAGCAACTAACACAAGTCACGTCCAGTCAGGGAGGGGGTACTATAAAGCAGTGCCATTAAGGAGGTAAAAAACCAACGTCACAATGTGGCAGAGTGGAATGGCTAAGCACATAGGTTTTAGCACTAAACTGCCTGGCTTCAGTCCAGGCTTTGTCACAAACCAGCTGTGTGACTTAGGAAGAATCACTTAACATCTTTACATCTCCATTTTCTCCACTGTGGGATGAAGGTGAAAACAGTCCTTATCTCACAGACATACTCTAAGGATTAAATGAATACAGCTTTGCCTATACCACTTATGTGTCCATCTAATACTTAAGCCATACCCAGTGAAGTGGTCATAATTGTGCCTCTTTTCACAGATATCAGAAGCAGTGAGGTTAAATAGCTTGCAATGGTCTGTTAGCTAGTAAGTGACCCCTGGCCCACCTAACCTCAGAGCCAGCTTTTATTTACATTGTGTCACCTTCCATTTATGAAACTTTGCAGGCTTTATTATTGTACTGGTCAGTGAAGAATGAGTCTTCCCTACAGGGATAGGCAGCTTTGGTAAGGCCAGTAGGGCCAGCAAGAGTTGAGGAAGTGTGGCCTGGAAAAAAGAGGAGGATGCGGTGCATGAACTCCCATCTGCTGTTCTCTGACAGTGGCCCCTCCCTCCTTCTTGGATTCCTTCTTGGATTCCTTCTATTCTTTCCAGACTGTTGTGAATGCAGACAGCAAGTGTTAGTCAGCACCCCGTCCACATGTCCACACCTTGCACTCTGAGGGCCCCTCAAACACTCTCCATATATCTGTCTATTTGCTAAGATTTCTACAGAGAAAGGCAGGCCAGCCCTGGCCAACCCTCTGTCTCCTCCCCTGGGTTTGGATTTACTTGCACCTAGCCTGGGCCTGGGGATCTGGTATTTGACCATAGTACCAGGTAGCAGGACCCAGGGCAGCAGGGGTCGGGGAAGGGCTAGCCAGAGCCACAGCCTTGCTCACTGGCTCAGAAACTGCCCTCAGTCCCTTGCCTATATAAGCTTGGCTCTAGCCTCCTCTCTCGAGCAACTCATTTTCATAAACACCCAGTGAATTCATTTCTTTTGAAAGGAAGGGCAAGAAAAGGTGATAGATCTGTATGACATGTCTGATTTTCAGTAAATTCCATAAATATCATCCGTGGCCAGGCTTTCTCTTCCCATGCACTAAGGCCAAGGGGAAGCTCCAGTGAGCAGAGGCATCATGAGTTGGTAGCTGGCTGCATTAGATCTGGGCATAGAATGACAAATTGAGTTTTTTAAGTTATAACACCTGTCCTCCCTTCAGGACTTAATACCTCAACTATTTCCCATCTCATCAGGTCAAGAAATACTGACCAAATGGTCAGCACAGTTCCCTCAAAATGTACTCTTCCTGGATAAAAGGTTTCCTAAACACAGAGCTCCTTTCCAAAGCAGAGGGCAGCTCTCAGGATGCAATTTCTGATCTTTTGTTAGCAAAGATGGTTTCCCCCTTACCATCCAGACAAAAGAAAGGACCATTTCAGGGGCCACTTGTTGTTTTGTTTTTTTTTCTCCCTAGCCTACAAATGAGAAGTGACCTCATTCTCGTTTGCATTCTCATTTGTAAATCCTCCTCATCACCCAATTTAGTCACTATGTTATTTTATTCATAACTTTTAAAAGAACACAGGCCATTTCTAAGCAGAGCACAATAGGCATTGTTCTTGTTGATGGTACTCTCATCCATCATTTACCCCTCTGGGAGCAGGACTATGAGACAGCAGCAAATCCAGGCTGTGGTGGACACAGGGACAGAGATAGCAGAAAAGTGTCCTACCCACAACTGAGGTGGCTGCCCCACACAGCTGAGTTCCCGTCACTCTGGGTTTGGCAAAGCTCTTCTCCCCACATCTGGGATCGGGGTAGGAATCACTCTTTCCTCTTACTCCCTGGTAATAAAGACTTTTGCTCATTTATTCATTCCTTCCTATGTGGTTAGTTTACCTCAAGCTGAGTATGACACAGCCTAAACAATACGAGCAAAGCAATTGATTAATTGCATGGCTTATTTATCTTATAAGTATTTTTTCTTAAGCATAAATTGAATGCTAACTTTATGTTAGGCATTAATTCTATGGAATTCTTAGACTCCATTATTAGACTCATTTTTTAGGTCAAGAAACTGGCTGTTAGAAAGATTAAATTCTGTGACCAATACCACCATGCTAATCAGGGGAGAGCCTTTTTCCATGAGTCCTGGGAGGCTACACTTTTGACTACAAGGCTAAGCTTCTAGGTTTTGCTTTTGTTACTCACCCAGTCTATTTTCCATGTATTCATCCATTACATATTTACTGTGAATGTGGACCAAGTCTGTTCAATTAATTAGTGCAGGACCCAGAGCAATGGTC
Organism: Castor canadensis; assembly: GCF_047511655.1. NCBI lineage: Eukaryota > Metazoa > Chordata > Mammalia > Rodentia > Castoridae > Castor > Castor canadensis. Next base: position 170,401,126 of record NC_133387.1, read on the forward strand.
AGCTGACTCAGAATGGGAGAGGAGATGCAAGTGGACAAAAAACGAGTAAACAGACTGTGAGGTAGGCAAGGGTTCCACTCCAATTGAGTGAGTGAGAGGAGCTGGGGAATGACACTCAAGATTTCCAGCTTGAACAAGTAAATAGATAGAGGTTTTAGTTATTAAGATGAAGGAAAACAATGAGAGATCAAGAGCTTCATTTGGAACCTGGTCATATTCAGGTTCTGTGAGACAGCTGAGAAAGGGTGGTGAGTGGGCAGTGGGATGTAATATAAAGGTTTAGGCTGGAGATATAAATGTGGGAATTGTCAATCATATACAACAAAAGAGATTACGAAAGAGTGAAGCATAGAAAGATAAAGGTCAAGGGCAGGGTCCTATATATATGGAGGGGGAAAGAAGAAGGACTTACTAGAGAAGACTGAGAAGAAGCTGAAAGAGATATGGGAAGAAAACAACAAAGTACATGGTACATGGTCTCAAAGACCAAGAGAAGTGCTCTTGTAGAAGCAGGGAGCAGGTGACCATGTGGGCTGCTTTCTGGAACTCAGGTAAGATGGAACCCAAGATTTGGCAGCTTATGAGGTTGCCAGTAGGCTTCCCAAGAACAAATAGTTTGGGAACAAGAAAGAATGAACTAAGAATGAATGGAAGAAGGTAAAGTGGAGCCAGTGTGGGTAGACAACTTTTCCAGAAGTTTCCTAGGAAGAGCTACAGAGGAATAAAATCATGGCCAGATAAGGTGTTAATGCTGAGGGACATTTCTAGAGCTAGAGAAAATTGAGTATGACTTTGGTTGCTTTTTGCTATATGGAAATCCAGGGGAGTAAGAAAGAGCTTTGATTTGTCTATCAGTGTTTCGTTTCTGTAACAATTGCCTGAGGTAATCAGCTTAGGAAGAGAAAAGGTGTATTTTGGCTCATAGTTTTGGAGAGCTTAGTCCATGGTCAGTTGGCCCTGTTGCTTTTGGACCAGTGAAAAGACAGAAAGCACATCGTGGCAGCGAGCATGTCGAGGAGCAAGTTACTCACTTCACGGCAGCCAGAAAGTAGAAAGAGAAGGAAAGGGGTTGGGTACCACTATCCTCTTTAAGACATGCCTCCAATGACATTAAGACCCCCCACTAGGCCCCACCTCTTAAAATTTCCACCACTTCCCAACAGTGCCAAGCTGGGGACTAAGCCTTTAACACATGGGCCTTTAGAGACATATCTGATCCAAACTATAGCAGTATGCAAACAAGAGAGGAGATAACTGAAAGGATGTAGCCCTTGAGAAAGTGAACAGGAAGTGGAACACAGAGCACATGGTAAGGCTTGACTTTGACCATGAGGGACGCTAAATACAAGAGAACAGAAGAAAATGTGAATGCAGGTACAGTGAGTTAAATGATTCTGTGGTGGAAATATGTCATGAATATTTAACAAACCTATATTAAGTGCCTACTATGTGCCTGGGCTGCTGGGCTAGGGATGCAAGGTAATGAAGGGTAGTTCTGCCCCTAAAGAGTTCATAGTCAAAAGGGGAAGGCAGACACTTGTGTTCTAGCATCATTACAGGCAATGACAGAGCTATTCTTAAGATGTCATTGGAACCAGGAGGAGGGGCACAACCCAACTGATCATTGGGTCAAGGAAAGCTTGACAAGGATTTACTTGATGGGGTGCCCAGCCTCATACTCCAATAGAGGCTTAATAGATGATACTGTTGATGATAATGATTATTCCTACGTGGAGGTCATGATTCAAGAACTGTAATCTACAGAAGAATCCACTATTTCTTTCCTTTGCCATATCATGCAAATAATATGACATGCAGCTACCTGGATGGCACTAGAGTGAACTTGGAGTGTCTCCAGACCAAAGCAATCAGATCCTTTGGTAGTGGTCACAAGGCCTTTGTGTCAAGAATGTGGAGAACTGGTGATGATGGGTCTGGCAAGGCAAAGCATGTTTTTAACCCAAGCAGTATAGAAACTACAACACAGCCCAGCGGACCATAGACCTTGCTCCCAACCTTAAAGTAAGCCTCTCCAAGGTGAGCTTGACACTGCTGGTTTCTTACCAAGAGAGTAGTACCCTGAGATGTGGCCATGCTGTTCCCTTAGACTCCTCTGGCAGGGATGTTTGCCACTGTGCAGAGCTTCTGCTAGGAGATGGACTAGGGAGGCAAGAGAATGAACGCAGCCCTGTTTCAGGCTCAAAGCCAAGGGTTAATGCCCCTGCAGAAATGCAGAATGCAACTTGCACAGTGGAAAAAATCCTGGGCCAGTGAGTGGACATGGAAACTCAGAGAACAAAATGAATGCAAAGAAGTTGGAACTTGTAGAGCAGCCTGCGAGGCAGCATCCATAGGAATGGAAATGAGATGATAGAAATTATTTCCTTCCAGATCATACATTGTCAACTTTGTCCCAACCCTAGCTCCATTCCCCACTCCCTCTACATCAATGCCTAGCAAATGTTAGCTGTTATGGGAGGTGGGATATTGTCATGGCTAAGAGTATGGGATGTGGGGCCAGATTGCCAAGTTTCATACAATCAACTATGCAAGTTATTTGACCGCTCTGTGCTTCACTTTTCTCATCTATAAAATGGGGATGACAATAGCAGTAGCTACCTCCTAGGGTCATTGTGAGAATTAACTAGAACAATGCCTGGGACATGGAAAGTACTTAATAAATAAAACTCAATGAATCCCAAGAAGAAGCAGGGTGAGGAAAGACCCACTTCTGTTGTTAGAAGGCAATCTGGGGAGGCCAATTCATCTAGAGTGTTCCTTTCTAAGACGAGCTGTCTCTGCTGGCTGAGGGAACAGCGAAATCAGAAACAAAGGCACAAACAGAAAGCCTTTGTGCTTCACTGGGTAGCAAAAGAGGAAAGAAATAACAAGAAGCAAGTCAATTGTATTCCTGAGACTGGCTGTCCATGCTGTACCATCCCTTCTGCCAAACTAAGGAACTAAAAGAACATTTACATTCATTAAAAATTTATCTTTCCAGGAAAAAAGAACCAGTCTTCTTTTGCTCTAGTGAAAACATGAAAAGAAGATGCCAGGAGTTTGCATGAAAAGTTGGTCTCTGTTCTTTAGCTTTGGCAAATAAGGCAATATTGAGAAAGTTCTGTTGTGTGTTTAAAATGTGTTTATGTTGATTTGGGGTGAAGTGGATTCTATTGCTTTTAGCACTTGGCAAGGATTTAAGTAACATGAATAATAAACACCACCAGGTTACTGGTTCTTGTGATATTATTAATTGTACCAATCCCCCACCCATAAAGCAAAGTGTTTCCCAGTGATCCACATATTACAAATCAAAGAGACCTGAAAATGTGCATAGCAGGAAATGGTAAAAACCCATCTAACTGGAGGCTAATTGGCTCCATCATTTCATCCATCTTTCATTCATCCCATCAGCTGTTCTCTCCTGACAGTGGCCCCCTGGTTTTGTTCAGCCCATGCTCCTACTGATACCATAACTGGACCCCTGTGCTTGCCTTCTCCTTGCCACTAATGCAGGCAAAGCCTGAAGCCCACCATCTTCCATCAGCTGAGATTTTTCTCTAACTTTAGGGAATGTAGAGAGAGCCACTCCCTCTTCTTCAGAGCCCCATCCTCTCTCAGGCACTGCAGCTACTGATTGCTCATTAGGAAAGACCAAGTCTGTTTCGTGTTCTCCTTTCCATCACACTGGCTGCCTCCAGCAGCTCTGGCCCAATTAGGAAATCAAACAAGGGCTTCATCCCTGGTGCCTCCATGCAGACCATCAGAGAAGCCCAGACCAGCCCCAACCCGTGTGCCACTGTGTTGCCCAAAGTGCCCTGGGGTGGGAACATTGGCAGAGAGCTAACCAGGGAATTTGCTACTTGGCTGCCAATCTGTGACCAGCATGCAAGCCTGGAGTTGGGCTATTTTCCTAATCAGCCCAGGTTGACAGAACTCCAGCCACTTTGCTAAGAAAAAGCTCCCAAACCTAATCCTGGAGGAAGTCAGTGTCTGAATTAGGAAAGCATTGCACCATTCCTTCTCTGGCTGTGTTTCTTTTGATGTTATTAATTTTTATTAAGATGATTTTATTATTGATGACCATATTACATTTCTGTACAAATATAATGGAACCCTGTTCTACTATTCATATGCTTTGGGGGACAGGACTTGACACACTTTAAAAATAAGTTTTTCATTATAATGCAATATTATCACATCATAGGAAATTTGGAAACTAGAGAAAAGAAAAAAAGTCCACTCAAATCCCACCAGTCTAATACAAACACTGTTAGCATTTGGGTGAATTTCCTTTGAGTCTTTTCCTTATGCATATTTTAACATTGTAGTAATTGTCTCTACTTATATTTTTTATCTTCCTTTTCCTTTTTTTCACTTAGCATAGCTATCATATGCAATTTCCACATTATATAATTCCCATAAATGATCATTTTAATGACTCCATAATATTCCATCAAGACTATGAATCATAATTCATTTAACCATTTCTCAACTGTTGGCTAGGCTATTTTTGCCATTACGGTTATAGCTCTGTGTGTGTGTGTGTCTGTGTGTGTGTGTGTAATAAAATTTTCTTACAATAGACTGACAAAAGCAGCATTACTGAGTCAAAGGGTATGGATGTTTGGGGGCTGTTGCCATACATTCCAAAACTGCTTTCTAGTCCATGTGTTAGCCTAACCCTATTTAGTTCGCAGTGTCATTTTTACATTTACGGGCCTGATATGATGGCCTCATTGTGTCACATGGTGCCATATGGGTTCTCTAGCCCCTTAGAAAGGAGGCCCTGCAGAAAGCCCCTCCCACTCCCAAGAGCTCCTCCCCCCACCCAGCACTTGACAGATGAGGTTAGGACAAATGGGGCTTCTGGCCATGCTAGAGGTAGAAACTTGATTTTCTTTGTTAGGATGAAAAGCAGAAAATTAATGTTAGACTTGTCGTGCATAACTCAAAGCGCTTATTTCTGCTATGTTAAGAGGTTTCCATTCAGAGAGACACGTGGGTTGCCATCACTGGACCACATGTAGGATAATGAAAAACAGTTCTCTGGGATCAAAGCTCAGGACAGACCCCTCTTTTCTATCTCTATCTCCCTCACTTCCCTGGGCCTTCAGTACTTCTTTGCCGCCATGGGGGTTCAGTAGAATCTAGTATACAAGTCTCCCCTGTTTTATCTCAAATGTGATTTGAGATTTGTGAATTTCCCTCTTTAGCACAGTTGGCTTTTACCTCCAAACAGTTGGAAAGCCAGAGGTTTTCCTCTCTAGGCTGTGAAGGCCCTGCTTCTTGAAGATGAAGCCATTGGCCACAGATGGCTCATGAGGGTTCTCCTGAACACTTATAGGTGATTCTCTGTAGTCTATCTACTTATGAGGCAACTGCCTATACTTTTACTTCCAGCACAGATTAGTACTAGGTCAGACACAGGACAAGCTCTAAGTCAAATGGTGATAGAGGCCAAGTTTGACTTTAAGACTGCCACACAGGGTTGTGCAGGGTGAGCACTAGACAAGGGATCTGGCTGATGACACCCAGTCTATTAACCACTAGCCAAGTTATGTACTCTAGCATGAGTCTATGTCTCCTTCTCTTCCTCCTCCTCCTCCTCCTCCTCATCCTCCTCCTTCTTCTTCTTCTTCTTTGAGTAGCAATTCTTAACTAAGGTTTATTTGAGGACAGTTTTAAGTTTGCAGAAAAGTTGCAAAATAAGAGATCCCATATACCCCACATCCAGTTCCTCTATTGCTAACATCCTATATTGGTATCATATATTTGTCATAATTAATGAACCAATATTGATGCATTGTTATTAACTAAAGTCCACACTGCATTCAGATTTCTGAATTTTTCACCTAATGTCTACCTCCTATCCCAGGAACCCATCCATGATGCCACCCTTGTTCACTAGTCCTGTCTGTTTAGTCTTCACCTGCTGTAGCAATTTCTCAGATTCTGTTTGTCTTTGTTGATCTGTGGAGTTTAAGAGAGCTGGTCAGCTAATTTGCAGAATATCCCTCAGCTAAAATTGTCTGATGTTTTTATCATGATTAGAGCAGCATTGTGGTTATGGGGAAGGAAGATCACACAGCTGAGTGCCATTTTTATCACATCACATCAAGCATATGTGCTCTCCATGTTCTTGTCACCATTGCTGGTGACCTTGATCATCTGGCTGAGGTGGTGTTCATCGGGTTTCTCCATGGCAGGGTTGCATTGTTTAGGAGGAAGTCCCCATGTGCATCCAGCAAGTCAGGAATGGGGACTTTGGTGCCTATGCCAATTATCCGGAATCTTCTGCAGTGACTTTTGTCTCTTCCCTCCATTTATTTTACTTATTCATTTATCCAGTCATTTCTTTCGATCACTGTGGACTTGTCTTTGGGGTTATAATCCAATATTGCTTCATTTTGTTGGTCAAAATGTCCCATCTTTGGCCATCAAGCACTCTTCCTACTGGCATCTATGTCTCTTTGTCACAACCTCATCGTTAGGATTTTTTCCTTTTTTCAAGTATGTTATGGGTTTTCTAGTATCCCCAAAGCACAATACCTTGAAATCCTAACCCCTAATACCTCACAATGTGATCTTATTTTGAATAGGATTACTGCAGATGTAACTAGTTGAGGTGAAATCATACTGGAGTAAGATAGGAACTTAATCCAATGTGATTGGTGCCCTTATAAGAAGATGATGCACAAGGAGAAGAGGGCCTTGCCATGACAAGGCCAAGGTTGGAGTGATTCATCTCTAAGCCAAAGAATGCCTGAAAAAAATGCCAAAAAGTAGGAAGAGACAAGGACAGACCCTCCCCCACAGGTTTCATGAAGCGAGGTCTGGCAGATACCTTTATTTTAGACTTCTGGCCTCTAGAACTGTGAAAGAATAAATTTTTTCTGTTTTAAACCACCTAGTTTGAAATATTGTTTATGGCAGCCCTAGGAACTCAGTGTGAAGCACTTCCTTCTTTTCTAGCACTGTAACATGCTCTAGTCACAACTTATGTACTTCCTGCCCCAGTCTTAGAACCAGTTATTTTTTTCAAGGAACTCTAGTTCCTTGGAACCAGATATTAGAAACAAAACCTGGGTATTAGGTATGCTTGCTGCTCCAAGAGTGTTGCTGCTTCTTGACCCTGTCAGTAGAGAGAGAAGAAATACATATGTGTATACTAGCCCTCATGTATACACCAACCTATAACATTCCCATGTGAAACTACCTGCATCTATTTTAAACTGAAGATAAGTTCATACTGAGGCCTCTGACTGTAATCCAATACCACATGTATCCTTCTAGCGTCCTCCTCTTCCTTATCCATAACCTCCCACTGCAGCAGTGAGAAACCTAGCTCCCACCATCTGCCGTACATTTACTTATTCAGTTCCAATGTACATGAATAGCAGATAGAATTGCTAACGTGGGGACCCCTTTTTGTAATTCATACAAAAGTTGCTATGTGAGCTAGTGGTATCTCTGCATTCCCTCTACGCTGAATGTCCACCCAACAAAGTTTAAGAGCCTATACTTTCTTCCTCCCCTTCTCTAATACCTAATGCTAGACTTACAAAAGGATCTGTTATCAGCTATTTACATCTTTTTATCAGTCCAAGTAAGCTAGGCTAAGCTGCACACACAGGTTCTGGGGCAACATGAGCAAACATCCTCCAGTGTAGTTTATCATTTTGAACTTGCAGCCTCCAAAGTAGGAACAGAAGGAGAAGAAAGGGCTGAAGGATGGTATAGGATTGTTTTAGACCCAGACCTGTAAATCACTTATATCCTCACATGGCAGTACCTAGAACACAGTCTCATGGCTTGAACCAATGAAAACTGAGCAGTGGTTGTCTTCCTGGGAGACCAGGGAGCAAAAACCATGGGCTCAGCACAAACCATTGTAGCTTAACTTTGTGGGTTTTTTTTTTTTTTTTTTTTGGCAGTACTGGGGTTTCAACTCAGGGCCTTGAACTAGCTAAGCTGGTGCTCTATCACTTGAACCACTCCACCAGTTCTGTATCTTAATTTTGTTTTGTTTTGTTTTCTTGTTTTATGATAAAGAAGTTCTCAACATTCACAGCTCTGGCTGTGAAAAGGAAAAGAGAGGTTCAAAGAAAGTTTTAGGAACTCTACCCTTAAAAATCAGCTTATGGGGCACCCTATATGACAATGATTAAGGTAAGGTCATTCATGATGATATTTAAATTTTTATGAAGCATCAAAACTTGTCTATGGCTCATCCAGTGCAGCTCCACAAGCCCTCACTTGCCTAAGCTCAGGTTCTACATCCAGGAGGGTGAGCCAGGTGGTCCAAGGAGCCCTTTGGTGTCCTGGCATGATGCATGGGCCAAAGGGAATCTAAAGCCACCATTCAAGGGCACCTTCCTCCATATGACTTCTGCTGTTGTAGCAAAACAAATTTTCTAATAGCAAAAGGGAGTTGAGCCCCATTCTTCAGAGAATTTTTAGTGTCAGAAAGAACCTTACAAATGAGGTCCAAATAATTTTTAATGATACAGAAAGAGTGCTTATGATCATTTAACATTGGCAGAGAGAAGCGTGACCCAAAATTGTATACACAGTATGATTTCACTCAATAACATACTGCACAGAAAAAGCAGAGTACACAAAAGTACTAGCAGTGGTTTTTCTCTGATTGTTGGGATAATGGACAGTTTCAATTATCTTGTTATACTTTTATATGCATTTTCCAAGCTTTCAGTAAGGCGTATATATGACTTTTGTAATCAGAAAAGAAATGCTAAGAAAAAAACTTAAAGTATCCAATCAACTCACCTCTCCATCATGGAGACAAAGAAACCAAAACTCAGAGAGATCAAATGATATTTTTCAACACCGTGCCAGTTTTAACTTGAAAGGTCAGGAACCAAAGTGCTAGAGTTCATTCTTCCCCACACCTCAAGTTAGAGTCTGGCAGATGGATGTAGGTAAGTTACCACACCCACACCACATGCCTATCCATACCACCCTTTCATCCTGATCCCAAATTTCCATAGTTAAAAATGCTGCCCAGCTCCTGAGCTCTTGCAACCCCTGGGTACATCCAGGAAGGAGAAAGGAGCTTTTATTTAGTATCTGTCATAGGCCAGGCATTGTGTTGGAACTTTAACGTGTGCTGCACTGCAGCACAGATAATCTACTCTGGGGTCTTAAATCAGTGATGGGTGTTTTAGAGCTACATTTCTTGTCCCTGTCCCCTGCCACCCCTGTGGTACTGGGGATAAGACCCAGGGCTTCATGCATTCTTGGCTAGTGCTCTACCAACTGGGATACATTCCCAGTCCTGTGCTAGGATTTATAGCTAAATGAAATCCAGTAGTGAGAATGAGAAAGCAAGGGTGGAAAGAGGACAGCTAACATTTAAACTCATAGTAAATTAAACCATGAGAATGATCATCACATTTTGTGGATGAAGAAACTGAGGCATGCTCATGGCTACCAGGAGTACAGCTGAGATGAAGCCTCACTCAAGGCCCATCCCCTTCTTACACATCCACCATCACTACTAAGCCTCCCTATTCTACCATGTCATGTTTCTGGTGCATATTAAAAGCTCACTATATGGAGTTCATGGCAAGACCACAATTGGATCTTGTTTCTGAGATTGCAGCCAGCTCTCAAACCCAGCCCTGCATACACCTGTCAGTCTAACACAGAAGGCTTGACCTGTGTCCCAAGGTGATGGATGTGCTGCCAGATGTGGACATCTGGGCACTTGTGAGTCTCCTACTTAGCTTTGCACAGGACAACCTCTCCCACCCCCCGCAAGCTTACTGCCCTGTCAGGAGGCTGCTCGGGGAAGATGTATACTGATGAGAAATCTCAGCCCCCAAATTCATTTTTCAAAGAAGCCAAGCAAATCTGGTGATTTATTCTCTGTCATTCTGATCCCAGCATATGCTCCACATCACGTAAGTGAGATAGAAGGGATGGTTCAGCAAACATTAAGTTAAAAGAAACCCTGTCAGGCTCCCCCACGAAGAGCTGGTTTTTATTTAAAGCCACAAAGTAATTAATTACATTGAGTAAAAAGCTAAGGCTGTCTTCTCCACAACCCTTCTCCACTGTATTCAGCAAAAGATGCTCTTCTGAAACAATCGCCATGCACACGCCCACACTAGCTTGGACTTGTGAAGTTTTCTCCTTTTCTTCCTTCTTATCAGCAGGCAGTCTACCCCTCCCCCTGTATTCCTTCCACTGAGTTTCTGTCCCTTCCTTCTGGTCTCTCTCTGTGCTTCCTTGTCCTGCTCCTCTCTCCTGATATCATTCTCTCTCGCTCGTGCAGAGACTCCTATTCTGGTCCCAGAGGCTCATTCCTCCCTTCCATACAAAGCATGAGGCTTCCCATTCATGCCAGGAAGGGCACAGCCCAGTTCCCTCCAGCTGCTCCATTTGCTCTGCCTCATTCTCTCCATCCTCTGCCAGTTGGATCTTTCTTGTAGGGACAGATGGTAACATAGTACTTGGTTCAGTCAATTCTGCTAATCCTAAGAGGGGAATGTTGTTATATGGTGTGTCATCAGTTCATAAAACCTGGAACTCCATTTAAATAAAAGGAAGTATGATGACTCTAGTTGTTGCCAGTAGGGTCTGTGAAGATGAACAGAGAGATTAGAAGAAAGAAAGAAGGGAGGACATTATCATTTTATTCATACACGCAGAAAGCATTTATTGAGCACAAAGGATGCCCAAGTTTGTTGCCAGACATTGGGAACATGGGTAGAAGTTCAAGGAGGTTCAGATTCTAAGCACTCTAGCTAGGGAGATACACATGCAAATAATAATTGCAATGCAATGGGAGATGTGTTCTAAATGGTGATTGGGTGAAATTTTCTAGGAACATACAAAGACTGGACTGCATTGGTTAGGTGGGGCAGGTAGGAAAGATTGCCAGACAAGCAAGGTAGGAAAGGAGATTGCCCTGTGCCAAGTCACAGAGGGTCCTGCTGGGAGACGCACTAGTGAAGCATTGCTTGGGTATGGGCGACCATGGGAGACTCCAGATCTCTAGGAGATGAAGCTATAAGGTCTCTGAACAGGTCATAGAGTCTGGTAAGCTTTACCAAGGAATCCAGACCTCAGTGTATGAATAGTGGAGAACAACTGAAGACATTTAAGCAAGGAAGTAACGTAATCCATTTTGGATTTTTTGCTAAGTTGCTCTGGCACATGTATAAACGGGGTTATTGTTTTCCGAGACAAGAGGTTGGAGAAAGCCATCCAGATAAGGCATGCAAAGGCTATAACCACCATGACAATTATGGGCATAAGTGACAGGAGTGTTTGTTGAGTTTCTGCTGTGCCCCAGGCACTGTGCTAGGTACTTGCACAGATATTTCTTCATGGATGTGTTCAGAAGCATGTAAATAACTACATTCCTCATCATACCAAAATTGATTCTGCACACCTATTAGACAAAAACATAGTAAGATGGTGACTCTTCCATGCTGGAATAATAGAGATGGGCCCTTGAATGGAATGGAAATAGTTTGTCTCACTGTTTACATGAGTTTTATGAGACAGCTTTGGTTCCGAAAGAGCTACCATGGCACTCCCCATACACTTCTGGAGGGAATGTTTATTGGTACAGCCATTCTGGAGACCCACATGATCATACTTTTCAAAAGCTGTAAAATATGCATTCATTTTGTTCAAGCCATTTCTACTGTGCAAATTCAAACTAAGGAAAAATTAGGGATGTGTGCAGAGATTTCACTAAAAGGATATTTATCGCAGCACTGTTGTCATAGTAAAAATATAAAAGTAATACAAATTCCAACAATTGAGGACTGGTTTAATACGTTATAGCACAACTGTACGGTCGTCTAGTTTGAAGCCATTAAATGCTATGGTGCGGAAGTATATTTATGGATGTGGAAAGATGTTCACTCCAATTGAGCCCCTCTTCAAAGATGCCATTTAAATAAAAATGGGTGATTGCTATGCAAACACAACTTTAAGACAAATCTCCTGGCCCACCTCTGCGCTAGTTTCCAATATATTTTTAAGTGAAGAAGCAGACTACAGAGCAACATGTATACTATGATCCCATTTTAATTAAAAAGAAAAATATGTGTTTGTGAGTCTCATGAATACATAGCCCTAGAAAGGGTGGCAGGGCACCCACTGCAATGTTAAACAGATTTATCATGGGGTACAGAGATCATCAGGGTAGAGTAGTTTTTCTTTTTCTGTTTTTGGATTATCTATAATAATTTCTCTCTCTCTCTATTTTTTTTTTTACAATGAGCATATATTTCTCACATACCAGAAAAAAGAAGAAAAGGGAAGCCAACCCCAGTCCTTTCAACTCTTTAGCAGGTTGACTGTCTCTTCCTATTATCTCATTTACTCAGCCATTGCACTGGATGTACCTGTCACTTCCAGGCCTCATGGAAGGTGTCAGGAAATAAGGAAGATTCGGACTGGGTTCCTATCCTCAAGAAATTCACAGTCTAACAGGAGGGCTGATCTATAGACAAATAATTATGATGCAGTGTGATTAGTTAACCAGCACATGCTCTTACAGACTCACAAGGGGATCTTCTTTTATCCTGTAAGTGATCAAAAGTGACTTGCTTTGGGTTGTTATAATTCCGGTCTCCATGGGTCTTACCTAACCAGGTGGTGGGAGGAGGCAGTGTGGAATGGTGGACAGAGAGCACTGCACTGATAGTTGCTCTGGCCTGGCCTGTCTCCTCCTCGGAAAGTCTTTGCCATCTACAGAGCAAAGCTCAGTCGTCTGATACACAAGGCCCTTCTCTCCCTGGCTCCCACCTATATTTCCAGTCTCCTCTCCTACCATTGCCTGCATTAGTTCCACATTCCTGCATCACACCTCAACTATTACTGTTCCATAGACTTGCAAGATCCTCCCTATTAGTCTGTTTTCCATTGCTAATAGCACAGTACCACAGGCTGAGTAAGTTAGAAAGAAAAGAAGCTTATTTGGGCTCACAGTTCTCACATCTCACAGATCATGGAGGCCTTCTTGCTGCCAGTCCTGTGACAGCATAAGGCATCCTATGACAAGAGGCAGGGAGCAGGCGTGGGTGTATCCACTGGTGTATTTACTTACAAAGCCATCAATACTCAATCATGGAACTCCACCCTGATGACCACACCTAACCCATATCACTTCCCAAAGGCCCCGTTGCTAAACACCATTGTCAGATTGTTTCCTCCCTCTTAACACCTCATAGTTCCCACCTCACAGTGGGAACTGAACGCCAGCTTGAGTTTCAGAGGGAACAAACTGTGTTCAAGCCACAGCACCCTTGTACAACCCAATGCCTTTTTACTTGTTGTCTTTGACACTAACCCACAGTTTCTTCACCTCAGCACTGTTCACATTCTGGACTAAATAACTCTTTTTTGGGGGGTACTGGGCATTGTAGAACATTCACAGTGTCTCTGGCCTCTCCATTGTAGGCATAGCAAGGTATCTCTGGTCATGATAATCAAAAACGTCTCAAGATATTGCTGAGTGTCTCCCATAGGACCAAAAAAAAAATTGTCCAGGTTAAGAGCCACAGTCACCCACCCTGTGACTGGCAAAGGTCACTTCATGTCTGTCTGTACCTGAGTCCTTGTCCGGAAAGTTGGAACATGGAAATGATGTGTGGTGATATCCTTGGGGCTCCAACTGTCCATGGCTGTCAGTGGAGCAGTGTTTTCTGGGCTCCTCCCATGTGCTCAGTCTTATGCTGTGTGCTGAGGGGCTTCTAGAAACCACCCTGCAGGAAATCCATGGCAGCATCTGGTTTGGGTCCAGTTCTGTAGCACCAGGTGTCCCACAGCAGTCTAACTACTTACCAGTTCCAGAACCTGTGGGCAAAACAGCAGGAAGAGGCCCTAGAGAAAGGAAAATGGGCATTCCATAAGCAAGCCCTCTGTTCTCCCACAACCTTCAAATCCTTGGTGTGTCTCACAGACTTGTTCAATTAAATGTCTTCCCTGAAGTTTGGAAAGATTCCCTGGCATTGGGTTACCCTAGAGCCTATTGCAAGAAAAGGACTTGATTTCTCTTAAGGGGCCTGGATTCACCTTAGCGTCCCCATTTGACACAGAGATTCAGTATGGACTGAGCTTTATGGTCAATGCCCTACAAAAGCACCCTATCCTTGCTAAGACAAATTTTTATGGCATGGTGTACCACCTCATTCAATTCTGACAAGCCCCCAGTGAAAGTGTCAACAGCTTTATTGTACCAATGAGAAATTGATCCAGCAACATTTTCATCGCTCCCTCACAGAGGCCCAAAGTCCAGCACATGACTCTCCATCTATGGACCTCCCACACATCTCCACAAACTCCATCTGCAGTACACATCCCCTTCCCAGTGCTCCAAGCGCCTCTGTGCGGAGGGGATGAATGAAGCTTTAGGAGAGAGCAGTGCTCCCCCTACCATGGCCATCAGGGGAAACAAGTCCTTGTAGACAAACCCAGACCATCTTCTAGAGGCCAGGCCCTGGCAGAGCTGGCAAAGGCTCTAGAAGCCCTAGAAGAAAAGATCACTCACTTGACTTCCATCAGGGGTTGCTGCTCCAGGCTCCCTGGTGCTGCCTCAGGATCATAGTTCCTGGTCCAGATCCCTGAAAGACAGGAAGGACTGTGGTTCACCAGCCTTGAGTATCCCACCTCCCTCAAGCCACCAGAGTCAGGGGTCTCCAGGAAGTCTCTTTCTCAGAGTTCTTCAGGCAAAGAGAGAAGAAATGTTGCCAGTGCAACATGTGAGAGAGTCCCACACTTAATTTGAGAAGTCAATTCAAATCTAAGTTCCACTCCCCCAAGTCTGTTCTCTCAATTGTACACATGAATCAAAATATCACTCTGAGGCCAGTGTGTGATAATTCCAGCACTCAGGTGGCTAAGGCAGGAGGATAGAGCATTTGAGACCTGCCTGGGCTACTTAGTGAGATCCTGTTTCAAAAACAAAAAGTTATGTGACAATTAAATTGTTTTAAATGCAAATGGAAATATTTCTGCCACTAAGATCTGTGCTAGGATACAAAATAAAAATTACAGCACATAGTAAACTAGTTGCTAGCAGTAGACACATGGAATGCATTCTTTTTATTAGGGAACTTTTCTTGAGCACTTAATATGCAACTATTGGCTCTGAGAACTGGGTGATGAATGAGCCAGGCTGCCCCTGCCCTGGGCTTTTCAGACTCACCAGGAAGGATGAGAAAGGAAGCCAAGCAGTACTAATAAAGCCATGGTTGTCACAGGAGGACAGGCAGTGGCACTGCCCCAGGGCTCTTATTTACCCCATGAGGGCTGGCATGAGCATCCCCACCAAGGACTTGCCAGGCTGCATCTCTGTGCAGTTTCTTGTATTGGAAGTGTCCATGCTGGCAGGAAAGATATGTAACTTGGTGCTTAACTCAGTGGGACTGGGGAGAATTCCATTCTGCTGTCGGGAGCCCACTTCTAAGGCATTTATCTGAATTTTTTACATCGATCGACTCCTTAAGTGAGCACATCTGGCACACAGCAACTTGTTCTAGCCTCCCATGGCTTGAATATTCTTTTGCAAAAAAGCTGGGAGGTGGGATGCATTGATGTCTAAGAATAAGGAGCTGTTCTGAGATGGGAGACGGGTATTTGTTCAGTATTTGCCCCAACTGTTTGGAAAAGTAAAGCCTCATGCACAACTGGTTACCAGCAGTGTATTGGGAAAGTCTGTTGTTTCATTAAGATGAACCACATTTAGTAATTCTGGGGTACTGCAGGGGTCTCTCTTGGGGTGCTGTGAGGTAAAGCAGCTTATAGGCTATGTCCAAGACATGCTAGGGAGCAGACAGGAGCAGCAACTTTAAAAATAGCAGCTTGGGGGAGTGTGAAGTAGCTCAGCAGGACCTGGCTGTCAGCTTGGTCTGCATTTAGAATGCAGATCCAGTTGGCTGAGAAGATGGGTCAGCCTCCAAGAATCCTGCCTGGAGAAACCAACACAGCCCAAGGGCTCTACTGTCCACAAGAGAGTTTTTCCAGTTGGTGCTGAGAGAACTCAACAGGAGCCCCATTCCTCCAGAGCCCTGGGGGTGGTCCAGGGCACATAAATGCAGTGTTGGGGTGCAGAAGTGTGCAGCCCCACCATCTGCACACTGTGCACACACACTGTGCTATGCACCATGTCTTGGGTTGTATGCTGCCCAGAGTTATGAAGATCAAAGCAAAATTGCATAATGGAAGTCAAACTAAACCACTTTCATGTCTCCCTCCATCTGTGTCTCTGAAGGCACAGCCTGTTCCAAAGGCCACAGAGGCCCCAGTCTCCTGCCTCATAGACACAATGCACTGGCTCAGAGCTCCTGCCCAAGGTGACTTGTGTGGCCATTATCGTGGACTTGATGTTCTTTCTCCATTCTCCCACACATATGGTATTATTTCTTGGGGATCTGTTTTCCTACTGGGTCAGGGTTAAGTATTAGGGTCTTTATCTCTAACACCCATCTCTATTTTCTATTCCTTGTTTGTTTCTTTGCTTATTAAAATTCTGGGATTGAACCCGGAGCCTCATGCATGCTCTGCAAGCACTTTACCACTTGAGCTACACCCCCAGTCCATTTTTGGTTTTGAGATAGGATTTTTGATTAGGCTGGCCACAAACTCGTGATCCTCCCAAGTAGATAGGACTACAGGGTTTTTCTTGTTTTTGAGGGGGGGTTACTGGAGTTTGAACTCAGGACTTCATGTTTGCCAGGCAGGCACTGTACCACTGAGTCATGCTTCCAGCCCCATTTTGCTTGAGTTGCTTTTTGAATATGGTCTCGTGTTTATGCCTGGGCCAGCCTAGACCACAGATCCTCCTATTTATACTTCCTGTGTAGCTGGGATGACAGTCACACACCACCACCATACCCAGGTTTTTATTGGTTAAGATGGGGTCTCACTAACTTTTTGCCCAGGCTGGCCTCAAATCATTATTCTCCTAACCTCCACCTCCTGGGTAGCTAGAATTTATAGGCATAATCTACCATGCACGGCTCTTTTTAAAGAAAGGCTTTATATCTGTTCTTCATGTTGGCATGAATATTAACAAAATGCAAGTACCTACATACAAGTAACTAGCAGAGTGACAGTCACCAAGAGGTGCTTCCTGTCTCTCCAGGCTTTCGGGGGATCACTCACTTTACCCCAGGGACCCCTGTCAGTTCTTCCTCATCAGATACACTATACCCTTCTCCACTGGCCTTGTCCCTAGTAGAGAAGAAATTTGGTAGTGGAGAAGTAAAGAGTGGACAAGTGGACAAGCTCTTCACCTGCCTCAGATGTGTTCTGATGCCTGAAGCTTTGGAAAGTCCGTGGAAGTATCCGAATAACTTAGAGACATGGAAGTTTTCATTTTCAAACCACTCATCCATCACTCACCACACACTGAATATCCACCAGACTGAGTCTTAGGGGCTGGGACAGTAAAGATTTATAAGATACATGGGCTCAGCCTCCAAGAAACGAGAACGCACACATGCACACACACCTGTGGTTTGAGTCCCTTTGATGCCATGGTGAAAGTTAATGCCCTCCCCATAAGAAGTGTGAATCATGTCCATTAATTCACCGCTCTGTCGTGAACTGAGGTCTAGATCCAAGTTTAGCATTCTTTAAGCCTTGAATTAGTCAGGGTTCACAGAAAAATAGAGCCAGCAGAATTTATGCCTTAGTTTGGATCATAAATGTCTCCCAAAGATTCACGTGTTAAAGGCCTGGTCCCCAGCATGGTACTATTGGGAGGTGGTAGAACTTTGAGAGGTGGGGCCTAGTGAGAGGGCTTTAGATCATTGGAGGGTATGCCCAGGAAGGGGCCTGTGGTACTCCAGCTCCCTCCTCTCTTCATCTTTGCTCTCTGGATCAGGATATAAGCATTTTTGCTCCACCATGATGGGGCCAATTGAGCATGGACTAGACACTCCAAAACTGTGAACCAAGATAAGCCTTTCTTCTTTGTAACTTAACTCATTTAGATACTTGGTTATAATGGTGAAAAGCTCAATTAATACAATGTGATATCGATGTATAAATATACAGAAATTTATTTTAAGTAACTGGTTCACACAATGGTGGAAACTGGTAAATCCAAAATCTGCAAGGCAGGCTATAGGTAGGAAATCCAGAAAGAGCTGATAATGCAATTCCGGTTCAATGGCCTTCTGCTGCCAGAATTCCCTCTTGCTCTGGTAAGGTTGCTCTTTTGTTCTAGTCTAGCCTTCAACTGAAGAAATGAGGCCCACCCATATTGCAGGTGGCAGTCTGCTTTATTCATTCTACTCATCCAAATGTTAACCTCACCCAAAAACACCTTCACAGAAATATCCAAAATGTTTAACCAAATATCTGGGCACCATGGGCTAGTCAAACAGACCCATAAGATTAATCAACCCATGCCCATAAAACCAAGAGATTAAAGTGCAATTGTTTCAAATATCCCCTCATTTCTCATATTTTAGAATCTAAAAGCTCTGGCAAGTGAAATAAAGACAGTTTTTTCTTTTTGAAACTTTTTATTGTTGTTGTTTCTTTTCAGCTAGGGTCTTGAGGCTGGTCTGGAACTTGATATATAGCCCAAACTGGTCTGGAACTCTGGATCCTCCTGCCTCCACCTCCCAAGTGCTGGGATTACAGGCATGTGCCACCACACCCAGCTTCCCTTTTGAAACTTTTTAGAGAACTGTGATGCCCTTAGAGGTTTGCCCAGATCAGTGTCACTTGACATTTGCACCGCAGGTTCCCCACTTTACTCCAGATGACAAAGTCCCAGGACCTGAGTTCTAATGTTCAAAAGGATCACCTGGGGAACTTGTCAAACCAAGCAGATTCCAATGCAACTGTGAAAATCGAGATTCTTAGGTGTGGCATGGACATTAGAGGCAACCTGATCAGCAAACAAATAGCTATCTGGAACCTGGGAAGAAATCCCCAGTGTGGAATGAGGCAGCAAATATCATGACTGCAACCAGGAGGCTGCCTATGACTGTGACCCACACTCTGAGGGGTACTGGCCTGGTCTCTCCAAAGTGTCCAATTCTGAGGTGGCGAGGGGAAGGGAGGAGCATAATGGAGACAGAGGTCTTTTTAAAAATAGCACCTTGCCACTACGCGCCTTTGCTCTTTCCTGCCCTCCTCGACTCTCCTCACTGCCTCACCTGAACTTCAAGCCCCGCTGACTGAGTCCAAAAGTAAAGTAGCCTTAGCAAGTCCTCACAATAGCATAATAGTAATCAAAAGCCCATTAGGAGGGAAAGTCATCCTCCAATTGCAGCTCCTCCTCTTCCCCAACCTTGACGTGCCGCCGACTCAGTGTTTCACCTGAGTGCCTTCTGCTTTCTGTTCTGAATCGCAAAACTGAACTTAGCAGCATTGAGTTCAGGATCTGGTCTTACAAAAAATGAACCAGGAAGGAAGTGACATCCTCTAGAACCTTCCTATCCAAAATCTTATTTGTTCTTCTAAACTTGCAACATATCCTTCTTCCCAACTACCGCTTAGAGATTTCATCAAAACTATCTAAACCTGTTCATGTGTAGGAGTGTAAAACAGACCAGAGCTCAGCCGTCAATAACAGTCTACCCTGGCCCTATCTGTCCAGAGAATCTGCTGGCACCTCCCAGTTCACAAGGCCATGGATGTGGAGAAGAGGTATAGGGAAACTGGACTGCATCTGGAGATGGCAGGGTCTAGATAAGGCAAGAAGATGTGGTTTTCTATTGTCACATGCATAGCCTGTCAACGAGGAACTGTAGAATTAGACTTCCAGACTGTACTTCAGGGGAAGATTCCTGCAAGACAAAATCCATAGCCACCTGCATTTGGCAGTACTGAGCGTGTTTCTTCACATGAAAGCATTTTTGTTAATAAAGATCTCAACTGATCATCAGACAGTCTTAGATGGCCATTTCCATGATTCATGCCAGCCAGAGGAAGTCAGTCACTCATTCAGAAAATGTCCATTAACTGTCATGGATATTAGGATTGTCTCTTGACTATACTGTGCTGAATATGGAAGACAGCGTTTTCCCCCCTGGTTAAACCTACTCCAAAGCCAAGAATAGATACTTGCAAGTCATTAGATAGGTGGATAGACAGGTTTCTTTGTTTTCTGGTTTTGTGTTCTCTCTCTCTCTCTTTTTGGCAGCACTGGGGTTTGAACTCAGGGCATCATGCTTGCTAGGCAGGCACTCTTACTACTTGAACCACTCCACCAGCCCTTATTTGTGATTTTTTTTTAGGTTTTTTTTCTTTTTCCTTTTATTTTATCATTTTTACATTTACTTACATGTGTATACATAGTTTGTCACCTCCCCCACACACCCCTCCCATCCCCAACCCCCCACTTCCAGGTGGAAACTGTTCCTCCCTCTTCTCAAATTTTGTTGAAGAGAAAGCATAAGAGATAATAAGAAACACACAGAGTTTTTGCTAGTTTGGGATAAAGATAGCTATAGAGAGATTCTTAGCATTGCTTCCATGCGCTTGTGTATCACAAGCCACATTGGTTCATTTCTCCAGACCTCTTCGCTACTTCTTGGTCCCCTTCCCATAGAGGCCTCTGCTAATTTAAGATTACTTTATTTGCTCCTCAACAGGGAGCATATCAACCACATTCAAGTTTTAGGTTTCCTTTCCTTTCCCTATTTCTCCAATGCATGTTCTCCTCTTAGTGTGTGGCCGGTGTCCAATAATATTACTGCATTTGTTTTGGGTCTATAATCCGCATATGAGGGAGAACATATGATTTTTGGCCATCTGAGCCTGGCTAACTTCACTTAAAATGATGTTCTCTAGTTCCATCCATTTACTTGTAAAGGATAAAATTTCATTCTTCTTTTAAGCTGAGTAAAATTCCATTGTGTATAATAAATACCACATTTTCCAGGGGGAGGGGTTGTGGGGCAGGGGGGAGAAATGGCCCAAACAATGTATGCACATATGAATAAATTAAAATAAAAAATAAATAAATAAAACAAAATAGAAAAAAGCTAGAATATGGTAGCATGCTAATTAAGTCATCTTTGGATATAATAAATAAATACCACATTTTCTCGATCCATTTGTCAGTCGTGGGGCATCTTGGCTCTTTCCATAACTTGGCTATTGTAAATAATGCTGCAATAAACATGGGTGTGCAGGTGCTTTTTTTGTAACTTGAGTTGCATTCCTTCGGGTATATCCCTAGGAGTGGTATTGCTGGATCATATGGGAGATCTATGTTTAGTTTTTTTAAGGAGCCTCCATAATGTATTCCATGGTGGTTGTACTAGCTTACATTCCCACCAGCAGTGTATGAGGGTTCTTTTTTCTCACATCCTTGTCAACATTTGTTGTTGGTGGTGTTCTTGATGATAGCCATTCTCACAGAGGTGAGGTGGAATCTTAGCATGGTTTTGATTTGCATTTCCTTTATGGCCAGGGATGGTGAACATTTTTTCATGTGTTTTTTGGCCATTTGTGTTTCTTCCCTAGAAAAAGTTCTGTTTCGTTCAGTTGCCCACTTCTTTATTGGTTCATTGACTTTGGGGGGGTTTAGGGGTTTTTTTATTTTTTATTATTCATTTACATCCTTGGTTAAGTTTACTCCTAGGTATTTAATCTTTTTTGAGGCTATTACAAATGGAATTGTTTTCCTGTATTCTTTCTCAGTTTGTTTATTGTTGCTGTATAGAAAGGCTACTGATTTTTATAAGTTGATTTTGTATCCTGCTACATTGCTGAAGCTGTTTATGGTGTCTAGAAGTTTTTGGGTAGCATTGTTTGGGTCTTTGAGGTATAGGATCATGTTATCTGCAAATAGGGATAATTTGACTGTTTCTTTGCCTATTTGTATTCCTTTTGTTTCTTCTTTTTGCCTTATTGCTCTGGCTAGGAATTCCAGGACTATTTTGAATAGGAGTGTGGAGAATGGGCACCCTTGTCTCATTCCTGAGTTCAGAGGAAAAGGTTTCAGTTTTTCCTCATTAAGTATGATGTTGGCTATAGGTTTGTCATATACAGCCTTTATAATGTTGAGGTACATTCCTTCTATTCCTAGTTTTCTTAGAGTTTTTATCATGAAGTGATGTCGAATCTTATGTGGTGGTTTTTTTGAGATTGGGTCTCACAAACTACTTCCTGGGCTGGCTTTGAACTGCAGTCCTCCTGAGCACTGTCTCCTGAGTGGCTAAGATTACAGGTGCAAGCCACTGGCATACGGTTAGTCTTAGTTTTAAATAGCATGAAAAAGAAACCTAGGGAGCATAGTTTAGTGAAAAGATCATTGGCTCCATAAACATGGACTTCAAGGTTCAAATCTCATTTCTCCTAACTGGGCTCCAGTAAGTCATTTAACCTCTCTCACCCTCGGTTTCCTCATCTATTTTTCAAGAAGTGAGTGAATAAAACCTCCTTGCTGGGCTGTTTAAGGGTGGACTGAGACATACACCATAAAAGCAGCTAACACAGATGCAATATGTGGTAAGTACAAGTTGCTATTCTTCCCTTCCATCTTCAAATGGCGCTGGTTTTCAATTCCCTTTCCTGCCCTGGGATATAATCTGAAGGCTAGGAGAGGATTCTGGGAGGAGTCAAAATACTTCTTCCTCAAATGCCATCTTTGAGGAAGAGTTTCAAGGGTCTCAAACTGAAGTTGAGGGATTGGGTAGAAATACCAGGTCATTCAGAACCTGTGCTTCACAGGCGCCTCCATAATTGCAGCAAGAGACACGATGTGCCTCGCCTTCCATTTTATAACCATCAAGGTATTTTAAAAAGATTCTGTTAATTGCCATTTTCAAACAATTATTATCTATTCAGAATCCCCTGGCGCAAATGAACCACACCATACACCACTACTGAGCTCTCTCAACCCACTCACTGACCTCAAAGGCTGTAGCAACCTTAGTAACAGGAAGAGAAAAATGAGTGACTGTCAGAGAAGAACCAGTGCCTTGGGGACACCCAGAAGACCCTTACAGGTGTGTGTAGGTCAGGGGGATATTAATGCATGATCTTTCTAGAGCATAGGGAAGGCAAGACAGGAGAAAGGAAGGAAATGGGTGGATTCTTGTGACAGGAGAAACTGGTGGAGGTGAATGCTTGACAAGCAGGGAGCCTGGAGAATCAGAATACCTCTACCCATTGCAGGGTTTCCACTTGCTGGCTCAGGTTAAGCTGTAGTTTATCCCGGTTCTGAAGGCTTGGAACTTGGGAAGAAAAACAAAGAGGCTGGACAGACATATACAGAGTCCAACCAGGACATTTTTAATGGCATCTGTAAACCCTCCCATACAGGGATCTGGGAAAAATAAAAAAAGCTAATAGTCACAGAGTTCTGCTGGGCCCAACACTTTTCCAAGCCACCTTATTACATGGACACAGTAATTACCCCCTTACCCACAATTTTGCTTTCTACAATTTCAGATTGCTGAGATCAACTGCTATCTGAAAATATTAAATGGAAATTCCAAAAATAAACAATTTAAGTTTTAAATTGTGTGCCATTTTGAGTAGCCTGATAAAATTTCCACACTGTGCTGCTCTGTCTTCAATGGAACATTTTAGTCATACTTTGCGTCACTGTGACAAAATACCTGAAAGAAATAGCTTAAGGAGGGAAAGATTTATTTTGTCTCATGGTTTCAGAGGTGTCAGTCCATCATAGTGGAGCAGGCACAGCAGAGCAGAGCATGGCAGCTGGGAAGCACAGAGAAAAATCCTCTGCTAGCTGGCTTTCTCCTCCCCCCCCATTATTTCACAGACCCCAGCCTGTGAGATGGTGTCCCCCCAAATTCAGGGCAGGTCTAACCCCCTTGGTTAATTCTCTTGAGAAACATCCTCACACACACATACACTAATCTCCTAGGTGCTTCTTAATTCAATCAAGTTGATAATCAAGATTGCCCATCACAGACATGAATCATTCCTTTATCCAGTGTGTCCATTCCATGCTATATATGCTACCCCCCATTAGTCACTTAGCAACCTTCTCAGCTATCAGATATATAGTGCTCAGTACTAGCTATAGTTTCAAGTATCCACTGGGGATCTTGGATTGCATCTTCTTTGGATAACTGGGGACTAATGTGTCATTATCTTCATTTTGTAAATAAGGAAATAAAGGCTTAGAGAGGTCAAGCCAATTGCACAAAATTATATAACTCATCAGAGATAATATTTGGGTCCATGTCATCTAATTTCAGAACCCAAACCATGGTACCTTCCTGCCATTCCCCTGGATGCTGTAACATAGGAGCACACCAAGGACAAATTTCTATGTCCTTATCCTTCACAGGGCCTAGCATTGTGCAGGATACTCAGGAGACATTTAATTAAAAGTTGTTAAATGAAGAAAGGAGGGGATTGAGAAGTCTGTCCATGCATTTCAATGGTAAATGAAAATATGCAAAATGCATGAATACCTTATGCAAAGCACCGTCTATCATTCTCATTAACTCCCTTGTGTTCATTGTGTTGTGCTATAGAAAAAGAGGAATCCATGTGGTTTTCACTGATGTGGGTGCTCCTTCTCCATGACAATATCTTTCCAATCATGTCTGCTGTTGACTTGAGCAGATATTGCAGGATTTGTATGACTCTGGCCTCTCTTTATCATCTACCAAAATTCTATCCATTCTTCAAGATTTGCTTCCATGGAGCCTACCCTAACTACGGGCCCCTATCAAATCTATTAAGCTTCTACCATATCCCAGGCCCTTTGCTAAGGAAGGCTAACATAAGCATGTATGGCAATATATTTGACTGTGTACACTATTTGAGGTATAGGAAGCATGGGGCAAGGAAGAAGACTGACTGGCAGGGGATGGATCCTGGAAGGGCAGGGAAGGCATCAGAAATGAAGAGGTGTCTGAGTTTGAGATAATGGCTGGGAAAAGTCTGACAGGTAAAGAAGAAATGGAAAGGAGGTCCCAGGGGAGAGGCTATGCAGAGGCATGGAAATTTGCCATGAAAAATGTGTATTTTAGAAACTACAAGTAGTGATCATTTAAAGCAGATCATGGGACATCTCTGCTTAATCTATTTACTGGCACCCATATGCATAGGAAGTATCTCAGTTCTTTGCCTTGGCTTGCATGGATGGCCTTCCACATTTTGTCCAACCTTCTGCTCAGATATCATGCTATACACCTATTCCTAGGACCTCAAGCTCCAGCCACACCAACCTTCCTTTTGTTTCTGAAGGGACACCAGACTCATTCTCACCTCAGGACTTTTGCACTTGCTCTCCCACTTACCTGGAACTCTCTTTCCTTGGCTTCACTCTTCCCTTATTTTAGGGGACAGGCTCTCATATTCAGGTCTCAGCCCAAATGTCACATTTTCCAAGGGTCCAACCTGACCATTCCACCTAGCGTAGTCCTCCACCCTACCTCCAGCCATTCCCTGTCTCATCCCTATGTTTTACTTCCTTGCCCTTCTTACTATTTGATCTATCTTATTTATGTCTTTATATTGTCCGTCTCTTCTACGCACACTAAACCATAAGTTCATGAGATCCTCAGCCTGCCCAACTAATTTACAGACCTGACATAATAGGCACTCAGTATTTGTGGAATTAAGTGGGTGAGTGGATGGTGGCTATCTGGATGGCTGGGTGGATGGATGGATGGATGGATGATATGAGATGAATGAATAATAGTTTCTGGCCAGGCTGAAATGAGGAACCATCAAGTTTTGAGGATGGAGAGACATTCAAGGAATGAACCACACAAAATGTCATGATTATTTGGACTTGGTCCTATAGCTGATGGGGACACTAGAGAAATTACCATTCTCACCAGACAATGTAGCGTGTGATTATCTTTCACCTTGATTGGCTTCTGACAGTTTCTTATACCTGTACTTTATCTCACCAGATTGTCAGCCATGTAGCATTAACCAATTTTTTATGCATAATTCATTTTTCAACACCCATTATTTCACTGGATCCATATGACAAATTTCCTTTCTTAAACCAGATCAGACATACACTAGGTTCTCAATGGATATTAGTTGACTGATTGAATGTCTGAGGTAGACCCTTAGAAGAGTCAGAAGATGGAAACTAACGTACATCCAGCATTACAATGCCCTGGACTCTTTTGCTATGAGTATCATTATCCCCATTCATGGGCAAACTAGAGCA
Organism: Castor canadensis; assembly: GCF_047511655.1. NCBI lineage: Eukaryota > Metazoa > Chordata > Mammalia > Rodentia > Castoridae > Castor > Castor canadensis. The sequence continues at coordinate 170,427,260 of NC_133387.1, forward strand.
GTGACAGCATGCTCAATGTCGCACAGCAGGAGCTAGGATTCAAACCTGAGGCTCATGACTCCTTTCTTTGTTCCCTGCTTTCCTGGAATTATTTGTCCCTGCATATCCCTGGTCTTTTCCAGCCCTGGAAAGCAGACCCAAAACCACAGATGAAGCAAGAGCTGTGGGGGAGGGGGCCTCTGTCTCTGCAGCTTGATCATTGACAGCATAAGTTTTCTCTTGCTCTCCTGTCAGATTATGTAGAAAACACCTTCAAATTTCCAAGTCCTTGGACTTGGATGCCCAGTAGAAAAAGCAAAGGAAAGAAGACAGATTCTGAGGACTGCTATCTCTCTCCAGTGTCTAGTGTGTGCTACTGGCTCTTTGTCTCCCCATTTAAACATGGCACCCCTGCAAAATCCAGAACTTGCTCTGATACATGTTTCCTAAATGTCCACATTCAGCAGAATTTCAAGGGTGGGGAGCTTTGGATTGGGTCAATCTCTACTGACCTAAATTAACTGCACATTTCATACTGAATGTACCTTACTTACAAAACAGCCACCCCAGCACCCCTTCCTTTATGTAAGCCCCCAGTCTATGTGCCTGGACCAGTTTCTTGTGGCCAAACAGAACTGGTGCTTGGTCCTGGACCCCAGCTCTTTGTACCTCGATTGGACCATGTGCATATGGATCAATCTCTCTTACCTCCACAAGGGAGTACTAGGGACTAATTACTACAAGCAAATCACTTTAATTATCGTAATTACCAACAGTACTTTATGATCCCCAGTCAGAAAAATGATTATTAAGTTTTGCAGCGCCCCATGTCCCCCAGCCCAAGGCAGAAAGTTAATTCTGGAAGTGCCTATTGAGATTTTCCAAGCCCCATCAAAGAGCTGCAGTGTACATACATGCCCCATTTGGGGAGTTGATACTGAAATAACACTCCTAGCTTCACTATGAGTCACAATAATCTCTTTCTGGATGCTCCTCAAGATCCAAATGATACCATCACCTTCCCTGAAAATGTGTTCACTGAGTTAGGGGTAAATGGTTGTGTGCTTGCTTATCTTTTTTAACAGAATAAAAGAAGCAAAGAGGACACAATGCCACCTCTTAGGAGGAGGAAAGAGAAAGAAAGCAAAATAACACAAGATTCCAGCCCTGCCCCCTCTTCTCCCCAATTTTTTTCTTCTCTATGTAGGAGTGAGTGTTCTAATTCTGCAATGCTGTCATTACAGTAATGGGTTTGGCAGGCCCATATTACAGCACCGAGCTGTCAGGAATGGATGACATGCTGTCTATTATGAGCTCCTACTGTTCTCAGCCAACCGAGGGCCAAGAAGACAAGGGGAGGAAAAGGCAGGGGTAGGGGGAGAGATAGAGAAACTCTAGCTAGTTTAGGCAGTCTAAGAGAAAATCATTCTAACCCACTCACAACATTAAAGATGAAATGATACTAGATGCTATCCCAGGAGGGCGGGCAATAGTAATGGGTGATGGGACATTGGAAATAAACAGCAAACAAAGAGGTGAACTTGCTCAGCTAAAAGCATCCTCCCAGTGCGGCCAAGCTCAGATTGCTGATGATGGAGTCTATAAAATGACATTGCAATGGAAATTGTTGAACACTAGATTATGGGGGCTATGGGAGGAAGAAGATGCCTCCTTACACAGGTAGCAAATTGGGGATGAAAGCAATTAACTGGGAAAAGAAATGGTGAACTTGAACCTCCTTGGAGTACTTGGCTATAATCACTTCCTCACCTTTCAGCCAGGCTTCAAGAGCCCAGAGCAATTAATCCCCTGAGAAGTGAGTTATGTTCAACTGTTTAGACTGAGGTCAGCATTGTTGCTGGGTCACTTCTAAATCTGCCTCATTCCCTTTGCCTGACCTTTGGCCTCATTAAAGGGAGACAGTGAAGAAAATTACAGTATTGGCCTCATAGTAGAACCCAGAAGAAAAGGGCTTTCTTAAATAAAAGTAACTGTCAAAGTAAATAATGGTGACCAGGCATTTTCAGAACGTTGTTTATTCCTCAGCTAAATGCAGGAGCCACAAACCCATTGAGATGTAGCATTAGGAACACCTATAATAAGGAAGATTAACAGCATGTGCTGTGTGAGAACTAGCTGAGCAGGCACGACCATGAAGTTGCTAGTTTTGTTTAGATGTTCCTCCTGGTCCTCAGGAGGACATGGCCAGTGTTGAAGTTTTAACAGTGGACTTTTCTTTGCCATCTTTGCAGCTCTGCAGTGTGCATCCTGGAGCAGTCCTGGGTGGGCAAGAACCTGGTAGAAGAGTCAGAATGAAGACAGGGGCTCAGCTCTCTGGGATTTTCATGAGAGTTTGACTCTCATCTGCAGATAAATTTGCACATAATTTTGATAGGATTCTTCTTTCATGGACAGCCAGCTGTCCATGATCATGGACTCCATGATCAAATAGAAAAACTGATATCTAGCCAATAAAAGTGTTTGCAGAACCATGGAATAAGCTTGGGTCAGGGGTACTTGGTGACCTTCAGAGGCTTCTCAGTTTCCATCCTGTAACCACAGCTTTCCTGAAGATGCCAGAAATCTTCCAATCTCTGCTGAATGGTCTCCCCAGAATTCCTCAAACCACAGCAAGGAACTCTTGCTCTGGGAAAAAAGAACTGGGGTACCAACATGGCTGACATATAGATGGTGGATTGAGAGGATCCAGGCCAAGATAATAGGACTCTTGGCCAGAGCCCAATCTAAAGCAGAGCTATTTTTGTGAGTGCTGAGATTAGGACTATGAGAACAGTCCTGTTTGTGGGGCCCCAGAGGCTGAGCACAGGCCCTAAACAGCTGGGTACTGTATTTCACTCATGTGTGAAATGACATAAAGCTAGCATGCAGGAATGGCATGTTGAGAGTATGTGTGCATGCATGTGTGCTTCTGCCAAGGAAAGCTTGCATACACTGAGACTCATGGAATGAGTGGGGAATTATTTGGGGGATGGAGGTCAAGTTGTCACTGACTTACCAAGAGCTGGCAGCAGCCTCATGAGGCAGAGGTGGTGGCTCTACGGTAGACATCAGACTTGGGTACTTGGCTTCTGAAATCAGATGAAATAGAGCACATTCAGGATGGTATGGCTATAGACTGGAGAAGATACCTCTCTACAGTCCTTCAGAAGCCACACAGCCCAGAATCCATACTGCCACCCCTTTATAGAAAGGAATGCATTGTAGCTTCTACTTGAGACAGGACTAAGCACAATGCTGTCATTTTTTTCTGTCTGTATCTAGCTAACAAAGAGGTGGCAAGAGGCAAGACACTTGACAGAACCAACATTTGCCAAACTAAGAGCACTGCCATTGTCAGCCCACTGACCAGAATGCCCTGCTGTCTGATGCCTTTCCTGGAGAAACTGAGTTATGTTTCATTTTGCTCCAGGGTATGTGGGTGAGTGGGTTAGCAGGGGAGATGTTAGCATTTTATTCATTCTGAGTTGAATTTCTTTTAAAACTCAAAATGGCAAGCATAATCTTCCCTTAATTAGAGCTTCTGAACTATCACTGGGCATCTCCCTAACCCCACCTTTCTTTGCCCTCTGCAAAGAAAGACTGATGGGAGAATTTTGCTGTAGTTGGGGAGGGAGACACAGAGTTGTAGGAAAAGGAGATACAGGAAAAGAGAGTGATAACTTGAGGGCAGAGGAGTTAGCATGGCAACTGCAAACTAAGTAGGATCCTTCATCAGCAGTCCACTGTGGTCAGAGGAGTGAGAGGGACAGAGGAAGTTAGGGAGCTAGACCTTTCTTCATGCCAACTGTGTCAGGTGCTTTGTGAATTGCCATCCCCCCCACTCACACACACATACATGTGCATTGAAGGCATATTGTCCCTGTTTCACAAGAGGGAAATTGATACCTAAAAGCTTAGAAATTCATTCAAGTTCACAAAGCAAGGGTAGGATAGAACAGGCTCCAAACCTGTGCTGACTTCACCCACCACTGCTCACCTCCTGTCTAACCTCACTTGAGGTTTTGTTCCTCATCAGGGGTATATTTCATCAGTAACTTACTACATTATTTTCACAGATTCTCTCCCTCTGTGTGTGTGTGTGTGCACTCCATGTGGCCCAAGACAGACTAGACTCCCTAAAGGATCCCTGTCATTTGACACCCCTTCACCTGGACACCCTCCTTTCTTCCCTCCTCCCCCACCAGATACCTATTCCCCATTCAGTGCTGAGCAAGTGATGAGAAATGAGTGGAGCTGCTCTGCTTTATCCAGCCCTCAGCACAGGCTTGGAGCTTTGACTCATGAATTGAAGATGCCACCACAGCCACAAGGCTGGTCATGGGATTGTCACACAATAGAATACTAACATTGGAAGACACTCTATTTTTTTTCTTTTATTATTCATATGTGCATACAAGGCTTGGGTCATTTCTCCCCCCTGCCCCCACCCCCTCCCTTACCACCCACTCCGCCCCCTCCCTCTCCCCCCCACCCCCTCAATACCCAGCAGAAACTATTTTGCCCTTATTTCTAATTTTGTTGTAGAGAGAGTATAAGCAATAATAGAAAGGAACAAGGGTTTTTGCTGGTTGAGATAAGGATAGCTATACAGGAAGTTGACTCACATTGATTTCCTGTGCGTGTGTGTTACCTTCTAGGTTAATTCTTTTTGATCTAACCTTTTCTCTAGTTCCTGGTCCCCTTCTCCTATTGGCCTCAGTTGCTTTTAAGGTATCTGCTTTAGTTTCTCTGCGTTAAGGGCAACAAATGCTAGCTAATTTTTTAGGTGTCTTACCTATCCTCACACCTCCCTTGTGTGCTCTCACTTTTATCATGTGCTCAAAGTCCAATCCCATTGTTGTGTTTGCCCTTGATCTAATGTCCACATATGAGGGAGAACATACGATTTTTGGTCTTTTGAGCCAGGCTAACCTCACTCAGAATGATGTTCTCCAATTCCATCCATTTACCAGTGAATGATAACATTTCATTCTTCTTCATGGCTGCATAAAATTCCATTGTGTATAGATACCACATTTTCTTAATCCATTCGTCAGTGGTGGGGCATCTTGGCTGTTTCCATAACTTGGCTATTGTGAATAGTGCCCCAATAAACATGGGTGTGCAGGTGCCTCTGGAGTAACCTGTGTCACAGTCTTTTGGGTATATCCCCAAGAGTGGTATTGCTGGATCAAATGGTAGATCAATGTGGAAGACACTCTAGAAATCATCTAGTATAGCTCCTTCATTTGGCTTATGGAGGAGAGTTGTTCAAGATCACACACCTAGTGAGTGCCAGAGCTAGGATCAGCTATCAAATCTAGTGCCATCCTCTATGCCAGGCAACAATAGGAATGTTTTTGGAATTAGGACAGTTGTCCAGGGCATAGTCCCTATCTATCAATCCTGTCATGCTCTCAAACTAGAATGCCAAGGCCCTGAGCATGAATGACCTCCTTTGGGGGTCACCCGCCAAGGGTGAATCTCCAGGGCTGCCAGTCACAACCAAAGGGAAGTAAGAAACAAAGGAGAAATCCAAGTCCAAGTATGGGTCAGAGGGGCTATTTAAAAAGATGGCCTAACAAAAGACCAAAAATCGTATGTTCTCCCTCATATGTGGACATTAGATCAAGGGCAAACACAACAAGGGGACAGGACTTTGAGTACATGATAAAAGCTTTAGCACACAAGGGAGGGGGGAGGATAGGTAAGACACCTAAAAAATTAGTTAGCATTTGTTGCCCTTAACGCAGAGAAACTAAAGCAGATACCTTAAAAGCAACTGAGGCCAATGGGACCAGGAATTAGAGAAAAGGTGAGATCAAAAAGAATTAACCTAGAAGGTAACACACATGCACAGGAAATTAATGTGAGTCAACTCCCTGTATAGCTATCCTTATCTCAACCAGCAAAAACCCTTGTTCCTTTCTATTATTGCTTATACTCTCTCTACAACAAAATTAGAAATAAGGGCAAAATAGTTTCTGCTGGGTATTGAGGGGGTGGGGGAGAGAGGGAGGGGGCGGAGTGGGTGGTAAGGGAAGGGGTGGGGGCAGGGGGGAGAAATGACCCAAGCTTTGTATGCACATATGAATAATAAAAAAAGATAAAATAAAATAAAATAAAAAGATGGCCTGAGCCAGATATGGTAGCACATTTCTGTAATCCCAGCTCTTGGGAGGCTCAGGCAGAATAGTTTTTTCAAGACCAGCCTAAGCTACATAGATAGTTCTAGGCTAGCATGAATTATGAGACCCTGTCTTAAAAAAAAAAAAAAAAAAAGATGGCTGGAAACTCTAACTCTCACTTAGCTTTTGGCCTCATAGAGTCTGTCAGACAAATGGATGAAGGAGAGTATAACATGAATCTATCTATAATCTCAGATTCTTCACTGAAGACCTCCTCCACAGCAAAGGCCTCCATATGACTCATAAAACAAAATCTCACCTAGTAGTATTGTGACTCATAAAAGGATTTATTTATCTTCAGCATTCAGGAGGTGGACAGTAGAGTACAGCTTCCATCTCTGGTCTACAGTGGTTGATCTGGTTCCCACTGTTGTACCCAGATCCCAGTCAATGGAATGCCAAAAAGGCATAGTCTAGAAATTGTGATAATGTAGCTGCAAGGGAGGCTGGGGAATACAGTGCTTATTCTGGGCAGCCATATTTGTTACTAATATTTAGGATGTCCTTTAGTAGTAGCTAATGAAGAGAAAAATGGATTTTAAAAGCATCTGGTTAATTTTTTCAGCGAGTTATTTTTTGTTATAGTGGACACTCTTTCTTTCTTCCTCTATTCCTTTCTTTCTATCTTCCTGCCATTTATACTCTATTCATTCCTTCCTTCCTTCCTTCCTTTGTCCCTCCCTCTCTCCTTTTCTTTCTTCTTTCTTTCTTAGCAAGGATTTCTCTACGTTGTATAGGTTGGAACTTCTGGGATCAAGAGATCCTCCTGCCTCATTCTCCCAAGTAGCTAGAACTACAGGCACACCCCACACACCACCATCCAGTTTGGTGGACATTGTTTCTAACGAATGTTATACCTCTGCTTTGGCAACACAACCCAGACCTGTTCCCCAGCTAAGTGGTCCTGCTACCAGGACATCTGCATAAGGAAAGGCAAGTATGCCAATATGAACAACCAGGTGCCCCTGACCACATTCAGTTATAAGAAATTCAGAACTGGATATCAGAAAATGAGATTCACAGCAGGTAGTAACTTCATGGGGAAGATCTTCCCCAAGAGATTTTATTGGAATGCAAATAAATCTAAGGTGAAATAGTATAGATCATAACTCTGCTATGGCCTCCCCCAGGGGCAGAGTGGCCGCTCTAGCCTACCTCGTAAGATCTGAGAATACACAGAAACTATGTGATAATTACATTTCCATAAGATGAGTTAGGATTAAGAGTAACTATGTCCCAAAGTAATAGCAATGCAATCACCTCAGCTGCTCTGTGAGTTAGGCATACATTGACTTTATAAATCCTCTGCCAGTTTACTATTTTTGACACCTGAGGGTATTTTCATTGAACTGTCAACAGCTAGCCATGCACTGAAGGACAAAATTGCAGCAAGTGGAATTGGGGTTGTCTTGTCCCTCCTCACTAAGGGGGTAGGAAGAATGGACTGTTGTGGATACTGTCCTTCGTCGGTGACCAGCAGGGGAGTCACCATACAATGCAGACGCCAATGGATAGGAAATTCTTCTGAGAAGCCACTCCATCACCATTCCCTCTGGGAACCCCCTGGGAATGTCCATGATAGCCTTTGCCAGGGCAAAGGATAGACACCTGGCAGCTTGATTACCATTACTCTGCCTGTAGGCCTTGCATGGCCTCAAGTCCCAACCTCATTTGTGCCCAGTGTTTCTATTCTCTGACTCATCCAATAGGTATTTCAAACCTGGAAGGCTTCCAAAGATGAAGTGGGTTGCAGGAAGTGGGCTACCTCCATGTCCATTGGTACGTCCTCCATGGTCCAGGAATGTATAAAGGAACTTCAGCCTCTCTTTCATTCATGTTTAACAGTATCTGTCCTAGAAGGTGTAAGTGGACAGTAGAATAAAGCCCTCCCTAACCACTCCAGGCAAGAGTTCGCCCTCCATTAACAGCAATTCTCTAAATGGCGCCCACGGCTCACACTTGTAATCCTAGCTACTTGGGAAGCAGAGATTAGGAGAATCGGGTTCAAGGCCTGTGTGGGCAAATAGTTCTGGAGACCCCATCTCCAAATATCCAGAGCAGAGCAAATTGGACTGGAGGTATAACTCAAGCGGTAGAATACCTGCTTTGCAAGTGTAAAGTCCTGAGTTCAAATCCTGGTCCCACCAATAAATACATAAAATGGTAATTCTCAATCTGTGCTTAGCACTTTGTAGCTATAAAGCATTTTCACATCCAATATTTCATTTACTATTCCATAGGTACTATCATTCCCATTTTATTGACAAGGAAACTGAGACTTAAAGATAGATAGAAGTGGTTTGCCCAATTTCACATGGCTAATAAGTGATGGAACTAAGACCCAAAGCATTGTGGTCTGATTTCAGGTCCTAAGTAGATCTAGAATATCACAATGGCCTCCCAGCTCCTACCACATCCTGATACCCCAGCCTTTTATCACCCACCCAGTCCTGCTCCGTGATAGCATTTCCCTGTTGCCCCTGTGCAAGCTCAGGGAGAGCAGGAACAGACTCATGGGTGCTTCTTTGGACCTCTCTATCATCAAGGCCAAGGTAGAACATGAGAAGCTCTCCAAAGTGAATACAGTATTTGTTGATAGCTCCAGAAATGCAAACTGAAAATGCATACCAGCACTAGCCTGAAATGCTCCAAAGTGAGGACAGTGCAGCGAGGCTGAGCAAGGAAGACCCTACTCTCTGGGAAAGTCATCACCTCTGCTCCTTCTGTTGTACCTGTGCTTGAAACATGTTTGATGATCTCAGTTTCTCACTAGGGGAGCAATGAACAATAAAAACATGAGCGGTGAGTTGGCAGACTCTCAAAACTCCTTCCTGGAGACCTATGAGTGACCACCAGACAGAGTAGGGAGGACTCAAAAATCTCATGATTGCCAGAACCACATCTGAAAGATTTTAAATATCCAAAAAATATTTGTAGTTGAATGAATGGCAGCAAAGTGCAGAGGCTGGTGGAGACAAGGAAAGCATTATGCATATATGGGAAATTTCAGAAGTCCTTCTGTCTATGTACAGTCTGGGGTTGGGTAGGGTTGGTATTGGGGTGCCTATGTTAACATAGCAAGCCCAGGTGCTTGCACTTGCTCATGTGGTATATTTCCAAATTCTTCTCCATCTTAGCCATTCTTCTTTGAAAACACCCTCTCCTATCTTATTTGTATTAATCAACTTTCCATCACTGTGACAAAATACCTAAGATGAACAACTTATCAGGAGGAGAGATTTATTTTGGTCCACAGTTTTAGAGGTTTTAGCTTGTGGTCACACATCGTGGTGGGAGCTCATGGTTGAGGAGACTGCTTATCTCATGGCAGACAGGAAACAGAAAGGAAGAAACTGAAGTTCCAATTGGCATACCTCCAATGGCCAAACTTCCTTCCTCAGCACCTAAAGTTTCCAACAGCTCCCAAGCACTCGGTTCCTGGGAACCAAGCCTTTAGCATATGGGCCTTTGGGAGACATTCCAGATCCAAACAATTGCTTTATTCCACATGTATTTTCCTACCCCAAGAGGGTAGGAAGATTATATTGGTAGTTTCACAGTTTTTCAGGACAGTATATTTCTTTATTGTTTGAATAAAAGGATGTATAAAATGCTAGGTACATTTATGTCCAACCCTTATAGCCAGGCTTCCTTATGTCATGGATGTACCTCCTTTAGTGATATATTTGTGGGTATAACTAACAAGCTTGTCCCTCTAAAAATTCTCTTTAGAAGCAAAGCCATATTCTTTTTTTTTTATTGTTTTATTATTCATATGTGCATACAATGCTTGGGTAGTTTCTTCCCCCCTCACCCCACCCCCTCCTTTACCACCCACTCTGCCCCCTCCCTCTCCCCCCTACCCCCTCAATACCCAGCAGAAACTATTTTTCCCTTATCTCTAATTTTGTTGAAGAGAGAGTATAAGCAATAATAGGAAGGAACAAGGGTTTTTGCTGGTTGAGATAAGGATAGCTATACAGGGCATTGACTCACATTAATTTCCTGTGCATGGGTGTTACCTTCTAGGTTAATTCTTTTTGATCTAACCTTTTCTCTAGTTCCTGGTCCCCTTTTCCTATTGGCCTCAGTTGCTTTTAAGGTATCTGCTTTAGTTTCTCTGCGTTAAGGGCAACAAATGCTAGCTAGTTTTTTAGGTGTCTTACCTATCATCACCCCTCCCTTGTGTGCTAAAGCTTTTATCATGTACTCAAAGTCCTGTCCCCTTGTTGTGTTTGCCCTTGATCTAATGTCCACATATGAGGGAGAACATACGATTTTTGGTCTTTTGGGCCAGGCTAACCTCACTCAGAATGATGTTCTCCAATTCCATCCATCTACCAGCGAATGATAACATTTCGTTCTTCTTCATGGCTGCATAAAATTCCATTGTGTATAGATACCACATTTTCTTGATCCATTTGTCAGTAGTGGGGCATCTTGGCTGTTTCCATAACTTGTAAAAATTCTCTTTAGAAGCAAAGCCATATTCTTGACCAATATCACAGCATATATTGTCTACTAATAGTCTTCAAAGATTTTTCTTTTATTACTAGACCCCATCAGGAAAAAAATAGCATATGCCCAGAATATATACATCTCTTTGTAAATTATATACATATACCCCAGTTTAATGTATGATAGGCATTTTAAAAGCATATCACTAAAATAGGCATTGTAAATTAAAAATAAAACAGTTTCTTCCTGCACCCCAAATAGTTATTATCATTCCCTTGGGGTTCATATGACCCACTTTGGAGGCCACTGGCTTACACAAGACAGCAACCAATATACCCAAAAGAAATATAATTTTAAAAAATCATTCTAAAATGTTTTCTTGGTAACACCTTTTTCCAAATCAGTGCTCAAACATCTAATTTCAAGAGGTCCCATCCATTTTGTAAGGGTTAAAAAAATAACAACATGCCATACTTCATATCGGTCAAAGCTTTTTCTGCTACAGAAGCAGTTTTGAGGGAGAAATTGTCATCTAGCCCTACAGTTATGCAAATGGAATAGTTATTTTTGACACTGGCAAATAATAGTTGTGTGTGCACCGACACTGGTTTCCTGCCTTATCATGCAGGGTCTTGAGTCATAATTTAGATGTTTGTAAGGGATTAGCATTTGAGGGCTACAGTAATCAATTTGTATAGTGTTTCCCATCTATCTTCTACCTTGAAAAGGTGATTAGCAACTTTGATGGGGAGAGAGGAGGGAATGTCGCACAAATTGCTTCATTGATCAAGGCAAATCAAGATATGTGATGAGATGATTGGCTGACAAACGGATACCAGCCATACCCTGGGTCGTCCCGTATTCAGATTGGAATTAACAAGGGCTGCCTTTATCAGAAATTCATCTGACTTCTTTTCAAATGGTTTGAAAATAACTAGCCCTCAAAGTAGTATTACTACAAATTATTTGATGCAGAACCAAAATAGAATGAAAAATATACTTGTGACAGTGGTAATACAAAAACATAGTATGATAAAAATCTTTAAAAGACCGAAAGACAGTATTTCCAGCCCACTCTAAAAATAGCTAATTGAGAAAGATTCCTGTATGCTAATATTCTTAATTGCCTGGGCAGCCTTATAGAAATGTCAGTTAGTTACTGGCTAGTACTTTGAGAGTCTTAATAGCCAAAGCCAGAATCTTGGTTAAATAATGTCGCAGCAGGAAAGCTGGTGCCTTCCTGTATGGTTGTACTGGAAGTCTTTCTGGCTAATTAGTGAATCAGTGATTATGCAAATGAACACCTCCTGATTGGCAACAGCTTGTATCTTTTCCCCACCACTCTGGCAAATGAGGCCAACTGAATGACTGTTTGTAGTTTAATGCAAAATGGGAGAATGATAAAATTTTAGAGACAGCCCCCTTTGGGGTTAGCACATGGTCTAACATCCCAATTTACAGATAAGGAAACAGTCCTTGGAGGTTGGTATGCTTGCCTAGAGTCCCTTGCTCAGCTAGTGGTAAAGCTGAGCTTAATTCTGGTCTTCTTAACTTGTTAATACACTTTTTTTTCCTGCCTTTTATTTTTATTTCAGTCTTAAATTTGGTATTGTGAACACAGAAACTCATGAAACCCTATTTTAACAACAAGGACATGAGGACGATAGAATGAAAAGTGTCACCAAGTCAAAGATACTAAAGATCCCTGGTTCAAGGGGACCCTCAGCAACTGAGCCTCTTGCTCATCCTGTGATCGTGAGTCTTTTCCCAAGGGAAAATTACTGTGTCTTATAACATCATTGAGAAAAGAAATGGACATGACTTTCATGAGCCCTTGAACACCTTTCCTACGCTGCCTGAGAAACACCCAAGGTTTCATTTTTTCCCCCCCGGGGTCTGAGTTGAGGCCACTGGTTTCAGTCATAGAAAATTTATGTTATGAAACCTCTGCACTTTTGAATTATTGGGGCTGGATTTTTCTTTTCTGTCCTGTTCTTTTTTTTTTTTTCTTTTTCCAATTCCCTTTGTAATCATCTCAAAGCCAAGTGCTCATTTCCACCAGAACTTTAAACATTGTGCCTTTATGTAGCACAGCTTTTAATTTTCCTCCCTAACAGAAGTGATTGTTTATGTTGTAAATGCCACATTAGTCTCCATGAAATGGAGACGGAATTGATTTTCATTTCAGAGATTTCACAGCTTGCCCCAGAACTTTATGCTTGATTGCCAGTGCTCAGAAATGCATGGGCTTCTGAGAGGTTCAGAAAAGATGTGTGTAACATGGCATATAAAAATGTGAGAATTAGAGCCGCATTTGTGGCTAGGCAGACCCCGAAGTCTCAATGGATGTGTCTGGCCAGGTGGTCAAAGAAACCAGTGTCCCAAATAAAGGTGATGATGCCTTTAAGCAATGGACTTCACTCCCAAGCTAGCTCACTCATAATACCATTGATTTTCCCTGCCAGAAAGCCTGGAAGGTTTAACCATTCATCCTCAATTTCAGCAAGCATTTCCTGAGCACCTGCCAAGAACCTCTCCAGCATTCTGGGAGCAAAAAGAGGTGTGGCACATACCTTCAGAAGCTTCTAAATTAATTGGGGGTGGAGAAAGCACAGAATGCCACCAGCAAATTAGGCAGAGACTTAGGGATATACTCCAAACTGAATTTCCAAAGCAAAGGAAGTGGAAGGCTACGCTGGCACATTGGGAGTGGAGATGGAATGGAAGACAGATGTCAGATTGACCCAAAGGAAAGGTTTGTTGTTGCCTTGACCCCCTGCTGCCTTCTAGGACACAGCTCCCACCTCCTTGGGGAATCTATTGTTTGGTGAGCAGAAGACTCTGCTCTCTCCAAGGATATGAGATAATGCCACTGGCATTGCTTGGGCTTGGACATCACTCCTGGTTTTGGTCAGCTGTTGGGTTGATCACCCAAAGGCCACACCTTCCAAGGGATTTGCCTCACTTGGGTTGGGTTGGAGCTCTCAGAAACTCCTTCATCTTCAAGAACTCCCTCATAACTGGAGGTTTTAGAATACAATTGGCATTCCATACAATTAAGACATTCATTATCTTTCTATTTATCATTTGTTACATCTGACAGACCACTTTTAAGAGTTTACATTTAAATAAGAGGTGGATAGAACAACATCTCTGCTGCACACAATTTACATGGCAGTGTTGGGGGCGGATTAGCCTGCTGGAAGACGTCAGGGGAATCTCATTTTGAATGATTACCATCATTGTTAATTTGAACATTTCTACTTAATTATGTCTAGCTCCATTGAGTTATAAATATGTATATATTAATGTTAACAATATGAGCTTTATTGGCCAAATACATAATCGGTGATTAAAACAGAAATCTCCTGATGTGTCTAAAACTGCTACCCCAAATGAATGATAAGGTATAAAAGAGCCTCAATTTCATTGCTAGTCAGTTAATGACACCTTTCCTTCTATCAAGGGAACAACTGGATGTGATTGAAAATTGCCAACAGAGGCTCCAAAATTGTATTCTGGGTGCATTCTCTATGTCTCTTTTTGTCTCTATCTGCATCTATCTCTCTCTCCCCTCCCCAACCCCTCTTCCCTGAATGGCAGATGGCAAGCACACATGAAGGGTAGGGGTGAAAGGGTAGGGAAAATGTAACTACATGACCAGAGAAGAGCCCCGTGGAGCTGGTAGGAAGATGCATGTTGACAAGGAAAGCTGGAATTAGATTTTGCCAGGGGAAAGCTCTCAACAGGACTGAGGTGAGGTGCCATAGGCATGCCATGCAGGAATTTGAGACTGTTGGCATGAAGGCATTTGCTATTACAGGTTTTCTTCTGCTTCTCCATTTCCTTTTTATTCATTCATTCATTTATTTGTTTTAACTTTCTGGTGTGCTTCCATTTATAGAGAGGGTGAGGAGGAGTGGAGGGGGGGAAAAAAGGTTCTGCTTTTGCATCAGGGGGTGGTACTGATTTTTCCACCCATGACTGCTGAAAATTAGAATTTCTTCATGAAGTTGATTCTTTTCTTGTCCTGCTTCTTATCTTTTTCAATATGATTACCTGCACTTCAAGGCTAAAATCCTAATGAACTTGCTCACTCACTCCAGTGCAAAGGATCAAGAGAGAACAGCCTGAGGCCCAAGTTTGTGGCTGAGGGGGAAACAAGCAAGGGTCTTGAATAAATTTTCCCCCCTCTGGTTACTGAATGCCCTGTCTTTGGGCCACAGACTTAATGGCTTACTACTAATTTTCTTGTCAGGATAATTCTCCCAATCAAGATTTAAAACAAACTAGAAGGTTACTGAAGTACTGGAGATTAAAGCCCAATGCTTTTTTTTTCATTTGATTAGGGTACTCTTATCTGGGCTCTCTGGGCCCAATTTAAACTTCCACAACCTTTCCTTAAAGGGCTAGGTTTGTTTGTTTCAACCAAACGCCTTCCCTTCACATCCTCTCTCCTGCTGTGTATTTGCTCACCAGAAAGAAGAAATAGATTATCCCCTGTGCATCGACTTTCAGGCAGCTTCTTGGTGCAATTTTCTTCTCCATCTTGCCGTGGAAAAAGAGACCAGTCATTTCCTAAGTGGTGATTTGGAGTGGCCTATATTTTTAAGAAACTTCTGGCTTCACCATCAGCTCCAAGGTGTAGCTACAGAGCCTTCATAGGAAACTACACTTAGGAGAGAGAAGGGGCAGCCAGCTCAGCAAGAGCACAGCATAGCCACCTGACATCACTTCATACACCAGCCCTCTGGTGACTCTACAGGTGATGTTTGTAATATTTCTTATCCTCATTCTTTGCCTCTCAGAGGATGTAGATACCCTTCACCGGTATCTGCTACAGACTTTTTCCAACCTATAAACTGCAAATCAAATAGACTAGGCCCATTTTGCTCTGCTGTTTTCTGTACATGTTCACTTGAATTGTCAAAAGAAAGCACTCTAACCAAACACCCAGCTTAGCTGTGTGATCTGAGCTGAAGACCAGAGACAGACAGAGAGCACAAAGTTATTGAAGTAGATTCTAGGGAATGTCGACTTCAGCACCGAACATCTTTATTTTCCATCAAGTTTTCTTTTAATCTTGCTTTCTATTAAAAGTCTTCTGAAAGCTAATGCAATAAATTTAGATCTGTAGCCAGATGCAAAGCAAAACTTTTGGCAGGGAATACTCCATCAAAAGACATTGCAAATGAAATATGCTCTCTCTTGGGGATTATTCTACAGTTTAATTTAATTTTATATTTCAAATTAAATTAATTCAAATGGTTATGCTGTTTCCAGGGAAAACAGACTTCATTTATGATGTTCTGCCACCAAATTGTTTAGCAGCCATCATATATCTTACATTGTTAACTAAGAATGATAAATAGTGACAAGGTAGTCTCTTCCCCTCATGTCCCAGTCCCTGTGTTATATAGAATGCACACAACCCCTTCCAACAACGCATGTTCCCTTATTGGGCAGCATGAATATCTGTTAAGACCGTGATAGTTAAGACTAATAATGGGGCCACACTAGCTGTGGCCCTTTCTATCTAATCATTTCCAAGCATGTAATGAAGATGTGTGGGGCCTCTTGAGGGAACAGATGTGATGGTGTGTGATTCTGAGGATGAGGAGACTAGTGTTGATGAGATTCCCCCAGCAGGTTCCATGCAGGGAACCCAGGATGGGAGTAAAGGCAGGAGCTTCAGTCTAGTGCCCAGGTTCTCAGCTTATGCTTTACCCAGCAGTACTCTTCATTTGTAGCCCACCTCTAGATTTTAATGTAATCTGAATTTTGTCTCTGCCATCCAAGAAATTAAGAAATTGAGTCATTATTGAGTAAATAAAATCAACACAGACATACCACTTGAGCAGCTGGGGAGACTTCCATCCTCTACAATTCTTTAATTTTATTTTTAAAATCAATGTGCAGTAAAAATACTCTTTGGCTTACATGCCTTTAAAAAAAATAATCTATGGAATGCATCTGTCTACATGCAGAAGTACAGGTTGGAAGGTCATGGCTTCTTGGAGTAACTAAAGGACTATCCAACTGATTCTGGAAAACATGGCTGGCTACAAGTTATAGAGAAAGCCACAGAGCCCCTTTGGGCAACCAGGGCTGCTCTGGCTGCTCTGAGCCAGGTCACTTGATTTGAGAGGACTTGTCTGGTGTGAGGAGTGAGCAAACAAGCATTTATCAATACTTTAGGTCCTGGGGAACATTTTGCCTGCTTTTCTCTTTTCTTTTACCAAGCAGATCTATTGAATGCACATCATTCCTTGAGTCCACTCACCACATGTTTCTTAATGTTGACTTGAAGAAGACATAGGTATTTTGTGGAGGGCTTACATCTCTGTGGTCACCTGTCATGGGCCACATGAAGACCCCAAGGCTTTTCAGCTAAAACATAAGTAAATACTATCACAGGAGACTCCAAAAAAAGCTCTGGAAATGCTGGGTTCACTGTAGTCACCTATTTCACTTAACAAATGGCACGTTTTAGAGATGAAAGAGGGCTCATCCCTATCAACATCTTCTTACCTGCTGCCTCCAACACCACCCATTCAAGCTCCATTTTCTCCTGTGATCCCAAAGGAAACAGAACCAATTACTCTTTCTTAGAGCCCTCCTCTTTGGGAGAAGTCTCCTTCAGGGCATGGCTAGGAAAATCCATACATTTGGATTCCTTTTCCAGAAGAAATGGAATTCATATTCTTTCCCATGTGAATCTTTTAGGGAGAAAATAGTAGTCATTAGAATGCCAATGACATACTATATAATAGATGCTTGTCAACTGTACCCAAACTTGAGAGTTTTCAGGTACAACACCCAGTGGTCTTATTCCACTGCAAAGTTAATGCTATTATGCAGTCATCATTATTAGTACAATAATGGCAATGTTGATGCCACAGCTACATAATTAACTCATCAGCTAGTTAGCATGTAGGATCCCTTGAACGTATACATGCCTAACTAATCCTGGCATGTTTGAAAAGCCTTTAGTTTTTTTTAATTTAGGGAAGGAGGAATCTCATAATCCAAAAGTAAAGAAACTTCTAAAATGGTTTTAAAAGCCATGACCCATAGATATCTGCTTAGTTTCAGAGTGTGTAAGAGCTGCAATACTTTGAGTGCATCTCGTGAACCCTGGAAATCTTTTAAATATAATATCGTATTCCATTTTCATAACTTAGTGCTACATATTGTCATAACACCTATTTCACAAAGAATACATAGAGACATAGGAAGGTCTCTATGTATTACCAAGGCCACAACCAAGGTAAAGTTGGAATTTGAAGTGAGTTTTTTTTACCCTGAAGCCCATATCCTTACTGACTTGTATCCTGCTACTCCTCTGGCTGATGGATAAATGCAAATTGAGGAGCAATACCTTCTCTTTTTCACTCATCCTCTTTCACTTTGCCTTTTCATTTTTTTCCTCTCTAGCCTTCTCCTTCCTCTATTCACATGGACACTAGACCCTAACAGCAGTTCTCCTCACTGTTTGGAGAATATACTTGCAGCAGGCATTGTAATAATTCTTTTGCACAGCTTTATCACCAATGTTCACTCTTGCCCCCTAAGATCTCACATTCCAAAATTATTGTAACTCTCTTAACAAATGGCTAGATGTGTAGCAAATTGTCTCTCTCTGTGACAAATGCTTAGAGAATCAAGTTTATTTGGCTTGCGGAAGAGAAACTGCAGCAGTGTTTTTAAAACAGCTTTCAAGTTCATAACAGAGCTATCGAAACCTTCCCAGCTGCTCTCCATTGCCAGCAAGAATGGAACAGAAGGAAAAGCGATTTGCTCAAAGCAATAGACATTCCGATTATGTACAGGAACTTTCTGGCTGTGAAGAATTGTTAGAGGAGAAGATGATGTAGGGAGGCAGGTTGTCCTTGAAGACCTTTCCAAATGAGACAGTTTGCTTCCTGGGGCATTTTAGACTTTTGGGGAGTAGATTGAATGGGCTGAGAAGCGCCTTCCAATAAGCACGAGCCATAGGGTTCTACAGGACACTTCCCTACAGTGTGTCTAGACTGTGGACATGAAGAGGAAGTGCTATTCATTCTCTGATTAATTCCACAGCATAGTCATAAAACAAAATATATTTGGTCTAAAAGATCCAAATTGATTTCCCTGTCCAAATCACATGTGTACACATCCATACGGAGAAATTAGGCAAGATCATATTAAGATAACTAAGTTTATTGGATTTATAAAAATCTATAAATGTGTTTATCTCCTTAGAGAGAAATGCCCTGTAAATTTCAGCACTGTCTAGAGTGACAATTGCATGTGTTTTATTAGCACACTGGTGACAGTGGAGAGCATGAGCATCTGGCACTAAGAACCTGGGTTCAGGTGCTGGCACTGCCATTTGATAGCTTATATCATCCATAGAGTATGTCTGAGTCTCAACTTCTTTATCTATAAAACGAGAAGCACTATTACTTCCTAGAATGGAAAGGGAGTGTGGTTAAATTAGACAATATTTATAATTCTCCCAGAAGTATGCCTGACAATAGGAGTTGATATTTCTCCAATTAAAATGTATTCGATTCCTGCTTTGGTTGAAACTGGTCAGCCCAGTTGCCCTCTGAAAAGAAGAAGTTAGCTGCTGCCTTCCCTGAAAAGATGCTACATTCTTATGTCTCTCAGACAAAGCCCTGCAGTCTGGGCCTTGTTTCCCAGAGGGTAAGAGAGTTCTTCTCTGGATAACCTCACTTGAAGCATCCCAGCAGGCAGTGGCCCCCTGCACATTGGAGTACCAAGCGTCTTTACAGCCAGTGGACCATAATTGAGAATATTCCCAAGGTATTTTCATGGAATGGGAATATGCTCAATGCAGTAGATCATGACGGGCAAGGACCACAGGAGAGGCCCTGAGCTGAGAAATAAAAGCCCCAGTTCCAGCTGTACCATTGCCTAAGTGACTTTGGGCAGATCACTTCACTGTGCCTCAGCTGCAATGATGTACGCCTACTGTATGCCAGGTACCTATTTATTCCATTCATTATTTTTAATATCCATGATAAGTCCCAAGATAGACAGGTACTCCTTGACTCCTACATATTACAGGTGAGGATCAGAAAATGAGGTTCTATAAAGCTGGGAAACTTAGTCAGAGACCACTGGTAAGCAAATAAGCAGACATTCACCAGGATATTTGATATCAGAATGTGCACTTGTTCCCCTGCCCAGCCTGACTTGATTTCTTCAGGTAGAAAATGAGGCTAGTCTATGCTCTCTGGGGTCTCCTGTGTCCCAGATAGCTGATGAGTGTAATTCTGGATGTCTTCCCAGCACTAGCAGCAGCCAGTCTGAACACAGTAAGGATGTAGTCATGAAAGTGGTCACAATAATTTTCTTCCTTTCCTCTGGAAAGACCAGGGTGGGGGTAGTTTTTTAATTTCCTTCTTACAAAAATAACTGTTGATTGACTTTAGGTGGGAAGGGTGTTTTGTTGGGATGTGGGGAGAGAATTGAAGAGAGTACTTTGGTAAAGAAGCCACTTGAAAATGATCCATTTCCTTTTGAGATGCTCTTGTAATATAATTATGAGGCATCTGCTAACCTCCTCTCCCCTCGCATGATCTTCTTGGTTCTCAGCAGCTGAGATCCCCAAGAGAAAACTGACAAGATCAAGTTTTCTTATTGGCACCAAGGAATGGAGCAACTTGAACAACGCTTGCCAGTGCAATTTAGAAAAAGGTGTAGAAAATCCAAGCAAAACATAAATACCAACAAATGTTCTAGGGATTAGCAGATAAGTCCTATCAGGAGAGAGCACGAGAACCAAATTTATACAGTTGAGAAAGGATCGGGCTCAGAGGGAACACAATCAAGTCTATAAATACCTCCACGAGAATGGTATAAATGAAGGAAGGGAATTAAATCGCCGTCTCCAAAGCCGGGAGGACCCGGTGCAGTCGCCTTCGGTTTAGAGAGGAGATGAAAAATACAATAGGAAAAGTTGCAAGCTGAGAGCTGCAATTGGGCAAAGGGACAGACTAGACGGGACATGGTTGACACTCTACCACTGCCCAGAGGCTGGAAGTGAGAGGAGATTAAATGCTAATAGGAACAATGTCCAAGGAGGCCCAGGAAGGCCAGCTGGTGGTCAGTAAGAGGACCTGAATGGTTGTCCCACCTAGGAGTCACCAAACTGAGCAGTAATTACTTACTTATGCAAATTGCTTGGTAAATACCCTGAGTAAATCAAAGAAGTCCATTTCAACTGCTTGTTGGCTAGGGACCCAACTGCAGATTCCAAAAAGATCCCATGCAGGGTTTCGTGGGTCAGTGAGACTTTTTATCATCCCATGTGTCTGGCTTAACCCTCAGTGATGAACACACCTGGGAGCTTCCCCTGTTAGACACAGACTGAATCCACCTGGGTCCCTGCCCCTGCCCCCTTCCTAGCCCTCTGGCTCCCTCCCTCCCTACCTGTGCACTTCCTGCCCTTCCTGCCCCATCCTTCCCTTCAACAATATTAATGGCTTCTGCCTAAGCACTTGAGTGGATCGAGGCTTCTCCTCCACAGAGCCTGTTTAGAGATGGCCTGAATCGCCTGCTGGGAATAATTCTCACCGCAGGCAAGCTCAAGAATTATTGATGAAATAACCTTTTGGGGCCTGAGTCTTGGGCTTTGCAGATGCAATGGCAAGATTATTGTTTAAGTGGGGACTTGATCAGGCGGTGACCTAGAAAGCATTTAGTTCTTTTATTGCTTTCACAGCTTCCTGGGGTGAACACTTTCTTCTATGAGGAAGTCTGAGCAGCTTTTTGGGGAAGAGAGTAAAAGGAAGTGGTCTGGCCAGACGACAGGACATTGTCTGCATGCTGCCCAAAAAGCCAAAAAGCACCTAAGCAGGCTAAGACAGCCCTAGCCTCCTTTGAGTCCCTGGAACCGGAATGGCATTAGAAATAATACAGGTTTGCAGGGACTGGACATCTTCACCTTGAAAGATTAACTCCTCCAGATTCAGGAAGCCAGTAAATCTATCCCCAGGGAGACCATTTATTAATGGATCAGCCCTGCCTAGGGAGCATAGCACTAGGCATAGTTCAGAGGACTAAAGTAGGAAGTTATCTGGAAAGCCCACATCCAGACCCAAGGGACAGCCATCCAGATTGGGGGCTTCGATGACCGAGGGTCTCTCTGGGCAGGAGTCACCAAAAGACTATGTGCTTTGTAGAGGAAGGTACACAGGGGTCCTGTCATGACTCTCTACTTATAGTTCTTTGTCGCACCTCATTCCTGCGATTGCTCAATATTTTGCTTACTGTAAGCTAGGCACTGGATAGGTCTAGCGATTTCAAAATAAATAAAACAATCCCTAGTTTCAATGAACTCAAGAGACATGCATTCCCATTCATGCTAGGTCCCTACAATCATGAGGGAAGGATAAACAAAGTCTTCTCTTTAAGCACAGCCACAAATACAGAGAACACTTCTTTTTGAGAGGTAACATTTGAAGGATAAGTAGGAGTTTTCTGGTTACAGAAGAGCAATCCAGGTAGTGCCAATGAGATCACATGGTTTAGTCGAGGTAAGTGGTCCAGGATAATGGGTGTTGAGTATCTAGTAGGGAAGTGTGTGAGACGGTAACACTAGCTTTCCATATTGTGGCTATACTACATGTTGGCTACTGAGTCAAGAGCTCTACTGCTGTTATTTTATTTAATCCTCACACAGCCCTCTGAAGTATGCATAATGTGCCAAGGGCCAGAACTCATTAGGGCAGAGCAGGCATGTGAGGCCTGCTGGAGGGGGATGAAGCCAGGCACCGAGCTCTCCACTATCAATGAAGCTCCCTGAAAGAAGTGGGAGGATTGAGAATTAGAATCTAGTGCATCAGAGCTAAAATATAGCTCAGAGGCCACTGAGGCCAGCCTGCTCATTTAATAGAGATAGAAAATGAATTTGCTACACAGCTGAAAGGACTCCAATTGCTTTACACAAGGCCTCAATGCTCATGTTAAGAAGGCCAGAAACACTGGGGACCTTTAAGCTTAGGTATGGTATGGACATGTGTGTGCTTCAGAGTACACTGTGGAGGCTGTGAGGACTAACACCTGCCAGGTAGACTACAGACAGAGGCACCACTTATGCCCCACAGGGTCCTCAAACCATTCACCTTGGGCCCCCCATACTAAGCTGGAATATCTAGGGGAGAGATTGGAAGATGAAAGCTTGTAATAAGGCTCCCAGTGAAGTGCAAGCACACAAGGGTGGAGACCAGTGAGTGGGGAAGTGACTATGATACTGGTCATACTCCATGTTAGAGATAGCAAAGGCCCAAACTTGAGCAGGATCCTGGTAACATGTAAGGAGGTGAAACTTTGTAGAAAGTAACCATCAGGATGTGATTGGGTGAGGGAGACAGAGAGAGAGATGTGTCCAAGATCATCTGAAATTTCCAGCTTGGGTGACTCAGTGACTGGTGATGTCAATAAAAAGGGGCTTAGGGTGACATGGGAAGGGGTTAGGTTTGAAAATCTTGAGTGCAGTGTAGCTGCGGAATATGTATGTAGAGACGTCCAGCAGGTCATCTGAAACTTGAATGTGGTCTTTGAAGATAGAAGCAGGTCATGGCTGGAGAAGTGATTTGGAGTCAGATTTATTGCTGCCTCCTGCATAAGGTGGCCCCTGAAGCACCAGGTATATTTAATCCCTTTCACTCTGCACTTCCAAAACATGGTGAACAACCCGTAATAACTTGCTAGTGTTGGTTTTCTGCACCTGCTTCTCTCCTAAACCACAGGCTGATTCAGCAGGGTAAGAACCTGTCGTTCATGTCATATCCCCAGATGCCCAACACCTGGTACATATGAGGGTCTTTTTAAGAAATTGCTGAATAAGTGAAGACTAGAAATGTAGATGAAATTAAGAAAAGTTGTGTGGATCCAATTTCTGGGATCACCAACACTTAAAGAGAGAATAGAAAATAAATCTGCAAAGATACCTAACAAAGAAGTCAGGCATGAGGGTACACACCTGTAATGCCAGCACTTGGGAACATGAGGTGGGAGGATCAAGAGTTTGAGACCAGCCTGAGCTATATAGTGAGACCCTGTCTCTAAAACAAAAACTATTCTCTAGTTCCTGGTCCCCTTCTCTATTGGCCTCTGTCGCTTTAAAGTTTCTGCATTAGTTCCTTTGCATTGAGGACATTAATTTAGAATGTAACACATATGTACAGGAAAGCAATGCGAGTAAACTCCCTGTATAGCTATCCTTATCTCAACTAGCAAAAACCCTTGGTCTTTCCTATTATTGCTTATACTCTCTCTTCAATAAAATTAGAGATAAGGGCAAAATAGTTTCTGCCTGGTAGTGAGGGGGTGGGGGGGAGGTGGAGGGAGTAGGGGGAAGGAGGGGGTGGGGGAAAAGGGGTAGAAATGACCCAAACAGTGTATGCACATATGAATAAAAGAAATAAAAAATAAATAAATATATATATAAAAAATAAAAACTAAACAAGACAAAAAGAAAAAA
Organism: Castor canadensis; assembly: GCF_047511655.1. NCBI lineage: Eukaryota > Metazoa > Chordata > Mammalia > Rodentia > Castoridae > Castor > Castor canadensis. The sequence goes on from NC_133387.1 coordinate 170,451,383, forward strand.
GAACAAAAAACCCAAGAAACCTACCAAAAAGTATAGAAAATGGTAGGAGGAAAAGAAAAGAAAATAGTGACAAGAAGGAGAGAAAAAGAAACCTTCAGGAATGGTAGGGGGGCCTCCAGCATCAGTTGCTACAGAGGCCAAAAAGAGATGTATGTAGATCCACACCCAGCACCAGGCCTGGCCTCTGGAACTTTCACATGTCATATCCCCATGGGTCTTTCACATGGGTCTTTCCTTGGAAGTCTGAGCAGCTCTTGCCTCAGGGAGTAAATTGTGAAGTTATGGAACTTCAGACTGTAGAGCAAAGAGGTGATCAGAGAAATCCAAAGAATCACTGTTGGCTGAGCTCTGGCTTTAGATTCCCAAGGAATGGAACTTTCTTATTAATCCATTTTATGTTACTACAATAAAATACATGTGGCTGGGTAGTTTGTAAAGAAAAGAGGTTTATTTAGCTCACAGTTCTGATGGATGAGATTCCAAACAGCATGACCCTGGCTTTGGTGGTGACCCTCTTGGCTGCATCCCACCATGATGAATGGCCATTATGACTGGGGTGCATGGGGGAGAGATCACATGGAGAAAAAGGAAGCCACAGTGTAGGGAGGAACCAGGTTCACTATTTTATAGTAACTCTCTCTCAAGAACTACCTCAAGTTCCACAAGACCTATTAATCCCTTCCAAGGGCAGTATGACCGATGACCTAAGGATGTCCCATTAGGCCCAACATTTAAAAGGTCCCAGCATCTCTTGGTCCATCTTGAAGACCAAGTCTTCAACATATGAAACCTTGGGGGACATACTTAATCCAAACAATGGGGCTGGGGAAATCTCAGTGATTAGACCACCTGAAACTACCTGGATACTGTTTTGTTTTTCATTCCTTCAATCTCTGTTTTGGGCCTTGTTGGCTTATTTTCATGGAAGTGTTTGGGAATTCAGTGGGAGAAACAAAAAAATTACTGGAAATGGCTATATGAGGTGTTTGCAGTAATGCAACCAGCTAGCTAGATTTTTGTTGGGGTTTTGTTTTCTTTTTTTCTTTTCCCTGTCTCCCTCCATCCTGATCTTGCTGCCCTCATTTCAGCTCATGTGGCCACATTGTAAAACTCCATTTTGTCTTTTTTTTCAGATGTTTAAATGTGAACCCAGTGCTAGTTTTTAATGAGCTAGGAAATTGTTTAGGCTTCTTTTCCCCTTTTCCTTTTGTATTGCTATTGGATATACTACAAAGCTGCATTTGGAAGCCTTCAATTTCAGTGTGGTTTTCTTTAGGCAAAGGAGGCTATTGTGTATCGCCACACCTCATGTTCAAAGAGTCTCTGGTGGAGAAACCAGGATATGGGGCATGAGAGTAGAGGCTGACTTGGAGGGAGGGGCCCTGAGATCCTCTCTAGGGAAGAATCAGAGGAAGAGTGAGTGCTTGTGATGGAAGGAAATGCCCACTATGGACCAAGGCCTCCCTGAGCCTCTAATTCAGAATATGCACCTCCCCAATGGACATTTCCACCCAGAAGGTCCCCATTCTCTCCAATCTAGTGCAACTTAGATTGCATTACCATTTTTCAGTGAATCAGTTCCCCATTATTCTTCTGACACTATTCTGCTCTGGAACAGACACAATTTTTTGTGTCAGGGACACAGCCAGTCCCATGGCAGACTCAGTACCTGCCTTGTGAAGCCTATGTCCTAGCAGAGAAATGGCACTCAAGACATTATCAACTTTGACATAAGTGTCATAAATAACAATGCAATTCTACCCTATGCAATCTCAGTCACCCATAGTCAAATGTGGTCTGAAGACATTAAATGAAACATTCCAGAAATAAGTGATTCATAAGTTTTAAATATCATTGTTCTACTTTACTTTTAGTCATTAGTGTTAAGCTCTTATTTTCCTAATTCATAAATTGTACTTTATCATAGATGTGTATAAGGTTCACTATGAGCCACAGTTTCAGTCATCCACTGTTGGTCCTAGAACGTGTTCACAGTGGATAAGTAAGGACGACAGTATACAAGTAGATAATGTTCATTGGTGCTTGCTGTCCACCAGACTGTATAGCCAGCACTATGGAATGTAGAACAGGGAGCCCTGGCTAGACCAGAAAGCCCCAAAGGCTCTGCATCCCTTTCCTCAGCCCCACTGATTTGTTCCATGGACCCTCGTACTCTTCCCACATACATACTTTGAAAACTCTCAGCCTCTTCTTTCCACATGTCTCCCTCTGAGCAGTCCCCAAAGCTTAATGTTGCTTCCATGGAAATAGATCCTGCATTTCCCTCCCCTCTGATCCCCATGGCCCCCCTCCAGCCCGGCAGCCTATAACTCACACCTGGAATAGGACAGCACCCCTGGGTTCCCTGTCTCTGACTTCATTTCAACCCCAGATGGACTTTACAGAAATGCTATTCACCCTCTCATTATCTTAGTCATTCACTCAATTTGTTTTTTGTCTTCCCCCTGAATAGGTGTGCGTTTCAAAACAGCTGATGTCAGTTGTGTCCCTTGACTAAAGACAAACCCCAGCCATGTGTGCCTAACATTCAGAGCCCTTCCTCCAGAGGCTAGCTGTCCAGATCTCCATGAACAACCTATTTACCACTTTCCCAAGCACAAACATGCCTTCCTACATTCTCTTTTGCTTGTACCCCACTTCCTGCCCCTCTCCATTTCAACCTATCAAAATGCCACCATCACAAAGGCCCAAATCTAATGTCACCTCTCCCAGGAGTCCTTTACTGATGAAACCAAACAGAAGTGCTGAAGTAGTCACTGCCATCACTGAATTTATCCCAAGAATTACATGCTACCCATGCATGCATGTCCATGTGTCTCCCACATTCATTCCTTAAAACTCCCAGCAGTCCTTGTGTGCATTTGCCCTTGATGAACCTTGGCCATGCTCCTGGAATGGGGCTGAGTAATTCAGTCAGGTTATCTCATGTAATCATCACCATCCTCTTACAAAGCAGGCACCATAATTACATCCCCATTATATAGATGAGATCAGAGAGGTTAAGTGAATTGCTTAAATAAGGTCACACAGCTAGTAAGTGAAAAAGCAAAGAATTCAAATCCAATTTCGACAAGATCCCACATATGTAATATTACACTACCAAGCATCAGACAAGTTTTCTTCTTTAAACAGGTGTCTATTCTAATTGTCTTACAGAGCACTTTGCATGCAGGAGGCACTCATAATTATATTCCCAGCACATGACTCAGAGCCTAGAACATCTCCTAGATGTGAAGAAAATACCTGTGAATGGATGAATGGAATTACTATTGGGCACCATGTAAAAGCTTCTATATCAGAATTGCTTAAATTGAGACCTGACAGCCTCTAGATTAACAAACATCCCAGGTGATTCTTATATAGCCAGCCAGCACCTGTTCACAGACTGTTATCATAGAACTTGTCCAGCTCCACCACTCTACGAATAGAAAACCTGAAGCCACAGTAGTCAAGTGGCTTGGCCAAGGTTAGCAGCATCCACCTCCCACCCCCAAGTCATCTCACTGGCTAGGGATTTTTTTAAGCCAAGTCCTCTGGTTTTCAGCCTAGTTGTAGGATAAGATACAGTGTTAACATTGGACAGAAAACAAGTCCATATCTCCATCTGCCCTGGTTAAGGGAATCTTAAATTGGTTTTCCTGACTTTTTTTTCTGAGGAGGTCTTTACTGATGGCCTCATCTCAGATAAGCTGAGCAGGGGACAGCCTCTGGACAGCTGACCTAGAAACTCCAAACCACAGAAAACCATGTCTTTGATCTGAAAGTGCCTTGTTATTGGGTTTTGCTTAATGCAGATTCAGATCTTTGGAATCTCCTTCCTGTCTCTTCAAAGAGGAGCCACGTTGCCCAGCAACCATGCATGTCAGTGACATGGCAAAGCTATTGATCAATAAAGTTCTAGCTGTCTAACCTCTCTCTGCAGCCATGTTTGTCTGCCTGGCTCTAAAAACCACTGTCTGCCTATTTCTTAGCAGCGAGGTCATGTATTAGAAAGAAAATAAGATTTGGAGTTAGATATCCCTGGGTTGATGTTACAGTTCAACTAGTTACTGGCTATGTGACCTTGAAAGCCACTTGCCCTCTCTGAACCTCAGCTTCCTCATCTCTAGGGTAAAGGGAGTTTTATGGAAAATCTCTGGTTCTTTCCAGTTCTGACATCTGTGTTCTGTGCCCTGTAACCTGGGATGTGAGCTACTCGTATCATGCCCAAGTTCAGCATGATAAAGAAACTGAATTCTGTTTCATACTGGGCATTTCGTGTTTTCAGTCCAACTCACTGAGCATGAAAATAAATCAGCACCATGGGAAGGTTAGGATGTGTTATCTTTGCATGGACAACCCTCTCCTGCCACCCCTGAGTTTTGCTTCGATCGTAAACCTCCTTTACATGCAGACAGACAGCAAGACTCTCTGGGAATCCTCAAGAAATGCCATCCATATGTTTTTGAGTCATTTACACTGAACCCATCATAATATTGTTCTTTGAAGATCCATTTACATTTGTTCTAAAGGCTTATTTTAAAGCTTATGCAAATGAACTAGATTAAGGTTGCATTCTGGAAGCTGAAGCTGGAAAATGGGAAGTTCAATTTAAAGCTCGGTGTAAATAGAGCTTCACATGTGTTCTAAATCATTCTCCCCTCTTAGCCCAAGAGTCCTCTGTTCACCCCCTAGTGTTCTCAGACCCACAAGAATCTCTGCCAGTGAGGTACTAATTGACAGCAGTTAGGAGTAACGGAAAGAGCAATGGAATGGGATCTAATTCTCCCTCTCCCACCCCTCAACCCCCCGGATGGTACTGCATGAGTCACTTCATTTTCCTAGGCTTTAGTTTCTTCATTTGAGACCCAAATGTCAGCTGCATTAGAATTGCCTAGGAAGCACATTCTAGACTACTGTGCACTACTGATTTACAGTCTCCATAAATAAAGCCCAGCACTGTGAACTGTTCACATGCTCCCCACTGTAGGGATCTCTCCTCTCTAGGATTCTAGAGTTGGTTGCAGAGTATCTCCTTTCAACTCCTGTTTCCCTACCTACCTTATAAACACTGTGTGCTAAAAGTTCCCACTCACCTGTGGCCCTGGGCATGGACTCTTGGATGCTTTCTTTGAAGAGCTGTGACAAATTTGTTGAAACTGATGTGTGAAGTTCAGTATCTGCCTTCTTGTGAGTTCCAGAGTCCTTGAAAGAAGGGCCACTGTGCTTGCTGTATGGAAGCTAATAGACAGATTGGTGAACAAGCACAACAATACTAAATAAGAGATTGAAAAGATCACAAAGGCCATGTCATGAAGTCATATGCATCCTAACCTCCATAGACATGTGCAGGTGATAAGTGTGTAGCACTGTAGAGATCTGGACTAGAATTTGGATCCGTGCTCCAAAGGACTAGGATATGCGGAAGTGGGGAGGAGAAGTTACAGCTCAGAGAAAGAAGCTAGAAAAGAGACAAAAGGCCTATGCACAGGAGAGAACACTCTGTCTTTGACCTAAACTGTTGAGAAGAGAGTTGGCCTGTATTACATAATGCTTGAAGATGGTTTTCCATTCAGGTCTTGTGGAATTGAACTCCTTATGGTAAAACCTTGTCCCTGACATGCCACTTCACCTAATCTCACATGGCCCCAAAGTAAGCACTGCCTGATGATATTTCCAAGAGCTTATCACCTGTTGTACCTTGGGAGGCACTCAAGGAACACTGTGCATTTTCTGCTTAGTGAATCCTCTTTTTCTCTCTTAGTGAATCCTCCATTTTAATGTCAACCTAAACAGGGATACCCTCTATACTCCCAATAAGAAAAGAGCATCAGAACCTGGCTATGCAAAATTAAAATTTTGTGTGAGTGTATCTTTCAATCCATTTTTGTGTTACATGTGTCTGGCCCCTTCCGTTGTCCCTTATTCCATCAAAACACCAAGTGCTCCTCTGCCAGCTGCCCTATTTGGAGCCTCAGTCAAACTAAGGGAGAATTGTCTTATTAGCTTTCTTTCTCAAGATAAAAGAGGATGCTGGAAGAGGGCAAAGCTTCACCTGTAGGAGAAAATGGCAAATATAAAGAATATGCTTCCTTAGGTAGGAAAGAGATTTGTGAGTTGGGGACTTTTGTGTCACTCCACACCAGAGCACAAAGTGGCCACTGAAGACTGGCCTGGTATGCTTAGGTGGACTTTTCTCCAGACAAATTCCAGACTATTACTGCGGAAGAGAATGAATATCATCTCCACTGAGTTTAGCAATAGAGCACTTTAATTTCTTTCAATCCTATTTATAAAACCATATTTTACACCGTTGCTTCAATTCAGCCCCATCTGCATTTTCTTTCATTAATCACAGTAGAGCTCCCCACTGTAGCCTTCATTACCTGTTCAAAATGAATGTGGAGAGAAAACATAATTAGATGCCACTTTAAAAAAATAATATCTTAAAAATAGAGAAATGACTTAAATAAAAAAGAAGGGAAGGGGGAAAATACACACAATTTGAACTAATGGGCCCAATTATTGCAGGTAAAGATGGATTTTAAATCAGCTTTTTTCTTCCTCTACCCCTGGCCCCCCCACCACCACTTTAGTGAATCATGACAAATCTAGAGTTCAGCTGGATGGATGATTCGATTTCCTCATCTCTGCTGAAACAATGAAATATTTCTATAATATTAAACCTATCAAACTGATCAAAGTGCAGTGTCAAAATTCTAAGTGTTCCTTCTTGTCCAATCCCCTCAGCTCTGGCAAAATAGAGAACATTTTATTTGCTGCCCCAAAACTCCCTGAAGTTTTTGAAATCTAATGAACTTTGCCTGATTCACAATGTTTGCTGCATTTCTCCCATGGGTGTGTGTCACCATCCACACCACACTAGTGGCAGGAGTATTCATTATGACTGACTCACCTGCTGAACACCATACATACCTTTAAGAGCTGCTTGCTTGCTCTCATCCCTTCCCAAAATATAGGCCTTAGACATCGATCTAGTGTTAGACCATGTTAGTATGCTATCTATCATACAAGGCAGCCCAGCTAGGTGACAAGCATATGAGCAAGTCCTTGTTAGCATGTGCTGCCTATGCATCCTCAATTCAACTGCAGAGCTGTCCAACCTTACCCAACGTCTTAATGTTCTGAAGCTTCAGTTTCTCCACATCTATAAAAAGATACACTAATAATGTACTAGTAATACACTAATGCCTCCCAGCCTATCACACAAAGTTATGTGAATGAAGATAGAGGATTTATGGAGAAACCCCATAACCATGCCAAGAGGTCAAGTGAATATTATTACATTTTAAGCCTGACTTATTCATGGATTGATTCCATGCAATCTTAACCAAGTACAGTAAATAAATAAATAAATAAATAATAACAAAAGACATTTCATAAACAAAAATGTTAAATTCCCACGTGCATTCCGCAGCTCAGTTGACACCCAGAAACTCTGTCAGTCTCATGTTATCGTCAGTTGTGTTTAAATCATTCTGTGATCTGCTGAGTGTTTCCCTGCCCTGTATTTTGTGAACACCTGTCTCCCAAAAAGCCAATGGTGCCCAAAGCAAGGTTAAAGTTGTGTAATCCTCCTAAGCCGAAAAGGGTGCATAAGGTGATTAACTAAAGTGATAAAGAGAAAATTTGAGATTTGTTGAAAGATGCTATCTTTAGCAGAAGTTGGATGGCATGATGAGTAACATGAATGAAGCACCCACAGTGTAGCACTGCACTCTATGCATTTAAGCATCTGCACCATCTCCTTAATGGAAGTCCCCTTGGAACCATCTACCACAGATGCCAAGGGTCTACTGTGTATGTCTCATCTCATTTGATGTGGGCAAGTTATGTGCAGTTAGACAAATCTCACTAGGCAAACCTACCTTTTCAGCAGTAACAGGAAGGTGGGAAGAATTTGGTGTTAGAGCCAGCCTGGTCTGAATTTGATTGTTTCCATCCTGTCACTTCCTTAGCCATGTGGCCTTAACAAGTTGCTTTTCTTTCTGAAACCTGGTTGCTTCATTTGTACAAAGAGATAATATCTACTTGCCTTTCAAGATTGCTGCAAGGCTATGAGAATTAAATGAAATATATATTTGAGCACCTAGAACACAGTTGGTGCTCAATGAGTAATAGCTGTGTCACTGAAAGGGTTTTGTTTACAGCATTGTCTGGAAGAAAAGGAAAACAGACCCCTGAGCCTATGAAGAGTTTCTTGTCTGACACCAGATCTGGCCAAGGGGTGGGGTGAAAGTTTGTTTCTTTTCTTTCTTCATAAGCCTTTTTTTTCTGGCAACTGTAACAAGGTACTACTCTCTCAGTGTTTGTGGCCTTTTGTTCCCAAGACCTGCTAGGGCTAAAATAGGAAAGGACATTTCTGGGAAGGATAAAGGAGGGAAGGAGTCAAAAATGGGGTGGCTACATTAACTTCATTTCTTAAATGAGAAATGAGCTCCAGATTTACAGATTAAGTGCTATTAATTACCACCCAGCAAATATTGAACCACAACGTTGTGCTCTTAGGCAAAAAAATCAGAAACTCAGCCTGAATACTAAAGAACTCCATTAGCACTCTGTGTAAACGTTTGTCAGGCATGGCCCTTCTTTGACACTGAGCATCCAGTGAGGCCCAGGCAGGGCCCAACAGGTGGAACCCAGCCAGCTTCCTCCACAGAGCCCACTTCCACCTGCAGCCTGTGTCTGGGAGTCTGGGGATGATGAAGACCAGAATGAGCTCACCTACTCACCAGATGAGGCGGGGGATAGCTATGGGAAGCTGTTGGAGTCCTTTCTCCTGTGAATGGAAGATACCAGATTTGTTCTCAGGCCTAACCACTTTACATATTTCATCTCTACCACATATAGGAAGACTTTGGATACAGTTGGTCCTCAGTATCCACAGGGGATTTGTTCCCCATGCAGATACCAAAATCTGTAGATGTTCAAGACCCTTAAATAAATGGGTCAGTGTTTGCATAGAACCTACACACATCCTCTTGTATACTTTAAGCCATTTCTAGATTCCCTATAACACCTAATATAATGTAAAAATGATATAAATAGTTGTTATACTATACTATTTAAGGAATAGTAACAAGAAAAAGTCTGTAAAGGTTCAATATAGACACATTGTGCTTTAAAATATTTTTGATCTGCAGTTGGTCATGTCTGTGGATGCAAAACCCACAGACACAGAGAGTCAACTGAACCTGGAAAACTTCCTGCCTTGACCAACCTTGCATGTACAGAAACTACCTTTAAGCTCCCCTTGTCTAAAAATGCCTCGGAACGGTGAATTCTGAGATGGGGAAGAAACTAGAATGCATTGATGGGTATTGTCTGTTGGCACGAGGCTGTGTTCACAGTGACAGACTTTCTCCACATAATGTTACTGCCATCAACATTGCACCATCAGGTAAACTGAGACCCAGAGACACTGCTACCTAGAATCCACATGTGACCCAGAAGGCTCTTGAGCTCTTCTCCTGCCCCTCTTCACTGAACTCTCAGGACTTTGTGATGAGCAAGCTAGAGGGCCAGCACACTGACAGCTACCATCGTCTCTACTGCCGGCCCCACCAAAGGACACTTTCAATTTCCCCTTGGCAAGCTCATCCCACTCAGCACACCTCAGGATCCTACTGAATCTGCAGTACAACTAAGCAAATTGTGAAACTTACTATTTGAGAAAACTTTTTCCCCCAAACTCTACATAAGAGCACTGCTACCAAGGATAATGTTTTCTGGTGTAACAAATTGCTGGCTTCCACGATGACTAGGTAGTGTCTTTTTCATACTCTGCTCCCTGCAGCCAGACGAAGATGAAGAGTCATCCTTTGAGTCCTTTCTCCTGAGTGGCAGGACAGTGTGTTGGAAGGACTCTGAGTATGGGGGCAGTATGGCGATCCCCAGCAGCCTTTGCCCAATCAAATAAGCATGACCTTTAACCCTACCCCCCTCCCCACACACACACACTTCAGTTTTCTCATCTGTAGTCTCAGGCTCTTGGTCTAAACCAGGATTCCTCCACCTTGGCACTATTGACATGAGTGTGGGGACTGTCCTGTGCATTATAAGATGCTTAGTAGCATATCTGGCCGCTAGCACCAGAGGCCAGTAGCAGGTGCTCCCAACCCTTTACCCAGTTGTGACAACCAAAATATCTTCTGACACTGTCACATGCCTCAAGGAGCAAAATTGCCCCCACTGAGAATCAAGGGCCTAGATGATCACTAAGAATCAGTTGGAAAACATGTGCACCCAAATTGGGTTGAGATGTCATTTTAAAATGTAAATGCCAGCTCAGATCTCAGCTCTGTCATTTACATTTTAACTTCCTATAATTGGTCAAATTACTTCACCTTGCTGAGCCTCAGTTTGCTTATCTGCGAAACAGAGATGATGTTGTCTAATGGGTAGGGTTGACTGGAGGATTAAATGAGGAAATGTGTATAAAACTTCTGACACATGGTATATCGCCCCATATCCAGTGCCATTATTGCTATGACTAGGATTCAAAGTAAACCAGACCATCTGCTCTCTCTCTACAATCCCTCTTAAGACCAAATCCACAAAAATGCAAGGTAGCCAGCAGCAATCTCAATGCAAAGAAAGAAACTAATAAATGCATGAAACATCTACTTTGTTTTGGGCCCTCTAATAGGCAGTTTCATTAAAAACTCTCAAGCTAAATCAGAGCTAATTGAGGACTGATAAATGCAGAGATAAGTGATGGACTAACTCTGAGCCCTGCCAGGTTGCCAAAGCTGGGAAGGTCAGGCTCTGTAAATATGTGGGTATTGATTTTGCTCCTTCATATCAGAAATGATTCCCTTTACTTTTGCCAATTAGGATTCATTCCATTCATCTGTTAAATACCATATGTGAAAAGGGAGGAGATGGCAAAGGAATTTGTGATGCATTTCATTCCTAGCAATGAGCTCATGTCTTCTTTTTTGGTTTGCTTCTGCCTAACGGACAATTGACTTCAGTTCGTACAGAAAAAGACAAGGAAATAATATCTGTCCTTAAACCTGAGTTACAGGTTTCGATTTCCGCTTCTCTCGTTTCCCATTTTCCAGAGCCTGACAGCTGCCTGTTACCTCCAGAGCTACCTTCTGCAATAAGTCCCAATTCCCCGATGCACATTACTGAGATCACATACCTGCTCTGGCCTTCCCCAAGAGAGGCTTTATTCTTCAGTGGAAGTATCGATCCACTACCAGTTACAGGCCTAGTTTCTATATTAAGTGTCAATAAAGAGTAGGTGGAGGAGGCTGGAGATGGAAGTGCTCCCTTCCTCTTTTCCTGATTGGCCAACCCTTAGGTCTCTGTTGCTCTACAGCCTCAGGGATGCTTCCATGGACTTCATCTACTTTGATATTATTCCCTTCCCAGTCACTCATCCTCCACTTCCTATTCAGACCCAGCTGATGTTACAGCATGTTTACGAGCCACCAGTTACTTTCCCATTTTTTGTCTCATCCAGCCCTCACAGCAACACATTGTACAACTCTTACAAAGATGTTCATGAAGGGCCATACATAGAATAATGGATAGAGCTGAATCTGCATGTTCCTCCCTGCTCCACGTCCCACTGTGCATTCCTCTGTCCCTTGGAAGCCAACCATGATCCCATCAGAAAATCCTTTCTTTCCAAGGATGAGTAAATGTCCCATGGTGACTTCCTGCTATAGACGTTGTGATTGCTCCAAGCAGTGCACATAGGCTCTGTCCTTGACCCGAGCCAGACAGAGCAAGACTAGATGACAATGCCATTCTGGCCACACCCCATTCTGCCTCAGTTAACATTGCCTTCCCTATCTAACTTTTCTCTTCCACCTGGTGAACTCCTATTCATCCTTCAATAATCAGTTTTTAAAAATCACCTCTCCAAGGCCAGGTGTAGTGTGTACTACACAGGAGGCATAGGTAGGAGTATCCCATCCAAGACTGGCCCTGGGCAAAAGTAATTAGACCCTATCTGAAAAAAAACTAAAGCAAAAAAGGGCTGGAGGTGTGGCTCAAGTGGTTATGCACCTGCCTAGGTAGCATCTGCCTAGCAAGTACAAGGCCCTGAATTCAAAACCAAGTATTGCCCTCACCCCTAAAAAAACAACTCTCCAATGTAAACCTCTGACCTGTCCATTAGTATCTACTGCTGTGTCTCTTTGGCCCTATGACACATCTCTGTTATTGCATGTAGCATGCTGTCTTTTCACTTCCCATAATTCCTAGCACATCATACTAAATCAATTCTTCATTTAAGAAATCAAGATTTCTTAAATGAGTGACTAGATGAAGCAAGCCATGCAGGGGGTGGGACTCTTGGGGCAGATAATGACCATAGTATTTGAAGCATTTGCTTAGAAATGGCCTCAAGAATCTACTATGCACCCTGAAATTAGAGCTGTTTTATCATGAAGGCCTGGAAATTCGGGGATAAAGGCAGACAGCTTCTTGTCCTTGCACCCACTAGTTGATCTCTTTGTACTTCTTCTCAGACCTCAGTGGTCAAAGACATTGTGTGGGGTCGCGTTAAGGTGCACACACTGCCTCTGCAGTCTTGAGTGATACTAGTGCCATGTACTACCCTTTGAGAAGCTGACCAGATTTCTTCTGGGCTCCATCCTACCTTGTCTGAAGTTGCCAGCCTGTCACTTTGTGCCCCCAACAGAGCCAGAATGCCCTGCATCTCTGTGCCAGCTTGGTAAAGCAACTGTCTGCTGGTTTATTTATTCTCTCCCATTATCACTGGGGGAAGAGAATCCAAGACATGCCACATCTTGTTTACAGCAAGCCTCAGAAATGTTAAAAGTGCAAGTTTAAAAAAATTGTATCAGAAGCCCCTTAGAATTACACATATCAGGGAAAAAAAGGGCTAAGGGAAATTCATAAAATATTAAATGACACTGTGTCAAGACACAGACAGGGGCAGAACAGTAATCAAAGTAAACAGCACATCAAAACCCCAGCTAAAACCGTTATTTAAATTGAAAGTAAATGCAGGAAGTGATCATGTAGCCTTGTATAAATGTATTTCCCAGAGCCTTTTAAGAATATTAATGATTATGGAAGTATAATGGCTGAATAGCAATGATCATTTTTACAGCTAGTGACAGTTCAGAGGGAGAAGAAAAAAATCCAGATCTTTCCAAAGAAATGCACTGGTTTGATCTTCCCAGCACATGCATCCCTTCAGGGAGCAGAGAGAGGGCTGGGAACAGTGAGTAAGGTGTCCAGGACTTGTGATGAAGCTTTTCTTTTCTAATGGACAAGAGGCCATTCAGAGAAGGTGTTTTGGTCATGATTGTGGTCCCCCACCCTCTCTTCTAAGGCACCTGATGAGCCCCAACTGTATGCATGGCCTCCATGAGTTGTCATCATTTCTAAACTACTTCCCACCTTAAATGTTCTGAAAAGTTCAGCCCAAAGCCCAAAGGGAAAGTGTAAATTACCATAACTGACATCCAACAAAGACACTAGGAGTGACACATCAGAATTAGAAAGTTGGACTCCTACTTCAGAGATCAAATGCTCACAATGAGAGCCAATTCTTCTTCGGGTTGCATTGTGTCAAAAGTCATTGAGTACAGGGCAAGGTGCACTGCTTGGGTCTGAAAGGAGACACTGAACTCTTAAAGCAGGGTCCAGCCTCCTGCTACCTCTGGTTTACTTGGCTTCCTGATGATATAAGAAACTTCCATCACTGCCTTTTCTGCCGTATAACCTCCTGGGGTCAGATCTCAAGACTTCCTTAGGCAAAATCTCCATCCCAGCATTAAAAGGACACCTAGCTAAGTATGTCCCCTCCTCAATGTCCTCTATATTCCTCCAGATGACATGGACTCAGAGGTGATGCTGGCCCAAGGCTGGACTTCCCAGATCAATTCAAACCAGGAATTCAAGGGAATCGTTTTCTCTCTCATTGACTCCCTGTCTCTGGCAATAGCCTTCCTGGGCTGACAGGTGTGTTGGGTTATAAAGCTGTTTAGTCCTAATTTGCTTAGTAGAAAAGGTCACCTAGTCCAGGTGACCAAAGCGCTCTAGACATTTAAGCATACTCTGGGTGAACCAGAAAGCATGGCTTTGCTTTCCTTTGTGAACTTTTTTCTCAGGGGGGTGAGAGAGGAGAGGGAGAGTCATGGGTGGGCAAGGGGAGGATCTCATTAGGTGGTGTGGCTTTTTTGAGGACAAGACTCTAGGATTCTTACATTCCCAGGTTCAATACACTCATTGACTAAATATTATGTTATTATAAACTATGAAATCATTGTATGGCTAATACTTTCCTATCAGTTACTCTACAATTTTAACTATTATTTATTATCCTCCTTCTCAAATCTTGGCTCAGATTGCCATTCCAGCAGGAATCCTAAGTCTCCTAATGGAGCAGATTGTAAAGGCCAGAGGCAGCAGCAAGGAGGGGAGACTAATGCACCCCCTGCCCCCCATGCTGCGCTCACTGGCAGCCAGCAGAGCAGCTCACAGGCCCCCTTCCTTCAGTGGTTTTATCCACCTTCTGGCAGCCCCTTCTCCTCACTGCTGGGGCCCAGTCCTCAGTTGCTTCCTCAAAGAGTTGCCTGCATCAAAGTGGCTACTGATTCCTGCTTCTTTCTTCCACAATCCTTTTTGTTCTCTGCTTTTGATTCAGCATATGCTGGGGAGCCAGGCTCTTGTCTTTCAGCTTGTGAATAAATGGGAGCACTTAGAGAGACCCCATCAGCCAAGCATGATGAGCTTCTCATTCTCCTGCTACTAGGGAGCTAAAGGGTCAAGTAGCTCAGGACCCCACTGTGGTCTCTTGGAGCCACCAAGTCTGGGAAAGGGGGCATCATTGGCAGGCTAAGGACCTGGTCCTTCCAGCAACACCATGTGTGTGAACTTTACTAAAGTTTTGCATCTGTGCCTTTGTCAGGTCCTATGTCTGCAAAGATACATAAAATCACATTCATAACCTTGAGAAAATTGCAGAAATGTGAAAGGTAGACAGGAGACAACCTGTGGGTTGTAGTGGAAGCACTGCAGAAAAGGCTTTGCACAGGAGGTGATACTGGGGCTGAATCTTAAAGGGTTAAATAAGCGCTGGCCAGATGCCCACCATAGACACAGTGGGATAGGATCATCTACAACCCTGGCAAAGACCAAGAGGCATGATTCTCTCAGACAACTGCCAATCACCTGGTCTTGTAGAAGCAGGGAGTTGGGGGAGAAATGGAGGTGGAGCTGGGGAGGTAGGGAAGAGCTTCAACACAGAGTTTGACAAACTATGCTAAGAAGCTTGGAATGGAGGAGTTAACACTAACTTGTTTGTAATAATTCTCCCAGAAGGCAATGAAGGGGACTCTGATGCCAGAGAAACTAATTGGGAAAACAGTGCAAATCATTGGCCTACTCAGCACTTGGTACGGTTTGAGCTTGGTTGTGGAGGGGGCTCTCCTGTGCATTGTGTGATGTTCTGCAGTGGCCCTGGCCTCTACCCACTTGATGACAGGAACAGTCACTCGGGTGAGACAATCAAAAATATCTCTGCACATTGCCAATGTCCCCTGGAGGCAAAATCACCCTGGTTGGAATCACTGGTCTAAGCAACCCTGTAGTGAGCACAAATGTGGAGATGAAGACAAACTGAAGACTGGTTCAAGAGTCAAGCTGAGAGTGACTCCAGGCTGACCAGGAAGGTGGGGGCAGAGGGCAGAGGCTGGGCAGCTCTCTGACTTCCACTGGACAGGTAGGGATGCCTATGGTTCAGGGATGGCAAGAAGAGTAGACAAACCAATCTGGCCAGACAAAGGACTTGAAAGTTTGAACTGTCACACTCAGGGCCTAAATGAAAAGATTCAGTCAACAGTGGGTCCCACAGGCCTGCAGTTCAGAGCCAAGGGCCAGGTGGAGACCCATATGTAAGCAAGTCCCTGGAAGCAATGGGACTGCCATCAGGAGAGCAGATCTGAGTAGGAAAACTGCTGAGGGGAGAACCCAGGACATCAGCCTTGCAGTGTCTAGGGAGAAGAAAGAAGGTCATGACAGGCACCACAGGAGGAATGAAAATGAGGAGAAGGAAGAAATCTTAGAAAGAAGAGATGAATGACGGTTTCTAGGTGAAGCAAGCCAAATGTGCAAAAATGTCAAGGAAAAGGACAGAAAAAGGTGTCTACAGGATACCTGAAAGGATTAGCTTGAGGGCAGGTGAGTTTATAAATACAAAAGGTTGGGAAGGGTCAAAAGCACTAGACAAACACAGGTGCTGTAAGTAGTGATTAGCAATGCCCAGTGATTGTTAGGCCTCCCTCCATTGAACCTGGGGCCAGAGTAACCTCCTAAGCTCATAAAATAGCAAGAGTGCTCTGGGTGACCAGCATTTCCCCTCCCCAAGGATATGATTGTCCTGGACTTAGTGAGTGTCCACAAAGGACTCAGGTTCATACCCATGGGCTCCCTGCCAGCCTTGTTCATGTGCTCCAGCAGCAAAGTGTCAGGGAGTTGCCTCTTGCCTCAGCTGCCAGCCTCATTGTTTGTAGGGAGAATCCCCCAGCAGGTTAAGGTCCCTGACTTCGTGGAACAGAAAGCACCTATTGACCCACTGACTCCTTTCTGTGGCTCTGTGAGGTGCTGGCTGCAACCAATCTGGCAGAATGAACCCTAATTTTGACTTACTGTTTCTCCTGCATTAAATCCCTTTGAGGACCCTTGCTGACACTGTTGTTTTGTTTGTTTGTTTATTTTTTGTTTTTCTATTTTGTGGTGATGGGATAGAGCCCAGGACCTTGTACATGCTAGGCAAGCACTGTGGTATGAACTGAGCCTCCAGTTCTTAATGACACTTTTTAGCCTTCACCAGGTTCCACTTCCTCTCTCTTCTCTCTCTTTCTAAACTTTATTATGCTACCTCTTTCCTGAAAGAGTTATATTTGTTATTGGAATAGAACTCTTGTGCTTCCTAAACATTTAGCCATACTCTAATAGGCCCTTCCTTTCTCATTCCCTCTTTGACCCACTCAGCATCTTTTTGCTCCACTCACCAATTCAGGTAGGGCTTAGGTTGGCCTAAGGAGGCAGCCATTCTGCTAGAGATGAGAAAGGAGGGCCCACCTCTTGCTTTTTGGCTTAGGACATGCTGCTCATGGCCTTGACCCACTCCAAGCCTGCAGGCACACATGCCTGTCCTCAAAAGCCACCTCCCCCAATGTCTCTTGGCAATTGGACAGGCCACTGCCCAGATAGCCTACATCTCCTCCCACCCCTCAAGCCTCAGAGCCTATCCTTTGTTCCCAATGCAGACAGCACCCTGAGAATGAGGCAGCACCTGTGGGGTGCTAGAAATTCAAGGGAACAGATGCAGTCCTACCCTATTTGGATTTATTCAGGATAGAAAGGAGGCATAGGAGGTTCCAAATCACTCATCCCAGGGAACCAAGTTACTTATTAGGCTCCATATGTCCCCTGCTTTAAACCTTAACTGCCTTCACTTCATTGATAAGCACTCAGATCATCTCCTGCCTACCCCTCCCCATACAAAGAGTCAAGGTCATCCAGGTTCCTGTGGGTCCTACGCTGACATTGCTTCAGCATGGAAACCAGTAGCTGTGGGCAGCAGGGAGTGAGCAGTCTCACATTTATCATCTCAGCTCAGGGGAATAGATACCTCTGAGCTCTGTGCAGGCCAGGCAGGGTGCTTAGCACTGGGCGGGAAGCAGTGAGACCCACCTTGCCCTCTAGAAGCCTGTGCTCTACCGAGCAAAGGCAGCCATGGACCACTCATTTGAACATGGTGGATAAGTCAGATAAACACCTGCATGCCCAATAGAGGCACGTGCAGCATGCGGCCAGCAAACGTTGATCCATACTACACCCTGTGAGGTAGCTATTATTCCATTCTGCAGGTAGGAAAACTGAGTCTTAGGGTTTCCTTCATATGACTCCTCCAAGGCTCCATAGCTATTAAGAGGTCCACTGAGCCCACATCTCCTATTGTCATGGTCATTCCACAGGAATGGCAATCATTCCATGGAACTAGTGACAGCTACACCTTGTGGCATGGCCTTGCAGCATCTTTACCCTAGTGTACCCAGCCTGGGTCACTTTTTGTTGCTGTGACAAATAATGGAAAGAGACAGTTTAAAAGAAAGATTTATTTTGATTCATGATTTCAGAGGTTTCAGTACATGGTCTGCTGGCTCTTTTGTTTCTGGGCCTGTGGTGAGACAGTACATCATGGCAGAAAGGGAATGGTAGATCAGAGCTGCTCACCTTGTGGCAGCCAGGAAGCAGACAGAGAGACAAGAAGGAGCCAGGGACAGGATACACTTCAAAGGCATGCTCCCCAGTGATCAACTTCCTGCAGCTAGGCCCTACCTCCCAATGTTCCCACCACCAAAATAGCACCACCAGCTGGGAAGCAAACCTTCAACACATGAGCTTTTGTGGAGGATACCTCATATCTAAACCACAGCATAGCCCTCTGTGACTCTGACATATCCATTGCATCCTCACTGCCTTTGTTCCACTGTGGCACAGAATGTGCTAGGAGGAGTCCAGAAAGTGTTGTCCTGCTTCTCCCAGAGCTAGGGGTGGGGAATTAAGTTGTCATCTTCACACCTTGGGTGGCCCTGCTTCAAGCTCCTCCCTCTGGTCTCCTCATGATTGGCTCTGAAGACCCAGGTCCTTCTGCCTGTAGATATCTGCCCTGGGTCACTCAGGCACAGGTGTGCCCCCATGGCTACCTCTGCCTTGGAAGGCTCTAGTTTGGCCTTTTCATCCTCACAAGACAGTTAGTGTTTCAGAAGCAATTGGTAAAATGGATCAAGCTAAGTCAAATCTGATTTTCTTGGAGAGGAAAATCAAATTCTCCACTTGGTGAGGCAGACAGAGATTAGAGAAAGGAGGACTAAAAAAACACAGCTTGCCCAGGAAGAGATGGTCAGAACCCTGAGGCGCATGGGAGGAGAGTGGCAGCAGGATTTGCCAGCCAGGCAGGGTTTGCATGCTGCAGAAAGCTGAGCAGTTCTCAGCCTTCAGGCCTTCTGACTTCAATGGACGCCAAGTCCTCCCAACTTAAACCAAGTACGTTTACTTATTCATTTACATTTACTTATTCATTTTAATTTTAAGATTTGTAAACTCTTTCTTCTCAGGTTGAGGCCACCAAAAACTCAGCTCTGATGGGGAACATTTCCCAGAGGGGGTGGGAGGTGAGGACTAGAGCTGAGCTTCTGAGAATCCAGCCCGTGGTGGGTGGGACACCAACCTTTGTGAGCAGGGAGTGAGTGTCCAGCTTGACCTCTAGAGGGAGCTGGCCCACCAACCAGCCTCTTCTGGGGAAATACATGCACACATGCCTTGGTGCTTGGCTCTGTCATTTGACAAACGTGTATGGAGTAGTCGCTATGCATTAAGGTCTGTGGGGATTCAGAGCTAAGTCCCTGCCTCTAAGGAGCTCTCCATCACGTGGAGGAAATGAGCATGTCCAAACTATCCAGGTTGGACTGTGCTGAGGTCTGTGATACAAGTGTGTCAGAGAAAGATGCAGCTGTGATGACCCTGTGGGAAATCTTTCAGGAAAAGGGCATCTGACCCAGGTCTTGAAGGACGAATGGCAGTTTTCAATGAAGAAAATAGGCAGGGAATGTCTTATTCCAAGGCATGGAGGCACAAGAACCAACATGTTCAGAAATGGTGCGTGGTCCAAGGCAGTTCTGTTAGGAGACAAGAAGTGAGACGGGCAGGAGAAAAGACCAGTATGTGCGCTAGGGGCACATGTAAACAGATGTCCTAAGAAATTGGGACTTTTTCATGAAGCCAACATGATAGACCCAGAAGAAACACAAGGAAATTTCTGAGGGAAAATTCTAGAATGCTTGTCACCTATTTTACATAGATTAGTCAGGGATATGACACATAATGGTGTTCCTAGATGACCACCACAGCTTTCATAAAAAGAGAACCTATGGTTGTGGTGTCAAATTAAGTGCAACGGAGCTGGGGTTCCATAGAAGAACTCCAGAGTCTCACTCCAGGGTGTTGGGGCTAATAATGGAGGAGTATACTTGGGTTGGTCTCCAGGGCCCCCTCCCCACTTCAATCATAGCATCTCCGTTCTTAGCTGTACCTATTTCACTTTGATTCATTCAGCAAGTACCGGGCACCCACTATGTGTGGGTTGTGAAAACTTTTGCCACCACAGAAGGTGAAGGTAAAGAGACCAATCAAGGTAGAGCAACTTGACCAAAGTCCTAGAGTGAGGTGGTCGCCAGGTCTAGATTCCTCACCCCATGCTGTCAGTAGCCCTGCACTCTTGCTTTGTACAGGCTGGACCAGGGGACAGACAGCTGCCACCCAACACCCCCATGACCCTTCAGAAAGGCCTGGGCAGGCCTGCCATGCACAAAGAAGAAGTGTGCCATGTCACAGCCCTCCTTCAAACACAGACAGCCTCCACAAAGAGACATCCCAAAGAGACAGAAAAGCTATTGAGCAGGAAAACACACACTCAGGAGAAAATGGGAACCCAGCCAACTTGCGGGCAAGCAGGGGCAAGCTGATAAGCCTGGTAGTATGTTTGTTTATGGACAGGCAACAATGAGGCATAAAGATGAAAAGAAGTCCAGGCGGCGTTAACAGTTCCCAAACCACGACAGCTTCCTTTGTGCAGAGTCAGCTGGGCAGCTGCTAATGCACAGGGCACTGAAATGAACGCTTTTGTTTTGCTTTGATCAGTTTTGATCGCATGCTCTACCGGAGATATCATATCTTTGATCTCTCAGCACTGAAGTTAAGTCTCTGGAGCTCAGGAGAATCTCCTTGAGATTAATTCTTCACGGCACACCCGGCACCACACTGTCCTCTCCCATGCATCATACACCGTCATGGGTCCTCTGGGTCTGCTGCCTCAGTGGTTATCCTCAGGCTGAGAAAATAATAACCCCTGCATCCTCCCTTCTCCTGGCTTCTCCTCACCTGATGCCCACATTGGGTAAGCCTGGTAATGTGAAAGCCCATTAAGTAAGCACCAGAAGACAGGTCTTTGATTCCTGACACAGGCACTTCCTAGACTAAAAGACCTTAGGCAAATGCTTCACCTCGCTAAGCCTGTCTGTTCATCTGAAAAACAGGAATGCAAGTACCTACTTTGGCCCTTAGCACCCTACCTGACCCAAAGGAAGGCAAAATAAATATTTATTAAGAATTCATTGACCAGTTGATCAATGACAAAGAGGAATGCTAGAAAGTTGTCATTATAGTTATTTCAAAGTATAATAAGCACTCTTGATATAACTTGCTTTGTTTCCCAATCCAGTATTCAAATGATACCTTCTTGGAATCCAAGAGAGATGGAAACCTCAAGAAGGAAGGTAGCTAACACATACATCTCAGCATGGCATCCACAGAGCAGCTGAAGAGTCTTCTCCATCCTTCAGGGAAAGAAAGGTTTCACTTTAGCTGGAAATCCATACAGCCCACCCATCTCTTCAGCAGTCCCTCCCACAGCCTGCTAGGATCTCTAGAGAGGGCTGATAGGGAGTGACATGACTCAGACCCTTCAGGGAGTCCATCTGCTAGCTCACTCACTCTGCATCTTGTCCATAAGAGGAATGAGCTATGACATAAGTCTGCTTGTGCATGTATGGGTGTGCATAAGTTTGTATGTGTAACGCTCTGGGGCCCTGACTTATGATTAGGAATTAGTGTATGATAGCACTAGTGTTTAAATTATAGAGAAAATGAACCAACCTCAAGGAGACAGGAATAAGAAATCTCAATAGGAGATAGCCTTTCTGTTGCCATAGCAGAGCCAATGGGCCAATATAGGCAGAGTATGGCCTCCAGTTCTGTTCCCAGAAGATTTGAGGTTGATGAAGAGCCAGGCAAGACACAAAGGCTGGAGAGAGAAACCTCAGCATTTCTCTTTCTGTCATGTGTGGCCAGGGATCTGCCTACACCTCCTTAAATCATCATGGTGCTTCCTGGCGGCAATCAGATCGTCAATCTAGTTTTCTGCAATTGTGTTCTTGAAAAGAAGAAAATTCCCAGGAGCCCTAGACAGGGGAAAAAAATGATGGTTTTTATCCTTGCTTAAAGCATTTTGAGTATTTTGTTGATTGTTGGGCTTGTTTCTCAAATTCCAATTCCCAAAAAACACTTGTGCAACTCTCTTCCTTCTTCTCTTCCTTCTTTCTCCCTCCCTTCCCTTTTTATAGCACATCATTTATGTAACTCAACAAAAATTAATTGAGCTTTTATGATATAATCATGGTCTAGGTACTAGGAATGAGAAACCCAGTCACTACTCTCAAAAAACTAAACTCAGAATTTGGAGGAGCAGAAAATGGCTTGTCTGATTTTGTTGAGATTTATTTAGGCCTTTAGTTTTATGTACATATGTATTTTATTTTTGTGGTAGTACTTGAACTGGAACTCGGGGCCACTACTACTTGAGTCGGTCCTTTTGTTTTTGTTTTTGGTGGTACTGGGGGTTGAACTCAGATCCTTAAGCTTGCTAAGCAGGTGCTCTACCATTTGAGCCACTGCATCTGTCCTGTGCTTTTAATTTATTTTTTTCAGATAGGGTCTCCAGCTTTTGCCCAGAGCCAGCCTTTGACCATGGTCTTCCTTCCTCCAGCCTCTCATGTAGCTGGGATTATAGGCATGAACACCACACCTGGCCTTGGTCTTTAGTTTTAAAAGCATGGGAGAGAAGGATCCAGGAAATGCTTTCTTCCCACTAGGGAAGCTATGAGATAAATGTCCTCAACGGCTTTATGATGCTACAAGGCCTGTGCATCAGTGGACAAAAGGAGCAGGTTTTAAAAAGTTGTTACCTCTTTGTGCCAAAGTAGCATGAAATAGAGCATGTCCTCTCCCTTCTTTGCCTAACCATCTCTGGCTCCCTCTCCTTGGCTGTCCCCAAGGCAATGTCCTCTGGTTCAGCCCCATTCCCTTTGTGATCCATTCTACTCCACAAATACAACTTTACCACAGTTAAACATGTGCCTGTCTATTAGGAGGGCTACTGAGGCTTCCTTGGGGAAGTCCAGCTCTGCTCATAGAGTACCTACAAAGTGTCATCACTGAAGGCTCTAGCTAGATGCCTGGGACAGCAATGACAACACCCTAGTCCCTGCCCACAAGGACCTCAGACAACTGCAGGAGTCCAACAAGTGCCAGTACTGCAATACTCAGCTGTGTGCAACAGTCTGACTTGGGAAACAAAGGATAGTTTCATGATAGAAGAGACACCAAGAGCTTGCCATCTAGTGGGAGAATGAGATTTCACGGAGAAATCATTACTGTACGAAGAAAATTGAAATATCATAGGAGAATATATCTAGCTAGAAGATTAAGGAGTGCTGGATTAAAAGGTGAAACTTGGCCTCAATCTTGTTGATGGGTAGAATTTTCAGCATTCATTCATTCATTCATTCCACAGATATTTTCTGAATAGTCATTATATTATCTAGGTAAGGGAAATGTAATAATTTATAAGACAGACAAAAACCCTTGTCCTCATGGAGCTTAAATCTAGTGGGGATAGAGACAGAAAGCAGAGCATTAGTCAGTAAACTTTTCTTGGAAAGGCCCAGTTTGTAATTTTCTACTCTTTACAGGCCATAGGGTCTCAGATGTAAGTACTCAACTTTTCCACTGTAGCACAAAAACAAACATAGACTATATGTAAATGAATATATATGACTGTGTTTTAACAAAACTGTATTTACAAAAACAAGGGGTGATCTGGATCTGGCCCACAGGCTATATTTTGCTAACCTGATATAGTATAAGTCCAATAGTCAGAAGTGCTAATGTAAAAACGTAAATATGTGGACATCAGATCAAGGGCAAACACAACAATGGGATTGGACTATGAGCACATGATAAAAGCGAGAGCACACAGGAAGGGGTGAGGATAGGTAAGACACCTAAAAAATTAGCTAGCATTTGTTGCCTTTAACGCAGAGAAACTAAAGCAGATACTTTAAAGCAACTGAGGCCAATAGGAAAAGGGGAACAGGAACTAGAGAAAAGGTTAGATCAAAAAGAATTAACCTAGAAGGTAACACCCACGCACAGGAAATCGATGTGAGTCAACTCCCTGTATAGCTATCCTTATCTCAACCAGCAAAAACCCTTGTTCCTTCCTATTATTGCTTATACTCTCTCTACAACAAAATTAGAAATAAGGGCAAAATAGTTTCTGCTGGGTATTGAGGGGGTGGGGGGGAGAGGGAGGGGGCGGAGTGGGTGGTAAGGGAGGGGGTGGGGGCAGGGGGGAGAAATGACCCAAGCCTTGTATGCACATATGAATAATAAAAGAAAAAAAAACTTAAACCAAGAAAGAAAAAACAAATACAAGAAATATTGGAGGAAGGGCTTGAAATTTTAGTATGGACAATATTCCCCAAAAGGCAATGAGACTTCCTATAGGAAGTGAAGGAAAGAGTCATTTATACAGAAGAAAGAGGAAGTCCACAGCTGTGGAGGCAAGAACGAGTCTGCCATTTCAAGGGCAAGCAAGGAGGTCACAACTGGAGAAAGATGCTTCCAAGCAGATAGGTTTGGCACGGAGGATAGCATGAAGTGGTAGCAAGTGCTTAGGGACAACAAAACACCAGCAGAGCAATTTGGCAGGAGCATGGGTGTACAAGGTAGCATTGTGTAGAGAAGATAGGCTGGAAATGGAAATCACAGCACATCCTCAGGAGCCCTGACCTCCATGCAAAGGAGCCCTGACTTGGCTTGGAGAGAAGGACTTTCTTAGAACTCCTCTTCTGCCCAGAGCCTGTGTAAAAGATTCAGGATCCCAAACAAGCTTTGTCACTGTAAGACACCATCCTGTAGTCGCTCATCCTCTGACTTCTCTCTGCAAGTCCAAGACAAAGCCTTGCTCTTTGTCCTGTCATGGAGCAAGCTCCTTCTGTTGCCAGAGAAGCACCTACTATGTACACACGTTGTGCTAGATGCCTGCATGTTTTATCTTATTTATTCCTTGTGATTCTTCAAGGAAGGGCTTTTCTCCTCATCTTGTAGGTATGGAAAGTGAGGCTGAACACCATCAGTGACATCCCCAAGGTCAAAGTTAAGGAGTGCCAAGACGCCAGACCACAGCAATGTGGACTCAAAGTTCCTTCCAACTCTCCCTGATGCTTCTCATTCAGTCTGTCCCAGAGAGCACTTTGACTTCCAGCCAAAATGCTTCTAATTTCACAGCCCCCTCCCTTGCCAGAGTGCCTGGTGCTCCCTCCCTCTCTGTCTCTCCTCTCTCAGGCATGTGAAATAGATCCTTCTCCCAGGCTGTTTCCAGCCAGTGCCCTTTTAACAAGTGATGCCAGATCCCTCAGCACTTCTCTCCTTTCCTGGCTGCTCCTCCTGTTGTGGTTCCCTCTCTATCTTCTTCCCACAGACACACTTTCTCCCAAGCCTCTTCTTCAACTCCAGACCTTCAGCACCCATTCCAGGTCCCCAGATCCAGCCACAAAGGTTTCCTCTCAATCAGGGTGAATATACCTGCTTTGCCCAGGGCAGTGCTGGCCTGTGCCCATTGTCCCGGCATGAATACTGATAACTCCCCATTTACCCTCCAAGTGTCTGTTTGGGTGGGAAATGTCCTCATTTGTACTGGGCATGGAAGTGAACACTAATTTCAAATCTTTGAATTTCACTTGAGAGTAATTTTCAGCTTGTCACGGTTTTTTAGCTACCTAATGTTTTTATTTCCTTATATACACCCTGTAACCCAGCATGTTGCCTCCAGGTCTGATTTCTAACTGCAGTGGTGAAATCTTTGCTGGAGGGGTTTGGGGGCTTGTTAGCAGTTAGAATTCAACATCACTAGGGAGCCAGGCAGATGCAGCCCCACCACACCAACTCCTGTGCCCCTGCATGCAAATGACACTGGGCAGACTGTTCAAGAGACAATGATTCCAGAGTCACAATGGGTCTCCTCAGTAAATATTTATTGGACACCTACTACCTGGTATTGGCACTTATAATTATGAGCAATGGTGACACAGTAGTGGACAAAAAATAAAGTTCCTGTCTTCAAGGAGCTTACATTCAAATGGAATGAGACAGACAATTCACAAATACATGATATGCCAAGTGGTAAATCTGATGAAAAAGCATAAGAGAAAGTAAAAGGGATAATCGGGCACCAGTGACTCACACCTGTAATAATCCTAGCTACTCAGGAGGCAGAGATCAGGAGGATCAAGGTTCGAAGCCAGCTGGGGCAAATAGTTCATGAGACCCTATCTCAAAAAAATCCATCACAAAAAAGGGCTGATGGAGTGGCTCAAAGTGAAGGCCCTGAGTTCAAACCCCAGAACTGCAAAAAAAAAAGGGCAGGGGGAGCAGAAAAGAAGAGCAGGAAAGACCAAGATCTTGGTGGGTTTGAGAAGCAGCAAGGCCTGTTGAGCTGAAGTCAAGGGAGTAAAAAGGGGATGTGAGCAGGACCCCAGAGCAGAGAGGTGGAGGGGTCACATCCGGCCCCTGAGCACTGGGAGGTTTGAACAGTGGAGAGAGAAGGGTCCAATTTACACTGCATAATCTGGCTGTTGCTGTTAAGAAGAAGCTGTAGGTAACAAGAACAGAAGTAGGACCTGTTCTCCTTCTCCACCTCTGTGTCCTTCTTTTTTCAGTGCTGGGTATCAAATCCAGGGCCTCAGACATGCTAGGCAAGTGCTATGCCACTGAATTACAGCCTCAACATGCAGAATATCCCTTAGGAATTAATCCTCACATCCAGGTGCAAGATGGGACCGAGGTGGCAGTAGCAGAGATTGAGAGAAAGTCATTTTCTGGATAAAAGATTGAATAAGAAATATTAGAGAAAGAGAGGCATCAAGGATGACTTCTAAGGCTGTAGCCTGAGCATGAAGAATATCAAGGCTCCCCCTGACTGAGATGGGGGGTGATTTTGACAGGATAAGGAAGGAGGGTTATGTAGAGGAGGCAGGCTGGAAAATAGGAGCTGGTTTGGGATGGGTTACACTTCTGATGCCTGTGAGATACCCAAATAGAAATGTCAAGCATGGGAGTAAGTGGTATTGAAAGCTATGGGAATAATAAACGTAGCTGCCTCCTGTCAGCTTTCCCTCACTATGACAAATCAACTTAAAATGAGGAAAAATTTATTTTGTCTCATGGCTTCAGTCCATAGTCACTTGGCCACATTGCTTCTGAGCCTGTGTCAAGGCAAAATATCATGGCAGGGAGCATATGGTGGAAGAAGTCTGCTCACCTTATAGCAGCTGGGAAGCAAAGAGAGAGAGAAAGGAAAGGGCCAGGATCCCAATATCCCCTTCAAGGGCATGCCCACAATGACCTAACTTCCTTCTACTAGGCCCCACCTCCTAAAGTTTCCACCACCTCCCATAGTGCCATAGGCTGGGAGACCAAACTTTCAGCATGCAGTCTTTGGGTGATATTTAAGATCCAGAGCACAACATTGACCAGCAAGGAGCTGACCATTGGATTTGTCCATGTGGCGCTATCAGTTGGCAACTTTCCCAGTCAACCTTGGAAATAACTCTTTCAGTGCAGGGCTGAGACAAACCTGAATAATGGGTTCAAGGGAGAGAAAATCAAGGGGAATCCACCCATCAGATGAAGCAGATAGTGAGAAGAGACTTCTGAGTTCTGTGTGAAAGAACATTGAAAAGGAGCTACAGCAGAGAATGAGAGAAAATATGGATTATCTCCATAGAGATACTATTTATATTTGTAAAAAGACAGCACTGGAAGGAATGGAGACAAATACTTGGATAAATGTCCTCAAGTGGGTGAGAGGGGCTGGAATCAGCCTCCTCAGGGGCAGAAGGATTCCATGAGACTCCTCTAGTATCACACCAATCAGGGTTCCTGTCCAGTGAGGTTATTATGCAGACCCCAGGAAATGCTATATGAGCCCCAGTAGCTCTGCCTACGGCTTCCCTATCTCTCATAAACTTGAGAATTTGTTTGTTGTCTAATCCCCAGTTTCTTTATCTTAAATATTGGCTTATCGTGTCCACCCCAAATGATCATTGTGAAGAGTAAATGAAATAACGTTTGTAAAGACCAGAGCTTATCTTATAACAGGGGATAAGCTAAAATAAAGGCCAGCCCCTCTCCACTCACCTGTTCTCAGTCTGCCCTCCATGGTTTCTCTGAGGACCTCTGTCTTGAGACACTCTGATGGTCATTCTGCTCTTAACATGCTTAAAGACAAATGAAAGCAGGCACAGCCATGAACTGCCAGGGTCCCCAAACACCCCCTCCCTAGATTTGCCTCTGTAGCTTTTACCTGTGAGTTTGATGAGTCATCTTTCCGTGACAATTTTTCATTTCCGTTCAGCTTCTGGGAGCTGGGCTCTGTAATCCACACCAGATCTTCAAAGAGCTACTTCCTGCAGAGCAGAGCCCAGCCAGGAAGCCCCGCCCCCTCCTCAGAGCCACAGCCACAAAAGAGCGGTGGATATGTGGCAGCAGTTCCAGGCTGGTCCAGTCTGCCTGAGCCTGAGGCAGGAGACAGAAAGAAGGCTGGATGCAGGAGATGGAAGTCTCTCTCCTGACACAGCCTCAGGGCAGGTAGGGTGGGAGACAGTCCCAAACCCAGGTTGCAAGTCCTCCTCACAGCCCAAGCTTCTGTGATGCTACCTTGCCCAGGTAGAAGGTCACTGAATCCCTGGCCCAGAATAACAGGGCCCTTATCATGAGGAAAGGGACATTTTAACTTCTATCTCCAAACCTCCCAAGGAAAAAATTTAAAGTTCTGTCAAAGCAGGTTAGCATATTAGCAATCATAGCTCACTACCATCTGTATTTGTTCCATTTGTGGCATTTATGATAGTTCTTCACATTAATTATTTCACTGCTAAAGTCCCTTCTAATTTCTGAACACTGTTATTTCTAAAAAAGATGGATATTAGATATGCCACACATCAGCACAGGGTGGCATTACAGCATGCTATTAAGTTCAGATGCTGAGGCTTGGCAGAAATAACTTTGCTGTTTGTAATCACAATAAAGTGTTTTATGTTGTGGCTCAAAACAAAGAATAAGCACTGATGGAAACTGACTTAGTTTGGCAATGACCCTGAACTCACCAAGAAAGATAGGAACCACTAGGCTGAGGCAGCTGGGCAGTCAGAGGAAAGCCATGAGTCAGGATAGAGGATGAGGTGTGCAGGAATAGCCATTCCCAAGCCTGAAGAGGTTTTTGCAAGGACCAGTTCCCAATGAGAACTCCCAAAAATTCTGATTCAATAGGTCTAGAGACATAGCCAATTGCTAGAACATTCTATCACTGTTGGTTCATACAGCTACTTGATGAACAGTGTACCCAGAGGATAGTGATGTAAGAAAGGTGTCTTAGCTTATAAACTACAAACACATTATCTCACTAAATATCATGCCAGTCTTTAAAGGGAACTTTTATTATAATTTCTAGGACCAACAGGATAGTTAGCCTTCCTCCTAACTCCCAATCTCAGCCCCCACAAAGGATGTCATGGGTTAAACAACCAGAGACCAAGAAGACAGCCTTGGATGATGTACCAGCCAACAAGGTCTAAGAACAGCAAAGAAAACTCTCTTTGTTGAAGTTCTTTGTTTTCAAGTGATATTAGAGGGCTGGGGCCGTGGCTCAAATGTGAGGCAGTTCAAATCCCATTACCACCAAAAACAAGAGAAATAAATAAAAATAAAAGTGTCATTTGAGATTCTGATCTGAGGAGCAAATACTTCTTCAAGGTCCCTTCCTGTTCACACATGTCTTCATCCTCTAATTTGCTAATTTACTTCTCAAAAATGTTCCAACCACCTGTGATACATGAGGCATTACACATCGCAGGCACACTGGTGTGAGTGAAACAGATGCACTCTGCCTGTCAAGGGAGACAGACAGATGACCAGAGCAAAGAAATCTTGGAGAAAGAAGCAAAACAGGTGGCCACCATTAATAATAAGTGAATCTCACTTAGATGAGGTGCAGGCCAAAGTGAAAATCAGTTGATAGTAATCAGCTTTCCCAGCTGCAGACTTCCCTGATCACCACCGAATACCCTACAAGTTCAAGCTTAGCAAATGACTTCTTGCCTGATGTGGCTAGTTCTTCAATGAATCGGGTTCTTGTTTCTGCTGGGAATATAGCTCCCCCTGGTGGTTGGAGGCCCAAGTTTCACAATCCCAAGAAATTCTGTGTAAATCGTTCTCACTTAGACTGGAGGCCATAGAGCCACAAAAGCAAATGGCTGCCTGTTTCTTTGGAAGGGACCTATCTTGAGCCTTCTGAAGCCTCCTTTGTTCCTGAGTTTGAATCCATCCTCCCTACTTCCTTAATGTTGTGATTCTGGGCAAAGTTATTGAAACTCAGAGCCTTGATCCAGGGTGATAGCATTGATGTGAAGATTAAATAAGATAAAATGATAGCTATCTCAGTGCATGACACCTAGTAGTTCCTTCAGAAATAGTAACTACTTTGCCCTTCTTAGCTTAAAAGTTTCACTCTCTTCCCAACTCCTTTCCTTCCTCACTTCTCTCCCCATCTCACTCCCAAATCCTCATTCCATGCTTTTTCTTCTTCTCTTTCATAGCTCTGCTCCTTGTTCTCTCCCTCCTATCTTTCTCTCCATCTGTTCTTTCTTCTTTCTCATCACCTCCCACACTCCCTACTCACCTCTCTATCCACCTCTTTTTCCTGAGCCTCTTCCTCCACTTTTCTCACTTCTAACCCCCTGCCAAAGTATCCAAGAACTATCATAGGGTACATTGAGGCACTCTGTGAATATAAATTTCATTCTGTGCTAAGTCAGAGAGAGCCATTTTTCTGTTAGTAACACAGCGGCTTGCTCTAATATTCTTCAGAGGGGCACAGAGAGCTTGTCTGCATACTTCACGCTAGAACACTGATCCCTCCACCCACCTTCTTCTGCAAGGATGTTTGAATACTGTCATCCCTCTTACCTTTTGAATTCTTTAATATTTACATCCTCCCGCCTTCTCATCCCTAGCTTTGTCTGCTTGGCCTCTCTCTCTTTTCTTCTCCCATTTTGCTTCTCTCTTTTGTATCACTTGGTGTGCTAGAGTCCCTTCCCTCTTGTTTTTGATTTGCACAATAGCCCATGTTCCCCTCTATTCCCAAACTGCATTTTCTCAAGCAGCCTGCAATATCTCTTCCCTGTCACTGTAAAAGCTTTTTCATCTCCATTTGGAGCCATTTGCCCTGATCATTCCTCTCTTTAAGATCATGCTGATGAGCCCATGTGGTCTTTGGCTGTCAACAATCCCTAGAAAAGATGAGCATGCACTTAAAACTTGCATTTTTATTTGGAGACCCCCCCCCAGAGGCTGGCAGGGGTGGGAGAAGCCCCCAACTGGCCCAGCCTGGTCTGATGATGCACTGAGCTCTTTGGAAAAGAAACTGAGAAATGCTGAAAAGTTGTATTTCCTTCTCCCACACAACCTATAGGGATGTGGTAAGCAGGCCAAGCCTGGTTTTCTCAATTGATTTCTTTCTCTGCACACTTCTCTTTAAGGAGGAAAGAAACCAAATTATCTAATGACAAATCACAGACTACCTTGGTTGTCTGGGCATTGTTTCTGGGGTGAAGGGGTAATCGGCTTGCCCAGGATTTCATTGTTAGGAGCAGAGAGTTCCCAGCCACACAAACTCACAGAAAGATCCACTGTGTGGATCTGAGAACAGGATTAAGCCCAAGTCTTCACCCTGTGACTTGAGCCAGCCTGGAGTAGAGATGGGAGGAAGTCATACAAATTAAACTCTCAATAAGCAATAAGGAGCCTCCCTCATGATAGCAGGATTTGTGCCTGCCTTCGGCAGCTTGGGGATATCACATTGCCTTGTTCAGGTTCCCCTCAAAGCAGATTCTGAAACAAGGATTCAAGTGCAAGTAGTTTGTTTCAAGGAGTGATCCTGAGGAACCCAGGAAGAGGAAGGAGGAAATGAGAAAGAAAGGGAAGGAAGCCAAGAAAGGATTCACCATCAAGCCAGATACCACTGTGGGCAGCCAGCCATCTGTCCCTCTGGGGAGCTCTCAGACAACATGCTCTCCCCCACTGAGAAGTAAGGAAATGGGGTACTTCTCCCCACCAACTGCTCAGTCATCATTGGTTAGGGTCTGCTTGGGCAGTAATTCTCCATGTGCCACTTGCTCTGTGTATGGACTGAGTGTGTTCCCATAGCTAGGAAAACACCCACCATGATCCTCAACCCCCAACCCCAGGGAAAATCGGGTATGAGCATAGGTGCCATCCACATGTGAAAGTGAATGCCAAGAAGAGGTGGGCAATGCTGAAAGGCATCAAGGCTTGGCCCAGACATAAAACCCCATTCATGCTGCTCCAGCCCAGGCTCACCTAGCTTTTTCTACAAAGAACCAGAGAGTAAATATTACAGACTATGCAGACAGAAGAGCACATTGTGATGCTTCAATTTGGCCATTGCAATATTACAGCTGGGGTGGGGGCAAGTAAGGCACCCCAGGCACCACCCTTCTGCTTACTAGATCGGATCCTATAAAGCACAAAAGTTGCTAGGGCCAATAAGTATGCAAAAATGGGTGTGACTGTGTGCCAATAAAACTCCATTTCGCTCGCAGACCACGGTCAGCCTATACTTGCTCTGGCCTCACTGGCTCTGTTCTTCTTTCACCCACATTTTCAGGTTCTACCCCCTGCTGCCCTCTTGTTTCCTTACCTGGGAATGTCTTACTTATCCATTCCTCAACCTTCAGCCAAGTATTACCTCCTCAAGGAAGCCCCGCCCCCTTCCCTGGCCAGGTCAGATCCCTCTACAGACCCTCAACCCCTCTTGCCTTGAGATCACTTATCACAAGTGGTAATTGCATAATTAATTGTGTAATTAGTTGTTTAATGTCTAGCTCCCTCTGCAGCACGCACGCTCACGTCGGTTACCAAGGTCCGTCACGTCTGCTTCCTAGTATGTTGGAAGCTTCCCCATCCTCATTGCCTCAACCAGCCCAGCCCACCAGCCCAGGCCAGATTCATCCTCTCTTCTCTAGGTCTCTGCAGCAGCCTCCTGACTAATCTTCCTGGATAGCACACTCCTCTGCTTAAAAGCATACAGTGGCCCCCCTCTGTCTTCCAGAGAACTCCCCATCTTCTAAGGATGGCATAAAAAGGCCCATCACAGTAGGACCTCTGACCACCACCTCAGCTGAACCCCTCAGTTTCAATCACATTGCTCTGCCCATCACCCCTTATTTCTAAATACACAGTGCTGTCTTGGGCCCCCAGGCCTTTGCCCCTGCTGTACCTTCTACCTCAAATGCTCTTCCTCCCTTTCTGCCCCCAAACCTGGGCTTCCCTGAAAGATCTTCCCAAACCATTTGTCATTGTACTCCCACTTTTCCCCATCTTGGTTAGGAATCAGCACCATGCACCTCCCACAGCCCCCTGGGCTTACCAGATGCTGTGTTTTTTACAGTGCATTACAACTGGATATTTACCTGTCTGTTACTCCTATCAAACTGTGAGCTCCCAGAGACCAGGAGCCTAGCATATAGCACCAAGAACCTAGCACCTAGTAACCAGCACCCAATACCTACTACATAGAACCTAGATCCTAACACCAAGCATGCATTCAGTGAATGATTTTTGGATGCCCAAAAATCCCAGGAACATATAAACAGATTTCTCTTTGACAACTGGCAAGGTGATTTCAGTGGCCTTTAAACTTTCTTTCATTTTGTGGAAGGAACAAGGATGGGAAAGAAGATCTTGACCAAAATGTGTTGTCACCACCTGCTTCTTTTCTCTTCCTGCAGATTTAGGTTATCACCAACCTCAGAAAGCCACCATCCCAAACTCAAAGACCCCTCTTTCTTCCTCTCCTTCCCACAGCTCACACAATGCCTCAACAGAAGCTCCAGTGCTAGATACAGGATTACAGGCACCAGGCCAGGGCTCTCA
The DNA here is from genome assembly GCF_047511655.1 of Castor canadensis. Classification (NCBI taxonomy): domain Eukaryota; kingdom Metazoa; phylum Chordata; class Mammalia; order Rodentia; family Castoridae; genus Castor; species Castor canadensis. The sequence goes on from NC_133387.1 coordinate 170,485,316, forward strand.
CCTGCACCCTTCCTTCTTCCCCTGAGGCAGGGTGCCTCACCAGGAGAACAGGAAAATGATCAGGGCCTCCACTTCCTCCTTTCCTTCTACAATCTTAGCAGGCAGGGGACAAGCTCAGACTGGACTACGGTCTAAGGGTTGGAAATTGGGGCAGTCTACAGGATGGGCTCCATGGCTTAAAGAGGTGCTTGCCTTGCCTTTGTAGTGTCATCTAAGCAGGGGGACTCTAAGGGGCCTATCCCCTCCTCCTGGCCCGTGCAGAAAGGCCCACTTACAAATTGCCTTGCTAAGTGGGGACAGCTCTGCCCCCCTTCACATGCACACGCACACACAGGCACACACACACTCCTTCCTTATCTGTACCACATTTCCTCTGGGCTCCTGGCAGCCAGCTGTACTGTCACTTTTATGATTGCAGATAATTCACATTCAAACAAACTCTGACTCACCAGGGACACAGGAAGAAAAAGCAACTAGAAGAGGAAACATTGCAGCTCACTGTATTGCTCTTCCCTTTCCTGGCATCTTTCATGTCCAAAGAGGACCACTGGGAAAGGGGCTTGGATGGCTGATGGCAGAGGCCCAGGTACTTCTGCAGCTGAGAAACCATAGGCCGATGCCACGGCGGGTAGCCTTCACAGACACCAAAGAGGCATTTCTGCAGGAGTGTTAGCTCTTTTGCATCCCTGGAATACCATGATGATCTTAGGTATGTTATTGCGTTTTACAATGAAGTGACTCCTGTAGCTAGTTGTACATCAGTGTCACCTGGAGAAGAGAACAGATGGGGGGGATGATTTGATGACTTGAAGAATCCCTGGCTTTTGGTTGGCACAGATGGTCAGACTGGGCACTGTGTTAAAGACATAGATTCCTAGCTGGGTGTGGTGGTGTGTGCCTGTCATCCCAAGCTACATAAGAGTATGAGATCAGGAGGATCACAGTTCCTGGCCAGCTCAGGCACAAAATTTTGCAAGACCCCATCTGGGCATGGTGGTATATGCCTGTATCCCAGCTACAACTGGAAGCCTAAAATATGAGAATCATGGTCTAGGCCAGGCTGGCCAAAGAGTGAGACCCTAGCTCCAAAGTAGGCAGCATGGTGGTATATGCCTGTATCCCAGCTACAACTGGAAGCCTAAAATATGAGAATCATGGTCTAGGCCAGGCTGGCCAAAGAGTGAGACCCTAGCTCCAAAATAGGCAGAGCAAAAGGCTGGAGGTATGGGTCAAGTGGAAGAGAGCCTACCTAGCAAATGCAAAGCCCTGAGTACCACAAGAAAAATAAATAAATAAAAGATTCATCCCTACCTTACTTTGTCAGACCTCTTAACCTGTCCCAACTAGGTGACTATGTGACAGAAGTCTTTTTTTTATTTATAGCTAACATGATACTACTCCTGCTGAATATGTGGGAGCCATTGCTTTAATGAGTTATATCAATAATTCTTCTTTGACACAAGTGGCTGCCTGCCCACACATCAGGCAGGATGGAGATCTTTGTCTGGTAGTCACTTCATCCCCTGTGCCACCTATTTGATCCATGAAAAGATGGAGCAGAGACTATGGATCCCAAAGCAGTATACAATCTCTTGAGATTAGAATTGGAAGCCTAAATGCTCAGAGTAATTTTTATTTATTTATTTTTATTGTTGTGCTGGGTGGGAGTACATTGTGGCATTTACAAAAGTTCTTATAATATATCAAATATATCATACTTGAATTCACCCACCATCATTCTCCTTTATCCCCTCGCCCCCGCTCAGAGTAATTGACAGTGAAGAGGTTAATGTGATGAGTGGATGCACAGACTTTTCCTGGGGAAAGGTGAACTCCTCCATTCTTCCCCAACCAAGCCAAGGCAGCAGCTCTCCCTGCCCCTGGAAGGGAACACAGGACCCATGCATCCCTCCCCCTTTCTCCAGTATCTTCCCGGGAACCTCCAGTCCCATTGCAACCTGTACACTATGAGATCTTTCGGGTTGAGACTGTTCCAACACATTAATAAGTTCAATGAATTATTAAAATAGTATTTATTGAAGTTTAGCAACTCCAAAATAAGACTCATGTTTGTGGCAGTCATTAGAAGTTGGTAATTCCATTCTTAATAATCGATTATGATCTATTTGACTTGGAGTCCCTTTTCTTATTAAATCTAAATCAAACCTTTCTTTGAAACCCTAATTGTAAGTGAGACTAATTTGCTTCCCCACCAGAGCATCAGGGACTCTGAGTCCAAGTGGGGCAAGGGAATCCTATACCTGAGGGCAGAGCTCCCCAGCAGATATGAAGGGTGATGGTTATTCATGGAAAGTACCGTTTAGAAAAATAGTCCCCTAAGCTCCCATCTGCACACACATTAACCGGAGCTTGAAAGACTGCATTCTCATCTCATTAGGAATGTCAGCAAGCTATACAGGACTCCTCAAACTGTCTCAGGAAGCTCAAGCTGACTCTTTAGATACTTCAGGGACCATGCTGAACATAGGAAGGGCAGGTGGTCAGTAGAAAAGATGGGGAGTCACATACCTCTTCCTGTTTTCCTCAGCTTCATGAAGTCCTATAACATCATGAGTCCAGTAAGCCTGTCCTCCTAGGACAAGGCACTGCTGCTAGACGCCCACCTGAGGTTAGGTCTGAGGTCAACTGGCCATCAATGATTGACAAGGCCTAGTAGGATGAGGAGACTGGGGTTCAAATCCCAGACCTGGTGCTCATTATCTGTAACTCCTAGAGACAATTGTTCCTAGGGACATATCCCTTTTCTCTAAAGTGGGTGTGACAATAACTACCTTGCAGGGTATTTTTAAGGATCAAGCAGAGATAACAAATGTGAAATGACTGCATAGTAGCATGGTGCTTGGTGTTTAGAGATGTTCTTTGCTTACCTATTCTCCTGGTCCAATACCCAGCTTCAGGCTTCTTCAAGCAATTGACCTCCTAGAATATTCTGCAAGGGCTGCCCTAAGAAAGTACCACAGATTGGTGGCTTAAAAACAGAAACTCATTTTCTCACAATTATGGAGGCTAGAAATCCAAGATTAAGGTGTCTATACCATTGGTTTCTCCAGAGGCCTTTCCCCTTGACATGTAGATGGCTATCATCTACCTATATTTTCATGTGGTCTTCCCTCTGTATGTCTTTGTGTCCAGATTTTCTCTTTTTAAAGTACTTATTTAAAGACAGTTTTTCCAAATACGGTCACATTCTGAGATACTGAGGTCAAGACTTCAGCATATTAATTTAGGGGGAGATACCCCTACTTCTTACAGCTCCCGCCCCACCACAATCACTCATGGACAACTGTCTGCCTGGACATTAGCCAGTTTGGCACCTTCTGCCTACAAGGCCTGCCCCTCCCTTCTGCCCTCAGAAAGGGACAGGGCTAATGAGAGCCAACATTGTAACCTGGTGTGGAGCATTCAGTAAGGCCAAGCAGCCATAGTGGGAGGAGGAATGTCACACTATGAATGTCAGAAAATGCACTTGGAGCAGATCTAATAATTTCTTGATCCTTTTGATTTAAGATTAACAAAAACACCTCATATGGGTTTTGATGGTGTTAAGTGAAATAAGCATAGAGCAGAACACATTGGCCAGTGCAATGTGAACATTGTTCTCCTGCTGTCTTGATCAGGTAGGATGAGCTGAAAAGAAAGTCATAGAAAGATCCATCTAGTCATGATAACATGGTTGTCCTGGGGAGGGAACAGAAACTATTGGGTTAACACAGATCAGTAATGGTGGGATGAGATGAAGCAGATTTAAGAAGTACCCCAAAGGAAGAAACACTGCATTTAGTGACAGTTTGGTTGTGAGGAGGGGAGAATGAAAATAAAAGGGAGAGATCATAAAGGGTCCCGTGGTCTTGGACAGGGCAATGTGGAGAACAGTGCATTTGGCAGAAATGTGAGCTAGACAAGTGGAGGGAGGGAGGTGGATGAGCCCATCCTGGAGGTCAGAGGAAATGTGAAGCAAAGACCCTGGAGGCACTGGAGAAATGGGAGAGGAGGTCTAACTCCATCAGCCACGGAGTGCCACACTGAGATTGCTGCTCTTGGCCCTGTATTTCCCTGGTGTCTCTTCTGTACCTTCCTGGCCATGGGAAGCCCAAGTAGCAATTGCAGCTTGTTAATTGTGCTGTTGTTACTGATGGTGGTGACTGCTTGTCCTGTGTGCCCTGGGCCAGGTTTTGAGGTCTGAGATAAAGGACTCAATTTCCTGTCTCCCCCTCCAGCTGTTCCCTTTAAAGAGAAATTAGGGTATCACAGTGAAATTTTAGATCCACTTTCCCATTTTCCAAGAGCAAAACAAATAGGATTTCTAAGCAGGAGTGCTTTTCTAGCTAAACAATGCCCTTGGTGAGTAGGACATTGTTATTCCAATATTGTTTATTCAGACTTTCTGGGCCTTCTCCCATGCGTGATTTCACATACTCATTTTGCCTGCCTTAGTAGCAGAACAACATTGTAAATTGCCAAGGAAGAAAGAGAAACAGCACAAGCAGATGAATATTGGCTGACTCCTTGACCAGGGATTGCTTCCACATGCGATAAGCAGGTGGAAGAGGGAGACAGTTTTCTTCTTGATGACCAAATGATACACAGTACTTGAGGACATATGGAAATCCTTCCTCATTCAGGGACATCTGGAGTGGTCCATCAGTCAGTCTCCTACTCTGCTCTCCACTACTTGACCAAACTGTCCTTGTAACATTGCAGGTGAGTGAATGGGCACGAGAAGGAGTATGCATGCATGACCCTCAGAAACAGGACTTATTTCCCAGGGCAGGCAAAAAGAGTGAAGCTTTGGTCCAGGGTGGAGGTGTTCCTAGGAAAGCCAGAAAAGAATCAGCAATGGCCAAGAGGAAGAACTTAAGGGTTGTGATTAGAAGGAATTTCTCTAGTCAAGAAGATCCAGGGAAAAGTAACTCTTTCTAAACAAGTGCTAAGGAGAATCCATGTGGGCGAAAATGGATTAGATTAGAATTGAAAGGCAAGCATTGAAGTCAGGTATGGTGGTACAATGCCTCTGTAATCTCAACACTGGAGAGACTGAGGCAGGACAATAGTGAGTTTGAGGCCAGCCTGGGCTTCTTAGCAAGACTCTGTCTTAAACAAACAAACAAACAAAAAAGAAAAAGGAAGGAAAGGTAGGAGAGACAGAGAGTGGGAGGGAGGAAGGAAGGGTAAGCACTGTATCAGGGTAGGTTACAAAGGCTTAACCCTTGGCTCAAAGAGAAAACTGCAATCTGAGTGAAAATACATGCTAGAACCCCACAGAAGCAAACATTAGGTATAGATAGACATGTGAACAGAGAGCTCAAGGGACCAAAATAGATCCATATGTGTATATGGGGAGATAGTATATGATAAAGTAGTGTTTCTAAGCAATGAGCAATGGCTTAATTTACAATAAATGTTGTCAAGCAATAGGCTAGAATATTCTGAGAGAAAAAAAATTAAACCAGATCCCTTCCTCACTCCTTATGGCAAAACAAATTCCACCTTGATGAAAGATAGACAAATAAAATTACAAAGTAAGAAAAATTTAAATCAGGCACATATATACATGTGTGCACTTGCACAAGTGCATGTGTGAGACACAAAAGTCACAAAACAAAATAATTATAACACAAATGATAAATAAAGAGCTAAATTGCTTCATTTGGCATCTGAGAGTTCTTCCAACTCAAACAGGGAAAATAATTCTTAAACTTCAATAAAGAAAAAAGCTCTTATGAACCAGTACAAAAGTGGACAAAGGACATTCCCAGAAAAATGAAAATAATTCTTATAAGAATATCAAAAGATGAACCACTTCAATTATCATTGATGAATAGCTAAATAAATGATACTTTTTAGTCTATTGGACAAAAAAGATGAAAAGTTTGATTATATACTCTTGCACTTGCAGTCAAGGGAATAAGGAATTAGGCACATTCTTATACCTTGGGTGTGTATGGGCGGGGGGAAAATGTGGTAAGATAATTTAGTAATATCTATGAAAATTTTAAATTTGCATCACATTTATTTCTAGGAATTTGACCTAGATATATATACTGATACATGTGAACACTATACATATGCAGATTATCATTGTGTTTTCCTGGCAAAGAACTCGATATAATTTAAATGTCCTTTAATATGGTGTTAACTTTTTAAAAAGTCAATCCAATGACTTTCTATATAATTACTAAAATGAATAAAATAAATGTTTCAGTTCTCTGTTCTATGTAACAAACCACCCCAAAATGTAGTAGACTATAGTAGTCTGTGGCTAGGTTCAGTTGCCTGGTTCATATGCTCCATGTGGTGTCACCTGGGCTGCTCCATGGAGCTGGAAGGCCCCAACTGGCTCACTCACATGGCCATCTATTGTGGAGCTCAGCTAACACCGTGGTCACTGCATCCTCATGTTTCTACATGATTATCTCTACATGGTATAGGCTTCTCACCACATAGCAGCCAGATTTCCAAAGGGAGCATTCCAAGCATCTGAAAACAAACACAGCAAATCTCTTAAGATTTTGTCTTGCAAGTTGCTTGACATTGCTTCCTCCATGTTCTAGTAATCAAAGGGAGTCTCAGAGCTGTCACAGCTCTAGGAGGGTCAGTATGGCAAAAGTGACAAAGTCTTTGTAGCATCTGTAATCCACCACACTAGGCTTTCCATTTGCATACATGCACATAGATGCACACGTACATATACGTGTATGTACACACTTGTACATGGACACATGCCAGATTTGTAGAATGACTGCCGAGGAACCGTATAATTTTGGCACCAACCAGAAACTACTGACGTCTGAGTACTGTTTCCATTCTTACTGTGAACATGCACACTTTTAATTTTTAAAGACTTTTTAAAGAAAACCAAACTTATTTATTGAATCGCAACAAGCTTTAGTCAGTGGATAAAGTATAAATTTGCCACGTACATACAGACAGTTCCTGACTTACAACGGTTTGACTTAGAATTGTTCAACTCTGAAGTGTTGCCAAAACATTAGGCTTTCAGTAAAAACTGTACTTTGAATTTTGAATTTTGATCTTTTCCCATGCTAGTTATATACAGTGTGATTCTCTCGATGCTGGGCATCATGTCACACGTCCCATTCTCAAGGGTAAACTACCCTGTGAACTGTGTTGCTAGGCTATGATGATCAGTATGCTAAATGTGTTTCAATTCATTTCCAAATTTTGATGCATTCAACTTTACCAGGACATAACTCTGTAGCAAGTTGAGGAGCATTGGCATAGAATTTTTCTCCAAGATTCCTTTCCTTCAATTTACACAGCTCTACCCTTCAACAAACTGACTGAGAGACTGGAGGTGTAGCTCAAGTGGTAGAGCTTTGCAAGTGCGAAGACCTGAGTTCAAAGCCCAGTCCCACCAAAAAAAAGTCCTCGCAACCAACAAACTCACTGATGGATTCTAGCAACAACAAGAAAAGGGACTAAACAATAACCCGGACAGACATGGAGTCAAGGCTTTTTTCCTCACACCATGGTTTAAGGAGAATACTATTGTGAATCCTAAGGACTTCTTTTTGGGGGACTCCTGTCTTTTTTTATCACCAGTTCTAATGCGGTCCTGCGGCAAGCCTTAGGGCTGGCTTGAGGTAATGGGGCCAAAACAACTTGCTATTACAGATAGTCAGAAGTGCTCATGGAAGCCCAGGTATCATGAGGGACTCAGACTTTCCTACTTAGCCACAGATTGTGAAAACCAAGACATCCAAAAATGTAGCATTGTTTGTGGGTAGAGAGCCAGCCAGAGCCAGATGCCCACAAGTGCACTGCCACACAGTGTGGACAGGATGGCCCGCTGGTGGAAAGCTTTGTGCCCCAAAGCTGAGGTGGCAACTCTGCCAAGAGCTCTCAGCCAGACCTTGTAAGTTGGAAGGTTGCTGCGGGGCTGGTTTCTGCAGTCCTTTGCAAGACTCCTTTCTGGGGTTACTTGCTTTTTCCTGCCTCCACCTCCCTCGCCCTTCACTCCATGCCCGTGCACATACAGGGGCTTCCTTCTAGTTGCTGTCCTGTGTTCATGGAGTTCCACAGTTAAATAGATGTTGTGCACCCGTGTGCACAGTGACAGCTAGCCCTGGCCCAAATGAGAAGCATGAGCCAAGGGACAAGGATCCTGCCTCTGAGGGTGGGGGTTTCTGGCCCTGTCAGTCAAAGGACCCAGACTCAGGAGTCCTGCCTCCCAGTCCACCAACCTCAGGAAAACTAACATCTCTTTTGCACAGTGAAAGGAAATTAAGAGGGTGGACTTTGGAGTCTACTAGCCCTGTGTTCAGATTACAGCCCCTTCACTCCCTATCTGACTAACCATTGACAAGTTGCTTCATCTCTCTGTCTCACTTTTCTAATCTGCAAAATAGGGGCATGATATTACTTACTTTGTAGGAAAGTGTTTAAAATGTAACATGCTTAGTCCAGAGCCTGGCATATAACAGGTGAGCAATAATTGGTAAAAATGTGACTCTGCAGCTGCTAATGACAATGCTGATGATTCTGTCTGCTTCTCACAAGAGCCCCATGCCCAAGGTTGCTTCAGAGTTTAGCTCTAAGGAGCACCATTCATCCATAGCCTGTGCAAATGGAATTTTTGCAGTACACAGCATGCACAACTGCCCCCGCTACCCTGTGACGTAGGTCAGACAGAGTAAATAGGAAGGAAATGACACAGATGGAATTAATCCAGGTCTGCTGGGCCATTGCAGTGCCTCTTGCCTCAGCCTGGGCATCACCAACCTGACTGGTGTTCACAGCCTGAATAATATGCAACTCACTCTCCTGCATCATTTTATTCCACACTCACCATGAACCATCTTCCATGCCACCTTGAGAACAAAGAGAGTCTTCAAGAGGAAAAGCAGCAATTGTCCTTCACAGGCCTAGCTAGAAAAAAGATTGCAACTAGCACAATCTTTCAATGAAAGAGGCAGAACTGGGGCTTGTTCCCCTTCTACAGGGTTGTCCATTCTGGGGACAACTTGGACCTAGGATGGTATACAGTCCCCTCTGGCTTTTCTCTAGGAAAACATGCCTCTTGTCAGGGCAGGCACACTCCCACTCTGCAGAGTGCCCTGCACATGACTTGGTAGGGAAGCAGCCAACCTTTCCAGAAAGCAGGTTGCATTTTGTTCTGCAGAGCTTTATTCTGGAAGGAAGTCAGTGTGTCAGCTGAGACTGCTATGATCAAAGCAAAGGGTGGAGAGTTCACCTCATTCCAGCTCCCCTGGCATCAGCCTCAGAGGAGCCTCATGTCCAGGGCCACCAGGGCCTTAAATGTGGCTGATGCTCACAACACTAGCATGACTTTGTAGGAATGTGTGACATTGGCAATGATCATAGTAATTATGATGTCATATATGTGTGAATTCCTGGGCAGTTTGGGGGGATATTTTGCTTTCTTTAATTTTCTTTGTAGTATGACCTTGAATTTCCACTATCAATAGTGTGTGTTCAGTACAACAGGCCCATCTGAGCATCTTACATGCACCACGATTCCACTTTCACAACAAACCTGAGGTGGATGTTATTTGTCCCATGAACAGATGAGGATTGGGATGGGAACAGTGACCTTATCTGGTTCTCAAGATGCTGTAGCAGAGTTCAGAATCAAAGTCAGGTCCCTTTGTCTCCAAGCCCATGTTCTCAGCCATTGTGATTTACTTACAAATTACATAAGGAGGTAGGTTGTTGCTCTGATATAAAGAAGAAATGTGTTCTGAAAGGCGAATCCTCGGTGTCTAATATCCAATGATAATTCTGTGTAATCTCTCATTTTATGTAGCCATACCCTTGAAAGTGATATGTGAAGAAAAATATTACTAGTTGAAATGGTGTTCCAAAACTCAACTGGTGCTTGTTATTTAAGTGAATCATTTATGAAAATGGTATACACCTCTAAAAACAGAAAGAAAGAAATTGAGACCTAACAAATGTTAAATAACTTGCCCAAGGCAGTACAAGTTCACATCAAGTCCAAAAGTAGGCCCTGTCTAGTACTGCTTTGTCTAAGAGTCTTAATAGGATATATATTTTAAGACCCCCTCGAATCCATTTAGGGCGCCGTCATAGGATGCATGTCTTCCCACTTCATAGATGAAAATCTGATGTGCTGAGCAGGAAAGAGTTTGCCAAAACTCTTCTAATCAACAGTCAGGGTGTGGCTCTTCCCCATCCTGAGAGTAAACTCCAGGCATCATCTAAAGAGCTGCCTCTGGCAGGCCCAGCCCATCTTTCCCTCTGACCCTCCATCTCCCTCTGCTAGTGAAGGGTATTCTGAGGTCTCCTCTCTCTAGAACGTTATGACAGTTTCTAAGCAGAACAGGAGACAAGTTACTTTTCAAAAGCACCCAACACGATGACTTTCCCAAGAGTCTTCAGTTTGAAGAGGCTGGACCCTGGGATGACGGGTCACAGTCTCTAAGTCACCAAGAGAAAGAGTCATCCATTTGGAATACTGACACCAGCTGCTGCTCTCAGGTGTCTTTGGCAGCAGCACGAACACAGTTCCGGCTTCCTCTCCAGCAGGACTGAGAGATTCTGGTGAGCTTAGAGCTGCTCAGCATGTCATGGTGCTACCTGGGATCAATGCTAAGAGATGGACACAAAGACCAATCGCCATGACATTGGCTCGTCTAAGGATTCGCCAGGAAACAGATACACACACACACACACACACACACACAAACACACCTATCATGCAATCCATTCATTGTCAAAGGGATCATGTCACTGAAAAATGAACCTTGATGTTGCAAAGTGATTGAAATCCATGAAGATAATTTCACTGCAGCCACCTTCTTCAAATGACTCTTTCATGACAATGCAGTATGGTCTCTGCATAGGAACACTGACGTATGCCCAGGCTTTCAGAGGCTATTTTGGGATGAATGGACTGCTGGGCTGGCTTTTGTGGGTTCTCATGAAATGAAATGAAGCTAGAGGCCTTAATACTGAGCTTTGTCTATGTGGCAGAACACAAAGCATGGAAGTGCTGGGAGGGACTGAGGCAGGAGCTGGATTTAAAGAGGCTCAGCTCATTAGCCCAACACTGCTGAGGTCCAAGGGTGTGGGGGATGAATGACACACCTGGAAGGAAATTCTCAGAGAGATGCTGCCCACCACACCTGCAGATCCTTGGCATTTGTGGGGCCAGGAGTGGTATAGAAGAAAGTCACTGTGCTGAGTAGTGGAGTGAGCTCCCAAAAGAAACCATATCTTTCTCACAGAGCTCTGGCTGCTTCCTGAGGCCACTTCTCAGCCCTCTGAGAATGGTGTCCATTGGGTAAACTTAGAGCAGAGGGACAGCCAGGAATGGAGCCTCAATGATCCAGGGACAGTGACAGAAGTCAGTAAAGAAGATAAGGGCATGGGTAGCACAAGGTGGTAACCACAAATAGCTTTCCAGCCTGATGTTCAGGGGGTTCTTAAGAAAAAAGAGGCTGTAATGAAGGTAAAAATAAGCCAAATCAAAGTGTTTGCAGGGCTCAGGATGCAAGGCCATTCATAACAGTTCCATATAAATGACCAGTAGACATTTACCTCCCTCCCACCTGACTCTCTCAAGCTTGAGCTAGTCAAGCAGGATTAAAGCTATCATAAATATAGTCCTTATTCCTTCATTCTATCCACAGAATGGTGGCCAGTGGGACCTTAGAAGAATGAGGTGGGACACTGGATTCAGAATATAAACTGTGAGGTCAGCCCCACCGTGAGCAGTGCTTTCTCCATATGGTTCCATGCACTGCTATCATTTATTCTGCACACATTCCTAAGTGATAGCATGTATTGGGCAGTGTTGGAGCTGGGTAGTGCAATGATAAAGGAATGAGACATTTTCTCTGCTCTGGAGGAGCTCAAAGTCTAGAGATAGATATGGACAAGTAAGTTACTATAATATGATGAATTATTATAATAAATCATAACGAAAGAAATGGAAAGTTGCTGTGAGAGTGACTAAGTGTTGGGTGGGGAGTATGTAGGAAGTCTTAGAGGACTGGTCTTAGAGAACAAATAGGAGCCACTGAGGAAGAGAAGATATTCCTGAAGAAGAGACAGCACATACAAAATCTCTAAGCCAATAAAGAGCAAGGTACTAGCAGGGAGCCTGAAGTAGCAGCATTCTTTCCTGGCATAAGGCCATCCACCAGGAAGGAACACCAGCAGGCAACAGCGACCTCAGCCAGTGCTCTTGAGTCTGCAAAGACTCCCACATACAAGATTTCATTTGATTCTCAAAGCAGCCCTGTGGGTGTTAGCCCCATTCTACAGATGAGTAATAACCTTGGGTTAGACACAGCTCATTAGCTGCAGTGCTAATGAGAAGGCTAGAGGGGAGGGAGCCACCAAGATCCATACTGTCTTTTCTTCCACCAGGGTTGTCCTGGAGGGGGAGGGCAAAGATGGAGAGAAGAGGAGAAGGGAGTTAGCCAATCCTTTTCATTGATCTTAGAAGGAATAAACTCTACCTTATTCAAGATAGATGGTTCCCAGTTATCAAAAGGTAAAATTTATAAACCATTTTCTCTTAGACCCTAGAAACTATAAGCTGGAAAGGAACTATTCAGATGTCCCTGCATCCATTCCCCTATCTCTGCCCATCCTAGAGAGTCCTTAGAGCTTTCCAGGGAGGAGTTCGCCAGGACCACCCTGCTTCCCTTCATGGTAGCACTTGTTCTTCCTGGCCTCCCCTCCAAGCTCAAACCCAGGAATTCCTTCCTAGCTTCTTCTTTCTTCCTGTGTCCTATAGTCACAATGTTTAATGTCTTTTAGGTCCACCTGTTTCTTTCCATTTCCACCATTATTTTAGGCCTATATTTCATGCAGGGGCTTCTCTGCTTCCCATCTTAGATCTCCTTGAAGTCCACCCCATGTGCCACCATAAGGTTATTCATTCTAAAGCAAAGGTCTGGTCACTTCACTCCCTCATCTAAAACCATTGTAGCATATCATAAGTGCTTAATAAATGTGTGATGTGTGAAATATTTTTCCATGAGTCCTAAGTTACCTTTTCAGCCTCTTCTCCCACTCCTCCTTTACACTTGACCTGCTCTACAGGTAACCACCCCAGCGCTCTTCTCCATATAGAGCAAAGTTCGCCCTACTCTGACCATGGTAGTTCCTCAAATGAGAAGTCTCTGCCCATCCACCCTTTACTATTCTCCCTGTGGCAAAGTCAGCACCCTAGTGAACTGCTACCTCAAATGAGCCATTTTGGCTGATTACAAAAAGATGTGTGTGTGTGTGCATGTGTGTAAGAAAAAAGAAAAACTGGATGCCAGTGATTCATGCCTGTCATCCTAGCAACTGAGATTGAGATCAGGAAGATTGTAGTTCAAGCCCAGACTGGACAAACAGTTCATGAGATCCCCATCTCAATGGAAAAAAGATGGGCATGATGGTTTGGGCCTGTCATCCCAGCTCTGACAGTTAGCTTAAAATAGGATGATCATGGTCCAAGCCAGCCTAGGCAAAAAGCAAGAACCTAATCTCCAAAAAAACAGAGCAAAAGGGGCTGGAGTCATGGCTCAAGTGATAGAACACCTACCTAGCAAGTGCAAAGCCCTGTGTTCAAACCCCAGAACCACAAAAAAAAAGAAGGAAAGCAGGATGTAAGTTTACTTGTTTGAGGTCACAAATCACTTCAGTGCTCTGAATCTCATTTTTAACTCTGTGTTAAAAAATGCCAATGATTGTTATCTTATAAAATTTCTAGGATTAAATGAGATACTGCAAGTGAAAGTGTTTAGCAAATATTTTTCTGGGGTTTAACTATGATAATCACACACATTTCAAAATTATAATTATACACACTTTTTCTCTTCGATAAACTCTAAATCTATGCTTCTAATACAGTAACCACTGGAAATGTGGCTAATCCAAACTGAGGTGTGCTGTGAGTGTACATACACACCAGAATTTGATGACTTATTACCTTAAAAAAGGTAAAGTCTCTAATAACTAATTTTATAGTGGTCATATCGAGTTAATAATGCTTTGGATATATTCACTTAAATAAAACCTACCAGTAAGATAAACTTCACATTTTTTTTTACCATTGATTGTGGCTACTAGCAAATTTAAAATTGCAGGTGGGGTTTGCAATACTATTTGCAATTTCTATTGGACAGTGGTGCCCTAGAGAATTGGAAACGCATTGTATTCATCGTTTCTAGCGCCTGTGGGACTGAACTATGTCGTGACTCAATGCTCATCTCATCTACTCACAATTGGGGGAGGGGAAAGATTGGGCCATCCTCTTGGCCTTTGTAAGGATGGGGTCTGGAACTCTGCCCCAGTCATAATTGCCTCCTGAGAAGTTTCCTGGTCCTGTCCACATATGGTGAATAGGTCACGCCCCACAGTGCCACCATCACACTTTTCAGCCTTCAGGAGCCACTTGGGGTACTGACCTGCACCCCCTGTTTTCATCTGTAACTGCTTACGGCTCATTGACTGGGAGTGGAGAGATGAATTAGGATGTGAATTTCCATGAGAAAACAAAGCTTCCTGAGGAGTAACCCACAAGCTCCTCCCAGTACCCTTAGCAGCAGCTTCCACCAACAGAGTAAGGGAACAGGGTCCACTGTGCCTCCTGCACAGGAAGGGCAGTGACTTGGGTGGGAAGCCTGGAGCCTTTCCTACTGGGCTACGTGACCAGGCCACCTGTCTTCTCTGGGATTTACTGCCAGAACAGGAAGAGGAGCCAAAGGCAGTTGGAACCACTCAAGGCTCTGGTCAGGGACATTTGGCAGCCCTCACCGGCCAGCCAAGCTGAGCTACACATAGGCTATGGTCATTTCCACACCCACCCCACTTGGCTTCCCCTCTTTCCTTTGGACTTCTCTTCCTTCTCCTGCAGCAAAATGCTGGCTTGGACATCTGAGACACATTCCAGGGATAGCCCTTAGCAGATGGTCTCACAGCCTGCCACTTGGGGACACAAAAGCTAGTGTCCACCACCCCTCCTTGTTGCAGTCAGAGACTGCTCATCTCTCCACCCAGACAAGTCAGCAATGAGGACACCCAAAGTAGGGGGACTGCATGGCCCTGCCATCTCTGACTCCATAATAGCATTTGAAGAGATTATATGTCTTTTTAAAATAGAATCATAGCAGGCTTCGGAGAGGGATTTGTCTCTCCTGAGTGTCTTTTCTTGGGGATGTGTGTCAGAAGGATTCTTAAATCTTCAGAAAGCCCTCATCTCTGCGAGTGTGAGAACGCCGTAGCAGTAAGGCACAGTAAAAAACCTGCTGATAGACAGATGGAATGGTGTAATTATACGCAGGAGGGAGAGAGGGAGCGTTTGCTGAAATTATTAGTGTGGGCAGACAATTAGAGGCTTTTCCAGAAGACTACACTTTTCCCTCCCATCTGCGCTCTGTTTAGGAGTTTTTACATTCACAATGCTATTTCTTCCTCAGCTGTGCCATTTGCCATTTCGCCCAAATTATTATTGTGCTTGACTTTGCGTTTGTTCAGCCTTCACCAGCATTTCCATCTTCTCTTCTTGGCACTTGCTCACTCTCTCAGAGCCTCCCCACGTCTCTCTTCCAGCTCGTCACTTTCCATCTCTTTTTCCTTCACTCTCCCTTCCTCCAGCTCCCCTGGTCCCCAACCAAGATCCTCAAATGCCTATCAAGAGTGTGGCAGCCTGAGTGGCACGTGACCTAGTGTGCAGTAATGGGAAGGAATCAGCACCCTGAGACCAGCCAGAAGCTATGGGGGGAAGCTGAGCCCCCAGGCTGAATAAGAATCTTTTTAATGATGTCATAATTTTTAAAATTTGGAACTGGGCATGGTGGCTGAAATCTGTAATTCCAGCTATGTGGGAGGCATAGGCCAGTCTTGGTCTGAGGTTGGCCCTAGGCAGAAACACAAGACCCTATCTAAAACATAACTAAAGCTAAAAAGGCAGAGGGCGTGGCTCAAGTAATCACATACCTGCCCTGAGTTAAAAAGAAAAAAAAAAAGAACTTTTTGATGAACATGTAATAATTGTACATATTTATGGAGTATGGTGTGGTATTTCAATTCATAGGCAGTATGCACTGAAAATCACAGTAATCGCCATTTCCATTTCCTTATTATTGCATTATGCTCAGAACCTTCTAGCTCCTGTCCACTAGTTCTTCATAAAACACATATTAGGTCATTGGGAACTATAGCCACCCACTGTGCTGTGAACACTAGAATAGTCCTTCTGTCTGTGTTTTGGTGTCTGTTTAGAATTCGTAGCTTGGAGTAGGAGCAGAGAGCCAGTGGTATCTCCTGTCCAGCTTTCCCTGGGTGCAGGTTATGGGGTTGTTCTAAATCTTCTGCCTCATGTAGGCCTAAAGCTCTTAGACCCAAGAGGGCCTTATTCATAGTCACTGTCATCTATGTATTCATTTCGCAATCAGTTACTGAGCATCTATTATGTTCCAGTCACAGCATGTAACACTGGAAAGGGCCCTGGGGCCTGAGAACATAGAGGAATCCCATCCTCCTGAAGTTCTGTAATCCTCTGGATAAAAAAGAACATGGCCAGTTATGGTAGGAACTGAGGAGAGCCTTGAAGCTTTTGAACAAAAATCTGAGGGAGCCAGACTGTCATAGTCCATTTTCTGTTGCTTTAACAAAATGCCCGAGGCTGGGTATTTTATTCCATTCAATTATAAAGAATAGAAGTTTATATTCTATTATAAAGAATAGACATTTATTTGTTCTTCAGGCTGGAAAGTCCAAGATCATGGTGCCAGCATCTAATCCACCTCTGGGAGGGCCTTCTTACTGCATCATGACATGGTGGACACATCACATGGTGAGACAAAGGAAGTGTGCCAGCTCAGGTCTCTCTTCCTCTGCTTGTAAAGCCACTAATGCCATTCTGGAGCCCTGCCCTCAGGACTGCATCTAATCCTAATCACCTCCAGAGCCTTCACCTCCAAAGACCATTACCATAGGAGATTAGGGACTGAGTTTCCAACACGACTCGTTCTGAGGGAGTTGGGGAGGAAGATGCTTGAGCAGCACCCAGAGGAGGAGAAGGAGTGAGCCAGAACCAGAGGGCAGGGAAGGGCATTCTGAGCAAAGGGAACAGCAGGTATATAAAGGCAGGAGCTTGAGAAAGGAGTCAAAACCAATTGCATGCAATTTTTTGTCCAGCTCTTTTACCTACATCACACCATTTAATCCTCAGGGTGGGCTTGAGTGGTCTCCATTAATAAAGATGAGGACAATGAGGCCCAGAAAGAATAAGTCATTTGCCTTCAGAGCAAGTAGCACAGAAGAGCTGGGGTCTGAACCAACGTCAGTCTCATTCCAGAATTGAGCTCACGTCTTTGTCTCTTGAGAGCCACAATATTTCTGAACTGTGGGGTTTCATTGTTGGGGGCAGCATGAGGTTCATGCAGGAGGATGGAGTGGCTCTGGGTGGAAAAGAGCCGGAGGTCAGCTCGCCATGGGCCCGAGGAGTCATGCAAGGAGGTTTGCACTATCTTTGGGCAAAGAGCTGGGCATTTTGCCCCACTATCCTGGGACAAAATCATGGATTTCAAGTTGAACTGGTGCTCAGCGATGTTTAACACTCCTGTGAAAAATGGTGGGAGCAAGACACACCCTGGAGGCCAGGAGATGGGTCAGAAGGGAGGTCCAGAAGTCAAGGCAAGAGCTGGGGCACCTCATCTCAAGCTGAGGGAGTTTGGAGGCAGATTTGGTACCCGAGTGGAGGTTAGGGATAAGGGAACAGCAAGAGCTGAGGATGACACACAAGGTACAGCCTAAGAAGTGGGATGAATGATGTTGCCATTAACCACACTAGGGAATCAAAGAGGTGGAAAAAGTACAGAAAGGAAGGGCAAAGGATAGGCTAATCAAGAAGGAAGCTGTAGTGACCAAGGGCTTTCCAGCCATTGTGTTTGAGGATGCAGCAGTGCCAGAAAGCAAGGGGTGTTGCCATAAATTAGACAACCTCACTTCTTCCGCACCAAAAATCAATTTTAAAAGTATTCCGGGGTGTGGCTGCGTACCTGCCACCTGCTTGCATGTCTCTGTGGAAAAGGACTCTCCAGGAATCAAAGCTCCCTCTCCCTGTCTCCTTCGCTCTCTTGGATCTCTGTCCAGCTTCACATTGCAATACTGCAGAGCCCCAGAGATATGCCAGCCAGCAGCCCTGCAGCCCCACGCAGCCCCAGGGAGGCAAAGCCCCGCACCGATGAACTGGCTGGGTCCTTCTCACCCTGGCACAGCAGCCAACACAGCTGGCTTACGAGACATTTGGAGCAGGGAGACATCAGTCTCTAGTAGTGTCTGCTGAGCCTACAGAGACAGGGGTGCAGGGAACAGGCAGGGCCTTGGGAAACAGGAGGGACTGACGCCAACTTCACCAGCCAGATGGAACTCAGGTGCCATGTGACCTATCCACGCTTTTGGTTTTTGAAAACTAATTCCAACAGCTTTGGGATCTCTGTGAAATAGTACACTTAAATAATAGAAAACACTGGGCCAGCACTCAGGAAATCTGATTGTTGTTCCAACTCTGATGACTTCGCCATCTTGGAACAGTCACTTCCTTATACTGAGCTAGAGTGGAGGTTGACAATTTCTTCTGTAAAGGGCTGGATGGTAACTGTTTGGGGCGTTGTGAGGTCTGAGGTCTCTTCCCCCACTACTCAACTCTCCACTATCACGTGAAAGCAGCTGTAGATGGTGTGCAAACAGGCGGGCGTGGCTGAGTTTCAGTAAAGCTTTCTTAGGGAAAGGAAGGCCAGACTGGGACCTTGTTTGCTGACCCCTGGTGTCAAGCATTCTGGGCAGGGAGCCTTGTTTCTAATCTTCCAATCAAAGCAAAGGAGGGAGGAGTTTCCATCCTTTCCAGAGACAATGGCCATGGGATGGGGGTATTTACCCCCTATTGTCCTGGTCCCAGCTCCTTTTGGAAGGGAAGTTTACATTTAGTGGGCATCTGCCCTATCCTAAGTAAGCACTTTCACATATGTCATATGTATCCATCACCATCATCACTAATAACAGCCTTACATTAATAACTTCTTAGACAATTTTTTTGGAAGTATTGGGGTTTGAACTCAGGGCCTCGAGCTTGCTAGATAGGAGCTCCATCACTTGAGCCACTCCCATAGCCTTTTTTGCTTTAGTTAGTTTTTCAGATAGGGCCTCTCAGTTTTTCCCACCCACCTTAGACCCAATCCTTCTACCTGTGCCTCCTGTGTGACTGGGATTATAGAAGGACACCACCATTCTGAGCTTATTTGTTGAGAGAGGGGATCTCACTAACTTTTTGCCTTGAATCACAATCTTCCCAATCTCTGCTTCCTGAGTAGCTGGGATTACAGGTGTGAAACATCACACTTGGCCAGATTTTTTTAATGTTGCTCATCAAGGTTAGGTAACTGCCATGAGATCCAATTGCTTAGAATAGAGTCCAACTAAAACTTAAAGACTTCAAGTAGTACACCACCATCCATTAGCCTAAAAATGCAGATTCCTCTTTGCCTGAAGACCTAGTCAGCACACAGAAACCTTCCCTCAGAGCAGCACTCCCTGCCCCCACCCAGGGCTGATGGAAGCCTGAGACACCACTCCTCACACTTCGCTTGCTTCCTCTGCAGGATTTTCCTTTCCCCCTTTAAATGTCATGGATCGTGATTGCTGACACCATCAGACAAAATCCCCAGTCCAGACAGCCCCCAGCCAGGGGAGACAACTCCTGCACATGCTTGCTAGGATCCAATGGAAAAGTGCAATTCACTTTAAATAGATTCTCATAAATAAGCAATAAAACAGGAACAGCCATTTGCAGTGAGCACTCCCAAGGTTTGATGAGCTAGGAGTTCGGACTGGGGGGAAAACAAAGAGCCTTTTTCATTATTTCCCCATCCCTGCAATTTTCTTTTACTGCCTGACGACTTTGAAAGGGAAAAAGCAAATGTGGCTCCCCTAGGAATGAAGCCTATGCTCCTACCGCCTGCTGCAACTTGCCAAATTCAACTCCAAATTGTCCAAGTGTTACTTTGTGAGCCGAGCCTCTTTCCTGCTCTTCTTTGACCTATGACTGCCTGGGTCCCACCTCCTCCCTCCTAAAGTTCCCAGTGTCCCAGAAGATGAAGTGGACCTGGGAAAGACAAGCACCGGAAACTAAGCCCCCAAACAGCCTGAGTTTTAGGAAGATGTACCTAGATGTTGCGTGGAATGGGGTTCATGCAGCCAAGGCCCAGCAAGGTCAGAAGTGTCTCCATTTCTTCTAGCATTTTCTCTGATGTCAGATGTGACTTGATAAGTAGGAATGACCCTATCTCAATTCACATTAATGTGGAAAGCTACAGAAGCTGTCAGTGGACAAATAAGATTTCCGTGTTGCACTGAGGCCCATTCGAGCCCTCCCCTGAGGACAGGTGTGTGCACACTCACATGTACCCGCACATAGGCATGTGTGTGAGGTACAACACAGAATTAGATGTTCCTGTGCAATGACTTCCATGTTTCTGGGCATGCCAGAGTCCTCTCCAGTTTTCCTTGTTGACTTCTAGATGAATTCTTCACCTGCATCTGATGACTTCCTGCTACTCTCCACAATCACCCAATTTCTGGTCAGAGCCTGAGGACACCCTCCTCTCCTGACCCTCTGATTAGCTCTTCACCTCCAGTTCCAGCTATGCTTAAAACCAAAAATCAAGAGCTGACTTTTCTACTTCTCTCCACCCAATTCTTTCCCTTCCTCTAACCTCTCTGTTTGCGCTATTAGGACTCCTTAGTGAGTACGGAGTCCCAGCAGAGCTGTGTGTCATTCAGTGGAGGTCTCTTCAGGGATCATGCTGCTGGCCCAGGCTATGTGGGTATGGGAGGTCACACAATTTAACATTTGATTTTACATCATCATTTACTGTTCTCAAAACATTTCATGTATGCTCATCCAGTAAGCTCTCTTAAGACAAAAGGCAAACCCACGTGCACACCAACTTTTCTCAACTGTACTCACAGCAGCAGTCAGCTATTACTGTGCAAGAAAAGTGCCATACTCAATGGTTTAAAGACAGGCATCTTGTTTTATTTTTACAGTTCTGTAAATTTTTAAGCACATAGAGGTGTCTTCAGACTCTCCATTCTTTTCCATTGGTGTATTTGTCTTTTTCCATGTAATAATAAAATATGACTAATATATATTTTTTTAATTATAAACATTTCTTATTGCTTATCTCCCCATGATGTCAACTGAGCAAATTTGCTAATCTGGACCAGGCTCAGTAGGACATAGCTGGGCTCATTCACCCATCACCACCTGAGGGTCAGTAGGGGTTGGCTGGCCTAGCATGGGCTCACTCATGTGTCTAGTGGTTGTGGGGCTTTTGTCAGTGATGACAGAGGTGGCTGGGCTAGCACAGCTTTGTTCACATAGTGGCAGCAGATTTCCAAGAGAACAAGCAGAAGTATGCAAAGCCACGTGAGACTGGGGCTCAGAACCAGTCCAGCCTCACTTCCACTACGTTCTATTGGCCGAAGTTGGTCAGTCACCAGGCCAGCTCAGATCTGAGCAACGGGAAAATGACCTCCACCACTTTGGTGAAAAGAGCTGGGAGGCACATCACATAGGGTGTGTATCCAGGCAGAGGGGGAGAATTGGGGACATGTCTGCAGTCAGTCTGCCATACCCACTGATGAACAGATATTTAACACAAACTAACACAAAAGTCCCCAAGTCAGGGCCGCGGTAACCAGACCCATTTCTACCCCTCACGCTCTTTAGTCCCTAGCTCTGTCTCTTCCAAATTTGTTCATGGTATGGTCATCCCAGACACTGCTCAGGGAAGAAAGTCTTTGTCCCTGCCAAATAGATATCATTAAACTGAATGATGAAATCAACTCCATCTACTGTTAGATGAGCCAACCCTGAAGTCCTAAGAAGGTAGCAAATCAACTATGAATCTAGTAAGTTTCATCATTTCCATTAATAAGCAATCAACAAACATTTAACTCTTCTTCAGTCAAAAATGTTGGCCAGGCCATTGCCCAAAGAACAATCCAAAGATCACAGAGACTTAGAAGCGTTGGTAGCTTTGGCTTCCAGCCAGTCTCCCTCATATTTTCTTCATCCTGATCAGGGCCATCTGGATGTTTCTATTTGTGGCCTTTCTCCAGGTCCTAAGTACCAACATTCCAAGATGAGACCCAAGTGGATGAAATAGTATTCATTCCATTTCCCTTTGGTCCAGGAAAGACTCTTTTTATTTATGTGTTTGTCTAGTTCTGTTTATTTCTGTTTTGGGGTTGGTGAAAGACAGATTGTTGTGTTGGAGTTTTGAGAGATGTGTGTGATTTTTTTTCTTTTAAAGCTGAATTACACCTGAGATTTTTTCCTTGGACATTTAAGTGATGACTTAGTGAGGGCCTACAGTGTGGCTCCTCCCTTTTTAAGATGGTAGATTTTTGGGGGGAGTTGTTTGCTTTTTGGTGTAACTGGAATTTAAACTCAGGGTTTCAAACTTGCTAGGAAGTGCTCTATCACTTGAGCCACACCCCCCAGCCTTTTTTGCTTCAGTTATTTTTCTAATAGGGTCTTGCATTTATGCCAGGGTTGGCTTGGACCATAATCCTCCAATTTATGCTTACCATATGGGATGACAGCTTTTGTTGGTTGAGATGGGGTCTCATGAAGTTTTTTTTTTTTTGCCAAGGCTGGCTTAGAACCATGATCTCAGTCTCCCACATAGCTAGGATTACAGATGTGAACCACCATGCCCAGCTAAGTGTATTTTTAATTCTGCTTAAAAACAAAGACAAAAAAACCCATGAACCAAGCATAGTGGTATAAGCCAGTTACTCTGGAGACAGAAACAGGAGGATCACGAGTTCGAAGTCAACCCCGGCAAAGTTAATGAGGCATTGTCTCAAAAAATGTTTAAAAGGGGAGAAGAACTGAGGACTGAGCTCAAGT
Organism: Castor canadensis; assembly: GCF_047511655.1. NCBI lineage: Eukaryota > Metazoa > Chordata > Mammalia > Rodentia > Castoridae > Castor > Castor canadensis. Next base: position 170,508,267 of record NC_133387.1, read on the forward strand.
GGTAGAATGCTTGTCTAGCATATGGGAAGCCCTCTGTTCATCTTAACTGTCTTTAAATGTATATTCAATAGTATTTAGTATATTCACATTTTTTGAAAACTTTCCTGGAGTTTCAATCCTGAAACTCCATAACCATAAAAAATAAGCCCCCCTCCCACTTTTACTCCCTTGTAACTGCTCCTTTCTGTTTCTGTTAACTTGTCCACTTTTGAGCCTTATGTAAATGAAAGAAATCAGTCAGTATTTGTCCTTTTGTGAGTGATTTATTGCACTTGGCCTAATGTCCTCAAGTTTCATTCATATTGTAGCATGTGACAGGATGTCCTTTTTTAAAGCTGAGTAATATTCCCTTGTAGGTATACACCACACTTTGTTTATCCATTCATCATTGATGGATGCTTGGGTTGTTTCCATCTCTTGGTTATTGTGAATGATGCTGCTGTGAGTATGGCTGTGCAAACACCTCTTCAATACCCTGCTTCCAATTCATTTCCACATCTACCCCAAAGTAGGATCGCTATGTTGTGTACTTATTCTATTTTTAATTTTTGGAGGAACCTCCATACTGTTATCTAATGGTTGCACCATTTTATAATCTACCAGCCGTGCACAAGAGTTCTAATTTCTCCATATCGTCACCAACATTTGTTATTTTCTGGTTGTTTTTTTTTTACAGGAGTCATCCTAATGGGTGTGAGGTGATGTGATGCATCACTGAGCTCTGATTTGTGCCTCTCTGGTGATTAGTGATGTTGACCGTCTTTCCATGTGCTTGTTGGTAATTTGTATATCGTCTTTGGAGAAATGTCTATTCAAGTCCTTTGCCCATTTTTAATCGATTTATTTGATTTTTTTTATTGCTGTATTTATGTGTTTCTTTTATAACTGTAATAAATATCCATTAGATCACCAACAAATGAGAAAACTAGAGTATCCACATCAATCTGTGCCATATCCCTTAACTTCCTCTGCCCAAAGTAACTTAATACCATCTTGAATCTTCTGTTCATCACCAACTTGCTTTCCTTTTTCTTGAATAAGGATTGACTCCAGCTGCATACATTCTTTTTGAAAGGAATATCTTTGGTTTGGATTGATTTTAATTTCATACAGAGGCTATCATGCAATAGGTATTCTTCTGTGACTTGCGTTTTCCCTCAAATTCTATTCCTAAGACTAATCCATGTTGTTGCATGTAGCTGTTATTCATTCATTTTGACCAAGGTTTATTATTTCATTATGTGCGTGCACCACAATGTATTTATCCATTCTCCTGTCAGAGCACACTTGCATTATTTCCAGGTTTTGTTTGTTGTGAAGAGTGCCAACATGAGTGTTCTCATTCATTCCTGCTGATGTACACATGCAAGAGGTGCCCTTGACCATGCCCCCAGGAGTGGAATGGCCCCATTATGAAGTATCCAACTGTTCAGTTTTACAAGATGATACCACAGTGGATGTGTAATTTCACACTCCCACCAGTGATGCACAGAGATTCTATAGATCCACATTCTCACCAATACTTGACACTGTCAGGCGTCTTCATTCTTAACAGTCAAATGGGTGAAGTTGATATCTCATTGCCCTTGATATGCATTCCCCTGATTATTAATGTGGTTGAGCCACTCTTCATATGTTTATTGACCATATGTGTTTCTTTAATCAAATTAAGAACTTCAGTCCATCAAGACATTGCAAAGAAAGTGAAAAACAAGTTAGAAACCAAGATGGGCTCTTTACCATTCATGTGGCTGACAAAGAATAAGTGTGAAGGATATAAAAGAGAAGAAGACAGCTCACTTAAAAGAAAATGGGCAAAAGAAATGACAAACATTTCACAAAAAAAATCTCCCAGTTATCACTGTCAATGTAAAAATGCGTCGTGCTCATGATAACAGCTAGTCATAGAGGCATGTTTCGTCAATGTCAAATGGAAACTTCTTTTCATGGGGACACAACTTTCTAACCAATCCTTAGTTAGTTCTAGTCAGAAAAGTCTGCTGCTTTCTCCTTTGCCAACTGAAATATTCATCTGAGTCTAGAGACACTGTTCATAGGACAAAAACTCGAAGCTGAGATAAACTCACACATGGTTGACTAAGGGTACTCAGACTTAGATACCCCTAAAATTTAAGCCATGAAACAATTTTCTTTTCCAAAGACAACTATGTAACATTTTCCCATCCAGAATCCTTGCAGAGTAATCCTAAGCGAAGCAAGGAGACTTCCCATCATTATCCAGCCACTAAGAAAATAGGGACCATTTTTCTTGCCCTAAAACTGCTCTCGGACTAATGACAAAAAAATCTGCTCAGAACTAATTTCTCAAACATTCCCTAGAGCCACAGAAATGGTTAAGCATTTAGACTTCAAAGAACTTCCCTGCTGGGGTGTGAGTTTCTGGCAAAAAGTTAAGAGATGAGTGGAAGCCATCTGCAAATAACGAGTTAAGGAGTGTGGACAGAGGCTGCCAGTGATCTTAAACATAGTCTGCATTGCAGATAAAGCCAGAGTGGGTCCCCTTCTAAAGTCACAGAGAGTGACAGCTGGGAAAACATCTGAGTCACACACAGGACAAGTCTTCCTCCTCAGGCTTCCTTGATGGTTTGGGTGAGGCTGGAAGAGGGGCAGAGAGAGGTAGAGATAAACAGAGACTAACACAAGATTCCACTCTCACACTCTTGTCCATCACTAACTAACCTTCTAGGGTGTTATTTGCCATTTGCAGGTAATAGCAAGTGTCTTCCATATTTATTCACTTACCTGTCAAGGGTACCTGTTCCCTGTGCAACTCTGTGAAATCTGACTTGCACATTATGCCTTTAGTGAAAACCTGGCAGTCCTACAAGTTCCTCTGCTGACATCCAGGTGGCCACAGAGAAGTGACAGGCAGGCAGATAACTAGGTACGCTAACTTAAAGAGGAAATAAGTAAAAGGTGGACCCTTGCAATGGAGGATACTATAGGACCTGGTAACAAGATGTCTCTTCCCATCTCCCAGCTAGCTTTGGATAAAATAAATTACCTGTCTACCCTGGGCAGTGTCAAGGTAAGACAGAGTGAGGTGACAAGAAGACAAGCTGGAAAGCAAGAAGCCGCATCCTCCTTCAGAGCATAGAAGACCCATTATGGCCTTGTTATCTTCTAACACTGGATGAAGATGTAGATGACAGACCATAAGCTAAAAGATTAGGGCGCCTAGTTCCTGGGCACAATGTGTGCCTCTGTGGCCTGGTTAGGCTCTTCCTGGAGTGAGTCATTCTTCCCAAGGCTAGATGGAGCCAATTCCTGTACCACATCTTAATCTTAGAGACCACTGGAAAATCATTTTTCTTCACTGTTTCCAAGATTCCTTGCAATTGCTGAGACAGCAGGCCTCAGATAGTTGATATTTCTTGAAGATCACAGAGGATGAGGATCAGTTTATCACCTGGTGAAGATGAGGTGGCTCATGGCCAACACATGGTTTCTGTTTGTGTGTCTGTCTGTCTGTCTGTCTCTGTGTGTGTGTGTCTCTCTCTCTGCAGCTCTCTCTCTCTCTCTCTCTGCCTCTTTCTCTCTCTCTCTCTCTCTCTCTCTCTCACACACACACACACACACACACACATAAACACCCCTCTACATAGCTTCTTTAGAGCCAAACAAGCAAAAACAAGATTGGGAGGAGGAAAAGGAATGCCTCTGTCCAACCATTTCTTGCTTTTATCTCCCCCATCTTCCCACTCCTCTTTGGGGCTTAGAGAGCTCGAGGTGGTTAGTGCTCAGTGTTATTAAGCAAAAACTCCTGTGACAGCTATCATGTCACCTCTGAGTCTTTCAGCATTGACAGAGACAAGAGCAGAGTTTATGAAATACACACCTTTCCTCCACACCAGAAAACTGGGACAGCAACTGAGCTTCTAAATATACACTGCCCCTCCCCTCAGAAAACTGACTCTCTCTCTCTCTATATATATATATGCATGTGTGTGTGTGTGTGTGTGTATTCAAAACAAGTATCAATCCCTTCTTTTATTATTTAATTAGAGCTGATGCAGTCAAGATAAAGGTCCAACCAATCCGGGGCTCAAAAGTGCCAATCATTCTCTGCAGAAAGCTGAGGCTTACTCTCTTCTTTTATTATATTTGTTATGATTTTAGTTTGTTCAGCAGTAAATGCAATATTGACATTTAGAAGCTCAAGAAAGAAGAAAAAAGAAAGAAAAGAAATATGCAACCAAAACATCATTAGCTTCAAATATGTGAGCAGTTTCTAACTGGGGGCCGTGGGTGTTTTTCCACTCTCTTTTTAATTTTATTTCCCCTCCTGCCCCTGTCCACAGAGGCATGTCTTCCAGTCAACAGTGTATTCACAATCAATATCTCTTATGTACAGCATGCACGCAATCATGTTCCAAATGGAAGAGGAAGGTTATTGAATGCACTCATCAGAGATAATCTGACTGTGGCCAGAGCTGGGTGAGGAGGTATCTGGGGGGGAAGAAGCAGGACAGGTGGGAGAAACATGCTCTTGGTGCACAGATTTACAAGGCTGGCATAATTATAACACCAAAGTCTCCAGCCACATCCATCTTCAAGCCCAAATTATTTTAGGCTTCTCAGTATTGACATGCTAGAAGAGGCAGGAATTATTCTTAAGAATGCTATGCATCTCCTTCCCCTTGACATTTTCATAAATAAAATTATTTATCTCTCAAATTTAACTAGTGCCCTGGATACCTGTTACAGGCATTAAACCTTTATTTTCTTTTTCTAGACTGTTCTTTTGTTACCTGTCTGGTGGGTGGGAGGGGTTCTCCTTGCTGGCAGTGGAGGCTGCTGCTCATGTCAGCACCTCTTTCAGGCCTTGCTCAGGCTGCCATGACAAAGCCTCTCTTTTTACCTGCTCTCATCGTGGGCTTTTCCAGCTTTCTCACTAGACGAGGAGTGCTCTGGAATAGAATTCATCTCTGTATCACCAGCATCCAAAACAATGGCTGGCACAGAAGGAACAAGTATAACATAAGTGGAGAAATGAGGAGTCTACGTTAATGAACTGATCAATCACTTACCTGAGCATGTGAAGGAGAGTAGAGGGAGAACGTCTCAGGAAATGCCAAAACCTCCTTGGAGCCAACAGAAAATGCTATCGTTTTCCCCATCCTGTCTCTGAACCTAGCAGCTCTGAGGGGCCAGGGGAATTTCTGAAGGCTTCGGTGTGTTTCTGTGGATTCTCCACAGGAGAGTTTCCAGCTGGGTGAGATTGCCTTGTTTCCAAAGTTTAATCATTAAAATATGAAAATATTTTTAATAACTCCAGGCTAGTAAACTTGGGGACATTAGAAGACGAGTACATGTATGTGCTTACTCCTCACTCTTTGCACCAGTATGAAGGAGACTTTATGGCGCAAAGAACCTGAGTTAGGGCAATTCTGTGAATTAACCCTGGCAAGAAAGACAGGAGGAAAAAAATGACTAGCTCACTTCCAGACCTCAAACAGGGCTGAGCACATTTGAGTATAGCATTATACATATCAATTAATTAGCTCCTTTCTGTGGTATGAACTTGAGCCTTCTTAGAAATGCTTTATGATCTTGGCCCTAATACATCTGCAACCTCCCCTCTCACCCCTTAGTCCTCGAATCCTGCCCTCCAGCTACCCTCTTACATGCAGTTCCAGAAACACCAGGCCTGTGAGGCCTCCATGCTTCTGAACGCAATGCTTCTTCTCAAGTGTAATCTGCCCCCATTACCATCTGGATAATTTCTTCTTATCTTTCACAATTCAACATGGGGTGGGGAGAGGGGCTTGGATGCAGCTCAAGTGATAGAGCACCTACCTAGCTTGCAGAAGACTCCGAGTTCAATCCCCAGTACTGACAAAAAAAAAAATTAAGGAATTTTGTCTAGCAAAATTCAGCATGGGATCACATGGGCAGAAAAGTTTCTCATCTGGGCCAGTGCTCTGCCCTTGCCACCTACACCAGCCAGCACTGCTCCCTCACCACACTGGCCCTGGACTTTGTCTATGTGTCTTGCGTTGTGCTCCACTGACTCATAAGTTCACAAGACTAGGAGATGTCTTTGTCTCTGTAGCCTAGCACTGAGCACAATGTCTAAAATGGTCCATAAATATTTACCAGTGCGTGCAAATACATGGCCAGATTAAAGAGAGAATGCTGACCACTGGATAAGAGGCCATCAATCTGGAGATGGCCTTGGGGAAGCTGTATAGACATGGAAGCCTGCCTCTAGACATGAGCTATGAGTCCGAAAACTCTTGCAGAAGGGTGGGCTATGGAGGAGAAGCTCAAAGTGGAGGCAGAAAGCAGGAACACTGGTCAATCACTGGGACCAGAAGGGAAGGAGCTGCAAGGAGTTAGGGACCTGCCTGGGGCAGGGTTTGCTCAGACCCCAGGCATGGTGCCCACAGAGCCAGAGCATAGAATGCTTTCCTCAGATCTGCAATGGCCTAGACCAAGGGCATAGAAGGGAGGTAAAAGCAGATGGGCCCAAAAAGAGGAAGGCTGTGTACTTGGGATGCAGACTCAGCTTTTCTCAGGCACAGGATGAGGTATGAAGAGGCTGGCAGGAAGGGAGAGTTTCCATAGGTCCCGGATTCTGCGGGTTTGCTCTCTGACCCTGAGACGATGAGATGTGGCTCTGGCAGACATCACTGCATGACAGTAGGCAATAACTCTGAACAGTCAACATCTGCCAGCAGTGGGGAGACATTCATCGTCATCAGCAAGAGCTCAAAATGAGATGGAAACGACATGTCACAGCATTTTAATTCAGCCATTGTATTTTGGAATGTTTTAATTAAGGTTTATCTGTTACCATTATGACTCTAATCCTGAGAAGTGCCAAGCCTGCCCTGGCAAGGGAAAGAGAGGAGGAAAACATGTCATAATTAAAATAATTATTAATGTAATCTCATTAAGTATAGATTATTAATTATCGTTGCTATTCTTGTGCATAGGAGCAGACCCCTTTCTTGAATCAGGCTCATTGGCAGAATGTGTAATTGAGGTGGAAACTCACCCCCTCTGGGAAGGCACCCACCCCCATCTCCTCCCCATAGACTTTCCACTCCAGGTCTCTGTTCCAAAATTCTCCTGCACAAAATGTGCTTAGTGAGACTGGCAGCGTGACTCAGTGGTAGAGCACCTGCCTAGAATGTGTGAAGCCCTAGGTTTGATCTTCATCATCACAAAAAAATAAAATCTGCTTAGTACTAAGTATGAGAGAGAGACTCTGAGAATGTTTGTTTCATTATTTGGTTGTGTGTCCACATGACCCCAAGCATCTACCACCCTGCCCTTCACTGCTCTGTTTTCAGGCCCCCCTGAGCATGCACCCCAATCGTTGTCTCTCTGGGCTTTTCCAGGTCCCCTCCTATGGTTGGCTATGAGCTCACAGCCCTTTACTATATCCTTCATGTTGTTTTCCTTCCAACTTTTCTTTCCATCCCAACACCTATTGGAATGTGTACCTATTAGCACTTCAATATTAGAGGAAGAGAGGGAAGCAGAGAGAGAAGAAAGGAGTCTTGGACTCCTTGCTGTCTTGGGCAAAGCAAGATCAAAGCAAAGAAGCCCTTCCTGCTGAGGACCATATTGGGCAGGACCTTGGCTTCTCCACGTACTCACCAACTGCCCCACAGTGGTCCAAGTCCACACCGCCCCTCCTCCACCACACACAAACAACCCGCTGCATCTTTCCATCCTTTATAGATACAAAATGACATGAATATCAAAGCAAAGTGATTAGGTGGCCTTTACAAGCTTCGATGCCTGCAAGGATAACTATAAGTCACACTGACATCATAAATGCCTTCTCAGAAAATATGAACAATGAAGAGGTTGCCCAAAGAACTGGATTTGATTCTAAAGTGTTCTCTCTTTCTTGGTCACCAGAGAGTCACTTTAGTCTACTACTCACCAGAATCATGCAGTGACACAGTAGGTCAGATGAGGCTATAGAATGGTTTCCTCGACATCCCTCAGAGTCCACAGGTTCTGTGCAGGTGATGTAGGACCACTCTGGGGGTGAGGAAGCCACCTTAAACAGGAAGTTCTGACTTGATGTGCTTTTATGTATTACTTCTTTGTTTAGATTCAATTTGTGAAAAGGATTTTGCTGCTTAAAATCACAGCAACTTTGACAGCTCCTGATCTAATCTGGCTCCTTCCTTTTTTGGGGGAAGGGGGAAATAGGTCTAGCAGGGTTCCAAGCCCTCCTAGAGTCACATAGCTGCCCAGTGAAAGGGTAGAGCATAGACAAGCTGGGCATAGATGCCATGACTGCAGACTCTGGCCTGGCTCTTTCCATCACATCACATGCACTCACTTCCCCACAGCCCTGAACAGGGAGCCTCCTGTTCCAGGGCTCTGAGCATCTGTCCTGAACTGGCATCTCCCTGACTGAACCTCAGGCTCAGCTTGGCCCACAGCTGTCAATAGGTGAGGCCACAGCACACTGAACTGCCTTCTGAATGGAGCCAGAGAGGTCCACAGGCCCAGAACCAAACCCTAGGCTTTGACTCCCACACCCTGCGAAGGAGATCTGAGGCCACAGCCCACGCAGTCCCTGAAAAGGGGCCAAGCAGGAGTGGTGACCCTTATAGACCAATGGTAAGCAGACCCACATTAGTCTGGGGTCTGGTCAAGTCTGCTTCTTGTTTGTACTTGGTACAAACGTTCATGCTCTGAGAGGGAGGAGACTTTAGTCCTTCTGAATGGAGCCCAATTGCAGAATTTGCTCCTCACAAACAAAATAGATAGGGACTGATATCAGAACTCATGCATCAGGCCACACAGAGGTCCTTGCAGTTCCTGGGTTCTGACATTCATGTCCTGGATAGTCATTAACATGGACTGAATACCCACCAGGTGCCAGGCAGTATTCTAAGAGTGCTGTAGGCAAATGCCCTGTTATCCTCCCAAGGGCTCTCTAAAATGGGCACTATTGGTCTTTCCATTCTGCAGATATGAAACAGAGGCTTAAGAGGTCAGGTCACTTGCCTAAAGTCACAAAGAGACTCTGTGTGTGAAAAGCAATGGAGGCCCCTGATCACTGCTTTGCATCACAGGAAACTCCCACTGCAGGCCACAGTCACTTTGAGGAGCGTTGTAGATGTCACCCCATCTATCCCACTTACTCACAAACCACCAAGCCTTACAAGCACTGAGATGCTTCAGAACCCCCTCCCTACCTTTGAGATTTAGTTCATGCCTTTGGAAGAATCTCCAAGGACTCTGGTCACACCATACACTGTGTCCTAATTTGGAAGCTGGAAAACATGAGTCATGGAACCAATATGATAAGGACCAAGGGCTCAGTATTGATTCCCATCCCTAAAAATATCTCATGTATGGGAAAAGACCTAAAATTTATCATGAGCTCTATTCTTTTTTTTTAAATCTTATGCATTCACTCTCCCTGCCATATTTTCTTAAAATTCTAATTCTTCTAAAAGGCCACATACAGCCGCAGAGCATCTTGGTGTGAATAAATTTCCAGAATTTCTTGTTTCTTTCAGAAGACCAGTAATGAAAGGTTTTGTACACTAGACCTTTGGACTGTGTAGGACTCCAAAGCATTTGCTCCTTTTTCTGAAATAACCCAAAGGTTATTGCTCATTTGTCGGAAAAGGACCTGTGAGGAGCTGTTCGTCAAATATTTACCATGTATCGTCAAATGCCTTATGCTCATCTCTGAAACCCCACTGCCACCTTGTGAGAGGACACCATTATCTTCATTTCACAGATGAGGAAACTGTGGTTTAGAGGATAACTTGCCTGCCCAGTGTCAACAGCCCATGCTAGAAAGAAGAGAGAGAGACTGGGGAGGGAGGGAAGAAAGAACATTCAAGAGATGTTTCAGAAAAAAGGGAGCAAATGCTTTGGAGTTCTACACAGCCCAAAGGTCTAGTGCACAAAACCTGGGCACACACTATACCCACCTTGGGATACCCACTCTCCCTTCTCCCAGGTACTAAGCGTGACCTACCTTTTCAAGTGGCTAGGAGAGGGAGGAATATTTTATTGCTTTGCATCAAATAATAGATAACACGGAACTTTGAGTCCTGAAACAGCTGTAAAGATGTAGTCCAATCTTGACATCTGGTCTCCTGATTCCCAAACTAATATGTTCTTTCTTCCTTCTAGATTGTGTGACTTTTTAAAATTGAATGCCTAAGGAAAAAAACAGAAAAAAAACCTTTCTGATGCATGATTTCATTTTTTAAGGTACATTTGATTTGCCTGCAAAATATCTTGTCTCTTGGGGCCTGGGATCCTGAAAAGCAGATTAGCTTCAAAGCACCCTGGAACTGCAGAACATGGAGGAGTAGATGACACTACAAGAAAATCAATGAAACTTGTATATTGATTGAGCACCTATTATGTGTGAGGCACCATGCCAACTTGTTCCACAGCAACCTAAAAATCTGAAGCATTGACCTCCACGTTAGACACTGATCTGTTGCAGTGTGTGTGCTCATGTGCACACGTGTGTGTTCACATGCTATGAGAATACACAGGAGTATATCATTGCCCACCCCATCCTCCACTTTTTCCAAAGTGAACTGAAATAAATAAACCCCATAAACTGCCTTCCTCATACAGCCTTGGAAATACGTCCTATGAACAAATATTTCATCAGTCCACCTACATCCAGTCCCCTGATGACTATAGGCAATAACATGAATAAAATTCAGAATGATTTCTTTCAACTGGGCATCAATCATCACTTTTCCCGGACAGATGGGCAAGTGATGCAGCACAAGGCTACTCTGGAAGTGTTAGGGAATGGCTGCAAATTCTAGACACAAAACCCACAACTTCTTGCCATGGGTCCTAGCTAGCCTGTCCAGAGAAAGAGTAGGCAGCACAGTCAGGGCACAAGAGTCACCTTTGGTAAGCTCGCATATGCCACCTGGGAGACAGCTGCCGATCCCTTTAGTCATTGCTACAGGAAAACGTTTTGACATGAACTCTCATATATCATGATGGAGGTTAGTTACCAAAATACACACATTTGCCTTAGCTGGTTTCATTTACTACCCTTTAAATTATTTCTCAGCCTTGCAAATCTTGCTGTGACAGACAGAGTGGGGTGGGGGGGAACCACTAAGTGTTCATTTTTCATATAATATATTCCAATCCTGTTAGGTCGCGCTGCTGAAGGTAATATTTCTAGCATTCATTTAATGAAATTGACATTGATGAATGGGTAATTATACAAATTACATTCTTATTAAATCCCCTAGAATCAGTACCTTAAAATTTTCTAGCTGTGGGCTTCTTATGGTTGATATCTTTTTTTTTTCTACTCTAAGTATCTCCTCTGTTGGCTGCTACAGGACTCACTCTGCATATTTTTCCTCCTCTAAGAAACTTTGAAAAGCATTAAAAATCCCCTAGTTAAGGCAATTACTGAAGATAAGTTAATCTTCGTGGGATGTTTAAGCCCCAGTTCTTGACTATGTTTATTCTAATTTTTCCCCTCTCTAGACAGTTACTGCCCTGGAGAGGTAGCAGGGAGGGCAGGCCTCCTCTACCTCCTGCTGAATAATAGGCTGACCGCCAGCCAGGAGACTGGAGGGAAGAGAGAAGTCCTAGTCCCGCTGTTGGCCATAGTAGAAGCATTGATGAGCAGTGGGCTAATAAGAAAGGATCTATAAGTGTCCCCTTGCATGCCAAGTACCACTAGCTCTCATGTAACCAGGAAAGAAGTCCACTTTTTGCATTTCGCTGGGGAACACAAGGATGAATCCCATCCATTGAGTTCATCTTTTCCTATTACCCTAGGTGGTCACAAAGGCAACCACCTAGGTGGGACACAGATCAAGAGTATAAGGTTACACACCTAGGCAACAGTTGAGCTGAGAGTTGAATCCTGGTCTTTCAGATGGGAGAAAGGAATGACCATTAATCACTGTACTCTATGACCTCGTCAGTGGTTCACTTGCACATTGAAACTGGGAACACTGTTCCCAGTTCTGGGTGCAGAACACACTAAATACCCCTACAAATTGGGGACAGTCTCAAGTAGCTGACACATTTGGGAGGGATTCATGTCAAAGGACCACTGAACACCTGGACCATTTTCTCCAGCTAGGCAAGGTGACAATTTCCAGGAGAACAGACCCAGCTTGCAAAGGCCTCTTAACATTTCTTAGAGGCCTCCAATGCCATGGGCAAAGGTGCCTTCTATTCTGTACTCAAAAGCCAGGCCATGGGCTGTGATAGGCTCTGCAAGCTAGGGTTGGGGGTCTTTTAACTTGAGTTCTTTCCCAGGACCTTTCTCCGCACATGCAAGTCACTCTTTGGCCATCCAATTGGCTGGGGTAGGTGAAGGTGGCCTTGCTATTTTCAACCTGTAGATACATTTGTCTTATTTGGGCTGTTGGTGGTGGGTTGCGTTGGTAAGTAGTGTGTTGTGTAGTCAACAGTTAGACTGAATTTCACCTGATTTCAATGGGTCATTCAGATAAAATTCTTGGTTTATGCTGAATACTATTAAGTCAGCCAGACCCTAAGCAACACTTATTTCCAGGTTTCAATGTTCAAGTGAACCATTGAGGAAGTCGTACAGCACAATCATTAACGATCAGCACTCTGTACCATCTAAAAGACCAGGATTCAAATCTTAGCTCTGCTGTTTCCTAGATATGTGACCATGACACCCTCTTAGCTGTGTCCTCATTTATAAAATGGAGGTAATAACAGAGCCTTCAAAAGGAGCATGTTTTGAAGTGTCAAAAATGAACATAAAGCACTTAGCAAAGAGTTTATTCATGCGACTCAACAAATGAGAGCTATTTGTACTTGAATAATACAAATGTTTTTCTGCTACAAATAGCACAATGCATTCTAACTGTGGTTTAAACCATAAATCCATATATTGTTTACTTAAGAAAAGGTCTTATCATATGGCCTCAGGATTCGTGTCCCAGCCAAGTAATGTAAACAACCCACGCTTTATCTGCCTTACTATTCTACTATATATAGCATGCTCCCTTTCATCCTCATGCTCACAAAATGGCTGCCATTTTGTCAGATATTACATCCACATTCAGAAAGAAGGAGCAAGGGCAGCACCAGCCAGTCTCACAATGTACCTTACCATTTTTTTTTCAAAACACAAAACACCTTTTCCAGAAACCCCTCAACAGATTTGCTCTGGACTTGGCCAAATGACCAGCTGTTTGGTAGCTGGTGGGAAAGAACAGGAAGTTGGGAAAACTTTTGAGTGGCTGCATCACTATCATCAAATTCAGCCTCATACCTTCTTAGTAAGAGAGCTTAAGTCCTGCCGTCTTTCTTTTTGCTAATTAAAGGATATCTGACCATCTGCTCCCTGGCTCTCTATGTGGAGACTTTGCCATACTCCTGCCTAAAAGCAAAGGGGATAGATGACACCAGGCTGTGGATAGCTGAGGGGCCTCTTCTCATGTTTACTGAATTCTGTGTGATCACTCCCTCGGAAGCAGTTCCCACTTAACCTTCAAGGGCTCTGCTTCCACCATCCTGACCCAGGAAGCTAAGTCCTTCTCTGCTTCTCCTATTGGCCTCGAATTCCACACGCATCCGGGCCGGAGTCAGCTCCAGTAGTCACATAGCACTAGTTTTAATTGTGTAGCAAGGGGAGAGATAGGCGGTATTAATCAGGGGCTGTAAGCTCAGGGAGTGAATGTAATAAATAGACTATTAAGTTAACCAAGTTTTCGGCTTCACTAGTGAAAGCTGCCATCTATCTTGCGTGGTTTTCTGCATGCTTCATTACCGCATATAACCATACTGAAAAAAATATGCCTTATCCTTTATAATGAGACGATAAGTTCCTGTGCTAGATGTAGCAGAGGCCCTGTCCTCCAGCCCCACAGAGCTGGAGCCTGGGGATGGGGCATCCAATGAGGCCAAAACCTGGTGGGACTTAATGGTGACTTTAATACTGTAATCCAGAACATTTCCCAGAGCTCCAGGTGCCTGAGGGTTCAAACTACCACTGCCCCCTCTGCCTAATAAAGAAGCAGTGAAGGAGAGAATTTCACTCCAGCCTCAAGGTGAACTCAGTCCCCTGCTGCTTTGGGCCACCAGGTCCCACTGGACCCTACTGCGAGGGTCAGTTGTGCAAGCAAGCTGAGGGTGAATGTTTTGTCGTCCTTCGCCCATTCTGACCTGCCTTCATCACTTGGTGCAGTAGCAACTTGGTGAATGTTTGCAGCCAGACAGAGCTGGATGCCACCCTAATGCTACCACTCATTGTCACTTGAGCCTTTGACAAGTCATTTGACCTCTCTAACCTTGGCTCTCTAGCTGTAAAATAGGTTTAAGACTGGGTTTTCAAGGAAATGAAGAGAATTAGGGGAGATAATAGGTAGAAAAGCACCCCATTCCCTGCATGCTTGCCAACATCTTTGCTCCAGAGTTAAATAAAGCAATTAGATGGGATAGTGAAAGCTACAGAAGTTATAGTAGACCACAAATGATTGCATCTAAATGAAATGTCCAGACTAGGGACACATATATACAGTAAATAGATTAGGGGTTGCCTAAGGCAAGGGAGGCTATCTTAGTCAGTTTTCTCTTGCTGTATCAGAATGCACGAGACTGGGTACTTATAAAAAGTCGAGGCTCATTTGACTCACTGCTTTAAAGGCTGGGAAGTCTAAGAGCATGCCCTAGAGAGGGCCTCATGCTGCTTCAACTTGTAGCAGAAAGTAGAAAGCAAGTGACCATGTGCAGAAAGGAAAACAAGAGTGTCTGACTCACTTTATAGCACCCACTCTCACAGCAACTAACCCTCTACCACAAGAAAGTCCTTAGTCCCTCTTAATGACCTCATTGCCACTTAAAGGCCCCACGTCCCAACACCAGCAAAATGGCAGCCAAATTTCAACATGAGTTTCTGAAGGGAAAAGTCATATTCAAATCAGGCAAAGGCCATGGCCAAGGCTGAAAAAGTACAGGGTTTCTTTGGGGCAATAACAATGTTCTAAAATTAACTGTGGTAGTGGCTGCACTTATCTATGACTATTCTAAAAACCCTTGAATTTTATGCCTTAAATGGGTGAGTTGATAACTTAATACAGCTGTTAAAAAAAATCTTCAGCCTGATGTACAAATTAGAAGTAACAGTAGCAAAAATGGAACGCCTCCTGGTGGCAGGGGATGCACCGGACTACATAGGGGCCTCAGATGTATCTCTGGTCTAGGCAGCCTGAGGCAGGTACCTCAAGTCTAGGTGATCAGCACTCAGAGAAACATCAGAGATTCTTCAACTTGAGAACTAAAGGATCTCAAGACTATGCATTCCTCAGCTGCGAAGGCTGAGGTTCTTCAGAGAACTCTCAGTACCTCTCCTCCACCACAAAGCAAAATGTCTGCAGGTGTGAGTTTAAGGAACATTGCAACCAGGTGAGGCCATTCTCCAGGCCCAGCCCAGAGGCCCTGGGGGACTGGGAGGTTCCAGAATGGGAAAGAACTCTTCCCTTGAGTGAGACAGTACATCCATGACAGAATTTAAGATATTAATAGCATCTTCTCCCTTCAAGAGCCTCTCTGCCTTTCCTGCCCCTTAGCTGTGTGTTAGCACAGCTCTGTTCTTCCTTTCTTTCCTGGCAGATTTCATCTTGATGCTGAAGACAACCACTAATCTCTAATAAGATCTCTCACAGCACACTACACCTATATGGTTAAATAGCCTCCTAGGAAATCTACCTGGATGTCCCCAAACCATCTTAACTCAACATGTCCAAACTGGATCTGTCATCTTCTCCCTCTCTCAAACATTTTCCTCCTACTGGATTTCTTATTCTGGGTGTTACCATCATCCATCCCCTTTCTCATACCAAAAGCATGGAGTCGCCCACACTTCCTTTTCCTTGCTTTATCTCTTGGTCAACAAGTTGGTTTGGCTCTGCCTACTAAATCACTTCCTGTTTTTGGCTTGGATTACTGCTGTGGCCTCCTGAGTGGTCTCCAAGCATCCAGTGTCTCCTCATTAATCTATTACCCAGATAGCTGCTGAAGTGATCATTTCCCTGCTTCAAATGGCTTCCTGTCGCCTACAGAATAAAGTTCAAATTCTTATGGTACATCTTTTTTTATTCCCTACCTCCACCATGGCCAGACACTAGCCCAAGAAGCAAGCTCTTTGTTCTTGAGAGTAACAAAGACAGAGAGGAGGTATTGAGATGTCCCTGTATTACTTGCTGACTGACTCCTCTGTCCTCATTCCTCCCAGCCCCCCAACTAGAGATAAACTGTTTGACACTGCTAGCTGCAGTCTTCAATCCTGTATATCAGACTTTACTTCCTACCATTCTACTCCACTCCTTACCCAATGGGAAAGAAGATGAAGCCAATGCTAAACATTTTTGTTGTACCCTCAGTGTAAAACTATAGGCTTTTAAAATATAGAGTACAGCCATAATTACTAACAGGCTCAGTGCATAATCCCAGAGCAAAGCAAGGAAGGTCCAGCCCATCAGTCAAACATGCCAAGTGCTGTGAAGAGCAGAATCTATTTCTAAAGATATGAAAAGTAGTTGGGCACATAAAAAGTCAGATCATTGACTCAGTTGGACTTGATTAGATGAGACTAGTGCATAAGTAAAGACCTCAATACTAAGATGGGATGTTTAAGAAATAAATGAGGTGGCGAGGAAGGGTTGCTGCTGACATCATTCCTTCTGAGAATCTAAGAGGCTAGTAGAATAGAGCCTGGACAGACAAATAGCCCCATGGTGAAGGTCTTTTAAAACATTGACCTGGCCAGGCTAGGGATGGTGGCGTTTGCCTTTGATCCCACTTGGAGGCTGAGGCAGGAAGAACATGAGTTTGGAATCAGCCTGGGCTACATAATGAGACCCTGTTGCAAAAGAATACCACCAACGGACCTGGGAAGTGGCCCAGTGGAGCCAGGTGCTGCATCGTCCTCTTTACATGAGGTAGACTCCTTTATGTGTTTACTGAATAACATAAGCTACACAACTTCAATAAGTTCTCGTATTTGGGAAGAGCTGAAATTCATTGTGCTGTCTTCTCTAGCCAGGCAAATGGCACAGACAGACCAAAGAAATGTGTTATCCTTGCTGTCCCAGCCTAGGAGACCTGAGGAAGTATACAGAGAAAACACATCAGCTTCATAGAACCCACTGGCTATGACCATCCCTTATATAGAAGGTAAAATTCAAAGTCCCCACACATCCATCACCACTAACTTCTTTGAATGCCCTTATGTGAAATCTGGAAGAGAAATGAATAGGCTCTCTTTTTGTGGGTTCCCAAGCAGTGGCAAGGATGAATGTCAATGTCCATACTAGAGGATGATGATTTCTTGCTTGAGCTTAGGAAAGAGGATGGGCAATGGGCAATGTGTCAGGATTCTGGGCAGACCTTTGGAAGCTCAATTTCATTAAGCAGAGTAACAACAGCCTCCTTACACTGTTGACCACTTGAACTGGTTCAAGCCTTCTCTTGTGCTGCCTCTTTGTCTAGATGTCTTAGAATAGAATCAGGGCTTACTAGCACAATGTTTGGCACTTGATAGATATTCAATAAGTACTTCCAATGGCTGGAAAGATCTAAAAGTATGCCTTTGAAGTCCCACCTCCTTGAGACATAAATTGGAGATGACTTTTGTCTGAATTTTTATAGCCCCCCAAAATTTGTATGTTGAAACCTAACCCCCAATGTCATGATATTAAGAAGTGTAGCCTTTGGGACATTATTAGGTCATAAAGGCTCCACTCTTGTGATTTGGAATAGTGCCCTTATAAATGTAATGGGATTAGTGCCCTTGTAAAAGAAGCCCAAGGGAGTTTTCTTGCCCCTTCTGCCATTTGAGGACTCATAGATAGTATCGCTGATAAGGAGTGAGTCCCCACAAGACACCAAATCTGCTATCACCTTGATCTTGGTCTTCCTAGCTTTCAAAAATGAGAGGAGAAAAATCTATTATTTATAAATTACCAATCTTAAGGTTTTTTGTTTTACCAACCCAAACAGACTAAAACAGGGATAAATCTGACATAGAAAAAGATAGAGTCTTTGAAGTCCTTTTGAAGATAAATAATTCCCAAAACATTCCTCAGAAAATCAGAATTGCTCTTGGCTCCTTTCTGGAATAATCCAGATGATTTCTAATGTAGATCCATAGAAGTATTGAAGATTGGAGCATGGAAGTGCCCTTATAATCCTAACATACAGTCCTTTCCATTGACAGGTAAAGACATGGTGGCCTAGGCAGGGCTGAGGGGTTCACTGACATCATACAGTTAGTGGCAAAGGCCTGGCTAGAAGTAGCTGTATTCTTAGAGAAGCCCTCGCACAGAAGGGCCATACTGGTATACAGTGAGTTCTGTTCCCTCTAGAATCTTCCAGGAGTTGACCTACGTGGGAAGAAACCTAAAGGTGGAGGGAGGAAAATCTGCCCTGGTGTTTACAGCTTCTTTAAATGTGTCTGTGAGCAAAACAAAAATTAATAAATTCCCCACTGGAGTAAGATCTTACAGACCCAACCTAGAACACTTCCTGGATTAGGGGATGTTCCAAAACCTCCTTGCTGTTCTACTTGGGGACATTGTACAGAAGGCTTGTGCATGATGAGTGAGGCCCTGGGCTCCCATTTATTTTTCCTTCCCCAGTCTCTGTGCCAGTCTTGACTGCAGAGAAGAGTGAAAACACAGATGAATTTTGGAAACATATTAAGAAGCAATTATGGATTCCTTGCCTTTAGATGCTCCCTCCTTCCCCTTGGGTCCTGAGAATTATCATAAATTCCTTGGTCAGAAGCTATCAAAATGCTATCCATCTGGATCTAATTTCCAGAGCTGCTGGACTCCAAAGTGGCCAGTGTTAAAGGTCTATTCATAAATTTTTCTCTTGGTGCAGTCCACCAGTGCCAAACGCTGACTATCCTGGACAGGTAACAGATGGGACTGGCTCAGATTCTGCACATGCAGCACTGTTCCCTCACTCACCAACCAACCTCTCTGCCCTTCCCAGCCAAGTATGGCCTTGTTTCCTAGAATTTCATTCATCTGGGTCATCTGCCTTCCTGCAAGTCTGGGCAGGTGTGGCTATCTGAGTTAGCTGAATACAACCAATCCTGCCATCTGGATCTTCTTCTCATTCAGTTATCCAAACCTCAACAAATGGCATCCTCCTTCCTGGCTCCATGGTACATAGGGGCCATTTCTGCCTCTAATACTTTCCCCAGAGAGTGATGAGGGTATGAAAGGGGGAAACTCAGCCTGTTTTTTATGCTACTTCCTATAATTTGATGAAGGGCAATTTTCTACAAACTAGTTTTTAAAAGTTTGAGACTTATGTTAACACACAGGAATTGTAAACACTATTCAAATAGAAGTGAGAGAAATAGTTGATTAGTTGTTTAGGTTAGATAGGTATAGTGAAAGGAAGAATTCATTATACATACAAGAGACATTTTTACCAGACAACAAGTTCCCTAAGTACTTTTAGGCTATTTTTATTATTATTCATGTTTCTTAGCTCTATGCCAGCAACCAAGGACAAATACCATGTGAACTTTTTTTTTGTTTTTTGCTATACCACACCATGATTGCAGTATCATGCAGAAAGTCTCACTACCTTAAAAATTCCTCTGTGCTTCAGCCCTCTCCCCTGCCCAAGCCCCTGGTATTTGCTGTTAACTATTTCTATAGATTTGCTTTTTCCAGGATCATATAGTCAGAATCATATAGTATGTAGCATTTTTTTTTTCTGTCTGCTGACTTCCTTCATTTTGCAATGGATTCACCTGCACTGTGGCTGGCTAGCTCAATTCTTTTGACTGCTCCAATTATCCCATTATACGCATTTTCCCAAGTTTGTTTACCTATTTACCTACTGCAGGACATCTTAGTTGCTTTCCATTTTTGGTAAACACAAATAAAGTTGCTATAAACCTTCACATGTTGTGTACCTATAAGTTTTCAGGTCAGTGTGATTACCTGACCATATGGTAAGACTATGTTTAGCTTTGTAAGACACTCCCAAGCTGTCTTCCAACGTGGCTGTCACATTGTGCATTCCCACCAAAAATGATGAGAGCTCCTGCTGCTCCACAGCTTTGCCAGTACTGTCAGGGTTTTCAGACTGTAAGCATTTTAATAGGGGTGTTGAGGTGTGTTGCTGTAGTTTAATTTGCATTTCCCTAAGGACAAATGATATTAGCATCTTTTGATATGCTTATTTGCCATCTGTATGTATTCTTAGGTGAAAGTTCAAATCTTTTGCTCATTTTTTAAATTGGACTATTTATTTTCTTCTTGTTGAATCTTAAGAGTTCTTTGTAATAAAAATTTTAAAAATTTAAAAAAAGAGTTCTTTGTATATTTTAGATACAAGTCATTGTTTTGATATGTGATTTGCAAGTATTTTCTTTTAGTGCGTGTATTGCCTTTTCAATCTCTTAAAGAGTGTCTTTAATAGAGGAAAGGGTTTTTTTAATTTTAATAAAGCCTAAATTATCAATTTTTAGTTTTACAGATTGCAGTTTTTGTGTTAAATTAAAAACTAATTCCCAAACTCAAAGGCACTTAGATTTTGTCCTATATTTTCTTCTAAAAGTTTTAAAGTTTCATATTTCACATTCAGGTCTATAATCCATTTGAAGTTAATTTTTATGTGGAATATAAAATCTGTGTCTAGATTTTTTTGGCATGTACATGGCTAATTGTTTTTGTTGAAAACACCATTCTCTCTCCACTGAATTACCTTCTATCTTTATTTTTTAAAAAATAAGTGGCTTTATTGTGTAGTTCTATTTCCAGGTTCTCCATTCGGTTCCATTAATCTGTCTGTTCTTTCACCAGCCACGCTGAACACAATTTCTTAGCTTTACAGTGAGTATGAAATCAGATATTAGGAGTCTTCTAGCTTTGTTCTTTTTTCATACTGTAGAGACTATTCTAAGTCTTTTGGCTTTCCACATAAAACTATATGAACTTTGCCAGTATCTACAAAATAATTTGCTGAGATTTTTATTGTGATTACATCGATTCTGTAGACCAATTGAAATGAACTGACATCTTAACAGTACTGAGTCTTTCAGTTCATGAACATGGGCTGGCTCTCTATTTATTAGGCTGTTCTTTGATTTCTTCTGTTAGTGTTTTTAGTTTTCACTATAGTCTTGAACATATTTTATTAGATTTATGCCTAAGACAGTTAACTTTTTTTTTTGTCATTAAAGACACCAATTTGGGGCTGGTGGAGTGGCTCAAGTAGTAACAAGTGTGAGACCCTGAGTTCAAACAAAGACCCAAATTTTTATTTTGCCCCATTAAATCATTTATTCCAATTATAAAAGCTAAAAGTAGTCTCCAAGGGTGGGACAAAGTAGGCAGCTTGTCATGATTCTGACTTTCTACTTAAGACAGTTTGAGAGCTGGGTGCCTATGTCTCACACCTATAATGCTAGCTACTTGATTGGCTGAGATCAGAAGAATTGAGGTTTGAGACCACCCTGGCCAAGTAATTTGTGAGACCTCATCTCCAAAATAACCAGAGAAAAAGGTATTGGAAGTGTGGCTCAAGCATGGTAGAGCACCTGCTTTGCAAACACAAAACCCTGAGGTCAAACACCAGTTCCACAAAAAAAAAAGTTTGCACTAGAGGCATGGCTCAAGTCATAGAGAAATTGCCTAGCATGTGTGAAGCCCTAAGTTTAAGCCCCAGTACCATCAAAAACATTTGTAAGTTAACTTTTATATATTCACTTTGAATCCTGTAACTCTGCCATATTGGCTTATTTGCTTTGTAAAATTTTTATAGCATTTTTGTGATATTCTATATAGGTAATGATGTCATCTGTGAATAAAAACTTTTATTTTTGTCTTCCCAAACTGTATACTTTGTGTCTCTTTTTCTTGTCTAAGACTTCTGGTACAATATTGAATAGGGGTGGTAAGAACAGATGTCCTCATCCCCTTCCAATCTTGGGAGGAAAGCATTCATCCTGCTGCCATTCAGTACAATGTTAGCTCTGTGTGTCTTTTATGTTTCTTTTTGAGGAAGTCTCCTAATCCTAATTGTTTGATAGTTTTATTATGAATGGATATTGAATTTTGTCAAGTGCTAATTTTTTACAAGATCACACTTCCAATTATATGGGGCATAGATTTTTGAGGAGTAAGAAAAGTAGCAGAGAGACCAGTTGGGAAGATTAAAACAGAAGCCCAGACAAGGATTAATGGTGACTTGAACTAGAATGGCAGCAATGGAGAAAAGTGAACAGATTCTGGATGTGTATTAGAAGAAGAGCAATGGGACTGATGATATGCTGATTATGGTGGAAGGAGGAAAGAGAGAAATTGAGGGAGACTTTAGATATTGGACTTTAGCAGCTGGGTAAATGGTGTTAAAATGTACTAACATGTCAAAGACTGGGAGAGACAGCCTGGCAGGGTAAGGGTTATAAGTCTATTTTGATCATATTACAGTTTTCAACAGCTACTAGACTTCCCAATAAAAAATTCAGGAAGGAAGATGAATCCACAAATCTGGAGCTCGGGGACAGGTCAGAGCTGAATTCATAATTTTAAAAATCATCTGTATCTCAATGATATTTAAAGCCTTGGAATTTCATGCAATTACCTCAGGAGAAAAATGTAAATGAAGAAGAGAGGAAAGCCCAGGAGGAAGCCCAGGAGTCCTCCAACATTTGCTGGCTGGTTGAGAAATCTGACTCGTGGGAGGGCTCACACAGTGAGCAAGCATGCCGTGTGTTCTGGAAAAGATGTATTAGTTCTAAACCAGAACTTAAAAATCTAACAGCCCACAACTAATGAAACAGCCCTTAAATACACACAGATATTACAAGAATTAACTATAGATGTGAAACCACTGATGACTATGTTAATGGGTTAAAAATAGATGGGTTTAGTAAGAGAAAGTTTTCTAGATAAAAAGGAGTGGCATGCGTCCCAAGGAAGAAAGAGAAAAACTGTGTAAATATTTGAAATAACCTGGGGGATATAGACTCAAAGCTATGACCCTAGACCTTACTGCCCCTTTTATTTGGATCTAGCAACTATCCACACTAGTCCACAAAAAGGAATTCCTGCCAAAAGAAACAAGAGAAAGAGCCACACCAGAGAAACAAGAAAACAAAAAGTAAATAAGCTAGGCGATAGAAACTCGTTGGATCACCTCCATACTGGCAACACTTTTTGCTAGGAGTTGGGATGAAAAATCCTAACAAATGAGTAAGACTTCTGGATGTCACTGGAAACTCCCTTCTTCATACTCTCAGTGCACATGGGCAGGAAGGGGAAGGTTGAAATTTCCCTTAACTGCACAATAAGTAAATACCCATAGGAAGAGATTCTTAGCTGCACTCTCAAGACCAGGGGTTTAAAATGGAGCTCAAAGTTATTAAAAGCCAAGGTGAGCCATCCCCAGGGATTTAAAAAAAAAATGAATGGCCTGCCAAGAATTCTTTATGGATTTGAGACAGCAAATGGCACGTTTTCCGCCAACTCCCAACCATAATGAAAAGTGAGAGAGGGAGCTTTCTGTCATCCTGGAGAGACTAATGAGGAAGAGCAGAGGAAAGGCCATCACACTACTCTGGGTCCAGTTGACAGGGCCGTTATTCCCCCAAGGACAATCTCCGAACTTGGACAGCCAGACAGACTCTGGAGGAAGGGTAGCAGTCTGTTGCATGTGAAGGGCTTTAATCTCTTCCAAGGGCATGATGGCTCAGGATTATTGGCCATGGGATTTCTCTCCAGGATATAGGCTATCATGGATTTTAATTACTTTGTCCCAAGATTAAGAAACACCATCCTCCCCAAAGCAGCCAGATCCAGGACCCCAGACTTTTACGCAGAGTTTAGGTTATTCCACTCCTGCCCAAAGCAAGAAGGTTTCCCTGGACACCATGCCACCATTCTTTCTCTAGCCTCACAGTCAATACAAATAGTGCCACATGCGTGCACACCCACACACACTTCTCAGTAATGAAAGTTGTAAGTGTCCCAGAAGAGGCCCCAAGAGGGATCTCAGAATCCAGGCAGATGCCCATCCAGCTTGAGTTGGGATGGAATCTGAAAGGGGAGCATGGATTAAGTTGTTTGCTGAGTTCCTCACCAAATTAGAAGTCGTTACAGGCATGGCTCTCCAGGGAAAACAGACTCTGCACAGGCTGCCAGGCCCTCTCTACTCTCCAAGCTACCCTCCACCTTGAATTGGAAGTCAAAAGTTCATCCTTAAAAACTCACTGTTTTCCAGGCAATTCCCTTCTGCAAAACTCCATTAAACTCGGGCTACAACTACGTGCAAGCAGCCCGGCTCTTTCTAAAGCCACATCATTGTTGCTCCAACAGCCATTTCTAGGCAGGCAGTTTTGATCCGAAATGTTTGCCAAGCAACTTAATATCCAACCGCGTGTATACAGTACTTCTGAAAGATATTTGCAACTGGAAATTGTTTGTGTAGAATTCAAGGGAATAGAAATGGACTTTGGCTGTGATTGAATTCATTAGTGGCACATTCTCTGATTTTTTTTTTATTTCCCGTAACTCTCAACTTTCAAAGTTATTTTCCTGAGATGCTTTGTCCTCCAGCCTGAAGTAGTCCAGAGCTTTTTCTCTTTTGATTTTTAACCCAAAGCACTATCTCTCCCTGAAATAAATTGGACAAAAGATGCAGAGCTATTGGCAAATTAAAGTGCCTTGTTCAGAATGTTTTCTAGTCACCTGAGCATTTCCTGGGATTGACAGCATGTATCTGAGTTTTGTAGGACTGGGAGATATGATCCTAAGTCTGTCATTAGAGCCCTCTCTCATGCTGGGAGTATTTCAACTTTTGTTAACCCATTCCAGACCCAAACATGAACAGAGATGTGCCAGCTACACAGGTAAATTGACACATCGGTGTCTGACTGCTCAAAAACATGGTCTTTTATTCTTCTGATGAAAAGCCTCACAGTTAATACAAATAAAACCAGTAAAAGCAAAAACTTCACCAGAGAAAAGATAGAGCTTTGTCCAACCCTCAGTGCTAATATTGTACAGCAAAAAAAAAAAAAAAATGAGTCCAGTTGGTAAAGGGACTTGAAAACCAAGTCTCACAAATCACTGAAATTGTTTTCCTTGTGCCATGGAAGTGAGAAAAATATTTCTTCATTGTTTCTAAGTGAAAGAAGACGGTTATTGTTCAATAAACTTTGCTGTAACTTTCTTATCATTCGATTTGTCCCAGCTTGGTAAAGCCTGAGGCGGCTCAGCTTCCGCCAGACAGCAGGGGTAGTCAGCCCTCTGTCTTTCAAGACATGGCTACACAGTTGGTGTGATCGTCCTCTCCTTTCTTCTCTCTTCCTGGTTCTCAAAGCGCCTCCTTGCTCATGCTCATCTCTACAGGAAGAGTAGCTGATGCCTGGATAGGAAGAATCAGCAAGGAGAAGGTGGGCAAGATGAAATAACGTGCCAATGAAACTTGGATGCTAGGAGTCCATGCTCTTCCTGGTTAACTTATCTATTATTAATTAATGTTTTTTCAACTATTTTTTGGGCTCTACTGAGGTTTGAACTCAGGGCCTCATGCTTACTAGTCAGGTGCTCAACCACTTGAGCCACTCTCCCAGACCATTTTGCCTTAGTTATTTTTCATATAGGGTCTGTGTTTTTGTCAGGAGGCCAGGCTTGGATTAGGATCCTCCTACGTACACCTCCCTCATAGACAGTGACAGTGACACCATGGCCTGCTTGTTTGTTGAGTTGGGATCATCACTAACTTTTTGCCTGAACTGGCCTTCTAATCTGTGATCTTCCCAATCATCACCTTCTAAGTAGCTGAGATTATGGGTATGAACCACCATGCCCAGCTCAATGTTTCCTAAACTTCTATACGATAGAAAATCCAACAGGCAAGTGGTTTGGAACTAAGGGTGTAAATATGAAGGGCCTGAGCTCCTTGCAAATAAAAATGCACAAATCACACCTGCAGGGTTTTCTGATTCAGTAATCACAACAACAATTTGGATTTACACTGTATAAGTATCAACTATTCTACACCCTCTGTGTAAATTCCCTTGTGAAATCCTCACAGCAACCGTAAGTGACAGGTTCTCCATTTTACAAATGGAGAAATGACACACATGGAGGTCAAAGAACCTTCCCAAGATCACACAGCTAAGTGTTGGAAGCAGGTAGCAAATCCACATCTCATGTTTCCAAGTCAGTGCCCTTCACCACTGGGATTGCAGAATGTGTCTTAGGCCATTTGGGCTGTTATAACAAAATCCCTTAGATGGGTGAATATGTGATCAGCTTGATTTAATCAGTCCATATTTTACTTTATAAATGTATACAGTTATGATTTGTCAATCAAAAATAATATTAATAATAAAAAAATAAAGAAGTCAAGATTCAGGGAGAGAATTAAGTTGCCAAAAGTCAAATAACTAATAAGTAAGGTAGGGACAAATTTAAGAATGAAGGAATATTAAAGATTCAAGGTGACAGCAGTTCTTTCACATTCAAAAAATCATGTCTCTCCATCAGGCCACCCTTCCTCTATGTGCAAAATTAATATTGCCAAGTCAAAAAACAAAACGTTAGCCAGGGTAAATTATGAATGATAGAAACTTATTTCTCACATTTCTGGAATCTGGAAGTCTAAGGTCAAGGCACCAGCAGACTTGGTGGCTGGTGAGGATGTACTTCCTGACTCATATATGATACCTTCTGATTGTCCTCACCTGGTGGAAAGAGCAAGGCAGCTCTCTGAGGCCCTTTTTTGTTGTTGTTGTTTGGTTAGTTGGTTGGATTGAGGGGGGGGTTATTTTGTTTCATTTGGTTTTTTTTTTTGAGGGGTGGTATTGGGATTTGAACTCAGGGCTTCAGGGCTTCAGGGCTCCTAGGCAGGCACTCATCAC
Organism: Castor canadensis; assembly: GCF_047511655.1. Taxonomy (NCBI): domain Eukaryota; kingdom Metazoa; phylum Chordata; class Mammalia; order Rodentia; family Castoridae; genus Castor; species Castor canadensis. Next base: position 170,535,169 of record NC_133387.1, read on the forward strand.
TTGCACTACTTTTCTCTGGTTATTTTTGAGATAGGGTCTCACTTTTTGCCCTGGCCAGCCTGGACCTTGACTCCTGTTTATAGTTCCCAAAGTAGCTAGGATGACAGGCATGTACCACCACCCCAACTTTTTCTGTTGAAATGAAGTCTTAAAAATTTTTGCCTGGCCTAGTCTGGAACCACAGTCCTTCTGATCTTGGCCTCTAGATAGAAATACAGACATGAGCTCAACTTGTTTTGTTTTTTGAGACAGGGTTTCACCATGAAGCCTGGGCTGTCCTCAAATTTGTGATCCTTCTTCCTTAGCCTCCCAAGTTCTGGAATTATATATGTGTACCACCACACCCGACTCTGGGGTCTCTTTCAAAAGGGCTCCATCCCCATGGCCTAATCACCCTCCAAAAGACTCCATCACCTTGGAGGTTAGGATTTCACCCTGAATTTCAGAGGGACTCAAGCAGTCACACCCTAGCAACATGTTTCCATTAAAACACCTCCTGAAACATATACCTGGCTAAGAACCACTGTACTAAAGCTTACTTAAAATATTCTCATGTAGAATTTTCCTCCAGAGCTGACAGTCTCAGATGGAAAGACAAAGGTGTGACACAAACAGAATATGTCACCTGTATCATTCCACAAACACCTCTGCAGACGGTATTAGCTGTGCTTGGATTTTCTTTTTTAATAGGAACTGCTTTTTTACATTGGGAATTGTTTTGTCAGTAAGGGTGATATGAAGCTCACTTCAGACAAGTAGAGGGAAGTTGATAACAATTTAACAGATTCTTCCAAGGAGCTACTATGTGATTTGTCCTGTACTTAACATAGAAGATACAAGCTCAATAACAGATGGTCTCTGCTCATAATGGGAAAGGAAAAAGAGACACACTCTCCAATAATACTAATATTGTAAATAGTATGTTGAAGGGTACAGAAGTCTAGAGTAAGACCACAGATATTTCTGTCTGGCAGGGCATAATGGTGGCTTTCAGGCTCATCATTGAAGGATGAGCTTGGCTTCTCCATGGACAAATCAAGGAGGATATTCCTGTCTGCCTTATCTATTTTCTGTTGTTATAACAAAATACTTGATACTGAGTAGTTTATTAAAATAGATGCTTATTTGGCTCACAGTTCTAGAGCACGGCATGGGCTTTCTTGACGCAACATAACATGATACAGACCATCACATGGTGAGACAGAGCAAGGCTGCTAGCTCTGGTCTCTCTTCCTCTCCTTATAAAGCCACCAATACTATTACCAGAGCCCCAGTCTCATGACCTCATCTAATCCTAATTAAATCCCAAAAGCCCCACCTCCAAATACCAATAACCTATGAATTTGGAGAATTCTAGCACAGGTACTTTCTAAGGACCCACCCAACCATAGCACTGTCCAAGGGCACAGGGTATCTGTGATCTGAGAAGAAGTGTCATGTGACTGCAGCCGAGGATGGAAAAGGACACAGCTCAGTAAGGGGTCATAGAATCAACCTCCTCCAAGAACCTTGAAATAAGTACACCAGGTCCCAAGATGTCCCAAAAGTCAGGGATCAATGGTGGGTATGTCCAAGAGGTAACTGTCTTGGGGGTGCTGAAACGGCATAGAACAGCTATGGATGGCAATCCTCTGAGTGGCTCTACTGTGGAAATGTCCCCAAAAGGCAAGACCTGAATTTCTTCATTCATTTCAGCATCCCTATCCCCTACAAAAAAACCTGATGCCTCTTCCCTCTCTAAGACTGGTCCAACCAGTGTGGATGCATTAATCTCATTTCAAGGAGGCAAGTGGAAGCAAGCAGATGCTTCTCAATGCTGAAAAGATGAAGTCCAAATCCATGTGGTCTCACCAAATTTCACTCTGTACTTCTGTCTGACTCTTATTCTACTCTCCCTGCCTGTCACACAGGACAAGCTAGTTTCTGCGTGGTCCTGTTTGTCTAACAGGTGCTGGGATGAGGATAATCATAATGGGAAATGTTAATGGCCCAGCAGAAGTGCACAACCTCACTGTGAGCCTTAGAATGGTAATGGAGGATGGAAGGTGCATTATGGATATTCCCCTCAACTTGAACTAAACAGCTCCAGTATTAATGGAAATTTTAATGAAAAACTAAGCCTTGATTAGGTTGCCATGCACAATTCCCACAACATAGAGACTCTGGTTAATTTCCCTTGTGCCAGGGGCACAGGCTCAAAAAGTACAGATGCATACTCTCAGGCAAATTTCCTCCAATCTCCAGACCTTGTACTTTCCTTCACTAGACCTGCCCATGGAGATCTATAGGATTGAAGTTGCTCTCCAAGCTCTGTGAGCAGCTTTTGTGGCACTTTGGGGTAAGCCAATTCCTCATTCCCAGACTTTCTCGCTCAGAGATCACAAATCACTGAGAAACTCCAAAAGGAGCAGCCATGCCTCTCATTCTCCTTCTGCTGTCAGATGAAACCAAGAACACCTCCTGGGAGCAGTGGGCTTGGAAGTTAGAAATCCAAGGACCTAGGGGCTGAGCCTCTCTCTTACTGGACAGCCCTAGTTTATCTGAGAAGCTGCCATCTTCAGTTATTTGTGCATCTTCCAGGGAAACACAGAGGCATCTGCTCCCACAAGGTGCTTTAATCATGACAAACAGATCCGTCTATTCCTGTGTAGTAGAAACCAACACCTCCCCGGGGAACACCAGGGGGTATGGAAAATAGCAGTCAATGGCTTCCTCTTGTTAAAGCCAGATATGATATAGAAACTTCCTCCCTGGCCCCCGGCCCTCTGCTCATGCAGCCCACACCCCGTCCTTGTGGATCCCATGGGTGGAGACACCCTGCACTCTGCCTGTGCTTCTTGCCCTGCTGAGACTGGGAAGTGCCTCTGATATCTGTTCTACCACATTATTTCTGCCAGAGAAGACACTGAGCAGTGAGTGTGGATTCCTGGCTCCTATTCTGAATAGAAGTAAGAGAAGGAGAAATGGAACGGGGACAGAAGATATGACTTTGGAGGAAGTAAAAGCCTACATCTAGAAAGCTGGTACTGAGAATCCACTTGAAGCTAAGATGACCTACTGGGTCTCTGCTTCCTTCTCTGCCCATAGGTCACTTCATTATGCCACACGCTGCTTTGCCATCTCTCACATTACCAGTGCACAGCTTCCCTTAGTCTTGATATGGTATGGATGTGTCCCCAAAAAGCCATGTACTGAACGAAGGCTTGATCGCCAGCCCATGGGGCTATTAGGAGGTGGAAGAAACTTTGAAGTGGGACCCAGGGGGAGGAAGTTGGGTCACTAGGGGTGTGCCCTTGAAGGGGAATTAGAACTTTGGCCCCTCTTCCTTTCTTCATGACTCCCTGGCTCTCATGAGGTGAGCAGGCCTTCTCTGCCATGTGTTCCTATCATGATGTCTTATGCTGCCACAGGCCCAAAGCAACAGGGCCAAGCAACCATGAACTGAAACTCTAAAGTCACAAGCCAAAATAAAGCTTTCCTCCTTTAAGTTGACTTATATCAGGAATGTTATTATAGTAATGGAAAGCTGACTAACGCAGCCTTCAGTATTCTCCAGGGGGCCCACTCTCTCCCACTTGTTTTCTTGTTTTTCTCATGGCCAAGGAGCAGATTCCCCAAAGTTACTTACAATTGTTATGGCAATGGCTATTAGTCATAATATTAGTATTTTTCCTTTTAAAAGTCTTTAATATTACTACTAACCAGTTGCCTGGCTCCCCTGCAATCACGGATAGAAACACTGAGTTTTCCCAGGTGATACACCTTTCACCAGGTAGAATAAGCACATCCCTCACCTTTCAGACCCTGACTGCAAAAACTATTCAGGGAAAGCTCATCTTATTTCTGCCCTTTCAATAGGCTTCCTGGATTTCTCCTCCCTTCTTCCTTCCCCTTTTTCCATCCTATCCACACCCCATCCCCATCGCATCCTGGCATCTTATAAAGATGAGGAATGCTGTTTCAAAGTCTGGGCTTGAGCCTCAGCTTTGGGATTGAAGCAGAGCCTCTTGTTCTTCATCTCAATGAGGAAGCTTTTGCTCAGCTCTACGTGCATATAAAATCTCTCAGGTACTTTTGAAAGTTTAGCCAGGCCAGGTCCCCATCCCAGACCAACTAAATCAGAATCTTTGTAGCAGAGATTGATATCAGTATTTTTGTCTCCCCTAGGAGATTCTGATGTGAGCTTGTGGCAGAAACTACTATGTGTAATCCATACCCAAACTACAAATAGCTGCCCTCAGAACCCTATCATGTAATCTTCCCCGATCATGTTCTCCAGCTGTGATTAGGAGCTAGAGCTGAAGCTGAACAGACACAAATGGAATCAGGAGACCTTCTGGTTAATAGAGGACACATACAAAAAGAGAACTCACGAGCACCATTTAACCTTAATCATAGGTTTTCTAACCCTCCTGAGTAATGGGTCTCTGCCTTCAATTACCCTTCAGCCTATGTGACTCATTTCTCACTATGATTTGGGACAGGCCACAAAATTGTAAAAGTTCTAGGGACTTCACCCATTCTTCTTGCAAAAGGCAGCTTCTTGCCAGTCTGTCTGACAATAGTATCTGTTCTCCTTGAGATAAACAGCATACAACCAAACAATACTTATCAGAAATCCACAGGAGGCATGACCCTCTGCTAGTTGCTATTTATTCTAAGAGACAGTGACTGTGCCATCTGGGAGCTTATGTCATAAGAAAAATGACACTATCCAAAACATGGTTGCCCAGAAGGCAGTGAGAACTTTGTGCTTTCTTTTGTTTTTGTTTTTTCTGCGGTTTTTTTTTCCTTAGTTTGTTTTGAGATCTATTTGAGGTATTTCACAGTGATGTTGTATGACAGGAGAGTGTGGCTAAGACACACACATAGTGGTTTCTATAGAGATTGGTTTCTGTAGAGGTTTATTCCTACCAAACGTTTCCTCTAGCCTCAGATAATTTCCCCACGGGCCTTTAGGTCATCCTTACTATGCAAAAGTCAAAGCAACCACACAGTTGTTTGCCAAGTCTCTGTCCCCTGTAGCTTCCAAGATGGTGTTAATTCACAGCCCAGGGAAAATGGCATTGCATCTTTTATTGGTCTTGGGATGGCTTCATCCTTTACTAACCAAGCCTCATTTTTCTCAGAGTCAGTGCATGTTCTAGCTGAGGGACAGTTTTATGGTTTACTGACTTGGCAATCAATGTGACATGTGAACAAGATTGCTTCTCTGGCCTGGGAATGGTTGGGTCATCCTTAAAAGTTTGCTCCTCCTTCAGTGGGCAGTCAACCTGGCATTTCCAGCCATTTGTTTGGCTCTCTTGGGAAGCCCTTATCACCCAAGCAATGGGTTCCCTGCTTGGAAATGGTCCAAGACACACAGTCAGTTCTCAATTAGCCATGCTAATGGAGGGGAGCAGTGGTGCAGATGATCCAAAACAGCAGATTATCTGAAAATCACTTTTATTGGCTTTGGAACAAAGGCAAATGATGGACTGCATCTGCGTGAGTGTATCCAGCAGCAGCGTGTTTTCTGAGGGCTGTCTGTGCATCAGTGTTTGTATTCACTGAGATGACATGATTTGGAAGTGAGAATAAGTATCCCTACTGCATCATGAGTGACAGAGAGAAGCCAGGACGCTTTAAAAGTGCTCCCCCAAAGTATTCCCAGAGGCACTAAATGAGTTCTGTCTCAGCAGTCCCTTCTGCTTCACATTGTCCTTTCTCCCAGGGGACCCACTTTACCCTGCACATCCCCTGGGATTGGTAGGTGGCCACTCCTGCCCCAGATCGCAGCAGGGGGGTTGGAGACTTTCAGGCTGTATGCTTGCTTCTCCTTGGGAGTAGCCCCAAATTTTTATTGTCCCCTTCAATACCAGAATGCTACCTGGGGTGTAGCTCTTGTCAGGTTCTCTTACAGAGTAAATACTCAGCAACTTCCAGCCTTTCTTAGAAGTTTATTGCAGGCTTGTGGGTGGTCTTTAAAGGAACCACTTACTGGTACATGATTCTCAAACTTTATTGGACATAATAACTACCATGGAAGCTTGCTTTAATTGCAAGTGCCTGAGCCTCCTCACAGAAATTCCACTTCAGTTAGTTGTCTGGGGCATGTCTTTTAATTTGCATTGTTATCCAGCCTACTGCCCTTGGAAGACACCCTTAGGAAGCTGTGTTTTGAAAACCATTCTGGCTGTTTCTGGTCTGGCTGAGCAGCAACTCATGTGAAGATGAACGTTTGTGTTTACAGGGCCTTTTCCCCTCCACTGTCTTTGGTCCAAGGCTGACTTGTGATGGGCCTGTAGAGACCAAAGGATGCTATGATGTAGGGTGGGACCCTCTGCAGCAGGTGGCCAGGGCAAAGTGTTCAGCTACTTACAACACTGTGCCTTCTTCCCAGCCTGCCAGTATCCAGCAATTCATGGCAACCCACAAGTCACTGAGATGACGTTGATGATATAATAATAATAGCTCCTATTTACTGAGCACTTGCTAGGTGGTAATTGTTATGGTAAGTGTTCCACATGAATTTTCTGATTGAATTCTCTTAATCCTATGAGGTGGTATTCTCATTTTGGGAGAACCCACGGAGAAGCTATCTCAGCCTTTGTAGAGCAAATTTTAAAACAAGAGAAACAAAATAAACAAACCCAGCATGTTTAAAATTCTTGAAGGAAAGACAGCATGTAAATCAACTAATTATTGTTAACATTCATGACAATATCCTTGCAGGCAAGAGGGATAAGTCTGATTTTTTGGTAGTTATCTAAGCAGTAATTCAGAATATAGCGATTAGTAATTGGCCAGTCCAAAATGGCTTCCTGTGATTCCTCTTGATAGATGATCACTGGCCTATTGTCCTTGTGAGATGGTCCAACAGCTGTGACCATCTGTCTCAAATGAGGTTATCACTTTGGAAAAATTCTCATGCTCCAAAGATTATAGTAGATGAAGTACCAAGTCCCATTGTTTGTGTGTTCACTGAATTTCTAAAATAAGCAGTAGGATTCATGGTCACATAAAGAACCCTCCCCTCAGTAGTTAATCAAATGTTAGTCTCTAGGCAGAATCAGACAGACCTGGTGGGGGAGCAGGAAATGGAATAAAGGCTAGTGAGAGGCAACAAGAAGAGGAATCTGTTGACATGGGGCCCTAAAGACAAAGAAAAGAGCATAACAAGATGTAAATCCCATTCAGAAAAGCTCTCCAAGTCAGTAATTAAAGTACATCCAGGAATGCTGGGCTGGCAAGGTATAAAAGATCAATAGGTTAAATACTTTATGTTGTTTAATCAGATACTTAGCACAAATCAAATATTACCTTACTGAGGTTATTAGGCTAAATGAGAGCACTGCTGTGGTGAACATTCATTACAGAGACACCAATGGATCATGAAAATAGCAAGGTACATCCCTGAGTCACCTCCAGCCCTAAGATGAGGAATAAGGACAGAAAACCTCTAGTCTCTTCTCAGGACTAAAGTACAATCTATGTTTTTGCATAAGAGTAGCTTAGGAAAAAGGAGCTGTGAGTTTCCCTGGAGAATTAAAGGTACCATGTCTGAAGTTGTATAAAAGAAATGATATCCTTGAAGCTGAGTATTCTCACTGTTGTGAAAAAAATGAGACAAAGCCACATTCTTCAGGACCGTGGAGAGCTCCTGTGTTCTTATAAAACAATTACCTATTTTGTACATTACCCTTACAGACAAGGAAGCCCTTGAGCCTTCAAGCCATGAGTCTTAAAGAGATCTTTCCTGGGAAGGGACCCAAGGGCAGGGGAGGCTAACTGGACACCTCCAGAAATGGGAGAGCCATGACTGAGCCACAAAGGGACTAAGTGAGCCTTAGAGTTGGACAATGCCCATCTTCTCCATTAAGTGAACAAAGGAGAACCTTGCAGATTGATCAGTATTTGGAGTCATCATCTTTGGCCTTGATCTAGTCAAATTACTTCCTTGTCTTTGCTAGCAAATAGTAAAAACATATTAGAATGTCACTGAAAACAAAGGGGAAGCAAAAGGGAAATAACCAATAGGATTGCATCACAATGACTAAACACAGCATAGCTTTCTGCACAGGTCTACCTGACTGCAGGAACCCCAGCTGATCATCCCTCCTTCCTGAGTCTGCTCATAGTCATCCCTGGTCCAGAGACACACTGTCTCTGCACTATTGTTTCCATCCCCTTACTTCACTTCATCTCCAATCCACCTGCAGGCCCTGGGTTTCCACACTTCCTGACCCCACTCTGGATGAGAAAAGAAAAAAAATACTTACTTACTTCCCTTTCTTCATTTGTAAAAAGAACATTCTACAGTGGTGTTGGCTCTGCTAGCATCCACCTTGCAAACCTGTACCCACCAAACCTGCAGGTATCTTCCTGAGACATTTCCTTTTGAGATGGTTTGCCTGATTCACTGACATGTCAATCAGCTGGATGTTAAGATGGTCTCTGCCTTTTGGGAAATGGTTCACTAATTCCATAGTATTCTAAACCGGTAATTTTGTAACTGGGCCCTCAGAATCTCAGGGTTCCTTGAAGATCCAAACTGCTTCTATACAAAATCAATCAGTGCTGAGTCTGAGAAGGAGTGCCAAGGACCCACTGCCTTATACCCTACTTGTACCAATTTGGTATGTTGAGATTCCCTGTAAAGTCTCACTTTAAAAAATCTACTTAAGATTACAAATAAGCTTTGGAAATCATTTTTCTGTGTTTCCTGGAGACTCCAATCATAGTATTTTAGTATGCTTTTGCTGCTACAACAAAATGTTACAAATTGGGTAATTTATGAGTAGCAGGAATTTGTTTCTCACTGTTCTAGAAGTTATGAAGTCCAAGATCAAGGTGACAGCAACCTTGGTTGTCTAGTGAAGACTGCTGTCTGCTTCCAAGAAGGCACCTTGATGCATCTTCCAGGGGCCAGGAATGCTATGCTCTCACATGGAAGAAGACAGAAGAGAGGGGGGAAAAAAAGAGGACAAATTCCCTCATCAAGTCCCTTTATGAAGGCATCTGATGCCATATGAGGAAGGAGCCCTCAGAGCCTAGTCATTTTGTAAGGATCCTACCTGTTAATACTCCCATATAGGCAACACCTGAATTTTGTAGGGTGTTATTTAAAAACAACAGTTTGTAAATGAAGAAACTGAAGCACATAGGCTGTGATTGAGAACCTAGCCTGAGTTCTCCCAGGTGCAAATGGCAGAGCCACAGACATCTTCTGGCTTCAGAGTCCTAACTCCATAGTTTTTTCTGGCCTCACACACCTTCAAACATTGCTTCTGGAACACCTGCTAAGTTTCTGGTTCCAGACATATCCAGTTGTTTGGTCTTTTGCAAAGCATAAATAGTGGGCAGTCCTAGGGTCTGGTGAATTTACTAGAATTTACTAGCATGTTTCTACTCACTTCTGGAAGACTCTTATTAGCTTCTGACATCTCCTATCACCCTTCCCAGCCTTTACAATTACAGTGCTTTGTTAGCAGGCTACCTTGGTATAAAGAGTGTCAGAAACAAAATAAAAGAGAAAGTCATGTTGTCCTCAAAATCTAAAGAAGAACAAGTGTTTGTTGTGGTTGCCACTGCTATTGTTCACCCTATCTGGATAGGATTTTTCAAATGCTGTTAAACATAGAAATGAGCAGGACAAGCCTATGGAGACCACGCCATAAGGGCTTTCCTGATTCCCCATCCAGGATTTCTTCCCTGGACCCTGTCAGCACTGCCTTTCCTGGGACATTCTGGCACACCCTATCGCAGAGATGACAATTGTGTCAAAAAGAATTGTATCAAAAAAACTGAAGCTCTACACCTTCCTCAAAGTGGCTTCCAGTCCCCAGTGTGATGCACAATAGCTTCCCACCCTGGGCAAGGAATGGAAGAACTAGAGAGAGGGAGGGAGAACTTTGGAGATGACAAATGGGAGCACTTTTAGCCGTCCAAATTCAGTTGTCTGTGGGGAGATGGGAAGGGGAAAGGAGAAAGGAGCAGGCTTAGAGGCTTTGGCAGGTCAGACTTTTCAGGGAAACAAAGGAAGCATTTGTCAGAGCAAAGCGCGGTGTAAACCCACCGAGAATTCAGGCAGTCGCACCTTGGCAGGCCCTGCCGTTACACGCCCTGACCTAATTTTGAAAGATACTGCTCATATTGTTTTCCAGATAAAAGCTAGCAATAACAAAATCTCTCCTGGGTGAGGCTTGACATCAGGAAAAATTATCCTGACTCAAGTGACTAATCTCCTTTCTTACCCCCTCCCACACACACACAGCCCACACCCTTCCTGCTCCCTTTCACAAATTTTCTACAGAGCTGCTATATCACAAGCCACAACACAAAGACAGACAGATGCACTCCACCACCACCTGCCTGCAGTGGGGCAAGGTCCACGTTCAATAGCCTGTGCTGGGGTGAGCTAGAAATATCCCTTGATGTCTCCTTTCCTTCAACTTAAAATTGGGCAGTTTAACCATAAAAAGAGGAGTAAGGTAGAAAGAAGAAAAATAGAGGAGATGAACAAATTTGGGTTATAATATATATATATATATATATATATGGAAGTGTCACAAGAAAACTCCCTGTGCAGCTATCTAAAGCAAACAAAAATGTCATATTTTTTCTTTTACAAAATCAAAGAACAGGAGGGAGGAACAGATCCTGTCTGGGGGCGGGGTTGTGCCAGTAGGAGAGGAAGAGGTTGAATATAGTGCAATCACTGTGTACACATGTATGTAAATGGAAAAATGATACCTGTTGAAACTATTCCAGGAATGGTGGAAGAGGGAGATAAAGGAGAATGTTGGGGGGATGAATTCAAGTATGACATTTTTGATATAAGAACATTTGTAAATGCCACAATGTACTCCCACCCAACACAATTTTAAAAAGAAAAATAAATAAAATTTTTTAAATTGGGCAGTTTATCTGGGTTTTGTCATTGTTGTTTTGATACTGGGGTTTGAACTCAATACCTTGTGCTTTGTAAGCAGGAGCTCTACTACTTGAGCCATACCCCCAGCCCTATTTGCTTTAGGTATTTTTCAAATAGGATTTCACTTTTATGCCCCAACCAGCCTGTATCAAGATCCTCCTATTTATGCTTCACTCATAGCTGGGATGACAGGCACATGCCACCACCTCCAGCTTTTTATTGATTGAGGTGGGCTTTTGTGAACTTTTTGCCAGGCTGGCCTCAAACCTTGATATTCTTCATCTCTGCCTCCTGAGTAGGAAGGATAACAAGTTTGAGCCACTGTACCTGGCTGTCTTTTGAAAACCAAAGAAAAGCAAGAAGTTACCTCTGGTTGAATATATGGCCCCTATAGACTCCTGACCCATCAGCCAGTAAGTTAATAATAATATTGAAAGACAAGAGGCAAAACCTTTAGAGAAAGGTTAAAACACTTACGTTGTTTCAGAAAAAAAAGAGAGAGAGAGAGAGGCATATTGAGGCCATGTGGAAGGGAAAGGTATATGCAAGATCTGAGGAAGGTCAAGAGTCAGAGGGGCTCGGACCTCCCACCATGTCAGCCATGTGACTGTCCCATTGGCGAGGAATCGGAATGGGACCAGGATAGCACCCTGCACACAGATCCAGGATGTGGTGCTCGGGTCATTGTGTTCTTAGCTTGGGCGGGGAGTGTTCCCAATTATACTCACTCCTCTCTTTAAAAGTTACCCATAGTTTCTTCTCCATGGAAACACCTTTCCTGAGAGGTCTCCTCAGAAAGACCAATCTTATTTCCATCTTTAGTATTTCAGAGGCAGATGTCTCAAGTAGTAAAACAAATAACTAGTTTCTCACTTAAATTTCCTTTCAGTTTAGCTACCTCAGATCCATCTCCTTTGGTAGAAAACTCACTCTCAACAACTTTTAGCAAGAAAATCAGTCTTCCCAGTGGAGAAAGTGCCCCACCCATGCCAGATGTCCTAGCCATGAGCTCTTACTCATCAGCCTCATGAGAGTGCAGACATCCAAAGACAGTCTCAAAGTAGAAATTAGTGGATCAGAGTTTGGAAGGAAAGGCTCATAACAGTAATATTCAAGAATGTCAAATTACACAGTGGAGGATTGTGGCCTCCCTGTGACTGCAGGTGAGATACATGCCAGGTTTGGAGCCTGGAATGGCAGTGGATAATATGACATCTATGAAAGACTAAGTCTAACCCCCAAGGAGGTGACCATCAGGAAGAAGTTTGTGTTTTCTTCTCCTGAACCATAGGCTGTTGGCTGGCATTTTTACAACTCCCTTTTTTGTTGCAACTAAATTTGACTATGCTAGGATAAAGGTGATATTTTCCATTGATAGCACAAGTGGCAAGAAAAAAATGGAGCACCTCTAAGCTCCTCCTCCTTATTCCCAGGCCCCATGGTGCACTCCCTATGGAATGTCAGGGGAAACTTCAGGATAGGCCTTGGTCTTACCACATCTCACCAGCTTCTTCCATTGGCTACTTGAACTTTCCTGGTTGCCTTGGCCATACTGATTTGAGAGCTGCTGGCATAGCTTCTCCTGGTGTGGTACTTGGAGATTCGTGCTTATAAAATGGCGCTTCTGGTGTTACTCGTTCTCATGTGGAATGTGATGTTTGGACTGCCCTTTACATCTTTCAGAGCTATTTCATACCCATTTCCCTATTTGACTTTCATAACAACCCAAGCGGTATCATTATCTCCATCTTACAGCAAAGACAGCAAGATGCTAGATAGTGATTTCCCCCCAAGTTTAAACATCTAGTTTCCATCTGAAGCAGGACAGGGGCCTGGCTTTCTGATGGGGTACAGATGGTAGCCCTTCTGCCATTTTGTCCCTGTCTATCCTTCCCTAAGCAGTTCACATCTCACTTCCTCTACACAGCCTTCCTGGACCGAGGCAGGCCGATGTGCCTTTACTTTGCCATAGAAAGCTCACCCTCTGCATCGCTCATGTACCCGGGTATTCAATCATTCTCTTATTTACTTAACTTTTCAGCTGTGTACATATATTCTTCACAAGAAAATTATAAACAAGGTGTCTGGCACAAGCTTTATTATACCTGCTTTTTCCCCCCTCTCCTCCCCCTCTACCTCAACAAAACCCAATTAAGAGTGGAGAAGACATTTAACAAATACTGGCTGCTGAATGCATGAATGAATGACTTTTTTAATCAAATATAAATTAAACTGGTGTCTCATCCAAAGTGGAAATTCTTTTTGTATTAACCCCTGTGGAGCTTTTTCTAATGGTAACAGGGGACTAGTGAGGTAGCTGGTCCTGGGTCCTTGCTCTGTGGAAAATGGACTGGGGAGGAAAGTCAAAACACCTCTGTGCTGTTGGATCTCCTGAGAAGTGAAAGCCTGAGATTAGGACTTTAAAAAAAAGAAGAAGAAGAAGAATCTGGGCACACCAGATTATATGCCTATAATCCTAACTACTCAGGAGTAAGAGATCAGGAGAGTTGAGGTTAGAAGTCAGCCCCAGGCAAATAGTTCATGAGACCCTATCTCCAAAAACATCCATCACAAAAAGGGCTTTGTAGAGTGGCTCAAGTGGTAAGAGTACCTGTCTAACAAGGGTAAGACACTGAGTACAAACCCCAATGTCATCAAAAAAAAAGAGAGAGAGAGAGAGACTCCAAAAAAAGAGTAACTCTTCAAAGTCCCCATTTGGGGTGGCAATATGAAGGAGTTATAATAGCAGCAATGATGGTTGGGAAGCAGTACAGCATTTGGGAGGCCATATAGCCTAGGGCTCAAGTGCTAGCTTTAGGATTACAAACCCTCAGAGCCTAGCTCTGATACTGATTGGATAGATGACCTTGAGAAAGTTACCTGAGCAATTGTCCATGGTCCCCTGACCTGTGAAGTGGAGATAATAATAGACCTTGACTTATGAGGATGAAGTGATACTGCATAAAGTACCTAGCACTTAACTAATCTTTGTTCTTTGATTTTGTCATGCTGGGACTGCTTTACCACTGAGCTATACTCCCAGCCCTGCCTAACACTTGCAATGTGCCCAACATATGCTTCCTATTGCCGCTATTACTATAGATTCCTTGGGTGACCTTGACCAAGACTCCCTCCTGCCTTGGTTTCCCCTCATAACCTAAGGAAAGATGATAGCTGATACCGCACTACCCATAAAGACTACAGCCCAGGCATATTGGCCTCACGGAGCCAGTTCCATATAAAGAATAACAGGGGCTAACAGATGCTGGGACCCAACCCATAGAAGCTCATCCTTCCACTCTGAGGAGCAGAAATCTCAGTCTACAGGGAACTCTAGAACCTTGGGTTCTTCTTTTAAAGGAGTCTTCCAGACAGGCAGAACGGGGTGTGCCTATTTTCCTTCTGGCCCAGAATTAACAAGCCCTCACTGTTTCATCTTCTCTTCTTTGCCTAGTACAAGGCTGAACTCCTCTTTTTGCTTCATTTTCCAGTTGGCACAATGACTTCCTCCACCTTCTTTTAAATATCTAAATTCAGGACGTTAATTAGGGACTTCCCACGACTTTATGGAGGTGTCATGATTAGACCTATTATTACCACCCCAAATGGGAAAATTGAACATCTACTGTTTTATGAACCCTTTCTCACAATTAATGCTGTCTCTAAAGCTTCCCATTTATTGGGTTCTCTAGTATAATCATTCCTTATATGTGTTTCAAGACCTTGTGCAAGTACAAATAATTTAAACTAATTAGCTTATTATAAAAAAGGAATGAAAACAAATGGCACATGAATGAATTGTGAGGTTTCATATGGAATTAATATCTCCCTAATACCCACAAATTTGGTAAATTCATTATACATCTATAATCAAACCTGAAGAATCCCCTAGATAATTCAGAAGTAATTATGCATGAACTGCTGCCACTTATTTTAAAGTGCTACCAAAATAAGAGATTTATCCTCAGGATCCAGTTAGGCTCTCAGATAACTAGCTCTAACCTGACAACTCCTGTCAAGATTAACCAGGAAAAATATCACAGGCTTTGCATCTTCTGTTTGCTCTTCATTGACACGTGTAGGGAGTAGCAAGCATCCTCTGCAGGAGTCCTGCTAGGACATGCTGCTGACTCTTCATTGGGGTTGGTTTTTGGGGACTGGGGAAAATGAAGAAGGCTGTTGACTGGACCAGCCACCGCAGATCAATGAAATAACACATATGGTGCCAAGGCACCAATTTCAAAGAACCTTTCTTGGTCTTGAGGAATGTTGCAACAAGAAAACTTTTCCTTCCTTCCACATGGATGGAAATTCTCTTCCAACATGGCGACCACAGTTGCAGGGCTCTGGTGTTAGCAGATTCATTCAGCCACACAAAATGAATTTTCTATCCTTTGAACTACCCTTTTATTTCTAGCTTTCTTAAAAGATAGCTCCTTCTTTATTTTTAGATATAGCTCCCACTTCATTGTATGGTCCTTGAAGACTATAACTGTGCTATTTATTACATATGTTCACAGTATCTATATAGTCAACAAATACTTTTTTTGTGCTAGGCCTAAACACAGCAGTAAATTAAAGTAGACAAATAGCTAAGTTTTCACGAAGTTGATGTTCTAGTGAAGGAGACATAAAATAAGTAAGATAAATAATACGTCACTGGAGACAAATAATGAAGAGGAAAGATAGAGTGCCATGCAGAGAGGCTGGATGGCATTTTAAATAGGGCTATCAGCACAGAGAGGCTAATGGCAGGACCATGATCTGAAGGAGGTGGGGAGTGAGACACATGGGTAACTGAGGAAAAACATCCCAGGGAAGAGAACTGCAGATGTTCAAAGGCCCTGAGTCAGGGATGTACCTGTGTGTGTGAGGAATCACAAAAAGGCCAGAGCAACTGGGACAAAGTAAGGAAAGGGAGGAGCAAGGGATGAAATTGAATATACCAGACCAGAGAGCATGCTATACATCACAGAAAGGATTTTGGCTTTTTCTCTGAGTGAGATGAGAAGACTCTGGACCATTTTGAACAGAGAAATGACACTATCTGACATAGGTTTTAAGGAAGCATTATGCTGTTCTGTTGAGAATAGACAATGGGAGACAAGGGCAGAAGCAGGGAGACCAATTAGAAGCCTCTGGCCATCATCTAGGCTCAGGGTCACTGTAACTAGGTCCAGAGTGTGGCCACAGAGGGGTGGAGGGGTGAGATTCCTAATTCACTTTAAGGGAAGAGCCAGGGGGATTTGCTGACAGATTAGATCTTCTTTGTAAACTTTTCAGCTCCCAGAAGAATATCTTATACCTAAAAGGTGCCTGATAAATGATTGCTAAATGGCTGAAGTAAACATATGCATAAAATGAAATATTCAAATAATATGGACCCCGGTTAGGGGTTTGGGGTTGAATTTAATTAGGGAAAGAAAACATACTTTATACATGTTTGCCTCCCTCCTGGGGCTGAGTTTCCTTACCTAGTAGAAACTCATTAAATGTTTGTTGAGTAAGTGAATAAATGAGTTAATTAAAATGGGTGTGCAAGACCTGAGACCTTCCACCTGAATCCCAACAGAGAGACCCTGGATCTGGGGGATACTTTTCCTATGGTTCTCAGCTGAGGAGCAAGGGGAAGTAATTTTGGATTTCCTAAATGCTGAAAAATCGTATCGAGGCTGAGGTCCAGGAAAGTGCCTAAAATAATTGTCTGGTCTCCTGTTTATCACTGGTAGGAAGATGAGAAATACTTTCTAAGTGCTTAAGTATCATCATCATTACTAAATTGCTGCAGGAATAAAAATTCGGTTTATACTATTGAGGATCATTAAACTCTCTTCTGAATCTGATGCCAAAATTGAAATAATTGGCTCGTCGGTGGTACAATATGGAATATAGCTACATCGGCTCACGGGGAAAGTGTTGTCTCAACATGAAGAATGGAACAGGAACTTGGGTAGGTAGATTGGTTTGGTTGGCAAAGTGTTGCTCTGTTGCAATTACAACTGACAGCATAGATCCTGATTAAAAATACTTGGAACACAAATTTAGAGTTGCAGGAAAATAAATGGATTTTGCAATTAGAAAAGAGTTTCAAATCCATCAGATTTTCCAAGGCATGGTTAAATTCTGTTTAACCATGGTCACCTGCAGATCAGACATACTGATACCCCAGTGCAGAGAAGGCACTAAACAAGAACAAAATAAATAACGATAATAATAGATTG
Source organism: Castor canadensis (assembly GCF_047511655.1). Classification (NCBI taxonomy): domain Eukaryota; kingdom Metazoa; phylum Chordata; class Mammalia; order Rodentia; family Castoridae; genus Castor; species Castor canadensis. The sequence goes on from NC_133387.1 coordinate 170,552,305, forward strand.
AGCTACAGTCCAAGAACAAAGATGTGCTTTAAATGAAAATCATTACTCACAGATGGGGGAGCACAAACCCCGCCAGGGTTCAATGCTGACTCTAAGGTAGGAGGGGGCCTGCCAGGCGATCATATCACTAACCTGCAGAAGCTAATGCTGACCTGTAGGGGGGCGGGGTGGGTTAATTAGCTGCTGGTTGTAAAGCATTATTGCCTTGCTGAGTATTATTATTTTAATAAAAGAGGCTCATGAAAACGTCTCTGGTGGTAACTCATGAAGAATCATTTTGAGGACAAGAGTACTCGTACATCATTCTGAGTGCCGCCTATGTATTTGAGTATCAACAAAAAATTTACTGTTTAAACATAAATCTCTGGAAGAAGTTGAAGTTAATTAAAAAGGTTTAACAGCATATGCATTAGTATTAGCCCTGGCCCTCTTTAGCATGGAAGGAAGGAAAGGAAATAAAACAAGGTATGCGAGGAAGCAGTCAATGTAGGCATTTAATTAAATGTGGTCCAAAGCATAGGTAAAGATACCACCTTATCTGCCATTCAGTGCAAGGGGAGAGAATGGAAGGTAGAGAATGTTCCCTGGAGGGCTGTGTGTGTTTTTAATTAACCACGGCTTTGAGAGGCCTTCCTATATTTTTTTTTCTTCAGAAGCATAGAATTTCACCTTGTGCCAGGAGGTTTTCTGTTCAGATGTAGGAGACTCTGAACAAATGCTAGAGCCCAGTTCCAGTGCATAGCCTGTGATTTTAGGCCCAACCATTACTCATTGGTTGGCTCATTCATGCCACAAATATTTATAGAGCTCTCGCTCTGCACAATGCATGACACCTTACAGCCTGAGGGGGATGCCAAGATGGTCTGGTCTCTGCCCTCAAATGACTCACAGTAGAGGAGGAAGGCTGGCATACCTACAACCAGCATGTGGTAAACCCCAGGAGAGAGCTCCAAATTTAGGATTTCAGGACAGGTCAGGATGTTTGAGGTTATGTAAAAAGTAAATACTGCCAGGTAATCCTATCAATATGGGAGGCTGAGATCAGAAGGATCCTGGTTCCAGGCCAGCCTAGGCAAAAAAAAAAGTTCAAAAGACCCCATCTCAATGGAAAAAGCTTTGGCATTGTGGTGCACACATCTCTTGTCCCAGCCCACACAAAAAGCAAGACCCTGTCTCCAAAATAACCAGAGATAAAAAGGCTAGAGGTATGGCTCAAGCAGTAGAGCGCCTACCTAGCAAGCATGAAGCCCTGGGTTCACACCCTAGTGACACCGAAAATTGCCTCAAGCCTATGATGGCAGAAAAGTCAAGGTTAGAAAATGTCATTGGCTTTTGAATTCTCTAATGCCAGTCTGCTTGCACATGTTTTTCTGGTCCCATTCTGTACTCTCCCAATTTTTTTCTTTGTACTGCTCAGCCTGTATTCACCCCATACGATCTTGAGAGTATGCCATGTTCATTCCTCCCTTAAAATCTCCCCTCCTTCTAGTTCTTCTCCCTTCCTCAAAGTTCACCACCAGTCTACCTCTTCCAGGGTGTGTATCTCAGTTCCCCTAGCTGCTGTGGTGCCAGAATGTGAAATGTTTTGCCATTTGTCAAGAGGGTTTGTCAGAGGTCCCAGATGCAAGTGATATGTGACCAGTACCATACATCTTAGCACTTAAATTATTTGTTAGTTTTAGTACCTATTGATTATTATTTGTTTTGTAGATATTCTTTGTCCCTTCAACTTAAGATGTAAACTCTTTGAAGCACTCAGTAGGAAATCAATCAATCCTATCTAGTGTTTTACCCAGACCCACTTTTATTTAAGCAGTTTGCCCCAGTAATTCCATTCACTGTACCACATCATCTACAAGGTTTCTGGATTTCCCATCCTCCTTTAGGATTTTAGCATCAGCTCTCAGCTCACCCTAACCAGCCTGTGCCATTACTTGCTTTATCCTTGGTGACATCAGATCCTCCCAAGACTTTGACTTCTTCAGTCCCAGTTGTCTCCATTCTAAGGACCACACCTCTACCTCCACATCTTGAAACCCACAAACCAGACCTACTAAACATTCAGATCCAGTTGGCAAACTCCTTTCCCCTCTTTACCCATTTCCAAACTCCCTCTTGGCCTGTTTCCTGGCTCTCATTTGGTCTCTAGTTTTCTCCTTCTTTTCCCCCCTGGTTTCAGTCAATCTGACCTCTATGGACACATATTTTATATTTACTATTGCAAACATTCTAAAATTCCTCATCTTTTTGTCCTTTTACCTACTTGATTGTCCAGACTGAAGTTCTCAGAACCAACTACTCACTGGCTCTATGTTAATCTAGCATGATAGTCCCATAAGCCAAGCATTATTTTAGCCCCTTCTCGATCATGTCCTTCTCCCCACTTTCAGCCATACCTCTATAAAGATAATCCTACATCTTTGTCTCTGGCTTTAGACTAGGGCCTGGACCGTAAGCATTGTTGAGCTATATTGAGCATCTGCACAAGTTTCTTGCAAGGTCCTTAAATCACCATCCACAGCATAGCAATTCTTGCCTTTTCTCTGTGTTCCATGAACTATACTTGACACCATGGGCCTCTTAATTCAGTCTACCTAATGCTCAGAGTCATCTTCTATCCTCCCTCTCTCACTCTCTGCAGCCCTTTAGTCACCAGCTCACATGGACTTTTTTTCCCTTTCCTTTGTTTCTACTGTAGCCAGCTATATCAAGTTCCTCATGTGAGGGCTTGAGGTCTAGCTCATTGGCAGAGCACTTACCTAGCGTGCACAGTCTCTGAATCTGTTCCCCAGAACCACACAAAAAAATCTCATTGATCATCTTGAGATGATTATTGTCTATGGACTCCTCTCCCTCCGATTCAGTACTACTCAACTGCCACACCTTGATCTTCTTAAACCTCAGCCATGCCTTTCTCTGAAATCTCTAATAAGTCACATTTGCCCTAGGATCAAGTTCATGTCCCTGGCACAGCAGTCAAGACCTATGATACAGCCTCAGCATACATCTTCAGAGCTATTTCCCACCACTCTCCTTACCCAAAGCATAACCTACTCATTTCCATCTCAACCCTCCAGCTGTTTCCTCTGTCTGAAATAGCTTTCATCTGTCCATGCCAAAATCCTCTTTGCCCTTCAAAGGCCTCTCAAATACTGTCCCTTCTGTGAATTTTGGCCCAACCTCTCTAACTAGGGGTCAGCTCTCCTCTGGGTTTCCCTGACATTTCTTTATTTTGTAATTCATTTGATCATCTAATATTTATTAAGCATCTACCATGTGCCAAGAACTTTAAAGTATATTATCTTGTTTAATTCTCATGCTAACCATATGAAATAGGAATCATTAATATTCTTATTATAGACATAAGGAAATGGAAATTCTATGTGCTAAAATTTTCTGCACAGCATTATAGAGTAAGTTGAAGAGCCAGTTTTCAAATCAGAGCCTGATTCCTGTGTTCTTCAAATCAGCCCATAGTTGGCCTCTCCTTTACTGTAAGATGCCTTGCATTGGATGGAAAGAGAAGAGGGAAAGAAGGGAGGGAGAGAGAATAAAAGGGAAGGGAAGTAGCAAAGGAAGAGGAAAGTAAGCTCAAAGGCCTTTTATCCTTCTAGATTATAAAATCCTTAAGCTCAGGAACTTTGCTTTGTTCACCTTTGAATTCTTCACTTCATGCCTAATGCAAACAGAGGAGATGGCCTGGTAAAGGTTTGTTTTGTTCGACTGGATATGCAACTTCAAATGTTGCATAGACAAAATCATAAGCCTAGAAGGAACATGAAGACATGATTTTTTCCATCCCCTGCCTGCAGAAGACAGTCCTGTGCTCCTTCTAGTTCTAAAACTCCCCCTTCTGTGTCATGACTCCCTCTAACTCCAGTCTGTCTCTAACCTCTTCCCTTTCCTCTAAGACACTTGTGATGACTCCAAGGTTGCTTTCTTACTTGTTCATGGCCTACTTCTAGGGTGCTCTCTTGGAGATGGTGGTCACTAAGGAAATTCAAGCTGCTCTTAGACTGTGAGTTTGCTTTGAAAAGGCAGCAGAAAGAGAGGGGTTAGAGAGAGGAGGGTAGAGTTGGCATTTCTAGTGAGCCAAGCTTGTGTTAGGCCATGCAGTAATGCACTTTCACAGAGAAGCAATTTCATCCCCTCATGTTCCCCACAGGAGTCTACAGCAGATGCAACGTTAACTCCCAGGAATGCATTGCCTGGTGTGGGCATAACCATGATATTTACAGGGAGACTTGGCACAGGCAAAGCCTCTTGCTGGTCTCAGAAAAGGAAACAGTGAGAACTAATCAGTATTCCCAGTGAGACCAGTGCAGAACGGATTTTGAAGATGGAACTACAAGGCAGGGAAGCATCTATCAAAACTTCACTATTTGCTGTACTAACAAGACTGTTGGAACCTCCTCCCCTCGTATGGGTTATGGAGACCTGACATTCCTAAAGAGGCCTTTGGCTCTCCATGAATAGCCTAGCAGCTAGGCATTGAGATCTGGGCTCCATCTAAAGTATTCAAGGACAGCTGAACATCTCCAAACATTTCAGAAGAAGACTCCTTCCCTTTTGTTAGATGGAGAGAGGGCCCTTTCATAATTGCCCCTTGGAGTCATAAGTCTTTCTTGACCTAAGTGAGAGTGGACATTGGAAAAATACACATCCAAGCAAGAGGACTGTAATGGTGGGAGGAAAGTTGGCAAGTCTAACATATTTCTATGTGTAACAGATTCACTCTGAGGTCTCAAATATCCCATAAGTTAATATGTAAATGGATGATGCTATTAAATATAGTGGAGACTCTGGAAACAAAGAAAGGGGCTTTTTGTTGCCCAATAGGATAATGGAGCTAGCTGCATGGATGGGTGGAATATCAACAGCCCCTCCCCATAAGAAGCCAAGAGGCCCATTTAACATGGTTCCAGACATATCCCATTGTCTGGAACCTTCTGTGTTTACAGTCTAGGTGGGAAGAGCAATTTTCTCCTTTCTTATTATTAATAAGATCAAAGATGTCCCTTTAACCTCCAATCTTCATAACTGAATCTATTAAAAAAAAAACCCTATGATATCCTAACCCCTGATCTGATGAAATAGCAAATAGCTTTGGGAACTCCAAGAGGCTCCTTTGGGACAAGGCCTGGAGTAGAGAGCCTTCTGACCCCAGAATGAGAAAGAGGCCATAGCCACCATCTGGCAATCAGTGATGATGGCTTGGGCCAAGGTGGCAGCAGAAAAAGTAGTGAGAGATGCTGAGTTATGGATATATTTTGAGACCCTAGGCTATATTGACAGATTGGATGTGGGTGTGAAAAAAAAAGTCTAGGAATACTCTAGGGTCTATGACTGCATTACTGAAAAGATAAAACTCTCATTTTCAAAGATTTCAGTGAGAGGGCAGGTCAGTGAGAGATCAGGAGCTCTCTTTGGGACATGTGAAATTTGAAATGCCTGTTAGAAATCCAAGTGGAGAAGAGGAGTAGACAGCTGGTGTGTGAGTCTGGAGTTGAGGGACATGTCCAGCCTGTGGACACAGATTTGAGTGACATCAGAATAGAATTGATATTTAATGCCACAATATTGACAATAGTCCAAGGATTGAAGCAGAAGGCTGTGATGTGAAGATTAAGGAGAGAATAAGAAGAGGTCAGTGTCTTAGGAGGAAAAATGACCAGGAGAGAAAGCAGAAATATTGTTTCACATATGCCTCCTCCCTGAGCTGCTCCTTGCACAGAGTTGGGCGTAATCCTTAATCCAAAGGACTTGTGGTTTGCCCTGAGATTCAGAAAGAACCTTGTGAAATAGCAGCAAGTAACAGCAAAGGAAGTATCTTTAAGACCAAGTTGTGGGGTTCAGACTGAGTGCTGTGGGGCATATTTATCTGGCCGTTGGACCCTCTTAGCCACACTTTTCAGTACAGGCAGCCCAGAAGGAAAAAGCAGACTTAATTCAGAGGCCAAATTCTTCTCTCAGATCTATGCATGTAATGTATGCAGGGAGCAGATTGGAATGCTTTTGATGTTGCTAATCTGAACTGACAGTCTGTTTGCTAGTTCCACATGAGGGTGCCTTTCAATTCTTTGTGTGTTTGTGTGCATGTGTGTGCATGTGTATTCAGTCAGTCTTGAGAGCCTCCTTTCCCAAACCCAAATAGCACCCTAGCATCTCCAGCTCTCTACTGTCCATTTCTCAGAGTGGCCTGGGCCAGTCTCCATTCTCCCAACGACAGGAGCTCACAGGAACCACTCAGCAGCTGAAGGGAAGTACTGGACCCAGAAAAATCAGAGAGTTTCTATGCCTTTTTTTTTTTTATGTAAGTGCAGGGGAAAATAAAACAGTAATGGCCTGGGAAGGTGGGAGATTAATTGTCTTCTCTGGGCACGTTCATTTCATATTCATTGTCACACTACTAATCATAATGAAGTTATTTAGTATTCATGCAGATGTCACATCAAGTTCCTCCATAGATGTTTTACTGTAATTTAGCATAAGTTAATGGATATCTATATTAAAGTGTTCCCAATTAAGCAAGTGGCCTTTCTATTCTACAGGCCAGATTGGATTGGATGGCCATGAAGTGTAAGCACACTGAGCCTTCTCAGATCCCAGCCACAGAGGTCAAACCTGAAATGAGTTTAGCTCCTTCTTGTGTCTATTTCACAAGAATCTTAGTGGCTCAAAAATAACTTTGTAATTGACTGATCCAGACAGATGAGTTGGAAAGTGGATGATTGATGGGCCCAATATATTTGAACAAAATCAACACTAGGGAGAATACTAATTGCACAGTCAGGCCAGCTTGCAGAGCGGACTGAAGGATAGAGTTGGGATTAGCTGATCACATCTCTTGCTTGCAGAGCCCTGAGACTTTCCAGCAACTGTCCTGGGATGCAATTGGTGGTTGTTTAGCATCTGTCTTCTGAACTCTCCTGGATTAGAAGCTGCCACATTGGAAATGGTTTATTGAGCTCAGTGGAGGTTACTTTTAAAGGCTTAAGGGATTGGGTTCCATTTAAAAAATCCAAACAATTTTTAAATGAGGTTTGGTCAAGCAAAGGAATTTTCTTTCCTTTATGCTTACTGAGAAGAACAAAAAGAAAAGAACCAAAAATTCAAATGGAAGTACAAATAGCTGCCTAGACCTTCTTTGGAGATAGAACTGATTCAGTCAATACATAAGGTTTCTTTTTTCAAATGTTATCAAAAGGTTAGAGTCAGTGGCCTTTGAAGGCAAATCTCATCTGACAGGTGGCCCTCCAGAGCTTAAGTCTCCAGATCCATTAGCACTGAACTATTTCTCTTGCCCGGGCTTTGGAATGATTGGGGACTGGCCAAGTCACAAAGAAGCTTCAGGTTTTGACAACACGGCCCAGGACTGAGAGTCACCAGTGGGACAAGTGTAGATTCTTCTCATATTACTTGTGAATCATAATTCATCCAACAAAAAGTCATTAAACTGTTCTGTCCCAAGCCCTAGGGATACAGTGGTAAACAAAACAGAGCTTACATCATCTAGAAAAGAAGATGGTAATTAATCAATATACAAACACTGTGCCTTCTGTCACAGGGCTATAGGGAAACTGAGTGATGCTTCAGTCATCACCTGGCTCTTTAAGACTAACGTTCTTTCACATAGTGGTCCCACAACAGTAGCCTCTCACTGAGGTTCCTACACTAAATGAACTTCATGCCATTAGGCTGACCTCCCATTCTCACCAAGGCTGATCCATGACCTTGAGTGGTCAACAAGTGATTGCAGTGATGAGAAAGTGTAGGATAAGTGAAGGAGGAATACGGAGAGAGAAATATCTATGGAATAAAGTACTGATGTAACAATCCTCTCTACCCATTTAAGGAAAAATGGCTACCCCTTTGTGTGGCTGCTCCAGCTTTTTATTCATATTGCTCCACATCCATGGAGTCATGATTTCTATGTCCTTTGTAGATTCTGTGAGCCCAGGCAGACTGAGAGAATACAGAACAACTCTCGTTATCTTGGGCTAAGCTGAATAAAAGAAGTGGTGAAACAGCAAAAATGGTTAGGTTGCCTAAGAAGTTATAGCCAGAGGACAGATACAAAAGTCTTCCCAATAATAAGAGGTGATGGAACAAAAAGGAAAATTATGGAGCTTTCAATTCTCTAAGAACAAGCATGTGTTTCTATTCCAATCTCTCTGGCATGTTCTAGAAAATTTTGCCAAGAGGAAATGGGATTGCCTAAATGTCCTGTGTTCTCAGATTCTGACAAGTCAATACAAAAACCTAAAGTGCAGTTCATTATCTTCCTGTTCTGAGCTCCCCCACCCCAAAACATTGAAATTCTCCCCCCCAATTCGAGGAGACTTCAGAGTTTATTGATGATACACCATAAACATATCCATGAAAGCACACTGTGCAAAGCTAAATTCTCAGCATTCTTCAATCTTTAATTCAAGAGTCTGGCCTCCGAGAAGTCATCCCTTTTTTCACACCGACCCAGATTTGTTCTGAATGCTTCCACTGTGCTCTTAGCATCAGTTTACTTGCCAGTCTTCCCAGTCCTGTGTGTGTCCCCAAGCTTAGTGCTAGGCTAAGCACATTGTAGACATTTCATAAGTATTTACTGGATAGATAGATGGAAGGATAAAAGGATGGGAGGATGGATGAATAGATGAATGGATGGATGGATGGATGGATGGAAGAAACAAAGAATAAAAGGGAAGAAAGGAGGAGGAAAGGAGAAAGGGAGGGGGAAAGAAAGAAGGAAGGAAGGAAGAAGGAAGGAAGGAAGGAAGGAGGGAGGGAAGGGTGGGTGATGAATGTGGTCACTTACTCACTTTTGTTAAGGAAAATCTTTCTCTACTTTTTAATTGTGTTTTTAAAAGTGACCAATCTGCAGAGGCAGCTGGTTGGAAAGAGAGAAATAGGTCCCCCACTCTCCAAGTAGGAGTCATCGGCCCAGACATCACTAACCATATTTTTAAAATTGGGATTTAGACATGATTAGATTTTCTTTAAAGTAAAAGAAACCCATAGGTGTAATTTGCAAGAGGACAAGCTGACAACTAAGTGTGACTGCTGAAGTTCTGGACAAACAAGTGGGCAGAGGCTTGGGCAGGTGACTGGGGAAGGGAAGGGAGGAATGTGCCCAGTGGCTGACCCACAATGCGGAGGAAGAACCATGGCATCTGCCATGGGAACATGAGGCCAAGGGCCAGGGAAGGGTGAGACACTGCTAACAATGACATTTGGATCATGCAGACGAGGGAAGGGAGCAGAAGGTGATTGTGACACAATTCACTAATGTTGCTGCTGATTACTGAATTTTCCCAGCTACTCTGAAATCAGCACATAGGGAAATAAAAACTCAGCACACGGCAAAGAAGTTCTTTTCTTCACTCCCAAAACTGGGCCCAGCTAAAAACTTACTTTAATATGGATTTTCCCAGAGCATAGTAAGAAGATAATGGTGACAGAGTGATGGGGTACTAAGACTGAGTCACCTTGGAGGAGATGCAACTCCCCACTCCTTTCCCCTAAGCAGGCTTCGAGATCAGAGTAAGGGGGAGGAGAAAAGGAACTAGTACTCAATTAGTGCCTACCTCCCACTTTTCCGTGTCCTTTCTTTTTACCCCTCAGTAATACCGTGACCTAGGTGTCACCTTCATTATATTGATGCAGCAATGACTCAATGACACCAAGTAGTTCACCTAAGACTACATAGTAAGAGGTTGAACCAGGATTTAAATTCAAGACTAGATCACCTGAACTCCCACTCCATACCCTCTACTGCTCTAAGGAGGCACAAACAGTTTAGCTCTACCCATCAAACCAAGACCATAAATAGCAAAATGAGAGTCCAGGCAGAAGCTAAGAGAGCCTGACCAGGTCAGTAATACTGGAAGCAGAGCAGGTGTTAGTGCTGGATACAGGAGGGAGCACAGAAGACAAGAATAGAAGAAGCAGAGAGCAGCCAGATCTGGGAGGTGGGATGAGTTTTGTAACATGAGCACAACATGAAGTTTCCATACATCTGATGGCATCATAGCCTTTTCCTGTCTGGGTTAATTCCAGGATTTGGATCTCACTGAGCCCTCAATAGAACAAGTTCCAGAGCAGAGAAAAAGGATAACACTTATTTCTAGGGCATCTGTTATACAGCAGGTACTACCTGTCTGTCTCCTCATTTTATCCTCCCAAATCTTTGAAATGGGTATTTTTTCCATTATAAGCAAAGATAATTAGATCAAAAATAAAAATAACAGTAATAATGGTCCACATTTACGAACTAAATATTGTGCATTTAGTGCATGCCATGTTCTGGGTCTACCCTGAGCATTCATTATCTCCTAATCATAAAGACAGTACTAGCATTGCTCCTGATTTTACAAATGAGGAAACTGAAATTCAGGGTTTTATGTGACTTTCCAAAGTGCTAAAAATAATAAGTGATACAGTTGGGATGGATCCCCATGTGTGTCACACTAGGGGAGCTGGCTTTTGAACGCAGAGTTTAACCTGGGGACATTTGAGTTTTATTGCTTCCTTCACTGATCCCTCCCAACACCTGTGGGCCTGCTGGCCCTTCCTGTGGCTTACAGATAACCAGGTTGTTCCCCAGAGTTGTTTATTATTTTCATATTGGGATGGGAAAAAAAGAAGGGTATCACAGAGGAAAGGGGCAGTGGTTGTCACCAGGTCACACTCTGCTCTTTACCAGGTATTTTATACCAATCACATCTTCAGACTCTGATAATATTCACCTCAGGTGTGCAGAGCAGGAATTTCCACCCCCATTTTACAGATGAGGCCCTAAGAGATTTGGTGACTTGACCAAATACCCAGTTGGTAACAAAGTCACAAATTAGACCTAGCTTTGGCTGGACTCCCACTTCAGGATCCCTGGTCATTCCAACCCGATAACCATGCTCATCGCTGGGGCTACACAAAGCCTCCAGTCTTTCCCGCCCAGCCAGTCTCCTCCAGGCCACTGCCCATTAGTGGTTTAGCCTCCAGGCCCTATTCCCCCATGGCCCAGGAGCCAAGAAGTTCTCCTGGACAGACCAGGCAGTGCAGCACTCTAAGTAAAGAGGTTTCTCTGCTCCCTCTGACACATATTGTAACCCCAAAGTGCAACCCCTGTATATATGATTTCCTTATGTGGGACAGGGGAGGCAAAAGCTGGAGGCAGTGATTTTCTCTGGACTCAGAAGGGCTATGCCTCTGCCTTCAAGGGAAGGATAGGGCACTTCCCATTAAGCCCTTCTGCACGAGGAGGGGGATGCTCTTGCTGTGCCTGCCTAGAGGTGGAACTGGACCAGCCCAGCATCACTGCAGACCCCTTGTTGGGACCCAAATTCAAGGTTCAATCCTGTTTGCTGAGCAGAGAAGCAAAGGGTGAATCCTTAAAAAGTGCTCTTTGTGCTCATTCTCAGAACGGTCTGACTCCTGATCTGGAAGCGGTTTAAGGACCAGCAGGGCCCAGAATCTGAACCTGTCCCCGTATGAGAAATTCAAGCTATCCTGGATTTCTTCCCTGGGTGCATATACCCTCTCTCCCTTTGCTCTTTCTCATGCAGTAAGTCCCCTTGGAGATCTGAAAGGTGGTGAGGCATAGTAGAGCAAGCCCCAGCAAGGACTGCCAGGAGGGCCTAGCCCTATAGCCTGGGCTCCAGGTTCTGTTGATGATGTTGTTGTTTTGATTATTTATTTGAGTCTTTATGAATATGGAGCAAGTGGTTCAGGCTGGTTCAAATGGGGTATGAGGAAAGCTTGATGAGGGAGGGCTGTGTTCCACCTAGTGCAGTACTTGGCACTTGTACCCTGGCAATACTAACCAAAAAGACTTGGATTCCTTTTATCGTTTTGTCAACAAAAAAGACAAACCTTAAATTCTGAGCATCCAAGTGCAATCTCATTTTCTCTTCAAAGTCTTCCCAGCCTCTCCAGCCCAAATGGCCCCTCTCCTCCACAACACAAAGAATTGTTCTGCCCCTCACCATTTATCTTCACCTTGATTAGGTCCAGAGGTGTCCCAGGCATCAGCAGAGAGGACAGGCATTAGCCCAGGGGTACTGGCAACTATGGTATTATGACTATACTGGCTTTGGAGTTAAAACTTCTGGCTCTGTCACTGGCAAGCCATAGAAGGTGGAGAACCAGGGCATCTTCTACATTCAAGTATTATGAAGACTTCATGGAGTAATTCCCATAAAGTGTGTCTGTCACAGTGTCTGTCACAAGGCAAACGCTTGACTGGGGAGTTCTTGTTGCTCTTGCCACGTAGGGAAATTAAGGTAAGATCTGGTTTTACCCTACCCAGAGCCTCTAATACCCGTGAACAAAGCAATATAGATAACATGCCCAGGTTACATGCAAATGGCCTTTCCATGCTGTGTAACCATTTCCCCTTCCAAATGGAATTTAGCCTGACCACCAAACCAGAGCTCAGAACAAGAGGGAAGAATTCCCCAGAGCTCAGCTGTGATTCACATGGAGTAGTATGCCTTCTGAAGAGATGGAAGGAGGCAAGAAATGGTGTGTGAGCAGAGACATTGCACTGGAAACATGACTAAATGATGCGAAATGACATCTCTATTGCATATGTCCTTCCTGTCCTCTTCATGTCTATGCTGTACATAAGTTGTCAGCACCCAGGTTCTGCCTAAGTAAACATATTTGCTGGCACAAAAATACACATTGATGAATGATGAAAGGGAAAGACAAGATATTTAAACTGGCTTTTAACAGCTAAGGAGTGATTTTTTTTAAAAAATTAGACTCCAAGTGGCTGGGCATAAGGAGATAAGTACTGACGGGGTGCTGTCAGCATATTCCTCACTCCATGGCAATATGCAGTTAGGAGGCTTGTAGGAAAACAAATGTGGGGGCTGTCCATGGTGCTGACTGCAGCTCTCTGCAGCCTTGGGGCCCAGAGCACCTGGGGGCAGAAATGAGGGGCTCAGATGTGTAACAGGCCTCACCAGAACTGGACAGCTGGAGACAGGCTGGATTCAAGACTGAAAAGGGATGGAAAATAAGGAAGCACAGAGAATCCTCCCTTCAGCAGTATGTATGGACCCTACTATACACTGCAACAGCAACTGCCTCCCAGATCAGTTCACACCTGTCACAGGCAACTAATCTGTCAGTGCCCTGCCCCTGAGTCGACATGTCAGGGACTTGGAAGAAATGGGAAGTGAGGGAGAAGTATGCAGCAATTATGTGAGCAAGAGTTCAAGCAAGCTCTACAAGAGCTCCCACTGGGTTGGCCAAAGGGTCTGGACTTGCTGCTCCCCAACATTTCCTGGTGCCCTCAAGTCCCTCAGCCTTCCTCAGGGATGCTCTGTGAGAAGGACAGAAAGGCACTGAAAGAAAAGGGGGCTAGTAACGGGGAGGAGTGAGCAAGAAAAAAGAAGAGACAAAAACATAAATTCTCCATGCTGAGAGGAGGGAGGGGGGAGGGTAAAAAGGTAATCTGTGTTATTGCCAATGTGTCAGTTACAATTACTCACTAGCGAGAAAAGTAATAAAGTTACATTATTCACACATTACGTGGAACAAGCTATTCAATGCTGCCTTCCTCCAAGCCAAATATTGTGATAATTTTAGAGATCATAACTTAATTGAACAATGAATTAATAATCTCACGTGTGGACATTTTCCTTTTGTGTGTACGAACCAAAAAGCCTGAGGTTTTTTTCCATTCTCTGGACCACACAGCCATCAGTCAGCAAAGCAAGACACACTCACATTTCTCACTTCAGGGAGAGACCCGAACGAGGCAATTCTTTCTATATCTGCGCTTACTTTAGTTGAGAATATGAGTCCTGGTGAGAGAGATTCAACTAAATATCCACAAAGCATTGCTCTATATTGATAGTTCTCAAAGTGTGTGGTCCCAGGGCATTACATCACCATCACTGGGAATTTATTTGCAACTCAAACTCATGGGCTCACCTAGAATTCTGAATCAAAAAGTCTAGGAGTGAGGTACAGAAATCTCTGTGATAGCCTTCCATGTGACTCTGCTGACAACCAAAACCAGAGAGCCAGTGCTGAGAATCCAGGCATATGTGATTTTTGGAAGTCTTGCCTTTCCTTCCCCTAAATGGTTCAAGATCAGAAAACAATGCTGAGGAACGTGAGGTATAGGACACAGACCACAAGACTAGGAGTTAGGGATTTTTCCAGTTAGGGTTTTCACCCAAGTGCCACAACTTGGGACAAGTGACACAGTCTCAGAGCCTGTTCATCTGCAAATATGAGGATAACAATTCCTGCCTCTTTGCTAGATTGTTGGGAGAATAAAATGAGCTAATGGATTTGAAAGTGCTTTGAAAGCCACAAAGTGCTAAGAAAAGTATGGGCTTGTTATTGTGTCAATACAGCAAAAGGCTGTGACAGCATGACGGGTCTGCTACCCATCCAAATCATCCCAGAGTGAATGAGCTCCACCTGCACCACCACACACTTCTCCCTTCAAATTTTCTCTCCTCGTCTCTCTGTGTCTCTTTCTTGTACACACAGTTCTACCTACTCTGAGCAGAGCCAATGGAGTGTGGTTTGCAGGGAGTAGAAATATAATCAGCTCAGGACCTTCTAATTCTATATATGAACAGTCTCAACTTGTGAAGTGTCATGCTGGATTTGGACAGACCAAGTGGTACTGCTTTAAACCCTGGCTCCAACATTTACCAGTTGTGTGACCTATAACCTGAGCAAGCCACTTAACTATTCTTTGACTTGGTTTTCTCAGGTATTAAGTGGCAGTAACAAGGTAGCATGTCTACCAGAGACAGGCATCCTGAAAGGATGAAATGACGTGAGGTTTGCAAATTCTGGCACCTAGAGTTCCCCATTAACAGCAGAATGAATGAATGAGTGAATTAATATTGACTGGCTGTACACACAACTGAATAAAAAAATGGACATGAAGCAATTATTGTGTAATTGTGTACAAAATAAAGTTTTGTTTCATATTTAGGGAATACCGGGCAGGGATGAAAGCTGACACTTTAGGCAGGACGTGTCCAGGGAAAAGCGTCTTTCTTCTCCAGCTGGCCAGGGCCTTCACCTGGAGTGAAGTGGGAACGAAGGGAAGAAGCGTGTGGCCAGACACACCATGCAGCTAGTCCCAGTGTCGGCTCAAGAGGGTAGCTCACCTGGAGGGATTGCTGATGGGGGTGGTGCTATTGACTCCAGCCATTGATTGGTGATATTTGACTTCATGGATTCAGGCACAGTAAGCCAATCCTCAGGCAAGGCCAATGAGGAGTCAAAGATAAGCTTTTTGGCTAAGAGTCAACATGCTGCTAAAAGGTCAGGTCCCCGGAATGAGGCACAAGCGGGAGACAAATAATCTTCTAAGCCAATTAATTGGCTCAGGGATCCTCTCCAGGCAGAGGCAGGGAAGTAAATCACTGTGGGAGAAGAAAGAACCTGGGAGTGTGGCTGACACACTGAACTGTGGAGTCTTTCCACAGGGTCAAAGTCTGCCTTACTTCCCCCACAAGATACTCAAAACCAAGACTTTGTAGTAAAGAGGAAGCAAATAACAAACAG
The DNA here is from genome assembly GCF_047511655.1 of Castor canadensis. NCBI lineage: Eukaryota > Metazoa > Chordata > Mammalia > Rodentia > Castoridae > Castor > Castor canadensis. The sequence continues at coordinate 170,567,848 of NC_133387.1, forward strand.
GGCACAGAATAAAAGAGGGAGAGATTCCCACCTATTGTTCTAAGAATATTTGCCTTAATTTTTACTAAATGTTAGTTGGAGAGAGCATGCCTTTTGAGTTCTGGTCACCTCATTCAACTGCAGTGGCCTTCTCCATAAGATAAAAATGGGCCAGAGCCCAGAGGAAAACATCTGGGGAGGAATGAACTACTTCCACCTCACCTAACCCCACACACCTCTAGATAAGTCCAGGGATTCTCACTGGCTCATGGGAATCAAGCCCACTTGCACTTTTCCAGACCCAGCTTATCCATGTGGAAAGGGGGATTTTAATCTCCCACAAGACTGAATTCTGTTCCACACCAAAACTAGGATCCCAGGAGTAACTGAAAACCAACAGGCTCCCTCTGGCCATGTGTCTGGTGCAGAGTGGCCTGCAGAGAACAGGATCTGGCGGGAAACAGAAGACACTGTTGAACTGGGTCATTTAGAGAGAGCTTAATGAAGGAACTGATTATAAGGTTGTGCCCATGGAGTAATGCAAAGAATTGTACAGTTCTCTGAGGTGAGCCACAGTGGCAGCCCCTGCTACTCTAGATCCACAGGGATGAAGGGAGAGCCAGTGCTCAAAAGAAAAGGGGGGAAAGCATCCTTCAGAGAAGCCACCACCACAAGAAACTGAGCTTCCATCAAAAAATACAATCAGGACTGTAATCTCAGATACTTGGGAGTCAGAGATAAGGAAAATCACTGTTTGAGGTCTGCCCTGGCAAAAAGTTAGCAAGACCCAATCTCAACCAACAAGCTAGATGTGGTGGCTCATGCCTGTGATCCCAGCCATGCTGGAGGCCTAGGTGGGAGGATTATAGTCTGAGGCTAACATGGGACCTTATCCAAAAAAATAACCAAAACAAAAAACAAGGGGGAAGAGTAGGATCAAGTGGTAGAATGCCTGCCTAGCAAGTGTTAGGCCCTGAGTTCAAATCTCAGTACTGCCAAAAAAGAAAAAAAAAAAAAAAAGCAAAACCAGTCACAAGATGATCCCACAAAGAGCCAGGGAAATACAGTCCAACCTCCTTTTCCAACTCCTTCCCACATCCTGTCATGGCCTGTTCCTCATTGGCTAGACCCAATCTGATTACGGCAGGGATATCCACTGATGGAGTCCACATGGCTCAGGCTCCCAGGGCACAGGTTAGGGTGGACACGGTTCTGGAAGAGCAAGTGGAAGGCGTCCAGTGAACAATCACCACACCCCAGCGACAGCAGGAGCCCTCGCCCTTTCACAGCTGCTTTGGCTCCCGACTCCATTTCACCATTTGGAAAGGAAAATATCACGAGAGGCCCAAGAAACACCCGCTTTGGCCCAGAAGTCCCTCAGCTGATCACCCAGCCCTCACCCCAGAGCTTCGCCCCAGGAAGCTCAGGAAGCTGGCAGCTGCCACTCATTCATGAACGAGTGCTCTTGGATCCCCGCTGTGCTTCCTGGGGTAGGGACATCTGTTTGGCTTGGGTGGCAGAGTCCTGGTCCGCCCCTACCCAGGTGTGCACATCCCCTATCAGACCAAACCCTCACAGTGAGTGCATGGTACAGAAAGGCACCACGTCCCCCATAGAGCAACTTAATCAGGAGAAATACAAGACACCCCTTTTAGGGGCAGGCCTGGTCCAGAAGTAAGACATGCATCAAAGGGGGGTGGAGGGTAGTAGGCAGAGGAGAGGGAGAAGGAAAACTAAAATCACAGAAGCACTTTAATTAAAATCTTCAGCCTGCATTTCACAGCCAGTCATTCCTGGCTCCCTTCATTAGGATGTGCCCTTTAAATGCTCATTATCAGAGATTTACGAATTGTACGGGTTTGGTGCCTCTGCTGGACTGAGAAAGGTGGCCTCCCTGCTGATGCCAGATGCTTTCAAACACTCTCAGTGGCTGAGAGTTCACCCAGAACAGACCCTGCACAGGGGCAGCATGACAGAGGGGGCAATAGAGATGAGAAAGTGGCTCCAGGTAGCAGGCTGGACTCCAAAAAATTTCATGGGGAAAAAAGATGGGTAAAGGTAAAGACTCTTGGTATTGCCCTACAGTACAGGCAGAGAGAATGACAAGTGTCTTCTCTCTGCTGAGGACAAAAAGGAAGGTATTCACTTCCCAAAAGAAGACATGGGTTAGGCCCCCAAGGAAGGATTATAGGACAAGTTGTTGAAGGAAATTGAGTTCACCCAGCATTGCTGTGAGAGCTATGAGAAGGGATGCACTGCCTTTCCTGCCCAACAAACATTGATCAACTGCCTACTGTGTGCTCTCACAGACACGAAGTTCACATACACGCTCACTATCTAGGGGCAGGTTAAGGCATATCTGTGCAGTCACTGTGAGGCGAGACACACTTCCAGACCTCAGTGCCCTGGGTGCTGCTCTAGCTGCCACAGCAAGGACAGTGTTTCCTTCTAGGAGGTTCTGATGATTATTCCTATGGAGAAAGTGAGGCTGGGCTGGTCCTCAGAGGAGGGAGAGAGTCTGGACAGGATGGGAGGGTAGAGAGCAAGAGCTTGATAAGATAGTGACCAGATTATGCAAGTAGGAAGCAGGTAGGGACCTTTGGAAGTGTAAATGAGGTGTGTTCAAGAAACATTACAGGACCAATCTAAAAAATTTGCCCACCTAGATGTGGCGGTAATCCCAGTTACTCAGGAGGCTAGCCCAGGCAAAAATTAGTGAGACCTTATCTCAAAACCAAGCCAGGCATGGTGGTGCATACCTCTGGTCCATTGATCCCAGCTACTCTCAAGGCTAAGGCAGGACGATCACATAGCTCAAGTGGTAGAGCACTTGCCTAGCAAATGCAAGGCCCTGAGTTCAATCCCCAGAACAAAAAAAAAAAAAAATTCTCCCTGATATTCCCAGGTTCAAACCATCCCCTGGCCTTATTTCTGCCATTTTTCCATTTTTAGGGGGTTTATCCCTCAGGTAGTATAAGCCTTTTTTTTTCCATTGGACCCACTCAACAAACCTTCAAGGTAGGTTGGGCTGAGATCATTCCCATTTCTCAAGTGAGAAGACTGAGCCTTGCTGGCTGGTGGGAGAGACAGAATGAGGAGGCAGGCCTCTAATTCCTGGACTGCTTTCCTGATGACACTGCCACCCACCCTATCTTCAAGGAGAAAGAAAGACTCATGGCCTCAGAGCCCAAATCTCCGCTGGGCCCCAAGTTCCCTCTGAGCATATGACGTCCCTCCCATCCTGCCAACACCCCCATAACAAACATCCCTGCCCCTCCACCCTGCTGCCAGTGCCGTCTCCCTTCTCTGCAGCTAATGAGGCAACAGGCCCCACGCAGGGTCCCAGTGACAGCTGCTCAGAGCATGTTTACTGAAGCCAGCCGCTGGACCTGACAAGATGTGTTAATTAGGAGATGATGTACCATGGTAGGCACATCAACCACGTGGCAGCTGGATGGGCAGTTTCAGTAACCACGAGCCAGGGAGCTGCCGTGACATTCTTAATTAAGGAAAAGCATGTTCCCATCTCCAGGTGACAGCCTCAGACTCGCTAAAGACAGCACCCCTGGTTGTCCCAGCAAGAGCCACCCTGAAGCCTACCCAAGAAATAAGATTTGGCTAGCACCACGGACAAGATAGCAGTGCTTCCATGTGATTTTCCAGGCTCTTCACACCCTAGCTTCCTTCTTTGTCTCCTCTAGCAGTCCCAGCATCATAGGCTCACCTCTCCCAAACAAGTGCATTCACACGCTGTGCCCTGCTCATGCTGTCCCCGACCTGAACCCCCACCCACCTCCACTCCTTATGCTGAAAAGAAAGGTTCTGATCAAACTCTGCCCTCAATGAAAGCTTTGCCTCGTTCCTTCACACACACACACATACACATTTCCTCTGGAGGTTCAAAATTGTGATTGTCCTTTAAAGGGACTTATCAACAGGCTGCTAAGCACTGTGCAGAGGACCAGAGCCAGCTGTTAAACTTGGGAAACACCTTCCACACTGGCTGCTCAGTAACCACTGCTCCAAGCCAAGCCGCTCATCCAGCCTGCTTCTCCTTCCATTCCCACACCCTCCTCCAAGTCACCCTCTACTGTCCAGGAACTGAAGACTTAGTGCTTGGCACAAATGGACTTCTAGAACTCTGCTGGAGCCCTATGGCCTATGTTCTTTCTGACCGGCCAGTGCACATGCCCTGCAAGTGATTGAACATTAAAATATCAATGCTGCTCACCAATCCGATGACTAGCAAGGTCATCCATTAGGATGTCATGGTTGCAAATGTGCTTGGGGCCACTATTTTCAAGGGACAGGGTGGCAAAAGGGCCCATCCATCCCTGCAGACCCCTTCTAAAGTTCTCAGCTTGTTGCTGAGTTAAGGCATTGTTTTTCTGCCCACAAGTCTTAATCTCATGAGGGTCCCTCCTGATACCAGGAGCAAAGTACACACCCTAACCTCTACTGACAGCTCCTACCCCATCAGGTTTCTGATCCCAGAATCCATTCATTCATTCAGTGAATAGGCACATATAGTGCACCTACTGTGTGCCAAGAAGAGGGATATAAAGGGTTGGGGTCATGTCTCAAGTAGTAGAGCAACTTCCTAGCAAGTGCAAGGCCCTAAGTTCAAACCCAATACCACCACAAAAAGAAAAAAAAAAGAGAGACATGTAAAAATGAAAAAGATACATTCCTTAATCAAAGAAAAAAACAAGAAAACTGTCATGACAAGGGAAGCAACCATGATAAAGATGCAATAAAGGGACATCAGTGTTCAATAGAATCTCAGAAGAGAGGCCGGGGGTGGGGGAGTTTCTCAGGGGCATGTGGAGTAGAAATGGCTCTTGAAGGCTGGGAGGGAGTTTCCTGGGCAACAGGTGGGGAAAGGATGGTCCAGACAAAGGGAATGGTGATATGTAAGTATGTATGTATGAGAGATTAAGAGGATAAAAGAGCACAGAAATGTCAGCCATGTTCAGAGAGCAGGACCCAGGACATCACAATGCAGACTAAGGGAGAGGACGTTTCAGGACGGAGTTTATCCTGCTGGCAGAGAGAGGCTGATGGAGGTCTTCATGCTAGAAAGTGACAAGTTCAGATTTGTCTTGTAGCAGGATAATGTGAACAGCAGTAGAGAGAATGAATTGGAGCAAAGGACAGATTGGGCAGCCGGCAGAATTTGACTGGAGTGGGATGTATTAGAGTATAATTGATTCCTTAAAATTACCAGCCCTATGATTCTTATAGGGCCCTTTTTGGAAGGAAACATCTCTTGTTTGAGGCCATATATTCAAATGGTTTCCAATAATCCTCTTGAGAGGTGATGAGAGTAGACCTGGGTAAGAAATCCTGATACCTGGAATCTGGCCTACTCCATGACTACCTTGCTGTGTGACTTTGAACAAGTCATTTAACCTCTCTCAAAGCACTTCCCCTGCTCCAGTCAAGAATGCACAGAGTAGGATTGGTTAGGATTAGAGTAGTTCTGCTACATTTTTAACAGGGATATGTAGTGCTTCTGGTTAAGAAGGAGAAGGCAACCCACCCTATTTTCAGCAACAGGGAAGGGTATGACCTCCTAAAACCTGGTAAGCTTGCTTCCATGAGGGAAGTTAGGGATGCCCATGGCTTCTAACAGCTGGTGACCTTTGTGATGCATGAATAGAAAATGCTGCAAACAGTCACCTCTGCTTCTGGCACCCCTGCCCTCCCCTACCCCAATGTCTACCATCCTCACCCTGGTAGAACTTGAGAAAGCACAGGCTACCACCCCAGGCCCTAAGTCAGCAGCCCAGGCCCCTTCCAGCAGCCCCACCCTCCACAGTTGGCCTCAAGTCAAGAATCTTGAGGTCGCCCTGCATTGCATCATGACAGATATTATTGATGCTTAGGAATTACTCAGCCCTTTGAAAAATCACAGCCACAATATTTGTCTCCATTAACATCCATGGCAGCACTTCAGTGAATCAATAGGATACTTAATGCTGAATTACACGACATGCCCAGGCAGCCTGTCTCTGGTGAGCTTTATCTGTCAGGTGAATAACACGGGAGTGTTCAGAGCCCACTCTGAAGCCATCCGGAACAGGAAAGGGAGATGGGGCATTTACACCCATATAAAAACGCATTTGTTCACCTGCTAGGAATCAACCAATAACTTGCTCTTTCCAATTATAATTTCATTTTAAGCACCTGACAGCTCTTTCTTCATCTTTCTAGTGTAAGTGATTCATGCTCCATGTTCTAAGGAAGACCTCAGGTTTTGTTTTTCTCCTAGCGGAAATCAGAGAAGAAAAGAGTAATCTGTTTAGAGAGAATAACAGATGATCTGTGCTGCACAAACTGATCGCCATTCTCTGACCCTCTCATCCTTCATACTGGCTTCCCAGCAAGGTGGCCAAGTTCTTCATTCGTACTGATTGGATCCAAAAGACCACTTTGTTTCTTTGTTGCCTAACCTGTTCTCTAGGGATCTCAAAGCACTAAATTCACATCTATCCCCAGTGAGGAAGGGCTCTCCCAGGTCACAGGTAGAAAAGCAGTACATGCAGGTGATGAAGAGACTTACTCTTCTGCTGTCCTTATCTGTTCCACTGTGCCTTTTTGACTCTGATCAATTTGACCATTACTTGTTGAATCCAGAGCTCTGCCTACTACGACTTTCTCAACATGCTAAAGGAGCTATCTGTCAGTGCCTTTGGAGCTGGGAGGGAAGGCTTCACTTCTATTGTTGGGTTCAACAGAGGGCCCCAACACAGGGAAGGGGACTTTTCTAATTGGTTTATTCACTCTGCTGAGGACCTAGAATTTCTTTATATGTTTGTTTTCTACCTTGATATTTATTTGGTGTCTTTCTCCCCACCTCTATTGGTTTGTCTATGGTTTCATTATAAGAAAGAAAGAGGGGGCACTCTGCTCATAGCCTGGCCCTGACCACAGGCACCCTCTCTCCTTCCCACAGGCTCATCACCTGTGGGGATCTTCCTGCTTGCAGAAAATCTCCTCTTTCTGCCATTCAAGACTCACAGGTGCTTTTTTGATCATTCCAGCAGCTGAGAATCCTTATAGTCCAGCTGTGTTCAGAGACACCTTCGACTTCCCTTCCTCATGGCATATTGGCCTATCCTTTGCCCATGTAGGTGTGTTTAAGAGAGGGAGAAAGGAGAGTGACTATGACACCTTACACAAATAACTACCTATTTCTGTTTTCTTATCTCCAAAATGAAGTCAAAGGTTGTTGGGAAAAATCAAGAGGGATTTTAATGGGTAATTCTTTATAAGTTACAAATATGATCTACCTATAATTAATTAAGAGCCTGGACTCCTGGGAGTCAGATTGCCTGCTTTTATATTCTGGGACCATCATTCACTAACTGTGTGATGTTGGTCAAAATACTTAACCTGTGGGTACCTTAGTTTCTTCTTAGTAAAATGGAGCTAATGGTAGTGTCTGCCTTATAAGAGCTATTTAAGGATGGAAAGAATTAACGCAGATAAAGCCCTAGAAGGAGGCAGTTAGCACAACTATAAAAAGTCAGCTGTTGTATTTTTCCTTTTAGAATTTGAGCCTCTAGTAGTCAAGAATCTAGACATCCCTAAAATGTGACAAAGGTGCCAAGTTAATTGCATGGAGACCTGGTAAGAGTGAGATCTTGCTGTGGTCAGGCATCCCTGGGTTACAGCTGGGAGGTATTCTCAGGAACTGTCCTTCCTGAGGGGAATCTGTAGGTCACTGCTGTCAAGCCAGAACCTGCTCCCTCCTCCCACCTGTACCCTGACTCTCCTCCCTGCCTTTCTTTAAGAAACAGAAATTCCAGGTGTGACCTAAGATAAAATGTGTACCATTTTTAACAACCTTTAGAAAGCACTTTGAAAAAGAAGTATTAAAACACCACCCAAAGGTTCCACAACTATCTCTCAGAACACCATGTTATCCACTAGCTCGTTTAGCAAATGGATAATTACTGTATGCGAAGTACCTTCCACAACCTGTGTGGGCCACACTGAGGCACATATCATTCCTGGTACCTCCTCTAATCTAGAACAAAACCAGATTACCACACCCACCTGCAGTACCTCAACTGTCCTAAAAGAAAACAACCAACAGTACCACAGACCACACGGTACCTTCCCCACCTCAGACCCCCACCTTTGTCAGCTGCCGCAATAACCATTTTTCATCCATGCTAGACAAGATAATCATCTTCAGAAGGTTTAAGAAATATGATGCCAGATCTCATTTTACACTGCACATTAAGGCTAGAATTCAGTGCAACAGTAGTAAAGCAACTCCAAAAATATAAGGCAATATAGTAAAATCAATAGGGATTATTAGGAGCAAAGTGTTCTATCTCAGGCAGTAAAGCCTTGGAAATTCAAGAAAACAATGTTCTGGTAAAACTATAACAAATGACTATGACTTAATCGCTTGGTAAATAACTCCGTGTTTCGATGAGTTTTATAGTTTCGTGGTATTTTTAAAAAGGCACATTAGGGATTCATCTAAGATGTTTCTTATAAAAACATATATCCAAGAGTAGTATCATCTTGACAATTTGTGCTTTTAAATAATAGTATATTATTTTCTCCATGGATCTACTTTTTAAGCCTCTGGTAGGCTTTTAAGATATCACTTCCTATTAGGCTATCACAGAATCTCAAGTCTTTTGAGCACGGGAAATTATGTTCCTCAAAACTTTTTTCCAACTTCACAGACAAGGCAAAGACTTGGGAATTCCTAGAGGAACTTGATTTTCCTAACTATTTTTCCGTCTGCTGGGTACTAATTGCAAGACATCCAAATGCTAGTTTAGAAATAAGAAGCCATTTTGCTTGAAGTTCTCATCACCTATTTAAATAACCCAAATCAAAAGGGGCTCTCCCCACCCCCACTCAGAGCTGTTCTGAACAGTCAAATGAAGATTAAACTCTTGATTTAAGTAGCTACATCTTAGCAGTAATTAACACGTACATCAAATACTTTTTTCCCTTTGATATGATATGGTACTAGAATTTAAACCCTGATGAAGGTGCCAAAATTAACAGCAAAGGGAAATGAATAATAATTCTTTTAAGATGACTTTGCCCTTTGCATTAGCTTATGTTCAAGGTCTTTACTAGGTTCTGTGCCCTGCTCTTAGGAAGTCTGCAAGTCAGGCACACAGGTCAGTTCCAAAGATCTGTGAGTCCAGGAAAAGAAAAGGAAAAACAAACAAAAAAACCCTGCCTGTGTGCAATCTCTGTGTTTTCACACTGCTGGTTGGAGCAGCCTTCCTTCCTATTGTCTGCTCTAAGGAGAAATCAGAAGTTGCCTTCTTTGGGTTTGGATGATTTTTAAGAAGCTAAAGAAGAAATTTAAAGTGGGGTAAGAGGCAGGAAAAGAGATCAAGAGCTCTGTAAAGGCATTTGCAGCAGGCAGGAAGAGAATGAATGGGGGACCAGAGAGGGACTAATTTGTAGCTCTGCTTAGTATAGAAAGCCCTTGATTTACCTACTGCGGCAGTGATTCTCAAGGGACATGGTCTATTTGAGACTTTAATGAAGGCTGTGGACTCTCTTCCTAGTAGTACATACACAACACACATGTGTACACACATACACTTTAAGGGAGAGGAGCCCTTCCATGGACCCAAAGCCTCTCACTGAAAACTCTTACTCCACAAAGACTCTAATACTCTTTATTAATGGGTGTTCCAGTCCTTTGTAGGGCTGGAAGTGTGTTTAATATGCTTTTATTTTTTTGGTAGTGCTACTGGGGTTTGAACTCAGGGCCTCGCACTTGCTAGGCTGATGATCTACCACTTGAGCCACATCCCAGCCCTTTTGGCTTTAGATATTTTTCCAATAGTGTCTCTTCATTGCCTGGCCAGCCCTCCTATTTACACCTCCCACATAGGTGAGCTGACAGACATGTGCTACCAGACCTAACATTGTTTGAAATGGAATCTTGCTACTTTTTGCCTAGGCCTTGGGCTCACTAGGCAGGTGTTCTATCACTTGAGCCTTGTCCCTACCTAGGCACCACATTTTAATAAAGACATGAACAAAGCAGTGATCATTCTATGAAAAATGACAGAGTCAGTGGGTCTAGAACCCAAGGAAACATGGAAAGAACAAGAGATGTGTAGAAAGAACTACAGGGAAATATGACAGATGGTTAGAAAAAATTGAGTAGGGAAGTAAGTAGCTTTGGTTTGGTTTGATTTGGGGCACAGGGGCCATTACTAGAAGAACCAGGTTTCATCAGTGGAAGCAAAAACAGTCTCACCACCTCCTGCAATCCTGTCTCCACATAGCATCTTTTTAAAGATCTAAATCACATTGTGTCACCTTTCCATTCAAATCCATCAGAAGGCACCCCATCACTTAGGATAAAATCCAAGTTCTCATAATGGCAGGTGGGCCCCACGCCATCTGGCTTCCGCCTTCCTCCCTGAGCTCATCTCCTCCTTCTCCTCCCCATCCTCCCCCAAGCTGATGGCTGTTCAGGCTATGAGCATTATCTAATGTGCCAAACTCAGCCTCTCTTCCAAGCTTTGGTCTCTCTTGTTTCCTCTGCCTCAAATGCCTGCCCCCACCTCCCTACCACCCTACCTCCTGAGCATTGGGACATGTATCTCTCTGTCACTCAGGTTTCTACTCAGTTGCCAGCTCTTCAGCAGGATCTTCCCTATCCACTCAATCCACAGTGATCCCCAAGCCCAGGCAGACTCTACCACTGTCTCAGTGACTCCAATGTATTTATCTTTATGTGAAAGTCCTGTTTATTTACTATTATATTTTCTATTGCTTGCTTCCCTAGCTAAAAATCAACATCCAAGCGAACCAGGTCCTTGTCTGGCTTTCCAGCTTCTAGAATAGTGCCTGACACATAGTGGACATTTATTAAATATTCCTTGGATGAACAAATAAAGGAACAAACAGTGGAACTGCTGCCTCATAAAGTAATTAATGACTTTCCATCAGTAGAAGTGGCTTAATCAAGTCACAGCCCTTATCAGGGATGCTGGGGAAATCTCTTCTCATTAAATAAGAAAGGGGAGTTGAAAGCTATCTTTCTTAGTCACATATTCATAGATTCATGTCACAGAAAGGAAAAAACTTCCCTATGATGTAGATAAGGTTTGAGTTTATACCCCTAGGGTTCATCTTGGTCCTTAGTGTAGTAATTTTTGAGAGGTGGTGGAATCTTTAAGATGTGGGGTCTAGTGGGAGGTCCTTGGTTCCCTGGAGGCCTTGCTCTCAGAAGGGATTGATGTTGTGGTTTGGATAAGGGCCCCCCCACCCCCAAAAGGCACATGTGTTGAAGGCTTGATCCTCAGCTAGTGGTGATATTGAGAGGTGACTGGATCATGAGGGTACTAATTTTATCAATAGATTAATCCATCAATGGATTCATAGCAGAATGGCTATTAAGACATGGGGCCTGGTTGGAGGAAGTAGATCACTGGAGTATGTCTTTGGAGGACTATCTTATCCACTATCCCTCCCTCTGTCTCTCTACTTTCTGGACACCATATGTGAGCAGCTCTGCTCTTCCACATGCTTTCCACCATGTTGTTCTGCCTCACCATGGCCCAGGAACAATGGAGCCAAGTGACTATGGACTGAAACCATGAACCAAAATAAATCTTTCCACCTTTAAATTGCTTCCCTTAAGTATTCTGTCACAATGATAAAAAGCTAACACAATGTAGCTGTTAAGGGACCCCAACTTCTTGTAGAGCAGAATAAGCCTGGTCCCTGAATTGCATTCTGACTTCCTGTCTTGTGATGTGATCTCTCATTCCCACGTGAGTTCCAGCCATGATGCCATCCACTGCTAGGACCTCCCCAGAGGCCATACCAATTTGGCAGTCTAATCTTGGATTTTCACCCTGCAAAATTGTTATCTAAGTGTCTTTTCTTCATAAGGTTACATAGCCTCTGGTAGTTCACTACAGTTATATAAAGTTAACTAATGTATATATATTTGAAATCACATGAACCTGGGTTCAAATCTTAATTTCACTACTTATATATAGTAGGACTCTGGGTAAGTCAGGTAACCTCTCTGGACCTCAATTTCCACATCTGAAAAGTAAGAATAACAATGCCTAGCTTGCTTAGTTGTGGGGAGTATTTGTGAAGACAATATGTGCATTGTACCTAGCACAGTGTCAAATACCTAGTGGGATCTCGACTCATAGCAGCTTTATTTATGCATTCATAATTTGCTCCACAACCCATCAACATTCAATAAGAAGGCTGATTTACTAGCAGTATTCCAGCAAGAAAACTTTTTGTACTGTGTCTTTTATTTTCCTGAGAACATAGCATGCATCTTCAAATTCTTTTTGAAAGTAGATCAGCATAAATTCTGAAAAACAGAAACTAAAATGGACATACAGCCTTGAGCTAGTACCAGATTTCTCTGTGGTAAATCTGGTGATCCTTCTGTCCTCATCCCTCCCCTCAGAGTTAAAGAAGGGGCCACATTTTTAGTGGCCCGCCATGTAGTCTCATGGGCATGCCCAACAACCAAGTTCATGTTTGTTTGGTGATAAGAGCACCTTTCCAACTCACAAGTGGCTCAATTTCTTCTGCTGTGGGGGTTGAATCTGCAACCTCAGTCTGGCAGGCAGGGAGGACCACGAGGCATTGTGGCCTTGCCGAAGTTTCTCAGTGAATCCATGAGACTCTGTTTGCCTGTGAGAGCATTCTTCCAAGTCCCCAAATTAGTCCATCCTGTCCTAATGGAAAACTAGGAGAGGGCATCATATAGTAAAACAAATGCAAGTTTTTGAGTCAGGTTTTTGTTCTTTGCTTATTTTAGTTTCTGATTAATCTTCAAAACATCCTCATCTATGAATTGGAAAACCAATCACCTCTCACTTGGGTTTGTTACGAATGAGAAGTGCAGTAATACACAGTACTTCAAGTGCCTTTTTTTCAAATGTTGCTTCCTTCTTTGTGCTTACCACATCATCACTACCACTACCCACCCCTCCAGAGAAAGAGTTTTCTGGAACACCTATATGTCTAACCTGTCAAGCAGGAGGGTCATCACTGCCTCTGACTTGATTCCCTCTTTCTAGATAAGTCTTGATGTGGGCTGTGTGCCTTGACCCTTCTTGGAATGAACACCATTTGAAAGGAGCCACCATTCCCTCCAGCTTTTCCTCCCCCTCTTCCTGTTCCAGTCACTCCCTGGCCTATTCTAGCCCTTCTCCCATCCATTCTCCCAAACCTCCATTTCACAGTTCTCCCTGCAGCTGTCCACTAATTGGTAATGCCATCTCAGTAAGATCACTGCTGTGCCTTTAGCTATGCCATCACTTTGATGAAAGATTTCCTTGGAGCATCTTCTCCCACCCCCTGCCATGGACCCTGAGCTATGCAGTAAGGCAATCACTGTATTTGTGTGAAAGGATAGGAGATCCCAACACAAGCTTCATGGCCAGAGCAGTCATGCAACTCCCTACCGCACACAAACACACACCTAGGACTTCTTTCTCCATCTTATCCTGTCACCAAGAGCATATAAAGTCTACTCCCAAGATGTATGAGCATGGGGCTTAATGAGCAATGCAGGCAGGTGGCAGAGCATGCCACCTACTTATAACCTGGAGATGACTATCCTTCCCAGAGCTGTATGGCCAGAGGTCAGTCCCTTGCCGGTGGAGCCTGGAGTAGGCAGCTTCTGGGAACAATCACAAGGTGAACTAGGGCAGCGTCATCTTCTGAGACTGGCCTAATTCAATCATACTCACCACCATGGCATGTACAGGCCACCCGAGTGGTTGTCTACCTTCAACTTGGAGCCTTCTGGGTTGGGACCTCTCTGTCTCCCCGGATAGTTCACACAGGTCCTGTTGAACAGGCTAGCACAATGCTTAGGAACACAGGTTCTGAGTCAGGGTGAGCTTGCATCCAGCCTGTTACCCACTGGCTATGATTCTGCACATTCCCTCAGCATTCTGAGCTCCAGTTTCCTTAGTTTTGTACCCACCTCATAAAGCATTAGAAGTATAAAAAGAGGTAAATCAAGAAAAGTGAGTAGTGGACATTAATGACAGCAGTTAATATTTGTAGAAATGATAACATTTCGGGAAGACTATGTCAGGAACTGGATTAAGTGCTGGGAATTCCAAGATATGAAAGATTTGGTCTTGATGTAGAGAAGAAAGTCAAAAACAGACATGAAGATAGAGGAATACACGGGGACTGTGGAACACAGCTTGACATTTTAAGTCTCCTTACAATGCACTGAAATCTTTCCTGGCTCTCTTCCCACTGGCCTGAGTTCAGCCCAACAGCAGCTAAAATAACCCCAATCCCTCTTCTACAGGACAGTCTTTCAACTTCTTGAAGGCCACAAATCATATGGCCCTCATTCCTCTCTTTTTTAGGCTAAATAGGCCTGGCTCCAGTCTAAAAAGAATAAGCTTGCCTTATCTCTCCACATCCCTTTCTCCAAGGAGCAAAAACTATTTCTCCAGCTCCAGCTCATCCATCTTCTCAGCACCAGGGCCGACAAAGAAAGGAAGATTTACCTGCCCCAACCCACACTTGATGCCAAGAGAAATTCAGTTCCATTCCAGCTCTCCTCAGAGTCCTCCAGCTGGGACACCTCAAACCCCAGCCCAGAATCACAACTCTGTGATTGCGGCCCACTCATCTGCAAATACTAACCTTCACTGGTGAGACTGTGACCAGCTCCTACCACTAAGCAGCCAGAAATCTGGAGGAACATTTGAGGCTATCCAGCCCTGGCTTAATGAGAATCGCCTGGAGTACATTTACTAAAGATGCCCACGCACATTTGTCCACCCTGTAAGAAACTGATTTAACTGATGCAAGGACCTCAGCAACAGTACAGTTTCCAAAGATCTCCAGAGCATCCTAATACACAGTCAGGATTAAAATCTACCTCTTCTAACTTAACATTTCCTTTTTATAAACAGCCCAAAGAGTAGAAATGATTTGCCCAAGGTCACAAAGTTACTTAGAGGAGAGCACAGGATTTGAACCCCTGGTTTCTGACATCCAATCTAGTAGCTTTTACACTAGGCTACCTACCTGGAAATTCGCATTCTCAGTTTCAATGGGAATCTAAAGTATGTGCCATTAGAAAATATAAAGATCAGACAGGGATAGGAATGCAGCTCAGTGGTAGAGCTCTTGCCTAGCATGCACAAGGCCTTGGGGTTGATATTCAATGGCAACAACAACAACAAAAAAGGACTTGGGGGCATGGCTCAAGTGATAGTGCACTTGCCTAGCAAAGAAAGAAACAAACAAACAAGAGATCTATAATAGCGTTAACTCTTCCAATCCCTAAAACCCACCATGTTAATTCCTTCCCCCTTTTTTGTTTTTTCTTTTGGTGCTAGGATTGAATCCAAGGCCTTGCTCCTGCTAATCAAATGCTGTATCACTGAACCCTACCCTCCTCTTTTCTAAGTCATCCCCCCTCACTTCTGTACCCTGGTTTAAAATGTGGTGTCAAAATGCCAGCCACAAAGGGAGACCTCTACTACTTGGTTTTCAGCCAGAAAAATTACACAGAAAAGAGCCTCATCATAAATCAAGAGCCAAAAGCAATTCTTAAAACCAAATTAAGGTCCTGAGCATTCAGCAATGCCTCTTTAGAAATCAGCTCATCGGGTTCACTCCCCTGCTAGAGAAAGGCTACAGGAGAGGGGAAAGGCAACAATATTAAAATTCCAGAAATGTAATCTGAAACAAATAAGTGATATTTTTCTGGCCAAGGTAATGCAAGGGCTTTAGTTCCCAATATGATGGAGCTACTTTACATTTTAATAAATGCACATTGAGAAAATAATATTATTGCTCTGATATTGGGAGATTATTTGTGAACATAAAATATTAGAATTTGTCAGGAAGGCATTTATTTTCTTTTTCCTTCTTTCTCTATTGCAATATTCTTTCACCTAATAGAAGATGATTGCAAAAATAATTATATCAGGCAGTGGCCAACACACACAAAATAAATGGGGAAAAATGAAGGTTATCTGGCGTTGGATGGGAAACATGAGAAGGAGGAAGTGTGTGGAAGCACGGGGAGGTAATTGCACATCAATCAGATGATTACAGAGTGGGTGGAAAAAATTAAGGTGAATGATTGGCTGCTGAATGTTCTGATCCCAGATGGAAATCGGAACATGGATCAGAACTCATTAGCCAAATTCTCCATTTCCCATATTCATGTGGAAAAACCAAAAACGTAGGTGGAGATTTATGTTGGGGAAAATAATCTAACCTTAATATGCTTCCATGTGTGAGCCTGTAATCACAGAAGATGGGGGACCATAGCCAATTTCTGATGATTCCTGAACTCCTGAAATTATATACCTTTACACATATGCGTTTATCTGGAAAGAGATTTCATGGTTTTTAATGTTTCTCAATGAGTTCTTAACCTAAAATAAACAAAAATTAAAAAGTTAAGAATTCCTAAACTTGTCTACCCACTTTGTTTAAAACATTAAAACAAAAAACTGTCCCTAGAAAGCAATTTGGCAGCTCAGGCAAAAAAAAAAAAAAAATTAAACATAGAGTTATCATGCATGTATACACCCAAGAGAACTAAAACCATATTTTCACACAAAAAAACTTTACACAAATGTTCACAGCAGCACCCCAATGCCCATCAATTGCTAAGTGGATTTAAAAACTGTGGGTACCTATAAAATGGAATATTATTTACATATCAAGAGGAATAAAGTTCTGAGGAAAATAAATGAATTTTGAAATCACTATGCTAAGTGAAAGACAGTCACAAATGGACACATGTTGTCTAATTTCATTTAGATGAAATGTCCAGAATGAGCAAATTCAAAGACAGAAAATAGATTTGTGGTTGCTAGCAGGGGAGAAGAATAAAGAGTGACTGTTAGTGGATGTGGGATTTATTTGGGGGGTGATGAAAATGTTCTGGAATTAGATGTGGTCATGGCTGCAACATGTTGTAGGTATACTTAAAAACCACTGAAGCATATACTTTCAAAGGGCAAATTTTATGTTCTGTGAACTATATGTCCTTTTTTAATGAGTGCACTAAAAAATCCTATCTCCAATAACTTACAATCTCACCAGACAATTAGTAACAAAGCCAAATAACAAAAAAGCATAGTGAACAGCACAAAGGACTGGTCCGAATCGGTTTCACAGGACTTTCTGTGGTGGCACACCTGACCGAGAACCAGGCTCCCTGCTGCTGCCCAGCATCGGCAGAGGGACGGTACTGCATATTGCTAGCTTGGGAAGAACAAAATTCAATCTTTGATGTATAGCTTGTATTGAGTGGATATCCCTTTTGCACTCTTGTAAAGTCAAAAAATTCTAAGTTGTGCCCTGAGAAGTTGGGAACTGTCTTCTACTAAATATATAGCCTAAATACATTTCCTGTGCTCACAAGGCTGTAAGAAGTTAGGCACAGACTGCTGAATAGAATTAAAGAGAAGCACCCTCGAAGTTTGAAAGAAGCCTAACTTCATCTTAGTCTGTTTTATATTGCTATAACAGAATACGGAAGACTGGGTACTTTGTAAAGAATAGAAGTTTGTTCCACTCAGGGTTCTGGAGGACGGAAAGTTCAGCATGAAGTTGCCAGCATTGGGTGAGGGCCTTCTTGCTGCATCATAAATAACATGATGGAGGGCAGTAAGTGGTGACAAAGAGCATATGCACCATACCAGGTCTCTCTTTCTTTTCTTATAAAGCCACTAATCACCCTCATGATCTACCTCCCAAAATAACTACCTCCCAAAGTTTCCACCTCCAAGTACCATTAACAGAGGAACTTTGGGATTAAGTTTTCAACACACAAACTTTTGAAAGACACCTGAAAAGGTATTCAAAGCCAAAAATGTAAAAAGGAATAGAAGTAAAGTAATGAGAGAGGATGGATGTGGCAGTGACAATGTCAGTGGGACAGCGAATCTTCATTGAGCCTTGTAAGCCATGAACTGGGTTAAGTACATTAAAATTGCCATCTCGTCTCATTTTCCTCAGGACTTCTGAGGGAGGTCCCCTACCTCTCAGACTTTGCAAACTCCCTTAAGGAACTTTCCCAAGATCACACAGCAAAGGAGTGGAGGCAAATTTGAGTGTGTCAGTCTGTCTCCACACGTAGGTCACCTGCCTCTCTCTGCAGTCTCCATCCACATCTGTGTCTGGCTTCTTCCTGAATCTTGGGGATAGATGTCCCAATGTCCCCACCTCCAAAGCCTGGCCTGAGTCACATTGCTGAGGCCCAGGGGCAGCTTGAGCAAAGTTCCAGGAGCCTGGGCATCTACAAGGGACAGTGGGCAGCGTCTGTCCACACCTGCATGAATTGAGCTCTCCAGTGAACCCCAGCCTCCCTTTGCTCTATCCATAGTCCTGACACCTGAGGGGAAGAGCATGACTCTTCAGATTCTCACTGTTGGCTCTTTCGCCCATTTTGATTGTACTACCAGGACCTTGTGTTTGTAGAGTGCTCGAGGACCTCCAGAGTTCTGCCAGGAAAACTCACAGTGGCCATTAGCCATGATAGCTGGGCCAGGTTGGCCCTTTTGTCCTGGAGCCCCACGTGCTCATTTGTTACTATAAAGCACTGCTTGGGAAACTATTCCCCAATTTTTCTTGCCCTCTGGGTTCCACCTCATATTCTTTAAAAGCGGGAGACAGTGTTGTCTAATGATTAACAGTATAGGTTTGGGAGTCAAGCCAGACCTAACTTTGCAACTGAATAAATGTGTGACCTTGGGCCAGTTTATTTAATCTCCCTGAGCCCCACTTTATTCATCTGTAAAATGGAAATAATCACAGCATCTTCTAAGACATTGAGTTACTCTGAGGATTCATTGAAGCTACCCTACACAAAATTCTTATCTCTGTGCCTGTTGCATGCATAGTAAGTGTTCAATTAATGTTAGCTGCTATTGCTTGTAAGAAACAGAAAAAAACAGTCACAGCAGGAAGGAGCTGAAACTGTGAGTGATTCTCAGCTTTTACTGTATTGTAGAATCATCTGTAGAGCCTCAAAATCTCAAAGTTGCTCCCCGCAAACCAATGAAATCCGAATTTCTGGAGGAAGTGAGTGTCAGGCTTTTTCAAAACTCTCAGATAATTCCAACCTGCAGCCAAGGCTGAGAACTGGGACAGAACCCATAGTCCCTTTTATTTCTGGGTCCACCCAGCTGCATTTTCTACAAGTGAAGATGCATCAGAGGACCTCCAGAATGGAGCTAAGTACAAAGCTGTCGCCTTACTGTGCTCTCACACACATGGCCTCACCCCTCTCCCCACACCTTTTGAAGCAGGTTGAGAAAGAGACCTTCCTCACACATATCCCAAGTCAGGGGTAGCTGGTCATTTAGCCACAGTTGTCATGCTCAGGATAGACAAAAGGAAATCATAAATAGTAAGTACTACATAAACAATGTCCAATTAACCCAGCCACCAGCCCCGGGGGGGAAAGACAAGCATTAGTGCTCTTGGCAGGAAGCTAAGCAGAGATGTCAAGAAAGCTGCCTAGGGCTACAGTCTTTCACAAGCTGCCCCTGTCCCCAGCCCCCTTCTCTGTGTCTGAGCCTCAGCAGGAGTGGCACACACCCAAGTTGGGCTGATGGTCAGCTCTCCCTGACCTGCTCCTCAGTTAAGCCCAATTCTGTGTGCAGTTCAAGTTGGCAGTAACTTTAGCTCTATCTCCAATTTAGATTTTCCTCATTCTTCTATAATACTTAATTACATTTCATTTCTCTTCTACAACAAATATCCCTCTAGCCCTAGTGTTTCTGCTACCCACAGTTATTTATTCACCAGGGTGCAGAGTGAGCTGCCTGAACTGTGGCCATCCTCAGCTGAGCTCCTGGGTGGCTCTGTGCCACCCTCCTGCCCTGGCATTCTCTCTCTCTCCATGCTGTGCACCAGAAGTCCACTCCGGGCAGTTCAGCCCCAGGAAATCCAAGCCTCAGGAGCTGGTTACTGTTTGCATGTGGAGAAGCATCTGCCTCTGACCAGCCCCCCATGCCCTTAGCCAGGGAGAGTGAGAAGGGGTGGTTCCACAGCCACAGGGCTTTGTGGCTGGATTAGTTCCGGGTGATCACTGAGCTCAGAAGAAAAGAGCTTGGTGATTAAGAGAGCTGTTTGGGGAGGGGAGAGAAGGGGAAAGCCTAAAAACACCTGCCTGGGAAGGCACTGGAGTAATGCCAGACAGGCACCTCCCACAGACAGAGGAAGGGCACCAGAGGCTAAATGTAGCAGAAAAGCAAGGTTAGTGAATTTAATGAGGTGATCTTAGGCAGCTTAATTCAACTCCATAGCCCGGGGCTAGAGGAGGAGCCCTGTGTAGGAAGTCAGAAGTTAGGTCTGCACTAATTAGATTTCACAAATGCCTTTGTTATGCAGCACCTTGTCTTCACAGCCTGCCAGGTGGGTGGGAAGCTTCTTTCAGAAGCTTCAGGAACCTCTCCTTTCAGTTACTTCCCGCCTTTCTCTCCCATCTGTCCCAGCCCGGCACACTCACCCACCCATCCATGTTCCTGGAATTGGCACCCAGCTCAGGCACCACCACCACCTGGGTTGGTAAAACACAGGATGGTGAGAAGGACTCAGGAGAGAAGCCACATGGGCTCACCATGACACTGGTGACTCTGATGGAGCTGAACCACTGTCCTGGTGAGTGAACAGGTCCCTTTCCTCAGCCCTGTGGCTGCAAAGTTTACCCTGGACTGGTGAACCTCCCTGCGGTGAGCCACAGTCCTGTTTTACCACTCCCATGGGTTGCAAGCTCTCAACCACCTTCTCTATTTATCAGTGTAACTTACAGGGCTAAACCCAAACAAGAAGAGGCCCCCGAGGGGAGAGGGGAGGGAATGGCCCATCCCGAATGGATCTGGCCCTTAAGCAAGTCATGCAGGACTCATTTTCCCCATCTGTAAAATGGCCTAACAGCGAAAGGCCATCGCAGGAAGGACATAGAAAACTCCTACAGAAACAAAGCCTTGTTCTGACCTTGCTAGAAGAGGCTCTAAATGTTAAACTCTAAGGGCAGTGGAACCACTTAGTGCCTACGTGTAATAACAGCCAGCAATTAATAATGGCAGTAATAGGTCTTTGAACATGGAGAGCTGCTTATCTTCGGACAGGGAGCTGAGCTCTGGTTCCCAAGGGATAGTCCCACCTGTGGAGAGGCTGCTCCCCCTAGTGGAAAGAGGCTGTCATGACCAGGAAGAGAGGCCTGGCATCTGCTCTCTCTGCCCACCCCCACCATGGCTCCTTATAGGCCCTCTTCTCTTAGTAGAGCTTTTGAACACACACATAAGAAAACAGCACTAGAATCAGGAGTGGTGGTACATACCTGTAATCCCAGCACTCAAAAGGGTAAGGCAAGAGGATAGTGAGCTTGAGACATAGCAAGACCCTATCTAAAAAAAAAAAAAAGGAGGAAATAGCCCCAATTTTATCAAACCCTATTAGTCTGTCCAAATCCCACCAAAACATGTTAGAGCCCATTCTGTGGCCTCCTGGGAGGTTCTGGCTACTCATAAACCCCACAAAAAAGCCCGGCTGCCAGAGAGAGCCCCTTGGAAGGGAATAATTACTTAATGAGGTAAATATGCAGGCATGCAATTAAAACTGGAACACCAGGCCCCCGGGGCAAGAAGGTTCAACACTGCTTACTTCAGCTAAAAATTGCCTTCGGGCTACTTCAGCCCCTCCCAGTTATCTCTAATTCCCTACATCTAGGGCCTCCCCCCCACCAGATTCCCTTTCTGTCTTTGATGAGTCTGAGCTTTTAGAGAAAGGGAGATTTAAAAAAAAAAGAAAAAAAGTGAAGGAAAGCAAGTGAGTTGATGCGTGGCAGTTCAGAGAAGTGTTAAGGTCTCTGAAGAGTTCAAGGGAAATGTCCCAGAATGTTAAACATGCTTTCCAGTCCCCTCTCCTCACTGCCAACTGTGAACCGAGTTATACAGCGCGGAAACTTGGACTAGATCTCCTGTGCCTTCTCTGTAACTGCCTGACCTCACTTGCCACCTGAGATGTAGAGGTTCTCGGCTGGCAACAGCCTCTGGGGTATTTAAGGTCATATGGGATGTGATCCAGTGTGGACAGGGTTAAAGCATGGACGATTGTTCCCAAGGGTCTGGACTCCCCTTTCCATGGTCCTGTGAAATCAGCAATGGTATGAATAATTCCCAATGTTTCCTGAGTCATTGCTATGTTCCTATTTTTACACATCCTAATTTGTTCAATCCCCACAATTCTACAGATTAGAACACGATGATAAGAACTGCCCCTTGCCACCATTCTGCAGCCTGAGCCTCAGCTGGTCTCATCCCTTGCAGAACAAAGCCCCACTGTCCCTTATCTCCTGCCACCTCCCTTTGCCTGTCCCTAGCCCTTGCTTTCTCCCAAATGCTACTTAAGGCCAGACCCACTGAAAGAAGCTGCTGCACCATTTTTTCTCAGCCAGCCAGCCTGCTTATTAAACTTTTGGACATGAGATATCTCTCGTGAGCCGCCTTTGTATGTGATGTGCGGCGTTTTCCTAACACACGAGGCACAGAAAAGGTAAGTAATTTGACCAATATAAAATAGCTAATAAGAGACAGACCTGAAATCTAAACCCAAGTGTTGGCTGGATTTGGGTCGCCAAGTCCAAGGACCAAAAAATTCTTGGTCTCGTCAGAAAGAATTCAAGACAGACACAGAGGAGACAAGCAGGAGCAGGTTTATTAATGTAAAGCAAAGCAAAAGCACACCCTCCAGACAGGAGAGTGGGCAGGCTCAGGGAGCACTGTGTTGGAGGTCCTCATGCCTTTACTGGGGTCTGTGGTCATGGGGTAGTCCTGAAAAACTGGGTATGTGTCATTAACTTCTAGAGACTGAGCTATGTATCATCAACTCTTTCAACTCTTCTCACATGTCTGGTGGGGGTAGTTCTTGGTTTTGGACCAGGTTGTCATTTTTCTTGGCCCATGGGAACTCCAGGTAGCAAGACCCGCTGTATGTCATGAGTTAATGTCAGTGGGCCAAGATATGATTCCTTATCAACATCCAAGCCAATGTTCTCAGTCATCAGATTTCCTAACTCTTATATCAGCCCCAGAGTCTAGGCTCACCAGCATAAGACTTCTAACTCTGATCTGAGTGCTCTGTGCTAGGTGCTGTATAAGAATGTTGTCTGCCTCGTGTCATGGGATGCTCCCAACAGCCTATGAGATAAAAGCCATTATTATCTCCACTTTACAGATGGAGACTCAGAGAGATGGTGTAATTTGCCCAAAGTCATGGAGATCATGAGTAGCCAAGTGGGATTCCTTTCCAAGCCAGGCTGAATCCAGAGCCTGTGTACTCTGGGTGACACTGCAGCTCGATGCTTCCTTCTCAAGGGCAGTGTGAGGGCCTCCCTTCCCAGAGCCACAGAGCAGGTGAGAGGAGCCAATGGCCTTCCCTCTGCCCTGTGCACCTTGAGCCTGGAGAAAAGGTGAGATGCCAGGAATCTCTACTTCACTCCCAGAGGGACCACACCCCCTGCTCTCCTACAGCTCAGCAATCTGCTGATGTGCCCCCAGCTGGCCTCTTCCCAGCTCCCAGCACCAGGCAGAGATGCACAGCTCCAGGCCCAGCATGACGGATATGTATGGCCAAGAATGGCGATGTATTTATTAAGTGAAACCGACAACTTTCATTAACCCGAGCAGACATTATTAAAACGCACTGGTTGTCTCTGGGAAATGAAGTGCCCAGCACAAGCTGAGAGCAGAGCCTGACTCACATGCTCTGAGCTGCTGAGGGTGGGAGGGACCTCTCTCCTGGTATCCTACCTTCCAGCCATCATTTCCCATGAAATGTGTCCCACACCAGTCCCCTTGCAGCAGTTACCCCAGGGTGCCTTTGGCACCTCTCTGAGCCATGAATCCAGACCCAGGTGGTCTGAAACCCAGAAACCATGGTGGCTCAAGTACTCCCACTGTCTGTACCTGAAGACAGAGCTGCCTACTGGGCCCCTGATTGCCAACATTGAATGCAGCACGTTCAACCTGACTAGAACCCTGGCAATGATGGAGGAGGTTTCAACCAGAGACATGGCTTGCTGGGATTCCAGCCTTCCAGCCCACTAGGAGTTGATAATTAGAAAGAGTTATCCACAGGAACCACTGTGGGAAGCAGGAGGAGAGAGAGCAAGGAATGCAGGAGAAATACCAAGAAGGTAGGGGGAGCTCAGAAGGGGTTGAACAAGAAGCTGGGGCCACACTTGGTCACACATTATCTGAGGCCAGAGTTCTTTACTAAGGTGCATCTTCCACTTTTCAACTTACAACACATTTTTACATATGCCAGCTCCTTTGTTCCTTAGTCCTGCTGTGAGGGAGAAGACCTAGGCCTGATTTCCCTTTGTGCCTACCATGAGAAAAGCTGAGGAGTTGGCGATATGTGTGAGGCTGCAGAGTTAGGAAGCCGCACTCCAGGACAAATCTAGTTCTACCTCTCAGCCCACCTCCTCTAGAAGACCTCCTGTTTTATTATGTTCCAAAGGACAGTGGCTGGTAAAGTCCAGATGGTCTGAGTTAAGAGTAGCCCATCCTATGCAGCGTCAGATGCACTGCCATGGGCACCAAGGCTTCCAACAGAGTGCTGTGGCACCCACCTGTGTCTTGTGCCCCACAAAATACACATACAAGGCAATGATCAGAACCTCTGGCCAGTGAAGTAGCACAGACATGAAAGCTGGCCAGCGAGGTCTGCAGTACCACTGACTGTGTGATCCTCTATTTGCTTATCTGAGCAATGGGCCATAGTGAAGGCCAAATGAGAAACTTACCCACAGGATCTATCCAAGCCTGGAGCATGGTACATGTGCCAACAAATGTGGTTTAGCTTGTTCTTATTAAAGAATCGAGTACCTACTTGTGCATGCCTGTAATCCCAGCACTCAGGAGGATGAAGCCAGAGGATCTCAAGTTGGAGGACAGTCTGGGCTACTTAGTGAGACCCTGTCTCAAAACACATACAAAAAAAAATACTGAAAAGTGAAAAATAGATCAAATCTACCAGTCAAAAATGCATTTCATGACATGTTTGCTGAATACTGTGACTTCATCCTGGAACAACAGAATGTCTCAGACCTTCAAGGTGGCCTCCATGCCTGTCCCTGTGAGAGCACTCATCCTTCTCAGCTTTGTATCCTCATTTTGGGCTTAGAAATCCAGTGGTCATAACACTGAAGAGACAGCACAGGGGCAGGGATGTAGCTCACTCACCTTATTTCCACTGCCCCTGGCGTCTTGCCTTACACAAAGGAGAATCATGAAATGTTAATGGTGGGTAGAAGGAAGACAGAGAGGAATGAAGGGAGGAAAAAAAAGGAGAGTAGTCAGATGAGAGTCATGGTGCTCCCTGACTGAGTGGTCACCCCAACACAGACTGGAGTTCCTCTTCAAGTCAGGACTGGGAAGTTGATGCTCAGTCTTGGGGCTCCTGGCACAGGTGAGAGGGATCTATTTAGCAGGGCAGAGGTAAAGCCCTGCTATTGAGGTGCAGGATCTCCCCCACCACCTCCCGTTCCCTGGCCTCTCCCTTACCTCCTGTCCCATCAGCAGGCCCAGCCAGTTGGAGCTGCCAGGCCCCCAGGGCCAGAAAAGATGATAGTCTAACTCCCCTGTCAGCAATGTGGCCACTGAGCATCCAGCAGAGCCTGGAGTATTAGCCATGTGCTGTGAAATGGCAGGTGCCACCACGCTCAAGCTCTGCTGCCCATCTCACCACACTTGCTCAGAGGACCAGGACCCACACAAGTTCCTAGCAGTCCATCAGTCTATGGAAGTTCAGAGAGGCAGGGACCAGACAGGGGCCAGTAACTGAGACTTCTGTGCGATTGCCCTCTCCTACTATGTTCCTCCCTGTTTTGTCCAGCCCCACATCTTACATGCCAGTTCCACTGCCCCACATCACCTCCTTCTTTAGGCTCAGGGTGGTGGCTGCTCCATTACTTATCAGGAATCTGGTTCTTCCAACAGGAAAGAGATACTTTTCTCCAACCCAGCTGCTGTGAGATGATGCCAGGAGGGAGCTGGGCCTGGCATGAGCCCCCACCTGCCTGCCCACCGATGTTCAGTGTGAATTTTGTTTTAATCAAAGAACTAAGCTAAGCAGCCACCCTGTCTCTCCACCCTGGCCTGGGGCACAGCAACTCAGGGAGTCATAGAGGAATCTTAGAATTACAGTCCACCTGTGCAAACCAGATCCCTTTTCCAAAGTGCAGGGAAGTGGGTGCAGGGAAGTGGGGTCTAGGGTCCCTCCAAGTCAAAGCTAGTACAGAAAGTAGCTCATACTGATCTCTATGCCTTGGTGACACCTCCAATGATGATTTATTGAGACCCCGTAGATGTAGCTGAGGAGGAAGACCCTCAGTTGGCCAGTTGAACTAACCCTGACCATGGCCTTAAATTTTGCCAAAGCAGTTCTTGAAATTCTTACCCCTTCTTGCCTATCCTTCCAGCCTCTTGAACTGCCCCTAGAAGAACAGCAGCAAGCTCAGGGTAAACAGGTTAATCAAAGTCATGGTTCCAATGCCCAAGTGAAGATCACAAGTTGGAAGTCCAGCCCAAAAGTGTCACAAGTTTAAAGAGGCAGCCAGACCTCAACACTGACCATGGAACCATACACCCTCCCTCCTGTGATGGAACTATTGTAGACTGATGAGCTCTGAGGCTTTGAAGTCCAAGGGCTCAGATACAGGTACCATGTTGGTTACTTACCAGCTGTGTGACCTCAGACAAGCTGTTTGACCTCCCTGGGCCTCTACCAGAGAGGTCAGGTGAGGGTGATACTGCAGGATGGTTGTAAGAATCAAATGAGATAGTGAATAAGCCACATGAAGCCCTGACAAAGGCTACTTGCTATTATTGGGGCTTCTCTGTCCACAAGTGCAGAGGGCCCAAAGCCAGGCTTCTGTACGAGGAGAAGGGAAGCTGGGTACCTGCAGAGAACCTAGCACATCATAGGTTTGGTTACCTCAAGAGCTCTGAGGTCCTTAGTAGGCTGGGGCCACCTCCAACAGTGTGTACACAATGAGCCCCTTCTTCACAGCAGCCAGACCCAGCATCCATCAAAAGGCAAACAGAAATGCTGCCTGGCTGACCTCTTGGCCACCACTCCTGGGGACAGACTTTGTTCTTCGAGGAGGGAGGGGAGCTTTTCCTCCTCTCAGTCAACAAACTCAGCCATTCAATTAGCTTCTGCATGGTGTTCATCACATGCAGGGGAAAGGCCGCTGCCCCACAGCGTAGCTGTCCCTGGCTTTGCCAGGTGAATCAAAGGGGCAGCCTCGGGGTGACCATGTTTCAGCTTCAATGCTCTCAGGATCCCGTGTTTCCTGAAATGCACACTGTCCCTCATGCACGCACAGCTGTTGGGCAGAGCTGACCACTTTTAGTTCAGAGTCCTTAAGGAGGGGAGTGGCACAGGGAATGTGATTCTGCAAAAGTGGTCAGGGGGACCAAATCCAGGGGATGAAATGCCAAACAAGTATCTAAGAATGCATATGGGGAGGGTGAGCAGCAGGGTGACCAGGAAGCACTGACGGCCGTGGCGGGGGGGGGGGGGGGGGGGAGGGGGCAGGGCACACAGAACAGATGGAGCAGGCAAGGATGCCATGCATCCCGGCTGCCTTTCTCTGCTCTTGGGTGCTGGGGGAGAAGGCTGGCTAAGGAGTGAAGGAGAAGGCTTCTGTTTACAGCCATCTATCTCCCATAATTAGCCATTTAGGAAGAAAATAGCCTTCAAATTCAAAGGTAAATTGACTTACATTGGGATAATAACGTTTGATTGAGCACGGGAAGTTCATCTTTAGAGTATGAGAGCAAACAAATTGCTTTTCTTTCCCGGAGCTTGGAAAGAAGCAAAATGAGATTGCAGGTGCTCCCTGAGCTAGGTCCCATCGCCTCAGGGCATGAGCAGGTCCGGGGCTCTGCTGCCAAACCAAAGGTGCCCATGCTTCCTCTCCATCTCTCTGGCAGTCATTTTCTGATCCTCATTCAGGAGAGTTTTAAAATTATATTGCATCACATCGATGCAGCAATCAGTTATTATTGTCAACAAGAGCATGAAGAGGCATAAATTCCCTCCCTTAGACAGAGGCTGCTTCGTAAATACATTTCTTTATTGCTTCCTAGATTGGAGAGATTGCTCCCCATTTGGACTTCCCGGAACATTGGGGAGCTAGGGAGGAGGGACTGAGGGCTTGTGAAGTCCTGGGCAGTTTCCTGCACATGGCCCTAGATCCAGAGCTTCCTGAGGCAGGGGTGGGTGGAGGGACAAGAGGGCAAAGAGAGGACAGGTACATAATGCACTCAGAGAACCAGGCTGGAAAGGAGACCCACGGGAATGAAGTCTCCAAGGTGTGTAAGGACCCCCAAGGTCTCATTTGTCACACCTTCTGGCACTTTGGGTTCTGACAAAAATTCAATTGTCCCTTTTTCCTAAAAGAAGCCTCACTGGAACTTGATTTCAGCTCTGTCTTCCATTTTTTTCAGATCATGTATTTTCTGGAGTGTGAGGTAAAGGGACTTGGACAACCCATATATTTGAGAGAGAAAGAGAGTAAGAGAGACGCGCACCTGCTCCACTCTGTTAATCAGCTTTCTGTCTCTGTAACAGAATACCTGAAAAAAACAACTTAAAGGAGGAAAGGTTTATTTTGACTCATAGTTTCAGAGGTTTGGTCCATGGTTGCTTGGCCCCATCACTAAGAGCCTGTGATGAGGCAGAGAATACATAGCAAAGCAGAAATGTTCACCTCATGGCAGCCAGGAAACGAAGAAAAAGAGGGAGAGGAGGAGACCAAGGACAAAAAACACCCTTCAAAGGCAAGCCCCAGTGACCTACTTCCTCCAATTCAGTCCCACCTCTTAGAGTTTCCCCTACCTCCCAATGGTCTACTCAGCCTTGAATCCATCCATGGGTTAATCCATTGAAAAGGTCAGAGCCCTCATGATCCAATCACCTTTAAACACTGCTGTGGTAGGGACCAAGCCTTCAATACAGGAGCCTTTTGGGCACATTCCAAATCCAAACCATGACAACCACTCAGGTGATTAACTAGTGATCCCAAAATTTTAAGGATCAAAGCAAAGAAACATATTTGTCACTTGCTACTAAGGACCTATTATCCATTATCTATTGCTGTATTAAAGTTAGCAGCTAAAAGTAATATGTATTTATTATCTCCAAATTCATGTGGTCAAGAATCTGGCATGGCCAGCAGGATCCTTGCTTCAGGGTCTCTCCTGGGTTGCCATAAAGAGGCCAACCAGGGCTCTCCTGGCACACTTACGTGGTTGTTGGTTGGATTTAACTCCTTGCAAGCTGATGGGTTGAGGGCTTCCATGTATTACCAATACTGGCCAAAGGCCATCCCCAGTTCTTGCCATGTGAAAACAGTAGCTTTCTTTATTAAAGCAAGCATCTGAGAAGAGATGAAGAGAAGGAGGGAGAGTACCAAAAAGACAAAATATACAGATCAGCCTTTTATAACCTAACTGTAGAAGTGACGTCCATCACTGTGTTCTATTGTTGGGAAGCAGGCCACCAGGCCCAGTCCACACTCAACGGAGGGGCGGTGCTATTGTTTGGCTCTGGAGTGTCCCCAAAGGTCCACGTGTCACAAGCTTGTGGCACTACTGGAAATGGTAGAAACTTTAAGAAGTGGGGCCCAGTGGGAGGTCTTCAGGTCATTGGGACTGTGTCCTGAAGGGGACTGTGGAACTTCAACTTCTTCAGCTCTCTCTTTCATTTCCCAACTATGAGATGAGCAGTTTTGCCCTACCATATCTTCCTGTTATGATGAGCCACCACAGGCCCAAAGCAACAGATCAATCATCCATGGATTAAAACCTCTGAAAATGAGCCAAAATAACCTTTTATTTTTGTAAGCTGATTGTCTCAGGTATTTGTGGTAGTGATGGAGAACTGACTAACATAGGCATACACCAGGAAACCAAGAAACAGGACTCAGGAAGCTGCCTGCCACAGAACCTGAGCGAACAAATCAAGACCCCTGATTTTAGCCTAAGAAACTGGAAAACAGCTGGCAATGGGAGCCAGGAGTGGAGCCCTGCTCTGCTGGCTCTCTGGGCCTCTAGCCACTAGATGTTCCTCCTAAAATGGGTGGCTGGTGTGTAGACAGCAGGCAGGCATTCTCAGAAAGGCCCGCTTCTTCTCCCAGCACCATACATGGGTCATCTGCAGAGGCTGTGGCGACCTCAGGTAGTTTCCACTGGGAAGAAAAACCAGGCAGGCACCAATTCTATACGCAGACCTCTGTGAAACTGACCTGGATCCAGCCAAATGCCAGGAGAGGAAGGAGGTGTGGGAGAGGCCACACAGGGGGTTGAAGAATAAACAGCCCATGAAGAGCCAGGCACCTTTTCATTCTCAGAGTTCAAGGTAGCAGAGAAGAAGAAGAAAAGAGGCAGAGAATGAAAGAGCAGGTGCGGCCACAAGAACCCATCAGGGACCGAGACACCGAGCAAGGACAGCACAGCAGAGACAATGGAAGCAGCTGAAAAGCACAGCCAATAAGCACACAGGCATGGCACCAACATCTCTGCAGATTAATAAGCTTCTGAGGATCCCCAGAACCATGTCTGTGAGTTACAGCCTAATGGGGAACAACGCAGGGCTCTTTGAAACCTCCTTTTCAGCAACTTGAAACAGCAGACATCTCTGTGCCCAGTAAGGAAGGGTGAGGCCTGGGCAAGCCAGAAAAAGCTATTGTGTCTCTAGAAAATGGGAGCCCACAAGGGGACTTTATCAGAGCCCCGAGCCAGCCATTGAAAGCATATTCCTTAGTTCAAGAACAATTATCCCAGCAAACAATGGGAGGGAGGGAGGCAGCCACCTCGCCTCTCAAGTACAAAAGGCATGTGATCTTCACATGGGGAAGCTGAGAACATTCTGGGAAGCCAAAGAGTGGACTTACAAGGCAATACATGAATAGGACTCAAAGCTTGACGGCATTACATGAATTGTTTAGTAGCCTAAGCAAGCTAGGGGTTCACTTTTCTCTCAGATAACCTGAAGTCTAGGGGTAAGTAGGCAGGTCATCCTTAGCACCACCTTTCATTCTCCAGTAATAACCTCATGATCATAAAATAGTTGCTCAAGTTCCAGACATCAGCTCCACATTTCAGGCAGAAAGAAAAAGAGGAAAGCACAGAACAGGTGCACCTCCCAGGTAAATCAGTTGTCTTTAAAGAAGCCCACCTAATAGATTTTTTATCTCATTAGCCTCCCTTTTCAAGAAAGGCTAGGAAAATCATATTTTGTTAATGTAGTTATATTGCCACCCAATAGTGTAAGTATTCTAGTGGTAAATAACTGGGAGATATACATAGGTAGACAAGCAGCTCTCTGGCACAATTCCCAAATCTCCTACATCTACATTCAAAGTCATTTCCTTGTCTGACACTGTCTATGGCAGCCTGGGACTGACCCTAATACAAAGGCACTGGCCATGCTGAATTGTCATCATCCAGGGTCCTGTTGCCCAGCATGGATGTAAGCCGAGGACCCCAGGAAAATCCTCCTGTGCCTGTCGTCTTGAGCCCCATGGGTGGCTTCTGAGGGGAGGAGGGGAAGGCATCTGCTGTGCTCAAGTTCACTCACATCTTTTCTGTACTTGGACCTGTGTAGGCACAGGTCTCTGCTGTGGATGCAGGACTATTATGGGGTACTGTGGAGGAATTCGTGGTTATAGTACTTAGTCGAGGCAGAACTGCATCTCCAAATGATAGAATACTGCTCAAGTCTATAGAAACATGTAAAAGGAAGGGTGCAGAGAACAATGGCCAGTTGTGTATCAACTCCCCAGGGGTTGGAGGAGCCCTGTTCCTTCTCTCTGATGCCAACTTTGATTCGTCATCAGGACACAGGGTCTTTGTTTGTTTGTTTGTTTGTTTTCCTGGATTCAAAACAAGGAGCCCCACAAGCAGCTATGGGGAGAGGCACTAGAGAGAGTGGGATGGGCCCTCACCCTTGGAGACCAAAATAGTTTGGAGCTCCCACTGGAAACTATGATGCAAGTGGCAGGACAGGGTGACAGGCTTGTCCTTCCCACAGCCTCCTCTTCCCCCACTTCCAAATTTCCTTCTGTGACATTTCAAGTTACAAGGCTCCCATCTCAGAACTTTGACTTTGAATGTCTTTTTGTATTGGCCTTAAAGAAGATGGTGTCATTGGTGACCTTTTGAAAAGACCACGAGGGCTTAATTAAAAACTAAACTTGGCTACTTAATTCAGATGGTCCTGTCGACTCCCCAGCACTGATGTGCGCTCAGCCTTGTCAGCTTGCAGCAGGCTCCTGGCACTGCCCTTTAGTGTCGCCATGCTGTGGAGCCTCAGAGCAGCAGACAGCCTCTGGCCCAAGTTCTAGGACCCACAGAACTGCTCTTGGCAGGATAAGTCTGGCCACCAAGAGCTGAAGGCTCCAAACGGGGAGACACCTCACCACCAAAGAAAAGAGTAGTCTTATGGCCTCTGGGGATGGCTAGTCCAGATAGGAATTCTTCAGAGCATAGAGTAACTGCCACACACCCAAAATCCTCCTGCATCCTGGCTCTCTTCAAGTGGCTCAGTGGAGGAACAAGAACCCAAGTAATGCTCCACCTCGCCCTCTCCCCTGCTGTGAGGATTGTAGAGCTGCCTAGTGCACAGGTCAATGTTCCTCTTCTGTATCTGGAATCCACAGCCTATGCTGTGCCTCTCTCTCCAGATGCCCAGCCCCAGAGTCCATCACACCCACCTGGAAGATGAGATAGGACAGGTGTTTCTGTCCTTTTTACTCTATTAGTACAGCCATCTGTGGCTTGATGACAGATGTACTGTGTGAGAAAGGCATTGGTGGGTGATTTTATCATTTAAATATCATATGCTTAATTCTAGATGACACAGCCTAGTGCACACCTAGGCTATGTGGTATACACACACACATACATATATACACATATATACATATATATCCACATGTATGTGTGCATGTGTATAAGATGGCCTGTTGCTCACAGAGCTATGGTGAAAAAGCAATCTGAGATTAAACCAAACTCAAGATAAAAAGCAATGTGATCAAGAGACGTGGTAAATGCACAAGGGTGCTCCTTCTTGTAAGTAAAAGGAACGCACGCTAAAATAATGATAAAACGCATCAAGTAGTAAGTACATAAGCCATGGTGGTCATTTGGTGTCATTATCAGCCTGTGTTTGGCACAGCTGTAGCTGTATGTGCTCTGCCTTCACACTGGCAACATGGCAGGTATGTTTGCCAGGCTCCCCTCGCACTTGTGAGTCATGCTTTGTGCTGCCATGTTATATGACCTTGCAACAGTTATGACGTCACTAAGCCAGAGGAGTTTTCAGCTCCATTGATTGCTGCTGGATTGCATGTGGTTGATGGAAATGTTGCTATGCAGCATGCAAGTAGTGACCACTGGCTTTTGTTCCCCTCATTGGAGTAGGAGCACTGGGCTCCAGATGCACAGGTGACTAGGAGAACATGGAAAGATATCTTCTCCCCACTCCCACGCATCTGCCAGCAGTTACTTCTAATGAGCCGCTTCAGCTCACTGTAGACTTAATGTGGAAAGAATTTCTCATTGTCTAATCAACTATTTAGCCCTGGAGCCATGATATTCACTTTTCTACCTCCCCTCTTCAGAAAGAAGTGAAAAGCAACTTCCCCACTACTCACTGTCTGTGTGACCTTATGCATGTTATTTAACCTCTCTGAGCCTCAAGTGTCTCCTTTATAAAATAGGGTTCATAACATTTGGCTTCTCAGCAGGTAGTGATCGTCTAGGTCTCCTTTCATTATTTCGTTGGCAATTTACTGAGCCATATGCCAGGTACTGCACTAGGTCCAAGTATAAGAGAGTGGATGAGCAGAACATCCACTATGTTCTTCGTGGGTGTGGACACTAGGTGTCAGGGTCATGGACCATCACAACAAGTGATGCTTGGGGTTGGAGGCTGGCCTCTGGAGAGGGTTGGTCAGTTGTGAACCATCCTCAACCCAAGTTTCTGTGGCTTCCCTGGGGCTCATCAGAGCCTCAGACAGAGAGAGACTTATCCAGACTCCCCAGCTCCCCACCCACATGGGGAGCTGGCAATCTCCCTGCAGGAAACTGTGCTGGCTACAATAAAATGATGATCCTTAAATCTTGATTGACGCCCCAGCAGAGCCAGAGGAGGTGGAGAAGGGTGTCACTCTGCCTCTGCCACCACTGGTCCCCACAGGCTTCATGTGCCACGAGCTTGGGGGTTCCAGCTGTGCCTCACCACTCTTAAGGGGAGATGTAGCCTGGATGAAGGCCCTGGGTGTTGGTGCCCAACTGAGTTCCCTTGGAAGAAGACCTCATTTAGTCCTGGGTTTGTCACTGACTAGCTGTGTGACCTTGGGCAAAGTCCTCAGTCTCTGAATCACAATGCATCATCTTCCAAGTGATGCTCACAATGCAAACCTTATGGGTTGTTATGAAAATTTAATTATGAGTTATGTAAATGCAAACTAAAGAGCTTCCAATCAAAGTTTGGAATTAGGGAGGAAAGAGGCCAAGTCCCAGGTCCTCTGGCAAATGGGGCCACCCAAGGCCTTCCCTGACTAGGTGATAGCACCTGCTTTCTCAGTCCACCTCCCTTCTGCACCACCCCCCACCTCACTGCTGGACTCTGCCTTGCCCTCCTCTGCCCCTGTTCACTCCAGTGCCAGGCCACCAGAGGCTTACTGCAACTCCCTTGTCCACTCACACAGGCGCCATTGCCTTTAGGCTCCTCCCCATTGCTCAAGTAGGTTAAGAGCCTTGGAAAGAGAAAAGAAGGTCAATGAAGTAGCTGTTGAGTGCTCTCCAGCCAGGCTGACAGCCCACAGAACTTGTCACCGTCCCCACAGCTGCATGGAAACAGTGCCACAGCAGTTGAAGCACCAACATTCAATGTGCACTTAGGAAGGGGCTCTGTGTGTCTTATAACCAAGAAAGCCCTCAAGGGTCCCAGGACCTGGGGCAGCTGCAAGTGGCTTTTGCCAAGAAACATGGCTCCTCCTCCCCAGGGTCCACTGGCACCAAGGGCTAAGAAATGCATGGTGAAAGGCTAAAAGAAAGCAGCAAGCAACTTCTAAATGCAAAGTCCATTTCTGAAGCTTCAAAATTGGATATGATCAGGCCAGGCATGGTAGGTCACACCTGCAATTCCAGCTACTCAGGAGGCAGAGGTAGGAAGATTATGGTCCAAGGCTGGCCCCAGGAAATATCCAGACCCGACTTGAAAAACAAACTAAAGAAAAAGGACTGGGGACATGGCTCAAGTGAAAGAATGCCTGCCTAACAAGCAAGACAACCTGAGTTCAAACCCCAGTACCACAAAAAAAAAAAAATTGGATATGAACTTTAGGACAACCACTTCCTTTATGTTATTCAGTCCCTGGCACTCTGTGAGGCCCTGGGGCTGATCAGAAAGGAAAGATGGCCAGGAGTGTGTGTTACAGTGCTCTGGGACTGGCCTAAACACAGTTCCTGCTGGACCTCACTGGATCCTCCAAGGTGCCACTCATGAGGCCTCTCAGACCTAGAGAGGATGACAAGCTCCACACCCTCCAACCCCTGCGGCCAAACACTGTGCTGTATGGGAAGAAGGAATGGCCTCCCACCCACAGCCGAGCCCTGCCTTTCACCCTGTTCCCTGGTCTTCCCCAATTCCTCCTTCATCCCTGCCTGCCTCTTCTCTTCCCTCTCAGCTAAGAGAGTCCTATGTCCTACTGCAGACCCTCATCTTATTGCAGACATCCTTGTGACACAGGGCCTATAACCAGTGAGGAAAAGAGGTACACTGAAGCAAGCAGCCAAGGGATATTATTTCTTTTGCCCATAAGGCAGAAAGTGAAGAGCAGGGGTTCTGCAAATGTTCAGCCTCTTCAGTCTTTCTGCAAGGCGTCAGTCAGCAAACATCTACCTGCATCCCCAGCTGAACAGAGTGTGGACCAGCTCTGCCCTCCAGGAGGGATGACAGTCCCATTGTACCACCTGGTGCCCCGAGCATCACTGCTGTGAAGGCTATGTGTAAAGGTTAACCTGGGCAGTTTCCTCAAAGGAGTCTAAGAACCAGGATTCAGAACTGAGATTCCTAGCTCTCTGGTGGTCACAAATCCTCTTGAGAACCTATTGGAACCTATGGAAGGTTTGCACACGCCCCCTCCATAAAGTCTACAAGCACATTTGCTTAGCATTAAGAAACTGCACCAGCCTTGCCAATCACCCAACTCTGCATGCCCAGTCCCATAGAGGTTCCCTATTCTAGGTTGTCCCCTGCATTTAGGGCAGTGTGGCTATAGGAGAAGACCCACAGGCAAACAGTTCCTGCAGAACAGACAGCAGGGACCAGGCCAGGTACGTGATCACTGCCAGCCCTGTACCAAGACGGGCTGCAGAGGCTGCTTTACCAACTTAGCACACTGCCCTATCCCCACCAGAAGCAGGAAGGTTGTGACTCAGGACTATAGACTGTGTGACGAGTTGGCTTGCTGCTGTCATCCAGACCAAACTAGTGGAGTGGAAATGCCCATGCCCCTGAAGCCTCCTGATAACGGTGCTAAATAAAGGTAATTTTCAAGTCACCAGTTAACAATGGCTAAGAACGTGAGCAGTGACCAGTGGCTCAGTCAATTACTGGGCAAGCTGTGGGGGGATGTCTCTGAAGAACCACCTAGCCCATGGTCCGTGTCCACACAAGGCTGACCTGCAGAAGACAGTGCCTTGGCTCCATGGGAAGCCAAGTCCATGGTGTTTATTCCTCCAAAGCCCTGGCATTTTTCCTATTGGAGAACCATTCAGACAGGCTGCAAGTCTGCAAGAATGGGTGGGCTCTGGAAGCTAGGGCTTGGCCAAGAAGCCCCCCTCCATGTAAGCTTCCTAATGTGGCTGAACTATACACCTCCTCCCCTCAGCCCTTCCAGCCCAGCCCACTCTCAGCCCCTTCCCAGAAAAGGCACTCAGCACCTGACCCTCTGCTATGGGCCATGGTCTCTTTCTGCACTGAAACAGGCCAAATCCATCCGAGCTGAATTCTTTGCTCCAGGCTCCATTCTGGCCCTGGCCACACCCAACTCAGTGCATTTCCTGTCCCATAACATAGCACAAAGAACAGGGCCTTACCTAGGATTGGGTCAAACTCACAGCCTCCCAAAGTTTTCCCCATATGGATCTCCTGGGCAGCCACCTTGGCTCTTCTGGCCCTTCCTACCCAGAAGGCTTTGCTCTGGCCCCAGGTGCATTGCTCATGTGCAGCAGACATCAGGAAGTTTTGAGCAGACAGGCGGCTAGGCTGGTGATGATCACTGCCTGCCCTGTACCCAGAGGGGATATCATGGTCCTTCCCATATTGTGTATTTTCTGTCCCCCACTGAACAAGCTCCTCCATGGAGCTCTGCCTCCTCTGGACCCCAATCTTCCTTGGAAGATGGAAGCATGAGTTTGGAATCACTTAACCCTGTCAAATCTTGGCTGCCCCACTTCTTAGCTGTGTGACTTTAGATTTCCTTTAAAGGTCTCAGTTTTCTCACTCAATAAAGGAAATGATAAAGGGATGATATCTACTTCTCTTTGTTGTTATAAGATTAAAATAAGAATTGTTTGAAAAATACTCAGAACAGGGCCTGAAACATCATAGTCCCCATCCATCCAAGGGCCCCTATAGAAGTTTCTGGAATTTTATTTTATGGTCCACCCAGGGTTATAAGCAAGCCCTCAGCTTCCTCCAGGACTCCTCTCTAAAGTATCCAAGGCATATAGCCCCAGCCCTAGCACAGTAGGCCCCCAAAGCTCTGCCAGTGTCCTGAGTGGAGGGTACTGGCCCAGCAAGAGGTATGGGGCTGCATGAACTGCAGAAATGGTGAATGGGCACAGACATGAGTCAGGGTTACCTCTATTCCTTCCAGGACTTGCTAATTGGTGACCATATATAAGGTGCTTAAGTTTTCTGATCCTTAGTTTCCTTATTGGTAGAACAGAGCATGATAATAAATAATTCAACTTGATAAGAGTATTTAAAGAGCCTGACACACTGTCAGAAACATGGTATCAAGAACTTGTAGACATTTTTGTAGTTCCTCTTCCCTTCTCCCCATCCAGGCCTGAAGACATTTCTCTGAACATACCAGATCATTGTAATAACACTACCACCTTATGGGACCTGTGTTCATCAGCTTTCCATTGCTGTGACAAAATTCCTGAGATAATCAACTTTAACAGGAGGAAAAGTTTATTTTGGCTTAGGATTTCAAAGGGCTCGTGGTCCATGGTCACTTAGCACTAT
Source organism: Castor canadensis (assembly GCF_047511655.1). Taxonomy (NCBI): domain Eukaryota; kingdom Metazoa; phylum Chordata; class Mammalia; order Rodentia; family Castoridae; genus Castor; species Castor canadensis. The sequence goes on from NC_133387.1 coordinate 170,606,176, forward strand.
TGCTTTGGGCCTGTGGTTAGCATAAGTGCATCACTGCAGGAGCACATGGTAGGGAAGATCTGTTCAATTCATGACAGCTGAGAGAAAACAGAGAGAAAGCTAGGTTGGTGGCCACACTTTTCGGCACATGAGCCTTTGATCCAAATCAGAGCAGGATCCCAGAGCTGACCTTAGGTCCAGGTGCAATGCTGGTGTGGCCAGGATGCACAGGCTGTACAGGAAGAGCACATCACTCAGAGGAACCAACCTGGGTTCCTGTCCCTGCTCTGCCACTGACTGGTGATGGGACCTTGGGAAAGATTCAGAGTCCCTCTGATCTTCCATTTCTTCTTCCTCATGAAGTGCTGGTTGCATGCATGTTGATGACTACATGGGGTCTATGCTACAAAAACTATGGTCCTTCCAGAACATATGGAATTCCATCCTAAGGAATGTATGTCTTTGAGTTAAGGAATCCTCCTGCTCCAGATTTATACCCCTGGGATGTGACTAGTTACAAACATCAAACCAATTGTTAGATTTTAACATCTTAATACCACATTAGTGTGTTAGGTCACTCACTAACAAGACATGTCCTCAAGGGAATGGGGTGAAATGAGACACACAGGACAAATAAATTTTGCTGAGAAGGAGTGGGGAGAATAGACAAGCCTTGGTCCAGTGTCCTTCCAGGTTGCTGTCCAGAGCAGTTGGCTCCCAACACTGAGGTATCTCAGAAGACAGAGACTACTGTCTTTGTCCCCAGCCTCCTTGAGCCAGCATGGCAGCCCCCATGGGCACAGCTCAGGACCTAATTACACCCTCCATCACTTTCCCACTGAGGCTGAAATGGTGACAGATCGCTCACTGAGCAATAGCAGTGACCTTCACGGACTGTTTTGCCTCTACCCAGCCCTCCACCAGCCCCAGATCAGGTTCTCTTTCCTCTGCTGCATCCACTCTAAGTCACAGCAGGGCCAAGTGCAGTCCTGCAGACAGCCTGAAAGAAGGAGGGGACTAATGGGGAACCACAGACCCCAGTCCCACAAAAGGGTTGCCCACCACGGCTATTTCTGGCAGCCCTGCAGACTGAGGTCTTGCTAAACAGCCCGATCAGAGCAACCCCAGTCTGAAACTGTATTCGCTATAGAGTGACATTTGAAGTGGAGAAACACAGTGCCCCCAGGTTTTGCTTGGTCTGGCCATATCTGGGATTGGGGGTTCCATTCTAGAAATAGGCTTAAAGGGGGATATTCATAGAGGAGAACATCACTAAGATGGTTAAGGCCTGTCAGATGAGGAAGAGGCAGGACAGAATAATTGCTAAGAACATGGACTTCAGAATCTAGTTCCTGCGGTCACATTTGAGCTCAATAAATGCTCAATGAGCCAAGCACTGGTGATTCATGCCTGTGATCCTAGCTACGAGGAGACTAAGATCAGGAAGATCACAGTTTGAGGCTATCTCAGGCAAATAGTTTGCAAGACCCCATCTCCAAAAATAACCAGAGAGAAATGGACTGGAGATGAGGCTCAAGTGATAGAGCACCTGCTTTGCAAGAGTGAAGCCCTGAATTCAATCCCTAGTCCCACCAAAAAGAAAAAAAAATTCTCAAGGATACAAACCAGAGTTGCCATGAGTACTGGTGTTAATTTTAGCATACTCTTTGACATTGGCCCTAATTGGTATCCAGGGAGGCCCCCTTCCTAAGGATTAGCTTTCAGGTGGCAACTGAAACAGGACCTCAGCCAGTCAGCAGGACTAGGATAAATTCAGCCAAGCCCCAGGTGGTGAGGACACTGGCAAAATTAGAAAAGGTGGCAGGGTAGATAGGGAAAAGGGGCAGGCCACATCTCCCTGGCATCATAACTAATGCAGTAGTGGAGAAACTGAGGCTGGGCAGTAAAGAGCTGTACCTTCCCCTTACGGGGAGTGTCCACATCACAGAGGATTCAGGATGCCAGAAAGAGATGTGCTTTGGGTCTAGGAATATGGGAGTTCTTATCCCAGTGTTGACGTTTATTAAGCTGTGTGTATACTCACCAATCACAGTTGTCCCTCAATACCATGGGGGACTGGTTCCGGGATTCCCTGTGGATATAAGAATCAATGGATGCTCAAGTCCTTTGCATAAAGTGTTGTAGTGTTTGCATGGAACCTGCTTATGTCCTCCCATAAACTTTAAATCATCTCTAGGTGACTTACAATACCCGATACAATGTGAACACTAGTAAATAGTTGTTATACTGTATTGACAAAATAATGGCAATGACAAGAAAGTCTGTACCTCTTCAGTACAGATACACTTCTTTATTTCTGGTCCTTGGGTTTGAAACTGGGGCTAGTGCTTGCTTGGCAAGTACTCTATCACTTGAGCCATGTCCTCAGCTCCAGATGCACTTTTTAAGAAATATTTTTGATCTGTGGTAGGCTGAGCCCACGGATGCAAAGCATATGGATGTGGAGGACCGACTGCTCTCAGCCTCTCTGAGTTTCCATTTCCTCATTTGAGTGCAAGAGTAGCTACTGCACAGAGCATTAAGGGGGGAAAGGCGCTCAGCAAGGTACCTGAGGCAGGTAGCCCATGATGGAGTTCCAGCTCCTACTGGGTGGTGCCTGTCACTTTCCCCAGGGTACAGCAGGTGAATCCCCTGCCTGCCTTGGCCAGTTGTGATATGGGTCACGTGCAAAGCCAGCCACTGTGCCATGTCTGGGAGGGGAGCTCCACTCCCACACAGGCAATGACTGCTAATCCCTTGCACACAGGTGGCTGCCATCCCAGCCTCCTTCAGAGCTGGAGGACTTGGAGGGCCCTTCATCTGCCATCCGTCGTGTTATTTGTTGTCCTTGCTATCATGATGAGTAGAAGAGAAATATTGTCTCCAGCCAGAGTTATGGGAGGCAGACACCTCAGGAGGCAGCGACTCTGGGCAGCCATAATTGCTCTGATTGGAAGGTGTTTTGTCAGGTTGTTAGGAGAGGACAAGGAAACACAGCAAGGCTTTATGTGTCCCAGGATTCAGAGAAAATCCTGGGTGTTTGTGGCTCCCTTGAAGACTGGGTGCCAAGTTCCTTACCCCAAATTGCTGCTCTTCCTTGGCCCCTGGGCTGGAGCAACAGATGCCTATCATTTACCCTGCTTCCCCAACCTTCAGCTTCCACTTAGTAGTTCCCAGGAACTACAGGCCTAGGTCAAAAATCCAGAAGTGTGACCTGTATTTCCTGGGTGCCTTTTATCCAGGCTGTGCTCTTTGTATCTGGGATGTATGAGGAATGAACCAGCTCCCTGCCCTTGTAGGTTTTACCCTTGAACTGAGAAGGCAGCCACTAAACAAAAATATAATAGATTAGTACATAATAAAGACTGTAATGAGGTGACCAAGGCTGGGGGAGGAAGAATACAACAGGAGCTAGGCTTTGAACTCCAAAGGGTTATTTTACTCAGGGCTCCTCGCCTTTCTCTCCCTGCCTGCCTCCATGCCAGGTTGCTCTTCCATGAACAAAGACACCCCCATACTCCTGTTCCCACCTCTACTATACAGACAGTCCTCCCCAAGTGGCTCACATGTTGCAAAGCACTTCTAACATGAAAAATAATCCCATTTAAGCTTCTCTCTAAGAATATCCACAGCCAAGTGCACTTATTCCCAGTTTGCAGATTGGAAAAATTGAGTTCTGAGAGGGAGTAACAAAGGCCATGGTCACACAGCTAGGAAATGGCAGATCCAGGACTTGCCTTCCTTCTGCCTCTTGGCCCAGAGCTTTTCCCCACACCCCAGATCCTGGGACTTCCTATCAGTCTCTCACTCCTCCCAAAAGCTGTCCAAAGACAAACCAGCCCCTCCCTACCCAGCCCCAGCTCTCCTTGGAATCATTCATTCCTGGCATTCAATCACCCCATGAACACTAAAAGGAAGAGAAAAAATAGATGGCAATAAGAATTGTGTTCAACTATTTTACTTAAGTCATAATCATTCCTAATCTAAATTTGCTGGAATGTATTACACAACCTAATCATTCACATATATTGTACTGTGGTTTCAATTTAGTGAAAAGTAAAAGCCATTCAGAAGGCAGAAATATGTTAAATGAACATCTCACAGATTACAGTCCTTTCGTTGGATAAAGCATGGGGGTTTTTTTGATTCTGGGGTTGGTGCTGCCTGCTCTGGCCTGAGTGCATGTCCAGCTCCTCCTCCAGGCACAATCGAAAGCTAAGGCAGCCCAGACTACAGTGAGGATTCTCTGGGCTCCAGGGTTTGAGGTTATGGTGGGTCCATGGCTCTTTGGTCCTGATTGGAAAGAAGCCTGGTGGAGTCTGCTAATAGCTCCTGCCCCAAGACTTCCAGTCTCACCTCTTACTACTCACCCTCCAACTCTGCTCCACACCAAATGAGCCATGAGCTGAGCTTCACATGCTCCGCTGACTTCCTGGCCTTTGCACATGCTGCCAGAATACTCGGCAAGCCCATCTTTATTTGTGAGTAGCTCTCCCTATGGACACTTCTCATTAGAGCATTCATCTCATTGTGTAGATTGAGTACCTCTTATCTGAAATACTCAGGACCAGAAGTATTTCCAATTTTGTATTTTGGGAGAACTTGTAATATATACATATATATATATATATATATATATATATATATATATATATATATATATACAAACACATATACATATATATACATATACATAGTGCGATATCGTAGGATGGGACCCAAGTCTAAACAAAAAGTTTATTTCTGTTTCATATACATCTTTGCATACAGCCAGAAGGTAATTTTATACAATATTTTCAGTGCACTTATGTTTTGGCCATGACCTATCACATGGGGTCAGCTGTGAAATTTTCCGCTTATCGTATCATATTGGCATTCGAAAGGTTTCAGGTTTTGGACCAGTTTGATTTCAGATTTTCAGACTAAGGATGCTCAGTCTGTCTTATAATTACCTATTGACTTATTTCTCCTGTCAACCAGCTCCTTGTGGCAGGGACTCTGGTTTACAGTTGTATCCACAATTTCAGCCATAATAGGTGCTCAATAAATGTCAAATGGCTGAGCTAAAAATCTGGGCCTGGCATGCTGGATTTACCTTCTCCCAGGACTTTCAAGACCCTTGCCACACACAAGCCCTCCTTGTAAGCTCAGCCCTGTGTTATCCTCATCCAAGTGAGTGACTGCCTATGAGCCCCCTGCAGATCAATGACCAGTGAAGGTGAAGCCGTGTCCCAGTTTCAGTGTCTCACTGTGCTGCCCTGTAACAGCTGCTTCAATATGGGCAGGTGTAGAACCAACATCCTCACAGACCACATTTTTATGATGTGTCCTCATAAAAACTGAAAGCCTTGAGTTCAGCTCCTACTTTTTTTCTATGTATTTTGTGCCCCTGAGTAAGTTATCTAATCTCTTTGAGCCTCAGTTTTCAGGTTTATAAAAAGGAGAGTAACTATATTAGTCATTTTTCCATTGCTATGACAAAATACCTGAGATAAGTAACTTCAAAGAGAAAAAGGTTGTTTTGATTCTTGGTTTCAGAGGTTTCAATCCACAGCTGATTGTTTTGGGGCTTGTGGAGATGCAGCATATCATGGCAGGGAGCACATGACAGAGGAGGATGCTTACCACATGGTGGCCAGGAAGCACAGAGAAAGAAAGCATCTGGGGTTCCAATGTCTCCTCAAGGGCATGCCCCAATGACTTAACTCCCATCCACTGGGCCCCACCTCTTATAGGATCTGCCACCTCCCAATAATACCACAAGCTGGGGACAAAGTCTTTAACATTTAAAGATCCAAACCACAACAGTAACAATATCTGCTACCTCTCTCTAACGAGCCAGGCACCATGACACATGTGTAATCGCACACACAGGAAGTGGAGATTGGGAGGATCACGGTCCAGGCTGGCCTGGGCAAAAATTTGAGACCCTATCCAAATAACAACCAAAGCATAAAGGGACTGGGCACATAGCTCAAGCCGTAGACCTCCTTCCTAGCAAGCACAAAGCCCTGAGCTCAAACCTTAATATCACACACACACAGAAAAAACTAATGACAACTAAACTTGGTGTGGGGGGAGTTATACACTTCAAGGTGCCAGGGAAGATTCATTTTCCAGCACCCCATGGCCATGTGCAGTGAGCAGGCTTAGCAGTACAGTCATGTGCTTCCTGGTGAGTATCTGAGTATCTGACTTGAGTGCATTACCTAGTTACCTAGTTACTCCATAATGACTTAGCACGGGAAATGGCAGCACTAAGCAATGTGATTCTTATTGACTTTGGCTCTGTGTCCCTTGCTTGCGAACAAAGACACATGAAGAGTGGCCACTGCCCTCTCAGGTTCTCAGGTGCCTTTTCCAGGCCAAATGTCTCACTGTGTTTTCCCAAACACGTGCTATAATCTGAGCTCTTCCCTCACCTCACAGCCACGTCTGGGGAGGGATCCTGCAGCTGAGTAATGCTCTCCAATAAAGAGTTTGTTTTTAAGTAGAGGAAGTAAAGAATAATGGTCCTGCTCTGAGCTGTGGAGGGAATTAGGAAGGCAGACGGCCATCACTCAGGTTGGAAAGCTGCCAGGGCTTATGATATCATATTTATTTGCCAAGAAAAACACCTCCCGTATCTCTCAGGCAGGGAAGGGAGGCGAAGCCCAACTCCAATCACATCATGTGCTGTGGGTTTAAGACCCACAGACGGAGCTTAACGATAACGATGCTGTTTACATTTATAGAGTACCTTTTAGCGAGATGGACCCCCAGAGTTTGACAAGCATTCTGGACAGATGAACAGACAGGCATGAAATGCTAGGCACTGATCCTTTGCTTCCTACATTTCTTAGAGGCGGCCTCCCACCGGCCTTCTTTGCCATTTGGCATCAAAGTGGAAAATCAGACCATTTTCCTATCTGGTTCTCTGCTTCCAAACACTATTAAGAAAACAGCGGATGGAAACTCATCCTGTTGATAAAATTCCACAAGCTACCTTGGAATAGGTTAATTCCTTTATGATGCATTCCAGTGAATTCCAGGTTGTCTGATAATCTGGCATGATCGAGTTAAATGTCCATTATTGGGGCTCTCTCCTGTTGATTATAACCCACATGTAGTAGGTGGCCTCTGAGCTGCAATTTTAAGGATGTCACTGCGAGGAACCCTTCCCCCATATCTAAATAAATTCCATCCTGCTTCACTTCAGCCCCATCGGACCAAGGGAGAGGAGCTGGGAGTTACCATCGTGTTATTCTGAGTGCCCTGGCTTAGAAAGTAGAGAGATAAACTCACATGGAAAATTTGGAAAGGCCTCCTTTGCCAGGCACTGCCTGCAGACAGCCAGGCTGGACCACCAGTGGGAGGCAGAAACATGTGCAAGGCGAATATTCAGACCACAGGGGCCATATATTGGAAAGAGAGGAAGGGACCACCCAAGAATCCAGGAAAATGAGGAACAAAAAGGGTAAGTGACAAATTCCAGAGAAAGAAGAGGCAAGAGAAGAGTGATGGACAAGAGTTGGCCAGGCAATGTGAGTTGTGCAGAATCTAGATTAAGCAATAAAGAGGTGGAAACCCCAACACTTACTTCCAGAGCCCCAACCGTCTACACTCTGTTCCCACCAGCCACATCATGGCTCCTGTTTAGTGTCAGCTTTCCTTGCTCAAGCATGAAGCCCATGCCTGCAAGCATGCACCAGATACCCTGACCACCGCCAAGGTGTATTTCTCAAATCTCACTCATGAGACCGCTTTGTGACAGATACACCATCTCATTTTCCTGGAGGTCCTGAGGGGCAACCATCAGATTGCATACGCTGAATGTCAGCTATGTTATGCTAACACATTCACATCACTGAAAACCCTATTTACACATAATAATGCGGATAGATGCCTGGATGGAAATAATAGAGTATTGATTAAAACAATGGCCCGCAATGCCTTCTGAAAAGCTGCAGTCACCAGCAGCTTCCACAGTGGCCCGGCACATAGGCAGCCTCCCTACCTGGCAGCCTCTGGCCTACCATCAGCTGTCATTCTTCAAATCAAAAAGACAGGCAGTGGTTCTATGGGCCACTGTGCATTGGCAGAAGCCTTCATCAGTGGAGTCTTCAGTACATGCCAGACATTGTGCTAAGTGCTTGCTCTCATTTTACCCCATAGCAGGTCCTTGAGGTGGAGGGTATTATTGTTACTATTTCACAATGAAAGCAATACACTCAACAAGGAGTTAAATGTCTTGCCCTGGGTAGCACAATTAATAAGCATTGACACCAGGATTGGAACCTAAATCTGTCTAACTCTGTAGCGTATACAATACTATACTCACAAGCTAGACTCCTTTGTGTATTCATTTTCTAGCTAAATATGTAAATATGTAAAGAGTAAAAGAGAAGCTCTGATGTGCTAGTCTGTGCACTGGACACTGGGGCCCTTGACAGGTTGTCATCACTATTTGGTGGAGTTGGGGAGAAGCTCAACTTTGGCCATGATCCCAGCTATCCTAAACTGGGAAGAAGGCCTGCAGTTTGGCAGACCTGGAGGCTTCAGAGTCTCTGAAATGGAAAACCTCATTTTAGAAAGATAGCTTATTGCCTAGAGCTGCTGGCAAGCCTAGAGTCAGAGCACATTTTCCTTGGTAACCACACAATCCCCTCTGCTCTGAAGAAAGCCTGTCAGCTGAGAACAGCAGGAGGGTCTGGGACCCTGGATCAGTATGTCAGATGGAGGAGACATTCAGAGGGAGCACACAGAGGCAAGCTCACCATATCAGGTGATTTTCCCATGATGCTTGGGAATTGGCGTGGGGCAGAGAACCGGGAATTGGGGAAAAAAGGGGAAAGTCTGACTGTTAAGAATAGATAGTAGAGGCCCCCCTTGTCAGCAGTGAGCAACTCTGTTCTGCTCTGCTGTGGGCTGATTTATGACTTTGTGTAAGTCGCTTAGGCTGTCTGAGCCTCATACCAAAATTAAGGATAATCCTAGTTCTTATGTCAATGTCGTGAGGACTTAATACGAAAGTGTGGATGGCTGCATTAAGGCTTGGCAGTCAGCACATGATTAAGGTCAAATGGCGATCTTTCAACCTTTTTGGGAATATTTGGTGATCTTTGGCTTCCTCCTTCATAGAGCATTAGTCATGCAGACCCCAGAAATTTCTGCATTCACCCCTTGCCCCTTCCCTACCTCACCTGGAGCAGAGGCATCTATGGCTCCTCAGCCTTCCCTGTCATGAAGCCTGGATTTGGAAGGTAAATGGGCAGATTTTGCATCTGCTGAAATCCTTGCTTCACTGGGTTTCACTGTCTTCCGCTACAGCAGAGGATTTTCACTAAACCCCAGAACTGTGTCTGGATTATTGCTTCCAGCAGCATCAAGGGAGTACGTTGTGATACCAATGCATGCCTGCAAAAGACTGAAGGCAGAAACACAAACCAGGGCTTAACGAGACTGGTAAGGTGCCACTGGGCTGCTACTGGGAAATGCAGGCTGCCTAGTAAACAGCATGTCCTGGTGGTGGCAGGCAGTGGGGAATGTGCTCACTGGGTGAAAAGGAGAGATACTGCAGAGATCTCTTATTTGAGAGATAAAACTAAAGCCCAGCAAGACTCAGTGATTTGCTCAAGATCACCCATTAAGGCCAGATGAATCACCAGGCAGAACCAGCGCCAAATTGAGGGAAGGAGCCTGGCTTTGAGGTCGATGAAAGTAGGTTCCAGCCCCTCAGTTACTTAGCTGTGTGGCCTTCGACAAGTTGCTAAAGTCCTAGGAGTCTCTATATCCCTGTCTATGAAGTGGAACTATGACTGTCTGCCTTGAATAAAAAGGATTGCCTGAGGCCAGGTCTGGTCAATCATGGTGGCTCCTATTTGCACCTTACCCCTTACCCCACTCAAGGACCTGCTCATCAGGACCCCACAGACTCTCCACACCAGATGCTTAGTCTCACACTCAGGGTCTGAGCTATAATCCTAGTTCAGAAACAGACTCCTGTCTATTGTACACCAGGGTGATTATAGGTAATGATGATGTATTATGTAATTGAAAATTACTGAGCATAAATTTTAAGTGTGCTCACCACCAAAAAATGATAAATATTGTGTTTGTTAGTTTGATTTAGTCATTCCACAATGTGTACATCTTGTGTACACATTGTACATTGACAACTTTTACTTGTCAATTAAAAATTAATACGTGAAAGTCTTCCAAATGTGTATAATGTGACCAGCTCTGAATCCCCAAACTGTAGCAAAATTATATTTGATAATTTGATGAATGAGCAGTTGACCTGACGTCTCTGGGCCCCTGGCTTTATCACAGAGCCTTCGTTCATTTGGTCGGTATCTTTCCTCCAGAGTCTGCGAACTTGTACTGGAGGCACAGTCTAAGACTAACCCATTTGGATGCTAAGGTGTGGCATTTGCTAATATCTTCTTAACAATAAGATACATACCTGCAGAGAGGACTTACTTACATATTAAGCATGCGCAAAGACTGAAAAGGGAGCCATTGAAGGGAAAGTGAACCTAAGAGACTAAAATGTCAAGGAAGCAAGAGAGGAAAAAAATCAGAGGAGACTCACAGAACAGTCAGAGCTAAGCAGGGAGTGGAGGTTCTCTCAGACCAGGGCTGGCTTAGTTCTCTCTGACTGAGAGGAGGAGACAGGACTAGTTGGTCATAGTTCACACATGAGCCAACTCATCCTGGGTACACAGAAGCCAAGCCAGCTGTCCTCCTTGTAGGATATTCATGGAGAGGACAGTTAATGAATGGGCTGACACCTGGGTTTGGCTGAATAAGCTGGAGCCTCTCCTTCATAGAAGGAGAAGAAATTCCAAGCTCCCCTTTATGCATTCAGAGCCCTCCACAGCATGTCTTTCTAGACTTCCTTACCCAGATCCTGCCTTTATGCCCCATACCATGGCCCCTTGCCCATTCCTGCCTGAACCTTGGCTCAAGCCATTCTGCCCATCTACATGCCCTCCTCCTCTCTGGCTGTCCAGTCCCCACCATTCCAGGTGTCCATATCTAGTCCCACGTCCTCCATGAACACCCCCTGGGAAAGCCCAATCTGGCTTTGGTTGCTCTTTGCACGTCCATCCTGTCTTCCCAATTCTGCGGTACCTCTGGAGGCTCCCAAATGGAGTCTTATGCATCTTTATTCTTTCAGCTTTCCTCTGTGACTGGCCCACTAGGCAAATCTATATTAAACTCCCATTGTGGAGCAGGCAGAGTGACAAGAGCCAGACATAAAATGATGACTTGACTTCTGCTTTTAAGGACCTTGTAGCACAAGGAGACAGGCAGACACATGAACAGAGAAATGTAGCACAGTGTTGCAGAGAGGCGAGAGACTGTGGGGGCAGAGTGGGGCAATGGGGACCATGGGGACCAGCAGCTGTCACCTGTAAGAATTGTCCAAATTCAGATGCAAATCCAGATATGGAGAATGCCAGAAATACAGTGCTACTCATTGAACTGCCCTCTGGGGCCACAGCTGCCACTAGCCTCCTGGATGCCTGGCCTGCTTCTTCCCCCACCCCTCCTCTCTGTCTCCCCATTTCTCCTCCACTGGCTTCCTGCTTGATCCCACACCCCAACTTATTCGTGATAGAAGTTATTGGTTAAATTAGACAGTGGTTTCTGGGGATACTGAGTGCTCAGCTGAGGAAAGGCCCAGTAGAAATCTAATAAGTAAATCAGAGGGATAAAAGCTCAAACAACAAGCAGGAGGATTTAGGAAGATGAGAAGCTACCACCCCAGGTACCTGAGCAAGTCATAATTGACAGAGCAGCTGAGCTCCCCTGGCCTCAGATGGAATTTAAGAAATTGGATTTCAATCACCTGTTTGGAAACTAACTGCCCTCCTGAGTGGTGAGTCCTAAGGGCTTGTGGTGAGCCCAAGCCTGCACTACTGCCCACTGTTTCAGAATGCCTGCTTACTCTCCAGGGCCATGGAGGGGTGGCAGGAAGGGAGAGCCTGGGAGAAAATTGTCAAGCTCTAGTAAGGAGACCTTCCTTGGTCATTTCATGGAGGTGGCACATGTTGATGGACAGAGGATGGACTGTGGGTTTGATCCAAGTCTGTTCCTATTGCTCTCTAACTGTGTGACCTTCAAAGAGTGAGTCACCTTGCTAGTCCTCAGTGTTAGTTCAATCCAGTTTAAGTTCAATCCAGAGTCAAATGAATATAAATCCCATGTCCAGATATGGTGAAGCTGAAATGAGAGAATGTATAAAAATCATCTTGCTAAGTAGATACTTGCTCACAGACTGTCCTCAATACATGGCAGTTCCTTCTCCACCTGAGTCAGCAAGCTCAGACCCATGAGATATGAAAGGTTGGAGTTTTTATATCACCAAGGACAAGTCCTCAAGACAGAAGGAGCAGGATTTGTACTTAGTCAGAGGGGCAGAAGCCTATTGGTCATGCTGTTTGCCACACAGGCTCCAGGAATTCTCCAAGGAGGTGAAGCAGATTCTGAACCCCTCCTCCAGGGCCTGCACAAGGACATGCCATGCACACACTTTCGAATGCTTGCCCATGCACCCCACACATTCACACACATGTGTAGCACTCAGTGCTCACCACGTGCACACACACAGAGATATACAACACCCACATTCTCACCCTACCCTCACATATGCACATACACTGCCACTTGTAATAGCAAGCGGACACGCCACCCACGTGGAGGTCACACCTAGATCCAGGGTCATCCCCTTTTCCTTTCCCAGGCTGAGTCCAGCATCTCCACCAGTAAGTTTCCATTTCCCCCTCCTTCGTGAGGCACTGAGGAAGGACAGTGAACAAAGCCAGGACTTCAGGGTACAGAGGAACCAGGGAGAATTTCCTGGGCTGTATTCAATCCAGATCCCAAACATCCCAAGTGTTTCTCTTGGGAAAGAGAAGACGCCTGATAAACTTTGGAGTGGCTGGATATGAGGGGGAGGGGATTTGTCTCATTCTGTGTGGCCCCATGGTGCAGATTTGGGTGTGTTGAGGCAGAGTTCAGAGAAACTTTAAAATTATTTTAGCTCCCAAAGGTGCAAAGCACAGATTGCAAAGTAATGAGCTCCCTGTCTTTAGAAGAACTCAAAAGAAAAAGCGTGTGACACTTCCTAAGAGCTTGCATAGAGGGGATCCTACACTGGGTGATGGGTGGACTGAGTGACCTTAAAAATCCCCTTCTAGGAAAAAAAACTAGAACTAGTCAGTCTTTACTCAGCTACTATCCCTAAAATGACCCTGGTGAAGATGATGTCTACAAAAATTTCTAGGATGCTGGTTGCCAGCTAACCGCCCCCACACACACTGAGTTAATGGACCCATACTGACTGATCCAGCAACTGTCCCAGACTATCTTGTAGGCATTCCCTGGCTCTTCCCACAACCCCTGCCATCGACAACCTGAATTCAGAAGTCTGGAGACTAAATTTGTTTCAGCTGACATTTTGATGAATTTAGATCCAAACTCACTCAGCTTATTGATCCTAGAGAAAAACCACCCAACTGCATACTTAATCCATGTGCCACACACCGGTTCGATATGAAACAGTGCCAAGACAAACAAGTCACTGAACTCTTTACTGAAAGAGGGCTTGTAACCTTCTATTTCTCTCCTCCTTCCACACCATCAGAGCCCCACGGACACTGGAGAAGTTTCCCCCAGAAGTTGATTGGCCATCCCCAAGAAAATCACATGTCCTCAGCCCCCTCATTAGCTCATTAGCATGGGACTTTGAGAATACCCTTTAGCATCTCTGAGCTTTAGTTTTCTTATCTGAGAAGTAACGACTCCCCCCGTCACTGGTTACAGTGTGGAGTAAAGGCATCACTGAGTGTGTGAAGGGATCGAGCTAAGGGGAAATGTTGCTCTCTTGTCATTTCTTTTGCATTCCAACATAGAAAACTTCAATGAGGCTCAGGAATCTCTCACTCCTCAACTGAGTACAAAACACCCAGGAGACAGAAGCAAAAGAAGAAGCTCACACACACACATGTACACCTGCATTCAAACCAACTGGCAGCAGCCAGCCCCAAGTCATACACAGGTCAAGGTGTGCTGGGTGGCACACACTGCCCACTTGTGATGGGCTTCAGTGAGAGCATTTTGCATATGGAAATGCAGAAGTCCATGGACATTGCAGACTTGTACAAGCCCACATGAACCTTTCCACTGCTAAGTAATATGTCCAAGAAAGGAACTAAACAGATGCTACCTAAAAGAGATGCTCAGGTAGGCAAAAATCATTGTCTATTATTCACTACAATATCCACAGCAACCAGAATGGACACAGTGAGCTCTCAATGTCTGCTGAATGAATGACTGAAATAAGAATAGAAAAAACTCAGAGATGAAAACCTGAATGCCTAGAAGGGTAACCACATAAAGTCAACCCATGCCTGTGTCTGACTTGTGTCATATTTCTATGAAAGTTCTAAGGGTACAAGAGAGGCAAGGGTCCTCAAGATGGCTCCCACCTCTGGGTCCAGAAAGGTGGGGTAAAAGATAAGAAACCATGGCCACACCTGTGGGGAATCTCATAGCAAAAGTCTCTATGGTATCTGTAAGTTCCACATCCATGAATTTGACCGACTAAGGATCAAAAATATTAGGAAAAGCTTACAACTGTACTAAACATGTTCAGATTTTTTTCCTGTCATTATTCCTTAGGCAATTCAGCATAACAACTATTTACATGGAATTTACACTCTATTGGGTATGATAAATAATCTAAAGATGACTTAAAGTATATAAGAGATTTGTGTATGTTATGTGCAATACTACACCATTTTATAAAAGGGACTTAAGAATGGGCAGAGTTTGGTATGGGAGGATCCTGGAATGAATCCGCCAATAATATTCTAAGGAAAAACTATGGGAATGAGTGCCAGAGGAGCACAGAAGGATGACAGCAGCCATGCTGAGAGGGGGTTTCTAGAAGGGTCTAGAAGTATGAGCAGGTTGAGATGTGTGAGAAGACACAGCTATCCCTGGAAGAAGGAAGGCAAGGCCAAAGGCACAGAACTGGAATTGAGAACACATACTCAGACCAACCCATATGCCTAGCCCTATGGAGCAGAGGGAGGGTTAGAAAGTAAGACAGGGAACGTTGGCAGCGGTGGCCATCCCCACCATTTAGGGTGCTCACAGGCCCTCCTCTGAGCTTTGTTTCCTTTTCTATATCATGTTGGACCCTGGGTGACTTCTGAGGCTCCTTCCTGGTTCTAACATTCCAGACTAATGCCCAACATCAAATATGTACACAAGACTAGATATGTAAGAAAACACACAAAGACACATGGGTCAATCTAGTGCAATCAGTGTCTGACCTGAAGGGCTGGCGAGGCTGGAAAGTTTAGAAACACCTGCAGGGTCTTCCCCTGGCTCCCAGACACCATGGTAACTCCTCCCCTCACTAGGCCTCAATGAAGGAATCCCACTGATCCCTCAGAAGTCACACTCTATGAGAGATCAGTGCTCCATGATGTTACAGGAAAGAAGTGGACAGGAGGGCTGCTGGGCCAGGGGCTAAAGCTGAAGTTCCCCTCACCCCACAAAGCTCTCAATACTGAGGAAAACGGTACTTTCGTCAAAGTCCTTGGAACCCTTACTGTGGCCCTCAGTTCCTGTGGGCAGCTTCGTTATTATGCCACATTTGTCAAGGAAGGGGTCTTGGGACCCAACAAGTTCTAAAGTTGTAGGGATTGTAGATATCTTTTTGGAAGAGGTTCTTAATTCGGGGGCTGATGTGGTCTGAATATTTGTGTCTCCCCCAAAATTCGTGTTTTAAAATCTTTACCCCCAAGCCAATGGCACTAAGAGGAATAGCTTTCGGGAAGTGATTCGTTCATGAGCACACAGCCCTCATGGATGAGAATATCATCTTGTAAGAGAGGTCTTTTCCAGACCAGTCATTCCTACAAAACAGCTCATAAATTACCCAAGGACTGGGTCAGTGGGAATAGGAGGCAAGGGTGGAGATGGTGAATAAGTATCATTTTCTGTTCAAGGGAGTTCAGTGTAAGGTGTCAGCTCTAGTCTAGGATTCCTTTCCATTCTTCCACTATAAAATGTGAGCATGCACAAACACATACACAAGCATATACATGTACATACACATATGCACACACACATGCACATATACACACATATGTGCACACATATACACACACTCTTTTGAACACCCTCTCAGCTGCCCTTGTCCTCTGCTCTGGTGAGACTGCCAGGTGGGATGACCCCAAATGGGGTCACCTCTCTGGGGCCCAGCTATTTATGTGCAAGCTTTGTGCAGTCCCTGGCACACCTGTTAGCAATCAGCCTCCCACTGGGCTGGCCCTGTGGTAAGTAAACTTTCCTGTTCTTATTAAGTGATGGCTGGTGTTTCAGAATCACTTCTCTGGATCTGTTTGAAGCTGATTCCTTAATCAAAGCTATCGGGCTCCCCTTGCCCCTTCACCGCTGAAAGGTTATCATTAAAGAGAAGAAAGAAGTTTTGGTTTTTATGGCTGGGCTATCAGCTTGGATCTGGGGATCTGAGAAAAATAGAGGGCCTTGGTTTTACCCCCTAAATCTGTGTTCGAATCCCAGGTCTGTCATTAGCAGCTGGGTGACTTTGGGCAAGCTGTGGGGCCTCTGATCCTCCATGGTCAGTGCCTTCAAGGAACTTTCTAAAATTAGTGGCCTTTCCTTCCATAAGGCATCTGTGACAAGAACAGAGCTGGTAGATCAATGACAGGATCCAAGCCATGCCTGGCAGGCAGACAAAGCTTTCCCTGTGGCCTTCACCCTAAACCTGCCCTGGAGAAAACAGCTGCAGCCCTCATCCCTGCCTTCTCCCTCCTCTCCCCAGACTCAATCAGGAGTGACTGCATTTGAGCTTTCTTGTTTTCAAAGGCAAAAGAAACACTGGGCTGGGGCCTCCATCTAGCTATGTGGATAGCTGGATAAATAATTACTAAATAAATAAATAAGTGAAAATAAACAAAGAAAGCCTCCAATGAGCTTGAATTGCTGCCATGCTGAGAGGTAACTGGCAGATTCAATTTAATTATAAGATACAGAGTTGTAATGGAGTGTGCAAGGCCCAGGGAAGGTTTCAGTAATGGGAGGCCAGCAGGGTTCCCTGCCTCTTCTGCAGGGTCTTCTCCTAATCCTGCTGCTTACTTGCCTTCCTTGCTGGGTGGGCTGGGATAGGTGGGGGAGCAGACAACTGCCTGGGCTTTGCTCTGCCCAGGAGGCTGAGGTCTTTCCGGCCTCAGCTCCCAAGGTGGTGCCCAGGTTAGGATGCCAGAGGACAGTCCCAGCTCAGGACATGTTCAAGGCAGAGGTGGCAGGGCAGGAGTGCTGTGTGCTCACACCTTTCTCCTTCTGCCCCAGCCAACATGGATGGATAAGGCCCACTCTGCAAGGCCAGGCATGGCCACTAGACTGCAAATGTGGCAGCTGTGACTGTCATGACAGGGGACATGAATGTCCCATGATCACTTCACCTCCTCATCATACTGCTTGTCTAACCAGAAAGTGGAGGGGCACTGTCTCATCAGCAGGAGCTAGCCTACTGCCTCCTGTCCCAAAGTCCTTAAAGTTTTCCTCTCCTGCTCTCAAGACAAGTTTCCTTCTATCCATCCTCACCCTTGCACCAGGTGAGAACAGACATCTCCCTGTACCACCATGTTTGGCAGGACACCAGGGTTACAGAGCAAAGCCTGAGCATCCCTGCCTGACTCCAGAGAAATGTTCTTATGGTACCCTCTCAGTTAATCCTCTCCATTCAGAATTTTATGTGTTCATAAATGGGTGACAAGGTGATTTGTAAGCACATCACCAAACCACAACATTACCTCTGCTGCCAGCCCACTCTGAGCTGTCCAGGCTTCCCTACCTCATCACCACTTCCCTGGCTCTCCCTGGGAGGCAGTGCTCCCCTTCTTCCCCCTGGGTTTCTCAGTGCTCCCAATCACCTGGCTGTAATGCCCATAACCATCAGCCAGCACCCTCTGCTGGTCCAGTGTGTACACACTCAGACTACAACCTGGAAGAAGAACTTGATCCTGGGCTCTAGAAGCAGGCAGGTCTGGGTTTTAATTCTGCACCCTCCACTTCCCAGTGATGCAACTTCAGTAGAATTACTCCACTCTTCTGTACCTCATCTGTGCAGTGAGGCTAATATTCTGTATCCTCACAAATCTGTGTGAAGATTAAATTCAGAAATCAAGCTTGCATGCAAGACTCATACTGAGCCTCTGCCTTCTGAAAGAGCTGGACCTCAAGAGACCTGCAAGGAAAAAAACAGAGAGAAAGAGAGAGACCTGCAAGTGACAGGGTGGGGCACTTAGTGCAGGGGTGGGACTTTGAAGGCCCCCTGATTGCCCTTACTCTTTGCCTGTTGAGGATTCTGTTGGTCCTATTAGAAAAAAAGGAAAACAAGATATGCCCTCTTTCCATCTAGCCTCCCACTGGACTTACTAGGCTGAGCATCCCCACAGGCAAGGCACACAGCTTCACACATTTGACTCTACTCAAATGTTAGTTATTAACTTCCAACTTACTCTTAGGAAGACTAAAAGCCTCCAGGCATGTGACCCTCAGCAGCCCCTGTTCCTCACAAGGGATTTAGGCCAGGATGGACTGGAATGGGCTTCATGATCCTATTTTTCTGTTGTGTTCCCCATAGAGCAATTGACCTGCTGGGATTAGACATCTTAAATCAGACATGGACTGAGGCATTCCTGTACATGTGATAAAATTGTTTCCCATAAAATTCTCAGCCAATATTAATTAAATCCCCTCCCCCAAACTAGGAGATTGTACTAGTAATCCAAAGAATATAGTTTATAACTAGTTTTACTGGCCTCAGAACCTACTGGCCTCAGGGCCTTTTGGATGCTCAGTCTCCTCTTCTATCAAATAGGAATAACTTACAGAGTTTTTAGGAGGATTAGCAAAGATAATGCATGCAAAATGCTTAGCCCAGAGACTAATAAATCACAAGTTAGTACCTGGAAACTTTAATTGTGATGGTGAATGAAGGCTTGGCCCTCAGTAGATGACCCCTTAGTGATGCTAACCACAAAGAGAGGCAATGCTGGGCTATGTCCCCATCCCACTTATGAATGGGCATCAGTGACTCTGCCCACCCTGGGGCCTTTATTAATGACCAAACACCCCAGAGGAAGGCCCCATTCTGAGTCAGCTGGTGGCTATTTTGGAATTCCAGGCAGTTCATCAATTGACAGGAAGACCCCAGGCAGTGTCTGATGGGAGGGGAGAATCCCAACCAGAAAAGAAAAGTGACAAAAGCCGGGTCTGAGAGCCACCTCAAGAGCTGAGCCTCAGAATAAGTGCAGTTGTATCTCAGAGAAGGGAGCTGGAGTGAGGCACAATGCACAGTGACCCCGTCAGTCAGATAGGGTCAATCCAAGCGTCACTGTTCACCATCTGCAGGGCTCAGGGCAAACTCCTTGCCCCTCAACAATGTCAGTTCTGAGCTAGAAGTCTAGCTCAATGGTAGCACTTGTGTAGAATGTGTGAGGCCTTGGATTTGATTCCCAAAACTGAAAAAAAATGTCAGTTTCTTTAAAAGTAACCACAAGGATAATACCTGTTTTGAGGGTGAAACAAAACGAGAGGAGTTGAATGCTCATTGCTGTCAGTCAATGTTGGCTGTCCTTTTCCTCCCTAAGATATGCATATTTGGATAAGCCAAAGGATTGGTGACCACATGGGCACCCAGATTTCCTGCAGGCACATGTAATCTGGGGCCAAAAGCAGCAAAGCAATTCTATCCCCCACAGCTGGTAGCAAGGAGCTGCTGATAATGCTGCCTGCTTTGGCTATGCAGTGCATTGGGCTATGCCAGCCAGTAAATGGTACAGCTGAAGTAGCAAAGAGCTACCCAACGTCAGTGACTGCCATTGCTATATGAAAGTTGAACGTGGTGATCAGCATGCATCTGAGGGAGACTTGCTCCCCACAGGAGTGGGTGAGGATAGGCTGGTGACCACAGAACCTTTTTGGAATTATCATAAATGATTATGAAGTCTCCCTAAAAGACAATAACTCAACATGAGGTTTCTACGTAATTCATTATTCTAAAAAACTTAATTTAAGACCACAGCTGTTTCAAGTTTCTCTTATAAGAATTTAATTAGTATGTAATAGCACAGTTAATTAAATACAAATCAATAATTTAAAACAACTAATTGATACTTAATATAAGTGGGGGAAAACTTGGTTCTAATATAATTAACTCATATTAAATAAGCTATGAAATAGCAATTATGTCTTTACAACAATGTAAAGTTTATAGTTCTTTAATAAACTTAGATTAGCAAGCAATGAGACTCAAAAATTATGAAACAGGTATTATTGGGCTATTAAACATTTATTAGTTGTCCTAGAGGGCCAGAGCAAAGCATGAGTCAAGATTAATAAGCCTTTCCTGATCCTCTTCTCTGGTCTCTTTACTGTATAAGTTGATTGAAAATGGTGATGTTTGCAAGATTCATGGGTATCCTTGTTGCCTGTGATGTGAGTAATTATGCTGCAAATCGCACTAGGCAGAAGAGAGGCAGGAGCAGGAGTTTAGCAGAGTCAAGGTGAAAACTTTCCAAATATAAGACCCCAGTAGTCTATAATCAGTGAGGCATCATAGGTCAAAATGGCTATTGATGGATAGTCACCTGTGAGAGAGGCCACACCCAACAAAGACAATGCCAAGACAACTGGAAAGCCTTCACAAGGACCTCCCTCGCCATCCCACAGGGCACAGCTCACTTCCTCTTCTGGATTCACAGCAGAGATCACCTCTCATGTGAAAATAACTCATACACTGCCTTATGATGTTTTCTTTACTGAACTGTTTCTTGACTTTCACTTTAATTTCCTTTTCACAAGTTCAAGATGAGCATTCATAATCCAAAAAATTCCAAATTCAAAAACTCTGAAATCTGTTATTTCATACTCAGAAAGTTTTTTTTTATTTCAGAGCATTTCAGATGTTGATGCTCATGGGTAAAATCTGTGCAAATATTCCAAAGGCCAAAAATCTCCAAAGTCTGAAACACTTCTAGTCCCGAGCATTCAGATTAGGGACACTCAACCTACATAATCCTTTTATAACCACTCAGATTATTATCTCATTAGGATAGGAAGTTTGACTTAAATATTTTGACTTTTTTTCATGGTAGCCTCTGAATGAGTGCTGGTGTGGTAGATTTTATGCCAATCAATTTTACTAATAAGTGCTGGTTGTGAAGAGCAGACTGAATGCTTGTGGCAGAGCCTATGCCCAGTACCCCACCACTGTTTCTGCACTATGAGGCCAATGCAGCCAATTGAAAATATATTTCTTTCAGACCAAAACCCCTACTCATATTATTATCTGAGTTCTCTTCATTTGGGAGTCTCATCATCTCAAACACAGGAAGCCCCAAAATGTACCATTACCAGCCCGTGATCCAATTAACTTCCTTGGCCACCACCCTATTTTGATCTGTAGAGACATTGCCCTTCCTTCAGTCTTTCCAATGAAAGATACTGGGGCCATCTCTGCCCTCTTCTCTGCATGAGCCACTAGGTTGCTTAGTCTGTGTTCTTTCCCTAGACTGTCTCTCAGATTCCGCCCCCACCACCCAATTTTTTCTCCAGTCCCAGTATCTCTAGTCCTTTAACCTCTCCTGCTACAGTGCCTGGCTGGACTTCCTGACTCCCTTCACGTTTCCAGTCCATCTGACTTGTAGCTACTACATTGACCTTCATAGACTATCATCTGATAGTTCATCACATGGTCTTGGTGAAGTCATTCCACCTCGCTGCATCTCTACTTTCATATCTGTAAAGAAAAAGAAGGGGTAGGGTTGAAGATCTCTAGATTCCGCTGATATTTTGTTTCTGCTCATTGAACTCACCTTTATTAGGTCTTCATTCTAAGTACTTTCGCCACATGTTGGCTCATTAGATTTTCATAGTAATTATGAAGGGAGGGTCTTAGTATCAACAATTTATAGATGAGAAAACTAAACCCTAGAGAAGCCTGGGGAGTATTCACTGTTAAAGGCTGCAGCACAGCATCAGCCAGCTCTGTTAGTTTGGATTTCAAAAGCATTGTGGCCTCCTGGTGACTCCAACAAGGTCCAGCTTGCATTTTCTGAGGTGCCATCTGGGGAATTTGAGCTATTTTCGGCCCCTCTACCACATATCTATGTGGAAGTGGTAGGGATCAAAAGGTGCTGAGTGTTCCCCTGAGGAAGCTCTGCATCCTTCTCCCACTTGCTTTGTGATCTCTGGCTGTCTTTAGAATACAGGAAGGGGGAGCAAATGTGAAGCCATCCTCTCTCACCTGGAGTAGGGCAGGAGTCTCACAGCTACTCTCCATTCTCGGGGCTTATTCCCTCTATCTGTCATCTTCCCCTTGGCTGAAGTGATCTTTCAGCAATTCAGGAATGGCCTCCTTGTCCAGACTCCTCCAAGACTCTCATCAGCTGCTCCAGAGTCTGGTCCCTGCCTACATCTCCTCGTTCCATAGCCACACTCCAATGCTTATCAGCAATACTCTGGTTTTTATTTGGTAGGTTTCTAGGGACATGCTGAAGACAAATATCTTCGAGTGGGAAAAGGTTAGTCTTTAGCAATTGGATGAGACAGTGAAGATAGCTGTATCATGAAATAAGTACCCCACAACTGTGAATTCATATAACCATATTGCCTGAACTCTTGTGAGCAGCAAGCTGAGGACAGGACAGTAAGGCCTCTTCTAAGCAACCGTTCCCATGAGCTGAACAGCTTCAGACATGGGGAGGAAGCAGGGGCTTATACCTGCTTGAGCCATGGTTACTTGAGCGTTCATTAGCTCAAGTAACTGGAATAATCCAGCACCATACTGAATCACATGGCTCCCACTGAAAGCAGAATGTTCAAGGCATCCCAGACTGCCCGTGAGTGCAAACACACAGCCAGGCCTCCCTCCCCATCTCCCCTCTTTCCCACCATCTATTGTGCCCACCCACCCCCATTATTTCATCCTAGCAGTCATAATGGCCGCTTTCCCATCATTTGGGACCCTGTGATGCTTTTCCCTACAGGCAACACTGTGACTGGAGCATTGGTTCCACAGAATCACAGCCAACTAGTCAGACCCCATGGGAAGAGGTGCTCCTCCCCTTCCTGTCAGCATAAGTTTGCTAGGGCTGCTATAAAGAGTTACCATACCCTGGGTAACTTACACAGTGGAAATGCATTCTCTCACAGTTCTAGAAGCTAAAGTCCAAAATCAAGATATTGGCAGTATTGGTTCCTTCTGAGGACTTTGAGGGAAACATCTGTCCAGGCCTCTTTTCCTCCATGCCTTGTAGATGGCTACCTTCATGTTCATTTGGCCCTCTCCCTTTTATGTGTTTCTGCCTACAAAGCTTCCCTTTTTGTAAGGAATCAGTCATACTGCATTAGGGCCCATCCTTAATGAGCCCATTTGAACTTGATCACCTCTGCAAGGTCCCTGTCTAAAAAGATCTCATTTTAAGATGTTGGGATTAAAGCCAATGGCCCCCGAAAACAAGCAGGAGTAGCAATACTTATCTCTGACAAAGTAGACTTCAAACCTACATTGATCAAACGAGATAAAGAAGGACATTCCATACTAATAAAAGGGGAAATAGACCAAAAGGAAATAATAATCATCAATCTGTACGCACCCAATGTCAACGCACCCAATTTCATCAAACATACCCTGAAAGACCTAAAAGCATATATAAACGCCAACACAGTGGTTGTGGGAGACTTTAACATCCCATTATCATCAATAGATAGGTCATCCAAACAAAAACTCAATAAAGAAATCCAAGATCTAAAATATGCAATAGATCAAGTGGACCTAGTAGATGTCTACAGAACATTTCATCCAACCTCTACACAATATACATTCTTCTCAGCAGCCCATGGAACCTTCTCCAAAATAGATCATATCCTAGGGCACAAAGCAAGCCTCAGCAAATATAAGAAAATAGAAATAATACCAGGCATACTATCTGACCACAATGCAGTAAAAGTAGAACTCAACAACAAAAGTAAAGACAAAAAACATGCAAACAGCTGGAAACTAAATAACTCATTACTTAATGAAGAATGGATCATCGATGCAATAAAAGAGGAAATTAAAAAGTTCCTAGAAGTCAATGAAAATGAAAACACAACCTACCAGAACCTATGGGACACAGCTAAGGCAGTCTTGAGAGGAAAGTTTATAGCCATGAGTGCATATATTAAAAAGATTGAAAGATCCCAAATCAATGACCTAATGATACATCTCAAACTCCTAGAAAAACAAGAACAAGCAAATCCCAAAACAAATAGAAGGAGAGAAATAATAAAAATAAGAGCTGAAATCAACGAAATAGAAACCAAAAAAAAACATACAAAGAATTAATGAAACAAAAAGTTGGTTCTTTGAAAAAATAAACAAGATCGATAGACCCCTGGCAAACCTGACTAAAATGAGGAGAGAAAAAACCCAAATTAGTAGAATTAGGAATGCAAAAGGGGAGATAACAACAAACACCATGGAAGTCCAGGAAATCATCAGAGACTACTTTGAGAACCTATATTCAAATAAATTTGAAAATCTAAAAGAAATGGACAGATTTCTAGATACATATGATCATCCAAAACTGAACCTAGAGGAAATTAATCACCTGAATAGACCTATAACACAAAATGAAATTGAAGCAGCAATCAAGAGTCTCCCCAAAAAGAAAAGTCCAGGACCTGATGGATTCTCTGCTGAATTCTATCAGACCTTTAAAGAAGAACTGATACCAACCCTCCTTAAACTGTTCCATGAAATAGAAAGGGAAGGAAAACTGCCTAACACATTTTATGAAGCCAGTATTACACTTATCCCAAAACCAGGCAAAGACACCTCCAAAAAGGAGAACTATAGGCCAATCTCCTTAATGAACATTGATGCAAAAATCCTCAACAAAATAATGGCAAACCGAATTCAGCAACACATCAAAAAGATTATTCACCACGACCAAGTAGGCTTCATCCCAGGGATGCAGGGGAGGTTCAACATATGAAAATCAATAAACATAATAAACCACATTAACAGAAGCAAAGACAAAAACCACTTGATCATCTCAATAGATGCAGAAAAAGCCTTTGATAAGATCCAACATCATTTCATGATAAAAGCTCTAAGAAAACTAGGAATAGAAGGAAAGTTCCTCAACATTATAAAAGCTATATATGACAAACCTACAGCCAGCATTATACTTAACGGAGAAAAATTAAAACCATTCCCTCTAAAATCAGGAACCAGACAAGGATGCCCACTATCTCCACTCCTATTCA
This sequence comes from Castor canadensis, assembly GCF_047511655.1. Lineage (NCBI taxonomy): Eukaryota > Metazoa > Chordata > Mammalia > Rodentia > Castoridae > Castor > Castor canadensis. The sequence continues at coordinate 170,631,502 of NC_133387.1, forward strand.
ACATAGTACTGGAATTCCTAGCCAGAGCAATTAGGCAAGAAGAAGGAATAAAAGGAATACAAATAGGTAAAGAAACTGTCAAAATATCCCTATTTGCAGACGACATGATCCTATACCTTAAAGACCCAAAAAACTCTACTCAGAAGCTTCTAGACATCATCAATAGCTATAGCAAGGTAGCAGGATATAAAATCAACATAGAAAAATCATTAGCATTTCTATACACTAACAATGAGCAAACGGAAAAAGAATGTATGAAAACAATTCCATTTACAATAGCCTCAAACAAAATCAAATACCTAGGTGTAAACCTAACAAAAGATGTGAAAGACCTCTACAAGGAAAACTATACACTTCTGAAGAAAGAGATTGAGGAAGACTATAGAAAGTGGAGAGATCTCCCATGCTCATGGATTGGTAGAATCAACATAGTAAAAATGTCGATACTCCCCAAAGTAATCTACATGTTTAATGCAATTCCCATCAAAATTCCAATGACATTCATTAAAGAGATTGAAAAATCTACTGTTAAATTTATATGGAAACACAAGAGGCCACGAATAGCCAAGGCAATACTCAGTCAAAAGAACAATGCAGGAGGTATCACAATACCTGACTTCAAACTATATTACAAAGCAATAACAATAAAAACAGCATGGTACTGGCACAAAAACAGACATGAAGACCAGTGGAATAGAATAGAGGATCCAGATATGAAGCCACACAACTATGAGCAACTTATCTTTGACAAAGGAGCTAAAAATATACGATGGAGAAATAGCAGCCTCTTCAACAAAAACTGCTGGGAAAACTGGTTAGCAGTCTGCAAAAAACTGAAACTAGATCCATGTATATCACCCTATACCAAGATTAACTCAAAATGGATCAAGGATCTTAATATCAGACCCCAAACTCTTAAGTTGATACAAGAAAGAGTAGGAAATACTCTGGAGTTAGTAGGTATAGGTAAGAACTTTCTCAATGAAACCCCAGCAGCACAGCAACTAAGAGATAGCATAGATAAATGGGACCTCATAAAACTAAAAAGCTTCTGTTCATCAAAAGAAATGGTCTCTAAACTGAAGAGAACACCCACAGAGTGGGAGAAAATATTTGCCAATTATACATCAGACAAAGGACTGATAACCATCATATACAGGGAACTTAAAAAACTAAATTCTCCCAAAACTAATGAACCAATAAAGAAATGGACATGTGAACTAAACAGAACTTTGTCAAAAGAAGAAATTCAAATGGCCAGAAAACACATGAAAAAATGCTCACCCTCTCTAGCAATAAAGGAAATGCAAATTAAAACCACACTAAGATTCCACCTCACCCCTGTTAGAATAGCCATCATCAGCAACACCACCAACAACAGGTGTTGGCGAGGATGCGGGGAAAAAGGAACCCTCTTACACTGTTGGTGGGAATGTAGACTAGTACAACCACTCTGGAAAAAAATTTGGAGGCTACTTAAAAAGCTGGACATCGATCTACCATTTGATCCAGCAATACCACTCTTGGGGATATCCCCAAAGACTGTGACACAGGTTACTCCAGAGGCACCTGCACACCCATGTTTATTGCGGCACTATTCACAATAGCCAAGTTATGGAAACAGCCAAGATGCCCCAGCACTGACGATTGGATTAAGAAAATGTGGTATCTATACACAATGGAATTTTATGCAGCCATGAAGAAGAACGAAATGTTATCATTCGCTGGTAAATGGATGGAATTGGAGAACATCATTCTGAGTGAGGTTAGCCTGGCCCAAAAGACCAAAAATCGTATGTTCTCCCTCATATGTGGACATTAGATCAAGGGCAAACACAACAAGGGGATTGGACTTTGAGCACATGATAAAAGCGAGAGCACACAAGGGAGGGGTGAGGATAGGTAAGACACCTAAAAAACTAGCTAGCATTTGTTGCCCTTAATGCAGAGAAACTAAAGCAGATACCTTAAAGCAACTGAGGCCAATAGGAAAAGGGGACCAGGAACTAGAGAAAAGGTGAGATCAAAAAGAATTAACCTAGAAGGTAACACCCACGCACAGGAAATCAATGTGAGTCAATGCCCTGTATAGCTATCCTTATCTCAACCAGCAAAACCCCTTGTTCCTTCCTATTATTGCTTATACTCTCTCTACAACAAAATTAGAAATAAGGGCAAAATAGTTTCTGCTGGGTATTGAGGGGCGGGAGAGGGAGGGGGCAGAGTGGGTGGTAAGGGAGGGGGTGGGGGCAGGGGGGAGAAATGAACCAAGCCTTGTATGCACATATGAATAATAAAAGAAAAATGAAAAAAAAAGGGGGGGAAAGGGAGGGGGCCAGCAGTGGGGGCAGAAATGGCCCAAACAATGTATGCGCATGAGAATAAATGAATAAAATTTTAAAAAAGAAAAAAAAATAAAAAATAAAAAATAAAAAGATGTTGGGATTAGGACTTCGACATAGGAACAGAGAGGTACACAATTCAGTCGTAACACAGTCCTAGCCCAGACCACAGATCTCTGCTGTCTAGTCTCTGGTTGTCTTGACTCATGGCACCTGCAGTCTTGGGTCGCCCTACCTTACCCTAAGAACTAAGGCAGAAATCAGTCCTGAACTGATCGATAGTGAGAGATTGATCGTGAGGCACCATCGATAGTGAGAGATTGTCCTTGAATTGTCGTTTTACTTCTCAGAGCCTTGGTTTCTGAATCCAAAATGGAGGAAATAATTTCTGCCTTGCCTACTTCACAGTGCTACTGTGAACATCTAATGAGAGAGTGAAGATGACAGCATCGTGAAAATGTAAGCATGCCACAAGCGGGCAGGAGCATCACTGTGTCACTATTATTACTCGTAAGAATAAGGGAACGCTAAGACTAGAAAGAGTCTCACCACACTCTTTGAAGCTGCAGAAACTCATTCCATTTATAATGCCATCCCTTTTTATTCCTCCCAAGGGGAAACCCCACAGTGTTCCCTAGTTGCAGAACATTTCCTTACTTCAGTGAATTACAACTTTCATTCACTCAACAACCGTTCCCACTAACCTAAATGCATTGTGCCACATTTGAGCCCATCTGTTTTCATTCTGACTTGGGTTGGGAAGAACTGTTCTTTCCCACAATATTTTCTAGTTGGTCCTTTCTTCAAGTCAGCAGATTTTTCCTGAGCACTTGCCATGTGCTAGGCACTGTGCTTAGCACTAGGGGCTCAGCTAGAAAAGGAATCTCTGTGTCCCTCTGATGTTCACAGTCCAGAGGCCATGAGTTATCTGAGGTGCAAGCTTCCCTTCTCCCTAAGAAGCATCCCTGCCCTAATAACTGTTTCCTTGCATGGGCACCATCACCTAAGCTTTTGTTTCCCTCAGATAGGGAGCATCCCCTATCTGCAGGTGATCCTGAACTCCTTTCCTCTGAATTTTCCTTTCAAGCCTGGACTCCATTCACGTCAATCATTTTTCATGAACGCCTCTGCGGTGTGTGGTTCTCCTGATGAAGCCAAAAATCAAGAGCCCCAGTACCTGCTTAGTGAAGACCCCATCATCTTGCCGTTCAAAATAAATATCTGTGACCTGACTCTACCATCCATCTCAGAGCCATGTGCCAGGAAAGAGACAGTATAGTGGTTGGTCTGCCTCACACAGTGAGAAGTTCCTGCTCTTTCTGTGAAAGTCTGTCCCTCTCCCCTGATAGCCTACTTAGTTTGACTTGTTAGATGTTTCCCAGAGCCAAAGCACTTACTTCCTGCTTCCTCCTCATTCAGTCTAGGGTCAGATGCTCCGCCTCCCCAGCTGTGCCTCCAATTCTCCTTCGTCCCCCGCTTCTGTCCCTCCTGCATGTAGACCTCACGACTTCTAATCCAGCCCCATAAATCTCTCCAAAAGCATCCCAAATTTTTGAATACGGAAAACTAGCTAATTCTCTCTTCACGAATTCTCTAGCCTATTCATTCTCGCAGGGATCTGGATGGCTTCTCCCCACTTCCCAGCAAATACTTAGTCAGAGAGCCCTCTCATGTAATGAATTTCTGCAGTGTTCTTATTAGCGCCTTGTAATGTAGCCACCTAAATAATTAAGACTAACCCACATGTGTCAAATTAAATGAGCCCAATACATTGAGAAATTACCTCGTTCTCAATTTCTTTTATTAATCAGGATTTTAAAAAACTTCTTTTGGAGCTCATGGTCCAACATGGTCAGGGAGACTCTTGCTTATAATAGCCACATGCATGTGCAGCTTCTCCTCAGGCCATCACCTAGGGGCATCCAAGAATGTGACATAGTATAGGTTGAGTTGGGGTAGTAGAGACAGCCAACATAGACAATCAGATGTAACAGGTTGCTCATGCTTTAGTCTTTAGAATTGTTCCCCCTTCCACATGCCTGAGAGTTCAGGGGACTGCACAAAAGACCAACTGGAACATTAGCCAAATACATCCAGTATCCTCTGCCCTCCCTCCTCAATGCTCCCTGGGCTCCCTCCTGGGCTCCATCCAGGGACCCAGACTCTCTTTCTCATTAAGAGCCACCACTGATGTGCTTTAGATAGGCATAAGTCAATGGCAAATACAACAGGAATCGGCAGCAATTGTATCATTCTGATGATGAACAATGAGCCTTCAATGCTAATGGGCAGGCTGATTCTGCCTGTTGTCAGCAACCTGGGGTTTCTGAACAGGCTCCAGCAAGAGATTATTGTTGACTGGAGTTCAGTGCCTCCTCACAGCTTGTACTTCCGCTGGCCCCCTCCTGACATGCTACATTCCTGCCTTTTGGAGGTGGTTGTTAGAAAGAATACACAAATATAGTAAGCAAACATCAAAGGGGCTTTGATCCACATGGCCCTCAACAGAGCGGGAGCCCCTGAAGAAAGGGCCAAAGACTTGGATGGGAGAACTTAACATCGTCAATTTGGGTGCACAAGATGTAAGGCTGTTTGAAGTGAGGGCGGTTTGCCTGAGCCTTCAGATGAGCGAGCGACTGTGCAGGGGAAGGAAGAGAAGTGAGTGCCTTTGGAAACAGCACCCTCAGATCTGCCTCTCTGCTCTTTACTGATAGTCAATAAATCCCTTAAAAGAATCAGCAGATCAAAGTGGGCAGCCTCCCTAGGCTGTGGCATTCTGCCATCACACACCACACTTTGTTTTTCTTTAGGGCATGAGCCCCCAAGCTTAACTTACTATCTCTCATGGGTCCTACCCTCCCATTTATTCTGCTAGTCTTGGAGGGTGGACATTGGAGGGTAGATAGGGAGACAAGAAAAGGAATGAGCCCACTGGTCTACCCTCTGCCAGCCAAGATGTTGGCAGGCTGGGGCTCAGAGACAGACTGGGTACAGTGAAAAAGTTGAAGTGACACACCCCTCTATGGGAGTCCCTTCTCTGAGAAACCAAGGGAAGAAGCAGCCAGATCCCCAGGAATTCTAGCAAGACCAAGGATGGGACAGTGTTCAGCAGGGAGACTGTAGTCACATTCCTTCTTTCAGAAATCATATCCCTTTATCCATTTGCCCAGTTCATGAAAGCTGTCACATTGAATGACTACTAAGCAATGAGGTAGAAGTGGGGAGTCAAAAATAATCAGGAGAAGTCATTTAACATTTTTAAGCCTCAGTTTCCTGAGTCATATGAATAGCAGTGGCCCACCTGCTTACCCTGTGGGGTAGTTGTGGGAGTAAAAAAGGGAATTTGAGTGTGGGATTGCTTCAGAATCCATAAAGCACTCAAGACAAATCAGGACTAAAGGATAACTATCAGAGAGGAAAGCTTGCCTTCTCCTTGCCAGTCCAACACTCACACACAATTGACACTGGTTTACAAAATGCTATGCAAAAGATAAAATAAATTGTCTCTCACATTTGCTACCTGGAATTATTGTTCTATCTTGTTTATCTGGTTGGGTCAAAGCACTGTGAATGCTTGTGTCTTTTAGCTCTCCCAAACCCTGTTCTCTGAGCTTACACTCAGGGTATAAAATATAAAGTGCTAGATCATGGCACCGAATAACACCTTAATGTAGAGGTCTTTCCATCCCAGAAACTCACCCCTTCCAAAAGGTAGCATGAGTCCTTTTGACTATCCCACAGCTGTTGTGTCCCAAATTTCTCTGGTTACACTGTCCTACCCTGGACATCAGCGATTGGACTCTGCCTCTTCTCTGCCTTATCTGGCCATAATCCTCAGGTGATACAGAAAAAGTCCCAAAGCCTAGAATATAAAAGATCATGGTAGCTCAGGGTAATGGTTATAAGGATGGATTCTGGAGCCAGACTGCATAGGTTCAAGATCCTGACTCTATCACCTGCTGGTTCTTTCATGTAAGGCTGCTTACTTAATACATCCAAAATGGGGATGATATGAAATGGGGACAATGATAGCATACAACTCACGTGATGCTGTAAGAATTTAATAAGAATTATTGACTAAAATTATGCCTGAAATATAGTAAGCGCTACAGAAATGTTTGCTAAATAAGTAAGTAGCCCTGTTTATAAGAGCAAAAAGCTCCAGAGTTCCCTATGGGGTCCCCCTAAAACCTGACCCATTCCCAACTCACCCACCTGTGCTTTTCTTCCAGAGCTGGGCCTCCAGAGGAGAGGATGCTGTCTGGTGTTGGGCTACATGGCCAAGGACAAGTTTCGGAGAATGAATGAAGGTCAGTGAGAACCTCCCCACCCACAGTCTCAGGGTAATATGGAGGGAAGAAGCTATACTCTACAACTATGGTAGAGAGGAACAAGGAGAAAGAACCAGGGACATGTCAGGAAGCAGAGCAAGCAGCTCAGTTTGATTTCCATGAAGCTGTTTATACAGTAATGTGGGAGTGGGACAGCCAATGCCTGAGGCACAAGATGCTGACTCATGACATTTTTCTTCGATTATATTCTATCTCCCCCTTTGTATCTACTACTTATCATCTTCTCATTTCCCTTTCTTCCCCCACTCACCTACACAGCCAATTAAGTCTGCTTCTATTGTCTTTCTGATCCAAACCACTATCCTTCTCTCCAATCATTCATATTTCTTGAATGCCTATTGAATAAATAGCACTTTGCAGGGCACTTAGGAGAATCCTAAAGAATAAAGCAGTGTTGTATTCCCAAAAATCTTGAGCTTAGAAATCTTCCTTCTTCTCCAATCCCACTAAACTACCTCTCCCTTTTACTTATGGACTATTCCGCCTTCCTCTTGCACTGGGTCTTTTCTGAGGCTCGCCTAGGTCACAGAAGACTTGAAGAAGGTATTGACTTTGACTTGGAGGCTGGGATGTGAGAAGAGTGCTGTCACTTATGGGCCTGCTGTAATAAAGAACCAATCCTCTTCATCCCCAGCCATCTGTCTTCGTGCAGCTAATAACCCTCTTCATCAGATGCCACAGACTGTTTGTCAGAATTCAAAAGTAGATAAACAATGGCTGGGGATGCCATTTATTCATTAAAGTCAGACGAATGAAGCCTTGGCTTCCGACCAGCCCAGCTTGCCGTGAGCTGGGCCCCTCCTTCCCCAGGCTCAGATCCCCTATAGACGCATGCCCACTCCAGGCAAGGAGGAGAGAGATCACCTCTATCATTTCTGCCCCTCCCCACACACACCCAGAGTAAGACTTTAAGTGCCCTCTTCCCATGCTCTGCAGCTTACTCTCCTCCCATCCACCATCCATGACACCCACACCCCTCTGTGTGCCCGACCTGAGCCTTCACCAGCTATGGATCTGCCACAGCACCCATCATGGTGACAGTCTGGTGAGAGTTAGGCTAGCACAAGTAGGCCCAGGAAGCAATCACCTCCCCTATTTGCTGCCTGTCTGTGCAAGAAGGCAGCAGCCTCCAGAATTCACATCTCATTTGTAGGAGCCCCATGGCTGAGCACAGCCAGAGGTGGGGGCTGCACACTCTACATCTTGCCTATCAATCTCTTTCATTGACTTTTCCCCGCTTTCTCAGTCACCCCCTCCCTTCCCAACACTGCAGCCTGGACAAGAATGGTAGGCAGTAAGTTCTAATTTGTGGGAACTGCCAGCATGCCTCTATCCATGGTGCTGAACAGACATGTTCTCTCGTTGGTGATGCTCATTAGAGAGGCTGAACCTAGGTTCCTAGGGATTGGTGGAGCCAAAACGTCAGGAACTGGGCAGCATCTGAAACCTGAAGCTCCAGGTGTCTGACCCCACCTTCTAGGTAAGCAAGCAGATGAGGAGGAGGTGAGCAAGCTGAGCCAACATGTGTGATAAGTTGCAAGTCTCAACTAACAAAGCAGAGACAGGCTAGGAGGAGAGTGAGGCAGTAGGACAGAAAGAGAGAGGCACAAAGTGAGTCTGCTCTGATTTAGGAGGGACAGAAGTCATGAGGAAAAGGGAAGGAAGGGTCCTACTCCATCCCAGACAGCTGTGTTACCCCAAGTGCCACTTTATACCATTTCCTCTCTTCCCAAAGCTATGTGCCCAAACTCCAACATGTCTGCAGATAAGGCAGCCACAAATATGGGAAGCTGTTTTATGTCTTATAATTATCTCATACCAGTACTTAAAATAATTATAACTCCCACATATTAACAGTTGAACTGGAGCAGCATCCATGACATATATCAAGAAAGAAAAATCTCCATCCATGCCACAATATACCTTGGTGTAAATTGAGCAACTGGTTATATATATATTCCCAGTTGCTGGAATTAGTGAGCTATTGGAACAATTAGCTGGTTTTTTCATTAAATATAAAGGGTGTTCATTTCTAACTCAGAATAAATATAAAAGACCTACTTGTGCTGTATTAAAGCATATTTGTTTTGTTTAACAGTATCTAATAGGGTGTCTGTCACCCAGAGAGAAGTGATTCCCCTATTTAATTTGTTTCCCTGTTAATTTGGTATCTTTTTATTTTCTTCTCCCTCCACTCCCCCTCCTCCTCACTGCATTCCAAAAAATAACAGCTTGAGAAGGAGCAAGAGGAAAATAATGAATGAACAGGAGCTTTATAGATCTGGGGCTTATCATAAGTTAGAGTAATCGCAATTGGTGCTGTTAAGCTACACAAAGCAATAAAAAGAAAACGCTGTTCAAAGATCATTTAAGGAAGCATGTGATAGTCAATGAGAGGCTTGGTCTATTTGGGAGTGCTTAATAGCATCTCAGAGACAGTCTGCAGCATTCACAGGAATAGAGGTGGTGGTAATGCAGGGAGTCGGGGGGGTTGGTAGGTGTTCTTTCCTGTTTGGACTAAAAACATCTGAAGCATCCAATGGAGATATGAACAAAAATCAGCAAAGGACATTCAAGATAAAGACAGGATGGGCATAAAAATGTCAGATTTGTCTAACTTCATTGTCTTCAAGTGATGAAGAACTCAGTGCTTCAAAGGAACTACAGGAAAGAGATCATTTATTTATTCATCAAAAATTCATTGAATATCATAAAAATGATCCAATTTTTCATAACAAGTGCTGGGCTTCATTGTAAGCACTGAAACTGTAAAAAGTGATTAAGACAGAGCCCCTGCCCTCAAGGAGCTCATACTAAAAGCACTAGGCATATCTCAGTGTGAATGTCACCTCCACAAAGAGATCTTCCTTTCTCGTCCCTGGGCTTTGGCCCAATGTCTCACACAAAGAAAGAAGTCAATCAATTTTTTTCTTAAGTAATTAACAGTGGAGTGAATGACAATGGAGAAATGTAGAAAGTCACCCATAGGTATCAAGTGGGTCTTGAGAAGGAGCTCATCCCACTGAGCGAACAGATATAGAAGTTGCCACAAGATAAGTTTCCTTCAATTCCAAGACTAGAGCCCCTTCCTGGGAGGCCAGAGCCAAGGCAGGTCAGCAGAGTGGAAGGGCTGGAAGGGGGTCCTTCCTTGCCCAGGGGTAGTCTCCATCCTTTCTACACTGGCCCTGCCTACTGCTGGGCCTATTCATGAAGCATGTCTAGGCAGGTATTTCCCATCAAATCTGTTTTCATTGTTTACCCACATCCCATCTCTCTCTCTCTCTCTCTCTCTCTCTCTCTCTCTCTCTCTCTCTCTCAATCTCTCTCACACACACACACACACACACACACACACACCCTTCACCTCCCTTTCCTGGCCTTTCCTCGATGACCTCTTTCACCTGAATATCCCAGAACCACCTAGATGCTGACACAGAACTGGTCCTGCTCTTAAGCAGAACAGAAAGCTGTCAAGTGGTATCAGATGAGGGGTTCAGCCTGCCTGGCAGGAAGCTCAGTAACCCCCCCTGTTGGAACTATTGAGGTGACAATGCAACCTGCTGACTCAGTACAGCCCAGGAGCATTGAGCTTCTTGTCTGAGGTTAAGAGGAAGTGATTAGAGAGCCAGGGCTCTGGAAATTCTGAAAGATGGGGTGAGAACATGAATAGCACAGAAGCCCCTAACACTTTAACTTGGCTTTGTTTTTCTGGGTGCCTGGAAAGACAGGAAAAGTGGTAGGAGTGGGAGAAGTAAAGACAGAACACAGGAGAGACTTGGAGTGAGGGACCCAGACTAAGAATGACAATTCCTAAGGAAGCAGAAAATTCAGTGAATCCCATCTTAAGAGGGGAGATCAAGGAAGAACATGCTTAAAGGAGAAGAGAGGAAGCAATGAAGCTTTGACTTTCATTCCCACCAGCCCCTGAGGCCAAGGTGAGCTTGCACATGAGAGTTCTGCCTCTGCACATGGGTGGCCTCTCAGGCTGCACGGGAGGGAGGGCACAGGCAGCAGATTTCTGGGACATTCAGAATCACAGTAACCAGTTGCTTCTCTCAGTTCAGTGAAGGGAAAACAGAAATGCCTCCCAGTGCTGTCTCTTCCATCTTTCCAGAAAGAAACACTTGTGAGTGATTAGCAAAGGCAGCTTATGTTCACTGCAGACTCTGGGCTTCCTTGGGAAGGACTGGAGCACCTAGGAAGGACAAAGCTGACTCCACAGCCAGTCCCCCAGCAGGCTCTTGCATGGCCCACAGCTCCTGGGGTCACCATCATCCTAGTCTACTCTCTGTGGGCAAATGTACCTCCACCATAGTGTCTGTCCTAACTTCTCAGCCTTATACAGGATGCAGAGCCCTGGAAGCTAGATCTGGCATCTCCAACAGCACAGAGGGTTCTTTCTTTCTGTACTCCATCCCCTAATCTGTAAAACTGAGTCTAAAACTGCTACTGTCTCCTGCCTCTCCCCTAACAGAGTTAGCAAGAAAGAGAATTACCCCCACAATTGGGATGGGTAGGGGAAGGAGTACCTAAAAGTAAGGAGCCAGCTGTGTGAGCCTGTCCACAGCAAGTCCCTGATCATCTGGATTTCAATCTTCTCAATACACAAAATTAATGTTGGATAAGATCACCTGTAAGGCTCTAAAATGTGATGACACAAAACTCTATCCTGGCTCTCAATCCTGCCCACACCTTGTTCTCACCACCTATCCCCTAATTTTGAATGCCCTGGTCATCAAAGGAACCAGTACTAGGTAGTTGACCGGTTTTCCTTGTCAGCCTTCAATGACAAATCTGTGTTTCTTTCTCTTGCCTATCCTCACAGAGCCCATTCAGGCCCCTGTCAGCTGCACACTGAGTGGCAGAGAAGCAGCCCAGCAGCTCTGAAGATGAGTTGCACTTTCTTTAGAGCTGAGGGGAGCAGGGGTAGAGTGAACTGGGACCCCCACCGGGAGACCTGACCCTGGGAAGAATGAGCTTGTTAGTGTGGGCAGCTCTTCTCACTTGGACGGTTGCAGCCACAGCCTGGCTCATGCTAAGGGCACACAATCATTTTCCTGAGACCATTCCTCTACTGCCTGCCAGAGCCCCCGGGGATGTTGGCTAATACTGCCATTTTGTTAGTTGGGGCTTTTGGGTACTTTTTTTTTTTCTTATTTCATTTTTCTTACTGATGTGTTTTCCTCCATGGGGCTACAAAGCTGGTTATTTGTATAACGTCCCTGTTTATTATTTATGGCAAGACTCGGAATTTCAGGGCACTTTATGATTGTTATTTAATTCACTCAGCAACTTGGAACAGGCGATCTGCTATTTCCAAGTCTCCTGCCATGATATAATGGAGGATTCCAGAAGCTCTGTCCCAGGCCCACTCCTCAGGTCACCATTTCTGCCCCTTTACTGAAGGCTGGAGGGCCGCCTTAGCTACAGACTCCACCAGGTCCCTTTCTGAATTTTCCTTTCCCACAACCTCACCATGTCTTAGGGCTTTTACCTCCTGAGTGTCTGTAGAGTCTTCCCACCTCTCTCTCACATCTATCAACCACCAACCACCAACCATCACCCCCTCCACCCATCCCAGTTCAGCCTAACACACATGGCTGAAGCCAGGTTTCAAAACACAAATTGATAATGCCCTCTAGAAAATATTCCAGTGGCTTTCTATTGGCATGTTTTATGAGGCACCACATGATCTGCCTCCTACCTACTTCTGCAGCCTCATCTTATCCCCTCAACACTCTAGTCTCTAGTCACATGGCCTTTTCTCTGCTCCTCAAGGAGGGCATGCTCCCATCTACACGGGGCCTTAGCGTCCCTGACTCCTTCTTTTGGGAAGCATGCCACACTCAACAGACACTATTCCCTAACCTTCCCATACGAATTGTGGCAAACCTAAGCTCAAGTATCTTCCCCACTGAGGCCTCCTCTGACCTGTCCTCCACAGTCTAGGTCAAGTGCCTGTTCTATATGCTCTTATGGAACCACATCCTTTCACTTCAGAACTCTTAGCTCAGTTTGCACACTAACAGCCATCTCCCCTCCCAGTCAGTAAGCTCTGTTTGGTATCTGTTATATCCCAGGAGCCTAGATGAGTGTTTGTACAGAATGGACAATGGCAGAAGAGGAGAGACAGGGCCTGTCTCTGTCCCTGGTCAGCGGCCTCCCAATGCTGAGACTAAGCAATTTGATAATCATAGACTCTTAGAAGAAACATGAGCTTCACCCTGAAAAGAGGAAATTGTTGCTCAGGAAAGGCATGTGACTTGCCCAGTATAGCATAGCCAGGGGTAGTAGAGCCCCAACTTGAACCCAAGGTTCAGACCCTCAGTCTAGTTTTCTCTCCATTTCACTCTGCTAACTCCTTGAAGTTTGGAGGTGACACAGTTGAGTGCATCATTCAGGAAAACCTGCCTGCTACAAGTGTAGGGGACCTGCTACAAGTGGGTTTTGGACCATGTTTTGAAAGAGACAAGCATCAAGGACCTCTGGGGAAATGCAAGGGAAATAGATTCTTTGGATAGCTACAGGGGGGAGCATACAGAGTAAAACCATCCCCTGATATGGCCAGCACTGTGCCAGACACAGAATCTCCAGAGTGGCTGGACATGGGCTCTGTCCTCCTGAATGTAGCCTTCCCCTTTGGGAGATTAGATATTCTTCATACCAGTTGTTTGTGTGGTTATTTTGGTTTGAGTTTTTCACTTAGCATTCTGACTAATATACCTAAAGGTCAAGCACTGTGGCTTAGGAATCAGATAAATCTATATTCAAATCCCAGGTATAGTCTTTGTCCCAAGCAGGGACAGAGACTATAGTCTAAGCAGACTTAGAACCATATCATTACAGATGGGAACCAACATGGATCCAGTCCACACCTTCTTCTGATGGTTCAATATCCCTGCCAAATACCAATGTATGGAAAGACGTGGTGTTGAATGCTGTGGAGCTAAGCATTCACTACTTGCCAACCATATACTTAATGCCTTCTCTATGCCTGGCTGTGCTGGCCTCATGGCAGGTGAAGACAGTCCCTGCCCCCAAGGATATCAGACACATAAGCTATTATAATACAGTATCACAACTGCAGTCACCAGGCAAGAATAAGGAGCTCTGGGAACAGAAAAGGAGAATCCCTTCAAATTGTGGGCCATGTAAGGAACATCCAGATGCTTCCTGGAGAAAGTGATATGTGGCTGTTTTTCTTATGAGGCCATTGCAACCTGTGCTTGAATCCTCCAAAGACAGGAAACCTACTGCCTGCCAAGGCCACAGGCAGCTCCTCAGCCAGGCTCTCATAAAAGGGTTCCAAACATAACACTCCTTCAACCCAAAGAGTGTCCATCTTAGCATTCCACCTGCTCTACTGACAGGGGGACTGAGTGACTTGGGTAGCAGCCACTGGCAAGATCTATGACAACTGTGTCATGAGGAGGCCTTCTTTCTTCTCTCTGCTTCTCCTCCCTCCATCCTCATCCAACCTGGGAGCTTCATCATTGAATTCACTGAATGCTGAGACCCTTGCTCTAGTCCCCTCCCCAACCTCTGGAAAAGGCACAGAGGAGTGGGAATAAATGAGGGTGCTTAATGGCCTGCGGTGTCATAAAGTTTTCAGAGCTGTACACTGGAATGAGCAGGTTCAGGCTGAGATGAATTATCCAGGGCTTTTATCAAAAGAAAGTCAATAAAAAAACCTGACGGAGATTGCCCCACCTTCACAGAGCGATCCTGTCACAGCGCCGGACCCAGCACTCTGGAAGCAGCAATCAGGTGGCCGTGTTTTCCCCCTATTCCATCTGCTTCTTCCCTGCATCTTCCCTTCTGAAATGTATTTGTTTCTATGGAAACGGTGTTGTTACTGGTATGGGAGGAGTTTAATGACATTCAGAAGTACCAAATCAAGTCCATTTATGTAATGGTTTGAAATACACATAATGGCCTATGGAATATAGGACACGGTGACAGTTTCAGTAACTGCGTGCCGAGTGTGGGATAAATAGAGCAATGCAATAGTCTCCACCTCCAAGTCAAATGGAGTAGGAATAACCACCATTCTTAGTAGTAAAGAGTGGCACTTCTCAACCATTATTCACAAAAGGATCTCAGAACACTGCCCAAGCTGTTCTGCCATCATGGAGGAAGGACACTGGACCATGGCTCCTCTGCCCCCCCAAGGTTTGACCAGGAATCAGGCGGGGCAGGTATGGAGGCGAGGGTATGTCTATGGGTACTCCCAGAAATAGAAGGGATCAGTCAGGGAAGGGTATGGTGACACATGCCTATAATCCCAGGTACTGGGGAGGTGGAGGTAGAAAGATCTCAGACCAAGGCCAGCTGGGAAAAATGTGAGATTATCCAAAAAACAAACTGAAAGTAAAAGGACTAGGTTGTTACTCAAGTGGTAAAGTTCTTGCCTAGCAAGCACAAGTTCCTGAGTTCAATCCCCAGCACCACCACCACCAAAACAAAAAAGGAACATGGCATTCTGGCCACTCTAGCCAGCCTGCTGTCATCATTGAGCTGATTGAGAGCCATGCTTGTGTCTGTCCTTTTAGCTCATTTCTGTTTCAGTCATGAATTTATCAGATGATGATTGTATGCCTAGTACTTTGGAAGAACATGGAGGATGCTCTGATCTTGGGTTCCCTTCTTGTCCCCCGAGAAGCACACCCTAAGCAAGGACAGGAGTGTAACCATTCGTCTGCAGGTACAGAGGAGGCCAGAGGACTGTAAGGAATTGACAAAGGAAGGGAGGCCAACACAGGTGTCATCCAACTTGCTACAACTGTGAGTGGCAAGAGTCTAATCCCAATGGGAACTCTGAGAAATGCTGTAGAATAAGTTAGGCCACCCAACGGGGTGTTTACACTCCAGCTCCTGTGGGGAATGAGTTGAGGGGCTGTTTGGGGCAGGTAGTAGCAGGGGTGCTGGGGTGGGGGGCAGGATGGAGGAGGAATAACTCCCAACACCTCTGGCCTGCTTGACATGAGCTCAGAGTAGCTTTGCAGCCTAAAAGAAAGTCCTCTGGAGAAGGATTGTAGACACTGGCAATTGGAAGCTGGTCCTTGGATTTTGATATAGTCTAATCTATAGGATTCAAGAGGGCCTGACAGAGTCAGTGACAGCCTTCAAGAACCTTTGAGTCCAATGGGAGATAAGCATATAGTAAAAGAACAGAAGGCAGGTGAGAGACCAGAAGAAGCTGCTCTTGGGGCACAGAGGTGGGGAAACCATTTGCACTGACTAGGGGACTTCAAGAAAGACAAAGAAAGGGGTCAGAGCTAACCAGTGAAGATATAGGGTAAGAGACGCACTTCTATGTACTTATGTCATTTAATACCCACTACATCACAAGGTCAGTGGTGCTATCCCACTTTGAGGATGAAGAAACTGAGGCCCAGAGAGATTGAGTCATCTACCTAAAGACTTGTAACTATTATTATGTAAAGCCAAGAGGCAAAAGGATGACTACCAGGTGGTCTTCTCACTTTTACTCTGCTTTGGAGAGCTTTGCTCATGAGCATGTGATAGAGTGACATTCCCCGCATCACCATCAAAGGCAAACATAACAGCATCAGAGAGTGTCCCCATGTGTGTCTCCCATGATCCCAAATTACTGCTCCATACATCCCCATCATGCATTCCAACTGCACCCATCTAGCTGTGTGCCCTAGAGACTGGGCTGACTGTGCCTGATACTAAGTGAATCCCTTTGGCTTTACTGGCCAGAAGCACAGGAAGGAGAGCAGGCAGCCTTGGGAGGGCTGCTTCAGTTCTGACGGTCCCCAGAAGCATGCCTTCTCCTGGTCCTCACCCTTGGCACTCTCCTCTCACAGCCCAGTTCCTGAAAATGCAGGGGAGAGGCAATGGCACATACACTTCCCTGGGGCAGTGTTTCTACAGCATGTTAACAGGTTTTTGTGAAATACAGCCTCCACAGTCAGATAAGGGGGGAGGCTAGGCGAGACCTAATTAAACAAGTCTCTTTCCTACAGAACACCTCGGAGACTTTGATATGCCAAAGGCGTGATGAACCACCAAAAGGGGGATGTGGAACATGGAGTTTCCCAAACTTCTTTGCCTACAAGCCATTTTTCCTGCATCATGTGTCAGGCCTAGTGTTCCTTGGAATTCACTTTGGAGAACAATAGTTTAAGGCCCAGATCTGCCACTAGTTAGTTGTGTGAGCTTTGTCAAACAAGAATAAGTTAATTCACAAGATTTTTAGTCTTTCTTTAGAGAAGTCTTGTGATCTGAAAGAGTTTTATGCGTAGATATTTGATTTGTTTGATATTTGTGACAAGTATTTTGAAGTTGCAATTGTTGATTTTCTGCTTCTGTGATATAAGGATACATTTTCTTTTTGTGTGATACCTTTTATGTAAAAACTTTTAATTTCAGTTATTAAAATGCTAAATTTTTTTTAAAAAAGCATAAGGTGTTGTGCCTTGTGTGGACAAAAAAAGTAACATAGATGATCCTTTATACTGTAAAGTACTTACAGGTAAGATAATGCTATTATTGATTTGCGTGAAGCAAACATACTCTTTTTCCCAGAGAACAAAAACAGATTTGAGATGTAGGTCAGTGGTAAAGCATTTGCAAGACCCTAAGTCTTATTCCCAGCACCAAGGGGACAAAAAGACAGAGAGTCAAAGCAAACAAATGTTTTTAGAAATGAGTCCTGTTCCTGACAAGGTGTGTGACCTTGACTCTGTTATCTCTTGACTGCTGTTTTCTTATCTGTAAAATGGGTATATTCACAATACTAGTCCTCTTTCCTGCATACATTTGTTGTAAGGATGAACTGTATTGTGCAGGCGCTTTGAAAAAGTGTAAAGTGCCATAAAATATAAGGCATTGCTATTACTGTCTCAGGTTAATGCCCAGTTCAGACCCGTTTGTGCAGAGATCAAAACAGGAGGTATATTGGGTAAGGGGTAGGCTAGTGGGAGAAATAACAATGACTACTAGTCTTGATCCTTATTTATTATGTTAGGAGTCTCACAAGAGCATGTCACCAAGGGGAGAAACATGGCTATTTCATGAGTGAACACTAAATGTAGTATTAAGTAAACAGTCAGGAAGAGCCCCACTTGCCTCTGTCTCTGGCTATGCTGGGAAGGTAAGCATGGACTCTATGGTGTCCAGAGAGTAGGGGCAGCCAGTCAGGAGGGCTGAGCTCAGCCTCTAGCATAGGTTGGAAGCTGTCTAGGTAAGACTGACAGAGGGAACTGTGCCCTGGGATGCAGGGGACCCAATCCCAATCCATATACCAGCAGTCTTGGACAAGTTAGTAACCATGCTGGGCCTCCATTTCCACACGGTAAAATGGGGAGAAGAAAATCAACCCTGCACATTGTGAGGTCCAATCCAAGTTCAGCTGTTTGGAAGAGGACTTTGAAATGCACACAAGGGAAGTTGTTATTATTCATTTATTCACTCAACAGACATTTATTGAACATCTACTGTGTGCCAATCACTGCCACCACAGCCACTCAGTTATCATCTATTATTTGCTAAATTCTACTGATCATCACTTTATACACATCGACTCATTTCATCACAATCCTGAGCAGTATCATTCATGATTCCCATGGTCAACATAAGGAAATGGAACTCAGGAGAGAGAAATAACTTGCCCCAAAGCATCCCAGCTAGAAAACACCAGAGCCCAGTGCTGTATGTTGCCAAAACTGTGAGTTCTACTACCTGGCCCAACCTTACTGGTGGTACTTCTGCAGAGCCAGTAGGCTGCCTTGCCCTCCAACCTTGACAACTCTTTCTTGATCTGTACACGCCTTATATATGCTCCTGAACCAGAGAAGAAAGTCCAGTCCTCCTTCTCTTCCAAGCCTCTTCCTGACTGTCTGTCCTCCAATACAGTTTATCCTGGGGCTCTAATTTCCATTCCAGTTCAAGGCTTCAGTTCCCCAAGGACCTGGCCAATGAACATCGCTTATCTGGGCCAACTATCAGTGGTGTGAAGGCTGAACACCTCCTACCCCTCAAAAGCCCTTAAAAGATGGAACAAGGACAGATGGGCAGTGCTGGGTTAAACACACAGCCAAGTCTTTCCTGCTTCTGATGAATGTCCCTAGAGGCAAAGACAGCATCCCTTGGTGCCAACACAGAGCTCCTGGCTCCCTCCCATCCACCCGTCTACCACACAGCATGAGGACACACCCAACTCTGCAAATCTCTTCCCTACAGGGCAGTTTCATGTTATCTTGGCTCATTCTTTCTCCAGAGATGAAGAGATTGTTTTAAACCTGCCGCCCCACCAGCTCCGCTCCTAGCTTCCAATGCCATTAAGTTTCATTATAACAAATAAACACCACAATGACATTTATAAGTTACCACTGAGCACAGAAGCACAAATATGAAGCAGATAAACTGCATTTGATCCAAATAATTACTGCAGGCAATATTGGGCTTAGCCTGAGTTGGCAGCCGGCTACCTAGTAATTTATTAGATTGCGTAAGGCAATGTTGCACGTTGAGTTTTTCATTATTGTGTCTCTTCCCCTCTCCATGGCCTAAATAGGTTAAAGGAGTTTAATCAGTGCATGGCCAAACAAAGACAGACTTTGCTCAAGCAGATTATGGCTGGGGTCCATGTGTCCAGGAATGGCTGCTTCCCAAACAACACCCACCACTTGTGAGAGAACTCGGCTTCAGCAATTACGTGGTTGCCAGTCAAGGATGGCTTCCCGCAGAAAGGGGCCCATGGAGGGAACAAATGACAAAGGGTGGGTGGAGCCCCCAGGACACCCAGCCGGGGTTTCTGCTGCAGACTCTAGGCCAAAGACCATCTCTATCAAGAGGCTTCTTCTTAACCTCAGAGGACAGCCCCAGACCTCACTTCCAGACCTTTCCTAAAGCAATGAAAACAAAGAAGGAAGCAATGCACCAGCCAACTCTGCAGAACAAAGCAAGGAGAACTGGTTACAAACAGCCACCTTCCTGCCAAACCCAAACTCATAAAGTTTGATTCAAGGGTTACAATACCTCGTAGTCAGTGTCCCTCCTGCCCCATTCTCCCAGCCTTAGTAAATTACCCAATAAGCAGCAAGAACCTGTAGTTATTGTGCAGTTAAATGGTATTTGCCCAGTAAATCCTGAACAGAGTACTAACGGTGATATACAGTAACTAATTACAAACATGAATTCTCTCCCCAAGACGCCAAGTGTTACCAAATATTGCTGCATTTAGAGAAGGAGGTTTGAAAGCTGCTCTGTTCTTTCCAGTGAAGCCATGAGTAACTCTCCTATTAGATGAGCCGCCAGCATCTCCAGGGGTGCTCCAGCTAGAAAATAGAGATGTCCTGGGAGGAAGGCAGGAATGGGCTACATCTCCCAAGATGGCAGCCATCTGCTGCCCCCTGATCTCATGCCCCAGTCAGGCACCAGCTGGTCCTCTCTGGGTCGTCTCACAACAAATAAGTGGCACAGCATTACAGTGGCTGCTTCAAATGCCCACAGTTCCAGCAGTGCAGGGAATGGAAGTCATCATTCACCAACCCCAGTACTGAGCTGAGAAAGCTGTTACAGAGAATCAGCTTCTGTGTGGTAGTGTACCAAAGTGGGGTTAAAAATGGGCATCCCTCTGCCTGAGCACACAGGATCTTTGCCTTCCATTACTGTACATGAAGCTGACCTCAGCCTAAGGGCACCATGGGAGAATCAGAGGTTTCTCTCATCTACAGGTAGGGTGGAACTGTGCATGGAGAGCACAAAACGAATGACTCATCAGCTTCGTATCTGTTTTTGGAGCACAGCTGGGGGATGGTTAGGGGCACTGTGTCTCTGCTTTCTGAAGAGGAAACCACATAGATCAAAATCCTCTGCTGACCCAAGACTGTTGTGTAAACACAAAGGCCAGAACTGGAATCTCAT
This sequence comes from Castor canadensis, assembly GCF_047511655.1. Lineage (NCBI taxonomy): Eukaryota > Metazoa > Chordata > Mammalia > Rodentia > Castoridae > Castor > Castor canadensis. The sequence goes on from NC_133387.1 coordinate 170,652,092, forward strand.
AGTTCAAATTCTAGGTCCACTACCCACTGTGACCTTAAACTCACCCATAAAATGGAAAAGGTTCTCTCTGTCTCTCAGGATTGTTGTGAAAATGGCCAGTGTGGTGTCGGGATTGCTCCTGCTTCCAAACTGCTCTGTCCCAGGGCTGGTGGTGTGGTTCATGTGGTAAGAGCATCTGCCTAGCAAACAAATTGCTCTGTCCCTGCCTGTGAAGTCTTCCCTGTGACCACCATCTTCTGAGGTGCCTGGATTAAGTGACCCAGCCTGAGGCTCCTGAAAGGGAAGAAAACGCCTCCTCCCATCCTGGGTGCCCCCAGAAGTCTACGTATCCTCTTGGTTTTTTCTCAGGTATTCCAGCCCAAATCCTCTCCCTTCTAAACATTTCCACCTCAAACCCTCAGAAAGACTTGGACAGTCATTGCAAGTTAGCTTTGTTTTTTTGGGGGGCCCCATTCTTGGGTTGATGCAAATAATGGAGCTTTTTCCAGGACCACTATTTGGCAACAAGAGGCAGAATGACGTGAAGACTGAATTGGGCAGGTGCACTTACAGTGGAAAAGTAGGGTTTGAGCCTTAGTAATTCAAGTCTCCATATTAGGGCTGAGCAAAGAACCTTCTCCACAGGGTACTGTGAATGTGGATTAAGTAAGGTAATGTATGTAAGTGAAGTGCTTCTTAGAGTATAAAGCGCATACAAGAGTTAGTTGTGGTTAATATCCCAAACCAACTGGAAGACTGAGTTGAGAATCCCAGGGCAGTGACAAGAATCACTTTTTTAATTAGGACACATATATAGTCAGCTCTCAATTATCTGTTGGCAAATTGTCCCCATTCCGGGCAAATACTATCACCAAGACTGCTTAATGAAGTCCTCTGTTAACATTTCACAGCTTCTTATTTTGCTCTTATTTGCATGAGGCCCAAAGGGAATGAAAGTCCTTTAAAGGCAAAATCAGTTAATATCCCCATTCCCTCCTAGGGAAGGTGTGAGCCAGAGAGACAGCAAGAAGGAGGGTGAGCGTATGTCCAACACTATCTTTGGACCAACACCAGCGGTGATGCTCTCCACCCAACTGAGTAGGAGACAGGGAGGGAGCTCCATCATTAGGATGTATGGTTTTATTTTGTTTTTTTTTTCTTTAAGTAATAAAAATTCCCAGAACATCAAACACATCCATATTCAAACAAAAATATCAAAATGCATTCCAAAGTCAAAAATAAATGTGACTTAGGATTATTCATTAGTTTGGATTGTCCATCATTTGGATTATTCACACCCTTGCTCCTCTCCATTAACAAAGATAATTAAGATTTGATTGTATTTAGTCTTCAAGAAAGGAGAAATTTAGGACATTGCACCAACATTATTTATCCCAATTAGGGGCAAGTCCTGTAGGCAGAAGTCTCCAGTCTAGCACCAGGTTTAAACTGTAGTTCTCAATGCAGGATTAGTGACAGACCAAAAGTACCTTATGCTCAAAGCCAGCCTGCTTAAGTCACAAAGTTTCACAGGATCCAAGACTTTCATATATACCTGTCAGTAGGACATAAGACAGATTGCCCTTCACAGAACACATGCAAACCAGGTCTATACCAGGCCTTCTGAATTTTGAATTCAGAGAGGCCACTGCAAGGGGCCAAGGGCAGGACTCAGTCGTTCAGCTCTACCTCAGCTCTGCCATCACTCACTTTAGGGCTCCATGTGAGATTTCATTGACAAAATGTTATGCAAAGTTTTACAAAGGTGTGAAAACTACTGACTTTGTCCAATGTGTAGTTGGGAAAATCCAAGGTACACTCAAGAAGAGACAGCAGTGTGATCAAGGACACACAGTGACCTTGAGAGCCAAAGCTAGAAAGCACCCACACCCACTCAGTTTGCATGCAGTGGTGCTTCTCAGATCCAGTGCAGAAAGCACCAGCAGCAGAACTCCCTGAAAAAGCTGTTAAAACACAGCTTCCCTGGCCCAGCACAGACCCACTGTCTCAGAATCTCTGAGTTGGAGTCCAGGAAGCTGTATTTTTAGCCAATTCCACAGACAGTTCTTATGCACATGGAAGTTTCAGAACCATTCTGACAGGCAAGGCCTTCAGCAGCATAAGATGATTATTTTAAGAGATTTGTTTAAAGAAAATAATATTTAGGACATGGATCTTCCCCCAAACAGACCAAGAGTCCTTGAGAGATTTGCTTTTACTTCCTTATGTCTTTGTTTTACTATTTTCAGACCCCAAAATAAGACTTAGGATAAATTAGAACATAGAGCATTAGGGTTGAAGGAAGGGGCCTGACAGATGTGCTAATGGTCCAGACCCTGCTCTGTGTTTCTGTGTGTGTGTGTGTGTGTGTGTGTGTGTGTGTGTGTGTGTGCTAGCAGTACGAGGGTTTGAACTCATGGCTTTATACTTGCTAGACAGGTGTTCTACCGCTTGAGCTCTGCCTCCAACCCTTTTTGTTCTGGTTATTTTGGAGATAGAATCTTGCTTTTTGCCCAGGCTGGCCTGGACCAAAATCCTTTTATTTTAGACTTCCTGCTGTAGATGGAATGACAGGCAGGTGCTACCACTCTCAGCTTTTTTCCACTGAGATGGCATTTCACAAACCTTTTTTTCCTGGGCTTCCTAGAATCATGATCTTCCCAATCCCAGTTTCCCACATAGCTGGAGATAGCTGGTAGGCACTTTACTGCACCCAGTTTTTTCAGTTGACATAGGGTCCTGTGACATTTTTCCCAGGCTGGCCTTGAATCATAATCTCAGTCTCCCAAGTAGCAAGGATTATAGGCATGAACCACCAGCACCTGGCTCCTACATTTTATGGATGAGCAATCTGAGCTCAGGGAAGGGCAGAGTTAGGACCAGGGGCTGACATGGTAGAGACTACCCCCCATTGATCCCTTCTGGGTCTGGGTGCTCTGGGTGAGGACACAGCTTTGTGTGTCTTCTTTAGAAAATGGAGTGAAAGATGCTGGACATAGTGGGCTCAGTCAATTCATGGGCCAGCCTGCAACCTATCCCAGTGGTACCCAAGCCAGCGCTCTATAAATAGCAATGGCCAAGGCCCTCAGCTCCTTCTGGGACTAGTGACATAGAGCCCTCAACATAGTCCTATCACTTCTCGTTAGCACTGCCTTTCTCCCCTGATGCTTCCTACCCTTTGGGTAGAGTGCATATTTCAAACCTCAAGTCACAAGAACCTAAGTTACAGACAGGGAAAGGAACCCAGTCTGAGTCCCATGGCTAAGCAGCAGCTGGCCTAGACGACATCCAGGCACTGCTTCATTGGTTGCCCAGTGTCTCCCCTCTGTGCCCTCCTGCTACCACCACAAACCTACACTATTCTTCCTGTCCCCGCCTCCTCTGGGTGACCTCAGACAGGGATGGATGGGCTTCTTTGCAGGCAAGGAAAAGCCAGCATTTGCAGAAGCACTTATCAGCGTCTTCTTGGCACCCAGGCCTCAGCTGGATCGATGGAGGAGCCCTCTCCCGCCGTTTAATGAGCACAGAGCAGGCTCTGGCTGAGGCTGCAAGGCTAATAATCAGCAAGCAAAGGATTTATAGTGACTTTGGACTCACCCTGCCTCGGCCAGCCCAATTGCTCTTCATTAAAGACCCACACAGTCCAGGACGACCTTGGCAGATTGTGTGTCCTAGGGAAAGAAGTGTGAGGTTGGAAGAGTCACAGACTGGCTGGGCTGCCCCAGCTCAGAAAAGGAATGAGGGTGGGGTATGAGCCCTGGACTTTCTACCCCCTCATCCAGCCCTAGGCAGAGTGGTCAGGCTCTCTCTCCTCTGTACTCTCAAACAAAATTCTAGGGCAGTTTCTGGAATGTTCATAATATTGGCAAGCTTCTCACCTGTGCATCTGAATCAAATTATTAATGGTTACAAACAGCAATGTTGGGGTGGAAAGCATTTTCCATTCTCCGTCCCAGCAAAGGTCTAGAAGAAACAGACAAGAGAGAAGGTCTCATCTCCATCTGGGCATGGTAGAATACACCTATAATCTCAGCTACTCAGGAGGCAGAGGCAGGAAGGACTGCAAGTTTGAGGATAACCCAGGCAAAGTTAGCAAGACCCTATCTCAAAAAAATAAATAAATAAAAGGGCTGGAGGTATAGCTCAAGTGGTAAAGCACTTGCCTAGCAAGAGACTTGGGTTCAATTCCCAGTAATGAGAGAGAGAAAGAAAGAGAAAGTCTCATCTTCTACCCCTCCCTATTTCTTCTGGCTCTCTGCTTATATTTCCAATCCCAAGGAAGATCAAGCTAGATAATCTCTTGACAGAGGCAGCTTGCATAGGCATCAGAGGTCGAAGCCTATGCAAACCTTGACAAGAGTTAGCTGTCCTGTACCAGGCAGCTAGTCCTGACACTCCCAGCCCAAATTAATCTTGTCCCTCTTAGAGAGTCACATCAATTTCTATAACTTTCCATACTTGGAAATGAATTCCAAGGTCAATACCCAATTAGAAGACATGTTGTAAGAACGCTTCTCCTGCTTGGCCCAGAGTGAGTGCTCAGTAAATGTGAGTCATTCACACCTCCCTCCAGACCCATGGGCCCAGCTGCACCCAGGACATCTTCCCCAGATGATTCCAGGCCCCTCTCCAGCAACACACTGATCACAGACCTCACTGCTCCACCTCAGCCTGGCTTCTCCTCCTGAGACAGCAAGTGGCCCCACCATCCCTATTGTGGCATCCCCCATTACCCCCACCTCCCATCAAGTGTTATCAGTCCTACCTCCAAGGGGCTGCTAAATCCATTTTCTTCTTTCTACTGATGCAGCTTCAGCTGAGCCCTTATGACAGCAAAATCTTCCCAATCAGTCTTCCTATCTTCAGATTATCCTCCTTCATTCATCGTCCTCACTGTCACCCCAGTGATCTTTCTAAATCTCGGGTCTGAGCATGTGGGTCCAAAACATTTGATGACTTCTTAGCATGCAATCGAGAGCCACAGTCCAACCCCCGCCCTTTCAGATTGCTATCCCACTAAATACACCCTTACCCACACTCCATGCACAGGTCACATCAGGTTCCTAACCCTAGCAACAGCCATCATTAGGGAAGGCAGGGAGGGTTCTGTACAGTTTGCATCAAATGTCCTATTCCATTCTTACTACCAATCCTACAAGCAGTGCTTGCTACCCTAACAGGGAAACTGAGGCTCAGAGGGACTAAACAATTTTCCCAGGGCACACAACTATAATAGCAAGACCATGGAGCAAGCCTAGACCATGAGGCATCATGGTTTTTATTCCCCAAGCACACTCTGACCTCCATGCTTTGCTTAGGCTGTTCCCTATTCCAGGGAGCACCCTCTTCCTACCCTTTTCTTACTTTCCCTCAAAGGCCATTTCAGAAGCCAGCCCTACTGTGACTCTTTCCTTTGGACTTTGTTTCTACCACGCTTTGGCACTAATTGTGTAGAGTCTCTTATTCTAGTTCTTGGGGAATATATCTGCTTCCTCCAGGCTGTCAACCCCTTATCAGAAGAAAGCACACCAGCCCATCTCCTGCATCCCACACCAGCTGGGCCATGGAGACTGTTGAAGTATTTCCCGTCTCTGCCTGAAGCCACCAGGGATATCAGATTTATTAGTTAGATGTCAATCAGTGGACTAGTGCATCTCTATCCCCAAATCCTGCACCCCCAAGTAGGTCTCAACAGGGAATTCTGGAAATTTCCTGAGGCTCATTCTCCTGAATTAGGAGTTGCTCCTATGCTGAGTATGAAAAGAAAGAAAACAGCAGAAGTCATGACTTGGCTTCCAAGGTAGGACCTGAACCATCCTGCCCTCTCCTCTTCCTGCTCTGCCTGGCATTGTTCTAGTGTTTCTGGGGGCTGCTTCTCCTTCCCTCATCCCATTTGCTTGCTTCTCAGGACAGGGACAGCTTTTCTTAATCTCGTAAGAGGCAATTTGCTGTGCGCTCCAGCCTGGGAGAAAGCTGGCGATAAATATCCTGGTACGAGAATTCTTAAGCCTTCCCCAATTGGTCGTTAATAGCAGAGCAGACGGCAATATCTGAGCCCTTTCTGCACGGCTGACCTGGTGCTCCATGAGACTCTGAAGCTGCTGGGAAGGGCTGTGGCAGCAGTGCCAGGAGAGGTCCACACTCAGATCTCTTACCTACCCAGCTGATGGGGAGAAGCAAGTTTCTGCTGGATCCAATTGCATATTTGGATCCATTCTTGGCTCCAGGACTCCTCATGATATGTGATGCTCTGGCCCCAGTTTTCACAGTCCAAGGTTCAGAAGAAACTCACGGATAATGATGAAAATCAGAACAACCCTTCGTCATGAAACAGTCTACATGCCAGGATCATCTGCACACAGGACCTGTGGTCCTCACAGCTGCTTGGCCAAGTAGATGTGTCATCCCCACTGTGCAGAGGAGGAGACAAGGCTCAAAGAGGGGGAGAACTTGCCACTGATTACACAGATAGTGACAGGGTCAGAGCTCCTTCCTGGGTCAGACTGCCCCCATATGCCTTTTCCTCAGGACCTGGCAGGTGGTCATTGCTCAGATATTCCAGGTGGATATCTGAGGGTCATTCATCACTTCCACCCTTGCTTGTAGCTCTTCCCTCAGAATGATCTTTCTCCTCCTTCACATGCCCCTGCTGTGACCCCTCCTCCTCCAGGGCACTTACTCTTCTCCCAATTTCCATGCATGGAGCAGACCTCTCTTAACCCCCTAGAGTATGACCTCTTTACGAGACTGATCACTTGACCGGTGGTCAAGTGTGACCCTCCAGGGACTCTCAGTAGGTTCCATTGAATGTCCTGATCGCTGAGGCAGGAATGGATAGTTGAAACTTCAGCCCCATCTATAGCCATGATGATGGTCACATACATGTTTGCAGAATGCAGGCTCCTTAGCAGCAAGGGCAAGCATTCCACGTGACCCTTTCTGTCCAGGGATGGCTAAGGGCAACAGTTACCTCCCCTTGACCTGCTGTTGGGGCAAAAGTCAGGTCACAGTGGCTTTTGAAAGGGGGGAGGGAGAGAGCAAGTGTACCTTGCACCATTTCCTGATCACATCTTAAATGTCCACTGGGCATAGATCAAAAAGGAGTATTGCAGTGGGATGGGAGACACTTGGCATCCTTGATGCCCACATCCAGCTCCATGTGCCCCAGTGTTTAACCTCCTCTGCTTTGCTTTGTGCACTAGTCTATGATTGCAAAGATGTTTGCCTATGGGGTGGCAACAGACTCATGAGTGGCAGGAATGGGCTAGAAGATCCCAACCACCATGGGCCTGGGGACATTGACCATCTTCCTACCTATTCTGCACACATGAAGACCACAGAATTAGGGGCTCTGGGACCTTAAAGACCATGCAGACCACTGTCCATTCCAGAGCAGCTCCTATGTGGCCCTAATAGCAGAATGGCACCCAGGTCTGTGCAGAGAAGAAGAGGGTCCTAGGGATGCTGGATGAAGGGGAGAAGAGAAAGTGTGGATGGAGAGGGGAGAGAGAGGCCAAAATCCACAAATGTTTGGACACCACTACCTTGGCTTCCTCAGCTAGCATTCTTGCCCCAGAAAAAAAAAATTTCTCCCCAAAATTCTAAATCGGAGGCTTTGCAACATTCTATAAGAATACAAGGAATTTATTCAATCAAAAATCTGAAGTAGTTGAGAAGGAATAGAAGCATAAAAGATCTGGCTGGGGAAGGGATGGGACCCTAAGGCCAATTCTGTGTTACCCCAAACACACCTATGTATGTACATGTGCCTTGCAGCCAGATCCCCAGAATGTTGATGTAAAGCCATCACTTTGCATGATTTGGCTCTTATAATCTCATCCTTCCACATCAAAATGCCTCTTCTCTCCCTAGGAAATAATTGGGGATTGAGTGGTGACCTCAGAGCAGGGACCAGAGGTGTGTGAGGTCATTGGGTAACATGTGAGGTCATCGGGTTGCATGGGAACTTCAGCATTGTGCGTGTTTAACTAGGAGACAGCAGGGACTGCTGGAAGCCAATAGTGGTGGTTCTTTCCCTGAGAAGAGGCTGAGGAAAGGGGTACCGTCTGGCTGGGATTTTGGGGGATTGATGGAAAAGAAGGTGCCAACAAGGAGGGGATATCTATGCAGACTTTGAGCAAAGCAGTCTAGAGAGATCCTGAAGAGGGAGAAGCTGCCCTACTCCTGAGTGAGGACAGGGCTGGGGAACCTCTGGCAGAAGGATGAGGCAGAAGGGATGTCACCAGCCTGCACTGGAGCAGAGGCTGTGAGGGCACCATCTGCCTGCTCACTTTCTACCCCAGGACCAACGCCCACAAAGGCCCACCAAATGCCCTGCTCTCTAAGCCTGGCCATACCTGTCCCTTCCAGTGCCACTCTCCACCAGCACCTCCACATTTCCTCCCAGCACCTGCCACCACTGCTCCAACCATACTGACTCAGTGTCACCAAGTGGTACACAAGTGACCAGACACCGTGACCCCACCTGAGCTCTCTTCATCCTTCCCAGGCACACCCGCTCGCACCTCCACCTCTTCCCACTCCTTCTACCTGCTGGGCTGAGAGAGACCACACTGCACAGGAGGGGCCTCAGATGCAATTCCAGCCCTGCCTCTCTCCACCTGTCCTCTGAGTGCAACAGGGAGAAACAGCCCTCTCCCCCTCACCAAGGTGTTCCCTCAGCCTGCTGAGGCCGCAGCAGCTGGACCCACAGGAGAGACACGCAGGCTGGGCAGTCACTGCATGGGCTGTGGTATGACTTGGTCTGCAGGGCTCCTCCCTTCTGATGTAGGTCCGTCCTCCCTTGCATGCATGGGAACATTTTTCCGCATACACCTACCCCACCAGATGTGCACACACACACCTTCCTCTACACATGGAAGCTAGCCCAGTGCCAGTCAGACAGGAAACCACACCAGTCCTTGATAGCAGGAGACAACCCTGCCACGCCACCAGCCCCAGCAGCCCCTAGGAGCTCTGTGAGACAGTTCCACCCACCTCTCCTTTCCCCACAGGGCATGACTCACAACAAGTGGTCAGTTGCCTCCAACCTCTGTGCTTGTCCACCCAAATACCTAGCCTTGAGAACTCAAGGAAGCTAAGCTGTTCTTTAGCGAAACGTCGTCTCCTCTATTAGTCATTGAATTCTAATTAAAAAGCCAACCTCATATCCCCCTCATGTCAACAGAGAGCCAGCTGCTGTGCCAGGTCATGCCTCCCACATCCATCTCCACGGGGCTCAGCCCTGTGTCCAAGGTAGAAGGTGGCTTTTGGAGAGGAGGAAAGGCTGTTTCCACTGAGTTCTTCCAGTGAGCCAGGCTTAAGCCAAAGGGTCCAGATGTACTCTCTCTTAACCACCACGATGACTTTCGGAGGTGAGTAGTGGTGTCCCCATTTTACAGGCAGGAAAACTGAGACCCAGGCAGTCAGTAGAGGCGCCAGGTTTCAAATCCAGGTTGGTCTGATTCCCTGACCCTACTCACATCCCATTGGGCTTTGCAGTCCACATAATGAAGAGACAGAAGAGTTTGGGGGGGCTGATGTGTCTGTGAGGGACAGGGTGATCTGGAGCACACTCAGGCCCACATTCACCTTCTCAAGAAGCTTCCTTAGCAAGGTGGTCAGTTCCGGTCCACCCAGAGAGCCATGCCTGTGGGGACTCTGCCCACAGATTTCAATGGGAGTTCCTGTCCTCTTCCAGCACTGGCCAAGGGCAACAAGAGAAGGAGCTCCAAAATGCATTATATGACTTCCCAGGGGGCAAGCAATGCATAGTAAAGTAAGATTCAAATCAGGACCCTAGGATTCAGCTCTGGAACAAGACTGTGGGGGCTGATGCCCTTGTCACTGCCTGCAAGCACCATGGACCTGACAATGTCATCTTTACATGGGTCTAAGATACCCATGTCATAGGATTCCTGTGAAAATTCAATAAAATAATCCATGTAAAGCTCTTATCATGTGCTTAAGAAAAGTTAGCCATAATGAAATTTTAACAGTAAAAATATGATTTATAATACAAGTGCTCCTTTACTTGCAATGACAAACCCCTTATAAGTGGGAAATATCTGAAGTTGAAAATATCATTAGTCAATAATGCATTTAGCCTACCTACTATACAAATAATCACAGCTTAGCAACACAGCACACTGGTCTCACTTGTTTCCCCTCATGACCACAGAGCTGACTAGGAGCCGTAGCTGGTGCTGCCTGCATCAAGACAGAAGATTGTACCATAGTATCACTAGCCTGGGGAAAGATCAAAATTCAAAATGTGCAGAACAGTTTCTACTACATGCCTATCACTTTCACACCATCATGAAGTTGAGAATCCTAAGTCAAACCATCATAAATTGGGAACCACCTATATATAAATATTTATGGGATGTATGTGAAATATGGTCATTCTATAAAGAACATTTATTTATCTAGTAATAAGCAACAAAAGTCATTGCTCCTCTTCCTGTTATTCTGCCCCATGGTGATCACAACTAGACTTCACCCTCAACTCTAAATCAATCTTGTTAACTGATAATTAGAGAGGAGGGGCTATTAAATTTAAGGAAAAATCAAGGAATCGCCTTCACTCCAAAGACCCTCTGCCCTCTTTAAATGATCTGAAGGGGATTCCTGGTGGGTGGGTGAGCACTACTTTGAGCATCAAGGTCCATAATTCAAAGCCCTTAACTCAATAGCCAACATGGGATAGTGGTGAGAAACAGGCTATATAACCAGACTCTCGGGTCTGACTTACACTTGGGCAAGTCCTTTCATTTCTGTGAGTCTCAGTGTGTCAGTCAACTATGTCTCACTATAACAAATACCTGAAATAATCAATTCATAAAGAGAAAAGTTTTATTTTGGCTCATAGTTTCGAAGGTTCCAGTGCATGATCAAGTAGATCCATTGCTTTTAGGCCTCTGGTAAGGTTGCAGATAGCAAAGGCAGGGAGAATGCAGCAAAGCAAATCTCCTCACCTCATGTCTGGGAAGTAAAAATAGAGAGAGCAAGAAATCAGGACCGCACAATCCCCTCAAGGACACTCCCCCAATGACTTAAAGACCTCTCACTAGGCCCCACCTCTTCAAGTTTCTACAACCTCCAAATAGCACCACCCTGAGGACCAAGCCTTTAGGGGACATTTAAGATACAAACTATAGCATTCAGTTCATCTGTAATATATGGGGACCATGGCCAACATGCTTTCAAAGACCCAGACCTGGCATCCAGTGGGCTTCACATGAATAACTTAGTGATTTTTCTCTCCTGTCAAGCCTGACTCGTGGAGACCCTGACCCTTCCCCTTTATTTCTCACCTTTCTCCCTCTGTATGGTGAGCTCAGCACAATATCTGCCTGCTCAGTAGTTTATAATGCAAAAGCAATTTTCCCTCGTGACCAAAGATCTCAGGAGACAAACAGGAGTAGGTGAGCTACAAGTACACAGGCACATTAAACAGAGTGCACCTGATGTTGACATGCTGGGCCAAGCACTGGGGATACAGGTGGAAGAAGCACCCACGACCTCTGCCTGCAAGAAGGTACATTCTGGCTCATCATTTTTTTTCAATATTGAACATATAGTAAGTGCTCAATAAAGGTTTGGAGAAATTGAGTGTGATGGTTAATCTTGACTGTGAACTTGACTAGATTGAGAAGTGCCTAAGAGATTGGTAAGGTACACTTCTGATGTGTCTATAAGATTGTGACCAGAGAGGATTAACAAAGGGGAGAAGACCTGTCTTGAATGCGGGTGGCACCATCCCATGGGCTGGGGGCCCAGACAGAATAAAAGAGAAGAAGAAGGAAGTCTGTAAGTCTGTTAGTACAGGCTCGCTCTCTCTCTCTCTCTCTCTCTCTCTCTCTCTCTCTCTCTCTCTCTCTCTCTCTCCCTCCCTCCTTCTTGGCCACTATGAGGTGAAGAACCTCCTCTGCCACATGCTCCTGCCACCATGATGTCCACTGGGGCCAAGCAACCATGGACTGAACCCTCTGAAACCAGGAGCCAAAATAAATCTTTCTTCCCTTTTCCTCCTTGTTTATGTCAGTTAGTTGGTCATGGTGACGAAGTCTGAGTAGCACATTAAGGGAGATGAAAAGGAGGGAAACCAGGGAAGTGGGAGGACGGAAGAGAGATAGAATCCCCTGGGTAACAGGAGATGTCTAGGAAGAGAGCTCGGCCTTGGGCTGCCCTGAGTGGGGAGGAGAGCACATCTCAGTTCCGTGGAACAGGAAGGCGTGGGGCAGGGAGCACTAAGGAGCAGTCAGCAGAGGGTGCCGTGCAGTGCCCAGGGAGAAGGGGTCAGACTGTGAGAAGCACAAAATGCCGGACAGGAGGTCGAGTGTCGCCTTGTGAACAGTGGAAAGCCCCAAGAAGGTCCAGCCCCTGTGAAAGGGGAGACATGAGGAGAGTGGTGGTTTAAGAAGGAAAATCCAGGCCAGCCATGCAGTGGATGAGGTAAGGGAAGTCTCATATCTGCTGAAAGAATGCAGGCTAAGGCAAGGGGCCCGAGGGCTTTGGGTGGGCTCTAACAGGAGGGATGGAAAAGAAATGGTGAGTCTGAGAGAGGTGGAGGCAGGCCGGCTGGGCTGGACTTTATCATGGTGACATATTAAAAATGAAGAAAGAGGGCTGAGGTGAGGCTCAGTAGTAGAGTGCTTACTTGGAATACAGTAGGCCCTGGGTTCTATGCCTAGCACAACCACCAAAAAGAAGTAAGAAAAGGGAGATGGCAGTCAGGGAATGGTGGCACTTGCCTGTAATTTCAGCTACTTGGGAAGCAGAGAGGTAGGAGCATTGTGGTCCAAGGACAGTCCAGGCAAAGTTAACAAGAGACCCTAACTGAAAAAACAAACTAAACATAAAAGAGGTGGGGACATGGTTCAAGTGGTTAGAGGACTTCCAAGCACAAGACCCTGAATTCAATCACCAGTACCACCAAAAAAAGAAAAGAGAAAAGGAAAAGAGAAGAGAGGGAAGAGGAGAGGAGGGGAGGAAAAGAGAGGATGGGAGAGGAGAGGAAGGTGGTACTGACTGCTAGACTTCATGCCACTGTCATCAGGCAAAATGGAAGAGTGAGATGGAGACCTGGAGTGGTGATGCCAGATGTGTAGAGTATACTGAGAGCAGGACGTACCTACTCTGTGTTCCATCAGAGATGACTTGGGTATGATGAAAGGGACAGATGCATATTTCAGCCTGCTTACCTATTGTCACATGGCAACAGGTTGCTTGCCTCAAAGCAGGTCCAATGTTTGTGGAATAAGTCATGTTCTCAAGGAGTGACTATCCAGTCCAAAGCCACTCCAGGAGGTTACAGAAAATGACCCCAGGCTTATTGGCCTTTCACTTCTTTGGGGTAGGGAAGGACATTGGGAAGAGAAAAAGGAGAGCAAGAGAATAGGGGAGGAGCATCCCTTTGGCAATAACTCACATCCCTGGCTTGCAGACTGCTCCAAGAGCCCCTGACAAGGAAGACCTCAAGATCTATCCCAGGAGTGAAATGAGTGTGGGTCATCCCTCCACCTCCTCTTCCTCCCCAGCATCCCAACTTTTACCACTCCACAACACTCAGTTTAAGATGCATCTGAAAAAGCATTTCATAGTGTGTGAAAATTAAAATTGAACTGAAGAAGGAAATTGCTGATAACAATGCTCACCCCCCCGCCCCCCACACAATAACCTACCAATCGTTTCCTTTGGGTAATTTTTGAGACTATCCTGTGTATCTATCCACTGCCCCAAAAATTCTTTCCACAGAAAGTTCAAGTGGTCCAAAGAGACAAAAGGTGAGCACTGAAGCCTTCTGGTGGCTGCCAAGGAACTCTGTACTCCTGAGCCTCTGGTCAGGAGACTTACCTCAACTGGTAGACCTCTCCTGCTCTGCCTCTCCCCTTCAGGCCCCAGGTAGTATTTGGAGGGATCCGTGCCTGCTTCCAACTCCTGGTTCTGAGAAACCTTCCAAAGTGACATTGTGATCACTCAGAATCCACCTCCATGGCCACTTCCACTAACCTGTCCTCCCAGCTCTGGGCAGCCCTCCAGAGCCTGGTTTCTATGGCAACCATCCAAGACTTGGCCTCCCATGCCTCCCATCCTCTTGCTCCCCATGTGTCCTCACCAGTACCACCTGTTCCTTCCACCAAGCAGAAACAGGATAAGGGTGGGTAAATGGGACAGCTACCATCTCCCAGTGCTCCTAATAAGGGACATATTTGAAGGCCAGCACCACTTCATTTAGGGCCTTCTCATTACAGCCCTTCAGCTCCTGGCTGACAACCTGATAATTCCCTCTGATAGCACAATCTTTGGCGGCTACTGCAGCTGCCTTGACACCATCCTTCTTGCAAGAAAGATTTCAAGATAAAAGAATGAGCTGTGAAATCACCATTAGAGCAGGGAGAAAGGGCCCAGGGAAGGAATCCTTTCTCCCCATCTCTCCCTCTTTTCCCCACTCCTGCTCCACCCCCTCCCTCTCTTCTCCCTCCTCCTCTCCTTTCTCTCCCTCTTTTCCCCCTCCCCCTACTCCCCCTCTCCCTCCTCCTCCCCTTTGTCCCCTCTTTTCCCCCTTCCCCTACTCGCCCTCTCCCTCCTCTCCCCAATCCTCCTACTCTCCCTCCTCCCCTACTCTCCTTCTTCTTCCCTCCCTCTACTCTCCTACTCTCCCCTCTTCTTCCTCTCCCCCTTCCCCCTACTCTCCCTTTTCCTCCTCTCTCTTCCTCTACCCCTCCCCTCCTTTTCCATTCTCTCTCTCCTCCTCTCCCCATTTCTCTTTCCCTATTTCTCCTCCTCCCTTTCTCTCTCCTCCACTCCCTCCTCTTCTTCCTCCTCACCCTTTTTCTTCCCTTCCCCTCCTCCTCCTTCTCTTTCACCCTTTTTCCTCCCCCTCTAGTTCTCTACTTTCTCTCCTGCTTTCCTTCCTTCACCCCCTCCTTTTTCTCCTCTTTCATCTCTTCTTTTCTTTTCTCCCTTGTTTTGGTGCCAGAAACAGTCTAATTACAACAGAAAACTTGAAGAGACAGAGAGAAAAAAGTCTACCACATATAGTTGATTAAAATGTCCTAAGAAATCTAATTTGTAAAGCTCAAATCAGAATAAAAAGTGTTACTCCCATAATTCAAGGCCAATTTGATTTTTAATGAGCCTCCTCAGAGATGCAGCCAAGCCCTCACCAGGCTGTGAATCCACCACCTGCCTGCTGCCAGGGCTCTGTGTAGGCTGCGTCCTGCCCTGGAGGCTCCACCACACCCTCCACTGCACTCCAGCTCCCCTCACCTTCTGTCCATCAGCGGTTCCCTTCCTGAGGTCAACTACTGCTGAGAGCTTGGCCCTGTGTGCAGTCCAAGCCTGGGGCCTTGCATTCCCTAGAAGGGCAGGACCAGTGTCCAGGACCTCTGTCCAGGATGGCAGCTACTTGCCTAGAGTCTCTGTTTCCCTTGATTATATGTCTGTATCTGCAGGGCAGTGAATGGGACAAGAATCAGGGCTCAGAACCCCCATGCACCCCAGCCCAAACCCAGGCTTCACCACTCACTAACTTTGTGACCTTGGGCAGGTTGAGGTGCCTCTCAGATCCCGTTTTCTTTCTTATAAGGTGGGGATGTTTCTGCCCTGAAACATAATTAAACATGGACTACAGGAAAAGGAGGACTTGTAAAGCACCAGTCACATTGTGTGTCAGATGTTCTGTGAATGTCAATGTCCTATTATCCACTCAAATGTGGCTCCAAGGGGACACAAACCATGTCACCTCCCTTCTTCAGAGCCTCCCTCCATGACCAGAGCTGTGAGCTACACAAAGCATAGCAGGGCATATGAGAAGAAGACTTGAGTTCACAGCCCTCACCCCACCAGAGGTAGCTCACCTGACAATTTAGTGAGCTAAGTGCTCATTTCCCCGCACCCTGCAGAAGTCAGATGATGCCCGTATGGGTGCTGTCTCTATTGCACCTGCAGGTAGTAGACATCCAGCTTCAGGAAGCAATTACCCAGTGCAGCTCCTAGGACTTTCTCTAACCTCCCTGTGCCTCACTTCTTCATCTGGAGAATGGGGACTAAAAACTTGTGCTTACTAGGATGGAAATATTAATGAGCTAATATTTGACAACCTCAGACCAGAGTCTGACATCTTGTATGCACAGTGTGTTCGTTTAATAAAACATGAACTCGTAGCTGGGATGGTTAGAACCATCTTGTTTTGAGGTATAGATGGGAGATATGGGTTCCACTGATAGTTTTCCTCAATCAAAAGGGAGGCTGAACAGGACCTGCTGCAGAAAAGGAAGGGGTGGAGAGATATGGCTGCTGGCTCTCACCACTGTTCCTTCTGCCAGTCTGATTCCTTGGATTCTTAAGTTTACCTGAAACCATGAGCCTCCAAGCAAATGGAGTTTGGTAGAAGCCTCTAAAGAAAAGGGAGTAGTCTGGTATCTGGAGATTGCCTGCATTTGCTGGTACATGGCTGGTACTCGGTATCCATGATGAGGATTGATAGACAGAGGGACTGGAGTCAGAAGGCAATCCTTGAAAGGATGAGATAAAGCTGGGGACAGAAGACCTCTAGCAGGAAGCAAGGTACTCTGGGGAGACCAGGTCCCCTGGGGCCAGCTTTGCTCTGCTTCCAGAACTTGAGAGAAGCTGACTAGATCATTATCTGACTAATAATCCATTGTGCTTGTCTCCTTCCTAGGCCAAGTCTACTCCTTCAGCCAGCAGCCCCAGGACCAAGTGGTGGTATCCGGACAGCCAGTGACACTGCTGTGCGCCATCCCTGAATACGATGGCTTTGTTCTGTGGATCAAAGATGGCTTGGCTCTGGGTGTAGGCAGAGACCTCTCAAGTGAGTACTTTCAGACCCCTACCCCAGAATGACCTAGCACCTGCCAGGTCATTGCCTCACCCACTCATCCACTCCCCGGGAAGCATCCTCTCCCATCTTCACAAGTGTTTGGGGAGGTGGGGGTCACACCACCTACAGTCCTCACTACAGCTCCCTGGACAGTCAGACTAGGCAAGCCTTGAATCTAGAATCTCTAGGAGTTCAAGGGCCTTTGGTTATAAGTAATGAACTATAAGTAAACACTCCATTCTGGTAGTCAGTCCTAAACCTAGCACAGTGTTACCCTGGAGAATCTATCCAAAGTCAAACACAGCACACATAAAGGCTGATTTCCTGAAATCAAGTGTTCTTATTTCTGGGTCCAAAATGTATGCCCTCTTTATCAAGTCAGGATCAGGCTTCTCGCCCAATAAGACAACCAAGTAAAGAAAACCTCATCAAAACTCCTGGTTGCCTTCAGGGCTCAACATGTAAGGGGAATTCAAAAGAGGAAATGTTTACAATAAATGCCAGAACTTGTTCAGCTACCCAGGCTGGTGTCCAGAGAGCTACACTGTGGGGGGCGCCTACAGCTGCTGATGGCTGGCATGTGAACTCCCTGGTTGGTGCCCATACGGGTCATTAGTTAACTACTATGCATGGCTACCCCAGAAGCTCTCCAGACACCTTTCCAACACACCCTCTCCCTAAGAGAAAAAAAAATGAAGCCATCCTCCTGGTCATTCACCCATCCACCATCATTACCCTGCCCCGGGGTGGTTAGGCACATGGCTATTTGCTAGGCTTGACATGCATAGTAAAATTCAGAAGGACAGATCTGGGTGTCATTCCCCTGTGACTTGGAAAAGGCTGAGGGTGGAGGATAAATGAAAAATATGTATTCAACAGAGTAGCTGTTTAGCCTCGTTCATGGTGTACAGCTGCAAGAAAATAAAAATCGAAGTGCACTCAGGAACATGATGGCTGGGAAATTAATATTTTAAAATGTGAGTTATGTCTTGCCAAAAATGTATATTGAAACATTATAGCAATGGTCAATAGCAGTCACAGGGTTTGAATATTGCAGCCCAGCTGAGCATGGATAAAATACACAATAATATCTCCAAAATATACTGTGCCGCCATAAAGTTTAAGTATTATGGGAACCAGCCAATTTCAGAGACACTGAACTCCCTTACCCTAGAGAAACCAGAGAACGAAGCGACCTTCCCAAATGAGAATTTCTTGTGCTCTGGACAGCTCTGAGCCTGGCCCAGTGCTGATGCTAATCTAGGAAACTGTCTGGGGTCCTGGTCAGTGGTCTTCAGCTTTGGTAAGAACGGGGGTCTTGTTAGGTCAGTGGCTAAGAGGAGGTCCTAGGTCACCAAGGATAGTTCTGTAAATGGTTCTCTGGGATCCAGGATTGGGACCTCCTTAGTTCTAAAGGAGAATGGGCTCTGATAACCCTGGGTCAACTTCCTTCAAACTTGATCTAATTACAGAAGGAAGGTGGGCCTCTCCCTGCAGAGCCAGCTCAAGTTCCTAATAAATATTTGCCCTGTGTTTAATCACTTGTCCCAAAATAGTATCCTGACAATGATAATAAGTACTCATAGGC
Source organism: Castor canadensis (assembly GCF_047511655.1). Classification (NCBI taxonomy): domain Eukaryota; kingdom Metazoa; phylum Chordata; class Mammalia; order Rodentia; family Castoridae; genus Castor; species Castor canadensis. Next base: position 170,670,505 of record NC_133387.1, read on the forward strand.
TCAATAAATACTGCTTGCTTGTCTGATAAGGAAGGGAACAGACCAGAACTCAATTCAACTCAGCAATGATTCATGAAGCACTTCATACTATGGAAGTTTTCCTGCAGGGAAACTGAGGCCCAGTGCTGTGGGACTTCTGCCAGCTGCAGCTCTGTCCTTTTCTGTTTGAACCATGTCATTCCACTCAGTCCACTGGGAATGACACCCTCACTGCACATCTCATGTCTTTCTGGTCACCAACACTGAAAACACCAGTCAAATGAACTGATTTTTAAATATGCTCCCTCAGGTGGATAGAACATTTTTCTCCTAGGAAGCTGAACTACTTCTCAGATACTATCTCATAAATCTACAGTCATCCAAAGGGAGAAAGGATTTCTACCTTTATTTGACATATAAACAGAGTCACAGTTGAGAAAGAAATTAACACAGTTCTATAACCAATCCCAATGTAAAGACACCCATCTGCTAAGAACCTGTTCACCCAGTCTACCCTGCCATCCAAAGATGGAGACCTCCACCCTATCTCACTGTCATTTTTATTTAAATTACAATTTATAGGCTACTCACTATGTGCCAGACATTTTACATAGATTATCCTATTTAATCCCCACCTGACACTAGCATTGCCCCCATTTTACTAGTAAAGAAACTGAGTCATAAAAAAGTTAAAGTCTGAGACAACAGAGCAAGGAAGTGATAAACTGGCATTTGAACCCAGGCAATGTGACTTCAAAACCCAGACTCTAAACAATTTTGCTTCCTTTGGGAGTAGAAAGTATTGACACTGTAGAAGGAGCTAGAAGTTCCTCCAGATCTATGCTTCTGAATATGTTTTTCAAAGATGCTGCCAATCCCTGGGATGGCATCACAGCTCGACATCTAATTAGGCAAACACAAACAAACCCATCACTGATGTTCTCACAGCTCATGAGAGTGAAATCCTGCTGCTGATAGCTTGCAAGACAACAAAAACACGAGCTCCAGCCAAGATGCCTGCAGGAGACCAGGGACTAACCACAGGACAGCAGGATCCAGAGGCTAGGCTAGAGAGGCCAGGGGCCTGTAAGCCAACTGCACTGAGGACAGTAGCTGGGGGGAGAACTGCACAGGAACCCAACTCAGTTCCTGGCCCCAGCCCAGGCCAGACAGCCAGTCTCATAATACCTAGCAAATTTCCCTAGCCATCAGAGGGCAGGAGGATGAGCAAGAGGACAGGCAGTACCCTCAGGATGCAGCTGATCACCTTGTATGCATTTCTGGCCAGACCTGCTGAGCTGTGCAGGGCAGGGGCTGCTTGTGGCAGCATGATGAAGGCGGTAGTAGCCATGAAGTTGCTCAGCTGTACAGCAAGTGCCCACAGAAGACACTGGGAAGCATGGTGGAGGATCATGGCTGCCAACCTCACTGAACAGGAACAGGCTTAGTGGCCCCTGCTGCAGCCCACACCCAAAGAGCCCTACCCCACCTCTGGACAACCCTTGGCTTATACGAATGGAAGGTCCTAAGAGCTCCAGTCTTTCACCCATTATAGAAATCACCTCTGGGGACTTCACCACCCTATTGGTGGCCCAAATGCTTGTTTAACACCTCAAGTAGTTAAGAATATTTTGAAGTGCTTCCCCTATGGGTTCTAGGACTGTCCTTGGGAACTATATGACTATGACTGACCTACACCAACAGACTGGGAAACATTTGAAGAGATTACTTGCCTGTCTCACTGTTGGCCTCTGATTGTCTCTGTCTCTTACTTGCTTAAACCCTTGTCTCCTCTTTAAAAGACCAAATGTGTCCAGTCCCCTACTCCCATGACATGTCAGAATTTCCACTGTCCTGGCAAAGGTCCTTCAGAAAGAGGAGTCAGGGGCTGTCAGAGAGTGGTGGAAGCACGGAGTGGCCTCTGCAGAGAGAGGAGATCCAGGACAGGGAAATATGGGTGTCCAGGTATATATCAATAGTACAAGCGATTGGGGACTAGGGCCCACAGAGCTCAGGTTAGGTGAGGGATGGAAAATGGATCTTGCCAGCACAAACTGAGGAAGTTAAGGGTCCAGGAGCCAGGAAAGAGAGCAACAGCCCAGCCTGGCCAGCTGTAACTTAAGTTGGCATTTATATTCAACCCTACACAGCAGCAGAAAAACTGATTAATGATTTATCATCCTCAAACTTTTACTTATATATTATTCATTGCCAGTGGTATAAGGGACCCCAAATTCCTAAGTGTCCTGAGAGCCTCATAAGGGCTTAATCAGGCCCTGGGGCTTAGGGGATGGGAGGTAGGAATGACTAGAAAGGGGCCACTATGGTTCAAGGTGCTCAGAGTTTCCTAGACACCACTAGCCTGTCCATCTTGAGACAAAACTTTTCCCCAAGTCACTCTTGATCCTTTTCCAAATATTTCCCTTTTCCCTTCCTTTTCTCTCTTACTTTGTTTTCTCTTTGTGAATCTCAACCTCTCTCTCTCCCCCTGACAACCACACACACACACACACACACACACACACACACACACACACGCTGCCCCAACACCCTAGGAAACTCTTGCTTTTGTGTTCCTTACACTGAGATCAGGGCCCTAATCAGCAGGTCACCTGCTGGAAGCTCCTAGAGTTGTGCCTGCCCCAGCTGTGCAGGGAAGCTGCGAATTGTCTCTTTTCCCTCTGAAATAAAACAGCAATAGACAAATTAATAGGGGAGAAAGCATGTTTATTAATGTACAGAAACACGAGAACAGCCCACAATGTATGAGACTCAAAAAAAAAAAGAGGGGGGCACAGAGGCTCATAACTGTAATCCCAACTACTCAATACAGAGATTGGGAGAATAAGTCTAGCCTGGGTAAAAAGATAGTAAAACCCATCTAACTAATAAGCTGGGTGTGGTAGGGCATGCCTGTCATCCCAGCTAGGCAAGAAGCATAGGTAGGAAGATCTTGGTCCAAGGCCAGCCCTCAAATGAAAGAGCAAGCCCCTATCTGAAAAATAACCTAAAAGCAAAATAGGCTCAGGGGATGGCTCAAATGGTAAAGTGCCTAGCAAGCACGAGACCCTGAGTTCAAACTCCTGTACCCCATAATAAAGGGGACAGAAAGTTGGAGCTTCAATAGCATTTTGAGTTACAAAAAGACACAGAGGCTTGAGGCTTTGGGGTAGGTGGCCTGGCAAGTTAGGGAGAGGAGGGAAGGAAAATTCATTGCAGAACAAAGATTGGTTTGTTATGCAGAAACAGTCTCCCGGGTACCAGTCATCATGTCTTGGTCATATCTGTCCAGGCCAAGTGTCATACCCCCAGTCTCTTCTTTACAGGCATAAAAGAAGAGACTTTCCAACAGGAAAGTCTCTGCCCATGTCTGCTGTTTACCACATCCACTGTTTTCTGGGTGCACATTGCTTTTTGCAAGGCATGGCTTTTCAGAACCATTTCACCCAGGGTCTGTAGCACCTCCCACGAGCCACCTGGAAGTAGACTGACGAAGGATCTTTAGCATGGGTTGTTTTGATCTCCCTCATCTGCCTGCTGTCTCCACAGGTTATCCACAGTACCTGGTGGTAGGGAACCACCTGTCGGGAGAACACCACCTGAAGATTCTGCGAGCAGAGCTTCAGGATGATGCTGTGTATGAGTGCCAGGCCATCCAGGCCGCCATTCGGTCCCGCCCCGCACGCCTCACTGTCCTAGGTAAGAGCAATCTGCATGCAGGGAGGAGGAAACATGAAGAAGTCAGCTCCAAAAGGGTCCTCTGGCCAGGCTAGAGGGAGGGGCTTCCTGCTAAGCATAATCAGCTCCACTCTCCGATGCCCCCCATAGTTTCCCAGCTTTCCCTGCCCCCTGCCAACACCCAAGGGGGACAAGTGAAGGTTCCTGCACTAGGAAATGCGAAGTCTAATGCCACTGGCTGATGACCCTGTCCCATCCTGGTGTGTTTGACTGCAACTTAGGGAGCTAATGAGGGCTCCTGAGTGCTCTACCGTGTGAAAGAAGGAAGCCAGGCCCCAGGTCAGGCAGAGCAAGTATAGGAAAGGATGTCACATGGTCTGTGAGTCCCTTTGTCCCGAGCCCACCTCCCAGAATGCCAACAAAGCCCTCTCTGTCCCTTCACTGCAAAGTCGGCCTGGAGCTCAATTCCCCCATGACCTCAGTGTCCATAGGGAGTACAAACAACCCTTGTTCCTCTCTCACACACACACGTGACTCCCTGGCAATTCTGCTCCTTGTGTCATTCCAAGGAAGATTCATTTCAAGCCCTTCTTCCAATCATATCCTTTCCCCTTGGTCTTTCTTCATATGTCCCAGGACAGCTCTCCTGAAGAAGAGAGCTCCTACCTGCCTGAAGACTGTGGAGTAGGCTTGCCTGGTAGCACCTTACACTGCCTAGTTCTGATTTAGAATTCAGCCTGGTAGTCTTCCCCCTCTGGCCAGATGGTCCAGAGAATCCGGGCTACAGGGAAGCAGGCATTGCACAGAAGTAATAATAGTTCACATTTGCAAAGCGACTGCAGCAATTCTCTAAGCTGTGCCTCTTGCCTCACCTCAGCTGTTTCTGGGCCACTCTGGGGGTCAGGGGTTGTTACCCCAGGTGAGAAACTGAGGCTCAGAGAAGCAGAAGGCTTGGCCCCAGGTTCCCCAATCAGAGCTCCTTGCACTACCTCCCTGACCCCTTCAGGATGTGTCTCTGCCAGACATGTATAGCTGGGGCATGGACAGGCAGGAGAGGGGAGCCCAGCTGCCCAGGCTGCCTCTGAGCAGCTGCTGTGGCATTTTGAGGACAGGGTCAGCAGATGGGGCGCTGCCTCGTGGCCTGGCAGATAAGGCACACAGCTGCTCAGAGATAAAATATTTAAGAGCGTGTCAGGTTATCTTCAGATCTACACAGCCAAACACATAGGGCAGATGATTCAGAGCTCAGAAGCAGACAGGCCCTGGAGGACCACTTACCAGCTCAGAGCTGGACTGAGATGGGGAGGGGGAGCTGGGGCCAACCCCAAAAACCTCCACACTGTGAATTTGGCCTGCCAAGAGAGGGGTGGGGAATGAGCTGTCCTGGCCTTCAGGGTAAATAGGCTGGATGACTGGGCCTGAAGCTTTTGAGAGGAAGATTCAGGAATGTTAAAGGGAGCTGTGCCCATTTGCATCCCACCCAGATGAGTGGGGAAAGCATCTCCAATTTGGTGTGAGATTCAAAGAGGAAGGGGCTGGACTTAGGACTTAATTTTTTTTTTTAGATTTGGGGACTGCAAAAGTGCCAAGGCACATTTGCTAAGCAAAATTGTAGGATCTTCATCTTAAATGTGATTCAGCACCCCAATCCTCAGAAGAATCTGCCTTTGCAGTCTCATACACCTCCCAGAAAGAAGACAATACTGGGAAGAGGGGACCCTTAGCATCGTCCATTCTTCTGATTTCACACAGTAGCTAAAGTAGACGCAGATGAGGGTTGGGAATGAGGCTGAAGATCTAGAGCACCTGCCTAGCGAACTCGAGGCCCTGAGTGCAAACTCCAGTTACTGCAAAGTGACAATAATAAGAAAGTAGATGTAGACATATCTGTCCTTAAAGTGTATTGGCCTCACCAGCCACACCTGGACACTTATGCTTCCTTCACCCTGCTATCTCAGTAAGACAACAAAGACCAATATATTAAAAATCCAAATTAGTCCATGTTTTTTACAGATAAACAAATGGAGAGACCCAGAGACGCAAAGGCACTCACAGGAGGTCACACAGCTTAATTAACATTTAAAATCAACTCTACATTTTCCAACTCCAAGCCAATGCTCTTTGCCCAGTCTTCCGGTCCCAAATGTCAGCAGAATGTCATCTGTCCAGCTGGTTAGGAGACAGGCTTCTCAGAGCAGGACTTTGAAATCCAGGGACCCAATTTTGTCTTGGGTCACATCTAAGACATTTTCTCCCCCTTCCCTGTCTGTAGTTGCCTATCCTGGCACTACCCTGGTAGAGCTAGCTGGGTCTGTTCAGGGGAGGCGTTTATTAAAGTTTGGAGATCAACTGAAGGAGGAGTAGTTTTAGAGGTCCTAGCAATGTCCCCTCAGTAGAATTCCTGAGACCCCAAAGGGAATCTGAGCTGTCATCTTATCCCTCAGGCATTCCTGCTGTCTCCACAGAAACCGCTCACCCTAAACAAACTGAACCCCAGTAAGAAGGAGCTGCCTAGGCTCCACAGTTCTCCCTAACTATTCCTTAGGGCCCCCTACATCTCCACCCCTCAACCATTCCTATAGTCTCCCCACCTCCGCACCCTAACTGGTCTCATAGCTCCCCAAACACACAGTCCTACAGATCCCTCCCTACCACTGGTACTGCAGGGCTCTGCCTGGCTGATTCTCCAGGTGTGGGGCCCCACCTAATGCCTAGAGGGAGGCATAGCAAGAGGAGGCCACCCAGACCATTAGGAAGGGAGCCCTGGATTGGGGCAAGTAGATGGACAGAGTGGCTGTTCTGCACAGGGGAAAGGAGTGTTTGTGAACCCTGGCCCAGCTGCCTACCTTCCCAACCAAGACCCTGTCTGCTTTGCTGTGACATCTCAGCCCAGGAAAATGTCCTGGCCAGCTCCCCGCAGGGGACTGCCTTCCCTGTGTTCCAGGAATGAGAGAGATTCTTAATTTAGTCTGTATTTGCCTGAGATAGATTTTTAATTAAATAAAGTAAGAGCCTGATTAGAACCTGCAGAAGACGTGAGAACAGAATCAGATGGTATTTCCAGCAAAATTGCAAAGCAAACACTTTGGCTGGAATGCAGGGAGGCCCTGGGAGTCTTCCATCAAAGCGCCAAGTGAGGAGGGCAAATACGAGAGATTATATAGTCAACAGATGTGCATTGTTAAAATATGCCTCTGCCAACAGCAAGCTTGGAGAAGCCAGAGGGCCAGTTCGCAGAGCCTGGTAGGCTCCTGGGAGGGTATGGGGGACCAGCCCAGCAGCCAAGCCTAGAGTCACAGACACATTAATTAGCATTGTGTTTCCAGTTCTCAATGCAATCAGGCAAGGAGCAACTTCGAGCTGAACATTTGCTACCCATGGGAGGTGGAGGGAGATGCCAGAGAATGAAGGAAACGTGGGGGAAGAAGCTGAGCTGGAGAAGCTGAGAGCAAGAAGACAGGTTCAGGTTAATGACTGCTGTGATCCTCTGTGTCCCACCAGCTGCCAAGAGCCAAGCTTGACTCAGCTCAGGTCCAGACGGGCATCTTTACTCCATAGAACAACTCAAGAGTCTTGAAATCATGGAAAGAACCATAGACCTAGAAGCAGTTTTCCTACCACCAGCCAGCTGCGTAATCCTTGTCTCATTACTCCACCTCTCAAGGTCTCAGTTTCTTTCCTTGTAAAATGAGAATTGATTTAAGAGTTGTCCAGTTCTCAAAAGGCCTTATTTGCACAGTCAAGAGTCCATCATGCCATACCAACTATTTTAGGGAAATGGGCCATCCCCTACTAGACCCAAGATATGTATGGTGCCTGAGGCTTAGAAGGTAACTGATTAGGATGGTTTGGACAGCATCCCAATTGAGGCTGGAAGGGAGACTTGTGGAAGTCCCAACTAGACCTGGATTGGGGACTTAGCTGAGGACTTTAACCCCCAGGCCTCCCTTGGTATCCAGTTTCTATGTATCTAGACATGCCTGCAGAGGCTCAGGTTGATTGACCATCCAAGGACCTCTAGGCACATGTGCAGAGCTGTGGTGTGGTAGGAAGAGCCCCAGACTGAGAAAGTATCTTCCTGCAGCTGATTCTGTGACCTTGGGCAATGTCCTTAGGAATGAAGGATGAAACTGGGCTTCTTTGGTCCAACTCCTTAACCAGCACTTAGTGCAGAGCAAGAACTCAGTAATATTTGTTTGTGTTTAAGTGCCTGAAAGAATGAATGGAGTTTCTGATTCTTTACCTTTAAATGGGAATACTAAAAATGTCAATCTTACAGGGTTGTGAACATCAAACACACCTGTGTGTAAGCTCTACAAACAATAAAGTGCTATACATTTTAAAGCTATATACACACACAATTTCAAAGCTGTATACACACACACATGCACACACAGAGTGCATGCACACTTTTCCCATGTGCAGGAATCCAAGGTTAAAAAATATCCAACCTGTTACAGGCTCAAAACTGTAGGGCAGCATTGCACTTAATCTTTTCAACTGCCTGAAGATCTGGGAAAGCAAGAAGGCGGGGACCCAGAGCAGGAGGGAAATGGGTGCCAAGGATTTGATCAACAAATGCTTCCTGAACACTGCCCATGTGCCAAGCACTGATCTAGACAGTCAGGATTCACCAGTAAACAAAAGGCAAAACTATCCCTGCACCCATGGAGCTTATGATATAGCAGGGAGAGAGACAGCTGACAAGTGATAAACAGATTAAACAAGTAAATCATGTCATAGAATGCTTGTTGGTAATAAGTACCATGGAAAAGAAATAGGTGATCAGGATGAGGGAATCAGAAGTTGGGGGAGGGTGTTGAATGCCAGCTTAATTATTTGAGAACATTTTCCCAGTCTTCCTTCCCATTTCCCTCTTCTTCCTTGCCCATTCTAATATTAATTCTGCTATCTTGTTGGAAATACAGCTTCCCAATTCAACATGAATTATTTAAGACAGAGACTCAGTCAATTCCAATAAAGAGGGAGTCCTTTACCATGATGTTAAGCCCAGATACTGAGAGAGGCAAACAGATAAGGTCCTATCTATTCTGTGTCCTTAACAGTTCTCTGTCTTCCTCAAACTGTCTGGGTAGCCAGGTCCAGAAGGGAGCAGTGAATAACTTGAGTGCTTCTGGCAGGGGTTGCAGAGCTGACAAAGCACAAGAGTGCTGGCTTCAAGGCAGTTTTTCCAAACACTGGTTGCTAGAAACCCCACTCACCGACACCAGAATATAAAAAGGCAAGTCAGTAGGAGATAGTGGGAGCAATTTTTCTGGGTGAGAAAAGACCCCAAACTCCTTACCATGACCTACAAGTTCCCCCACCCAGGCCTGCTATCTGCTCATCCTCCAGCCACAGCCCCACCATCCACCTACTCCAATCACAATCAGCTCATAGCTCCTGCCACTCATCACACCTCTGGGCAGCCTCCACCCATTTCTGCCTGAATGCCCTTCTTACCTTTCTTCCCTTGGCTAACTCATGCCCACCTGTCAAGATTCATCTTGGACATCACCTTCTCCAGGAAGACTTCCCTGAAGCCCTCATGGCCTCACTGTCACCCTCTGTGTTCCTTTTGCCTTCTACAGGCACCTTGATTACAAAAAACAAGTCATATTTGTAGCAACTGTTTTCATGTCTGTTTCTCCCACTGGGTATGTTGGAGGCATCTGGTATCCTTACTGCCTATCCCAGAAGCACATAGTATATGCCTAGTCAATATTTTTATGACAACTGAAACCACAGGCTTGGAGGCAAATTAGGGGGTGTTTACACTGAAATCTGACCACCAAGAACAATGCCTGGCAGATAGTAAGCTCTGAACACTTTGTAAGAGTTGTGTTGTGTTGCTTTGCATTGTGTGCCTATTTCCTTGTGTGTACTATGGAAGAAATAATCATACTGCCTTCTCAGGGTTATAGAAGGGATTTAATAAAACAATACATGGAAAGCATGTCCCCAAATCATGCCTGATATGTAGCAAAATGTATTAGCATGTGGTTGATAATGTTATGTTAACTTTTTATTATTGCTATTATTGTGCCATGCCAAGAGACATCAGCAAGTGGGCCTCATTCCCAGGGCATCTGACTCTGTCCCAGAGGTTTTCCAAGCAGCTGGAAGGCAGAAAGACCTAGCTCCTGCAGGCCCCTCCCAGGCACACACATGGGAAGACAAGCAGAATTGATTTCCTTATCTCCTTATTAAGCCTGCTTTGCCTGGGCCCCAGCCTGGACCTAGGTGCTGTATCTCATTTGTGCCTTGTGCCTGTTTCCTGCCACATTCATTACCCTGCAATCACCCCCAAACAGGGGCAGCAAACAAGCCAGAGAGGAGAGAGAAAGGGGAGAAAACATCCTTCTCTCCTGCAGTTCCACATGGGAGCCTGTCTGAGCTACTACTACCCCCACACACCACACCTTGCCCCAACTTGTTCTCTCTCCTACCTGGCTACTCTGCTCTTCTTAGTGCCCAATGTCCTCTCCCCACCCTTTAGCCACTGCACACCCTCCCTTTTCAATTTGTGTGCTTACCTGCAGGTGATAAAGTGATGGCTGGGAGTCAGGGAGTGCCCAAAGCTGACTAATAGTGTCCCTCTTCTAAATTAGAACGGCCTTGGGGGTGAGGTCTGGTCTCTGAGGTCCACACTATGGGATCTATGAAACGCCACCCTGGTATCTGCCCACAGCAGTGGATGGGGAAGGGGGACAGGGAAGATCCAGGGTCTCTCTGAGGGTCTCCATAGACTGGGCAGAGGTGAGCTGACCTCCAGAGCTAGATCACTCTGGACCCTCCCTCTGACTGCACTCTAAAATCATTGCCCCTCCATGTGTCCCTGCCCTGCTAATCTGCATATTTCCCCCAAGAAAAGGGTCCTCACTACCTTCCTCTCCCACTTTTCTCCCCTTTCTTAATCTCCATCTCACTGGGATATGAATCCCCCTCCCTAGTTGGAGGAGAGAAAGGAGGTGGGCAGCAAGACACCCACAGATGCTAAGCCACTCCTAAGACCCTAGAGGGGATGGGGGAGACCTGAGGGATTGAGGCAAACCAGGGCTTCAATTCCCTGCCCATATGCAGGCAGCAGGGGCAAGCAGGCTCCACTTCATGGGGGAGACCAATGCCAGGAATGCCCCTACCCTAGCCCACCCAGGACCACCAAGGGTGACTGGGCTAGCTGTCTAGTTAAGTGCCTTTCCCTAGTGACCTGGAGCCCAACACTACCTGTCCAAGGACTCACTCTCCATTTGAAGTTGAAGGGGGCATTCTAAATGACCATCCCAAAGCCAGCCCCTCCAGCTCATTTGGCTTTCAACTCCAGAACAGGAGAAGTCAGGGAGGTTCTTAGGAGCCCTTCTGCATAGTCAGAGTGCTCTGCTTCCTGCTTCCACCCCCAGAATCCCCAACCCCATCACTGGATAACTTAGTCTCTCCAGGGCAGCCCTTGCAGTCCTGAAGTGTGACACCATCATACCCAGAATGCTGACAATTCTCCAGGGTCAAGCAGGACAACGGGCCCTTGCCCAGGAGCCAGAGGCACAACATTCCTGCCCTTGGCCTGCCACTATCCACTGTGACCCATGGGATAATGATGCTTCACCTAGAAGGTCCTGCTTTCTCCCTGGTAAAACCAGGAGCTGGAAAGGTGAAGTAGAAATCCACTCTGTAGTTTGACTGTGATTGGTCCGCAGTTGCTCATGGTTTGAGGGTCAGGCATTGTTCCCTGAGTCCCTCTTCCCTCAATCCTGAGAGCAAGGATAATATATCCTTCGGCTACTTTAACCAAGCACAATCCTGGGAGATGCTGAGCAGGTTCAGCTATCAGCAAGAAGAGTGCAAGCACAGATCATGGACACTTGCCAAAGTCCATACCTTGATCCTCTCACGTCTGCCATGTGGCCTAGAACCTGCTGTTCCTTGGCTGCCCATGAAATCCAAGCCCCTTTCCTACAATCTTCTGGGAGCAGTTGCCTGGAGGGAGCCCTCACCCACTCTACCCTCTAGGAGCTGGTTCCTCTGGCCTGTGTGTAGCTTCCAACATCCGGCAAGCCTCCAAAAGCACAGGCAAGAGCCGCCTCTGTCTTGGTGCTTTGCTGGGGTCCCCCATTCAGGAAGTCCAGCTGACCACTGGCCATTTACAAGGTTCCCTGTTTATGCACCATCCCTATTTGTATACACACAGACACCTTATGCTCAGGACAAATGCACTACACACATGCACACATATACTGCAGAACACAGCTAAGTCATCTGTGTCCCCATGGTGGAAAGACACAAGTACACTCAGTCAAGGTAATCAGTCATTGCTGAGAAATGGACAGAGTCCTGGGGACTTGACAGACGTATTGAAAAGAATGGAGTAGTTGGAGGGTGGTGTCATCCGCACGAGCCCCGTGTCTCTATTGATTCCCCTAATGACAAACGAGGTGAAGGATGGAGTCACAAAAGAGGAGAGGATGCAGGCCTTCTATAAAGGAAGTACCCCTCCTGGGTATCCCAGGGATCAGCTCCAGGCCTCTGTCTGAAACCAGCGTCTGGGTGAGTCCAGAAAGACTAGAGCTGGACAGGGAGCCCTCTAAGGGCTAAAAATAGCTCACAACTTCTCCTCTCTGACCTCAGCCTGAGCCCGAGACAAGGCTTTCATGGCAAATTATGGATTTAAAACTGGCAATGACTCTCCATTACAGCATGAAATGAGAAAGGAAAATGCCACTAAAAGCAAGCCTTCCCCCCAGCAGCCAATGGGGTGAGAGAGGGTGAAGTTTCAGCGAGGCCAGGAGTGCAGTGCCCGTGAGCAGCAACCAGAACCTGGTGGTGGTCAGTTTCCTGCGGAGAAAATATGCCTTGCTGCTTCAGCCATAGCTTTGTCACTGCAACACAGTGAGAGGACTTGTGTTGTAGGTCCAGCTGGAGGCATTTGGGGAGCCATGACCCACTGCCCTTGCAAACATCCTGGGGGCCATTGTAGCCCCAAAAACCATCTTCCCCTTCATCCCCTACTGGGCTGACATCCATGCAGGCTCTAGAAATGAGAGATGCAACCAAAAATTCATTATTCTGCTCCAACATATATGTGCACATATGCATCCACACTCGCATGTGCACACCCACATAGGCACACATGTACATGCACTCATACACACATATATGCATACATGTGCATAGGCAAACATACACACAGCTATACATGCACACATGTGCACGCATGTATATACACTGGCATGCATAGGCATACACACATATTCATGCAAATATGCACATATGCACATAGGCACATGTGCATACACACTCGTACACACATGCTCACACGTGCTTGTGGGTACATACACAATGCACACATGCATATACACACATGCACATGCATGCACACATAAACACATATACATACCCATACACATTCTCAACTCTGTAGATCTCCAGTGAACCAACTGGCCCCTGTGTGTTCCTTCATTTCCAGCCTTTGGTCACTTACTCTCCCTCTGTGCACTGGGGGAGCCAGGAGAATGGCCATGATTTTACTCAGGCATTGGAGTGGACAGAGAGGACAACAGCAATGTTGAGGAGTCAGTACTCTCTGACAACACCAGGCTCAATCCTTGGCCTAGGCCACCTATAGTCAATCAGAATTGTGGACACTGTGAAGTCCCAGAAGTCTGCCAGAGAACTTAGCCTCTGGGAGATGCAAGGGACATGATGTGTACACAATTAAAAGATGTGGGGAGGCTCAGCTTGCTACAAAGAAGACTTAGGGGAATAAGGTTCCTCTCAAATATTTGAAGAAGGAAAATAGATTTATTCTTCACTCCAGAGGGCAGAAGCAGGGCCAGGGAGGACATTTTTATCTCAACAATTAGAACTAAGAGTCAGAAGTAGTGAGCACTCTGTTTCTAGTAGTATTCGAACAGAGGCTAAGTTGTTCCCCATGCCTGTTTCCAAAGGAAGAAAACTAATTTAGTCCCAAAGATGACATGATGGCAGCAGTTATCCCGGTTCTGGAGCTGAGTAGGAGTTGGGAGTCTGGCCAAAGAGAGGGGACAATGCAAAGAGAAGAGATTCAGAACCATTTGGGGACACTTCTGTCCCATCCAGATGTTCCAATAACACAGTGCTTCATGACTCTTCAGAGAGAATTCCAGTTCTGGGTGGAATATTAGCCCAGATCAAAAACTGTCAATGAGAGTGTTGAAAGACAGTGCTGCTCCCAGGGTAGTAGAACTGTCCTAAGGGAGAGTCACAGATATCTAAAGTCACTGAATATCATTCAAACCCTAAGTATTCTGCAAACCTGTTGCCAAAATCTGGCTATGCCATGGGAATGTCACAGATATGGTCCTGGAGGAAAACGGAAGGAGACCCTGATGTGTTCTTTCTCATGCCAACCTGTGCCAGGCACACCAACTACAATAATGTCTCAGAGTTTGGAGAGGGTGCAGAAAGACCAAAGGCAATGGCAGTTAAACACTGATACCTTCCTAAAGGAATTGCACAGGAAGCCTAGCGTGGAAGGTGTCAGAGTCATGGTTTAGCATGAAGGAGGAATGAGGGCATTCCAAGATTGGGACTTAATCTGAGAGGAAGATCAAGGTGAGAATCAGTCCAGTTGGAACAGAGCTGGCAAGTCAGGAACAAAAGATATGTGCCAGGACAGAATGAGAAATGATACCAAGATGTCAGACCAGGTTTAAGGACTTCATCAGTGCTGAGATACCTATGCTTGAAAGACAGGCTTTCACTCACAAGAAGCTCACATCTACAGAATGGGGTATTGATAAGGACAGGATGGGACACAACTTCAAACTCCCAGATAGGAGTCCTGATGGTCCCAGACCTCAGGCACTGGGCACAGCATCTGCCCACAGACAGGACTGCATGCCAGGTGGTTCTGAGTGAAGAGAAAAGAGAAGAGAGAGGGTAATACTAGTGGGCTTCCACTGTCCACCAGCCACTGCTCTAGAGCCTCTTCTTATCCTCTTGCCATCTCTGTCAGGCAGGACCAGATCCACTTTGGTAGATGATGAAACTGATACCCAGAGAGACTAATTAACTTGCCCAAGGTCACATAAGAAAGGCAAAATGCAGTATCTGAACTTGAGCTCTCTGGCACCAAACCATTGCTCTTTCCAAATTCTGCTCAGACACCAAACCATTGCTCTTTCCAAATTCTGCTCAGACTTACAGCTGCCTGACTCCCCCACTTAAGACAATGGACAATGACTAGATCTCTGTTGAGCCCCTGGGAACTCCAGGAATTCTGTCTGAGCCCTTGTAGTGTCTCCAGACCCACAAGGTCAGGACTTGTCCTGAGCAGTGAACTCAAAGCTGCAGAAAATCCTTCCTGGCAGCCCCTGTTCTCCAGGTGCACCTTGGGTACCAAGGTCCCTAGACAATGGTATCCATGTCCCATTCCATTAAGTCTCATTTTCAAGGACCGTTCACTCCTTTTTGCCCCATCAATCTGGGCTTCTACATTGTTCTTTCCATGTGGAGCAGTTTTTTCCAAAAGGGAGGTTCACAGGCCCCAGAAACTCACACAATAACTGCCCCCACCTCCCAAAAATAGGTAACTGAGCCTCGCAACTGGAGAAGCCTAGCTTCCAAACAAGTGTCACATTTTTGCAAGTCAATCAAGGTGTTTGCAAATGTTTGTGTAAAGGAAGAGCTTTCCACATGCAAATATGTCAGGAACCAACCATGTGAGCAGCTGAGAAATTATCCAGGTGGCAGCCCCAGTGGTGGAGTGAGACGGCTGAGGGCCCATATACCATCCTGTCCTTGGAAGCCTGGCTCTGCTTCATCCTCAAACACACTATTTCCTCTACTTTCTGCTCACATCCCCCACAGACAGTTACTAAGATGCTGAAGGCAACCCATTTTACAGAGAAGTTAACTGGGGCGAACAAGGGAAGGAAATACAGCCAGCCTTCTGTATCTGAGAGTTCTACAGCCACAAAAATATTTGAAAAAAAAAAAACTGCATCTGTTCTGAAGATATACAAACTGTTTTCTTGCCACGATTCCCTAAATAATACAGTATAACTGTTACATTAGGTATTACATGTGATGTAGAGATGTTGTAAAGTCTAGAGGATATGCATAGGTTTTATACAAATATACACCATTTTATATAAGGGACTTGAGCATCCATGAATTTTTGGTATCCAAGAGGGTCCTGGAGCCAATCCCCACAGATGCTGAGACACTGTGTACTAGAAGCTGCTAAATGAATGCACAGGGATGACTAGTTCTCTGACTCTTCCAGACAAAGCTGAACCCTAAGTAAAGGTTGCCTGGGGCCCAGTCCCAAATACCAACTTGGCCTGGGCAATAGTTCTACAAAGAAACACAAGAATCCCCTGGGAAGACCCCCAGCCGCATCACAAACTAACGTGATTGGAGAATATTAGAGCTAGAAGAAATCTTCCAATCAACAGTTCTTCATTCATCCATTTCAATATGAACTTATGTATCTTCTGCACACCAAGTGCCGGGAACACGCATTCATGGTCAAACTCCTGCTTTCATGAAGCTGGATTCAAGAAGAGGGAAATGGACTGTAGGTGTGACTCAGGGATAAAGTAACTGCTAGCAAGCTCAAGGCCCTGAGTTCAAACCCTAATACCACCAAAGGAAAAGAAAATAATCAACAATAAGCATAAAATTCTAGTTTATTAGAAGGTAATAAATGCTATCCAAGAAAAGTAGAACAGAGCACAAAGACTTGAGTTTGTGGGGAGACCTGATTCATTGGTCAGGGCCAACCTCATGGAGAAAGTGGCCTTTCTTTTTTTCTTTCCCCTGCTTTTTAACAGCTTTATCAAGGCAAAATTTGTATATTACGCATTTTAAGCACAACACAATGTTTTTAGTAGAAGTATAGTTGTACAACAATCATCACAAGCCAATATTTGAACATTTCTATATCCCTAAAACAATCTCTGGTCCATTTCACTCCAATTGGAGGCATAAACTGATCAGTTTATCTCTGTGGATTGGCCTTTTCTGGATGTATCATATAAATAGTCAGACAGTATATGGCCTTTTGTATAAATAAGAGTCAGACAGTATATGCCTTCTTTCACTTTTTGAGATTCATTGCTTTTAGTGTTGAATGTTATCCCATTGCATGACATTCCACATTCTGTTTATCCATCCATGAGCTGGTAAACATTTGGATTGTTTCCAGTTTGGGGTTATGATGAATGTGTCTATAAACATTCACAAGTAAGTCCATGTGTCAGAATAGATTTTCATGGGTACATTTCTAGGAGTAGAACAGCTAGGTCATATGGAAAGTTTATGCTTCTTTCTTTAAGAAACTGTCGACTATTTTCCAAAGTGTTCATGCCATTTTATTCCATTCCCACCAATAGCGTGTGAGCATTCCATCTTCTCTACATCCTTGCCAACACTTGTGACTGTCTGTCTTTTATATTATGGGCATTCTAGTAGGTTTGAATAATAATTTGCCATCATGGCTTTGATTTGTATTCCCCTAGTGACTGTTGAGCATCTGTTAGTGTGATAAAAGATGTAAATTTTCTATTCAAACCTTTTGCCCATTTGTAAGTTAGATCTTTCTGTCTTCTCATTGTAAGAGTTCTTTTTGTATTCTGGATGCAAGTCCTTCTCAGATGCATGATATGCAAATACTTCCTCTTGGTGTGTGGCCTGTCTTCTCCTTTTCTCGATGGTAGCTTGTGAAGCAAAACTTTGATTGTAATCAAGTCCAATTTATTAAGGTTTTTTTTCTTTTATGAACTATGTTTTTGATGCTATATCTCAGAACCCTACCAAAGATCACCAAGATTGGCTTCTATATTTTCTTCTAGAAGTTTTACAATTTTAGATCTTGCGTTGAGTGTATGATTCATTTCAAGTTATTTTCTGTGTACTTTGTGAGGTAAGGGTCTCAATTCATCATTTTTGCAGGCAGGTATTTAGTTCCTCCAGCACTATAGGTTGAAAAAGACTATCCTTTTCCTCGCTGAATTACCTTCACACCTTTGTCGACACTCAACTGACTGGGCCAGGTTTGTGGCTCAAGTGGTAGATTATCTGCCAGGCAAGTGTGAGGACCCGAGTTCAAACCTCCGTGCCAGCAAAAAAAAAGAAGAAAACTGCTCGAGATATAAGTTGTTAATTATATCAATTAAAAGTAGATTTATATATCTATTCTCATAACAGGACCACTACACTTCACTATTATTGCAACTTTACAGTAAGTTTTGAAATTAGCAAAAGTAAATCTGCCAACTTGGTTATTTTTCAAAATAGTTTCAATTATTTTGAGTCCCTGGCACTTCCATATAAATTTTAACATCACCTGTCAATTTCTGAAAAAAAACTGTAGGGTTTTCATAGGAATTGTGTGAATTGCCATCTTGTTTGCTTGCTTTGCTTGCTTGTTTATTTTGAGACAGTCTCACTGTGCAGTCCAGGCTGGCCTGGAACTTGACAGCCTCCTGCCTCTACCTCCCAAGTGCTAGGACAATAGATGTGAGCCACCACTCTGGTGAGAACTGCCATCTTAACAATATTCTTCACATTCATGAACATGGAATGTCCTTCCATTTATTTAGACCTTAAATTTTCTCAGCAGTGTTTTATAGTTTTCGGTATGTGTCTTGTACTTCTTTTGTCAACTTTCTTCCTAGTTATTTTGTTCTTTTTGATCTCACTAGGAATAGAATTATTTTCTTAATTTCATTCTCTGATTATTCATTACCAATATATAGAAATAAAATGGATTTTTGTACAGACACTTCTCAACTTAGCGACAGACTCATATCCCGATGAACCCCTTTATAGGTTGAAAATGCATTCAGTACTCCTCACCTACCTAACAGCCTTGCTTAGCAGCAGAGTATCAGTTGTTCTCCTTTGTGATTGAGATGCTCACTGGGCTGTGTCACTGCTGCTGCTGCTGCTGCTGCTGCTGCTGCTGCTGCAGCCCATCATGGTTAGAGAATGGTACCACAAATTGCCAGCCTGGAAAAAAAGATGAAAACACAAAATTCAAAGGATAGTTCCTATGGAATGCATATTGCTTTCAAACCATCATAAAGTGAAAAACTTACTAGTCAAGTCATTGTAAATCAAGGACCATCTGTATGTGGATCTTGGATCCTATAATCTTGCTGAACTAATTTTTCAAATCTAATACTTTTTGAGAATCCTATAAGATTTTCTGTGCACAGGATCGTTTTGTCTGTAACTGGAGGCTATTTTTCTTCTCTCTTAGTCTGCAGCCTCTTTTCCTGATTGTGCTGGATACAATTTCCAGTATGATGCTGAATAGAAATGATGAAAGCCTCTAGTCATTTTCTGGGGGGTTCTGGGGTGTGAACTCAGGGCTTCATCCTTGCAAAGCAGGCAGTCTACTGGTTGAGCCACTCTTCAGTCCATTTTGCTCTGGTTATTTTGGAGATGGAGTCTTGTGGAACTATTGCCTAGGCTGTCCTCAAACCACAATTCTCCCAATCTCAGCCTCCCAAGTAGCTAGGATTACAGGCATGAACCACTGACACCCAGCAAGCCTCCAGTCTTTCACCAAAAAATATAACATCAGCTGAGAATGTTTCATAGATGCCCCATATAAGGTTGAGGAAATATCCATCTGTTACTACTCTGTTGAGAGGGTTTTTTTAATTGAGGCATAATAATTGCACATGTTTTGGAGTATAATGTATATATCTAATGTGTTCTATACATGTATATATCATGCAATGCTCAAATCAGGGTAATTAGTATATTCATCACCTCAAATAGTCATCATTTCTTTGTGATAAGACCATTTGAAATCCCCTCTTCTGGCTCTTTTGAAATATATATTACATTATTGTTAACTATGCCTATTACCCTGCTGGGTAATAGGCAGAACTTATTCCTCCTATCCAATTATACCTTTTACTCATTGTCTACTCTGTTGAGAGTTTTTATCATGACTAGCATTAGACGTTAGACCTTTTTTTCTACATCTCTCAATGTGATCATATGGTTTTCCTTAGTTAATTCCTTCATGTGGTATATTACACTAATTGATTTTTAGATATCAAACCAACCTTGAATTCCCAGGATTAAAAAAAGCCCATTTGGTCATGGTACATAATCTTTTGTTTTTATGTTGCTAGATTCAGTGTGCTAATGTTTTTGAGGGATTATCATATATATTCATGATGCATTATGATCCACAGTCTTCTTTTCATGTAATATCTTTGTCTGTCTTTGGCATCAGGGTAACACTGGTTTTGTAGAATGAGTTGCAAAGTTTCATTCTCTGTCTATTTTCTGGAAGATTTTGCAAAGGATTAATAGTATTTGAGAGAAATCATCAGTGAAGCAATCTAGACCTAGAGTCTTTGTGGAAAGATTTTCAGTATTAATTCAATTTCTTATTTAATGTGGGTCAATTCAGACTTTCTCTGTAGAAGGAGACCTTTGCACAGATTTATAGAAGGGAAGGAGTTAACTGTGGATCTTGGAGCCAAATTCCTACTTGAAGTGAAAAAGCAGTCATCAAAGGGTTCTGAGCAAAGAAGTTGCAGGATCTGGTATATTTTTAAAGAATCTCACTGGCTGCTGGGTTGGGAGCAAGCTGTAAGAAAAGAAAGGAAAAAGACCTATTAAGAGGCTCTTCCAGTAACACAGAGCAGGGTAGCAGTGGTGGAAGTAGTAGACAGCTGATATGAGACAAAAAGATGAATGAATATAAGCTGTCAGCAAGGTTTTTGACATGGGACCTTTTCTCCCTATAAAATCAGAGGCATAATTCTGAATCAATGTGTGCATTTCTGGGGAAAGACACACATTCTTAAAGAAGTCATTCAGCCCCAAAACGTTTAAGAATGATTAATCTAGACAAATCCCTTGATCACCTGCTATAACAAATACTATAGACTGGGTGCTTAAATCATGAACATTTATTTCGCACAGTTCTGGAAGCTGGAAGTATGAGATCAGGATGCCAGCATGCTAGGTTCTGGTCAGGGCTTGCTTCCCAGCTACGTCCTAACAGGTCATTTCCTAGGAGCATGTCCACAGAAAGAAAGGGATCCCTGTCTCTTCCTCTTTTAGTAAGGGTACTAATGCCAACAGGAGAGTCCTACCCTTGTGACATAATCTAGCCCTAATTACTTCCCGAAGGCCCCATCTCTAAAATATTATTCCACGGTGGGGCTAGGGTTTCAACAAATGAGTTGGGGATGCAGGGGACAAAAACCCTCATCCCACTGGAGCTCAACTGTTCAATTTAGGGAAACTATTACTTCCTCATGACCACCCAGCTAACTAGCAGTAAAGTACACTGTGCTAGGAAATTACCTGGTGGAATGCATAATCAGAACCCTCTGCCTAGATCCATGAGACCACTGAGCTTCCAGTGTCCACTCGCCTCCCAGGCCAGGGTCTCACCTCTGTGCTCCCATCACCTATGCAACTGCCTGTCCTTTCCCACTGCCTCTGGTCCACGCAGGAACCACTAAGACTCCCACTCCCACCCCTACCCCCACCCTTGCCGCTCAGGGAAGATCTAGTGAATGTCTTTCTGCCAGCTTAGCTCCCTTTTCACAGCCAATCTCAGAACAGCAGCAACTTATCTGTCTAAGAGAATAAAAGCCCTTGATTTTTATCCACACGGCAATCTTATCTAAACAGGTTCAGGTGGCAAGAATGAGGAAGAAAAGTAATTAAAGGGGAGGCAGGTGAAATGTTGACATTATTATTACTTAAGTGCTGCAAAGCTTTTAGTTTATGTTTTCATACTGGTGACACATAATGTGGGGAGCATCAGCTTGGCCCATTATCTAAGCCGCACACAGGCTCACCCTGCCTCCCCACCACCTATAAATCTTATTAAACAGGTTCCATTGGCAAGACAGAAAAATAATTAAGGCGAAGGGAGGTGAAATGTTGATGTTATTACTGTAATGCAACAGCCTGTTTAGTTTTTACACCAATGAAATGCAACCGAGGGAAATCAGTTTTAAAGATTACCTTTCTGAGATGCAAATCATCAAGCCCTGAAGCTGGACTTAAAGAAGGAAACAGTTACAAACCAGGAAACATTTCCAAGTCTGTGCCAGTCTCTTAGGAGCCTTTAAGCCCACAATTTACCTTTTGACTATGTTCTATTTTCTCACAAATCCTTTATTTCCCACTTATTTATTAACTAGAGACACTGCACCAAAAAGAAAAAGAGGAAGAGTGATTCTCCAGGCATTGGTCTTTAAAGATCCATAGCAGGAAATGGTTCTCCAGAGGGAGGATTTTAGCACTCGCTGGGAATGGGGCTTAATTGAATTACCCTTCCTCCGGAGCGTGCCCACCTAGAAGGGCTCACTTCTTCTGCATCTGGACAGGCGGATCTGCCTCATCTGGTCTTGCCAGAGGGTATGGAGGGGGCTGTGGGCAGCACAACAGGACAGCCCCTGGCTCACCACCCATGAGCAGTCTAGAACTCTGTTCTTCCCTAGAGATGTGCTGATCCACCAGCTAGATCTAATGCACACTCTGTGCTGGGCAGCATGGGTTTGCCCAACCAGCTGCTTCCACAGCCTCACTTTTAGAGTGAACAGAGACTATTTGAATGGCTAAACACAAGGTGCAGGTGGCAACTGGCGGACCAGAGCAGGCACTCAGACAGGTCTGCTTAGCTCCCAGAGTATCTTTAGAGTTTTTTACCATCGTTGCCAGCATTTAAGCTTCAGGAGGGTTTTGTAGGAAAATCCACATGCCTGGCTTCTCTTGCCAAACCCTGGCAACATTATGATGCATTGCCTGCTTGGCGACGATCACGTAACGACTGTTCCCTTTGGTTGGATATGGCCCGCCAGTTCCCTCCTCACTGTTGCTCACTGGGGCTGTGTGATACATACATGTCACTGACATTTACATTGCTGCCCTGATCTCACCCACCCCAGAGGTACACCAACCTCCAGGAGCTCAGACCGTGGATGAGAATTAAGCAAGGGGTGGAAAGCAGGAAGAGGAGATGGGGAGGCAGAGGCAAGCTGTAAGGAGGATGCAGGAGATGTTTGAGCATGAGTGGAATTTGGACAAATTAATCAATTTGTCATGGATGAGTGGGCAGCGTGTTTCTTCCCTGTTAACAGCTGTTCTAGATTTAAAAGCCCAGAATTTGGAGCTGAGCCTCCTGAATTCAAATCCTAGCTGGGCCACTCACTACCTGGTATGAAAACACTCCATAGAGCATGTGGCACATAAGCAGACTGAGAAGGAATTGCACCTGCTCCGTGTGCTGTTCTGCCTTCCTCTTGCCTCAACTTGAAAACCCAGGCCCTTGTTGACTCCTTTCCCTCTGCACATGCAAAGGTGGAGGAAAGAAACAGGCTTCAGGGCCATAACTATGCTGGGTCCAGAGCCCAAGTAACTCTGTGGTTTGCACAGCTGAACCACCACCTGCAGACTCTACTACTCCTCTGGGAGTCCTCAGACCAGAAAGAAGTGTGGGAGGGCCCCTCTGACTGTCAGTAACCCCTTGGTGCTCAAAATGTCTTTCCTTCCAGGGGTACAAGGCTCACATCCAGAAAGTTAAACCCAGAGGAAGAGGCTGTGAGAGATGAGAGAATGAGAGGTATCCCTGCAGGGGTAGCAAGAGCTGCAGGGGAAAAGCCTATATGTAAAAGCGGAAGGTGCACAGGCACAAGAGACCAGCAGAATACGCTAGAGAGGCTAAAATTAAGTGAAAATTTACCTACCCCCACACCCCTAATCTCCTGATGTGGCCAGAGAATGGTGTGTCCTTTTTTTTTTTTTTTTTTTGGTGCTACTGGGAGTTTGAACTCAGGGCTTACCCACTTGCACTTGCAAAGCAGGTGCGCAGGTGCTCTAGCACTTAAGCCACACCTACAGCCCTTTTTTTTTTTTATTATTCATATGTGCATACAAGGATTGGTTCATTTCTCCTCACTGCCCCCACCCCCTCCCTTACCACCCACTCCGCCCCCTCCCTCTCCCCCCCCCAATACCCAGCAGAGACTATTTTGCCCTTATTTCTAATTTTGTTGTAGAGAGAGTATAAGCAATAATAGGAAGGAACAAGGGTTTTTGCTGGTTGAGATAAGGATAGCTATACAGGGCATTGACTCACATTGATTTCCTGTGCATGGGTGTTACCTTCTAGGTTAATTCTTTTTGATCTAACCTTTTCTCTAGTACCTGTTCCCCTTTTCCTATTGGCCTCAGTTGCTTTAAGGTATCTGCTTTAGTTTCTCTGCGTTAAGGGCAACAAATCTACAGCCCTTTTTGCTCTGGACATTCTGGGTCTTACTTTTTACCCAGGCCAGCCTGGACTGCAATCCTCTTATTTTAAGCTTACCACCATAATGGGAACTTCTTTTCTTTCCCCCACCCCGCTCCCCAGCTCCCTTTAGTGGTACTAGTATTAAACTCAGGGCTTTGCACTTGCTAGGCAGGTGCTCTACCACTTGAGCCATGCCTCCAGTCCTTCCCACCATCGCTGCTATTAGTTGAGATGGGATCTCACAAACTCCCTGCCCAGGCTGGCTTCTAACTACTATCCTCCTGGTCTCACCCTCCCAAGTAGCTAGGATCAAGGGCATGGCCACTGACCCCTGGCCTCAGGTCAGTATTATAATCTGATAGTTATCAGATCAACATACCCACATCAGCACTGAAAAAAAAAAAAGACTGTAGTGAAAATATATCTTGTTTCTCAACGAAGTTAATGTGAGTGATTGAGATAACTTGTGGCCAGGTTCATCTAATCCCAAGATCCCTCATGTCTAGGCTCTGAGCTAAACTGCACTGTCCAATGACCAGTACAGCAGCTGCTAGCCATAAATAGCTATTAAATTTAAATTTTAACTAATTCCAACTTTGCTTGGCAAGGCACAGTGGTGCAGGCTTCTAATCCTAACTATTTGGGAGACCTAAATAGAACGTTCAAGGTTCAGGCTGACCTAGGCAAAAACTCAAGCCCCTATCTGAAAAAATAACTAAAGCAAAACGGACTGAGGGCATAGCTTAAGTGTCGAGTCCCCTCCTGGCAAATGCAGGCCCTGAGTTCAAACCCCAGGACCACCAAAAAATAAATAAACTTTGTTGCACTAGCCTCATTTACTGTTCAATAACCCCACATAACTTCGAGAAGACTGATTAAAAGGCAGGATTCGGATGTTCCTGAGTCCTCTGACCAAATTCCACCTAACCATGTGCCAGTAACCCAATAACATCCAATAATGGGGGCAGGTTCAACGGCTTGTAATGCAGCTGAAGGGTCGAAGCTTCCCATTCATTTCTTCAATCATCTGTTCTCTGGGTCTTTATTAAATCCTACTGTGTATAAAAGCATTGCAGCAGATCCAAGGGGGAGATGCAGAAGAGACCCTCTTTGTGTGCCCTAGGAGGTTTATCACTGGGTGAGGGAGAAGACATGGACCACATGCTCTCATAGGAGGTGGAGTAACGAAGTGCTATGCAAGTAAAATTCTGAGGAGGCATTCATTTCCAATGAGAAGTGCAGGAAGTCCTCACAAGGACATCCCTTGGCTGGATGAGCAGGATTTTAGCAGCTGGAGGGTGCAAACATACCCTAGTGATGAGAGCCAAGGCCCAGAGAGTTAAGGGCACCATGTTGAGGAAAAATAGTGAGGGATGGCCCAGACTGATGAAGAGGACAGGAGCTTAGAGGAAAGGGCCTCTTGCCATCCTGAAGAGTCAGAACTTGCTTATGGGCCATGGGGGGCCATTGTGGGTGTCTGAGGAAGTTTATCACCTAATCTGATGGTTCCAGGAAGACAGCCATGTGGGTAAGAGGGCATGGGTCTGAAGGCAAGAAAGGGTTGGTTAATCAGATCCAGGTTAACAGAGAAAGTAGGACAGCCTAGCATTTGCAAAGTGCTTGCCATAGACAGAAAAGAAAAAGTCCTGGAGCAGAGAGCACTGAAGTGAGGGTGAAGGGTCACTCCATCCAAGTTTGTTAGCCAGGGGATCCTACATGGTGCCTTTAATTCCATTCAGCAGTGACTCTAGCGGTAAATATCCCATGCTGCTAGCAATGTACAGTTTTTTTAATGTTCCAGACATTTCCATGCCTCAGGGCCCCAAGCCACCGAAAAATTGGCATTAGGATGAGCAACCTCACCCCTGGATGCATGTGAGGAAAGCACTCCTCATGGGGCCAGTACATGGGGTCTGCTGAGCACACGCTCCTCCTTGATGAGTCTCCTTTGCTCACTGGAAGGTCAGGAAGGTTGGGGCTGACGAGAGGTGAGGTTGCCGCCCATCACAAGCCCCTTCTCTTGCGTTTGTGGCACTTGGCATGCTCAGAGACCATTAGCACCTCTCGGGGAATATTTAACTGAAAACAATTTCTAGCTGGGATCTGTTATAATTACTAATTAGATCTGATTATAATTATCTCTCGCTGCCATCCCTTACCTGACACCCAGGGTAGCACGATGCCTGGCGACAATTAGCATTGAGTTTTTCCTGATACACTGGCTGATTAGGAACACAATTGCAGGGTAGAGGAAGAACCTGGCTTATTAAAGGGAGGCCACTGTTTACCAAGGTATGTTGTGAGCAAATTAGATTAAATTAATGAGGAGAAACTGGAGTGAGGAAATGGGCTTTTTTTCTTCTTTTTGTCTCAGCTGATGACATCATTTGGGGGATGAAGCTGAATTCCCCTCTGTGTTCCCCTTCTGTTCCCCACCTCAGGTTTTCAGGGTTTGATAACACCCTGATTCTGCCCACCTCCCTGCCCTGCAACCAGCCCAGTCCACACCAGTGTGATAGTGTAGACCAAATAAGAAGACTTACTGTAACTTTGAGCAAGTCACTTACTCTCTGAGCCTCAGCTTCCTCATCTGGAAAATGGGAAGGAGACTTGTCTCTGAGCCAAACACCAGAGCCAATTGTTTAAGGGAACTCAGAGTGTGAAGAAGGGACTGTGTATAGGACAAGGGACCATAAGTTTGCTGGGGGGGGGGGCGGGCAGATGCCATGGCTGAGGCACCTTGCATTCTCTGGTCTCAGCCCCAAGCTTGACACAAAGTGCTTAGTAATTGAAGTGGACACCACACTAAACTCCCACCTCCCACCTGGGAGCCAATACAGGGGCTTCTCCTCCCCAAGGGCAACAGCTGCAGAAGAGGCCAGTGGAGGTGGGCCAGCCTTGAGCACGCATTCTAACCTGTGCACACACATGGCTGCTTCACCCGGTGACTAAAATGCGGGACTTCTCAATCAGAGTCGTTCACTGTGAAGTGGGAAATCCAGGAGCCTGCTATGCATCTTGGGGAAAGTTCCCTCACCTCTCTGGACTTAAGCATCTCTGTCCATAAAAGCTCTCTGTTATAACAGAGCTCAGCTAGAATCTGAGCTGGTGCTGAGGAATGGAGATAAGAGCTGATGGTTCTGGGGAGAGTACCATTGTGGCCATGTGTGATCACTCTGGTGACATCCTGGGGACATCTGAATTATTTGTTTCCACCACCCAGATTTATCAGGAAGGTCTACCTTTGACTTACTGTACAGAGGTGAGCGGGAGCAGAGATGCCAGCACATAGAAAAGCACCCCTTCTGTGATTCTGGTGAAAGGGGACACACACACATGTAACCACACAAACAGGCACACACAGAGCATATGCATGTCTCAACGTAATTGATGGTCATTTATGTGACTGCTTTGGCTGTGTTTGACCCCATTGTCTGAAGGGATTCCTAGAGGATGCCAGGGGTACATTTCCTTGGCTATCACCCCTGCCCAAAGCAGCCCCTCCTTCTCCGGCTTGGTTCCTTGCAAGCAAGGCCCCTTGCCTGTTACTGGTCTCCAAAGCACCTGTCTGGGTGATGGAAGCATAGGGAAGCCAGTCCTGGTCATGCAGGCCCCTGAGAGAAGTCCCAAACTTCCTATATGCACCCTGATCACCCATGGCTAAGCTCTGCTTCCCCAGCCTTGATCCACTGCACTGGGTCCCTATGCTTGCACTCTCATCCCACACTCCATGTGGCTTTTGGCCTTGTGGAGACAGGAAACCAAGATTAGCCCTCTCTCCCTTGATACCACCCCAGACTTAGTCTCCTGCTGTAGGAAACCACGCCTGCCCCCAACTCCTAAGACTCCAGATGTGTCTGTTGGTTTGGTTTGGTTACCAGCAAGCTCTTGCCCAAGCACCTCCCAGACTTAATGTGAGGTCTGAGGCACTTATCCAATCATTGTACTAATCCAATCCCCTCTCACCAACTATAAAATAGGAGCAAGCATTCCCGTCCCTCTCCATTCTCACAGGCCATTTGAAATGAATAGAAGCACCCAGAGCTCTTCCAAAACCAGGCTGGAGCACCCCCAAGGGTGAGACACACACCCTCTAACTCACACCCTGCTCTGACTCGAGGGTGGCCTCAGCAACTCACTGTGCCACTGTGGACCTTCAGGGTCCTGCTGGCCTCCTTCCAGGACTGCCAAGAAAATGGAATAAGATCCTGCATGTGCAGGGTGTGGTGGTGCAGGCCTGTATCCCAGCACTTGGGAGGCTGAGGCAGGAGGATGGCAAGTTAGAGGGCAACCTAGAAAACACAGTGAGACTCCATCTCCTACACACACACACACATACACACATATTGCATGTAAAGGCTATCAGAAAAGCATAAAGTGGGTGCAGGGAGGAGAAGCCTTCAACCAGAGCAGAGAAGTGGACAGACCTATGGGACATAAGTCCTCTCACCTACATGCAGCTAGGAGAACTAAGGCCAAATTAGTGAAAGGGATCTATCACCCATCATGGGAGTAGCAGTGGTTGAACTTCTGTATGCCATAGCCATGCTAGGCACTAAAAATACAACAGTGTATAAAATAGGTCACTGTCCTCACGTAGCTTCTACCGACAAAAGGAGATAGCTGATAAACTGAGAAACTCCATAAGGTTGTGAGTGCCATAAATTCAAACAAAGCAAGAGAAGGAGGTGGCAGGGAGTTGTGCAGAGGTGGCATTTTATACAGATAATTAGGGAAGGCCTCTTTGAGTAAGTAACATAACCAAAGTCCTGAGGAAAACAAAGGAATGAGCCAAGCAAACATTTGGAAAAAGAGCCTTTGTTGGTAGGAGCTACATCAAGTGCAAAGGTCCTGAGACAGGAGTGTTCTTATCATTTTTCAGAAACAGCAAGGATGCCTGTGTGGTCAGAGCAGTGAGAAGGGCTGAGCAGACACAGGGATCAGCAAAGGCAAAGGTAATCTCTGAATGCCCTTCCTGCTCCAACAGGGCCCTAGACCCAAACAAACACAGGTCAGAGAGAACCAAGGTCACTTCATCCCTAAGGCGTTTGCTACCAGTGTGGTATAGGGCTGTGAGGAAGAAACCTAAGTGAGGCAAAAATGCAGTCCTCGAA
The DNA here is from genome assembly GCF_047511655.1 of Castor canadensis. NCBI lineage: Eukaryota > Metazoa > Chordata > Mammalia > Rodentia > Castoridae > Castor > Castor canadensis. The sequence continues at coordinate 170,699,539 of NC_133387.1, forward strand.
GAATTCCGGGCCTGCTTCTGACGCCTCTTAGCAGCTCATACAGGGTCACACTCACCCACACAGGTAGTGGTCACACTCATGCATGCAGTGGTCTCACTCATCCACACATATAGTGGTCACACACATGCAGTAGGGTCATATTCACCCATGCAGGTGGAATCAACTGGAAGTTTCTAGAAGGCAAAAAAAGAACAAGTTTGCAGGTCTCCCCTAAGCTGTCCTCTTCTCTCTGCTGCCAGTTGCTCCCCTATCTTGCCATGGCCTCTCTCAGTCCCAAGTCTGGCCTGAGACCTGAACAGTAGAATCTGGGTCTGCCTGCAAGAGAGGAGATAATAGGGGCCAGCTAAGTCCATGGTGCCCCTGGAATTGATCAGTGCCCAGCCTAGGCTCTCTGGCTGAACCTCATGCAGCTCAAATCCTCCAGGAGCCTCTGCTCACTGGCTTCTCCCCTGATCCTCCCACCTGATTAAGGTGAGTGTCATCCTACTGGGGACGTGATGGATGAACTCAGGAAGGCTGCCTGTCTCTATCTGAAGGACCTCAGGAGCTCATTTGTCTTCCCTTGGCAGCTGCCCATCTCCACATTCACCTCCCTCAGGACAATTTCAGGCCTGAAGATACCCAGTGGGGCCAAGCGTCTAAGGGGCTTTCCCGGGTTCTGTCCCCACCAAGGACAGAAAAGAGGGGCAGCTTCCCTCCCTGGAAACACTAGGAGTAGGACCACATTTAGGCTGAGACACCCTCCAGATACACAGAACTTAAGAAGTACCCCAAAACCAGTAAACCAGATAATTTTTTTTTTCTGTACTGGGGCTTGAACTCAGGGCCTACACCCTGAACCACTCCACCAGCCCTTTTTGGTGAAGGGTTTTTTGAGATAGGGTCTCGCAAACTATTTGCCTGGGCTGGCTTTGAACTGTGATTCTCCTGATCTCTGCCTCCTGAGTAGCTAGGATTACAGGTGTGAACAACCAGTGCCCAGTTACATTTTAATGCAATATCTTTAAAAATCAAAATGAATGCAAAAAGAATCCATAACAAAGTTATCAAACTATGAAACAAATAAGTGCTCAGTAAAGGCGCCAAGCAGAGCCATACAGAGCCCTCAGGAGTGGAGAGGATACTTGTGCCACTATGTATGTATTTTTTATGTATTTTTTTAATGGTCAGTTTTTTCCAGAACATTAAAGTAGTTGAAAAAATATTGAAACAGTTAAAACCAATGTATTAAAACTCATGACATTATTTTAAGCTTAAATATTTTGTTTAAGCTGGCCAGCTCTCTGATGGCTGAGACCCTGTCTCAAAAAAGGCAAAAAAAAAAAAAAATCTTTTTGTTGTTGTTTAAGCAGGAAAAAAAAACCACAAATGTGTTTAGCTTTTCTCCCCTGGCTGTCATGAATGCAAATTCACCATTTTATCCCATTTTCCATAAAAGAATGGCTATGTTTGATCATTTGTCTTGACCAAATGACCACCTTAAATAATGTTTTGTTAACTTTGACATTCTGATCCTGTCTTTATTTAAAATTGTGCTATTTTGTTGTGGATTTGTGTGTGTATGTGTGTGTGAGAGAGATAGGAATTTGAACTCAGGGCTTCACACTTGCAAAGCAGGTGCTCTACAGCTTGAACCACACCTCCAGTCCATTTTGTTCTAGTTATTTTGAAGATGAGGTCTCATAAACGGTTTGCCTTGGCTGGCCTCAAACCACAGTCCTCCCAATCTCAGCCTCCCAAGTATCTAGGATTACAGGCATAAGCCTCCAGTGCCCAGCTGTTATGGATTTTTTTTTTTTTTGCGTGAGGTTTGTTTTATCTTGTTTGGTTTTTTGAAGTTTGCATGAAGACATTATTTGTCTCAATGATAGTGGTTTGGGTCAGGTGCTCACTAGACTCCCCCTTACCCTGGCTGTGAGCAGAAGCAAAAGTGTGAGACCCCTGCCCTCAGCTGGAATCAGGAAATGATCTGGGATGAGCCAGCTCCTTGTCCATGGCTTGCCAGTCATAGTGTATTTATCCAGGCACGGTTCACTGAGGACCAGAAATGCAGGTTGCTGTGGAGAGAGGAGGTGGTAGGGAAGTCACATGGACCTGCAGGGTAGGTTCCAGCTCAGATTCTCACCATGCATGTGTTGGGCAAGTCCCTGTCCCCATGAGCCTCTCCTACATACACAGGAGCTGCGAAGGCCTGCCCCCATACAAACACCCACCCCTTGCTTGTCAGCCATATCCCCAAGGCTTGTGAAGGCCTCCCTGGTCACTCAACCCAGCATCAAGAAGCTCTGTTTCATGCCTGACTTCATTCCTGAATCCACATTCCCTGCTTTGTCTTTTCTAAAAGGCCAGCCTCAGATTGCTGTTCTACCTGGAGGTCTGTGTTCAGTCCTCTCCCGTCACTGTCCCCAGTGACAATCCCAAAGGTGGGAAAGATCTGGGAGCTTGGGGCAGGTAAGAAGCTACCCTTCCCATGACCATCTCACCTCAGAGCCTCCAGCATCTTAATGGCCCACCCAACAGCTACTGAGGCGCAAGCTGCCCCCAGGAAAAGTCCCTTTCAGAGACAGTATATCCAAGCTGACAGGAAGCCACAGGCATTGCCTCGTGGCTGTTCCCTCTCCAGGAGCTGAGTGGGAGAGGCCCACCACCTGACAAGGAGCAATCAGCAGCCTCATCTGCATCCTCCCCTCTCTGCACTGCAGCCTATCCTTCCCCAGCCCTTCGGGCCTCCATTCTTCCCCCATTCCACCTCTACAAATAGAAGCAACTTGCAGAAAACCAGATAGGCAGAGGCTGACTGCGATCAAGGCAGTAATTGCAGAAAAACTAAAGAGCAAACATGTTAGTGGACATGAGCCAAGGTCCAGCCCCCTGCCTCAGAGTCATGTCATCATGCCATGTCCAAGTCATCCCAACAGAGAAAAATAGAAACAAATACAAACATAGACTCTGGAGAGAGACCCAACCATGCTCCCCCCAGCTATGTCTCCAATAACAGTTCTTCCCAAAATCTAACCTCACTCCCTCATGCTGCATCCGAGTCCATTTCCCCTTTCAGTGGTAAGAAGGCTTCACAGCCTCCTGTGTATATAAAGGCTACTCAGTTACTGGGTGTACATTTTAAGTTATCCTTGCATTTTATGAGCCCTGAGGAAACGGAGGCAGGAAAGGATGAGGTCATCTTGTTCATTGAAGGCAAGAAAGAAAATAAAAGTCTAGATTCTTAAATAACCCTTTCAATTCCCAATCTGTGCTCAGGGATACCACAAAGATGACAACTTGCTGTGTGGCTTTGGACATATCACTTAACTTCTCTGAGCCAGCTTCCTCATCAACCAAATAGGGAGGTACAGAGGATTGGATTAGCTCCAAGTGCCTTCCATGCTGAAGCAGTGGCCTCTTTGTTCTGGGATACATGTGGGCAGGTACCTCTGCTATGTTCCCCTTACCTGCCACAGACCTTAGCTAGAGGGCACAGAGTATAGGAGTCAAGCAACTGGGGCCTGAAAGGAGCAGGGAACCATGAGATGGACTTCAGCTAAAATTCAGTGGCTTTAACTTAGGTCTCTCACACAGAGAACTGGCTCCACTCAGAGTCCTCACATCTCATTCCAACCCATGCAGAGCTCCATGACCTTCAGAGAGTTTTTCCTGTCATGCCAGACATGAGGCTCAGGGAAGTGAAACTTGTCCAAGTTCACATGGCTAGAAAGTGGTGATGGCAATAGCCAAGTTATGGAAACAGCCAAGATGCCCCACCACTGACGAATGGATTAAGAAAATGTGGTATCTGTACACAATGGAATTTTATGCAGCCATGAAGAACGAAATGTTATCATTTGCTGGTAAATGGATGGAATTGGAGAACATCATTCTGAGTGAGGTTAGCCTGGCCCAAAAGACCAAAAATTGTATGTTCTCCCTCATATGTGGACATTAGATCAAGGGCAAACACAACAAGGGGATTGGACTATGAGCACATGATAAAAGCGAGAGCACACAAGGGAGGGGTGAGGATAGGTAAGACACCTAAAAAACTAGCTAGCATTTGTTGCCCTTAACGCAGAGAAACTAAAGCAGATACCTTAAAGCAACTGAGGCCAATAGGAAAAGGGGACCAGGACCTAGAGAAAAGGTGAGATCAAAAAGAATTAACCTAGAAGGTAACACCCACGCACAGGAAATCAATGTGAGTCAATGCCCTGTATAGCTATCCTTATCTCAACCAGCAAAAACCCCTGTTCCTTCCTATTATTGCTTATACTCTCTCTACAACAAAATAAGGGCAAAATAGTTTCTGCTGGGTATTGAGGGGGTGGGGGGGAGAAGGAGGGGGCGGAGTGGGTGGTAAGGGAGGGGGTGGGGGCAGGGGGGAGAAATGACCCAAGCCTTGTATGCACATATGACTAATAAAAGAAAAAAAAAAAGAAAGTGGTGATGGCCCTGAGTCTCAGGTTCCATCTTTAAGATCTAGTTTCAGGACTTCCTCTCTCCCGCTAGAACCTATTTCCACCATTGGATGGGCATGAATCCCAAAGACAGAACCCCCCACTCTCCAAGAGGCACCAGGCTCTCCACTTGCCAGTCCCCCTGGGCAGGTAGCCTGTGCATTCTTCAGCATCTGTGTGCCCTTTTTCTTTAAGAGCAAACCATAACCTCCTCCCAACCCAGTGCTCTGACCCTAAGGACTGTTGCTACCTGTGTTTGGCCTCTTTGGAGTCCCAGACCACCATTTAGGGGTATGAGAGACAGAACCTTTGCCTGGGAGATGAGGAGGGAGGAGAGAGAAGAAAGGGATGAACATTATCTGGGTCCCATCCAAGATATTTTACACGTGCCATCTCCTAGAATGATCCCACCAACATTTCCAAGCTCTCTGAGAGCTAATTAACCTACCCAAGACCACACAGCCAGAAGGGGGAAGGCCAGGATTTCATTCTAGGTCTGACAGCAAAGGCAGACACCGAGGCAGCAGCCCAGCCTCCAGGAATTCTAAACACCAGTGGAGCACCAGGCCAGAATGATCCATTTTCAGTGACCCACCTCGTGAACAGGGCCAGGCTGATGAATGCTTCATGCAGAGAAATCCCTGCTCACCTTTCTCCTGGTTGTGTCCCATGAATGCAAATTAACACTAATGGAATCCAAAACAAACATGGTCAGGAAAGGAAGCTGCTTTGCTTCTCATGCCACAAGCACACACTGACACGCGCACACACACATACACACATACGCACAAACACTGCATTCCAAAGTCAAATGCAAATGATATTTTCAATTATACTCCAGATTTGGATTATCCATGTCTCCGGCCGCAAACATTAATGCCCATCACAGGAGATGACAGTGACGTTAAGACACACTCAATACATTTCTCCTCAACACAGAGCCGAGCACCCTACCCCATCTGTTCCTCTGTTCCTGAGCAACACATTTCCGTTTCGACCAATATACACAGAGCTTACATCCCAGATCCCAGCATGGTGACAGTGATGTAGATGTGAGCTGAAATCCATATATTCTAACCCAGACTGATCCCAGGGCAGCCACAGCAACTCGATAACCATCCTGTCTCTTTTTATACAGTGTGCACTGTGCACAGAACACTTTCTAAGACAGGTCCATTGCTAATCATAGGGAGAGGGAAGCCCTCAAGGGGGACAGCTAAAAGAAGAGGTGATTAAGGGTTGGTAGGCTCAGCAATGGATCCCCAAGAATGGAGAAATGTGGAGAATGGAAAGTAGAGAACACAGAGGGTAAGGGACATCAGCTACAGCCATCTCAGGGCTAGCAATGCCCTTAGGAACCTTAAGTCCCAGCATTTCCCAAAATTGGCCTATGAATGCAACATGGAGTGCCAATAGAGCCAAGGAACCTTCTGGAGGTTTTCTGGCCCTGTCTCTCTCTTTGAGTCTCTGTGAAAGCTTTGTCTTTCCTGCCTATGTACCCTGCATATGGGCATCTCTTCCTACCTTTTGCTCATTTATTTGATGCTCATCTGTTGAGCACCTGCTCAGTGCAAGCCCCACACTGGACAGGCAATACCAGGAGAGATGTGGCAGGGCTGCTCACCTTGGCAAGCTCAAATCCGAACCAGATATCTCCATGCAACCATTAGTGATCCCATGAGCTAGTTCTGCAGCAGGGGCCTCCATCCTGCTGAGCCTCATGGCTCAGACAACATACAGGACACCACCAAACACATATGGATGAGACTGGTCGCTGCCTTCCAGAATCTTCCTAACAGTCCAGTGGAGGTCAGGTGGAGCATCTGAGCAAAGCCTAAAGTCTGGTGGGTGTCCAGAGTCAGAAAAGTGAAGGCAGAGCGTCCCAAGAAGACAGAGCAGCAAAGCCTGGGTTGGAGGCCTGGGGAGGCATGGCTGAGGCTACAAAGGTGGGCCAGGCTGGGTGCTGCAGAGCCTTGGATGCCATAGGCAAAAGAGTGATGTGACTGGCTTGTCATTTCAGGGAGGTCACCTGGCAACCTGTGAAGAGCAGGTAGGGCAGGGAGACGCAAAAAGAGAGGTCATCTAGCTGGTCTTTCCTGGGTTGCCCACGAGTGGAAGAGCACGAGATCTAGTCCTGAGCTTCCATGGTCAGCGCTCCCTGGGCTGTGGGTCAGGAAGCAGCTCCATGTCATTGACTTTCACCATCTGCCCCTCCTGCCCTGTTCTTCTCTGTTCTCCCCACTCTGCCACCCAGCTCCCAGTCACCTGTTTGAGTCCCAGGAGGTGGGGTGGTGAAGGCCCCATGACCCTCCTACTCCGAATGAGAACAAGCCCGCCCAAGGTCACCAAGAGGGCTGGCAAGCCAAAAGACAGCAGGGAGAAAATCACCCTACCCTCTTGGAAATAACATTTTAAAAGAAATAAATAAATAAACTTCTCTAGCCGTTGAGTCCAGACCACCTACTAGCTTGAATTTACATTCTGAGGGATGATAGCAAACCTGAAGGTCCCATCAGGATCCACCTTCCCCAAAGGGTAGAAAGGGTGTCAGAAAAAGGGAAGAAGGAGGCCAGGAGGTCCAGGACTCAGGATCTCTATGTCAGAATCAGAGCAGTGGGCAGTTCCTCCAAGAGGCATGAGGGCACCTTTACTCTACCCACATAGTGCCCCAGGCTGCCCTGCTTAGGCAGGATCAAATGGAAAGGACCCCATGCTTGAAATCAAGAGTGTCAAATGAAAATTCTCCTTCCCCTGAAAAACTCTGCTAGCTCAGATACCCAGCTTCCATCCCAATCACCAAAACATTTCCCCTGCCTGGCCCCTTCCCAGGATGTTAGGATGACTGCACAGTGGGCTAATAAAGGAGGAAAAGGTGGTGGTGGGGAAGACCTAATACAGGGCCAGCACCGAGTAGGTTTGTAATCTTTCTACTGAAAGTAGACAGTAGAAACATTAGAGATGTCTAGGGACCATCCTTCTGCATCTGGGCTGGTCCTCACACCCAGTGCCTGCACCCTGTCATAGCTTACCTGTCCTACATGGTATCCCCGACAGATATGATAAGGTCGCACTCAGTCATTGTCACTGTGAGACACTGTATCTCCTCCCATGTGGTTTCTCTTGCATTGCACATCCACATTTCATTTGAGCTTCCCTGACACTCTGTTCCCAAGAGAACAGCCCACTTAACACAATGGGTGTGATGGGCGCACAGCAGCAGCCCACATCGCAATGCTGACTTCCTCTGCAGCAGAGCACTGACAAGGCTCTCTTGTTAAATTCCACACCACTAAAGGCACAACCTCGCTCCACTTTACAGATGAGGACACTGAGGCTCTGGAAGGTGGAGAACTTTGTTTAAAGTCACCCTTTAGGCTGTGCCCTTTACTCCCCACCCCCATGCTTGACACTGCTCCTCTGGGGTACCCAGCCCTGCCAACACTAGCAAGTACTAACTGTAGGGATGTCCAGGGCCAGATGGTGAGGCCTTCTGTGTCTCAGGGAATAGAGCTCGGAGGAACATGGAGTAGGACCAGGATCTCCTTACCCAGTAACCAAGCTCTTCTGATTTGGGGCTCATTCTGATACAGAGCACTTTGGTGCCCAAGCCAACCCCAACCCATCTCAAAAGTGATGCAGAAAAAGAGGACACTCAATGAAGAAGCAGTTCCTCCACCCATTGTGAGCACCACCCCATACATAGCATAGGCTGTGCTGTGCAACCCAGCTTTCTCCTTTCAGGTCAGAAAGACTCATTTTTTCAGCGAGGGTGTTAAAGACAACCAACTCTGAATTCCACACTAGGAATTTTCTGGCTAAAGAGAGAAAACCTACTTCCATGGCTGTTCCCTACATGGTTCAAAGGCCAGGCCCTCCTGGCCCAGAATGTAAGGGTCATCCGAGATGAGCTCCCTACAGGATCTGCCAGGTTTGAGCCTGGGTCAAATTCTGCTTCCTATGCTCCTATAAAGATTTGGTCCTGAAAGCCCTCCTGGCTAACCTTCTATCTTGGTGTCAACTGGCAGGACCCAAACCTGAGACAACCCTCAGGCTGGCACAGTGTTTGAACTGAGGGCCTTGCACTTGGCTAGGCAAGCACTCTACCACTTGAGCCATGCCTACAACCCTTTTTGCTTTATGTATTTTTCATATAGTGTCTTGTTTTTTGTCCCAGGGCCGTCTGGGACCCAGATTCTCCTACCTATTGTAGCTGGGATGATAGCCACTTGCCACTGCACCCAGCTTCTTTGTTGAGCTAGAGGGTCTTCATAACTTTTTTGCCAAGGTTGGCCTTGAAGCACAATCCTCCTGATCTCTGCCTCCAGAGTAACTGGGATTGAAGGCACAAACCACCACAACTGGTCCAGATCACAGCCTTTTGTTGTCTCCCATTGGAGCACCCTAAAAGACTGCTGAGCAGGAACACTCACCTATAAAATGCACCCTCTTCATATAAAACAAAGTTCAGTGCTCACCAACTTCTGCAGAGGAATGTGGTCTCACTCTCTCTGTGAAAAACAAGGAAGCTAGAAGACTTCAAAAGTACCTCTAAGGCCAAACTATAGAAGAGAGTTAAAACACTTTTTCAGAATGAATTCTAAAAGCATTAGTCACCTTTTTTTCAAATTTAGAGACATACCTTTTTGGAGGGAGAAAAAGAGGCTTGGAACAAAAAATGTTTTTCTTCTTAGGATCCTGGCAAATGGTTAACCTGGTAAATTTATGTAAAGTGGAAAGGTACATTACATTTTAGTGGTTTGCTGGGATTCCTTGAAGTGCATTTTTGTGGCAAGAGGCCCAGAGAAAGTATTTTCACCTATTTCCTTCTTTAGCTCGCTGCCATTTGGCTTTAAGGTTGTCTGTTCCAAAGGACAGTGCATTGTCTTTCTTCACATCTGTCTTCTTCCTAAGTAGGCAACTTGTACCACTTTTGGCCCTATTTTGTTCTCGTTGCCTGTCTCTCTTTGTTTGTGCCCTACTCTCTCATGGTCAGTTCTCCTTCTCCTCCTCCTGTTTTCCCTCCTGTACTTTAACCAATATGATTTTTATAATGCAAAAAGCAGTGGTCCTCATCTCTCAAAAAAGATAATTATTGCTATTTCGTCTATTTATACAGTAAACCCCATAATGAGGTGACCCTTTTCCTGTACCCTTGGATTTCTGCAAAGGTTTCCAAGGCTCCAGACTGTCTGTCAGGAAGGTCCCCACCTGGCCTCCTTTTCCTTCTTATTGAAAGCCACAGAGCTCCTTGAGGAGGCAGCTGTGCCAGATGGGAGCCTGTAGCAAAACCAACCAGATCAGTTCTGCTTTCTATTTATGGGACCTACGGGGACACTCCTGAATCCCTGCTCGGCCTTTTGCTGGGTCAGGATGGCTGCAGTGAAGCTGTTAAAGCAGCCAGGTTCTCCTATATATGCCTCCTCTAGCGCCGCTGCTACAAATGGGCCAGATTCCTGGCTCCCCCACGTGCTAGTTGTGTGACTTGCCCCAGATGGATTGGCCAGTCTGCCTCAGTTTCCCCATCTGTGGAGGGTGCCCACCACATGAGGTTACTATGAGGGTTAAACAGGTATAGGGCAGCCACTCTGATAAGCTTCTTCTCCAGATCCAGCCATTAAGTGAGAGAATCCTAAAATCAAGTCAAGGTCAGAACTAGCTGGAAAGCTCTGTGAGCCGGATAGGGTATGTTCCTACATATATACCCAAGAAGGGCTCTTGTGTGTCCCATGATCCTGCATGGGAGCTGAGCTGCAGAAGGGAGCAAGCCCCTTGCTCAGCAGGCCTGGGAGGGTATTTGGAACCCACCTCCCAGCTATCCAGGGGCCTCCACACCTTCTACAGCTCTTCTTCCTCCTCCCTTCTGCTCTTCCACCCCATCCATGCTGTCCCTTCCCTATGACATCCCCTCCTGGAGACAGAGGGGGCCCCCTCAAGGCCTCTCATACTTGCTGCACACCTAGCAGCCACACATTGCCTTCCACCACTGGCAAGTAGGCACATGTGTGACTTCCACACAAGTGCACACACCACTTGTCTTCTCTGGATGTTGTGGCCTTGCTTCTTATCCCCCTCATTCTCTTCTAGCCTCTGCTCTACATGCATCCTGTGATGTGTTTGCTTGTTCAGTATTAATGAAACATCCGCCTCCTCACAAACAGCCCCTCCCAGATGAGACAGCTCAGATCCTCTTTCAGGGTTTCATCGGAAGTAAACAGAATGTTCCCATCCTGATTTAACAGGGAAAACAAGAGCGTGTTGACTTTGTTCCTGACAGCATCTGTCTCCTTTGCCCTCACCAACACACTTGACCCTTTCCACCCTCAGTGCCTCCACTGCCCTGTCATCTTTGTACCTGTGACCTGCTCATCTTCACTTGGTTTTGTAAGTGGTGTGAAGCAAGATACGGACCATCTCATCTAGAAACTCTAGGACTGTGACACAGAACAAGGTGGTAACAGAACAAGAGATTGAACAAGCCCATTTCACACCACTGGAAGTTACTTTTGAGTAGGCAATAATAATACTAAGAGCAAAGAGTTATTTTGGCTTACAGTTTTAGAGGTTTTGATCTGTGAATTGTTGACCCTGTTTCCTTGGGCCTGTGGTGGCACATCACAGTGGGGACTTATGGTGGAGCAAAACCATTCACCTCATGCCTGAGAAGCAATAGAGAGAGGAAGAGATCAGGGTCCCACAATTCCCTTCTAGAGCATACCCCCACCAACCTAAAGATCTTCCAGTAGGCTCTACTCTTAAAGTTTCCACCATCTTCTGATAGTGCCAAGCTGAGGATCAAGTCTCTAACACATGGGCCTTTAGGGAAAATTCCAGATCTAAACTATAGCAGAAGCCTTTTCCTTAAAAAAAAAAATCCCATTTGTATCCCACACCAAATCCCAAAATTGGGATGGGAAAGGTCTAAAGAGTGGGAAAAAGACACCTATATTAGTTAAATTACATATATATATAATTAGCTCAGCTACAGGATTTCCAGATTAAATTCAGAGCAGGATGCTCCATTGAAAGTGCATTTCAAAATTAAAACCACGCTAAGATTCCACCTCACCCCTGTTAGAATAGCCATCATCAGCAACACCACCAACAACAGGTGTTGGTGAGGATGTGGGGAAAAAGGAACCCTCTTACACTGTTGGTGGGAATGTAGACTAGTACAACCACTCTGGAAAAAAATTTGGAGGCTACTTAAAAAGCTAGACATCGATCTACCATTTGATCCAGTAATACCACTCTTGGGGATATACCCAAAAGACTGTTACTCCAGAGGCACCTGCATATCCATGTTTATTGCGGCACTATTCACAATACCAAGTTATGGAAACAGCCAAGATGCCCCACCACTGATGAATGGATTAAGAAAATGTGGTATCTATACACAATGGAATTCTATGCAGCCATGAAGAAGAACGAAATGTTATCATTCGCTGGTAAATGGATGGAATTGGAGAACATCATTCTGAGTGAGGTTAGCCTGGCCCAAAAGACCAAAAATCGTATGTTCTCGCTCATATGTGGACATTAGATCAAGGGCAAACACAACAAGGGGATTGGACTATGTGCACATGATAAAAGCGAGAACACACAAGGGAGGGGTGAGGATAGGTAAGACACCTAAAAAATTAGCTAGCATTTGTTGCCCTTAACGCAGAGAAACTAAAGCAGATACCTTTTTTTTTTTTTTCATTTTTCTTTTATTATTCATATGTGCATACAAGGCTTGGTTCATTTCTCCCCCCTGCCCCCACCCCCTCCCTTACCACCCACTCCACCCCCTTCCGCTCCCCCCCCTCAATACCCAGCAGAAACTATTTTGCCCTTATCTCTAATTTCTAAAGCAGATACCTTAAAAGCAACTGAGGCCAATAGGAAAAGGGGAACAGGTACTAGAGAAAAGGTTAGTTCAAGAAGAATTAACCTAGAAGGTAACACCCACGCACATGAAATCAACGTGAGTCAATGCCCTGTATAGCTATCCTTATCTCAACCAGCAAAAACCCTTGTTCCTTCCTATTATTGCTTATACTCTCTCTACAACAAAATTAGAAATAAGGGCAAAATAGTTTCTGCTGGGTATTAGGGGGGGAGAGGGAGGGGGCGGATTGGGTGGTAAGGGAGGGGGTGGGGGCAGGGGGGAGAAATGAACCAAGCCTTGTATGCACATATGAATAATAAAAGAAAAAGGAAAAAAAAAAAGAAAGTGCATTTCAGATCAACATACTAATGCTAAGATACTTTATTTTTCTGAAATGCACATTTAACCAGAGCATGCTGTATTTTTATGTGATAAATCTGGCAACCCTACATGTATCCCAACTCCGCCACCTACCAGCTACGTGATGTTAGACAAATAACTGTACTTTGGGCCTCAGTTTCCTCACAATATAACAATAGTGTCTGCCTTCAACAGGATTGTTGTGAGGATCAAATGATATTTGTAAAGTCCCCAGAAGAGTCTTGATATCAGTGTTAGCTGTTATTCATATTATCTCTGTTATTTTCTTATGACTATATCCAAGGTAATGTCCTAGGTAGTGGGAGAAATGCAAAGAGGTGACAAGACTCCTACTCTGGAACTGTAAAGAACATAAAACAAGTTTATAAATAAATGTCACAGAGATGTAGTGAGAGCCAGTGTATGAGGTACAAGCAAGGTGCTCAGAGGATTGGGAGGAAATTTTCTCCCAATATAATGGGATCAGGCAAGGTACCAGGCAACAAGTATTTGGTAAACACTCACTGTAGACCAGTCACTCTACTAGTACTAGGGACAGAAAGAGGAATCTGGCAAGGGCTCCTCAGGGAGCTCACAACCAAGTAGAGCCAGCAGACAGTGAGAGCACCAAGTGCACTAGAGGAAGTAATGTTACCAAGTGTCAAGTGTAGCCATGGAGATGGCATATGGTCTCATCTCAGTGCAGAGGCTGGAGGAGGGAAAGGCAGGGGCTGAGACTGACAAAAGAGGTGACAATAACATGGGTCCTAAAGAATGATCAAGAGTTGACAAGACAATAGTAGCCCTTAGGCTGTTGTAGGGGCTTTGACCCTTTTCAACAATGGCCCCCTGGCCATAATGGAGGTAGACAGAGTGGTGTGGAATAGAGTGGGGTGGAGAAAATAGGTGCTGGGTGCCCAGAGCTGAGAGTACTACAGGAGCCAAGAGTTCTGGGCAGCCATACAACACTGAATATTTCAATTAGTTTTGCTAATTGAAAAAGTTATATCTAGGCTGGGTGCCAGTAGCTCACGCCTGTAATCCTAGCTACTCAGGAGGCAGGGAGGCAGAGATCAGGAGGATCACTGTTTGAGGCCAGCCCAGACAAATAGTGGACGAGACCCCATCTTGAAAAAAGCCCATCAAAAAAAAAAGGCTAGTGAAGTGGCTCAAGGTATAGGCCCTGAGTTCAAACCCCAGTTCACAAAAGAGAAAAGTTTTTCTCTCCCATTGAAAGGATCCTGGCTGACACCCATATTCAAAAGGCAGACTAACAAGAAAAAAGCATAAGAAATTTACTTAATCAAAATTTTACATGACGTGGAGGCCTTCAAAAATGAAGCCCAAAGATCCAAGAAAAACTGCACTCTTACGCATAGGTTCAATGAAGAATGGGTACCATGTAGACATATGACTGAACAAAAAAGGGTATGACCCAGTGTGATAAGCTATGGGTACTTAACGAGGTCTATTTGTTTATATCCTTTTTGTAATTCCTGAGTGACATTTCTTCTAGAATGAGGGTCTGATAACCCAGTTCCAGGGGAGGTAGGTCAGATAATTTTTTTTACAGCCAGCCCTTACAACAGAATGGCAGGAGGTCAAAGAGAAGCCTTTCTGTTGTTTTGTCAGTTTCCAAGGAGCCATGTTTGTTCTGAGCCTGAACACTGCATAATAAACACCCCAAAACTGTGAGTTGGCTATCTGGAGTGAGCTCAGCTGAGATAGTTCCTCTCTGTTCCCGGTGAACTCACATACACCTTTGTAGCCTAGCAGTAGTCGTGGGCATATTCTAAGGGACACAGATTGTGGCGGGACTGGAAGAATGGAAAGTGAAGCCAGCAGGGCAGCCTAGACTCATCTCATACTCAGCTTCTGATGATCAGAGGAGACAGCCTCTACTTCCCCAAGGGGGAACCCCACCCTTTGGCCTATCATCTTTCAAGGGAATGAGCCCAGGCTGCCTAGAGCACCGTACACTAGACCCTTTATAACACACCTGCCCACGTCTCCCTCTATCCTGATGACTAGGCAGTGTTCCTGATGGGAAACTGAGTCACAGAGAGGTAAGCAATTTGCTCATGGCCACAAGCCGGTAAATGTAGGACTTGGAATTTGAACCCAAGCAGCCTGAACTTCTGATTAGCCAAGCAAAAGGAAAGGGAAACTAGCAAAAGTGACTTATTCCAACAACTGCAGATGGTTCTGATCCACACAAAGTGATTTAAAAAAAAAAACTGAGGTGAGAGGGGTTAGCAAGGGCCAAGAAGTTCAGACTATTCAGATGGCAGAGAGAGACCCTTGAATGATTTTACCCAGAGTAGTACTAAATACTCAGCACATGGTGAAGGAGTGAGTGAGCAAGTGGGTGGATGGATGGAAGGGTAGAGGATGAGGAAGCAGGTTAGTGTTAAAGGCCAGGTATTATAATCCAAGCAAGAAATGATACCTGCCTGAGCCAGGAAGAATAGCAGGGACGGAAAGGAAGAGAAAGCTTGAGAGAGGTTATTGATAATCAGGTGGGTTATCAATGCAGAATAAAGGTGGGTAGAATCCAGAAAACTCCAAATTGCTGTCTTAGTAATTGAATAGTAGAGTCATTCCCCAAAATAGGGAATACAGAGAGAGGCAGGTGTGACAGGAGAAATGGGGAGTTATGTCAGACATGCTGAGCTGTGAAGGCTGCGGACAGCTGGATCATGGCTCTGGAGCTCAAGAGAAAGTCTGAGCAGAGATGCATGTTTGGGATTTATCAGCCTAAAGATGGTAGCTGGGTGCAATTGACATGCATTGTGTGTAGAATGAGACCTGCCCAGCAAGAACAAACTTAGGGAAGACCAACATTTAAGGAGAGGAAAGGAGACAAAAAGAAACACGCAAGGAGGAAGGGAGAAAAACAGAAGAGAATCCTAGACACTAATTTAGGATGACTCTGTTCCCCACCCAGTTTTATTTTCTTCTTAGTACTGAACAATACCCGGTATTACCGTATGTATATATTGGTCTATCGCCTGACCCTCCCACTAAAATGTAAACTCTAGTAGGGCATGAGCTTTGTATCGCCAGCACATAGAACATGGCCTAGCACTGTAGTGGGTGTTCAAAACAGATTTTCCAAGTGAGCCTTCAGCTAGCATGAGAAGCAGACCCTTGAAACCAGGTCCTCCTCCCTCCTGTCTTGACATCCTGCAATTCTTCATATTGACCATTAGGTGGAGCATCTGTGTAAGTGAGGAAACTGGCAGCTGGGATGGCACGTGGCCCAGAGCCTGAAAAGAGGGCAGAACCACAAAAGTGAGCAATCAATGCATCTCACCTGCAACAGTCCTCATCATTTCCTTCACAGACATAAAGCACCAGCTGCAAGCCAGGCTTCCTGGAGTCCTGTAGGGGAAGTTCAGGCTGAGGGAATGCAGGGATACCAGGCTGTGTCTGAAGGCCAAAGGCAGTCTGTGAGCTGCCCTGACTCTAGTGGAACATGTTACAGAGTCAAAGAAACTTGAATCTAAATTCCAACCTCAGTACTTACAGCTATGTGATCTTCGCCAAGGAGTTTTTCCTCTCCAGCCTCAGTTCCCTAACCCAAAAAATGGAGCTCTTAATAGACCCTGCTTCAAAGGATATTGAAAATGAAACAAGAGGCCTTGGCATGATGCCCTTTACATAACCACAAAGCTGAACAGTATTCTTCTGAAAATTGGATTTAAGGAGATATGGCTAGCCCTCTACAAAGCCCTTACCACATTCCTTGTGTCATAAACATAATCCTCTTAATAACTCTGTAGAATAAGTATTTTTATTAGCCCATTTTCCAGATAAGAAGGCTAAAGTTATAAAACCTATCTGCAATCATACAGTTCATAAAGTGGTAGGCTCATGCCAAGTTCAGCCCAGCAAAAAAGTACTGTGCCCTGTGTGGCCAGGATCCCTAAGAACTGGGGACAGAGGATGAAGGAGGTCACAGCCTAAAGCAGAGGCAACACACACAGATATTTCCATAGAACTATTAGATGGAAGGATGTTCAGAATGCTATAGGATAGAGACAGAAGTCTCTAGACCCAACTGGAAGATTCTGGACAGATTTCTAGGAGAGGGTGTTCTCTTATCTAAGTCTCAAAGGTTGGGTAAGTGTGAACCCAGGAAAAGGAAAAACAGAGCTCCCACATTCCAAGCTAAAGAAATGACATTTGTAGTGGACTTGTTCTGAAAGATCCTCTGACGTCAAAGCCAGTATACAGTGGCCCCTTCTCCAACCTAAGTGAGGAAGGAAAAGAGCAAACAAGCAGGAAGCCAATGAGGGAGGGCGGGGAGGTGGGGAGAGCACACTGCTGTCTAATGTGCCTCTCCTTCCTCGCACTTGTCAGTATAATTACTGCTAGGAGCCCCAAGAGTAGTACACCTCAAACTCCAACATGTACAGATTTAAATGCAGATTCTGGCTTAGGAGTCCGAAGTGGAACTCAAGACTGCTTTCCTAGCAAGCTCCAGGTGATGCCAAAACCGCTCACAGGTGCATCTGGGCTCCGGCCTTGAGTAACCAGGGTCTCACTTTCAGCTCCAAGAGGGCAGTTGTGTCTGGTGTTACTAACCATTGTATCTGCAGTTGGTGACATAGAGCAGGCTGGTGAAAGGAAGGAGCAAGGTTGGAGAGAAGGAAGGAAAGCAGAAAGGAGCACTGACTGTGCAGGGCTGAAGCTGGGAACATTGGGCAAAGAAGATTCTGAAGGTGTGAGAATTGAGCCCAAAGGCCCCCCACACACACCCCATGCCCTCCACAGACCCTGGTCAACACTGGGACTCCTAGCTCTCTACTCTTTCCTTAGAAGCCCACGGGGCCTGGGGCTAGGGGCCTGGGGCCGGGAGCAAGGAAATGCAAACTGCAAGCCACAAACCTCTACTACTTACTAAGTCAAATGTCTCTGATCGGTCATCAGTCATTGGGCTCAGCCTGCAGCCTTCTCTGCAGCCTGTGACCCAGGCAAATCAGATAGGAATTCCTTCCCCTGCCATGAGGGCACCAAGGAAACTGTCTAGAACCACCTGAGCACCACATCTCCCCAGGCTGGGGCTTCCCTCTCTCCAGAAAGGGTCACAGCAGAGAATTCTTCCACAGCTGTTCTACACACCCAGACCTAGGAGGTGTCTTCTCTTTACCCACTGCGCCTCCCACAACACTCACTCATCCCACCCCCAAGTGTGCCTGCACACACACACACACACACACACACACACACACACACAAGTATAAAAAGTGCCAACCTCAATGTCCACATCCCCTCTTGTTTGGGATTTTTCATTATTTAACAAGTACTTATTGAGCACCTGCTGTGTTCCAGGTACTAATCCAGGCAGAGCAATGCTCACGATGGCCATGACCGATAAAGTCTTTGTTGTCCTTTCTAGTATGAGGACAACTGAAGCCAGTGATGGAGAAGATGAAGTGAGTGGTGTCATGGAGAGGCATGGGGGTGTCACACAGGGAGGTCAAGGAAGAGATTTCTGAGGAGGAGATGCTGAAGCAGCACACTCATGAACAGGAGGAAGCCAGCAGAGCAATGGCACAGGGAAGAACATTCCAGACAGAGAGAGTAAGGGCAAGCCCCTGCACCAGGAAGACACTTGTCCCGTCGGGCAGACAGAAGGCTGATGGGGTCCGGGTCTGGAAGTGGAAGCAAAAGAGTGAGGGCCATGGGTGCCGGTGCTGGCAGACAACTCTGTGGAGTTCAAGTTGCATTCCAAGCACAGTGGGGAGCCCCTGGAGGGCTTGAGGCAGAACAAGGGCAAGGATAGATTCAGGCTTTTAATAGGCCACTCCACAGCAGGCTTTGTAGAGAATGTACTGTTAGCTAGTTGGAGAGCAACCCTGCTCCCCAAAGGGCTGAAAGTCTGTGAATTTCCCCCGCTGTGCTGGCTGGGAACCAGAGGATGGCCCAGCTGACTTCCCCACCCCTCCAGCTGCCACTGAGCAATGGAACCTTCCATGTTGGTGCTGCTGAGTCACACAGCAGTTCTGGAGCAGATGGCCATCCATGGAGCCAAACATCTGGGTTGATGGAGCATCTGAGGAATTCCTGGAAGTCCAGCAAGGAGATGACTTGGGTGACCAAGTGCACTCTGGAGGAAACCCTATTCATGCTGCCCCAGGAGAGTTTTCTCAGGCTGCTCAGGGGAGGTTGACCAACTTGGCAAACCAAGACTGACAGGGCAAATGAGTTTGACACTGTGCAACTATGAGGCACAGGGCAGTGAGAGAACAGCAACTGCAGAAAGGGTTGAAGCTCTCCCATCCTGCCCCACCAGCCCTCTGTCCAGCTGGAAGGAGCCCTTGCCACATGTTGTAGCCCAGAAGTCCAAGGCCTTTTTAGGAAGAGCTGTGAGACTAGATAATGGTTCCACACAACTGGTACTGCAGAATCTTGTTATATAAGGTGCATAAAAAAGATTAAAGCTTTACCTCCCTAGTTGGAGTCTGGATGTGCCTCCCAAGTCCACTCCAATCCTCTCCTCACTCACTGGTAACTTTGGGCCAGCCCCTTGCTCTCTAACCTGTTTCCTTCTCACACTGGGCTGTGTGGTGTCTTTCTGTCCCATCCCTCTATAAGAGACCCACTTGCCTTTGGCAGTAGAGCTCAGAGAAAGTTCCAGGGGTTCCCCACACACACAGGCAGAGGGACAGATGTCCACATTGCCCATCACAGGGCAGGTGACAGGAGAGAAACAGTAGGGAGGGAGACCCCAATTTCTGCCCAACTTCTGATGACAGGAGAGGAAACTGCAAAGAGCCCCCTACTCCCAGATAGTAGGACCTTCAATTGGGATGGTTTGTTCCTATCCTAAGCACTGCCCAAGAAGCCAGAAGGCACCCAACTTACCCCACCAGCCTCCCGGGGCCGGCTTCCAGCTTTGGCTTTGGACACTACCTGGGATCCACTCAGGTCTTCCCCAGGCCTCAGGCCCCCAACAGTTAATGCAATTTTTTCCCTGACTGACAACAAGCACAACACCAAAACAGTCAACTATTTTTATCTCTGGATTAATCACAAAAAGACTAACACTTCCACCTTCCTTGTGATTAAAAATTAGGAGACCAAACTCTATAGTGGTTCAGGACAATAACCAATCCTGTGAGAGGGATGTATGAATAATGCATCTCCAGAACTGGGCTGCTCCACGACTTCCTCCCCTCCCTGCCTCCCCAGCTCTGGGCCCCAGTCTGAATGGAGAGGTAATGAGTAGGGCCCCCGCCCCCCACCACCACTTCCATCTGAACTACAGCTGCCAAGAGAGACTGCTGATTTCTATTCAGCCGGCTGGCCCCCAAACAGCCTCCCTCCTCATCCATCCCCACCCCCACCCACCCCAGCCCCTACCCACACCCCTTCTAACCCCCCATCTGGTGTGCAGCGAGGCGAAGGCCAATCAATAATGCATGGCTACATGAATAACCAGCATGATAACCACTTATTTGGAAAGATGTAATCAGGACCCATTCTGAGGGTGGATGTTTGTGTGTGTGAATGTGTGTGTGCGCCTGAAAACTCCCACAACACAGCCCCAGTCTCTGCTTCCCTCATCCCCCACTCTCACTAATCCAATATCCCCATTGGAGAAGCAAAAAGAAAGAACTCAGGTCTCACACACCAGCCTCTACACCTTGGTCAGAATACATAACACTCCTATGCACCTGAGCAAAGAACCCAGAGAAGGCTGGCTCTCAAATGTGGTCACTCATCAGGATCCTGGGGGCAGCTTTCAAAAGTCCTGGTGCCCATGATTCACCTCCAAAGACGGATTTCATTGGTCATGGTGAGTCTGGGCATCAAGATTTGTGAAATTTCTCCAAAAGGTTACCAACCCATCTTGACCCCAACAGATGTCAGTGCTGGAGGGAGCATTCCACATCTGTGGAATGTCCATACTTTCTACCTGAGGAAACTGACAGGAACAGAGATCCTGCCCCGCTGTTATTCTCTGCCAACCCAGGGCACCACCCTCAGTTCCTGAGATCAGGCATTCCTTCTGCTCCTCCAGCTCCAAGTGGCACTTCCCAATCATCCTGGCCCCTAGCCCCCTCAGGAACATCAGCTCCTGTCTCTTGGGTGCTAGTGATGGGGAGGGGACTGCCACCCTGGAAAGAAAGAGCAGGACCCACCCCCACACTTTCAGAAGGGTGAAACCCATGTTTCTCTCCAAACCCCAGCTCTCCCTGCTGGAGGGGCTCAGCCTACCACAAGGAGATGAAATCCCCCTCATCAGCAACTAGCCACACCCCCATTGATGGGAAGCCCTAATTAGCCTCCCTTTTGCTCTCTGGCCACGCCTTTACCAAGGAGTCCATGGGCACTAATGAGAGGGTGCAGGGTGGGTGCGAGCAGAGTTGTCTTCACTGTCCGGCCCACACCCACCTGCAGCTGCAGGGCCTCCTGGGGAGGCCTGGCTTGAGAGCCCAGGGCCTAGCAGGGTTGGATAAGGCCAACTTCTTCCCTGGGCCAGGATCATGGTGGAGTCCAAGCTGGCTGGTAGGGATCTGTGATCACATTTTGGGAGCCCTGCAGGGTTGGGTTTCCTCAGGAAATGGCACTGCTTAGCTGTTAGTGCTGGGCCAGGCCTCTTCCAAGGCTAGGCAGGGGTGGGGGCAGGGTGACTAGTCTGATTTGCTGTTTGGGGTACTGACCTATCCTCTCGTGGAGTGTTTGGAAAAATCTGAGTAAACTAGGAGAGGGGCTAACAGATGATGCCCCCAAGAAGGGAAGGAAGGCAGGCTGATTCTGGAGCCCCCTAAAGGCTGTGGCTGGAAAGCAGAACCAAGTTCTGAACTTCCCAAGCCTACAAGACACAGCACGCTTGCCCAGGACCTAGATGGAAGGATGGGCTGCCTTTAATCACCACACTAGAAGATGCCCTGTTCTAGGTCCCAAGCCCCAGTCATCACCTCCCTTCATTCACTGAGTGCACACATGACTTACACTCTGTGGCTTATCTGGGGAGCAGCAGAGGCCTGAGATCCACAATGTGCCTCACAAGAGGCTGGTTCTTCAGGCAAGTCTCTTGACTTCTCTGGGTCTCTTCACTAAATGATAATCATCCACCATCGTAATGACCGATCCTACAGCCATGATCTTCATGGGGACCAACTGGTGGCCCGTTGGAGCCAGCAAATGTCTATGGAGCTGCTGCCAGGTGTGGGACTCTGTGCTGGGCAATGCCCTTCCCCTCCTGGCACTCCAGATCCCTGGATTCAGGCCACCAGTCACTGCCAAGTGTAGTGGAAAATCTACACAACAGAAGAGGCTTGTTATGAGTCTCAGATAAGGCAGCAAGAACCACTCTGCAAGAGTGAAATGCTCAGACAATGCCGAGGTTTGCATAGCTCTGAAGAGCAATCTCCCCAGAGGTTACCTTGTAATCTGTCCCCTGCAAGGGAAGAGGCTGGCTGCTCCAAAGGTCAAGAGCCCAGCTTCTAGTCCTGGTTCTGCCACACATTTGCTGTGCAGATCACTTAATCCTGCTGAACCTCAGTTTTCAGCTCTGGGTAACTGGGATAATAATAGTGTTTGCCTCACAAGATTGGTGTAAGGATTAAGTGAGGAATAGCAGAGCTTTGCTCAAAAAAAAAAGTTAGAAAGAAAGAACAACAGATAGCATTTGGCCTGGAGCACTGCTTCCCAGTCTACGAAACGAGGCTGAGAATACCAACCGGAGCACAGACAAAAAAGACTAACTAATATCCTTCCCAAACACACTATGTGCCTTTGCTGCTAAAGGATTGCACCCTTTATTATTTTCCTTTGTTTCTTTTTTTGGCACGGCTCTGGGGTTTGAAATCAGGGCCTCACACTTACTAGGCAGACACTTTTACCACTGAAGCCACTCCACCAGCCCCTGCACCCTTTATTATTGTCACCTTCTCTATAAGATCTACCTAGCCCAGCCTATCATGCTAAGTGAGGGCC
Source organism: Castor canadensis (assembly GCF_047511655.1). NCBI lineage: Eukaryota > Metazoa > Chordata > Mammalia > Rodentia > Castoridae > Castor > Castor canadensis. The sequence continues at coordinate 170,722,171 of NC_133387.1, forward strand.
TGCCCCTGCCTAACCTCTTTGCTCCTCTCCCCACAGTACCACCTGATGACCCCATCATCCTGGGGGGACCTGTGATCAGTCTGCGGGCAGGAGACCCCCTCAACCTCACCTGCCACGCAGATAATGCCAAGCCCGCGGCCTCCATCATTTGGCTACGAAAGGGAGAGGTCATCAACGGGGCCACCTACTCCAAGGTGAGCCTGACCAGGAAGGAGAGGGAGGACCGTGGTGGGCAGGTGTGGAGGTGGGAAGGGACAGTGGCAGCTATGCTTTCTCCACATGAGCATGCTTCTGTTGCCCTGTTTCCACTGTCTAGCTCTCTGTATCCTTTTGTTTTTCTGTTTCTTTCTCACTCTCTGTCACTTTTGTTCTCGTTACCTCTCTTCCTCCCACCCCCTTTCTTTCTCTCTCTCATTCTCACTCTCTCTCTTGACTAGGGTAAGCGCTGGACAAGATGAAAACCCTACTATAGGGTATGGTTGGAAGAGGAGACTCAAGGACAGAAGTGGCCAGGGATACCAAATCAAATTCAGGATACTGCTACATTCTGATGAGTGTGCTCCCCAAAACTCATATTCTGAAACCTTAACCCCCAAGAGAATGGTATTTAGAGGAGGAATCTTTGGGAAGTGATTATGTTCTGAGGGTGGAGCCCTAATGAATGGAACTGTTGCCCTTATGAAGACCCTTTGCCCTTTCTACCACATGAGGACATAGTGAGAAGACAGCCATCTGTGAACCAGATGTATACTGAATCTACCTTGAGTTTGGAGTTCCCAGCCCTCCAGAACTATGAAAATAAATTTTTGTGATTAATATGCTGCCCAACTAGGTATTTTGTTATAGCAGCCTTACTAAACTAAGACAGGTACCCAATTCAATTTGAATTTCAGAATTTTTTTTTTTACTTTGGTGGTATTAGAGTTTGAACTTAGAGCCTTGCACTTGCTAGGCAAGTGCTCCACCACTTGTGCAATGTCTCTAGCCCTTTTTGCTTTAGCTTATTTTTTGGATAGGATCTCATGTTTCTGCCTGGACCCAGCCTGGATTGCGATCCTGTACCTGTGGCCTCCTGAATAGCTGTAACCATAGGCACCACCACTGTGGCTTATTTGCTGAGATGGGGTCTCACTAACTTTTTGCCCTGGCTGGCCTTAAACAATAATCCTCTAGATCCACACCTCTAGAGTAGCTGGTATTATAGGCTTAAGCCATCACACCCAGCCCTGGCTTCTTGTATTTTTATTGGCTAAATCTGGTCTTCTTTCCAAGGCTGCCAGGTAAGGCTGTTTATGTTCTGCACTATCCAAAGTGTCTGACTCAGGGGCTAGGGAAGACTGAAACCCAGCCCATAGTCCCACACCAAGCCCTGTACCTGCCAACGACAGTACTTTTCTCTAATTCACAGCGGCATTATGGGCTAAAAGTGCCCTGAACTGATTTCTGTGTTAGCCTTTCTATCTTACTCTCTGTATTTTACACTGTTTTGACAGCATGGGGCCCTGCAAACCCTGGCATGGCCCGCTCCTCCTCGGGTTTGTTAATTCCTAGAGAGAGCTTCCTTTGATACATGGACCAGCCAATCCTGAGTCCACACCAGCTCCCCTCCTTTATCTAGCTCCTAGAGTCCAGGACAGTATCTTCAGGGCCATGTATCAAAACCTCTAGACCAATCTATAATCCAAGTGATTCAAGCTGTCCTGTCTTAAACCTGCTAAGTCCCCTCCCCACTCACCTATTTCTTCCCATAGTCTCCCTTCATTCCCTGTGCTCTTGGCCATCCTGGTGCTTCCCTGGGTGGCACTATGTGATGAGCCCCCTGCAGTGGGGAGCTGTAACAATCAATCTTTTCAATGGCAATGCCCTCCTCATCTGTTGGCCTCACCATACCGGAATAAAGGTGAAATCTCAAGTACAATTTGAAATAGCCCCCACCAAACTCCACCCCAGGAGACTGTACATAAAGTCACCAGTCCTGATTGGGTTTGGGTCCTGCAGAGCCTTTGAGATGAAGGAGACCTCTGAAAGCAGCTGGTCGGAGCTCTTTTGTCTAGAGACAGAAAACTGAGCTTTGAGAGGGAAGCACCTACCCTGCTCAGATGTCCAGTGGTCAGCATCAGGATCAGAAGCACAGGCTCCTGTCACTCAGGCCTCTTTCCTAGGTCCCTCCCAGGACATCAGACAAATGGCAGCCACTCCTTGAGCCCAAAAGCAACACCCAAAGGCTGTACCAGGAACAGAGCAAGGCAGCCTCTAGAACACACACACACACACACACACACACACACACACACTGTTTTCTCTCCTCTTGCCAGGCCTTAGAGGATGGGGAGGTGAACTGTCTGCTTCCTGGTCCTTATCCACCCCTGGCTGTTCCTCTCAAGTCCTGGAAAGAGAAGAAAGGCCCTCGCCATCTCAGAGGATGTGAGGCAAGCCTGCCCTTATTCTGCTGGTGGTCCTTCCTGTCCCAAACTGACTACCCTGACAAAGGGTCACCCCAGAGCTGCTGATCAAAGCCTGGCCACCACCCAGAGCCTGGGGCCACATCCCAAGACAAATGCCTTCTCTCAGGCACAAGACCATCCAGGGAAAAGCTGCCTCTTGAAAGATAAATCCTTTGCTCACATATCCTGGGAGGGAGCCACATGTAGTGTTTATGTAAGACAAACATATGACTCAGGGAATGTATCATCCAGAGGGGGCTGGGAAGGGATGGAAGGGTGTTCCTTCTGGTTGGAGTGCCTGTCCAGTCCCCTCTGAAGCTGGGCCAGCTGGATCCTTCCAGGGCTTCTGTCCTGCAGAGGACAGGTTAAGAGAGAGGTTAAGGGTACCCTGTGAGACCTGTTCTAGGATCACCTTGACCTGGCATGTCATCTTATCCATGTTGTGAATCCCTGAGAAAGCCTCGCACTGTGTGACTGGAGACTAGGAGGGGACCACGCTTTACCCTCTGCCCTGCCCCACCCCTGTTCAGACTCCCATTAAGGGAATGGCAGTACAGGGCAACAGGGGCCTAGGTTCCAGTCCCTGTTCTGTGAACCACAGACAACAAACTCCCTGAACCCAGTTTCCTCATCTATAAAATGAAGGGGTTGGATGAGGACGTGGGAAAGATGCTCCAGCTCTGATGAGCAGCAAACCTACATCTTGGAGCACACTGAGAAGGGTGGGCAGTCCAGAAGAAGTGATATGGCACAGGCTTAGGGACTGTCAGAGAATCCCTCTGCCTCCTCCCTCCCAAGGGCTCAGCCCTGGCCTCTCCTTCTCCAGGACCACAAGGACCATTATTATAGACCAACCTCTACTTCAGATTTCCAAAGCAGAGCAACTGGGTATCAGCAGCTCAGAGAGAGAGAGAGAGAGAGAGAGAGAGATGGGTGGGGAGAGAGAGAGAGAGAGAAAGAGATGGGGGGGAGAGAGAGAGAGAGAGAGAGATTGAGAGTACACAAAAGGGCACATATAAACAAGCCAACAACAGATCCACAGGAAAGACATAGGAAGCTTGACAGCCTTCATCTAAAGCCCTCAGAATTTGTCACTTGGTAGGTAGTTAAGCCCATGGGAACTGGAGCTAGTTTCCCTGAATTTGATTCCAGTTTCTGCCACCTTCTAGCTGTTTGGCCTAACCTTGCTCTGCCTCAGTGTCTTCATCGGTGGTACACTGGGAGTACCAACTGCACCCAGGTCAAGGGATGGTTGAGAGCACTGACTGAGAAACATACCTGGCAGAGTGAGCACACAATAAGCACAGCTGGTAGGGCCATCGCCTGTCCTTCCCTGGATCCTCACAGGCCTGGAATCCACCTGAGCGCCTGAATTTCCTAGATGCCCTATCAGTGTTTGAGTATGGTAGACTACAGGGTCCTACAGTCCTCAGTTCAAACCTGGACTCCATCACATACTATGGCTTAATCTCCCTGCCTCAGTTTCTCCAGCTGCAAAACAGGGATGATAATAACCGTAGGCACCTGTTGCTGTGGAATTTAAAAGACATTATGCATCGAAAGTACCCTGAAAAGAGGGTGGCATGGGCCAGGTGTGTAGTATGCACCTGTAATCCCAGCACTGGGAGGAGGAAGAGGAATTTGAGGCCAGCCTGAGCTACATTAGCAACCCATCTCCAAAAACAACAAACAAGTAAACAAGAATGAGGGTGGCATGGAGTAACAGCGTTGCAATGTTCATGAGTATTCTGGGCTGCCTTTCCCTGGAGCCCTGTGCCCCCCAGTGCCAGTTTCCCCACTGCAGAGATCTCACATCTGTGAAGCGTTTTCATAAAAACCAGGCCTGCTTTCAAAGTGTTTAGATTACTGTATCAATCTTCTATCTGCTATTCCACTTTATGGCCAGGAGGGGAAGAAGGAGCTTCATTCCTACAAGCCAAAAAGAAGAGGACAAGGAGATGAAGTGTCCTTTGGCCCCTCACCCAGCACCTTCTGGTGAAGCTTCTTTTGAGGCTTAGATGCCAGGGTGAGCTTCACAGCTGGGTGGTGCCTTTGGTACTGCCAGCCAGGTCTGCTGGGGGAGGGCACTCCCAGGTGATGTTGTGCCTCTCTCATGTCTCTTCATGAACACCCAGTCCTGGGTATCTGGGGACAGCAAGGGCTCCTTTCTTGAGCCTTCTGCTTCTGCATGCCTGGTACCAGAATGGAGGTCATGTGTCATTCATCTGGAAAGCCAGGAAATCACAAATCCAGAGAAGGACAAAAAGGAGGGTAGAGTATGGGGAAAATCTTCCTGGGGAGTTAGCTCCTGCCCACCTGCTACTCTGCAGGCAGGGTGTTGAGGCCTTGAACCTGTGTGGGGCCAGGCTAGAGGACTGCTTGGTCCTAGAAGGCACAGTCTTCCATCCCTACCTCTCTGTTTCCTCCAGCTTCAGGCTGCCTGCCTACCACAGGCCTCCACTGGGCCCATGCTGAGGGGCTCTGGAGACTTAGGAAAGGGGTGAGGGCTCTCTCCCAGGGTCCTCACTCTCCATGGTTCTTCTCCAGTCACTTCATTCTATATCCCATCTCCCACCTTGGGAGCCCAGAATCTCTATCCTCTGCCATATTGTGGCAGCCACTCCGCCTGGCCTTCTTTGTGAAGGGCACCCCTTCCAGCACTAGGCATAAGGCTGAATGCAGGTTCTTGGGCAAAAGATAGTGTGCAATTCTATACCTTATGCATACATCCCTTACTCAGTCCTGGTGACAACAGTTCCACTTGGATTCTCAGGCAGCTATAAAAGGGGAAGCAGAGGGATGATTTAAAAAAAAAAAAAAAAAAAAAACCCTGGACACAGCAGGTAGGGGAGGTGAGTGGGGAGGGAGAAGAGAGAAGGCCTTGTTGCCAGGCAATCAGGCCTACTCAAGGCCTCTCCAGGCTGTTTGCATATCAATGAGCAGCCCATATTTAGCACCAGAGTTGGGGCACCCACACACTGCATTTCCTCCAGGCCACCTATGTCTGCAGGCCCAGCCTGGCTCTCCACTGCCCAGTGGAGGTCCTGGGGCCTTTGGAAAGAGCAGAGCTGTGGCCACCACCCACATAGCAGAACTGTCCCAAGGGTACACTCAGCCCTCACAGTCCAGCCTCCCAGGGCACTGCTGGGAACCAGAGATAAATGCCAACTCAGTGACCTCAGGGATGTGTCAATGGGGGAGGAAGGGTTGGGTGCACAAATAGGAAGCTACACAGAGCAAGCACTGTTCAAAGAGGAGCCCAGAGCCCCACACAATCACTAGAACTATCCAGAAAACCCCTTGAAAGCAGTTAATGGGCAGAAACCCCATGAACACCCACAAGAAGAAACAGGTAGATCCACACAGACAGGTTAGGGGTGGAAACCCACCCTCAGAGAAATATGCCCTGGCACACTCATTCCTGGGCACAGGATGCCTATAGGCTAACTATGCATCCAGCCCCTATGACATGTGGATTGTGTCAGTCGGGACCCTCAGAGGCTGCCTTTACAAGCATGTATGGAAATGTCATGATAAATCCCCCTTATATATACATTTTAAGCCAATTTTTTAAAAAAAGTTTGTGAAAACACAATCACATGGGGCAGCCTGGGGAACTGGAAGGCTGGCATCTGGAGTCTAGCAACACATCAGTGCCCACCAAACTGGAGGGAGACCTGAGAGGTGGTGGCTCCAGAAACTAGTGACTTAACCATTAATAATCTACTCCCCTCAAGCCCAGAGCTGATTTGCATGCTAGTGAAAATTTTAAAACCAGAGGTGTGGGGCTCAGTGCCTGAGGGATGTCCCCAGAGCCAAGGTCAGTGGGGGGAAGAGAGGGAGGAAAGCGATGTGAGGGGCATGGGGCTGGGAGAGGCAGGGAAGTGAGGCTGTGACAAGAATCAGTAAATGATAGAATGTTCCACCTGGATGGTACCTTCAAGGCCACCAAGTCCCAAGACTTCATTTGCATATGAGAAAAGTGACAATCAGGAGGATTTATAAAAGAGGAATGAAGCAAAAGAAAAGAGAAAAGAAAGGAGAGGTGAGAAGAGGAGAAAAAACAGATGTAAGTAGGCCACCACAGTTAACCAGACCCAAGTCTGTCTACTCACCTTTTGAAAGCCTATACTAAGGAGAGTTGGTGGCAAGGAACTCATGTTTAATCAAGGGCAGCCCTGAAAAGGTGAAGGGGTACCATGTTGGGGAGCTCAGGTAGGTGAAAGAGTTTTTATGAAAAGAGAAAGGACATACAGTGGGACATAGAACCAGAAGGCTGTGTGTTGAGTTGAGCAGGTTCTTCCTAATCTACAGAATGTTCCCCCAGCCAGAACACTGGACTTTGACCTTCTGGTTCTTTAGAAAAACATATTGCTTTTCTGTGCAATAAACTTCACAGTAATTGACATGCTTTGTGTTCATTGATGCACAAGACTGGATAAGGAGGGGTGTTACCATTCTGGTGTTATCTAAAGGTCACCAGATGTTCTGATTTCTATAAGTCCATAAAAAGATTATTTAGCAGTTAATATCTTAATCATTTAGGTGTGGCTTTTCTCTAGAATTTAGAATGCTGAGCAAAGGGAAAGGAAGCAAAAGTAACTCAGCCAAGGATAATTTCCACTGTTAATACCCATGGCTTTGCACCCCTGCAGCCTTTGCCCCCTCGTCTTCTGGGCCTTACCAGCCTCCCTCCCCACAGTCATCCTGCAGCCATGCCAGCCAACCCAGCCTTCCTTCCAGGGCTGCTACCCAGGGAGGAACTGAGGTCTGGGGAGAGCTTGGGCCAGGCAGGGCCAGATGCCCAGGGCCTCCTGCAAGAGTGGGATAGTGCTGATGTACTTGTCTTCTTGCTTTTTCATTTGTTTTATGAACACATCTCCCCTTTTCTCTAATTAGGTGCAACAAACAACTTGAACCAGAATTTTTATTTCCAGAAAAGCACCCGCCTGGACACAGTAAATATGTCATTAATCATCATTCGAAGTGGAGGAGCACACTGAGTTGGGGAGGAGGGGAAGCAGTCAGAGGGTCTAATTAGAGCTCGGCCTCCCTGCTCTCCTCACACCAGCTCTCCTCCCACCAGCTCCCCTCCCACCTACCGCCACCCACATGAGCCCACTCCTGCCACCATGCCCAGGACCCACCAATTGGAGGGTTTCTGGATACAGTCAAACTTACGTAAATGTCCCCTGTTAGCACTTTAGAAAAGTAAAGAAAGGAGATGAGAAGAACAATACCACCCCTTTCCCTCCTCCTCTCCTCCCCTCACCCTACCCGGAGGTCTTATTTTCATCCAGGAAATTGTTCTTATTATCACTTAGCTATTTATAGATGTGGTGAGGTCTGCTGAACAGCCCCAAGCCAACACAGCAATGCTGTACCACTGCAGCTCCTTCCCCAACTGGTTTTGGTTTGGGGCAAAACTGTGGTTCCCCCCAACCCCTCTTGGGGGTCCTCCAGTTGAGCACCCTGGCTGACCCAAAGACTCTCTCCACATAGGCTACTTGGACCTGACCCTTGCTACATCCCTCTCCCTCATTCCCTCTGCCCAGGGGTAGGGCTACCGCCCTCCTCCCAGGAAAGAAAGTGCTGTAAGGCCTGCCTCAGGCCACTAGAGTCTGAGTCCAGCCAGTTTTACACAGTGTGGGAAAGAGTCCAGGGCCACTACTCTGACTCTGTCACTGTCTGGTTTGGCCCAAAACAGGATGTAATGGTCTAGACAGAGGCTCAGGCCTGGTTCTCTCAGTCCCAGAGGCCACAGCTTAACCCTAAGTTGAGAAGGACCATGCTGAGCTGAAGACCCAGAGGATGGGGTTTGGCCGACCAGCTCAGTAACTAACCTCAAAGGGCTTAATGGCTGTTTGCACCCACAATGCCCAAGTCATAATAACTGCCCTCTAGCATCTCAACAAGGCAGGTCAGAGGGTTGGGGCTAAGGAGTCCCTAATTCTTAAGTATGAATCCCAGCTCTGTCTGGCAGGTTCCTGACTCACTTTGAACTCAGTTTTCTCTTGCAAAATAAAGATAATGTCCCCTTCCTTCCAGGGCCCCTGTGAGAGTGAGAAACAATGCCCTAATTATTTTATGGTTGGTCTCAAGGAAGTAGAGTCATCTATTCCCTGGTTCCAGTTGGGGTGAAACTAGACTGCATCTGGCACCCCTTCCCTAGAGGCAATGAAGTCCCTGCCCAGAACACAAGTCTTTGAATACCAAACAGATGCCATTCCCCACCTGCAGTGGCCCTCCACCCACATATCCTCCCCAGCATACAACTACCTTAGTGGGCCCAAACTGATGGGGAGGTTGTAGAAAAGAGGCAGAAGAAGGGAAGAAAATAGCAGCCATAATGGGAGAACTTGCTACAAGATGACATTGTGGTCCAGCAGGAAAAAGGAATGACCTTGGAAGAGAGGACCTGTGTTCATTTCCTAGGGCTGCCATAACAAAACACCTTGGTGTTTAAGCACAACTTGGTGCTTAAAACAATAGAAACTCAAGGGTATGGTGACTCATGTCTATAATCCCAGCACTTGAGAAGCAAAAGCAAGAAGACAGAGAGTTTGAGGACAGAGAGTATGTAGCCTAGGCTACATAGCAAGACCCTGTCTAAAAACAAAAAAAGCCAGGCACCAGTGACTCACGTCTATAATCCTAGCTAATCAGGAGGCAGAGATCAGGAGGATCACAGTTCAAAGCCAGTCCGAGAAAATAGTTCATGAGACCCTATCTCAGGAAAAAAAAAAATCACAAAAAAGTGCTGATGGAGTGGCTCAAGGTGTAGGGCCTGAGTTCAAATCCCAGTACCACAAAAAAAAAGTCCCCCAAAACAGAAATTCATCTCTCAGTTGAGGAGACCAACAAGCATGAAATCAAGGAGTTAGCAGGGTCATGCAGCCTCCAAAGGCTTTAGGAAAGAAGACTTCATTGCCTTTTCTAGCTCCTGGTGGCTCCCAGTGTTCCTTATTTTATGGCAACGTCACTCAATCTCTGCCTCCATCAAAACATGGCCTTCTGATTCTCTCTGTCTCCTCATCTCCTCATCTGAGGACACCAGGCATTCAATTTAGGGTCCTCCCTGAATCCAGAATTATCTCACTTTGAAATCCTTAACTAGTTCATAATTAACCAATCACAGATTGCCAAATAAGCTCACATTCTATCACTGAGCTACACCACCAGCTCCAAGGTCACATTCTAAGACTCCAAACAGACCTGAATTTGGGGAACACTGGTTAGGACCCTAAGTGCTTGCTTTATCACCACCTTGGTCAAGTTCCGTTACCTCACTCAGTCTCACCTACTCTCCTCCTCCATCATATGGAAAACAGTGGGAGCACTACTGAGATGAGGAAGTGAAGTATTTGGAAGTTGAGAGGTTTATATAGGAGAATAACCAGAGGTGGGTATACATGGGTTCTGTCTGCATCTTTAACCTCCCCTGCCCTTACCACCACACCCCTACCTGCACCCCCTACTGCAGACTCACTGCCTAGAGGCCACAAGCACCCGGCTACAAACCTTCTCCTTGCTTCCTGCAGAACTTGAGCCTCTCCCAGACAGCAGAGGCAGAAAAGATGCCAGCTCATTTCTACAGAGGACCTTCTGAAGACTGGTTTCCATTAGCCCCAGCCTGGTTTTGCTGTGCTTTGGGCTCGCAACTCTAGACTGAATCTCACACACAATGGCAGTCTTTCTAGCTCCTTTTTCCTTCCACAGTCCAGCACTCAACCAGGCCAGTGAGCCAAGGATGACTCACCTCCCACCTCTATGTGGAGACTGCCACCCCTGGTCTCCTGAGCTGACCACATGGATACATCCCATCAACACTGTCTCTTGTCTCTGAGCTGGAGCCTGTCTTCCCATTATGCATCTAGGCTATCCCAGCCCAATGACACAGGGCCTTCTATCCCGCTCTACCTCCCCCTCCAGACCCTGCTTCGTGATGGCAAGCGTGAGAGCATCGTCAGCACCCTCTTCATTTCCCCTGGTGATGTGGAAAATGGACAGAGCATCGTGTGCCGTGCCACCAACAAAGCCATCCCTGGAGGGAAGGAGACCTCAGTCACCATTGACATCCAGCGTGAGTATTGACTGGATTAGTATATCTTTGAAATATTGGCCTCAAGAGGGGAATTTTTTCTTCTCAGTTGCCCCTCCTGAATGTGTAGGACAATGCCACTGTGTTCTAGTAGCCACTTGGTTGCAAGCTCAAGTGACATGGCTACAGCTGCTTTGGCATTCATGTGTTCCTTTGCGTTCTATTCATTTTGGAGCTAAAGCATTTTTAACACCTCTGGCTCATCTAGGACTTCTGGACTCTGAGCTCCACTTGATTCTCTAGGATCTGGAGTCCAGAAAGACTGAGTCTTAGGATTCTAAGAACCTATCTTGGCAGCCAGAGGGAAGTTCCCCTTGTCCAGAATCCTGCCTAAAAGCTAGCAGAGTGGCTCAAGTGGTAGAGTGCTTGCCTAGCAAGCACAAGGCTCTGAGTTCAAACCACGAACATACATGTACACACACAAATCCTGACCAAAACCATTTAGATTCCAGAGGGAGAAAGATGTGGCGTGTCAGGTAGCTGCTTAGTGAAATGGCAAAGTTCTTGAGAAGGCTCTGCTTTACTATCTTGCCACCTGCTAGTCACAAACTCCCTGACCCCACACAAACCCCAAGGCTTCTTCTTGCATTCTTCATTCAGTGGGAGCAGGACAGAACAATTCTTGCAAAACTAGGGCTAGGAAGATGAGGGAGGCACCTAGGGCCTTCCTCTGTTGGTCACATAAGCACAAAGGGGCCCTGAGAGAAAGGGCTTCCTTAAAATTTGCACTCAGTGTTCCCTTCCATAGTCTTATTCTGACTTGAATATCACCTATTTCTGCCCAGTGAGAGGTGAACAGTTGTGGCATGGAGCATAGGCCCAGCTCTGGAGAAGAGGTAAGATGCTGTCTGGCTGGTGGAGAATGATTCGACCACCATGAGCTGGATGGGCCTAAGTTTGTCACTCACCCCAGGAACACCAGTTCCTTGTCTGATTTGACTGATGATGTCCAAGGTCTCTTCTTGCTCTAGGATTGATCATGTATAAGAGCTCTCTCCAGACACAAGCCAAATCTGGAGGGAGTGAGGGTGAGAGACCCAAGATGTCCAAGTCCTCTACTTCCAGGCTGCCATTTGTGGCTACTATGTGGCCCCCATATCCTCCTTCCCCTTGTTCCCAACCTGGACAGGAGGCCCATGCCAGCTACAGAATCCTGCACAAACTAAATTACCTAGTTGGCTCCCCCAGAACATCAGCCAGGCTTGGCAGGGAGAGACAGGGAAGAAGAAACGTTTTGCTTCAAGCCACAATCCATCGCCCCAGGAGAACCTCTCTGGGCAACAAGAAAATCATCATCCTAACAGCTCACCCAGCTATTCAAAGATGTCCTCCAAATGCACTCCAGCAAGAGGATTGATTTAGCAGGCTGCTAAATTATGGGGGCTGCATCCAAGAGGATGCAGTCTCACCAGGTTTCTGGGCCCTGTCTAACTTTCATTCCAAGCACATCTCAGTCACATCAGGAGAGAGGCATCAGGAATGAGGTCAGTTTGAGGCTTAGAACGAGGTGCCTGGTTTCCTACCTGGTGCCCTTCCAAGGAAGTACAGGTTAGTGGTTGAGACTCAACATTCCTACTGGTTTGCATTTTGGCTTTGTCACTTACTGAGTGACATTGGCCTGGATTGCTTTGTACCCCAGTTTCCTCATTGGTACATGTAAGTTATCATGCCTACCTCCTAAAGTTGCAATGAGGACAAAATGAAATCACACGTGCCACCCATCAGTACTGTGTCTGACACAGTATAAGCACTTATATACACTGTTGTTAGGATCCACAGCCACAGGCGTGTGGTGGCCCCTCCCCAGGTATCCCCAAGCCCCATTCATTTGCCCCAGTACTCCATCCCCCACCCCGAGTTGCAAGGTGTTTATATGTGCCTAGCAAGCAAAAATACCTCCCTCCTCTTCTTCCTTCTCCCCCGTTGATTCATTTGCTTATTCAGTAAGCGTCCAACTGTTTGCCATGGACACCACAGGCTGGATCAGAGCTGCCTTTGCAAACCTGCTCATTTTCTCAGTCAACCAAGAAGCATCCAAACTCAGCAAAAGCACATTTGTTGTTTGTTTCCCTTGGTCTTTCTATGTTACCCAACGGAAGACAAATCCCCCAGATTGAGTAATGGGAGAGAACGTTTAACACCCCCAAAGCCTCACCACATCTGGACTCTGTGTCCAGCTGCCAAGTTTCAAATGGATGCACTATAAAATCACTGAGTCATGAAGTTTCTCTCTTTTTCCACCCCCCTCCTCCATGTAGTACTTCCCCTGAAAACAGACACACACACACACACACACACACACGCACAGGTTGCTGATGGAAACTCTAACAGACTCTCAGCTGTAACATCTGTTCAATGTGATCTCAGTTCCACCAGCTACATCAAAGCTGCCCTCCTGCAAGTTACGCAGCCAACATCACAAGTGGGATTAAAACCGTGTTTAATAGTTGGCTATGACATAAACTATTTATACCTCTGGAGCTCGGCAAGCTCCTGAAAATTCATATTCTGCACATCCAGAGAAAGAGAAGTGGAGAGAAGGACATGTCATCTCTGGTTCTGAGGATGTAAGTGCAGATGAAATTGGCAAGTGTGAAGCCCCCTGGGGCCCGTTCTCCTGAGGCCCCATAAAACAGGCTGAAACCAAAGATGTTGCAATAATGGAGGGGAGAAGCAGGAAAGAAGCCTCCACAGGGCGAACTGATAGTTGCAGGCATGTGACAGAGCGTTGGACAGCAGGAAAGTTCCTCAACAGGTGTGTGCTCTGTCTCCTTGCCTCCCAAGGGCTCATCACTTTGTAAAGGACACTCAGGCAGGGATGGGCCTTCTGGAACTTTCCTTCAAGCTCTATGGCAAGTTTCTAAGTTCTATTGAACTAATACCATCACTTCCTCCAACAAGAGCTAGATGGAGGTCCTCTCCTTCCCAGGACTGGATTTCATAGTGTGAGTACCTGGACCAGTTGCACACTGGGGCCCAGATGGCACTACACAAACTGCAATACCTCTAGACACACTTTTCCACAATGAAACACAGGCTCTACCCTGAGTCTCTACAGGTGCCCAGCCTGGCCAGCCAGCCCTGCATAGAAAAAGGGCAGGACTCCTGATTCAGCCTTACCCTTGAAACCAGTGGGCAGCAGCTGGGAAGAGGCTGTAAGGTCTGAGGGTGAGAGGGATCATCGCTCTCCTGGGAGGTGGGAGAAAAGTTCTCATGGCTGTTTTTTGTCACATGTATCTTTGTGACCACTTGAATTATGCTTCACAAAACAATATTGAGATGGCTGAAATATTATCTGTGTTAGTTAACTTTTAGTCACTATAACAAATAAATGAAAAAAAAATCAACTTATAAAGATAAAATTAGCTGGGCACCAGTGGTGCATGCTTGCAATCCTAGCTACTCAAAAGGCAGAGATCAAGAGGATCGCAGTTTGAGGACAGCCCCTGCAAACAGTGTATGAGACCCTATCTTGAAAATACCACAAAACAAAATGGGGCTAGTGGAGTGGTTCAATGGTAAAGCACCTGCCTAGCAAGCATGAGGCATTGACTTCAAACTCCAGTACTGCAAAAAAAAAAAAAAAAAGAGAGAGAAAGAAAGAAAGAAAAAGAAAAGGTTTATTTTTGGCTCACTGTTTGGGAGGTTTCAGTTGTACCCATTGCTTTGGGACTACAGTGAGGCAGCACACTATGGTGGGAATATGGGAGTACACAGAGGGGCAGAACCACTCATCTCATGGCCAGGGAACAAAAGAAAGGAAAAAGCACATCCTCAGTGACCTATCACTAGACCCCACCTCTCAGAGGTTCAACCACCTCCCAATGGCACCTCCCTGAGGTCCTGCCTTTAACTCATGAGTCTGTGGGGGACAGTTAAGATCTAAACTGTAGCTCCATAATGTCCCTTGTCATTCCCTGCAAAAAGGCAGACAGCCTGTCTGCTCCTATACCAGATGCTTCCCAGATTTGTGGTTCCCCATCTGGAGCGAAGGGAGAACAGGCTTCCAACACAGGTGGCCACCTGATGCTCAGGAACAGAGTTTTCTTCCCCGTACCTGCAGATAGCAGTACATCCCAGTGGGTATCTCCCTGGCCCAGCCCCTTTGCCCCAGCACTGGCAGTAGAGATGGCACATCCTGAGAACTGGCAGGCAGAGAGGACCCCACCATTAAAGTGTCCCATCTCTAGGCTCAGCCCTCAGCTGGATGTGTATGACTCTCTGAGGGTCTCAAGAGCCCAGACTGGGAGTCTTGCTCCCTGTGGTACCTCTCATGGAACTCAGGATTTGCTTGATGAAACTGGGAAAGTGGCTTCTTACTTCTTTTTATGAAATTGACCTGAACACTGAGAGTCTTCATGAACCTCCAGCAATAAGCATGAACTTCTGCTTGTGGGTGGGTATTGGCCAATAGAAGCAGTAGGGCACCGGCTAGGCCATGGAGACCAACCTGCCTCCTAAGTCAGCCTAGAGTTAGCCTCCAGGCCCTGTCAAGGGAGGGATATTCACTGGTGCATCATCTCTTCTCCCCTGGAGTTGGGGGCTGGGGTGGGGATGCCAGGGCCTGGGAGCTACCAGGAGCCCTGCTGCAGGGTGACCCAGCTTTTGGAGGAGGTCTGGAATCAGCTACCCCAGAACTAGGCAAAGCACATGTGCACAAGGCCATTCCCTGGGTCCCTGGACAGCTCTCTGCCTCTGTCTGTCCACTGCAGACCCCTCAAGTTCTATTCCCATTCTTCCATGTCTCAGTGTCTGTTTCTCCCTCTCTCTTTTCTCTATCCTTCATTATTTTTTTTGGTCCTCTCCCCAACATTCTGCCTCCATGTGCTGGGTCCTCCTTGGTCTTTTCTGTTTCCAATATGATGATAATTTTGTTTGATTCATATTCTCTCTCTCTCTTTCTTGCTCTCTCTCTTTCCTCCCTCCTTCCCTCCTTCTCCCTCACCTTCTCCATCTTCTTCTTTAAGTTTCTGTCCATTTTTTTTTGAGACAGGATCCTTTCTAGTCTGGCCTCAAACTCATTATTCTCCTGCCTCAGCCCCGAGTGGTAGGATTATAGATGTGCAACACCATGTCTGGCCTCATTACGCTTCTGCATTTCTCAATCTGTTTGTTTGTATCTTTCTGTCTCTCTGCCTATGTCTCTCCAGCATGCCTGCCTCATCTCTGCATCTGTCTGCCTATCCCTCTTTGTCTGTTTTTCTCTGTGTGTCTCTCACAGCCTGCTTCCCAGCCCTTTTGCCCAGGTCTCTCTGTGTGTTTCCAAGTCTCTGGTTCCTGTCTCCATGCTTCCGTCCCTCTCTCTTTCACCATTCAGCACTTCAGAGCTTGGCTTCTTGTCATCTCAAATGAGAAACAGAGTCCCAACCCAGGGAGCTGAGGTCCTGGTGACAGCAGTCAGGACTCAGTAGATGATTACTCTGATGAAGGGTGTAAATGCCACTTTCAAGTTACCAGATGCCCCAGAACCTTTGCACAGAGCTAGAATAAACAGACATTTCAAAGACAGAAGCTCCTATTGAAATGAAGTTCAGCGTCCACCCTCCTCACACCCCATTCCCAGCTCTCCTTCCTGAGGTGTTTTGTTCTGCCTGGGAAGCTGGAGTCGGACAATGTGCTCCTGGAACCCAGGCTTCATAGCTGGGTGTTCATTTCAATACCGGGCCTTAAATCCACAGAGGGATCTGAATGCCCCTTCCAAGACTGTCTGAAGCAGGTGCCTCCAGGGAGCAGAGAGGCCACACACTGACCCCCAGACCATCATTCTGGGAACCACCAGGGCAGTGGCTGCTTGGAGAACCTCAGTGGTAGGATCTCCGGTGTTTACCCTCCGTCACCATGTCACCCAGGAGGTCTTCCTGCCCTATTACGTCCACAGTCTCCAAGTGAATCTCTTCTCCCTACAGATCCCCCACTTGTCAACTTGTCAGTAGAACCACAGCCCGTGCTGGAGGACAACATCGTCACATTTCACTGCTCTGCAAAGGCCAACCCAGCTGTCACTCAGTACAGGTGAGCATCACTGCAGTGGAGGCACAGCCTGGCCTCCTGCCCTCCATCCCCATACCTGTCACGTGAGATGTCACACACAGCCACAGCAGACATCCAATTAGCCTCCTCCCTTTCTCCCAAGGCCCACCTGCTGACCTGTGTACTCTCCCTTTCCTTTCCCATAGGAGGGAGCAAATGGCCCCCTTCCTGTTTGAATAACTTATTTATTCCATATTTCTTGAAAGACTGAAGAGGCTCAGGCAAAAGTTCAAACCGTCAAGAGAATCAAGGAGTCAGTGTTTGTCACTGTCTACCTAGTCAGGGTCCAAAAGTCTCCTGGAATCCTACATACCCATGGCCTCTTGAGTCCTTGCCCAACATCCCTGTTTTTTACACGGTTCTTTGCCTTTTGACAGAGCTTCTCAAAAGCAAGAGCTGCAATTTGGTCACTTACGACTCTCAACATGTAGTGTAGCACATGGCAAAAACTAGGCGCTCCTTGCATGCATCTGACTGACTGATGGAATAAACACAGAGCTGCTCCTCTGGGTGCCTTCCTCCTTTGTGCATCACCATATGGGGGTCCAGAAACTAAGTGGCTTTGGAGGCTCAAGATGCTAGCCTCCTTTTCATGCCAACCAGAACTCCTTAAGGCCCTAACTGCTCTGTCCTTTTCCACCAGGCCAGGCATGATGGTGGAGCCCAGGGTGTCACCTCCGACATCGATCTGGGTTATTAGGCTGTAGCCTCAGCAAGTGCCAAGTATGCTAATGGTCCCAGACTAGGAAAGCAGCTGGCCAGGAGGAGTGGAGAAGAGGGAAGGCACAAGGCAGTATGGCCCCAGCAGGCAGAATGAAGGGAAATGGGCCAAAGAGGCAGCCCGAGATTCATGTTGGACATAAGGAGCCGCTCCCTGCCATGTGGATAATTAAGCAGCACTGGAACCAGAAACCCAGGAAGGGTTCAGAGCCTCTCCCTGAGGATATTTTAAAATAGGAAGAAAACCCATTTGTCCTGCCTGACTTAACCCTTCTGTGCACTGGAGGCAGTAATAAATAATCTTCAGGGTCCCTGCCATGCCGCTGAGGATCCCGAGCTCCCAGAAATCATGTGACCCAGTCAAGTCCAGGGAGCAGGTCTGGTTTGGCTGGGGTCTGGCACCTGCCCAGAAGTGACAAAAGATGCAAAGGAGAAAGCCAACAGACTCTTTGTCTCTGGATTTCCACCTGGCACCTGCCAAGCCTGAGCTTCTCTCCTCTCTCTGCTCCACCTCTCAGCTTGTGGTCCCTAAATATCAGATGTAATGTGCAAAGACAAAACTTCTAATGTTTGTTTCCCAGGGCAGCCCTTCTTACCCACAAAGCACCAGGGCAGACATCCTGCCCCATTCACCCTCACAACCATCCCCCAAATGACTGTGCAACCCTAAAGACCCAGATGCACAACTTCCCACTTCCATTTTTGTCACCACCAGGCTCCTGGTCACCTGATGACCTAGCAATGAGAGGCTGGGCAGACAGCAGAGCAGCATGCCCCAGGAGGTCAGCAGCCTCTGCCCACAGGCCGGACACCCCATATCTGCCTTCAGGTCTCAGCAGGTTGTGAAATATCCAGAAGGCCCATTTGCTGGGCCTGACTCCCAGTGTCACCCTCCTCAAAAACACAGAGAAGCAATAATAAAGGTGTGACAGTGAGACCCCGGTGGCTCATGCCTATAATCTTAGCTACTCAGAAGGCTGAGCTCAGGAGCGTTGCGGTTCGAAGCCAGCCTGTGCAAATAGTTTGCAAGACCCTATCTCGAAAAAAGGGCTGTTGGAGTGGCTCAAGGTTTAGGCCCTGAATTCATGCCCCAGTACCTCAAAAAAGAAGAAAAAGTGGTCAAATGTGAATAACTGATCAATCTAGGTGTCAAAAGATGGCAGTTAATGGGGTTACTATTACTTTTCTCTAATATTGAAGTTTTTTTTTAATTCAAGCTGAAAAGTTCGCCTAACAGGCTGTAATCTCTAAAATTAGATATACACCCTCCCTCACCCCAGTCCCTAAAATGGGTCACCCCCAGATTCAGTCACCCCCAGAGACCAGGAGCCCAGGGCTAGCAGTACTGACCCAAGCACAGCAGGACGTTCACTGGGTACCTTCCTTTGAGTGTCTAGCTGCATCCCCCAGCAGAGAGCAGGATGAGAGACTACCACTGCCAGGATGAAGCACGGAGCTGTTTGACATGCCAACCCGATGGCTGTGACAGATCTAGCCTCCTGATTTTGTGATATAAATAATTAATCCTCTTGCATTTGTTCAGACCAAATTAGACATTGATTGGGAAAGGTTTAAGCTGACTCCTTTGCAGAGGACCTGAGAGAGGTAGCAGAGACCAGCAGAGGAAGCTGAACCACAAACTGAGGGGAGAAGGGAAGAGAAAAGAAAGGGGTGACAGCACTCTTGGTTCTCACTTTGATCCTGCAGTCTAGTGCTGGAAAGCAGTGGTATGAGCTTTTCAATTCTGGAAAGGACCCTCAGAGGGCTGTTCAGGTGGGAGGGGAATAGAAAGGGGAAGAAAGAGTGACTGACATGACACAGCAGAGGACTTTTCAGGGGCCAATGGCACCTCCCCAAAAGACCCTGTCCTGAGGCTCCTGAATTCCCAGCCCTGACAGCCAGTTCGTGCCTGTGATCTTGGGAGAGCGCACTCAGAATATCCCTTCTACCCTCTCACCACCTCTCATGGAGGGACAGGCTACACAAAGGGCCAGTTCAGACAGACAGCACAGCTCCATTGAGCCAGGAAATAGTCCTCTCCCACAGTGTCCAAGTCCTTTTCTACCTTCTCTAACTCTTTTAGGTGAAAGGAAGGGCTAGCTGGCTGGGAGGAAGGGAACTGTGACCCTGAAGCATTGGGTTCAAGTCCTTCAGGGCCCTCACAGTTCTCTTGATAGGGCTAAGGTGATAGAGCTCCCTGATTTTCACCATGAGGGGCCCCAGACAGAGAGGGGAGAAGTTACTCTCTGCTCCAGGAGCCCCTAAGGAAGGAACAAACAGCCCTGCTCATCAAAACCAGCTCTCCTGGACCCAAGCCCAGCCCCAGATCCAGGTACTATAAGCAGCCAGGAGCAGGGCCTGACCTGAGCTGAGCAGGACTCTCCCTGCCCTCCTCCCCACCCAGCCTTGCCTGATAGCCCATCACTCAAATCTCCTTGCTTCAGCAGGGTAGAGGGAATTGGGGACACAGACCCCTAGCTGTGTGTCTGGAACTGAATTAATCCACCTCAGGCAGGGGCTGTGCCTGACTATTAAGTCTGGTCATTAAATTAAAGTTAGGAATTGAAACGATTCATGAATAACTCATAATGGTTTGTTAGGAAGCTCCTTAAGCTCTCGGGGAGCTATGGTTTGCTCTGTTGTTAAACTATAATTGTTATTATTAATCGTGTTCTTAATAATTACCTGATATTAATTCAAGATAATAACCACATGGTGCCAGCCTAGGTGTTCTATGGGAAGCAAAGAAGTGGCCATCTCCTGGGGTTAGATGAGCCACACTGAGCCAAGAGCTAGTGGAGGGAGGGAGGAGGTGGCATCAATGAGACCAGGAAAGGTTTAGAAGCAGAGGAAGGGAGGAGAAGCAGCAGCAGCAGGAGAGCTGGTGCGTGCAGGTGACAGTGCTGGAGGCCAAGCAGCTTCTCCAGTTCTAGGAAGATGCACACCTCAGTCAGGCTTGAGATGCAGTTGGGGAGACTGGTTAGAGGTTCTGAGATTTCAGAGTGACTGCTGCCCACAACAGGATTGAACCAGGGAAGCTATGAACCCTCTCTCATTGGGGATCTGTAAAGAAAGGCCCACCTTCACACATACATGCACATGCACTAAACACATACGTGCACACTCAAACATGTAAACCCTCACCCATGCACACAGTCACACTTGCACACATGCAAACCTTCACATGCATACACATATGCATATGCATGTATATGCACACGCATGTGCACTGTATATATGCCCACTCATATGCACACACACGCATGCATACTCACATTCACACATGCACCTCTGTGGGGCTGCAGCAGGGTCTGTGTATATAGTAGGCACCTGATGACTGATCCAATGCAGTGATCACTGCCCCAGAGTCAAGACTAAGCCAAGCCCCAGACTTTTCCATCTCTTCCCTCTGATGTACTGATTGACTTGTGAGAGAAACTTCCTACACATCTCTCCCCACCAAACCAAGGCTGATGGAGCTGAAGCCTTAGAGGAACAAAGCTGGGGTGGGGGAGGGGGGAGAGAGTTTAGGAGGAATAAAAGCAACTGCCATCCCTACGAGATAAAAGGACTTGCAGGGGAAGAGCAGGCACCATGAAGGACCTGCACTTGGGGCAGGAGGTAGGACAGAGAGCTGAGAAAGATGGTTGAGTGGGAGGTGGGGCAGGAAGCTAGTCTGATAATACCCTCATATATCTCCTCACCCTGTCTGGAAACCAAGCTTCCTAAAGCCTCATTTTTCTGTGCGCAGGTGTGTGTGTGTGTGTGTACATGCATGTGTGTGGGCACATACACCACTAGATCTTGGCCTCTGAAATCATGGGCTTGGCCTCCTTTCTCAATATGGCCCAGAATAGGGCCTAGACTCCTACAGTAGAACTCAGAGCAGGACAGCCAGGCTCTTTGGTGACTGACAGCAGGGTTATCCATTGTATAGCCTTCCAGATGGGCTGACTGTTTTTTCAGAATAACTCACTTGTCAAGTGCACTGCTTAGTGACAATGACCAAAGTACACCATCTTCACTATCACCTGGGTGGGTGCAAGACCATCTCTTCCCCAAGTCCTTAAAGTCACCCCTCTGGAGAGATTACCCTTGAGGGACCTCTCAGGCCTCATTTTCGTATATCAAGGTTATGTCTAACTCCCTAGAGGGTCATTCTTGCTATTGGAGGTCCCCTACATCTCTGGCCTCTGTTGCAGGTGGGCCAAGAGAGGCCACATCATCAAGGAGGCATCTGGAGAGGTGTACAGAACCACTGTGGACTACACATACTTTTCGGAGCCTGTGTCCTGCGAGGTGACCAATGCCCTGGGAAGCACCAACCTCAGTCGCACAGTTGACGTCTATTGTGAGTGCAGGAATTTAGGGCTATTCAGGAGAGCAGGCATGGGGTGGAGAAACTGAGGCTAGATTCATTGCACACAACCTACCATCACACTTCGCAAGTGTACTATGCTTTGCATTTCGCAAGAAGATTCCTAATTTGATGCTCCATGTTTATTTTGATCTTCAGAATGACCCAGTGAGGTCATGTCAGTTCAGACTACTCTAACAAATTACCATAGACTGGGTAGCTTAATAAACAAAAATCAGTGTGCCAGCATGGCTATTGTGGTGAGGCTTCCCTTCCTGAGTGCAAACTACTGCCTTCTCACTGTGTCCTAGCATGGCAGAGAGAGGGAAAGGAAGCAAGCCCTCTTCTGCCTCCTCTCAAAGGGCACTAATCCCACATGAAGTCTCCGCCCTCATGACCTAATCACCTCCCGAGACCCCACCTCCTAATACCACCACACTGGGGGTTAGGGTTTCCATATATAAATCTGAGGAAGGACAGAAACATATAGTTCATAGTAAGTAAATATCATTATTCCCATTAGCTAGATGTGGAGATGAAGGCCCAAGGTCACACAGTGAATAAGAGGCAAAACAAGAACTGAAGACAGGCAAGGACTGAATCCATCACCTGTTCACACTGTCCCACTGAGGGGACTCATGGACATCCCACCTTCCTCACTGGTGGCTTACCAGGAACTCACACAGACAAGTCAACGCATAGCTAAGGACTAGTTAGCTGGATGGGCTTTAAAAAAAAAAAATTAGCTCACACACTGCCCTTTCCCAAGCTTCTTTTTCCTAACTGATCCTCCCCTCGCCCCAAACAGCCTCAGCAAAAGGAACTGCTATTCCCATTTCACAGCAAGGCATTAGTCTAGTCTCCTGACCCCAGATCTTGGAATCTGTCCCCTGAAAGAAGTGCTCCAAGACCTGCCTGGCCAGTGTCTGCACACCTCCTGCCACTTTGTGGACCAAGGCTGATCTGCAAGCCAATGTGTTGGGGAGGGCAGAGCAGAGCCTCCACAGTGCTCTCCCACATGCAGAAGTGTAGGAAAGAGAGCAAGGGATGGTCTATTTCAATGGGGCTGAAAGGAAGCTGGGAGCAACCGGAGAGGGTGTCCTCAGGGAGAAAGCCTGGGTTGCACAGCCCTGCCTCCCTCACTGCAAATCTCAGAGCCCTCTGGGGAGGAACCTGGGAGCAGGGTGGGGGGCAGGGGGAGGAGTGTTCAAACTGGGCCAGCCAGGGCCCAAGATTCTGCATAGGAGAAAGGCCCCACACACTGGGCGGAGTCTTCCTCAACTTTCTGAAGCCAAGTGGGACCAGGACAGAGGGAAGGGGATGGAAGGTAAATCCAGGCAGAAATGGGGCCCCAGAACCTGTTTTCTGGGGCTGCTGCCTGCTCCTCCATGGGCCCAAGAGAGTCTGAGCTTAGGGGAGAGGGTCTCCTCCTTACTTCCCTGGGCCCACTCCAGTGCCCCAGTGCCAGGTGGAGGATCAAAATGTTAAGGGAATAGGCTGAAGTGGATGAAGGTGGTGCAAGCATCCTACTCCCCTTCCTCCAGTCAGAGTGGAAGTAAAGGAGGCAGCAGCAAGGAAGGTCCTCAGAGCTCTCCAGCTCACCTGAGCCCTGTCTCCTCCTTCCTTCCCATCACAGTTGGTCCCCGGATGACCACAGAGCCCCAGTCCCTGCTCGTAGATCTGGGCTCGGATGCCATCTTCAGCTGCGCCTGGATCGGCAACCCATCTCTGACCATTGTGTGGATGAAACGGGGCTCTGGCGTGGTGAGTTCATAGCCCAGACTCCAAGAAGCCTCTGTCGGGGTGGGGGAGTCGATCTCCAGATTAAACCAATAGGATCCCAGAAAGAGGGAGGAGAGCCCAGGTACTGCCTGTACCTCTCTTGCCCTGAGAACACATTGGGCCTTGCAGTTTTGCCCTCATGTTAAGCTTCTAAGAAAAGGAGGTAGTGTAGGGCTGAGGATGTGACTCAAGTGGTAGAATGCTGCCCAGCAAGCTCAGAATTCTGAGTTCACACTCCAGTATCACCACAAAAAAAAAAAAAAGACAATCAAGAAATTGCCAATATGGGGTGAAGAGAAGTCACTAGAAACGTTTTGCAATTTCTCCCAATAAAATTACTCTTAGCCTTGACAGGGAGAGAGTTTCATGATTTCAAAGCTTTTCTCTCTCTTTTCTTTTTTTGGCAGTACTGGGGTTTAAACTCAAGGCCTTGCACTTGCTACACACGTGCTCTACCACTGGAGTCACTCCTCCAACCCTTTTTGCTTTAGTTATTTTTTAAATAGGGCCTTGAGATTTTGCCTGGGACTGGCTTTGAACCTCAGTCCTCCTATCTACACCTCCTGTGTAGCTGGGACCACTGGTGTGCAACACTCCACCTGGCTTATTGATTGAAATGGGATTTTACTAACTTTTTGCCTGGGCTGGCCTCAAACTGTGATCCTCCATTCTCTGCCTCCTGGGTAGCTTGGATCAGGTATGAGCCATTGTACCAGCCCCTGCGTTCCTTTTTAAAATGTCTGTATTTTTTAGTGTACATGAGTTTGCCAGGTGTCTCCAATAGGGAGGAGCAATGAGAACTTTGGGTAAGGAAGCAGAAGGGGAGGCAGAAGGAACTGAGCTTTGTTGTGTGTTAGGTGCTGGGTGCTGCACTGTCTTATGAGGTCTTGTCACCCCGAATAAGGAAACCAAGCCTCTGACAGTAACTGGCCAAAGTCATGTGATGTTCAGGAATGCCAGGAATAGCCAGTGCCAAAGTTGACTTTCATTTTTTTTGGTAGTACTGGGGCTTGAACTCCCAAAGTTGGCTTGCTATCATCCCAAAGGGATACTGGAGATGACTCAGAAAATATAGGTCCAGGGACCTTCCAAGCTCAGCTGTAGAATAATTTCACTCAGCCATCCCAAGAGAGTAGATGCCGCAGAAGGTAGAGGGAGGTCAGCTCAGGAGTCCCTCACATTTCTGTCTACCATGTACCGCCCCTCAGGCTGCAGCTGGAGGGGCATCTCTGCGTGGGTGGGGTCTCTTTCTACAGCCCACAGGGTACTGTCTGCCTCTCCCCTCCCACCTGGGCCTTTATGGAGATGCTGGACTATATCCAGCACCATGGACCTGCCTCAGTCATCTGGTTCTGAGAGACAGAGGAAGCCCTCCCCCTACTCTTGGTGTCTGACCCTCCCCAATTCTCCTAGGTCCTGAGCAATGAAAAGACCCTGACCCTCAAATCTGTCCGCCAGGAAGATGCTGGGAAGTACGTGTGCCGGGCTGTGGTGCCCCGGGTGGGAGCTGGGGAGCGAGAGGTCACCCTGACTGTCAATGGTAAGACTCCCACTGTGGTAGGAGGAGAGAAAGACCCATCTCGTCCCAAAGGGACTGTCACTGGTTCTGGGCCTTGTTGCCACTAATATAGCAGTCAGTCTGCCTTTTGGAGTCCCTATCAGAGCCAAGCCTGGAAGTGAGGAAGGGCCTGCCTGGGTAGTTTTCTAGATACTTCTCTTCTTTTTGGTTACCTTCAAAGGGGTTTTAGGAATGGTAGCTGGTGAATTTTTATCCTGGACAAGAAAAAGGTTCAGCAGTCACAGGGTGAGCATACCTCCTACCTGTTCTTTGATGCACGGGCCCTGACTGTGGCCCATGGGGGAAGTATAGGAGCGCATCTCCCTCTTCCTGTGGCCAGCCTCTTTTTACTGCAATATTGTCATTATCAGGGACACCTGTCACCATCCCCAGAGATCAAGCCTGCAGGGTCCGCTTGAGGGCAGGAAATGCATCTTATTACACACAGTGTTTGAAATAATGACAGCAGAAGACTGTTCATAGAGGTAGTTCATCCATGGCTGTCTGTGAAACGGGTGCAGGGCATCAGACCAGGCCTGGATACTGGGACATAAGTGGCCATGGAGGAACTAAGAAGGCAAGGAAGGTCCCAAGACAGAAATCCCAGCATTCTTTCTGTGACATGTGCTCAGGCTGTGGTCAGAAACCAGAGCTGCCTATTTGAAAGGGTCTGAGATGCTAAGGCCATGTCCCTTGGCCATCTCCAAATGTTGGTCCCCACTTCTGTCATGCCCATGGAACTTTAGGGGCCCCAGGCTCCCTCCATAGTCACCTCAGCTCAAAACTCTGAGCTACAGTCCCAAGTGTATAGAACCTTAGGATCCCAGCACCAGACCAGGGCCCTAGGTAGCTGAGTTCTGGACATTCATCCCATCAGCGTCGTCTCAACCCACGAAGCCACCCACAGACAGGCTTATCTCCCCTGCCCCCTTTTCTAGAAAACTCAGCTTGGTGCCTCCCATTACCCCCTCTGCTGTCCCTGTTACCCAGTTCCCACCCCACCTATTTCCTCTACTCTCCCCCAAAGGTGTGGAAGCCCCAGAGGGAGGGTGACTCTGCCCAGATCCCAGAACACTCACAGACCACCTGTCCCTGGCAGAACCCCGACTCCAGAGACTTCCCGCCTTTCCTGTGTGTCCCCAGGATGCCACCAATAAATTGGCACTGCAGGGCTAAAAATAACAGCATCTGATCGCGCCTCCATGTATCCATGGCAACACAGGCTGCAGCCTTTTCCTGCCGTGCCAGTGTCTGACACTCAGCTCAGTGCACCAGACCACAGTGGAATCAGCCGCCCTCCCTGCTGCCTGCACTGGGGAAGGCGCTGGGGAGTCAGCTGTCCATGCCTGCTGCCAGCTGTGATCCACAGGCCAAGCTAGGACCCTTAGACTCACATGTGCCCTCCAGGGGTTACTGGCCTGAAGCTATTAACTGAGCATCCTTTTTTCTGGAAAAAGGGTTGATAAGGAGGGGTTGCCATTTTGCTGTCACTTTTAGGCATTTCCCAAAAGAGATTTGAAGGAATTTCTTGAGGCAAGAACCCTCCCTCTGCCCTGGGGAATACCTTGGAGAGACATTTTTCTTGGACCCCTTCAACAGCCTGGACCATGGCATCTACTCAGGATTTGTTCTTTTTTCCTTTTTATATTTTGTGTGTGTGTGTGTGTGTGGTACTGGGATTTGAACTCAGGGTCTTGCTCTTGCTAGGCAGGTGCTCTACCACTTGAGCCATCCCCCATCCCTTTGCGCTTTAGTTATTTTTTTGGCTAGGGTCTCATGTTTTTGCCAGGGCCCAGCCTTCAACCTGCATCCTCCTACTTACACCTTCTCCATAGCTGGAACTGTACCTGTATGTAAAGCACAATGTTCAGTTTCTGTATTGAGATGGGGTCTTGTTAGCTTTTTGCCTGGGCTGGCCTCAATACGCAATCCCCCCAGTCTCCACTTCCAGAGTAGCTGGGATTATGGTTGTAAGCCACTGTACCTGGCCTAATCTTCCTATTCCCTTCTCGGCCTCCACTCCTCCCCCAGGTTGCCAGACAGAGAAAAGCTAAAGGGATTGAAGTGAAGGAATGAATTGCTTCCCTTATTTCTGCTGGTCTCGGGCTGCCTTGTACTTCGTGTGGTGATGGGGTGGTGGGGGCAGGATGAAATGGTCCAGGGAGAGGAGCCTGCCAGTCCTTACCAAGGAGCCATTTGCCCCCACCCATGGAAGGGTGGTGAGGCCAGTGAACAGGGGCCTGCGCATCTAGCAAATCCCTCCTTAGGACATTGCCAGTCAGTGCCCTGTGGGGACTCCAACTGAGCTGCCTTGCACCAGGAATCTGCACTGGTGGATGGACTCCCTGACCTTATTTCCCTTCGCCCTGGTTTTTGTCTTCTTTTAAGAAGCCCATGAATGCATATGCATTTGCTGATGGCTCTTAGAATTCTATAAACCCCTGGGGGAATTTCCTAGTTCCTGGGATGTGAAAGGAAAAGATTTCATAGTATAATCACTTCTTAGCCCAGCAGCAAAAGAAAGCACCATCCAGGTTCCAAAAACACTGAGCCCTTGTAACTTGGGCCAGAGGCTTCTTGGAGCAAAGGGATTTAAAAGAGGAAGGCAGCACTAGTCCTGGTCTTAAAGCCACCTGAGGGTGAATTCTTACCTTGAGGTTCCCTGGGTCTGCTGTACCCAGCCCTGAACCATTTGCATTCTAAACTTGAGAGAAGTCATCAGGAGTGTCTCCCAATACCTTTTTTCCCCTTGGCTGAGAGCTACTCATACAAATGCAAATCTGTTTTAATTAAAGTGGCTAATAAACAGCAATTATGTTTGCAGCAATTTTTGTTTTGTTCCCAGCATAATTTTGCCTGTTTCTCAGATCAATTGCTCTTAGCTATCTTTCCTCTGTGTTCTGCCATCCAAGTCCTAACCATCACCCCAAGGATTAGAAAGGGGGCTTGAGGGTTTCCATCCCTACCCTCAAGCTCCCATCCAACCAGGAAGATAATCAAACAAAGGGCTACACCAGCCACTCCTTCCCCTCTCACTGGCAGATGGGCATCACTTAGGACAGACTTTGGTTAGATAACAGGCAGAACTGGACAGGAAGAGCTATGGAACAGGCTCCACTCCAGGTGCACAAATCTGGCTGTTCAATGTGGTAAATGAGTCAGGTATTCTCAGAACCTGACACCCATAAGCATCACAGCATCACACACACACACAAAGACACACACACACACTCACACTGGATGGGATAATATTGATGTCAACTTTGGAGCCTCAGTCTCACCTGGGCCTTCTGGGTATGTATGTGGAGACAGACAAGATACTAAACTACAGGACCTCCTGAGACATACCTAGGATAAGACTATGAACGTGGCCAGTACATTCCACCTACCCAAAGTGCTTCCTGTCCTGGATAGGTGGAATAGCACCAGTTTTCTTCCTCTCTTATGGGCCTGGCGGAGGATGCTCAGTGTGTTGGACAAGCACGCCCTCTACAGGAGAGCTTGGAAATAGTTCCAACTCCAACAGCTGGCCAAGGCAGGGTGACATTCCTTGTGCTGTCTTCCTTCATCCTGGCACCTGCCCTGACTCCTTTCCCAGGCTCACCACCTCTTTCATAAAGTGTTTTCTGTCCAGACAGAATTATTCTCTCTTCTCTGAAGTCAGTTAGCACTTTATCTGCACTGCTGTATGAACGCTCACCATCTTTTATTACAATTATTTATGTCTTCTGGGGATTCTGACTTCGAAGCATTCACTCATGATCCCTTGAGAGGTTTACGACTGAATACTGAATTTATCCTCGCACTCTACCTTATACAAACAGGCCTTCTATAAATGTTTGCTGAATGCTTGGATTAAGCCTTCCAAACCCACCAACAAGGGTGCCAGCTGGGGACCTGCCCCTCCTGGATTCCTAACCTGATGTCGTCTCCTCAACAGGTCCCCCCATTATCTCCAGCACGCAGACCCAGCATGCCCTCCATGGCGAGAAGGGCCAGATCAAGTGCTTCATCCGGAGCACACCGCCACCTGACCGCATAGTGAGTACTCCAGGGAGTCCGTTGTCCTCACCTCCAGCAACCAGGAGCTACCTCTGCCAATAGCTGGTCAGCCAGCCAGTTGGTGAACACCTCTGAGCCTCCTTTCCCTCCACGGGGAAAATTATACCTACTTTGCCTCTTTTAAACACATCCTGGAGACAAAACAACAGGCAGCCTCCTTTCTCAGAACAGGCGAGCTCCAGGTTGCCTCTGCCACCCAGCTGAGCGCAAGCATCAATGTGTGCTGGGGGTGTGGGGCAAATGAGGGCAGCAGAGGGAAAAGATAAATGATTTCTTCCCTTTCCTGGGTTCAAGGCCAGTCTGGTGCAGTTTACAGTTGGCACCCTCTCTTCATACCTCCCAAAACCCTCTTTTTAACTCTCCTCTGCTTTAATGTCACAGGGATACCTCACGCCTTCTGTTGTGTTTCCCTCTGAAATGACTAGTCCATTCTCATTTCCTTCTCTTCTACCCACTTCTCAGCCCTGTAGAGCAGCCAAGGCACCCTGGTAGCTCACCCTTCCCCCCCCCCCCCCAGGTATTTGTATTTGGTTTAGGTAGTCCTGGGGTTTGAACTCAGGGCCTTGCACTTGCTGAGCAAGCACTCTACTACTTGATCTACACCCCTAGCTCTTCTTGCTTTAGCTTGACTTAGGTAAGCTTTTGCCCTGGACTCAGCTTTTGCCCAGGCTGCCCTGGGCCATGATCTTCCAGCCTCTGTCTGCAGAGTAGCTAAGATCAGAGTCGTGCCTGACTTGTTTTTGAGGTAGGCTCTCCCCCGAGTTTTTGCCTTTATTTGCCTCAAAACTTAATCCACCTCCTGAGTTGCTGGGATTATAGATGTGAGTCATCATGCCTAGCCCATGTTTGCATTTTTAAAGGGAGGATCGTGTACTCCCATCTATCTGAAACTGGCAGAAGCTCAGGTATGAAAACAAAAGTGAGCGTTTTGTGGGACTGTTGGAAGATACTGTTTTATAATCCCCAAAGCCTATGACCGTCCTGCTATAAAACTGCCTGGGGACCGCTTCTTACAGAGCTGAATGCTGGGAGGGTGAGTGGGGCCCGGCACTGAACAAGGGAGAGCCTGTGTGTTGCCAAGACACCAAGGTGTACAAACAGAATCCATCATTCTGGTAAACTCAGATGTTATTAGAAGATTATTGCTGTTACTCATTTCTCAAGTAACTGGTTCATTCACCATCTGAAAAATTCACACAAAAACTGCAAGAATTCACGCATACAACTAATACCCACGTCTCCCATTCACTTCACTCTTTATTTTAAAAAAATTATAAATGGAATACACACCCATTGTAAAAAAAAAAAATCCCGTTCAATCACTCTTGTGCATTTCATACCATCTCTTTTCATAGATGTCTATCTCTAGCCTAGTGGTTCTCAGAGGTGTGATTTTTGTCCCCTGGGGGCATCAGGCGTATCTGTAGACCTTTTTGATTGTGACGACTTGAGGGCGTAGCATGTATTGAGTAGAATGAGGGATGCTGTGAGCTGCCTAGAGCCCAGAGCAGTCGCTCAGTCAGAAAGAGTCTGGTCCAGAGCGTGAGAACTCCAGCTCTGGTTCGTGCTGTGCCTACCAGTATTGCTACTGCCTCATTAACATGAAGTCAGGGTGTGCTCAGGGTTGACACATTGAGGTGTATGCAATGATTGTATAATGACTCTGAGCACAACTAAACTGTCACTGCTCTAAATAAAGACAGATGAAGATGATCACACACACAACTCTAAACATGCTCTTGTAAAAACAAAGTCACAAAACTGGACTGGTCACTATGGGCCACTGTCTACCTCAAACTAGCCACAGCTCAGCACCAGGGAGCACCTGCTAGGGGTCTGTGCTGCGCAGAGATGGCTAGAGTCCTGATGCAAGGGTGCCCTCTGCCTGTAAAACAGGCCAGGTGCAAAGCCGTACAAGCCCCTTCTGGGAAGGAAATACCCTCTGAGGTGGTCCCAACCTTTGTGGATGGACATGGGCTTGTGGACTGTGTGCACATATGGTGTGTGGGTGTGATGTGCTATAGTGCATGTATATATCATGGTGTACGCATGTATATATGTGTGTTTATAGTATGCAAGTGTAATGGTGTGTGTATGTGTTATGGTGTGCCTGCCTGTGTGTACAAGCATTGTTGTGTGTATAGTGGTGTGTACCTATGGTGTGTTTATATGTGTTATAGTGTGTGAACATGTATGTGCATTCTTGTGGGCTGTAGTATACTGTGTGTGATGTGCTGCAGTGTGTCATAGTGTACTTGTGTACACTTGTGAGGTGTACATAGTGTACATTTGTGAGGTGTGTGTATGTGTGGTATGTGGGTCATGGTTTGTGCATGCATGTTTATATGCATGTTCATACTGTGTGGTGTGCCGTGATGTGGTGTGATGTGTACTTTATGTGTGCTGTGGTATATGCATACGTATATAACAGGTGTGTGTGTGTTGCGGTGTGTGGCAGCTTGTGGATTTTGTAAGATGGTGTGTGCACATCTGTGAACATGTGTGTGTGGTGTGTATACTCTTATGCATGTGTGTTTGTTGTGTGCTGTGTGTGTATGGCATGATGCATGTTTCTGTGACTATGCTGTGTTCATGTGTATAGATACTTGTGTTTACACATTTGTGGTGTGTGCATGTGTATTGTGTTTATGTGTATACACGTGTGTTTATGTCTGTAGTACAGGAGTACATGTGTTCTTACATATGCACACGTGTGGCTATGAACGTGCATGTGTGGGGCCTGTTTTTAGTGCGTGGTGTGTGCACATGTTGCTGTGTACACTTATGTTGGTGTGCATGCATGTGTGTGTGTTATGGTGTTATATACATTTCATTTTAGATGTAATATGCCTGTGGGTACATGTTTGTATTCTGTGGTGTGTTCACATGTGTGTAACAAATGGTGTGGGTGCTATGGTATTTGGTGGTATGTGTGATATTATGGTATATGTGTATATGTGTGATGATGTGTGTTTGTTTGATGATTGTGTGTTTGTGTGGTGATGTGTGTTTATGTGAGTTGTCTTTATGTGTGTGGTGCAGGCAATTATGTTTGTAATACGTGGTGTCTGTGTGCAGGTGCTTGTGTGTACAGGTGTTGGTGGTGTGTGGCAGCAAACATGAATGTGTGTCAACCTCTGCAACAGAGAAGTGGTACCATGATGCTGGTATGGACAGCTCTGGCAGTGTCTCCTCCTAACTCTGCACCCTGCACCCGGCAGGCCTGGTCCTGGAAGGAGAATGTGCTGGAGTCGGGGACATCGGGCCGCTACACAGTAGAGACGGTCAGCACTGAGGAGGGCGTCATCTCCACCCTGACCATCAGTAACATTGTGCGGGCTGACTTCCAAACCATCTACAACTGTACCGCCTGGAACAGCTTTGGCTCTGACACTGAGATCATCAGGCTCAAGGAGCAAGGTGAGGGCCACCAGGGCAAGGAGGGGACCAACAGGGAAGGCCATGTCAAAGCAGGAGTCTCAGTGTTCTTCCTTACCTACCACACATCCTTGACCTGGCTCCCCTTTAGACAAGGGGCACTGGTCTCCATCACAAAGCAAGAAGAGAAAGCTCAGAGTTGTAGCCCTGAGGGTTCTATTTCAGGAAGCCACAGAGTGACCTGGACTGATTGTGATGACACACTTCTGAAAGCCCTGGTTTCTACACATCCTGCCCTCCTTCATGGGCCCTGGCTTGATGTCCAAATGCTCTTAGGGGTGTTATGCCTGGGTAGAACCCAGGGATACACTGACATGGATGTGTTGAGGGACCTGGCCTCACCCCAGTAAAACAAGCCAGTCCAATCACCCAGAAGTCCCACGGAAGGGCCCAAGCTAAAACAAAGAGGCAGCCTTGCCTGTCCCAGTGATCTCTTGGGTGGGGAATTGGGCCCAGGGAGATACTCGGACCACTGGTTTATAAAGGAGATACCAGACAGAAGGGCAGCACTGGGCAGAAAGGGCAGAGCATCTGGGTTTGAGAAATAGGAGGAAGAAGGGCAAAGACTCACCCCCTACAATCCCACCCTGTGTGCCAGCTGTCCCAGCTCCTGCTCAGATAGATGTTAAGAACTAGTCTCAGGCTGGGCATGGTGAAACATGCCTATTGTCTCAGCTACTGGGGAGGTTGAAATGGGATGAATCACTTGAGCCCACAAGTTCAAGACCAGCCTTGGCAACTCCAAAACAAACAAACAAAATAATACCCAAACAAGCCTGGTGCGATGGCTCAAGCCTATAATCCTAGCTACTCAGTAGATGGAGATCAGAGGATCAAGGTTCCAGGCCAGCTCAGGCAAAAGATTCATGAAGATCCCCACCACCCCATCTCAACCAATAATTGCTGGTCATGGTGGTGAATACCTGTAATCTCAGCTATGCAGGATGCATAAATAAGAGGGTCACAGTTCAAGCTGTTCTGGGCATCAAGGTGAGACCCTGACTCAAAAATAACCAAAGCAAAAAGGGGTAGGGGCTGTGGCTCAAGTGGTAAAGTACCTGCCTAGCAAGTCTGAGGCCCAGTACTGCCAAAGTAAGTTCAAATCCTAGTACTGACAAAAAACCAGAACCCAGTCTCTGTTCAAAGTTCTTGGGCACAGACTACAAACTAGAGCCTTGGAGGGTGAGGGCTAGTTCCTGGAAAGCGCTGTTCCATGTGCAGTCAGTAGCATGCTGGACCCAAAATACCTGCAGATCTCACTGCTTGGTCAGACAGCACTGAACCATGGAGGTCCAGGGATAGTGCTCTGCTAGCCCCAGGCCACTGGACCAGAGATTTGGGGCAAGTAGGTGGTTCCAGCCAGCCCCTCAAGCCTCAGTGGATCACTTAAGTGATCACACCTATGGATCAAATATCTCAGTGTCTCCTAACACCTCTTCTCTAATAGGGGCTGCTTTGCATAACGCTTTGCACATAATTTGCATAATATCATCCACACATCATCCAAACCTTCCTGGCCCCCGTTGCCTACCTTCCTTGTCTTTCCTTTGGTGACCCCATCCCTGTGCTCTCCCTGTGGTGTTCTCAGACCCCCTCCCAGGCTTAACTTCTCTCTGTGTCCCTCACCCCCTCTGGAATCTCCAAGTTAGTCTGAACTCCAAGTTCAGGTGGGCGAACCTGGATCTGTGGAGCGGTTCCAGAGATGTGATGAAGGAGGGAGCCTCCTCACCTTGCCCCTTCAGGTGGTCAATCCCCCTGTCCCGTCCCACCCTGGCCAGCCAGGCCCTGGCTGTGGACGCTTGCTTTATTTCCAAACAGGTTCGGAAATGAAGTCGGGAGCCGGGCTGGAAGCAGGTACGGAAGGAGCTGATAAGATCTGCCCTGGGAAGGCGGGAGGGACTCTTGGCTAGTAGGGGAGGGGACCCAAATGGGGATAGGGAGGCCACTAAGTTCTCTGCCCTCCCCAAGTTGAGGGCTTAGTGCAGTCAGAGCAGCGGGGAGAGAGGAGCTCCCAGCCAGTGGGGTCCAGGGACCCCAGATACATGTCTCCTGCCTGCTGCCATGGCCCCAGGGCTCCTCCCTCCCCAGGACACTGCTCTTGCTCCTCTATCCCTTCATCCCTTGTCTTCAGAAGCCCTGGCTCCTACCCCCACCCTGGCCTCCCTCTCCGTCCTGGCTCTCCTGACTTCTCAGCACCATCACCAGCCTCACCATTGCTTCCTAGAACACTAACCTCCCCACCTCTGCTGTGGCCTGCTCCACCCATGCTTGCCAGCTCACTGCCTCTCTCTCCACTCTGCATTCCCATGGAAGTGTCATTTCACCAGGCTGAGGCTGCTGGGCAGGGGCACCCCCAGGCACCCACAGCAAAGTGGTCATCAGGGTGAGCCTGGGTTGAGTTAGTCTGTCTAGACAATTGTTCCCTCCCCACAACCATGCAGACAACCAGAAGAGAGGGCAAATCAGACCTCCCAGGGTCGACTAAGGCCACGTCGAGGACTTGGGGGGTGGTCCTCTGACCCGATTCTCTGCCCATACTGGCCCCTAGCCCATGTCATTCCCTTTAATGAACTCCATGTGGCACCCACATCTCCCTCCCAACTGGACACATGTCCCCGTCCCAAAGCACCAATCCTCAGGGCATGGGCAGCTCAGAGGCCTCTGCAGCCCATGCAGAGGCAGCCTGAACAGTTATGAACTTCCTGTTGTGTTCACCAGACTCTCTCATCATCCACCCTGGTGCTGAAGGCCTAGTTCCCTTCAGTCTCCATTTCATATGTGCCTTTTCACATCCATCTGGAGCTCCCTGACTCCTTCCTCCCTGGGTGCCTGAGCCTTCTCATGTCCCATCCCTTTCCTTGGATGGCCAGGAGACTGAGCAAGGCAGCCTTTCCTCACTCCCTCTCAGATGACATCCCAGGGATGCTCTGACCAGAGAAGAGCCATCTGCACAGGTGGCCTAGGTCAGCCCTCAGGAGACCAGACAAGAAGAGACACACTGGGAACTGAGGAAGGATGTCACCTGGGGGCCTCCTGCCCTCACAAGTCCTTCCTTTTCTGCCACTCTCCACCTGCGTAAGGGCTGTTCTCCAGCCAAGATGGCTTCAACCTCTACCCCCAGCTGTTAACAATTCAAGGAAATGGACTCAGTGGACACCAGATAGAAGGGACCTGAAAACTTCTGCTCCAGCTCTCTGGGGCTACAGATGGGCAATTGAGGTCTGGGAGCATTAAGGAACCATCATGCCTTGGCTCTGAGTTCAGTTGAGATAAGTCCTGGGTTTTTCTTTGGAAACTTACTAGGAATCAGAGGAGAAACTACATCAAACTCAAAATAATAAAATTCAAACACAGAGCAAGTGAGCTTCTAACAGTTTTCCTTTCCTAATGGAATTAAACTAGAAACATCTATTTTTCAAAGCAAGTTCAATCCTGATTGCTGAGATCAACTCAAATTCCTCCCATTTCAATCCTTCGGTATATACTATTCCCACCTCTTCTTGGCCACCTCTTTTGTCACCTCTTCAGTGGTCTCAGTCACCAATAGGTACCTACCTATTCTGGAGTGGCTATAGAATGCAAAAGCTTCCACACACTGCCAACTGAGAGATGCTAGCTCTGTCTGGTAGGTGTCCCCACCTCCTCCCCTTCTCCTTTGTTTCTTTAGAGAAAACAGCAAGAGCCTGGGGATGGTCCTGGGTTCTACCCCTAGCACCTATGGAAGGAAAGGAGGGAAGGAGGAAGGGAGGAAGCAAAGGATGGAGGGACGGAGGAAGGGAGAGAGAGGGAGGGAAAGAGAGAGAGACAGAGAGCGAGAGAGAGAGAGAGAGAGAGAGAGAGAGAGAGAGAGAGAGAGAGAATAGCAATGATAGGCTAACCTCCTAGCTATCCCACAGGTTATTCATACCAATGAAGGTGCATGGGGAGGAGCTTAGTCTCTCAAAGGAATTTCCTCTTTTTAAGATTTTTCTCTGTTGCAGTCCTCCCTTCCTACACAATAATGGGAACAAACACTTGAGCAGAGCCAGGCTCCGTTCCAAGGCCTTTACCCACATTCTAAACCCCATAACCTTCTAATGTCAGCACTATTATTATTACCATTTTACAGATAAAAGAGATAGAGTAAGTTGCTTGGAAGAAGTGATGGAGTTGTGATTCCAACAGACGCAGCCTGGGTTGTACAGAGCCCATGAGATTGGGAGGATGCCATGCAACACAGTGGACAGAGCAGGAAGGGGTCAGTGGGAACAGAAGGAGACCTGGGTTTACCCTGGCTCACACACAGTAGCAGCTGAGTATCCTTGACCAAGTCACTTGACTTCTTTGGACCTCAATGTTTCCATCTGTAAATGGGAGGTTTATATTCAGTGGACCAAAGGTCACTCTGCCCCAACATTCTCTAGTTCCACTACTGATGGACTATTCAGAACCTGAAATGATGTGTCCATGCCACATATGTACCATAGAAGTGCCTGGGTTGTCTGGAAGAGCAGCCCCTCCATATTACCACCCCAGCCCCACCCCTACTCGACAAGGCAGGAAACGGACTAGAGAAACTCAGCAGGGTCTGGGGATTGTCCTATCTGGAGTTCTGGGCACTCTCATATTGGGACAGATGCAGATGTGCAGAGCTGGCCAGGAAGAAGGAGCAGGACAAGTGCATCAAGGAAAAAGGACATTTCTCCTTAGAAGGGTCAGTGAGGAAGCTGTGATCCTGTTCCCCTGACCCCTGAGACATAGGCACCTCGGGGGGAACATCTCTGATGCCCAGCAAGCCCCAAGGGGAAGCTGCCTTAGACTCTTATGTGCTGGCTGTCCACATGCGTCTTCCATGCACCAGGGAAAGGGAAAGAACAAACTGGACAAACAAGGGCAGTAACCATAGTCATTTTCAAAGAAATGCCAGGACTTATGACTCACCAGCCACTCATGATAAATCCCCTGTTCAATGCCAAAGAAAGCTAAATTATGCCGGCATCCCCAGTGTTCTGCTCACTGGCCCTTCCTTCTCTGTGTCTGCCCCTCACCTATTCCTTCCTGCCCTCTTCACCTGATGTCCTCCACCCTGATCTTCACAGTCCTAGACAGAATTGACCCTGTTGGACTTTGCCTGTGCCTGCCCAGGCCCCACCCAGCCATTTCCCAAGAGGGGCCCATGTGACCATGGTCTGGCCCCAGTTTGGCAGGGGCTGCACCCCCAGGGGACTGGGTGAGGTCCTGGGGACAGACAGTAGTCTGTCTCCCATGTCTCATCAGTTATATCTGTTTCTCTCCCACAGAGTCTGTGCCGATGGCCGTTATCATTGGGGTGGCCGTAGGAGCTGGTGTGGCCTTCCTCGTCCTAATGGCAACCATTGTGGCCTTCTGCTGTGCCCGTTCCCAGAGAAGTACGGGAGGGAGACCCGGGATCTCAGGGAGGGGGACAGAGAAAAAGGCCAGGCTTAGACTGCCCAGGAGAGCAAGTAAGCAGGAATACAATAAACAGGGGCCCTAATAGTGCTGTGAGCTCCTGGGGCAGGGATGGGTCTGATGTATCATTTTATGTGCAGCACCTCGCAGGTGTCTGGCACCAAGTGGGCACTTGGTTGAGGCTGACCTGAACTAGAATGACCTTCATCAGGCAAGGCAGGCAGCTACTGCTTTGGGTTGGGCACATAGCACCCCTGCTGTGAACAATGTATAGACCCAGGGGGAGAAAGGTGGCTTGACCCTTGCTCTGCAAGGGCTAGTAGCCTAACCTGAAAAGCAGGTCACCCACACAGGGGATAAAAGAATGCAAGGAATTGTTCTGAACAGACGTTTAAAGGTCTTTAGTCATTAGTGATATAATTTTAGTGTTTGTATGATCTTCCCAGGCCTCCATTCTGGGCTGACTCTGGAGTTGATTGATAGGTGCCAGGGGAAGACAGGGGGCAGAGTAGAGGTGAAGATGGGAGAGGTACAGTCTCTTAGTCCTTCCTCCTCTACCATATGACCCTGGGCAAGCCATACGTTTTCCAGGCCTTGGTTTTCTCCTCTGTAATATTAAACAGTCGAATGACATGATTTTTATGACCCCACCACTCTAGACTCTAGTGAGCAGAATACACCAAGTAAATCAGCAGAGGAAGTCTGCTCCCTCCATCACCTGGCACCTTCACATGTTAGAAGGAAACCAGGGCTCCCCTCACATTTTCTCCACTCCTAGCTAAGCAACCTTAGCTAGGACTCCCAGTAGTGACTCCCCACAAGGTGGTCTCAGGATCTCCATTGCAGCCTCTTAGTAGGAATTACAGGGGAGCATATTTTAGCAAGAGTTTTCTATCAAAACTCTTCAGCTAGAAGCAGGCTGTTCTTATAGAAGTTGTACAGCTCCTGTCATAGAAGAGCCAACAAGAAAGCTGGACACCTATGTGTGTGTTTCTGTTCTGGGTGAGAGGTTGGCCATGGGACCTTAAGGACCTTTTTAACACTGACATTCTGGTTCTATGAATGGAGAGTTCAGAGCCTAGTAGAGTAGGTCAGAGGACACTGCTAGAAGAAAGTAAGAGTTCACAGGATGACCTAGCTCAGTAAGGTGGAGGAATGGGTGAGGACAGCCTCTGCTGCCAAGAGGGACACTGAGGTGTGTGAAGCAAGGAGCCAGGCAGCCCATGTGGCCATGGAAGGCCACACAGCCCACAGCACATCCATACAGATGGCCTATGGGTGGTTGTGGGGCGGTGGTTTGCTGGTGAAGGTGCTGAGTTCAGGGGCGGAAGGGAGGGTAAACCCTAGGGGTGGTGGGGTGAGAAGTGGTAGCAGGGGACTGTGAGGAGTGGGACATCTGAGGCCTTAATGACTGAGGATTGAGAATTGAATTTGTTGCCTACAACTTTCCTATTTTATGTCCAGATCTCAAAGGTGTTGTGTCAGCCAAAAATGATATCCGAGTGGAGATTGTTCACAAGGAGCCTGCTTCTGGTCGGGAGACTGAAGAGCACCCTACCATCAAGCAGCTGATGGTAAGAATGCCGCCCAGTCCACCCTACCCTGAGACCCTGTACCCAGAAAGTTCTGGGACTGGAGGTTTCTCACTGCCTTCCGTACTTCCAAGAAGCAGAGTACCAGTCAAGATGAGCCCTTCCTGCCCCTAGAGGAGGCCAGGCACATGTTCTCAGCCAAAGAATATTGACTTGTGTGCCTGTCATGTTATGCGTGCTGATCTGGGAGACTCAAAGACATGTAAGATGCATACTCAACCTCAGAGAGCCTGACTGTTGAGAAGAGAGAGAACATATGCTTGAGTTGTTACATGTTGCTACCTATAATCCTAAGTATACCCTACACACACACACACACACACATATACACACACCAATATTACAAATATTCAGTACATTACCGTCACCTTCAAAAAAAGTCTGCAAGAAGTATAGGTTCCTCCTTGGGAACTGTATTGCCCACCAGAAGCAAACTTGAGCCAAGTGCCGGTGGCTCATTCCTGTAACTCTAGCTTCTTAGGAGGTCAAGATTGGGACAATCAAAGTTTGAGTCTAGCCTGTGCAAATAGCTCATGAGACCCCCCCATCTCCAAAACTAACTGGAGCAAAATGGCTGGACCTGTTGCTCAAGTGTTAGAGCACCTGCTTTATAAGTGTGAAGCCCTGAATTCAAATCCCCATCCCATCAAAAAGAAAAAGAGGAAGAGGAGGAAGAACAAGAAGAACAAGAACAAGAAGAAACTTTAAGACTTCTCCAACAACATTAAGCTTCCTCTTCCTCTTTCTGATCCCCCTTCATAGACCACACCACCCAGCTGTCCAGGCAAAAGCCTAAACAACTATGCCAGAAACATGGTTGTGATATATTGGAATAATGACAGCAAAGCAAGGAAAAATAACAAGCATGGACTTCTCTGAGCCTCAGTGACTTCAGCTATGAAATGGGTATGAAAGTACTAATATGCAGGGCTGGGGCATGGCTCAAATGATAGAGCACCTTGCCTACCAAGAGTGAGGCTCTGAGTTCAAACCTTAGTACTGCCAACAAACAAACAAAGGAACAAAACAACAGCAAAAAGAAAGTAATAATATAGAAACCTCCAAAAAACAAGATAGTGTTTGATGTCCTCAATGCAAAGGAACTAATGCAGAACCTTTAAAGCGACAGAGGTCAATAGGAGAAGGGGACCAGGAACTAGAGAAAAGGTTAGTTCAAGAAGAATTAACTTAGAATGTAACACATATGTAAAGGAAAGCAATGCAAGTAAACTCCCTGTATATCTATCCTATCTCAACTAGCAAAAACCCTTGGTCCTTCCTATTATTGCTTATATTCTCTCTACAACAAAAGTAGAGATAAGGGCAAAATAGTTTCTGCCTGGTAGCGAGGGGGTGGGGGGGGAGAGGGAGGGGGCAGCGGAAAGGGAGCGGGTGGGGGGAAGGGGGGAGAATAATAAAAAAAAAAAGAAAGTAATAATATACAGGGCCATGTTGAAGGTTAAATGGATGGCTATCTGAAGTGATTGGAGTCCAGGGAACTGTACAGTTGTCCCCTGGCATCTGCGGGGGAGTTGCTTCCAGAACACCTTGATGATGTCAAATAAAATGGCATAGTATTTACATGTAACCTACACACATTTTCCTGTAATCTTTAAGTCATCTCTAGATTACTTATAAAACCTAATCCAATGTAAATGCTGTGTAAATAGTTGTTGTACTGTATTGCTTAGGGACTAATAATGAGGGGAAAAGTCTGTATGTGTTCAGTGCAGATGTAATTTCTCCCCAAATACTTTCCATTCACTGTTGGTTGAATGCATAGGTGTGGAACCCAAGGTTAAGGAGGTCTGACTGTAAATTTTCAGTATATGTTAGCAATTATCCTTGCTCTAAAATCGCCCACTAGATGGTGAACAATTGCTGCCTTATTCACCCTTTGCAGAGACTCATAAATATTTGTTGAGTTGAACTGACTTTTCTCCCTGCTACTCTTTCTCCATTGAGTTTTCAGGGCCTGTCAATTCCACTTCAAAAATTGTCTCAAATGAGTGCTCCTGCCTCTCCTCCACTGTCACCCCCTTATCTCAGGCCTCTTCCTCTCTCCCCTGCATTAATGCAGCAGCCTCATTCTTGATCTCAGCATTTGCCACTTTTCTCAATCCACCCTCCAGAGCCCTGCAAGAAGGGTCTCTCTAACATGCAAATGATCCTGTAACTATCCTGCTAAGATCCCTCAGTGGCTGGAAAAAGCCCAGCTGCCCAGTGTGTCATCAGGCCCTTCACTGGAAGGTAGCTGCCAGGCTTTCCAGCTCTATTTTCCAGCCAACACATTTGGCTTTCCAGACACACCAAAGAATTTGTGGTTCCTGGCGGTGGAGTCTTTCATACCTTGCAGGCCTTATCTGTTGAATTTCACATTCTCCTGTAAGAATCAGCTCAAATGTCACCAACTCCAAGGTTTTCCCTGCTTGCCCGCTCTCCACAATACTGACGAGCTGTGTACACACTTTCTGTTCTCCCAAAACATTTTGCATGTTCCTCTTTCAAAGTGCATTGCTCTAATTACATGGAGCCTTCCCAATTATCCCAGAGCTCCTCCAGGGCAATGGTCACCATCCTGAATCTATGCTCATCTATTTCCCTTAGGGCCTAATACAGTGCCTGACACAGCAGTGTTTAATTTTACAAGGGAGAGAAATCACAGCCCAGACCTGAGAAGGAATGAATGTTCCTGTACTTAAACTTCATCAAGCCCATCTATCCTTAATGGGCCTTTGAATTCCCTCCCAATGGGACCTTCTGTTTGTCTCAGCCGATGGCCTACTCTCAGTATTCCAGAAAGAGCAGGGGGTATAATTCGGCAGAAGGGACTTGCTGAGGGCTCTGTGGGCAGCCTCCCCTTAAGGAGATCTTTGTTCCCCCATACCCTACACCCTCTGAGAAGGGGAACAACACTATTATCAAGGGGAAGCAGGCTTAGAAGTTGAATCTGGTTGCAAAAGATAAACTTCAACCTAGACAGAGCCAGAGAATTTACTAGAAAATAAAAAGAGCAGTATTTGTAGTGAGGAAGTAATAAGATGGAAGCACTTTGGTTGATTCTGCATAGCTCCAAAAACAGACAAGGAGATGGAATTACTGCAAAAGAGAAGAAACATCCTACTCAGTAGATGGGAGCTGGCCTAGACCATGCAATTATCAGAAGTGATTCATGGGAGGCATCCTATGTGTCAAGGGTCAAGCATCACAGTGGTTATTCAGATTACTTCATACATCTGTGTGCTGGGTATGGCTTGTTTTTCGTCTTATGCCTAATTATTACTCTGTGATTTAGAGATAAGCTACACCAGTCACTCATTCATTCAGCATAGACGCAACATCTGTATCAGGCACTGTGCTAGGTCTTGGCCAAAGAATTAATACATCTCATTCCAAAAGCATTTTGGTCAGTGACCACAGCATGCAAGACCCTGGGCCAGGTGTGGTGTGGGGATCCAAAGAGAGCACAGGTGATCCTCCCCTCAGGCTGTTTAGCACCTATTAAGGAGGACAACTTTCCAGAACATCTGAGTCATGGCTGAGATTAACAGATGTGAACCGTTTGTGTTAGTCACTTTCCTTTGCTATGACAAAATACCTGAAAAAATCAACCTCAAAGAGGAAAGACCCATTTTGTCTCATGGTTTCAACATATCTACAGGCACTTGGCCCTGTTGCCTTTG
Organism: Castor canadensis; assembly: GCF_047511655.1. Lineage (NCBI taxonomy): Eukaryota > Metazoa > Chordata > Mammalia > Rodentia > Castoridae > Castor > Castor canadensis. The sequence goes on from NC_133387.1 coordinate 170,765,347, forward strand.
GGCCTGTGGCAAGGCAGAACATTATTGAAGAAGCCCATAGCAGAGAAGGCTACTCATCTCATGGTGGCCAAGAAACAAACGGGAAAGAGAATACGTGCCAGGATCCCAATGTCCCCTTCAAAGCCACATCAACTAGTGTGCCAATTTCCTTCTACTAGGTCCCACTTCCTAAAGGTTTCACTACTTTCCAATGGAGCCACAGGTTAGTGACCCAAACCTTCAACAGTCTTTGGGGGATATTTCAGATCCAAACCATAGCACCCATGTTGTCAGTACATGTAATTATTCCTTGTGATTCCTTCTTAAGGCCTTCATTAAGCCCTGGCCCAGGTCAATAGACTGCCCAAAAGAGCCCAACTTATTCTGAAAGACTGATGTTCTGCCATTATTTATTTCCAGGTTTATCTCCCTGATAAGCAGAGCTGTATCTTACTGTATCCTAATCTGTGTATCCCTGGTCCTTATCACAGTGTCTGGTCAGAAATTTTCAATAAATGTTCGGTGAATCGAATCAGCCAAGTGAAATCTCTGGAGACGAAGCCCTAGGCTAAAAGAAGAAAGTGTGACCTTAGAAATCTGCCCTATGCCTCACCCACCCCTCTGTCTCTCAGGAGGGGGGTTCCAAGAATATCTATGAGATCCAGAACCTATCCAACTACTTCACCTGCCTTCTGAAGTCCTGGCAGTGAAGGGTTTGGGAGGGGCATAGATGACAATCTTTTGAGTTCATTTCTCTATCTCCTTGAAGGAGGGGGTGGTGAGCCCACTTTCTGTCCACTGAGTAGCCATTTTTGGATTGTAGATGGACCGAGGTGAATTCCAACAAGACTCAGTACTGAAGCAGCTGGAGGTCCTCAAAGAAGAGGAGAAAGAGTTTCAGAACCTAAAGGTAAGAGTAGTCAGGGATTATAAGATGCAGCACTTGCCCTTGAATCTGGACCACCGCTCTGATGGCCCCAATCCCATCCATACAGAGAACCTCAGAAAGCAGAAGCAAAAGGCCAGAGGCCAGCCTGCCGACCTGTTACTAATCATACCCTAAGGTGGGACACCCTCACTGAGATCACCTGCTTTCTTCACCCCAACACTGACAAGGCTCAGAGTTAAGGCTGAGTCCCCCTAATTCTCCTTCCCCACAGCCTTCTCAGAAATAGGTTTCAAAATTCATTACTCATGTTCTAGACAAACACAAGAAACAATTAAAGTTTGCTTTTCAAATCACCTTGCCTTGTCCTGACATAAACCTGGTCAGAAGCACCTTAACCTACTGTCAGTTGACCACCTGCCAGCCTCTCCTTTTGTCCCCAATCTCACTAACCCATCCTCACGTCCTGCTTGGTACCCTTCTGACCCTCATTCCTTCCCAGTAGTCTCCTTCCTCCTGCCCTTCCTGTGTGAGATAACACTGGTTAGCCTGGACCCCCACCACACCTAGTGAAGGCTTCCCAGTGATGTACTTCCTGCTCTTGCCCACCCAGGACCCCACCAATGGCTACTACAGTGTCAACACCTTCAAAGAGCACCACTCAACTCCAACCATCTCCCTGTCTAGCTGCCAGCCGGACCTGCGTCCTGCAGGCAAGCAGCGTGTGCCCACAGGCATGTCCTTCACCAACATCTACAGCACCCTGAGTGGCCAGGGCCGCCTCTACGACTACGGGCAGAGGTTCGTGTTGGGCATGGGCAGCTCATCCATCGAGCTTTGTGAGCGGGAGTTCCAGAGGGGCTCCCTCAGCGACAGCAGCTCCTTCCTGGACACACAGTGTGACAGCAGCGTCAGCAGCAGTGGCAAGCAGGATGGCTACGTGCAGTTTGACAAGGCCAGCAAGGCCTCCGCCTCCTCTTCCCACCACTCCCAGTCCTCTTCCCAGAACTCCGACCCCAGTCGACCCCTGCAGCGGAGGATGCAGACTCACGTCTGAGGATTACACACCATGGGTGGGGATGGGCCAGGGAGATTGGCAGGACATGTTCTGGTTCTCCAAGAACTAGGGCTACTTTGCAGAGGACCCCAGAACTGGCCACTTCCAGGATGGCTTGCAAGCGCCTCTGTTACCATATTCCTCCAAAGCTGTGATCAAGCACAAATCTGGTCCCCAGCTGCAGTGTGTCAGAGGTGGGTGGTGGGGAAATGGAAAGAGGATGCAGCTGAGTGCACTGTGCTTGGTGCCGGACACCCATGTCCCCATCCCTTTCCTGGAGGCTTCTCTATCACCTGCTCCTCCCACAGGCACTAGGCAGCTATAACTTTGCTTTCATAAAACTGCCGTCCACTCTCCGGTCTCCTACTGGGCTCCCCTCTTGCTGCCCGTAAGCCCTCCCCTGTGCCTGTGCTCCTTGACATCCCTGGGAGAAGGGGGAGTTCTTCCCAGCACTGAGCTGCTCCAGAGACCCCAGCTTCCCTGTTGTTCTTAACCCATGCCTTGGAGGTTGAAAAGCCAGAAATGGTCCTGGCCAAAGGAACATGCCACCCGGGAGCCCACCCCCCAATTTGTTTGGTGTTTTGTGTCCATATTCTTGCAGTTTTGTCTTCTGAACTTGGAGGTGGGACTGACCCAATCAGAGCCTGGTGTCCTGGAGGGGATGAGGAAAGGAAAGAGGAGAACGTGAATACCTGGGGAACACCTTGCCCAACACGCCCCTCGCCAGTCTGTGCAGTTCAGAACTTTCCCCCTCACCCCCTGCTTTGTGTACTCCCCTCCTCCCCACAGCACAGTCGGAGTTAATATAAGAGCTTCTCTGGTCAGGGTTCTTTGAAAAGTCATTGAAGAGTGTGTCCTGGGGGGGGCTTGGTTTGAGGGGGTTAGAGTCAGGTCTTTAAGAGGGTGGGACTCACCTTCTCAGCTGACAAAAGCAAGGAACAATGATCCTGTCTCAAGTAAGACTCCATGGGCAAGAGGGAAGTTTATCGGCACCTCTCCTTCCCCCATTCCTTAACCAAGAATAAATGTCAGGGCCATTACCCCAACAAGCCCACTCTGTTCTTTTGTTCCTACAGAGCCTCAGGAAGAACCCAAAAGCTCCAAGTATGCTTTGGGACCCCAAGATTCTTTGCCTTCCTCAGATTCAGTTTTCTCAGACAGGATACTGATTGGTCTGGTTGTGGTGGTAATAGAAACTACAGCCCTTTGTGGATGGGCCCCAGCCTGAGAACATGCAAAAGCAGTCCTCACCAATCCCAAGTCTTGCCAAATGCAGCTGAGGCAACATGGTACTGGACATTGACCAGATCATTCTACCTTTTTCCTTAGTCCCAAGCTGAGATGGGAGAGAAGCTCTCTTCACTTCTGGTTTGGGGATGCTCTCTTGAAAGAGTATAAATGACCCTAACACTCAAATATGGAACTCAAACAATGTTCTAATGTTGAACTTGCATGGTTGGAAAGCTCAATGACATCATGGCAGATGGGATGAATAAACAGGGTTATGTTACTACTAGCACAGGGACTGGGATTCAAATCAAGCTTTGAAGAACCCAAATTGTCCCTACGGCTATAGGGTCCTCATTGGCTCTAGACCCTTCTTCTCCAGACTTCCTGGAAGTTCTTAACCACCATGGAACTTCATCACCAAAGTCTCTGCTTCCCTCCATATACTGATTCCTTGGGTAGCCCCAATCTCAGCTTCTATGCAGAACCTCCATAGCTCCTCTACTCAGAGAAACTTTCTGCCTTGATTATGTTTCCTAGTGCTTCAAAATCCCCCAATTCCCGGATATCTTCCTTGGCGGACTCCAAACCTAAGGGAGTACAGACTGATCAGAAATGGAAGTGTGCCATTCTGGCCTGGCACAGAAGCCAGGATATTTGACCTTTGCCCTCTCTAAATTCATCTCAACAATCTCTCCCTCTCTCTTCCCAGATAAATGTCCCAACAGGTAACAAGCGTCCAAGTGTATTTGCAAAATGTTTTGGTGTGCTAGAGTAAGGAAAAGATGAATTTAGAGGGTCTGTCCATTAATTTCTCCAGGTTTTCCCCACATTGGAGATCAGTGCAATCTACCTCCTAATCTTACCCTTGGCCCCTGCCACACACATGCACAACTAACAGAGTGGAAGTACCTGTTCTTTCCTGGAACCCAGGATAATGACAGAACAAGCCAAAGAAGAGGAAATAAATCTTTCCTGTAGAACAGAATGAACCCTTCTCCCTCTTGTGCCTGGGCACTCCCAGAGGAAAAATGTGGACGGTCAGGGAAGATGAAGAGATAGCACCAGGGGGGCAACAGTCAAAGACTAGGCTGTACACTGCTCAACCCTCTGAGCTTTCCCCAATGCACAAATACAGCAAGATTTGCAGAAGAGACAGGTGGTCACAAGCACGGTCTTTGTGATAGAGGAGAGCACGACAGGGAAAAATTAAGTGGAATTGCAGGCCTCTGAAGCAGTGAGAAGGATGGGGGCATGCAGAGGGAAGCCCTGAGTTTCTCTGTAGGTGGTTTCACATTTAATGAAATGAGTGTGCTACATTTAAAATAGCATTTAATCCTCACAATTCTACAAAGTACCACCATGTTTTACCAGTGTGGGAGTGAGGTTTAAAGTAGCCAAAAGACTTGTGCAAGATCAGAGTTAATAAGTGGCAAACGTGAGATTTAAACCACACGATTTCCACTACAAGATGTTTCCGTTCCCATGGTGCAAACTCAGAGCCATACTTGTTCTAGAGTATGGATGGAAGTGGCTAACAGGAAAGACCATCTGCTGCTCTGGGGCAGGCCAGACAAGGACAAGCCTCCGCTCCATTATGAAGGCAGGAATGCATCCTCCACCTTAAGTCCCCAAATGACCTGGAAAGACCACAACTCCCTGGGAAACAAAGCTATTCTGTGTATCCACTCACCCCCACCCCACCAAGGCCAGGATCCAGTTTTCTGATAGCTTTAACTTCATTATTGGCTCAGAACCACTGGACAGGAGCCCAGTTTCTAATTCTCAGGCTTGCTATCAGTCTGCCAAAGGCCAGGGTTATTTCCACCACCTCTTCAACTTTCATGGAATAGGAAGTGTTCTCACATGAAGAACTAAAATGCCACATCAAATCCATTTCTGACGATGCCTATTTAAACATATCTTATAAAGCAATAGTCCTGCAAGCCACCTTTGAGTTTCCGGAATGGAAAGAACCTAGGGAAATGAAAACAAACACGATGCAGTCCTTGGGAGATTTCTCAGAACAGGAGAAAAGGAGTCAACAGGAAATTCTTCCTTACTTCCTGTTGGGGAGTGATATATGCTGATTATGACATTTGCTGTTATGGAGTTGGAACTGGAAGTGCACTCATGCGATCCATGAGTTTGATTAGCCCTTTCGAGGTATGTATATGGTTTGTGATGTCACCAGGAAAAAAAAAAAAGACAAAGGAGACTCTTGTCATTGGTGTCTTCTCTATCAACTTTCCCTATAAAACAAACTCTTTACTCCCTGCACACACACCTCTCTCCCTCCCCAGTGCTAAGGATGGAACCCAGGGCCTCCAGCATGCTAGCCAAGAGCTCTACCACTGAGCCACACTCCCAGCCCTTAAACTCTTTATTTAAATAAAGCATAGCTATTTAACAATAATTAGTCTTAATTAATGTATAGATTTTTATTTAAAATGCCACTTGGTATGCCTATTTAAAGAAACAAACATTTAGACACAGCCCAGTAACATTAATACCAAATCTTGAATTTTCCTTCCCCTTTAAAAAGGTCTTCTGAAAGTCTCTTATCTGAGTTGGTTTTAGAAACTGTAACTGCATACCAGCTATTTGCAGCTCCAGCATCAAAACTAGCAACAATCTCTGGTAGTCACTGATAAAGAGCTCTCCTCTGATGTCTGCTTATCATTTCCAGGAAGCCTCCAACCATCTTTTCCCCAGCCCCCTATATTTCACTCTCCTAACCAGGTCAGAAACTGGGAAAAATAAGAAAACCTGAAGCTACTCTTCTTCCTACAAATAAGGATTGTTTCCCTCGATGAGGACATATTTGCTGTGAGACCATCAATTCTTTCCCTTGATAATTGCTATTCTTCCTTGATTCACCTCTCCTCATCTCTAATGCTAGGTCTTTGACATACACTGCAAGCTTTCATTACTACAAGCCCTGTAGTTTTATACGACCACACCCTCCTCTTAAAAGGCCTTTTGTGAGGGGATGCAGGTGGAACTCAGGGGCAAAGTGCTTGCCTAGCATGTGCAAGGCCTTGGATTTGATCCCCAGCACTGCAAAAATAAATAAATACATAAACAAATAAAGAGCCTTTGTGGGCATACATCATTCACAAGATAAGCCACTGAACTGTGGTCTACATACCTGGCTTTATATTTACATTACTCTCCCGGTGCTGGAGACTAAATCCAGGGCTTCATACATGTTAAGCACTTACCCTGCCACTTAGCTACATTCCCAGCCATCCTGGCTAATATTTATGACTCTGTCATTATCTGCCTGCCAATCCCTATTCCCAGTGCATTTCTTGGGGACAGTTGACACAACCACTGAGTCCATTCAGTCCTTGTTCCTGGGACATCCTCAACCCCTGAATCAAGAGTGTCCCTTGAGCTCCCGCTGGGGAACACCAGACCAGCATAAGCATTTCCTTCCGCTGTTCCTTAACCTTACAGCCCTTGGCAATATCTTGGAATGTAATGAGAACATGCAAAGAATGCTCTTTTATAGTTATGCTTTCTGTGGTGAATCTAAAGTTTTAACATTCAAAAAGTTGGTAGGCAAGCTGCCAGGAAGCCAGATCCTCATTGAGAGAACTGGTTACACAGAGCTTCTCTGAAACTAATTCCCAACTATGCAAGAGGAAAAGTCCTACTCAAGATAGGAACTGAATTTAGGAAGGGATTCATCCCCTGAAAGTCAACTCCATCTAGGCAAAGACGAGATCAAGGGAACTATGTTCAATGTGGTTACCACAGTCACCACATTTGCATGGATATGTAAGGGCCAGGGTTTTGTGGCCTGAGCACTAGAAATTGTATTTTTGACACTAACAGGCATTGCACGTTCCAGAAATACTGAAAGAAGGCAGCAACAGAGATAAAGGGCTATAGCTAAGGATCTAGGACTTCTACAGCAGGACTTTCAGACTTTTAATTAAAGTTTCTCTATTGCTCCTGCCACGCAAGGGCTTCATCAGCACAAATAAATCCACAGAGAAAAAATGAGCACAGAACTGCAGACCTTCCCTCCCAGGCTCCAACTTGTACTTTAGCAGCTCTCTGCTTAGTAAAGGGAAAAATCCATTTGTAAGTAAATGAAGAAGTATTAAAGTTCGCGATGTATGTAAATAGTGTTTCGGAAGCCTCAGAATAATAGATGGTTCTTGAATAGTCTAGTTCAGTAATTCCAACTTCGGTCCCCTAGGGTTGTTTCAACAGCTGGGCTTTCTCTCATTCTTTCCACCCAACTCCACCCTCCAAATCCTGTAAGATACTGGAGAAGAAGCCATGCCTCTATTGAGGAGTGATGCGCTTTACATTGTTAGTTTTCCCTGGGAACCTGACATGGGGCAAGAAACAGCACCTGCTTCCCAGAGTTCAAGTTTCCCCAAACACTTCTGCTGAACCCTCCTGACTAGCCCTTTTGGCACTGTGGGGTCTCCCAGATGCTCTCCACTCTGTTTTTTCTTAAAATGAAGGAAAATGAAGTGGAGCCTTCCAGGACATCTGGGCGTCTTCCAAAGCTGTCATCTATTGAGTCTCAAAAGTTTCTCTCTTCACTTTATTTCTTAGGTACAGAATTCCAAAGATCTCTAAGTGAGATTTGTTCACTGAGAAAAAACTGAACAGGAAAACTAGATTAACTACAGACACACACAGATGTTCCTCAACTTGTGAAGGAGTTCTATCCTGACACATTTCTTGTAAATAGAAAATATCAAAGTCAAAAATGTATTTAATTTCAGGCACAGTGGCTCACTCCTGTAATCCCAGCTACTAGGGAGGTAGAAATCAGGAGGATCACAGTTTGAGGCCAGCTTGGGCCAAAAGTTAGCAAGACCCCATCTCCACAAACAAGCAGGGTATGGTAGTACGATTATGTAATCTCAGCTATGCAAGAGGCATAGGTAGGAGGATTTCAGACCCAGGCTGGCTATGCACAAACACTTGAGACCCTATTCAAAAACCAACTAAAGCAAAAAAGGGCAGGGGTGTGGCTCAAGTGGCTAGGCAAGCACACGGCCAAGTTGAACCCCATGACTGCAAAAAGAAAAAAAATTATATTTAATGCACCTAACCACAACAACACTGAAGCGTTTTCATGTCTTCCCTTCTTCTCCATGGTTAACTGGGAGCCACAGCTCACTGCCACGGCCCAACACTGACAGGTGCCCCATATACTGCTAGTCCTGAAGATCAAAATTCAAAGCATGGTTTCTACTGAATGTGTATTACTTTCACACCACTGTACAGTCAAAAAAATCCCAAAGTTGAATCACTGTAGGTTGGGGGCCGTCTGTATACATCTCATTCAACTGTTAAGTTGGAAAGATCTGGCTTCCTGGAATCAATGCTTGTGCAGAACCTGGGGGGTTCTGTTAGTTTCAAAACTAACTTTCTGTGACTGTAATTAAGACTTCAAAAAGGTCAGAAGGTTTAGAGGACAGCATTAACAACTCTGAGGTGGTATTTCTCAGCCTTTGCATAGGAGCCCACTGTGGTAGGCCAGTATCACAGAAATGGATAATGAACATATCCCAAGAAACTTCCTAAAGGCATCTGACCAACTCCAAAACTACCGAAGAAGAGCAGTCTGAATTCACAGTTCATTGACTATCCAAAGATCGCACTTCAGTCATTTCTGTCACCTTCCTCTACTTAACTTGTGGGTGATTTGAAGACACAGACTTTTCTATAACCAGCCGCTTTAACTCAGTACCTGGGCACAAGTATTTGGCCTTAAAAATGTACCTCACCTGTTTCATAGGCTCTCAGGCATTTTCCATTATGTGAAGCAGCTTTCCAGCCCAATTATTTGTAACACACTTTACAGTCTACAAAATGTCTTTACAGTAATATTCCCATTAGATCCTTCAAATTGCCTTGTGAGATGGGCATGCATAATCACTACTTTCCAGATGGAGAGGCAGAGGTTTGCTTGGCTAATTAAATGAGAGAGCAGGGAGGAAAGCCATCCACATTTTGTGTGCACTACACTTTACTGCCTCCCAGACACTATTGTTTCCAAGCTCAAACTTTTCCTAGGCTAGACAGTCTCTGGAGGAAAGCAATTGAATGTACTTATAGCCTCAGAAAGTGTAAACAAAAACCTGAAGTGTCCAAAATTAAAGCACGGCGGCATGTGATGAGAATATAAAATACTACTTAAATGTCTCCCGCGCTAGATACAAGATCTAAACTCTAGTCTCGTCCAGGGCAGCGGTCCTGAGCTGGGGGTGCTTTCCCCCACCCCCTTTCGGGGCCTCAGTTTCCCTCCCTATGAATGGAGAGCTGGACTTGCAGAATCTCAATTAGGTCCTGTAGGTCTCTTCTCCTCCCTTGTGGCCCGTGAATTCAAAAATAGGGCACGTGATCGGGCACCAGCGGGACCCTGGGGAGCACTGGCAAACCCGAAGGGACCTGGACACATGGGCACGGGCCTAGTCTTGCGCCAGTTGCCAGCGAGGCGTTGGCCTCGCATGAGGCGGGGAGCCAGGCGAGTGTTCTGAGAGGCCCTAGCGCGAGGGACCACAAGAGCACCCCTGCTTCACCAGCCCTGCGTGGGTCCCAGCCCACGCCCTCTGCCGTAATCCGCCCGGCTGCGCTGCCCACGCATGCGCAGCCCGGCCATACCGCGGGCGGGGCGGGGGGGGCGGAGCGAGCCGGGCGCAGTTACACCTCCCTCCCCGCGCGTGCTCCAAATTAACGCAGCTCAAGGGCACGCAGGATTATGATGGGCTTTCTATGCAGACCAGACCGGAGAGTTGAAAGGCGACCATGAGGTCATCCTAGAGTCTAGACTGCTAAAGCAGGGGTTCTGGATGCTTGTGAGAATTCTAGGTTCCAGGGCTCCACACCCACTACCTAACACTCAGGAACATCAATTAACAAGTGACCCCAAGTAACTGAGATAAGGGGTCCTCACTGGATCGCCCTCTTGTTTCAAGGAATGCAAGAGAGGGAAGATAGTAACAGAGAAATGATTGCCTCAAGATGGAACAGCAGGAATTACCTGGCAGAGCTGGCAGAACCCAAATATCCTGACTTGCTCTCAAGTGCTGCCCCCATTTCTTCCCGCTTTCCCCCTTCTGCTGCATTTTCACAGCATGGTTTAATCAGTACCAGGCAGGCTGGCAGGCAGTCCATTCACAACGGTTGGGCTAAATGAAAGTCTCTTTCCCAGAATACCGAAGAACCCCTTCCAACAACTCCACATCAGAGGTCCACTCCCAGTTCTGACCCTTGCCCAGCATTATTGCCTCAGCATGCGTGAGGGTTTGGGACACCCAGGAGGAAACAATGACCCCCCTCACCCCCAACAAACAATGGCCAGGGTGGGTGTACAACACCCTCTCTTTTCTGTTGTGATCATGAAGGACAGTCAACCCAAGAATATAAAATGCTCCGTGTGTGTGTGTGTGTGTGTGTGTATGTGTGTGTGTGTGTGATGGGATTGCTCCGTGTGTGTGTGTGTGTGTGTGATGGGATTGCTCTGTGTGTGTGTGTGAGTGATGGGATTGCTCTGTGTGTGTGTGTGTGTGTGTGTGATGGGATTGCTCTGTGTGTGTGTGTGAGTGATGGGATTGTCCGTGTGTGTGTGTGTGTGTGATGGGATTGCTCCATGTGTGTGTGTGTGTGTGTGATGGGATTGCTCCGTGTGTCTGTGTGTGTGTGAGTGATGGGATTGCTCCGTGTGTGTGTGATGGGATTGCTCCGTGTGTGTGTGTGTGTGATGGGATTGCTCTGTGTGTGTGTGTGTGATGGGATTGCTCCGTGTGTGTGTGTGTGTGATGGGATTGCTCCGTGTGTGTGTGTGTGTGTGATGGGATTGCTCCGTGTGTGTGTGTGTGTTGAGTGATGGGATTGCTCCGTGTGTGTGTGTGTGTGTGATGGGATTGCTCCGTGTGTGTGTGTGTGTGTGTGTAGAGTGATGGGATTGCTCCGTGTGTGTGTGTGTGTGTGATGGGATTGCTCTGTGTGTGTGTGTGTGAGTGATGGGATTGCTCCGTGTGTGTGTGTGTGTGATGGGATTGCTCCGCGTGTGTATGTGTGTGTGAGTGATGGGATTGCTCCATGTGTGTGTGTGTGTGAGTGTGTGTGTAAGTGATGGGATTGCTCCGTGTGTGTGTAGTGATGGGATTGTTCCATGTGTGTGTGTGTGTGATGGGATTGCTCCGTGTATGTGTGTGTGTGTGAGTGTGATGGGATTGCTTTGTGTGTGTGTGTGTGTGTGTGAGTGATGGGATTGCTCCCTGTGTGTGTATGTGAGTATGTGTGTGAGTGATGGGATTGCTCCATGTGTGTGTGTGTGTGTGTGTGTGTGTGTGTAGTGATGGGATTGCTCCGTGTGTGTGTGTGTGAGTGTGTGTGTGTGAGAGAGTGATGGGATGATGGGATTGCTCCGTGTGTGTGTGTGTGAGAGAGATGGGATTGCTCCATCTGTGTGTGTGTGTGTGTGTGTGTGTAGGGATTGCTCCGTGTGTGTGTGAGTGATGGGATTGCTCCGTGTGTGTGTGTGAGTGTGTGTGTGTGTGAGAGAGTGATGGGATGATGGGATTGCTCCGTGTGTGTGTGTGAGATGGGATTGCTCCGTGTGTGTGTATGTGTGTGATGGGATTGCTCCGTGTGTGTGTGTGTGAGATGGGATTGCTCCGTCTGTGTGTGTGTGTGTGTGTATGTGTGTGATGGGATTGCTCCGTGTGTGTGTGTGTGTGAGTGATGGGATTGCTCCGTGTGTGTGTGAGTGATGGGATTGCTCCGTGTGTGTGTGTGTGTGAGTGATGGGATTGCTCCGTGTGTGTGTGTATGTGAGTGATGGGATTGCTCCGTGTGTGTGTGTGTGTGAGTGATGGGATTGCTCCGTGTGTGTGTGTGAGTGATGGGATTGCTCCGTGTGTGTGTGTGAGTGATGGGATTGCTCCGTGTGTGAGTGTGTGTGTGTATGTGAGTGATGGGATTGCTCCGTGTGTGTGTGTGTGAGTGATGGGATTGCTCCGTGTGTGTGTGTGTGTGTGGAGTGATGGGATTGCTCCGTGTGTGTGTGTGAGTGATGGGATTGCTCCGTGTGTGTGTGTATGTGTGTGAGTGATGGGATTGCTCCGTGTGTGTGTGTGTGTGAGTGATGGGATTGCTCCGTGTGTGTGTGTGTGAGTGATGGGATTGCTCCGTGTGTGTGTGTGTGTGTGATGGGATTGCTCCGTGTGTGAGTGTGTGTGTGTATGTGAGTGATGGGATTGCTCCGTGTGTGTGTGTGTGTGATGGGATTGCTCCGTGTGTGTGTGTGTGATGGGATTGCTCCGTGTGTGAGTGTGTGTGTGTATGTGAGTGATGGGATTGCTCCGTGTGTGTGTGTGTGTGTGTGATGGGATTGCTCCATGTGTGTGTGTGAGTGATGGGATTGCTCCGTGTGTGTGTGTGTGTGAGTGATGGGATTGCTCCGTGTGTGTGTGTGTGTGTGATGGGATTGCTCCGTGTGTGTGTGTGTGTGTAGAGTGATGGGATTGCTCCGTGTGTGTGTGAGTGTGTGTGTGTGTGGAGTGATGGGATTGCTCCGTGTGTGTGTGTGTGTGTGAGTGATGGGATTGCTCCGTGTGTGTGTGTGTGTGTGGAGTGATGGGATTGCTCCGTGTGTGTGTGTGTGTGTGTGAGTGATGGGATTGCTCCGTGTGTGTGTGTGTGTGTGAGTGATGGGATTGCTCCGTGTGTGTGTGTGTGTGTGTGATGGGATTGCTCCGTGTGTGAGTGCGTGTGTGTGTGTGAGTGATGGGATTGCTCCGTGTGTGTGTGTGTGTGTGTGTAGAGTGATGGGATTGCTCCGTGTGTGTGTGAGTGTGTGTGTGTGTGTGGAGTGATGGGAGGGTGTCTGGCCATCCCTATGTGTCTGGCTCAACTTTAGGCACGTTCGGTATCAGTCAGTGGCCTCAGTCCAGGGCAGCTGGATCATGTGTGCAGACAGCCACTTTCAACAGCCCTGGATGGGGAAATGGACACTCCCTCACATGCTCTCATGAGAAGCAGCCCAGTATAAGCAGAGCTGAGATCCTACGCACACTCACAACCCCTGTTGGGGTCAGCAAGGTCCCTCCCCAGGACACAGCCTGGAAGACAAAACTTGTGCATGGGAGTGGTAGAGCAGAAGGCCTTAGGGCTGAAGACACTAGGACCCTACCAGCTTTCTGAAGCTGCCAGGCTTCTAATACTACTGGAATTCCACTCCCAGGGATGGTCCTCAGGCGTGGTCCACGGGATGAGGTTGGCTATTTCCTAAGCAGTTCCAACACTGAGTCATTCTCTTCCGTACCTCTCAAACCATTGCCCCTCTGTATCTGTTGCATCCCAGCCTGGCTTGTCTCAAAACCTCAAGGCTGCAGCTCTTTCCGAGAAAGCCAGGAACACAGCTGTAAGTTCTAATCCCTCAGGCCAGTTCCAACACTCCCTCCTGGCTCCATATGTAAAGGAACAGCTGTGGGGGTGGCAGGAGGCCCAGCTGGCAGTGAAGCAGGGTCTAGAAGATGGAGAACAAAGGCCAGACAGGCAAACAGCAGGGTTGTTAGGATTCTAGGAACCTGGGAAAGAAACCCTTATCCCCTGGCCCAGAGACTGGCTGTAGGCCTTGCCAAATCTCTCCAGCACTGTCCTGCAGCCTTGCCTACCCCAATCCTGGCAGCTTGTGCCATGGGCAGGACTTTCCATAAGCTCTACTTTATGATTCACACTTAATCTGAAGGGAAATGGCTTTCTTTGTCTGGCTCCACCCCTGTCCTTAAAATATGCACTTCCCAGCATGAGATTTGGGTGACTGAAGAATGGTGAGGAAGAGGAAGGAAGATGGGAAAGGATTCTGCCACTCCCATCTGGCATCCTCCACTCTCCCATCTTCCCTCCTTATTCCTGGATGAGGGAACCAGGATGCAGGATGCCAGGCTGGGTGTTCAGACAGGGCCACTCTGGGCAAAGCTTACTCTGTCACGTGGTAATACACAACTGGGCACCAAGCATGTCTCTGTAATAATTATTACCCCAATGACCATGCCCTGCTCTGGTCTAGCAAGACTGTGCACTACCACACCCCCATCTGGGTCCTTCCCAACCTGAAAGGACACTGGGCCTCACAACTGCTCCGTTTTAGGAAAAATATTTTAATGGTCTTTAACCTCTTTTCTAGCTGAGGCCCTCTTCTTGGTGGAACCCTCTCATCGTTGCTCTTCCCATGCCTGCTGGGAGGTAGCAGCCCCTCTCTGGAGGACCGACCCATTCCCAATGCCCCCACCCTCCTGGGAGGCTGGCTCTGGGTCTGGGCCTTCATGAGCCCATTATATGAAAAATTTTATAAAAAGTGGGCAGAACATTGTACTGTGCCCCTTTTCTGGATGCCTGGGACCAGCCCACAGCACATTCCTACCCCTTAATTAAATAGCCCATTAAATAATCTCTTGGTGCTGGCAGAGAGGGGATGCCTCGGTGACAAGCCCCATGCCTTGGCCAGACTGCCTTGGCCTCAGTGCCTCCACTTTGACTGGATCTGTGTCCCACAAGACCAGCCAGGGGCACGGCCTCATCTCACACCTCGCCAGTCCTGGGCCCCCTTCCCAACACGGAACAGTGAGTCCAGGTGGTTCATGCTGGCATCAGGCACCCCACAGCCATGGATGGGAATACCCAGGCAGCAGAGTGGACAACCCACAGGTTACAGCTCTTGCCCAAGTCAGAAGTATGTGAGGTTCTTGATGGCTCCAATTTCTAGCATCCGCTTGATGGCCAGGGCCTCTCGGGAGACATTGTGGCCTGACCCCTGTGGAGACAGCCAAGGAATTAAACTGAGGGACTTGTAGAGACCTCTTTGGCCCCAGGATAAGTATGTCTGCCCCTCCCCGTGGCCTCACACCTCTTGGGAAGTCTCTTTCCTGTGCTGGCTCTTGGAAGGATAACAGAAATCAAGTGGCCAAATACAGAAGATGCTGGCTGGAGTGTCTAGATGCTTCAGTGCCAGTTCTGACTCTGAATGACTCCACCATAAGCCACTTCTGGGCCCCTGTACCTCTCTCTCGCCCAGCATCCCTCTGGTTGTCTGGTCCCCAGGACCCATCTGTCTCATTGGGCTCGTAAGCAGGCCCACTTACCGCCATGGACTTGAGCGTAATCTGCTCATAGTAGTGAATGGTTTGCTTCTTGTTATAGGCATCTGGGTATCCAAAGCCCGCGATGTGCACCAAGTCGCAAAGGTGTAGGGCCAGGGTGATGGCCAATAGACCGGTAGTTGGTTTCTAAATAACAGAGGGTGGGAGGGAATTAGAGGGAACACTGCTTCTTTCCCATCTTCTGGGCCAGTGCTCTGTGATGGATCTTTCTGCAGTGATGAAAAAAATCTTTCACCTGCAGTGTCCAGCAGAATAGCCACAAGCCAATTGAGTGCCTCAGTGGGATTAGTACCACCAAGGAACTGAATTTTTTAGTTTATGGAATTTTAATTAATTTTTTTTGGCCATGCTGAGGATAGAACCCAGGGCTTTCTCCATTCTAGGCAGGTGCTTTATCACTGGACCAGAACCCACCCCAGCCCTAATTAATTAAATTTTAAATTTAAACAGCCACCTGTGACTTGTGGCTACCGTGAAGGTTAATCTTCGTTGTCAACTTGACTGGACAGAGAAGCGCCCTGGGGATTAATAAAGCACACATCTGGGTGTATCCTGAGGGCATTTCCAGAGAGATTAACTAATACTAATGCTACTGTGAATGTGGGTGGCACCATCTCAAAGGCGAGGTGACTGAACAGAATAAAAGGGGAAGAAGTAAAAAGCTCGCTAGCAAAGGCATTCTTTCTCTCTGATTCCTGGCTGCCATGATGTGAGCTGCTCTGATCCACTATGCCCTCCTGGTCATGATGGACTTGAAACTTCTGTAACCACAAACCCAAATAAATTCCTCCTCTCTTATGTTGTTTTATGTCATATATGTTGTCCTAGCAACGAGAGTCTGACTAATACAGCTACCATAAAAGATAATTTGGGCGTTTGTGCCTCTAGTAAGAACAATGGCAATGAGGATGACAATAATGACAGTCATCAAAATACTACCTATAGCTTTTTGAGCACTTACTATGTGCCAGACAATATGTTAAGCATTAACATAATACACTACATCATCTCACCTAATCTTCCCCCAAACACTTGTAGGTAGATACTATTAGCCCCATTTTACAGATAAGGAAAGTGAGGCTTATGAATATTCAGCAACTCATTCAAAGGATGGAAAGTATCCATCCTCCTCCTTGGAAGGCACCTCCTTCAGAAGACCTGGGAGTTCACATACTCATTGGCTGTATGACCCATCATGGGATGAGTCCTTTCTATAGAGTGGGGATAACAAAACCTTTCCTACCCACATTATGGCTGCTAAGAAGACCTCACTTCTCCCATCACCGATTTATCCACAGGAATAGGCAACTTGCTATTTGAATTTCACAAATCTCACTTTCTTCAGCTCAGCTCCAATAACCTGCTTTGCATATCACTTTAGCTATCATTTGGGAGCCAATTCCTGGACCACATCAGCCTTCTCAATGCCAGCCTTCTCCCAGCATCTCATTAAAGAGCCCCTATCATCTCATTTTCACTTTCTGGTGGGCCTTCTGAAAACCCTTGCTGCTTTAAACACTCTGGGTTCTCTCATCTAGTTCTGGCCCCTGCAGAACACATTGCCATTGTTTCTTGGCCAGCTCTCTCTGGACAGGGATCCTCACACTCACCACACTGCTCCTCCTTCCTGCATTCTCAGTATTAGATAGATACATCACCTCCCACCCAGTTGTCCAACCTGGAAACCTAGAATTGCTCATAAATCAATTCCACCTGTAAAACATGGGGTGTAGGAAGCAGAATTATAAGGGACTCCAGTGATCCTCTCTCTTTTATAATCTCCACCTCTTACAGTTGTATGGAACCCACAAGCAGGATAAGTGTAGATGTTCATTAAGTTACTTCACATGGCAGAGCCAGAGATTTGAAGCATAAGAAGGATTTATCCTGCTGTTTCTGGCTTGAAGATGGAGGGAGGCATACAGCAAGGAATATGAACAGACTCCAAAGCCAAAAAGGCACCCCCTTGCTGAGCCCACAGACAGCAAGGACACAGGGACCTCACTCCTACAACCTCCTTCATCAATAAGAATAAGCTTAGAAGCAAAATTTCCTCCCTGACCTAAGCCTTCAGACAAGAACTCAGTTCTTATGATCAGCCTTGTGACACCCCAATCAAAGGCAAGACCATGACCCGGTACATGAATACTGTTTTAGGCCACTAAGCTTGCAGTAATTAGTTAGATGGAAATAGAAAACCAACACAATGTCAAGGCCACGTGTAGCCCCTTCTTTTCCCTTCCTACCACCAGGAGTTGGGTTCAGGTCCTTGCCTTCTCTTACCCTCCTGTCCAGCCTTTATACCATCTATACCCTCCATTGCACAAGACATCCTTGTTGCCCCTTAACTCCAGTTGAGTTAAAACAGCTTTGTGCTGAAGGGGCTATTTGGCCTTGCCAAATGAAATGCCTTATTCCAGTTCCTTGCCTGATATATTTCACGATCCCTCCAGGTCCAACCCCAGTAACACTTCCAAAGAGAAGTCCTCCTCCCTAACAGCTCAGCAGAAGTCTGCATGTCTTCTGAGCTCCCACTGCACTTGGAACAACTCTACTGTGGCAATTTATTACTCCACAGTGCAACCCACAGGCTTATTCTGCAAGACTGAGTCTCCTTAGGGCAAGCAGCACTTCTCACTAGCTGAGCCTGTAGGTTCAGGGCCTGGCATTGAGCAGTTACACAAGCAGGCATTCAATACATATCATTAGATGCTCAGTTAAGAATAAAATTTTACTTATTCAAAATTTGGCACATATTGACTGGATAGGCACTGTATTCCAATCACCATATAATTATATATGATTACTTATTTTCTTAAATCCTACAATGGTCTTAAAAGGTCAGTACTAATATTATCCCCACTATACAGACAAGAACACTGACAGCCCATGTGGTAAACCTGTCCAACACCACAGCAAGTGCTACAGTTTAGAGTCATGTCTATGTCTGCTGGCTTACCACTTCCCACTATCCCACACAGCTTCCTGAGGGGTTCTAGGACCTGTGGAGAAGTACTAGGGAAGCTACAAAGGTTAAAAGCCCACCAGCTGAAGACCACCAGGGCACTAAGAAGTCAAAGTTGTAACTTACAAAACTATACCATGACTCCCAAAATTGACTCACCATATTAAACCATGACATGCAAGGCAGACTGGTGAAGCTCAGATTTTTCTAACTCAATAAGACCAACAAGGTCCAAGATAAGATCATAGACTAGCTGGGCACTGGAGGCTCATGCCTGTAATCCTAGCTACTCAGGAGGCAGAGATCAGAAGGATTGCAGTTCAAAGCCAGCCCTGGGCAAATAGTTAAAAATCCATCACAAAAAGGGCTGGTAGAATGGCTCAAGTGAAAACATCACCTGCCTTGCAAGTATGAGGCCCTGAGTTCAAACCCCAGTGCCACTAAAAAAAAAAGTCACAGACTAGTGTCTAACAGCAACTCTGTATGGGCTCAAGCTGTTCCAAAGGTAGGACCAGTGAGTGTTCCATCGGCTCCCAGTTTACAGATTCTGACCTGCTTCTGCCAAAACCATCCTCTGAGACTAGCTCCCCAAACCACTCACTCCCACTTTGGAGATACCCAGTGGTTTTCCAAAGTGTACGCGCTGTTTTACCACAGTAAGCTAATAAACCTACCTTTGATTATGGGTGTTTCTGAAGGTCAAGTGCAAGCCAAAACCTCTCATTATTCTCCCCTCTCAAGGATTCCTCCACAGCTTCCCACCCAAGACCACCAACTTCCAGGTCTGGTGTCCCCATCACCATACCATCATCACCTGCTTGATTTTGCGCATGGGCAGGCTCAGGAGCTTGTCAGCTGCAATCTCCATGAAGAAGGGGTTGAGAATTCGAATCTGTTTGGGGTTGACATCCCAGATGAGGGGAGGCTGTTTCCAGAAACCTTTTCGCACCTTAGGGGGATGGGGTTGGAAGGGAAAAAGATGAGTGAGTGAAGACCCACTTCTCTGGTCCTACTCAGTTAGTGGTCCTCAGCCAGGGGCTGGATCCAAGTGAGACAGACACCTTAGGAGTGCCAGTAAGAAGGATGGGAGGTGGGGTCTGTGTCAGAAACAGGAGACCTGAGGAGAGGACAAAGAAGAGAGAGAAGAGAGGGGTACCCCCTTAGGTGACAAGGTGAGGACAGTGTGGGGTCCAACCACTGCTCATTTCCAGGATTTCCAAACAGGAAGAAGGGGCATAAGTTTTAGGTTGTCTAAACACTTGTCAAAAACAAACAAAAAAACAGATTGACTATTTTAGCTTTGGAACAGAGAGCAAGTCAAGGCAGTGGGCTCTTTCTGGGGACTGTTGGGAAGGACACAGAGCTCATTTCTAGCCTGTCTGCAGGTCATTGCTAGAGAGCTCCTATGTTCCAAGGTTTCTCATGGGCAGACACACACATCTGGGCAGCTTCCCCATCCCAGGCAGCCCTCAAGCATGGGGTCCTCTGGCTGCCACCACCTGACTCCTCCAGGCTCTCTAGCTAGGCTACTGGGGCAGCTTATCACCAGCCCTGTAGGACACTGCCCTTGGCGGGAAGCCTAAGGCACTAACACTGAATGCCTGGTTTATACTGTCCCCTCACCAGCATTTTAGGATCATAGGGCAGACATTGTGGAATGTGAGATCCTGACTTGGACAGTGTCCTTTGCCCTGGGTCTCGCCCTCCCACTTGTCCCTCAAGTCACCCGCTTCTTGTCACTCAGGATAGTCTCGATCCAGTGGAAATCCATCGCCTTGAAAGCTACCAGGACCAGGAGTGTATCTGGGTTGTTCTCCACTTTGGGGTCAAAGTGGGCAGACTCAGGGTAGAAGAGGCGCATGGTGGTCTTGGAGCCCACGTCATCCTCGTAGCCAGACACTGGGGCGTTGTTCAATCTGGGACAGGGAGAGGATGTTCATCACTACAGTCCTGAGACTGTCTACAGTACCTGTTTGGGATATCTAGAGTCCAAACGCAAGCGGGAGGGGTAGTCACACATACCTGATAACCACATCATACTTGTCAATGGTATCTCCCAGTGAGCTGTTCCGCAGCCGGTGCCCGTTACCCACCACCACACAGCGGCGACACTCGAGACTACCGTGGAAGAGGAGTGATTGATCAAGGCCAGAAGGAGCCCCTGCTCTACTTAACTCTCTTCCCTGGATCTGCCTGGGGCCCATCTCAGTATCACTTCTAGTCTAGGGTCCCCTTAGCCACTGGTCTTCATGGAGTGGCCTGCTTACGGTCCTGCTGACTTTGAAGCTCTAGACCCTAAAGAAAGGGGCAACTGAGCAGAGCACAGCAGAGAGAGGAAGAGAAGAGAGCAGGAGCATGGGGGCATTATAAGAGCCTCCAGTGTACAACCCCCTTGCCAGCTGCCCAGGCCTGCCTGTTACCACAGTAATACCCTTGACAGTGTCTGTCTGTTCTGGTTCCTGGATCCCAGGCTAGGTTGCTGTGGGAATCAGTGTAGCTATAGCCCCTGGAGACAGGCTAAGAAGGAGTGTCAAATTGGCCACAGCAAACCAGTGACAGGAGGGTTGCTGGGAAGGCGCTGGGCCAGGAAAAGGAGAAGGTGCCCAGACTGGAATGCGAAGAGTGTCTCCTTACCTCTGAATGCTCTCAGGTATGGAGTAGCTGGTAATGGCTAGCACCCGGAGAAGCAGGTCTTCTACAGAAAGAATGAATGGAAGGGACGAAGACAAGAGTCAGCAGGTGCATTCTGAAAGTTGTCTGCACCACTCCACTCCTCAGAGTATTTTTCCTCCTTGACAGTGATACCTGGGTCTGGCTCAAAACTTGGGCACAGGGCCCATGGATGGCCAAGAACAAAAAGCAGTGTGAGCTCCAGTTTCTATTGAACTGGGCATGAACTTACCACTCCCCTTGGTTCCATAAGGCAGCTCATAGGCAGATGGTGTCTTGACCCAGAAATAATCCTTAAGCTGCAGGAAGAGGGGCTGATCTCGGGAATGGCTGCACAGGGTAGAGATGAGAAAGGGATTACTCTACATGCCAGAACAAGGTGAGGCCTCTGACTAATATTACATGACCTTTCCTTTTCTTCCTTGTCTCACTGAACTCATTACCACTGGCCTGGCTCCCTCCCTCCAGCCAGCTAGCACTGAGGCTGAGTCCCTCAATCCTGGAGTCCCCCCATACTTATGTACTTACTTGCCAAAGATCTTTGAGGCCTTCCTCTCTGCCTCCCCCCGAAAGCATGGCTCCTTCTTCTCTGGGATGGGAAAATAAAAACTGGAGACAAAAAAAGAGTAGACAGGAGCCCCCATCAGACCTGAGGTGCCAAAGCCACCATCCCAGGCAGCCTCTACCTCCTCTATAGTACACAGTTCCCCAGGTGCTGGAGAGAGACTCACAGAGTGGCATCTTCTCAACCCAAATTCTACTTTGAACCCAAATCATTGAGGGTCTACCTCTTCTTGCCCTCAGTACTCCTCTCTGTAGAGTCATCTAGATCCCAGCCCAATCCACCCTAACAGAGGACTCTGCTTAGTGATTGGAGAGGAGAGGTCAGGCCCTGGCAACTATCCCATCCCTGAGAAGAACCAATGGAAGAACACAGAAGGTATACTCACAGCTCAATGTACCTGTCTTCTCGAGAGATGGAATACCACACCATGACAGCCAGGACCAGAGCCAGCATGGCCAGGAGCTTCCAGCCTGCAGGGCACATGCACAGAGGAGCTAGAGGCAGAAACAGGCAGGTACAGCCCCAGTTCACCTTCTTCCCTGCCCCTTTCTGGGCCCGCCATCCCCAACCAAGTAGACCCACTTCCTGGTCCTCTCCTGGCCCTAGCCCATGGCTGGAACCTGAGTTGTTTTGCTGTCTTTCAGGAAGAAGAGAAGGTCCCTGGCTCCGGGTCTGACCCTCCACCACCCTCAGGGGGTCCCAGGATGCCGCTGAGGACGGCTTCTGGAGGCCTGCCCTCCAGCGTGGGGGAGCCCCTGGACAACACTCACGGGACTTGCTGATCATGTTTCTCAGCAGGTAGCAGGGTTCCTGGGGAGAACTGTCATCCCGGCTGCCTCGGGCCACCTAGGAGGTAGGAGTCCCAGGTGTCTGTCTAGTTGGCTCCACCAATACCCCTGCCTACTAGACACTGGAGCAAGTCACACCCCTACCTACCCCTTTCTTCCTCCAAGAAAGCCCAAAGCAGCTCCTTAGGGCACCCAGCCCCTCAGCAACCTTCTCACCCTGGACATCTTCCTAACCCCTCAAAAAGCAGCATCAAGGATACAAGGGGAGCCCTACCACAGAAGGAAAACTGAGGTCCCAGTCCTCAAAGATTAGGACTGGCCCACTCCAGCTTCTCCTGTGTGGTTCTCCTCACCATCCTTCCAAATTTTGATCAAGGAAGCGTCAACTCAGAGGACAAGTGGGTACCCCCACTCACTTTTGACAAAAAAGCCTAACAGTGCCAGAGCTTGATTCATATTTTATCCAAATGAAGTTTATCTACTCTCCACTCTCCACCATCCAAGACATGCCTTGGTCTGACCACTGCCCCCCTCACTTAGCAATCTCCTGAGATTCTAGTCAAACAGTTGTACAGGGGTCAGATACTGAGGGTGAAGGTGGAGCTATGAGGGTCCTCATGAGGCCCCCTCCAGCCTTTCTAGAGTCTGACCCAAGAAAACAGTGTCTGAGCCTCACCACCCAAGTGAGGTGAACTCAGTGAAGGAAAGGTGAAAGCATAGCAGTGTGGGGAGCCAAAAGGTGCTGATTGGTCAGAGGAGTCAAGAGACACTTCCCATGTCAAAGTAAGGGGGAAGGTCAGCAAGGTAAGGTCTGAGCAAGGTCTGAAGGTGAGCTGCCACATGCACCAACTCTGCCAGAACCATACTGCTGATTCCTGTCTAAGAAATCTCTGCAGCTTCTACAGACACAAGAAGTAGCTCAGGATGCTGAGTACCAACCAGCTTCTTGCATCTGGTGCTCTGTCCATCCACACTATTTCCCCAAGGACCAAGACCAGAAGAATCACTGGAGCAGCTTGCCAAACACAGACATATGCATTCCAAGGTCTTGCCCTGGAGTTCCCCCTTGCTCAGTTTAGGTGGGGCCTGAGGCCATTTTCACACACAGCTCATTCACATCAGCTCGGGAAAGGGAAGAAAGTGCTAGTGTTTGTGCTTTTTCAGGGATAAATGAAAGTCGTTGATTATTTCTTGGATGTGAAGACAGCATCTGAACAAGGCCTGGTTTTGTCACCAATCATAAATGAATGATCCTAAACACTGTCCTTTATGGAATCGATGCACTGCTTCCCAGTGGGGGCATTCCCCAGACTCCACTCTGAGTGCACAAACACTTGACGAACAGGTTCTGAGTGTGGGGTGTGAGCTGGGGAGGGAACAAAACCAGACTTTCTTGGTAGGGTTAGCAGCAGCTGAGGACACATCTCAGAGAGAATGGAGAACAACCCTGCCCAGTAAAGAAGTTAGAGATTCACCACTTCTGTGCTGCCTCTTACAGTTGGCACTGAGCAATATCTCTATTCCTGAAAAGTTAGAGATTTGTAATCAGAAGTCCCCAGTCAAAGTCTTTACTCTAGAAACTCCCCCAGACATCTCTACCCACCTACAGTACATCCAAGTCATTCCCAAACATGGCCCTCTTCATCTCTTTCGTAGCTGTTTCCTGGTCTGTAATTAGCTTACTTATATACTTTTTTGCATTCTACCTAAGTCCGCTACTGGAATAGAAGCCCTGTGAGGGTCAGAATCAGTTCTGTTCTGTTCCTATCTCGAACCCAAGCCTCCAGCGTGCTGCCTGGCACATAGTAGAATAGATTAGAAAGCACTGAATGTCCAGGTCTGGTGGCTCACACCTGTAATCCTAGCTATTCAGGAGGAAGACATCAAGAAGATTGCTGTTCAAAGTCAGCCCAGGCAAATAGTTCAAGAGACCCTATCTTGAAAAAAAACCATCACAAAAAAGGGCTGGTAGAGTGGCTCAAGGTGAGGCCCTGAGTTCAAACTCAAGTACCAGAAAAAAAAAGTAATAATGAGCCCACCCTCATTCCTTGCTGGGTCCCTGCGCCAAACCTAGAGGACTGCTCTGGGTCCAGGGCATTCCAGCAGCACAGGGCTTCTTGGGTTGGCTGCTACAAGGACAACCTGGTAGCCATTTCCACCAGCTGCCCCACATGGCTGACCCAGCTCCTGGGGATAAAAGGGCAGAAGAAAAGTCACAGTAAGGTACCTGGATAGGAAAGCCCACATCTGATTCATCCATGGCCAAGGCTCACCAATCTTACCTACGACCAGCCGCTCAGGAGACCAGCTCACCCAACCTGTGGGCAAAGCTGATGCCGACAGAAAGACTCTCTCAGATCAGGAGGATCACAGTTCGAAGCCAGCCTGGGCAAATAGCTTGTGAAACCCTATCTTGAAAAAATCTACCACAAAAAAAGAGCTGGTGGAGTGGCTCAAGGTATAGACCCTGAGTTCAATCCCCAGTATTTCAAAAAAGAAGAAAGAAAGGCATGTCCACGGCTAAAATGAGCTGTGGAGCTCTTCCAGGGGACTTGCCCAAGGGTAGAACTAGAGGTACAGGGTGGAGAAACAAAATTACTGTCCCCACACTCACAGCACAACACATGGTTGTGTACTCAGCCAGGCCACTACAGCAAGAGTAGGACACTAGAGATGCCAAGCAGCATGACGCCAGGAGCCTGAGCCCCTGGACCCATCACAGGGATCTGGTTAATGTTTTGGAAGAGAGTCTGGGAAGACCAGTGGGGGCAGAAGCCCAGGGTTACTTAATGGTTCCGTGATCTTAGTCCATAAATCTCACTGTCCCTCTATTCTGTAAGAAAAAACCAGAGCCACCTACTACCTTGTCACCTTTAGACTCATCCACTTTTTTTCCCTCCAAATTCTTCCACCTGGACACTCTATCCCTCCCCATCAGCTTCCCAGAATTGGTTTCAATCAATGACACCACCCCTTTGCCCTATAGGAGCACACCACCACGCTCAGATTCTCTACTCTCTCTGACTTATATAAACACTCTTGTCCCATAAAGCAAAAACCTGTCTCTGCCTCATCTACCCCTATGTGTATGAGTTCCTCACTTTCTACTCCTCCCTTCACCTCTACAAGGCTCCCTCCCTCATTTTCAGGCTGAAATTGCTCTTGCTGAGTTCACTGGTGGCCTCCTAATCACCACACACAAGAAAGGTCTATCTTCATTCTTCCTTATACTGCTAGGCCTTGGAGTATGTTGGCCACACTTCTTTCTTGGCTTCTAGGTCAAGGGCTTCTCCAGGTTTTCCTCCTACCTCCTGCCTTTTAGGACAGTCTTCAAGGCTCTGTTTCCATTGCCCACACTTCAAATTCTGGCCTCCAAGCTCTGTGCTGCACCTTTCCCCATAATCTCACAGGACAAGTTCATTCATTTTCAGAGGTCTCACCGTCATTCATACACTGGTGATTTGAGCTCCTTATTTT
The DNA here is from genome assembly GCF_047511655.1 of Castor canadensis. Lineage (NCBI taxonomy): Eukaryota > Metazoa > Chordata > Mammalia > Rodentia > Castoridae > Castor > Castor canadensis. Next base: position 170,791,107 of record NC_133387.1, read on the forward strand.
TACTCTAAATGCCTCTCAGATTCCATCTTAATATTTCTAACTGACTACCTGGATGACCTTAAACTCTTCAAACTACACATGTTCCAAGTGGGCTCATCGCTCCCTGACTCCCATATCATCATCAAGCCCCCAAACACATTCTCCTCCTCTGACCCTTCCCCAGCTGGATATTAACTATTATGGATTCTACTCTCATGTGCTCATTCCAGCCAACACTTGCTGAGCTCTGACCATATGCCTGGCATTGTGGTGGCACTGAAGATAATCAGCTTTGTAAAACTTAGCTCCAGTGTAAAGGCCACACAGTCTAGACCTTCAGAAATACTTCGGAATGTAGCTCCCCACCCAGTTCTCCCTTCTGATCATAGCCTGATTCCAGATCCTAGCCCAAGTACCTGCTTTCTAACTGGGCTCTTCACAACTCTGTCCTCACTCAAGCCTCTTCTTCAGAACTGCCAACACCTTCCTAAGAAACGACTGGATCAAACCATCCTCTTGCTTCAATTGTTCCTTTTTCTTAAGTGAAAAGCTAAAGTTCCTTACCAGGCAACCAGAGCCCTTTAAACTCAGGCCAGGAGCCCTGCAGATGCATTGCCTACCTTCCCCACCAGCATGCTAAAGGAGCCCTGTTTCTTTCCCACAGTGTACCCTTCCACGCTCCCTCTTCTGCCCAGGCTTTCCTGCATTAGGTTTCATGCTATGGTTTGAATGTGGCCCCAATGTTCCTGTGTTACAAACTTGACCCCTAATGCTGGTGCTGGAAGTGGGACCTTTAAGAGGTGTTTAGAATTGGGGGTGTAGCTCAGTGGAGAGTACTTGCCTAGAATGTGCAAAAGGCCCTGGGTTCCATCCCCAATTCCAAAAAAAAAAAAAGAGGTACTTAGGTCATGAGAACAGAACCATCATCATAGGACTGGATTCATTACACTGGGAATGGATTCATTATAAAGGGACAAGTTCAGTTTCCTCCCTTCTCCCCTCTGCCATGAGATGAAACAGCAAGAAGGCCCTCATCAGATGTTGCCCTTTGAAAATGAACTTTTGTCCATTATAAATTACTCAGTCTGTGGTATTCTGTCATAGCACAAAACAGACTAAGACAGGAACTTGGTACTGACAAGTAGGGCTGCTGATAGAATTAACACCTGAAAATGTGGAGACAGAACTTTAGAAGTGGATGGTGGGTAGAGACTGGAAGAAAATGGAAGTGCAGGCTACAAAAAGTCTAGATTGTTGTGAGTGGAGCATTAAGGGCTATTCTGGTGAGGGCTCAGAAGAAGAGACCTGTAGGAAAAGTCCAAAACTTCTTAGAGATAACTTAAGTGATTGTTATCAGAATGCTGGCAGAAATACAGAAAGGACCATTCTGATGAATTCTCAGATGGAAATGAAGAACAGGATTGGAAACTGGCATAGAAGCCAACCTGGTTACAAAGTGGCTAAGAACTTGGCTGAATTGTGTCTGTCCTAAATTTATGGAAGGCAGAAATTAAGAGTGATGAACTAAGGCATTTGGTGAAAGAAACATCTCAGCCACAAAGTGTTCAGGGTCTGCACAGTGGCTTCTTTTAACTGTCTACAGCAAAATGTGAGAAGAAAGAAGTGATTTTAACGTGGAACCTATAATTAAAAGGGAGGCAGAGCTTAGGAATTTGAAGGATTCTCAGCCTGGCTATGGTAGAGAATGAAATGAAAGCATTTTCAGGAGAGGAAAGCCAGGGTGTGGCCAAGCGACCATTTGATAAGGAAGTCAGTATGGACAGAGTGGAGCCTGAGGCTATTCATAAGGATCATGGGGCAGTGACCACAAAGGGAGAATGACCACAAAAGGCCCTTCGTAGATTGGTGGTCCTGCCCATCCCATCACTTGCCCAGAATGCCAAGCCCAAAGAGAAGGAAATATGTCAAGAAAGAGGCTGTACTCCCTGAATTCCTGTGCAGGAGGCTGCCCCACCAAGGCTCAGGGTATGGCTTGACTGTCCACTCTAAAAGGACCAAGCAGTAAGCCATAAGCCTTGGTGCTAACTCCTCTAGCCTACAGAATGCAACAAACATTGTGGAAACATGGCTTCCTCCACCTGCATTTCAAAGGAAGTCATGGCAGCCTGAGGTCCTAGTGGAGGCAGAGCCACCATACAGAAGCCCCAGTGGGGCACTGTCCAGCAGAACTGTGGGGTCAGCTGTTGCAGAGTCTTCAGTAGACCTAATGAGTCCACGGCAGTGAGACCATTCCTGAGACCCAGAGCAGGAGAGTCATCGGATACAACCTCAACCTGAGAAAATTGCATGGACACTTGGACCAATTATCTCAGTAAGGCCATGGAGGTGGGGCTGCCTGGGGCTTTGAGGCCCAACTCCCCCCTTCCCAGTTTGTCAGGAAGTTAGGACATAGAGTTAAGGAAGATTGTTCTGGAGCTTGATGATTTAGTATTGTTTTCCTGTCCAGTTTTGGGCATATGTCCCTTTTTTACCTATTTTTCCTCCAGGGGATGGCAATGTCTATCCTATTTCTGTCCCACCACTATATTTAGGTAGATAGCTTTAACTTATTGGATTTTTTAGGTGCAGGACTAGAGAAGAATCTGCCTCAAGGTGACTATTGCCTTGAGTTTCACCCACATCTGATTCAGAAGAGACTTTAGACTTTTAAGACTTTGAGGATTTTGAAATGGAGAGAATGCATTTTGCAAGTGAAAAGGACAAAAATGCCACAGTTTGAATGTATCTTCCAAAGTTCAAGTGTTGAAACAATCCACAATGCAGCAGTGTGTGTTAAGAGGCGGGCCCTTTAAGAGGTGTTTAGGTCCTGTGCCCTCAGGATACATTCGTGTCATACAGGCTCCTCAAAAGAGGATGAGTTTGCTCCTGCCACCCCTTTACCTTTCCACCTTCCACCATGGGATGATGCAGTTTCTCTGTCTTGGAAATCCCAGCTTCTACAATCATGAGCCAGTCTGTAGTATTCTGTTACAGGAGCACAAAATGGACTAAGACAATACCCTAAACCTCCCCATCTTGATGGCCTGGACAATGCACTCCTGCTACATCAGCCTCGAATGGCCCTTCCTCTATGAAGTCTTTTCAGATATTTCTAAATAATTAATGTTTCTTGTTCCCATAAAATATTGCTTATACCTTGATTTGGGGACTTAACAGATGATATAAATTTATATTTATATAGTTACTGGTTTTTATATATTACCCACTATCTTGCCCATGAGACCTCTACTCAGGGTTAGTTTTTGTTTTTTTTTAATGTCTTCAGGTTGTATTATAGTGACTGGAATACCACAGATGTTTTATATATATCTGACAAACAAGTAATAACATGAAATTAAAGATGACACCTCTGATTAATAATGAAATACATTATGTGCTTACTACACTCAAGACTAGGACCCCTAAGCCTCTGCACTATTGATTTTAGGGGCTAGATAACTCACTGATTAGGGGTCTGTCTTGTGCACTTAGGATGTTTAACAGCATCTTTGGCCTCTACCCCTAGATGAGAGTAGGTCCCCCTACTCCCCAGCTGTGACAAGCAAAAAGTCTTCAGATACCACTATTCAAGTATTATCCCAACCTTATGGGATAATTTCGTCCATCTTAGAAACAGAGAACTAAGGTACAAAAAGGGTCAATAATATGCCCAGGTCATACAGCTAGTGGGGAATGGAACCAGGATGGGAGCTCTTGTCCCTTTGTGACTCCACGCCTAATCTCCAGTCCCTACTGCCTTTAATAAAACCATCCCATGAAGGAATGGCTCCCTAGACTCCCAAGTCCCTGGAATGTAGATCTTTGGGATAATTAGGGAAGTGGGGTCTCTAGCACACCAAAATCCTTCAACTGCTTTGAACAGTCATAAAGAGTTTCCTCAGCTCCTCAGGCAGGCTCCCTCATTAGACATAGTCCCTACCACCCAAGGCCTTGGTGCCCCTCTGAAAGCTCTTGAGCATGTTTTTAACGCATACCGCTGCATTCATGGAACCACTGATGCCTTCCAGCTGGACACCAGACTTTCATGCATACTGTGGCTTTCTTATAGCCATGTCACGGCATGCTCAAAAACCAGATGTCTTGGGCCCTACACTCATGTGGCCATCCTTTTGAACCTCAGTGCAGGACTGTGTGACACCTGTTTCCATACATTTCATCAGCTTGTCAAGGTGTGTAAGTCTCCATGGTGTTAGCTAGCCCATCGCAATTTCTCTTAGCTTAAGTGTCCACTACCAATGTTCAAAACGGAACTCAAACTGGACTGTGAATGCGATGTGGTTAATGCAACCGCATGCGGTCCTCATCTCACTTGGAGGGTCTAAATCCTGGCTCTGACCTACAGGGATCCACATGGGCATCCTCCACCTTCCTTTCCTAACTCTCCCCTTGTATCTCTGCCCCCACCCCCAGCCTCCCATGCCTTGATAAAGCTAGGAGGTACACACCATCCAGGGATCTCTACACTCTGTTTGCTTGGCCTTTAATGCTATTCTCTTAGACTTGAACTTAGCTATCTACTCATCTAGTTATTCACTCACTTTTCCACTTCCCAAGAGCTCTGTCCCCTCTGTCCCCCACACACCTAACAATGTAGATCACCTTCTCCTGGTTGCAAAATTTTTTTGTTGTTTTGCTTGCTGCTATACCACCAATGCCTAGACTAGTGCCTGGCACAGAGTCAGCTCTCAATACAAATTTATTGAATTAATGAATGTATTTGCTTATCAGAACATCATTATCACAGTGCAGGTGGTACAAAAATGGAAGAAGCAGTAACAACAGGTCAGGGACCCTCTAGCACCTCTGGTGCAGCCCATGGCTGGATGCAGTCCCCATCATGATATAGTGTGATCACAGCAAGCTAGGGAAAGGGGCTGCCCTTCTCCCAAGCTCTTTAGAGGCAGCAGAGAGCAGAGGAAGTGACTAAATGCCTCAAGGCCACCAGTGGGAGGGTGGGGGTGCCCCAAGCCATCTAAGCATGGAAGAAAAGATGGACATGCTTCCCATTACAGCCACAAAGCTCTCTGTGTTCCCTAGCTCCAACATCCAAGCACTGGCCGACTTGTACACAGAAACACTGTATCATCCATTTGATCAGCTGCCAGTCACAAGACACAACAGGGGCCATGTGAAAACCATCCTTCTGATGTCTGCTTGGAGGGGAAGGCAATTTTATGAATTCTCAGGGTTAGAAACCTGAAGCTCATGTGACAAAGTAGGAGTCAAGAGGACAGGCCAGACCCAGGATAAATAAAGGAGAAATCTGGTGCCAACATGAACCTGCCCCAAGTTCCTGGCTAGGGGGTCCAGGACACGTCTCCCTCCTTCCCAGGGAAGCTCCCTTCTGAGGATCCAAGGCTAAAGGTACTGGAGTCTGGGGTTGAGACCCAGCTCACCACTTGAATGACCAGTCCCTACACTCTCTGGTCCCCTTCAGAAAACAATAGATTGTACCAGCCCTGCTCTAGCCTACGAAACAGCCCCAACCCCTAGGTAGCTAGCGAGTTCTGTCCTGCTGTCTCCATCCCTCTCCTCCTGGACCATGAGTATGGAAGCACTGCTTAAGTGACACAGCCCCTGGGTCCACAGGTTCAACTTCTGCTCTGCCCACACCAGCCTCTTCCTCACCCTGGGATCTTGCCTTTGGGCCTGCAGAAGGCTTCTCCTCCAACAGGAGCCCACCTGGGCTTCCTAGAGCCCACCTGTGTGGGCAGCTCATTTGGGTGTAGGGGCAGGTCAGATGGAACTGGCTGGCCAGTGCTTCCTCTCCTCTTCCAGACAAGAACTGTCTCCTGGAAGCACGCCACTGGGACTAACCCCTGCTCTCTGCCACTTGCAAGAAATGTGGCTTCAGGATGACTTCGCAACCCTGAAACTCAGTCTTTTAATCTGTATCAAAAAGGTAGTCCCTCCTACAGAGTTTTGTCATGGTGGTGAATAGATAATGTAAGTAAGGCACACAGGAAATGCCCATGAACAGAAATTAATCGGCAGTACTTCTCCTGCATGTACAAGGCACAATCAAAAGCTCCATCAGTGGAAAATGTGGGGTAAATGCAAATGTTCCCTAAAACACTATTTTTTGATTAATCTGTCCATGATCAAAAGGATAGAAATAAAGACTAAATCTTGAACTGTGCCCAACTGATTGCCCACTGAAGTGAGGAATTCCTGGATGATCACAGGCCTCACTAGCACTTCCAAAACGAATCTTGCCTCCCCAACTTGCAGGCCCTCACACATACACACACACACACACACACACTCAATTTGAGAATGGAGGCTGGACAGAAGCAGGGGTCAAAGTCAACAGTTTCACTTTTGGGTTCTTCTCAAAGCAAGCAGGGGTCAATGGTGTTATAAATGTTGAGGAATCTGGAATCAGTGGTTGGGATATAAAACCAGCTTCCCCTCCTCCTGGCCACAGCTTCCTCTAGACTACATGGTCACCAGGAGCCTCCCCACTCTCCCTCCTACCTCTGTTATACAGCCTCTTCATTTCTACTGTTGCAATTACACTGTGCTGTCTCCAGTGTCCACTAGACTGTACACCCAAGAATGCAGGGACTTATTGTGCCCCACAGTCTAACACAAAATCTAATGCTTGCCACATGACAGGCAATTGACAAATATCTAGATGAATGGACGTCTCAATTGTTCTTATTTCTCACTAAGGCAAATGAGCAGAACTATGAACAGAAAATTTTATCAGGTTAAAACATCCCAGGCCCTCATTTTGCAAAGACTTGGGCAACCAAGGTGCTGAGGCCTTGCTAGAGGTTCACACTTGTTGCGACAGAGGCAACAGAAAGTGGTCACTAACACCTTCTGCCAAGTGCATGTGGCTCCACTCATAAGGACACCCTTATCACCAGGCACATGTGGTTTCTACAGAGGTAGCCGTTGCCACCTTTGACTCAGCTTAACCACTACCAGTTCCAACAGTGCAGGAACACATGGGGAGCAGATGTCAAACAGCTAACTCCAGGAGGCCCCAGGAGAGCTGTAGGCTTGAGGACACCATATTACTCAGGAAATCTCCTTCCTCTTTATTTGCTCCTCAAGTCATTCAGCTTGGAATAAAATGCCAGGATGGAGCTGCACATGGCTCAAAGCACCATTAGCAGTGGAAAGAGGTAAGAAATCAGAAAGATCCAAGGTCCAATCCAGCCTCTTTAGCTACCAGCTGGTGACCCTCACAGTCTTGGATTCCTCCTCTTTAAAATGAGGGTATCAGGAGCAAGTTCTCAGAGGTGTCATGAGCCTCAAGACACATTGTGATATTTAAAGCACACAGTTTCAGTACTAATCCAGCATAGTGCAAGCACTCAGCACCAGGAAGGTGACAGAGACAGCTGGCACTGGCTTCTTGTGGCACTCAAGTTCGGCCCTGTGCCAGCAAAGAGGGGGGATCCTTAGCCACAGCTCCTACCCACTCCTACCTACTCCCACAGTTAAATAAAAGAAGTAAGAGATATTTTGAAGAAATGTAAATTTAAATGTCATACAAGAAAAGATGGATACATTCATCTGCATAAAATTTAAGAGAGAGAGAGAGAGTATAGTTAAAAGACAAAAGACCTTCGGCTGGGAATATAGCTCAGTGATAGAATGCTTGTGTTGTATGTAGGAGGCCTTGGGTTCGATTCACAGCAACACACACACACACACACACACACACACAAATGACCAACTGGGAAAATACATTTGCAACACATATACAGTATAAAAGATCAGTTAATTCCTTAGCCTAGAATATACTCATGCAAATAAAAAAAATCTAAATTTAAAAGTGGAACAATGACATGAATTTACAGTTTTACTGTAAAGAACTACAAATGGCACATATGAAAAGATACTCATCTACATTTAAAAAATTCCAACATGGGACTGGGGATATAGCTGAATGGCAGAGCATTTGCCTAGTATGCACAAGGCCCTGGGTGAGATCCCCAGAACTTGGTCGGGGCGGGGAAGATTTTCCACAGTGGTTGAGGCACCATTTTTTCAGAACTCCTAACAGTAAAGCACAGAGGCCTGAGGTGCAATGCTGGGAGGGTATAGGGAAACAGGCCCCTCATAGGTGTGTGGTGGAAGTGAAAACCAGGTCAATCTTGTGGGTGCAGATTGGGCAATATCTATCAACATCACTTTTACCCTGAGGATTCCATTGCTAGATTATTCTACAGAAAAGTCTCTTATGTTTGTACAGAGACTTGTCTATCAAGATTTTTTGTGGTAGCTCCTCCCTTCCTCTCTCTCTCTCCCACTCTCTCTCTCTCTCTCTCTCTCTCTCTCTCTCTCTCTCCTCCTTCTCCCTCCTTCCCCCACTCTTTGTGTTTCTATGTTGCCCAAGCTGTCCTCAAACTCCCGATCTTCCTGCCTCAGTCTTCTGAGTGGCCAGGACTACAGGGGCACTCCATAGCACTTTTTATAACAGCAAAAGCTGGAAACAAAATCTCTCCACAGAGTCCCGCTTAACTGCATCATGGAATAGACACAAAACACTAGGCAGCCGAGAGAAAGAGGACACAAATCTATGCATTCTAATATCATGTGATCTGAACAGCATTAAATTTTGAAAAGCAGGTGGAGAAGTGTATCTACAAATGCCTTTTAACAAAAGTGTTATATGTGTGCATACATGTGTCCATATGTATCATTTATTAAATGATTCAAAAGGATGCAGAAAAGGTGGTTTCCTCTGAAGAAAGCAGCTTTGGGGAGGTGCTTAAGTGGGGAGAAATTCTTGAGTTATTTTTTCTTTTTTTGAGACAGTCTCACTATGTGGCCTATGTACCCCAGGGTAACCTCTAACTCTTGATCCTCCTGTCTCAGCTTCTCAAGTGCTGAGATGACAAGCATGCACCAACACATCTGGCAAAGATTTTATTTTTCTCATATGTATTTTTGTGTTGTTTAACTTTTTTAAATTGGTGAGTACAATACACTTTTAACGACAACAAAAAACTGATATAAAAGAGAAGAAAAAGAAAAAAATATGGAAATGTTGGCATTTCACACACTTGAACCCAAATTGCACATGGCTCATGGCATCTCAGGCTTTGTGTCAGGTAAATAAAGATAAAAACAGGGCACTATCTTGGTTGGATGAGCTAAAAAAACAGCAGCTCCAAGTTTCATTACTGAAGTGGAAGCAGCTAATCTCAGACCCAGAACACGTATCACCTGCCTTTCTCACAGACCTGCCCCTCTTGTTCCTCCTTGTGTCCCATTCCAAAGACAGGAACTGGCACAGTATACACATTGCGCACACATAGCCTGGCTAGGAAGGCAAGTGGGGCAGAAGTCCAGCCCTCCCTCTGCTTGACAAACCATAATAACCTGGGGCAGGTACGTGTCCAGTCGGACAGTTAACTTCTAACTTACACAGAAACTCTGTGTGGGCTAGCAGCAAGCTTTGCCAGAGCACCTCTGAAAAAGCTGGTATAGTCAGCCCATCTGTGTTTCTCTTTCTGTGTCACAAGGACACCCTTTTCATAAACAGGTCTCTGCAGCACTAACTCCTGACACTGTTAGTCCAGCTCTACTCACTTCCTAATTCTAGGACATCTGGATCTAAGTGAGATCATCCAGAGGACTCGCCCTGTGTGGCCCTCCCTTACCTGTGGTCTCCTCCTCTACACGTTCCTCAGAAGGGCTGGTCTGGAATAATACCCCTGTCCCACTGTGGTGTTGGGGGGAGGGGGCACAAGGCCTCCTGGGACTCAGTGAGACTGGGTACACAACAGAAATAGAAGAGGATCTGTGGGCCTACTGCATGCAGGGTACTGCTTAAGAGCAGTAAACAAGGTAACAGGTCCACATGCATGGAATTTATACCTAGGTGGGGACAGACACATGACATCCAGGCAAATGATAAAGGTAGTAGAATGACGTGGGGCAGGCTAAAGGTGGCATCCAAGAAGCCACAGAGACCAAGTATAGGGCTTTGCAGGCCATCCCAAGCTTGCAGTATTCCAGGTGTAATGAAAAGTCAATAGAGGATATTATCAGAGAGGTGGTACCACTGACTTAATTTTTAAAAGATCCTTGGGGCAGTTCTGCAGCTAGTATACATAATCTCATTTAATTTTTAAACCGCTTTATGTAGTAGTTTGCTTTTATTCTTATTTACAGATGAGGAGTGTCCGTTTCTTCCTGCCTAGGATCAGGGCCCCAAGACACTGTACACCGCCTTTCACCCATCCAAGAATACAGCCAAATCTGGCCAGCTCACCAGGTCCTGCTGGGGGAAAGGGAGAGGTAGGAATGGCAATGGGAAAGTTAGTCTGCTCTTCCTCTTTAAGGTGCTGTACTTTTCAGGGTCAGTGCCCAGGCCTCTGATTCCAGCCTGTCTCAGGGCTCAAATAGATCCTCTCACCCTGGGCCAGACTCATACTCCTTTCCACCATTCCCGTCATGCTCACCACATCGCCAGCTCTCCAAAGGAAACTTCCTCATTGAGCAGTCCCTTATTTCCAGAGTGATGCTGCCTCTGCAGTTAATATGCCCTCTCCAGATTGGACACAAATGCACGTGACTTACAATGGGGTATGGCCTGAAAAATCCTCATAGATTGAAAACATCATAACTCAAAAATGCACTGTAGGAGCCAGGCATGATGGCTCACACCTGTAATCCTAGCTACTTGTGAGGTGGAGATTGGATCAGTTTGAGGCCAGTGGTGGTGGGGTGGGGGGAAAATTGCGAGACTCCCGTCTCAACCAATGGCCAGGCAAGGTGGTGCACACCTGTCATCCCAGTTATGTGAGGATGATTGAGAAATTGAGGTCTACGCTGGCCCAGGCGTAAAACGAGGCCTTATCTCAGAATTAACTAAAGCAAAAAGGACTGGCAGTGTAGCTAAAGTGGTTGAGCGTGAGGTCCTGAGTTCAAACTCCCCACTACTTCCAAAAAAAAATACCAAACACCCCTGACGCACCAAATCCCCTTGCTTAGTAACACAGTCTACTTCAGGGTATCAGTGGTTCACCCTGTGATTATGTGGCCTTCTGCCCCTGCCCAGCATCACAAGCTCACACTGCCTCTTGCTAACCCAGAAAAAGAGCAAAATTCAAAATTCTGAGTATGGTTTGTATTGAATGTATATTGCTTTCAAGCCCTCATAAAGTCAAAAAAAAAAAACCCAAAATCCTAAATTAACCATTGTAAATTAGATAGTGTCTGTACTCCCAAAGTCCCCAGCAGGGGCAGTCTATGCAAACTGCTAGCTATTACCTTGGGGTTGCTGAGATTCTTAGAATCTCTCTCCCCTGCCCTTGGTCACTTTTTTAGGATTTGTTCTCCCTCCCCTCCTACCCAAACATCTGGTCAGCACTGAGTGTGGACAAATGGCCCATGCTAGCATTTCAGAAATAACGAAGTTCCTGGAGGTTGGCAGGGAATGGTCTGCTCCTGAATTCCTAGTAGGATCACAATAGAGTGAAAGGAACTGAGAGTGGGGCAGTGAAAAAGGTGGTGTGGTGTGCATGCTGATGTAGGATGGGGAATAGGTGTCCAGAAGAGAAACGGAGGCTAGGAAGGAAAATCAGGCTGTTCCCTTTCTGTATCAGCCTGTCCCCAGGATCAGAAACATGGGCAGAGTCCCTCTGGAGGTAGCCTCCCATCAGAAGACACGCAGGTGAACCAGTCAGCTGCACATACATGACTCTCCCCAAAGCAATGCAGCCAATGAAGGCAGTGAGGAGTGGCTGGTGATCTAGGTGCTGCTGGAAAAGTCCAGACCCCACAGTCTCTGAGTAGGAGTTCCTTTGCACAGAACAGGTGGGAATGTTGGGGAGGAAGCGGCTGGTCAACACTTAGGTTTTCAAAGAACCCAGGGCCACATTATGCCCACCCAGCCCCTTGGCGGAGTGGGTGGAGGTGACTTGTGTGAGCCCCTACAGCTCCACCACACCACAGAGCCAGGAGACACAAATGGTTCCCTCCCAAGCCTTACCTGCTCTGCCCAGTAACACACTCACTCAGGCCTCAACAATAACCTACACATATTGCTCAGTGCAATATGTAGTAGTAGTAGTGCATGCTAGTCACTACTCAGAACACACAGTGGCCCCTACACACACACACACACACACACACACACACACACACACACACACACACAGACTCAGTCCACTCCCTTCCCTGCTCACCCTCCCACCCCCCAACATACAGCTTCCAGGGGCTGCTGGAGACCCTCAGCCAGGACACTCTCTTCACTCTCTTCCCCCATTACTCGGTGGCAGTGATGTGCTGCCAGCTGGGTCCTTCACCTGCAGGTGACTACTGTTTGTTTAGTTGGTTGCAGGTCCCTAGAGCTATGAGCCAGGGAGCCTAGAGCCTCAAGAAGAGCAGGGAGTGGCTATACTAGTCCTCAGGGGACCTGTGAAAGTTGGGTAGAGGGAAGCCCTGGGCTCCCAGTCCTCTGTCCTGCTATACCCAGCTTCTAGGAAGACAGCCCCTCCTGTCACACTCAGAGGGCTTTGGAAGATACATAGCAGAGGACCTGGAGAAGGGCCCCAGCCACACTGGTGAACCGTAGACGTGACCCCGGCAGGGCTAGAAAGGGTCCTGAGGCAGCCTGTGATCATGGCCTCACACACAGCACACAGCAGAGACTGCTGCCCAGTGGAGCACTTTTCCTGCCCCAATACCCCTCAGAGGACACTTACCATCCTCCAAGCCTGGCCAGTCTCTCTGCACCTGTGCCTACTCTTTGTGAGAAGGTCCCACCAAGCACCCAAATCCAGAGGACTCTTTGGACCTTCCCAGATGCAACTCCCCCTGCCCAGATCTCCTGGGTTGAAGCCCTCAGGCTTCAGCAATTTCAGGATCATGTGTTACCTAGACCTGGGAAAAGCAATGAGAACACAGGACTCAGGCCAGTCAGAGCCTGGGGGCTGAGGATTCTGGCGTCTAGGCTTGTTCAGCAGGTCTGGGCCGTGCCCCACACCCATTTCCCCACACAGCAGCAGGCCCAGGGTCCACAGAATACCACCAGGCAGAGCCTCCAGACCAACTTCTGTGGAGCCAAGGGTCAAGCCACAAGCCAGACCATCCACCTATCAGGCACCAAACCCATGCCCAGAATAATTTGGCATTTTGGCCAGCAGCTTTCTTTTCCTCCCTGCTCTTCTAGGAACCATGCTAGTTCTCAAGTTGGAAGAGCACAGCCTTATAACCTGGGGCGGGGGTGGGGCAAACACCACCCTCACGGACAACACAAACCTAGCTCTTCCCAGGGATGGCTGGTGCCAGAAAAAAACTCAGAGACACTGAAAAATAAAGAGGCAGACCCTTAAGATAACCCAAACAGTGAGTCCCCAGAGGAGTTCTGGCTCCATCTGAAGGCAGGAGAGGCCAGAAGCCACACCAATCCTCCTGGCCTCTTCTAAGTGTCTGTTTCCTCCTGCCTAGGAGGTGTTGAAGGATTCAGGTCCCAGGATCCAATCTCTATGCCCATCCTAGGGCACAACCAGTCCTGGCCAGCTCACCTGGCATAGCTGGGCTGTCAGTCCAGCTGTTGCAAAAAAAAGAACATTTTCTTTCCACTCTATTTGGATAGCAGCAGGTACAGTGGTATCGACAAAAGAACACTGGGTCATTGGGGTGGGGGTGCAGAGAACGGGACTGCAAAGCCTTTGAGGTGTGGGCCAGGCCCAGAGTTGGGGGTCCCTGGAAGGGGGGTTGGCTGAATGAGGTGGGAAGGGGCTTAGGGGCCAGCCGGCAGGGCTCAGGGAAGAGCTATGTTCAGTTAGTCTGCCTCCTGAGCATTGCACAGAGTGGTGGCCAGAGGGACTCTGGAAGCAGTACTGGTCTAGGAGGAAGGACCAGAAGCTCAAGGGCAAGGGAAGAAAAACAATTCCCTTTTTTATGGAATTTGTTCAGTTAAAGGGTGGGGCCAAGGACCAGCTTCTCAAGCCCAGCCCCAAACTCTACCAGGCCTCATCCCAGACAGATCTCACAGCCCCCTCCTTGGCTGGTGCAGGCCTAGTAGGAAGGGCCCAAGGGGAGGAAGGCAACAGCAACAGGCAAGGGTACGGAACCATCCCCTTCCCACCCCAAGGGGCAGGAAGTGAACTGTGGGGTCAAGACCAACACTTCTGCCCATCCTCCCACTCTCTCTTCCTCTTAATAATCTCTCACCCACCCCTCTCTTCCCACTTCCTGTCCCCTTCCCAGCCATCCCATCCGGGTGTCTCCTGGTCTCCATCTCCACCTTCTGCTGCCTCCCTACCCCCACCCTGATTATGTAAGGGGCCTGAGAACACACAGAGGGAGCTTTGTTGTCAAACCAAATCCATACGGAGCCGGAATCGGCCAACGCAGCTGTTCCCCATTCCCTCTGCCTTGGCAGGGTTGAGACTCCGGGCAGGAAGCCCCTACACGCCTCCATTTGCGGAGACAGGGGACAAACACTGGCCCCAGGGTCCCCAGGCAGCTGAATGGGTGGCCAGGGATCAGTTACCACTGCATTGGACCACAGCAAGGAACCAGCTGGCCTCTAAGACAGAACAAAAGCCACAGTGCAAGGCCAGGGTCACAAAGACCACAGAGAGTAAACTCTAGGCCAGAGGCAGGCAACACAGTGCCAGACTCTGAGGGAGAAGGTGCAGATCCACACAAGTACACCCTGTATTCTATCCACATACAGATGCATGCATATACACACATAAAACCTATGCACACACTCATCTGCAAGTTTACGCACACCCACACTCATAAATACATGCACCAGCCCAAGCACAACAGGTGTGCTCACCTGGCAGGGGTCTGAGCAGAAATCTCTTCTCTGCTCGGGCCAGTTCTCTCCATCCTAGCAGGTACCTCTGGGGAAAAGAGCTGGAGCTCTGGAGAGCAGAGGGTGTAGGGAAGGTCAGAGGTCAAGGAAGCTCCTTCCAACAGCCCTTCTCGGAGACCCTCAGGCCGAAGAAGGATGAGATCCCGACTACCTGCCCAAGAAGATGTCCCTGGGTGAGGGACCAGGGAGCAGTGTTAAAAATCAAAGGATTGAATACTTTAGGCAGGCAACTATCTCTTTACCCACCCAACTGCGGGGACAGCCATTTTCACTCAAAAATACCAGAGCTGCTGACATTTGGGGCTTCCTTTGGGCTCCCAATGAAGGTTCTCCTGAACATCCCTGGCCCTCAAGGGAACCCAATCCAGCCCTTCCCTATGAGGACAACCTGAATGATGAGGCCTTGGGGAGGGAGGGAGCAGAGGCTCAAATGGAAGGAAAGGAAAATGTATGGGAAGGGGGGGAGGAATCGAAGGAAGAAAAGGAAGAAGAGAAGGAAGAGAAGAAGAGGAAAAGAGGCAAAGGAAGAAGGAAGACAGAAGAAGCAGCAGCCAAAAAAGGGGCAAGAATGAGAAGGACAGTAAGCCAGGAGAGAAGGGCCCCTACTACCTGTGAGTAGTGATCCTGGAGCATCAAGAAGAGCAGGGAGTAGCTCCATCAACATAACCTCTTCTCCCAGCCCCTCAGATCTGACCCACTCAGATAGACACAGCCAGTCCAATCTAGTCCAGCACACTAGGGATTTCCAGACCAGTACTCTTAGCCCACCCAGTCCTAGGGGCCCACCATGCTCCATGGTGGAGGGGTTCAGCCCCAACAAGCCAGAGCCTAGAGAACAGACAGATTAAATGAAAAAGACATGAGACAGGGGGTCAGGATCAATCAGGGTCACTCCAAGGCTTAGCCCAATAAGGCAGTGCCCTGCTTCCTCCCTGCCTGGGGACAGAAACACTCTGTGACCTTGATCAAGTTAGTGACTTCTTGGAGCGTTGCTCTATCATTTGCAAAAAGAAGTATTTTTGGAGCAGCTACTGAGTGCCAGCATGGTACTAGGTGTGGGAATACAATGATGAATGTAACAGTTGTGGATCCTGTCTGGCAGGGTCCAGTAAGTTATTTTTGATGCCTAAGAGGTCTCCCTGCTTGAAAACTGTGGACCACAACCCCCTGTGGTGGGGCAGATACTACAATATATACTCCACGAAGGGATGTGCTGATTGTGAACCAATCAAGCCTGAGGCCTGAAATCAGGGGGCTGGACAGACAGGACGCGGAAGGTACTCTTTTTTTCCCTGGGCCATAAAGTAGACCAGCTTAATTCTCTGGGCCTCACCCAGGAATAGCAAGAGAACAGTAAGCTTTTATGGAGTACTATATTCTAGGCACTGAATGTTATTTGAAATACTATCTCTTTAAAAATTCTGTTAATTTCTAGGAGGAATAAACAAAGCTATCAAAGACCAGCTGGCAAAGGGACAGACTAAAAGCCTACATCCTGCCTTCAGGGATATAAATCTCCTGGTTCCACACCTTCCCCTTGGAGTGCTGCCCCAGGACCACCTGCTTGCCTTTGGTTCAACTTGTTCCCAGGTGAGTTCTACTCTGGGCTCAGTGGCCCCATGGACCCCTCCATATCACAAGAATGAGACTTATGACGTGTGAAGAATGCAGGGGGAGTCAGGAAACTTTCACAAAACAGAGGCTTGAGGTGATGGCAATTGAGAATGGTCATTACCAAAGATGCCCAAGCATCTTGGGGGGGGACTGTGGGAGCAAAGGAGAAGCAGTGAGAATGTAGCGGCATGCTACCAGGAGAATGAATGGACCTGAATGGGGGCTTTGAAAAAAAAATTCTTTTTTAAGCTAAGTAAGCCCTCTTCCCCAGCTTCAAAAGAAATTTTAAGTGTAAAGGAGTATGCAGAAGGAGTAAAAGTGGACTCATTGAGGTTGAAGGAAATGAAGGTGCCACACAAGTGAGGGTTATACCCCTAGGGGTGCCTTTCTTGGGCTCCAAATAACTAGATGACTGACACAGGAAATAAGGTCAGAACCAGTCTGTGCAGGGACCTGAAGGTTACTAAAAAGGGGTAACAGCTGCAGAAATGCGACCAGCTGAGCCTGAGGTGGGAGGAAAGCTGCATGATCTCCTGCAGGGACAGCCTCCTGCTCAGTCCCATCTGGATTCCTGCCTGGCTCTCTGGTGTCTGAATAGAGACCCTGGAGGTGACAGCACAGGCTGGGTCCAGGTAGCTCTCTGGCAAACAGCTTACCTGACAGAAAGGAAGCTTTTTTCCCCCTTTGATCTCAGGAAAGGAGGAAGCAGGGACAGGAAGGACAGAGTAAGGACAAACGGAAAACCAATCTACATTTTCTAGTTATTCATCAAACAAATATTTATTGAGCACTTATTATTTGCTAGTCATCATTTCAGACATTAAGAATGTAGCAGTGAACAAAGCAGACAAGTTCCTGGAGCTTACATTAAAATCCTAAAAATGTCTGAGAGAAAAATGCCTTAAAATGTTCAGATCCATTCCATACCACACAACACGCCTTGCCCAATGTCTGCCTCTCTATACTGTCCCTGTCTCTGTCAAGGTCACTGGTATATGCTAGAAGATCTTCAATGACTATGACAGGCACAAGCATGCTCCTGAACCCTGCAGATGGCCATCCTGAGGACCTGCTGCCTCTCCCCCCACCTAGCCTCTGCAGAGTCTCAGGCAGGGGAACCAACAGTGTTAATGCATTGTAAGAAATACAAAAATTTTAAATCAAGGTGAAACGTGAACCTTCATCTCTCTCTGTGTTAACTAATAGTTCCATTCTCACAAGCCCAGAGTTCCCAGGATCTCTCCAGCTCTGCCACCAATAATTGCTAGTGTCACTACCCAACTAATGACTCTCACAGCAGGAACCAGGGCATGCTCCCATTGGCCCTGACTTCTCTCCTGCTAGACACCCCTCCTCCTGACAAGAGAAACCTCAAAGACATAAAGAGGACTGTGGGTGTGGAACCTGTTTGCAGGGCAGAGGGGGCTCTCTCACTGGATGGAAAAACGGGATCTTTGGGGAGCTTCTGTATCTTTCAGCCAGTCCACAACCAGGCAGCAAAGGCGCTCTACCTGGCAGGAATCTGAGGATGCCAAACACTGGGTGCAACCACCTTGGCCGGTCCCCATGCTCAAACCCCAGAAGAGCCCCTCCCTTTCCCCACGTGTCGCTGTGGTTGCCGGATGAGGCCTTGCAGCCATGTGGGCGGCCAGGGAGCCGCATTTCCAAAGGAATAGGAGCGGGCAGGCGGGGCAGATGGAAGCAATTACCGGCGGGGAAAGCAGGAGGTGGGGGCTGGGAGGGACCAGTAAGGGAAGGAGGGAAGCAGGGAGCGGGAGGCAGAAGGGAGAAGGACGGATGGCTGTGGGCCTGCCCCACTGACAGCGCTGACAAGCCAAGGCCTGGACTCCGGATTCTGCACTCAGGGGATGGGCAGAGAGAGATGTAGGTTCAGGGTAGCCCATGAACACCTGGGGTTGTATTCTGCCTTTGCCACTAATACATTGAAGCACCTTTTGAACCCAGGTCTCTTTCTTTTTCTATCACAGATGGGAGGGGTAAGACAAGCTCCAGTCTGGAGTCACAGTCAGAATAGGGCTGAAAAGTGCACTTTTAAAAACAGGCCTGGGTCTGAGTTTCAGCTAGGCTGCTTATGAGCAGTGTGACCTTGGCCTCTGTTTCTTCATTTATTAATGAGCTTAAGAAGAGGGTTCTGTGAGGTTTACATGAAGTGATGCAATAAGTGTCTAACACATCTTTTTCTTCTTTTAAAGTGTACTGGGCCAGGCTTTTAATAAGTGCTTGATTGGTACATGGTCACTTTTTGTATTTGCTAAGTCCTTTTTCTTTCTTCAGTGCTGGACACTGAACCCCAGGACCCCATGCACACCAGGTAAACGCTCTACCATTGAGCTATATCCTCAGCCCCTAAGACTGTTTCGTTATGACTTTCATTATGCTGCAAAGAGCAAAGGACACAGGACAGACTGTGGGCAGACCCTGGAGCTACTACAACCTGGAGGATTTGGGCCTACAGCAGACACACAGCCATGTGCTGGTCCAGCACTCTTCCAGCTGCTCCTGGGACCTTTCTAGCTGCCTCCCCTCAAACAGATCTGAGAGAAGCTGCTCTCCAGTTGCTCCTGGGCTTCTCCAGCCAGGCCTTCCTCACACACATGGCTTAGGAAGGAAACTGAGGGCCTAGCCAGCCCCACACCTCACCTCAGATAAGCAGCAGCACCCTGCTCCCTGCCAGGTATAGAGCAGAACCCTGGAGTCTAGAAAATCTCATCTTCCTTTTGCATTCGGCTTTGGGAGGGATGGACAGAGATGGAGCCGTGTCTATCAGTCCTGGGTCTCCTGGCCTCAAGTGAGGTACCAGCCAGGACTAAAGGAAAACCTGCACCTGCACATCCACAGCTTCCTCATCCTGAAAGCAACACTCAAGACAACTCCTTAGCGGAGTTCAGTACCTGACTGGGGCCTGGCATCACTTGCTGCTGCTCCCACTTGATGCTATATTTGACCGTGTCTTCCACCTGTATCACATACACACACACATCAGGAGTGTAGAAGGGGTAGGGGAGATTCTGAGGTCAGGGATGTGGACATTCAGAACACTCTATCAGAAGCACTGGGCACCTCTGGGAGGGGTGGAGGAAAGAGAAGGTAGAATAATGACTACACTCACCCAAATGACACCCTAGCCACTTCCTCACAGAAACCAAAAGCTTCCGGTCAAGGGCCTGGTCTTGAGGAGAAACGTGAATCCTGAGGGCCAGGAGAAACAGAAGCAGGAACTAAGCCGCAACACCAGCTTGCTGCAGGGAAATGTCTAACACACAGCACTGAGGGACTGAACAGTCAGGAAAGGGAAGCAAGTGCTGTGAGCTCAGGAACACTGCCACTCAATGTCCAAGGTCTACCTCCTAGGAGTTCTGCCTTGATCACAATATGTAGACTTGATCTTCAGACCCTACTAGGGCCTGACCTTCCTGTCAATCCTCTTCAGGCTCTCCACCCTCCCTTCATCTCTCCTCCTTTTCCCTCACCCAAAGGCCTGGAACCTGGTAGCATGCAACCCTTCGGTATCAGTTTGAGATAGAGTGACCCCCTCCTTAGGATGGATGGTGCAAACCTCCAGACATTGTGAAAAGTTCCCAACTCCATTGGGCAATCATTGGAGCATCAATTCTGAGAGAGACACAGAGGCCTGGAACGGCCCCCTTCGTGAGGGCAGATACCAGCCCAGGTGGGAAACTGCAGGATAGCCACAGCACAAGATGGAGCCCAGAGCTGTGTGTGCTGGCTCACACCTGTAATCCTAGCTACTTCAGAGGAGACTGGGAGGATTGCAGTTTGAGGCCAGCCCAAGCAAAAAGTTGGTGCCCCATCTTAAACAATAAAAACCTGGGTGCAGTAGGGCATGCCTGAAATCTCAGCTACTTAGGAAGCATAAACAGGAGGATGCCAGTCCAGGCTACTGGAGCATGAAAGTGAGACTTCATTAAAAAACAAAAAATAAAAAAAAAGCAAGGGTGGGGCACTGATGGCTCATGCCTGCCTGTAATCCTAATTAGTGGAGAAGTTAAGGCAAGAGTATCATATTTGGAGGCCAGCCCAAGAAAAAAGTCCATGAGACCCCCACCTCAAAAATAACCAGAGCAGAATGGACTGGAGGTGTGGCTCAAGTGGTAGAGTGCCTGCTTTGCAAGTACAAAGCCCTAAGTTCAAAACCCGGTCCCATCAGAGAAGAAAAAAAAACAGAAGGGAAAAAAGGGCAGGGTCATGACACAAGTGGTAGAGCACCTGCCTGGTAAGCCAAGGCCTTGAGTTCAAATCCCAGTAAAACACACACAAACACACACACACACACACACACACAAAACGTTGCCCAGAAAGGCAGTTGGTCTTTCTGCAACTCCCTGCCCGGGGAAGGAAGGTCCTTTCCAGGATTTCTCACAATTCCACAAAGGGGCAGATTCATGGTTCTACCCAGAAATGAAAATCCTAGGAGTCTAAAACTGCTGGAGAGGTGCAGGGGCCAAGGCACTCTGCTTCAGAGGAGTGGGGCGTGAGTCACTGCTTTGGGGAAGGGAATGAGGTAGGAAAGGGAAGACACTCCAGAAGGCGCCAGGCAGGGGCTTCCTCTTCCAAGGCCCTCCAACCACGAGGAAGGGGATTCTTGCTGTCTTAAGCAGCAACCTTACTCCCAAGCTAAAAATGCCCACTCTGCCAAAAGTCCGAGCAGGTAACCTTTACTTGTTCTCCCCTTCCCCCAACAGTGTTGGGATCGAACCCAGGGTCTTGCACAATACTTGGCCAGCACTGTACCTTTGAGCCACACCCCTAGCCCCTAACCCCTAACTTGTCCTACCATCTACATCCCTGTCCTAACTTCTCTTGTCACCTTGGAGTCTGGCGGGATAGGATGCTGGCCCAAACTTCTAGCTGTCCCCTTGACTTCTTGGAAGAGTTCAAGGGACATTGAACAGCTCCCATCTGGTGCAACAGGAGAGGGTACCCAAGGGGCTCTCAGAGTTCAGGTAGCACTCAGAGTGCAGTAGGGGCAGGAAACAAGTCAGAGGAAGCTGGGCGAAGAGTGTTCCCAGACCAGCTCCCAGCAAAGTGAAATGGCTCCACGGCTAATTTCTAGGCCCCAAGAGCTGGCACCTCCCAGGTCTAACTCTAGAATTATAGGGCAGCTTTGGAGAATAAGTGCAAGAAATATTTCCAGCAGCAAACACTTACATAGCTCTTTCTCCTGGCAGGCACTTTTCTAAGTACTTAATACAGATCAACTTGTTTAAAACCCCATGAGCAAACACCAGGGCCAAGGCCTAAAGAAGCAGGGTAGGAGGGTGGGGTTTGTAGAACTGGCCCTGCACAGTGTCATTGGTTTGTGCCCCTTGTGACAATTCAACCTGTTAGAAGGCCCATTCCCAACCTTCCCCAAAGTCTGACTGAACTTGGCTTCCACATTGTGCTTCCCTCCAGTAGTAGACAGCACAGGCTTCCTGGGAGGTGGTGGTAGTGGGGAAGGTGCCAGCCTGTAGGTGGCCATGAGCTCAGATAGGGCACAGCTGGGCACCAGAACACTGTCTATATCCCCCCAATCTTTAGGCAGCAGGCCCCCAAGCCAGGCCCTGGGGTTCCCAGCCTTGGGAACAGAGGAAGCAGCAATAGAGCAAGCCTCACAGCCTGAACTATCCTCCCCCAAGGACTGGGAACCAAGAGGGCCATGCCGGCAGACACACTGGCAGCTCTTGGTTTGTCAGAGATCTCTGCCAACGGGGCCCCAGGGAAGCACCCAGAGAACACAGGTGGCCCATCGGCTCTGTCCCCCTGCCCCAGACCAACCTTCCCCAGCCCCATTCCTTCCCACTGCCCCACCACTGAGGCAGCTTCAAGGTACAGTGGCATAGGCCCAAAGACCCCCACAATGCTGCCCTGGTGCTCTGAGTATGGCCAGCCTCCAGCTGTCCACCTCACCTTTGGGCTTTGCTCTGAGACCTTGCAACTCCTACACACTGACCCTGCAAACCCTGTCACCTTCAGCAAAGCCAGCCCACGTGTCCTGGACTTGGTGGGGACAGTTGTGGGAGAAACCACTGCTTAGAGGATGCTAGAGGTGGGGACGCCTCTTCAGCCCAGGCGCAGGGGTGGCGGGTAGAAACTTTCCAGAGAAGCGGACTGTCCTGTTTGCGCACTCCAAAGGAGAGAGGAGAATCGGTCTTCCCGCGAAAATCTGATCCAAGGAAAGGAACCCGGGGAAGCAGCTCCCAGGGCTGTGGCAGCCCCACCCGACCCCGAGCCGCGCTGCGCCCACGTGCCGGGCCCGTCCACCTCCCTGGGCCGCGGCAGGGGCCAGGCAGCCCCGGACCCCTCGGCGCTCCCCGCCCTCTGCCTGCTGGCCCCGGCCGGCGCCGCGTACTCACCCTCGCGGGTGGAGCGGGGCGGGGCAGGCCAGGTCCGCGCACAGCTCCGATCCGCTAGGCGCACCGACTGGCGGCGCAGCGCTGGCGCAGCGGCTTCGCTCCGCCCGGTCCCTGTCCCGGGCGCGGGGCCGGCCTGGGAGTGGGCAAGTCCGCCGGCTCCCCTTGTGCCCCGTCTGACGGGGAGGCGGGGGCCCGGGTCGGGCTGGGGGCGGGGAAGGGGCCGGACACGCTTGCGCACACAGCCGGGGAGCCAACTCCCGGGAGCTGCGCGGAGGAAGGGCGGGGTGAGGAGGAGGAAGGGCGGGGGCGATGCCGCGCGGGCGGGGCGGACGCCTGCAGCCGGCTTAGGATGGTGTGGAAGCCGCCGAGGCCGGGCGAGAGGCAGGCCAGGGCGCGCGAGTGCGGGAGGCGCGGAGGAGCGGGAAGAGCAAGCCGGCTGGGATGAGGGCAGAGCCAGGGCAGGCGCTGCCTGTGAGTGGCGCCAGGATGGGTATGTCCTCCCCACAAGCTCTCGGGAACAGGACACCCAAGAAAGGATTTTCTGCCCTCCCCCGAGGTGAACTGTGACCTTCCCAAACTGGAGAAACTGAGGCAAGAGGGAGGTCGGGCCTTGTTCTGGGAGGCCCACCCCCACTAGGCACTCAAGGCAGCCAGGTGTCCTGGACAGATTCCTGGGTCCTCTCTGTCCCAGTCCGGACTTAACGCCCTCAAACTGCTTCTTCTGCACCCCTCCCTTGCAAACCTATCTCCCTCCACCACCACCACCAAATAGCTTCTCATTTTCCGTTCTTATTGAAGACTTCAGGCATCCTGTCTCCAGGGGGAAACCCCATCAATTCTCTCACCCTGGTTTCTTGGGCCCTAGCATCCCTGACACAAACCTGGTGTCTGCCCAAACTGAAGAAGAACAGTGCAGAAATCACCCAACAGATTACAAGCCAGCAGTGTTTACTGAGCCTGTAGTGTGAGCAGCCCAGGGCTGGGGCCACCGGGGACTCCAAGATAAGTGCTAAACCCAGCCCCTGTCCCCAGGAAACTTACCATCCAGCTGCAGACAGAGGCTGGGACTGGACTCCCTTCAAAAATAAGGCAGGACAGGATATGACTAAGTGTAAAATGTGAGTAACTGGCAGTGAGTGAGGAGTTCCAGAAGAGCAGCAGATTAAAGTTCTCTTCACCCGAAGGTGGAAGGCTCATCTGTTGAGAACTCCTAGCTCCAGGAGCTCTGCACTACTGAAGTGAAGAGTCCTCCTCCAGGTTCTTCCACAGGTGGTTGTGTTTCATCCTAATAATCATACCTTGCATGGGCAGAGGTTGTCTGGCATCTTGCCAATGCCTAACCTAATTTTATTTGAGTGATGCCTTTGGCCTTGTCACATATTCATTCAACAAATATTTATTACATATCATGTTCAGCCGGAACTAAGCTAGGAATAGAGAACACAATGACTATGTCCCTGCCTTGGGCGAATCAAAAGGAAGAAGGAAGACCCTGTTTTACAGAAGGAAAGCTGGCCCAGGGAGAAAGGCAGCTGCCCTCAGTGACTAGGTGTGTCCGGCAATCCAAGAATTAGCCTGGCCTTTAAACTTGGCTAAGTCTTTGATGAACTAGGTCTAAACAGTTTGCACTTCTTGCTAAGAGCCATGTAAACTTCATTCTGCCAGAAAAGTTGAATTTAAGAACCAGCCTGGAGACCTGAGTTCCAACCCTGCCACTACACAGCTTTAGTTTTCTTACAAGGGGCTACTGTTGGTATTAAATGAGGCAGTGGATGTGAGCTTGTTCTGAGAGCATGCATGTTACATATAACTGTGCTATTACGAAGCAGGTGGAATACCTCTTTTAACTTACAAGCTGTATTCAGGTTCCCTCCCCGCCTGCCCCCGGCTTACTCCAGACCTGGGGACTGGATGCTCAGAAGCTAACAGTAATTTTCAGTTAACTAGTTAAAAAATTACAGGTTTAGCTCTTCTCTGGCTTAGGCTCCCATAGACCTCACTCCTTCCAGGCACTCATTACTTTTGTCATTGCCATGTAGTTAATGCCCATGTTCCTCCTGAAATTGTAAGTCCTAGGTGAGTCCTACTTGAGTCCAGGTTCTTAGGCTACAGTGTGCTTACTCATGACCTCTTCCCCTTCAGTTTCTTAACAGCACAGCCAGAAGGCCAGCTCACTCATCTGTAGGGCAGGAGTGATCCTGGCACTGGGCTCTGGAGCCCCTCCCAACTCCACTGCACCCCTTTGGAAAAACAGGTGTGAGTGCCACCCCCATTACTTTTCTCTGCCTCCCTTTTACCTCTCCCGTTTCTCCTATGGTAGATGAGGCAGGCCATCTCTCTGCTGGGGCAAGCAGAGGGGCCTCAGGTGGGGAGGAAGGAGACCTAGGGGACATGGTTGGGAGTAGGAGGAAGTAGGTGCATCCAGACCTGGGAAACCCTGGTCCTGCAGCTCCTCCCTGGCAGGCAGTGGGTATGGGCAGCAGCCCTGAAGCCTTTTGACAAATGCGCCTCTCAGGCTTCTGGCTCCTGTCCCTCACATGTGCCACGTTAACATCCTGCCCACCAACAGGAGGGAACAGCAAGATGCCGTTTGAGAAAGAAATAAATCCAATCCCGCATCTCAGACGCTTTTAAAAATAGCAATTCTAGGATGGTATTTCAGCTCCTATTTTTATCAGATTTATATGGCTGGACCCTGGAGCTGAGCTGTTCCCAGGGATCTCAATAGCAGGGGACATCACTGCTGTAGTGTTAGAAACCTGCCAGTAAGCCAAGGCTAAAATGTATTCCAGGAACCTTTTGGCTGGAAGAGATCCCAAGAAGTCACTGCACACAGCCCCTGCCTCTGTTTAGGGCCACAATCAATTTAACTATGGAAAATCTGTGGCTTGATTTTTCTTTAAAATTTCTGGGCTGCTATTCTCCACTGGCATAGTCTAGGATTTCATAGGCCTTTTAACCAAGAAGTTATTTTTAATATTATCTTAGTCCACTTTAGCTGCTATAACAAAATACCAGACTAGGTAGCTTTATAAATTGACATTTATTTCTCACAGTTCTAGAGGCTGAGAAGTCCAAGATCAAGGAACAAGCAGATCTGGTATCTGATGAGGGCCTGCTTTCTGGCTCATGCTTCCACCCACATGGTGGAAGGGGCAAGAGTCTCGGAGTCTCTTATATGGTACTAATCTCATTTATAAGGGTTCTACTGTCATGACTGAATCACTTCCCAAGGGCCCCACCTCTAATACTGTTACCTTGGGATATATATATATATATATATATATATATATATATATGACACAAACATTCATGCTATAGGAAATATCTAACCTAAAATATCTCTGATCTTATCCTTTTTGGTCACTCATGGCAAAAAATAGCTATTGTTTACTGAGTAATAGCACTGTGTCTACAAATCTTTTTTATTTAATCCTTACAAAATCACCTGGACTAGGCACTATTATCACTTGTATTTCATGAGCAGTTGTGTAACTTGCTCAAGACCATACTTTAATGCAGAATCTACGCTGGAGCCATCAGACCACTCTGCTTCCTAAGCACAGGAGTCATTGACTTCTCTACCCCATCCCCTCCACACATAACTTCTTCATTGTGCCAGGGGTCAAACCTAGGGCCTTGCACATGCTAGACAAGTACTCCACCACTGAGCTACACCCCTGGGTCACCATGTCATCATGGTTCTGAAGGAACACTGCCTAGGGTTCTTACTGTCTTTGTGTGTGCCCTGTGCTGGAAGCTTGGGTCTGAATCCTAGCCATACTGAACCCTGGTCTCCTTAACTTGGCCTTTGCTTATGTTTGCCATTTGGCTGGCGATGATCAGATTTTAGCAGAGAGAACAAAAGAGAAAATAGTGCATGATCTCATGTGGAATGGAAAAAAGTAGAATTCACAGAAATAGTTATGAGGGGCATGTTGGGGTGAACTGGGAAGATGGTCAAAGGGTACAAACTTTCACTTAGGCAGAAGGTTAAGTTCAGGAGACCTACTGTACAACATGGAACTATAATCAGTAACATTGTATTGCCCAGAGAGGTTTTAAATGTTCCCACCATAAAAATGATACATATTGTAATGTAATGTATGTTAATAATTTTGATTTAGCAATTCTGCAGTGTTACATACATTACCATCAATATATACAATTTTTATTTGTCAATTAAAATAAATTAACTAGTTAAAAAATTACAGGTTTAGCTCTTCTCTGTCTTAGGCTCCCATAGACTTCACTCCTCCAAGGCACTCATTACTTATGTCATTACTATGTAATTAATGCCCATGTTTCTCCTGAAATTATAAGATCTATGTGAGTCCTATTTGAATCCAGGTTCTTGAAAAAACAAAAAGTCAGTGTAGATACAAAAAACCTGCTTATTATATGAATTGAAATTGAAACACTTTAAACCAACTCAATTCCTGCTAACAGTGTTCACTTGGTAACTTCAAGTTGATATGAATTTCAGAATCCACTATAATTTCATTAATAATATTAGGGGTGCTTACATTTATTTTGTGAGGATACTTAAAAAACAACTACATTCTCACCATCTTAAAAAAGAAAGGACATTTTAACGTACATACATGTTTGAAATAAAGATAGTCCTTACTGGGCAGGAAGAATTAGCAGACCCACATGAATAAAACAGATATATAGCTAGCCTTCCATATACATGGGTTCCACATCTGTGGATTCAGCCAATCTCAGATTGAAAAGCATTGGGGAAAAAAAGGCTGGGGATATGGTTTAGTGGTAGTGCACTTGACTAGCATGACTGAGGTCCTGGGTTCAATACCCAGAAAGGTAGAAATAAATAAATAATATATATCTATATATGAAAAAGATGCCTTTATACTGAACATTTACTTTTTCTCAGCATTATTTCCTAAACAATATAAAATAAGAGTTATTTACATTATGTTAGGTATTGTAAGTTATCTAGAGGCAATTTAAAGTATTTAGAGGATGTGCATAAGTTATATGTAAATACTACATTCTTTTGTATAAGATATGTGAGCATCCAAGAGTTTGGCATGGTTTAGGAACCAAACTCCTATGGATACTGAGGGAAGCCTATAGTCAAATGTTTAGGATAGGAAGTATAAGAGAAACATTTTCAAATATTACATGTATGTAACTATTTCTTAATTTGTTTCTCAATCTGGAGATCTTTATTCAATAGGACATACAAAACTGAGGAGTTTGAATATATTCTTTTTCTTGGTTTTGTGTTGACAAATAACAACTTCACTTTATTAGAAGCTTTGGGGCAAACAAAGAGAAACTAAAAAGTCCTGCTTCCAAATGGTTCTTTCCTTCCCCAGCAAGGCCAGGGGGAAGATAGGCCAAGTGTTGGGAACTAAGAGCTACTTGTGGAGGCATCCAGATTCTATCTGGGAGGGTGACATCTGCCACTGCTCCAGCAGAGCATGCACATGAGGTCACTCTCTCCAGCAGAGGATAATGGCATCACACTGCCAACAAGGGGCTGTGTTTGCTGTTTGTCAGGGTATGGCTGAGCATACTGTGTCCTGCTCAGGAAGCTCTCAGGAGAGGCAGGATGTTGGGCCCTGAAGTGAAAGCAGGAGGAAGGCACAAGGCAGAAAGGAGGTAGTCACTCTGCATCCCCTGGCCTGGGAATCAGGAGGCCTGGAGTTAGCACCCAGCTCCATTCCTCCATTCCCCATGTTTATGGAACACTTACTAGACCAGGCACTGCCCTAGATTCTGAGTAAAGGGTGAACAAAAGGCAGCAAGTCTCCGGCTTCCTGGAGCTAACATGCCTCCCACATTAGACAACACATCCTGAACCTGTTTCTTTATCTATAAAATGGAATGAGATGAGGATCCCATGAAATGATCTGTGATATAAATGTGAAATATTACATTGATTTGTCTTCAACTTTGCTTTGCAGACTCATACAGTATCCTAGGTGTTGGGGAGACAGAGATGGTTTAAAAAAACAAAAACAAAATCTTCCTCTCCTTAAGACCCTTTCAGTCCAACAGGGAAGGTAAAGAAGTCAACAGTTACAAGTAGGAATAAGAAGCCATACACATGAAGCTACCTGGACAAATCATGCAGGAGAGTCTGATAGGAAGGGTTATGCTATGAAGAAAGTATGGTGTTAGGATCTCGGTAATACTGGGCAGTGGCCAACCCTGGGTACCTCTGGCACGCAGCTGGGCTGCTTGGCAGGTACCTCAATGGGATGAAGCATTAGGGGTGATAAGAACAAGGAGGCTGGCTTCTAGGGAGAGAGCTGCCATCATGTTCTCTGGATGTGACAGCAGCAGAGGGCTGAGTGACTCTGGAGGGGACCCTCACCAAGCCTCAGGCAGAGACCGATCCTTCTAAGGAAACTAAGGAGAGAGGAGACCCCTCTGTGCTATTGGGAAGATAAAAGACTTGGCGGGGAGGGCTTGGGACACTATCCAAGAGAGGGCCCTCCTTGTAGAATGAGCCAAAAGGAAAACAGAATTGGCCAACATGTAGGGGAACCAGCAAGCTGGAAAGCTGTCCAAGGCATGGGTCTCTGTCTGACTAGAACTGTGCCCTGGGAAGGCACCCCCTGCCTCTCCAGATCATACTGCAGTCCTGGCTACTGTGACCACCACCCCCCACACACAATCCTGTTCCATCCCAGAGAATGAATGAGCTCTGTTCCACTTCTGCTGCTTCCCCACAGGTTTATGCATCCACCTATCAGATTCCTACCACCCATCCTCCACAGGCAAGGCACTGTGAGATGATGGCACTGGACACAAGGATCAGCTCGTGTAGGCAGCATTGTTGGAAGTAGAGGGAGCACGGTGACGCAGCAGAGGGGGGGGTCTGTGTTCTGGAGGGAGGCCTCACTTGGCCCCTTTGCAGTGCTGGAATGTCTGCTTGTTAGGATCATCTACCTACAGCAGCAGGGGGTCAATTTTCTCCCCTTGTGCCTGGGAGAGGAACAACTGAGACCCAGGGAGCATCCCTGAAAACTGGAAACTGCTCTGGGAGACTACAGGTCAGCCTCCTGTTTCCTAATCCCCGGCAACAACACATGGTCCCGCCTACAAGAGTACCTGCTTTCTGTAGGGAAGCCCACCAGTGAGATATGCGGTGGCATTAATGGAGCTGGCCGACTCTGCATGTGAGATAGGCCCACCTACCTTGGCCACCACCTAAACAGTTTCTTCGCTGCAACTCTACACATCCTGTATGCTGGGACTCTTCCACCGCAGGGAAGGCTATGTTGGAGACCAATCACTGTCAAGCCTCACCTAGACTCTGGAGTAGTAGGCTTCTAACGACCCTCCACTTCTGTGCTCTTTTTTAGGGAGTTTCTTTTCTAGGGATCACGAGGGGCTAAGTGTCTCCCTGTAAGCTGTATGGGCCTGGAACAGGTACCAGGGCCACCAACTGAGGGCCTTACCACCTTTTAAGTAAATGGGCAGAGCTCTGAATCAAGGCTTCCTGGTTCCCAGGCCAGGGGATGCAGGGAGACAGCCACCCTTTTGCCTCACGACTTCCTCTTGCTGTCATTTCAGCGCCCAACATCCTCCCTCCCCCAAGAAAGCTTCCTGAGCAAGGCAAGATATGCTCAGCCATACCCTGACAAACAGCAGACACAGTTTCTTGCTGGCAGTGAGATGCTGTTGTCCTCTGTGCTAGAGTGTACCCACCCATCCGTGTGCGTGCTGTTCCTGCTCTGCTGGAGCGGTGGCACATGTCACCCTCCCAGATAGATCCCTACTGTCTTCATGGATGATCATCACCTGTCACTTTAAGGTCCCTTCCTGGCCTCAACTTGCTGACCACACCCAGAACCCAAGCACCCTCAGAGTTTTGTACTCAACTGCACTTGGATCATTTTGCTCTTGCTTATAACATTGTTTGTCCTTGACCCTCTGGCTGCTCCATGAGTCTGTTTTGTCTTCCTGCCTAGATAATAAACTCAAGGCCAGGGACTCACTGACCAAATAACAAAGGCAAGCAGGCTTTTGGGGCTTGCATCATCTAATTCTCCGTAATACCCTCCCACTTCCAGGCATCAATCCCCATCCTCCTCAAAGTTTATCAACAGGGCTGACGCACATACAGGGTGTGACCTCTCAGGGCTGGGGAGGAAAAGAAGAAGTACCATCTAAAACCTCTAAAGGCTATTTCTGGAAAGGTTTCTAATTTGGTTTTTTTGGGGATTTCCCCAAAGGAGAGTTAGGGGTGAGAAACCTGGCAGTAGAATAGGCAGGAGTGCAAAGGAGGTCAGTACAGACTTAGGCTGAGGAAACCAACATGAGTGAAAAGGATAGGAATGTGAAAAAAGCCCGTGGTACCTTTCCAGGAGACTGTTACTCGCCAGCGGTGGCAGCCACTTTTAAGATTTTCCACCCTTCTGCGAACCTTCCCACCAGTTCTGCCCAGCTGCCATCCCTCACCACCTGCCCGCCCAGGCCATGCCATCAGTTCTCACTGGTGAGCCTAGTACTTTATTCTCATATGAAGAAGAAGCCAGTACAAAATACATTTTAAAAAATTCCCTTGAAGATTAAAAACCTAGCCCCCCACACTATTCCAAACCCTGCACATCTGTGCCCTTCCCTCCACACATGCTCAGGGTCTCCTGCCCTCATGCAGTAGCCTGAGCAGGGGGTCATCAGCCCTGAGGGTGAAAGTAAGAGTGCGCTGCTGGTAGTGCTTGGGGTCATACTCCAAGTTTTCAATCACCTCCGCCAGCAGGTGGGCCCGCTCCACACTGGAGCCAGGGGCCTCGAAGCCCAAGGCGGTGAAGTGCACGTGCAGGTGGTAGTAGGAGGGTAGGTAGTGCAGGTACACTCGCAGGCGGTCTCCTTTCACCTGGTAGCGCTGCAAGATGGCTTCCTGATGAAGAAGAGGAGTGGCAAAGAATCATCATGTTGCCTGCAAGCCAGTGCCACATCCCCCACCCAGACCCTTTCCCTGCATTAACCCAGGCTAGCCTTTAGGACAGCTTACAAAATCCTCCAACTGGCTCTTTGCCCACTATTTGCTTCAGCTCCTTATCTTCCACTGTAGAAAATCAACGAATGCAGACACAGCAGCAAAGATGAGACATTCCCCTAACAGTAAGGGGTCCTAGCCTCAACCAGGGTTCCCTATTCCAACCTGGATAAAACATGGACTTCGTTTGAGAATCTAGAAAATCCCAGCAGCTAAGATTGGGCCCAGAGTTCCAAGACTGTGGCAACTGTCCTTCCCCTGGATACCTTACAAGCTCTTGATCAATCCTGACTAGGTGGGAGGAAGCCTCGCTTTCTCAGAAAGAGGCTTGGTAACAATGGTGATGGAGGTGCTAAGAACTTGGTGAAAGGGACACTATGGGTGAGTGAGCACAGGAAGGACTGTCCCCAGACCCACCTAGGGTGCCTCAGTCTGGCTCCTTGCAGAGGAAAGCATTTACTTTGTCCTGGCTCCTTTCACCCACCTCCACCTTCTCAGAAGGAGGTCATTTTCCACCAACACCACCCACCATTTTAGGAGCCCTCAAGGCTGAGAATTGAGGAGACACTAATCCTGACCCCTGAGGAGAGCAGAGGGAAAGAGAAAAGGACCAGGACCTCTGTGGGCTCAGAATACATCCCAGAGTTATACTCTGCCTTTGGGAAGCCTGCTAAGGATTATTACAGCAGGGTGA
Organism: Castor canadensis; assembly: GCF_047511655.1. Lineage (NCBI taxonomy): Eukaryota > Metazoa > Chordata > Mammalia > Rodentia > Castoridae > Castor > Castor canadensis. Next base: position 170,823,581 of record NC_133387.1, read on the forward strand.
GACTAGGGCAAGGCATCTAAAGGGTTTCATGTGTTCAGCAGAGCTGACTGCCAGGGTGAGGATGCTGAAGTTGCCACGGCAGGTAAGTATGGGCCCAACACGTCCCCCAAAGAAAGACATCATTCTGAACCATAGGCAGTATCCAAAGGCTACTTCCGGATAGAAACAAGTTGCTCTAAAAAGGTAAAGGCAGTCAGAGATGAAGTGCTATGGGCAGATGGGGGTGGGAGTGAGAGATCAGGATATAGTGTCAGGGGAAGTGAGGTTCAGGCAGAACCCTAGTACTAGCTAGAAAGGGGCAGAACTTTCCCCTGGTTGGATGTGCTTGTGACTATTGGTTCTGGTTGGGGCAAGCGGGCACATTCACATATTTTAGAGTAGAAAAAAGGCTTGTAGAATGGTGGATTCATAAGGGATCCTGAGCAGACACTAAGACCCACACAGGTGAAGTGACCTACCAGAGGCCACTTGGCTACTTAGGGCCAAAACATCAGGTCAGGACCATAACCCAAGACTCTAGTCACTTTTCTCCCATCCCTTGCCTCCCAAGTCTCCTTTTAGTGTCCCTATAATTTCACTCAATTCAACCAATGTCCCAAATAGAAAGTATCCCATAATGCCAAGTATTGCAGAATTGAGTGTCCTTAGTATAGAAGAGCAGACATGTGCATACACATAAGTCAAAGTCATGTGCTCATAAATCCAAGAACCACCTGATATGAGGTGGTTATTGTGAGTGAAACAGGTGATTCTGGGGAAGGAGGGGTCAGGACTTGAGGACAAGAGTCTAGAGAATAATCCCAGATGGGATCTACTGGTAGCAGAGCTGGAAGGCTGGGCAGCCTTGTAAAGTCAAAGGGCCTTGTAAGTCAACCTAACAGAGTCTAAGACTGGTTGGCATCCAGAGAATGCACTGGAACCCAGATTTGATGCCTGGACTTTGACAACGTTCAGAGAAGCAACTCACTTGTCCTTCCTGGAGGATATTTCTGAGCAGTGGCAGGTGCTCTGGAGTAAGATCCCGAAGTGATCTGATGCCCCGGCGATGGCAGATGGCAATCAAATACAGGTCATCAAGCTGTGTGGAGACGGAGGTGGAAATAGAGAGGAATGCCCAGCTCAGCAGGGGGTAGCACCAGGAAGGCTGCCAGCCTCCAAACTCTCACCCCAAAGGCCTGCAACACACCCACAACCAACCCTGGACATTGTAATGTGTCCAAGGTGAGCAGGACTGTCTTAGGAACAGGACTTCTATGCACTTCCTGAAAAAGAACATCACATGAAACCTGCTGTGGTGTTATGTTGCCTATAATCCTAGCACTTGGGAGGCTGAGGCAGGAGGCCAGCCTGGGCTACATGGTGCAACTGTCTTAAAAAAAAAATCTAAAAACAAAACAGATAAAAACACCGTATAAGAGCATATACCTACTTTACAGAGCTGAAAGGGGAAAGGGCATGGGGAGGTTCAAGAAAGAGCCCAGAACAAGTCTTTCTCTCCAACAGCTTACAGTACAATCCATGTTCCCCGTATGTAAGTCCCCCTACTGTAACAAATAAAGTTTAACAGTTTTTTTTTTCTTTTTCTCTCTTTTTTTGGTATTGGGGGTGGAACCAAGAGCTTTGTGCATGCTAAGTACACCCTCTACCACTGAACTATACCCCCTGAGACACAGTGATCAAAGTACAGGAGGAAGAAGGAAAATCCCTATTTAGATAGGGCTACCCAGGAAGGCCTCCTAGAGAAGGCAGGGGGGGATTTGGGTCTGAGGAAAGGACATTCAGAGAAAGAACAGTGGGAGTGAAGGCTCAGGCAAGACCAGACAGAGCACAGAACAGGGATGGAGGCAGTTCGATTTGTCTGGAGTAGAAGGCATATATAGGGGTGCTGGGGGATGTGAGGGAGGAAGGGAAGCCTGGGGCCCACTCAGCAATGAGCACCACCACAGTTAGCCTGTTTCTCTCTTCCCCTATTGCAACTGTTCATGAACAGTCTTTCCTGTAGTCCTTCCTGAAAACAGCACCTGGCTGAAAACCTGGCGGTCACAACAAAGCAAAGAACCAGTCAATAAGATCTTGTGCCAGAGAGCAAATGAACTGGTACTCTTGCCCAGAAACCTCACCCATACCCTCCCTGCTCCCCAAACCCTGGCCTTACCTAGTTATCACATCTATGTGCCAGGCAAGCCAAGGCTCAGAGGATAAGGCTTGGGAGAAACCCAGCAGTGCCCAGCCTTGTGGTCTAACTTGATGGATTTCTCATGGAGATAAGCTGGGGACCATGAGTCACCCAACTAAATCCCTAGGGGCCCAAACTTACTGAGAGGAAGGCTTCCATATGACTGCCTGATATCTAACTGTGTCACAGTCTCTTTGACCATAGTCATTCTTCCTGCCAGAGTTCTAAGCATCTGAACTGTGCCCCAGAGCTGCTGCACATGAGACCGTATGGCAGACCTGCACCTGAGAGGGCCTGTATTGCTCACAAATCCCTTCTGGACTCTTCTTTCATGGTCTATACCCAGGATATTTACCACTTCATTACCAAGGAGTCTGAAACCAGGAAACATAAAATGCATGACTTGGTGTATGCCTGTGAATGTGTGTATATTTTCAGCTGTACTATGTGTCACTGTCACGGGATACACAAATAATAGCAGCATTTGTCTTAGACGGTGTCTGCAACCAAATCCCAAACATGACATTAAATCATATCTTTCTGCTCTACTGGCATGGAATGAGGCACAGAGCCTGGTGCTGGGTGTCAGCTCACAGGCTGGGTAAAGGAGGGAGAAGAAACAATTCTTTGAGGTCAGACATGAACCAACATTTTCTACAGGTAGCCAAAGGGCCTCCTGGCCTGATAACATCTTAACAAGGACAAGTGAGGGTCTGAGACTGGTACCCTAGAAGGTGGCCCACCAATCACTCTGGTGAGATAGTCAGACACTGCCAGTCTCTTGACAAAGGGCAAGACTGAGAATGGCTGGAGCATTAGACCTCTGGAGTTCCTCAAAGGAAAGGCCTCCCTGGGTTGAGAACTTTAGACCAAAAAACTTAAACTATATGAACTGAAAATGTAAGTCTATGTATATACACACAGATATGGTGGAGTTCTGTTGTTGTTTTGTGAGGTTTTTTTGTACTGAGGTTTGAACTCAGAGCCTCATACTTGCTAGGCAGGCACTCCACCATTTGAGCCACATCCCCAGCCCCACACAGATATGATTTTATACAAATATACAAAGATCAAAGATGATCCCTGGAAGTAGATTTAAAAAAAAAAAAAAACAGCAATAATGATTGTTTCTAGGGAAGAGAAGAGGAAGAATGTGGGGTGAGGGAACTTACTTTTACTGCATATTCTCTGTACTGTGTATCTTTTTACCATGGGCACATATTAACAAACAAAATGAATACAAAAGAACATTCAGGTGATCTTTTCAGAGAACTGAGGAAGGAAACTGGGTGTGAGGGTGCATATCTGTAATCCAGCATTTGAGAGGTTAAGGCAGGAGGACTGTGAGCTCCAGTCCAGCCTGGGCTACTGGGCAAGACCCTGTCTAAAAGAAAAGAAAAAGAAAAAAAAAGGACAGACGAAGGGATGTTTTAACCCCCTCTGGGAAGGCATAATCTCTAGCAACATTAGGCACTTGATGCATATTTGTTGAATTGGTCTAAGGAACAAATGGATAAACACAGGACCATGAGCTTGGGGATAATATGTACTTCAGGGGGTTGCGGGTAGAGTCTAGCAAGTGACAGGCCCTGGTTCCATCCCCAGGGGGAGAAGGGAAGAAGGAAGGAGAGAAAAGAAAAAAGAAAAGATAAAAGAAAAATAATATGTTTCCAGGGAAAGTGGCAAGAAGAGACTCAAGGGTACCAGGACAGCTCCTCAAAGCCTACACTGGTGTCCCTCCTTCTCCTCAATCCTTCCCTTGTCTCTGGCCCCAGGCCAGGATAGAAGCCCAGACATGGCCTGTCTTTCTGCAGAGTATGTTGCCAACTTCTAAGGGAACAAATGAATTCAGTGCTGTCACAAGTCAGAGATTTGAGGCACTGAAATACGGCACCACTAAAAGACAAGAAAGACTTAAGTAAAGGTCAAGAAGAACCGCACCTTAGTCACTATTAAGCAAAGTCTAACACTTAGGCTGGCCCCTTCACAATCCCTGTGGGCAAGGAGCTCTAGCCACTTGGGTGGGGTTCAGAGCGGCTCCTAAACATTTGCTGTCTTAAAAGAGGACAGAGAGTGGGCAGCCTCAATGGCAGGTCAGGCAGATGCCTGCCAGCCCTGGGTCAGAAGGCAGATGGATTTCCATTCCCAATGCCATGGACTCAAATGCATTCAGGGATTCTGGAAGGGAGATGTGTAAGTCCCTCTTTATTGTCCCTTTGTGATCCTCAGGCTGCAATCTCCCTGCACTCACAAGTTCTTTGTCCTCAAGAGTCTTATGAGGCAGAAGTTCTTCCTACCCATTGTGTACATCCCATGACCAGACTTTAACTCTGGATTTTAAGGTACAGGGCTGCCTGAGGGAACAGGTGAGGCTCTGAAAAAGCCACCACATGGCCACAATTCCCAGGCTTTATCTCAGCCAGTCCCAGTTTTAAATCCTTGCAGGCCTGAAGATGGCCCAGTCAAGGACAAGCTGGAGGGCAATGGAAGAATGGACACAGGTGTGCCCTTAGTTTCTCTTATGTGCAGAGCCATTTTTTTTTATCTCACCTGACTTTGCTAAATCATCACTCCAGGCTGCAGCTTCTGGAAATTCCCTTCCAACTTCCTACGATGCATTGAGTCACATTCGGGAGCACCCATGAACCTCTTGTTAAGAGACAAATGATGCTCACTAGCTTGTGTATCTCTGAGTCCAAATACTGCCCCTCTATCCCAACCACATACCCTTGGTCCCCTTTTGGAGGAGTGGCATGGCAGTTGTGGAAATCACCAAATCAAAACTAAGCAAACTTTAGGTGAGCTCAGTGTAGACCCTAAGGCCTAAAGGATAGGCCACAACTGAGAAAGCAAAAGAGAAGGTATAAATGGAGAAGCCACCTAGGGCTTGAGCTCTAGAACATCTCTGCAGAAGCCTGGTAACCATGTGAGGGAATAGCTAAGGCAGAATGCAGATTCCAGCCTGGATTACTCCAAGAGTGAAATGGAGAGGGAATGCAGTCTACTCTGGACTCTTCAGTGTCTGCCTTTCTGGCCCCTTCCCAGCTCCAGCCTGTGACCAGCACCTGCAACACAGTGGCTCTACTTGTTCATGATCCTGTTAGGGTATAAGTGTTTCTGATACTTTCAGGGCATTAAACAGGTGACAGTAACTTTGTGGTGGGCTGGCATAGGACAGACTCACAAGTACATATGGAGCCTCTAAACCTCTTTCTTCAAAGGTTCGTACAAAGAGCTGGGAGTGTGGCTCAAGTGGTGGAAACAAAGTTCTTGGAGGTCAGAAAACAGAGAGCTAACAGGTTGCAGCAAACTGAGGTCCAGACTACTGAAAGACTACTCTGCACCTCAGGCTGGGAAGGACTCCTTGGTTTGGTTGCCATGGTTCCTGCCTGCCACTGCTTTAGAAACTAGGTTTGCCTGGATCTGCTGGTGTTGAGGGATGGAGAAAATGTAAACACTCCACCTTGGGGCTCCAGGTGCTGCTGGCAGTGAAGCTGGCAGCCCAAGCCACTTGGCTGACTAAGGAATGGCCTGTGTAGTCATGGAGGCAAACACCACCCTATGTCATCTCAGGTAAGAGCAGAGCAGAAAGTGCTTGAAGCTAATTCATAAAAGCAAAAGCAGTTGTGTATGACAGATAAGCAATCCATCACCAGGGAGAGCTCAGGCCACTTTTTGCTGAGTAACTGTAATGTGCTCAGAGAGGCCAAGTGGGGAAGGGCAGCAAAGGTCAGCGATGTGGGGGCAGGGTGCTCAGAGACCAGGGTGCTCAGAGACCAGAGTGTTCCAGCATGCAGCCTTTACCTGCTGGTGGTTCCACTTGAGATCTGGGATGAGGACAAAGCCATCAGAGGGATCCGGGTTCTCAAAAACAATCCGGTCAGCTTCAGCCTTCTTGTCGAGAATGTTATACACCCACTGGAAGGAGAAGGAGAGAGATGGTTCTCAAATCCACTCACCCCGTCTGGGGTAGGTCAGCTGTCTGGCCCTTTTAGGGAAGACACCCAACTATAACAAGCCACTAAAGGGCTGGTGGAGTGGCTCAAGTGGTAGCATGCCTGCCTAGCAAGCATGAGGTCCTCCTGAGTTCAAACTCCAGTACAACAAAAATAAATAAAGGTCACTAAATTCAAGGTCACTAGTCAGGCTGGCTGTCCCCAGGCATCTGTTTGGGAGTCCAGAAGATATTTCCCCTCTCCAACCACAACTGACTTTTGGCCACCATGGTCATCACAGGGGCACAGGGGCCTTTGCAGCTTGGTAGGGGCTGGACCCTATGATTCTTCCTAGTTGTATAATACACACACTCTGCTGTGCACTCACTCATAGGCCTGGTCTGCACTGATGACCGCCCCCTCCACCTCTCTGCCCACAGGAGGAAGAACCATCTCCACGGACTTGAGTTCTGTTCATTTGGGACTGTGGGGCAAAAACACAGGTTAGGAGGCCAAGAGAACATAAGTTTCCTTCTGCAAAGGGAGCCGGCTACCAACCAGGGCAGTGAAAGCCTTTGGCGAACAAGTATGGGAGAATTCCCACCCTGCTGGGATTCTCCTTAGTCATGGCTAAGTGCCCACCTGGAGCTGCTGCAGATGCCATGTTTTAGCAGCCCCAGCTGACACGCCACGAATGGCAAAGCAGAACCAAAACACATATGGACAGACCTCAATGAGACTCTTATGTCAACCCAAGGTTTCTGGTCCTCATGCCATCTGCTGACTAGCTGCTATTGCCTCTTTAGAGGACCCTTCCTTGGCCCTACATGGACCCCAAGGACATGACTTTATAGTTATGGTCTTCAGGGCTTTTGTGAGGAAGACAGGCTGCAGGGAGGTTAAGCTGAGAAGACCACACTTGTAGAGCTGAAAGCTGGGCACCTCAGGCCCTCCTCTCCTTCCCACTAGCTCAGAGAGCCCTCTGCATCCATGAATACCCTACATGCAAAAAGATAAAGTTTCTGGCAAATAAGGCAGGATGGGGGCTGGGGCCATGGTGCCACCCCTTCCTCCTTGCAGTCACATGGACCTCCAGGTTCACTGATGGGGGAAGGTAGGGAACTGATACTCCTAGAAGTACTGACATAAGCAATGTCCCTGAAGGCCAAGCGTAATGGGGGCTGACCTAGGGTTTGCATATTGCACACCCTGAACCTGAGCTCCCAGCTGGAATGGAAACCAGAGAGCAGAAAGCATCTGCCTGAAGGTATGTGGGCTTCTGGGGCTGCTGCAATTACACACAGGAGGCATTTCAGCTTAGAGGGCCTCCAGACCCTGTGACTCGATTCATAGGCTGGTCACAATTTGGTTTGCCCACCACAAAAGAAGGGTCTTCCCAGGAAGAGCCTGAATGAGCCACTTCCTACAAGGTGTCTTGGAGGACACTTGGCAGTGGCTTCTTTACACAGTGCACATGCCAGAAACAACCTGTGGGCTGAGATTCTTCCAGAGGCATTTCCTCTCCCACCAGACACCTTTGGAAATGTGCTGCTGGAAAGAAAAGCTTCCCAGAAACAAATGGGAAAGAGGGAGATGGCAACTTCCGGTTATGGAGAGTCTCCTACTAGAGAGCAGTGACTGGTGTCAAAAGAGTGTGAATGGGCTCTGGAGTGATGGCATTGGTTTCATCTCCCAATTTCACCAATGACTTGCTGGCACCTTAGGCAAGCAACTGAATCCTCCTTCATAAAACTGTTTAATACAATCTGCACTAAAAACGTGCACATGAAAACACCTAGCCCAGAGTCCACACAAAAAAGGAGATGTCCAAGGAACAGACCACAATGGAACTGTTTGCTGGAGGCTACAAGATCAAGTCAGGTAGAAAGAAAGAGAAAGCAGTGAAAGCAAAGACAGTGCCTAGAGAAGAATTAAGTATGAGGCCAAAGGCTGAGTGCCCAGTGGGCGGGTGTGAGGATATCAAGACCAACCATTCTCTTCCATTGCTCTAAGGGCCACAACAACCCATTACTATTGTCCCCATTTTGCAGGTAAGGAAAATACAGGAATGAGGAAGTTCACACAGCTCACACAATTCTAACCCTGGGGGTAGGATTCCTGAGCCTGCGCTCCGGCCCACAGCACATCCTGCCTCCTGGGAGAGGCTCTGGTGAGAGGCAGGAACCTGCATCCACAGGAAGTCTTATGGCTAGAAGCCCAGAGAAGAAAGGGAGGGGAAAATGGAACAAAATTCACACAAGGTTAGAGAATGGGAGAGGCACCATCTGAAAGCCAGCCCCACTGGTAATAGGGCTATGAGTGATGCTTTCTAGAATCCATCTGGCTGGACTGTGCAGTAGTTGACACTGCCAAATTCCTTTAGAACCCCTTTCCCTCCTGGACCTCCTGTGGACATCTGGATGCTTCTTCATTCTCTTCCTGTTCTCCATTCTGCTCATCTACCTTGCCCTTCTCCTCTGCCGTGCTCAACCTGCCCACATCTCCCAGGTGTCTCTGCTCTCCATTTCTCTCACTTGTTCCCCTGTTCTACCTGTGTGGATAAATGGCAGCTCCACTCTGGAACACTTTGTGCTGAAAATAATGAGGCACATGATAAATGGCACCCCTCTCAATTTCCACAACTGCAGGAGGGAGGAGCTGTTAGTCACATTTTTCCAGACCAGAAAACAGGGGCTCAAGAGGTAAGGACAATGCCACTGTCCCTGGACAACAGATGAGAATCCAACACCTACTGATGCTGAAACCTCATGTGACAGCTCATGAACGAACATCTTAGCAGGATAACCTAGAAGGCTTCAGATGCAGACACCCCACTGTATTTTTTTTAGCTTCCCTAAAAGGAAGTTACGAGCACCTCAAATGTGAGGAAGCAAACAGTACACAGATACTAGGGCTCCAAGAGGCCTGTTGTGAGTAATAATTGAGGCGATACACGCAAAATGCCTAGAACAGTTCCTGACCTAAGAGGTGCTCAATAAACCCCAAACTGAACTCAGACTTCCACAAAAACCCACTCTGCTGTCCACATCCTGTTCTGGTTAATAAATGCTCTTACTGTCCACCCTTCACTCAAGCTGGACCCTGGGTCATCTCATACTTTCCTCTCTCCTATCAACCAGTTTCTGAGTCCATCCAGCCCCATTAAGGCTTACCTCTGAAGTTGCTACCCAAGGCTTCCCTGCTGTATCTACCTCAGTTCAGATCCATGCTAGGATTTAGTCCTCCTGCTCCAACCTGCCCCTCAGTGAAGGAATCCTCACTGCTTATGGCAATCATTCTCAGATCTAACGATTGTGAGAAATATTGAGATTTTTTGCTTTATTTATTTATTTTGTGATACTGGAGTTTTGGGGGCTTTGTGCTTTCTGGGCAGGTGCTTGAGCCATGCCCCCAGTCTTAAGAGATTTTTAAAACCAACTCTACTCCTTGAAGAGTCAGACTGAGTAGATATGGAACAGTCTCATGTGCTGTTATTTTTAAGAATCTCCCCTGGCAGTCCTGATGATCAGGAGGGTTTAGAAATTCTTGACCTCTTAGACAGAGTCCACAGGCCTCCTCCTAGTCCCCACTCAGCTGAGAGCAGTCCCCTCTACCCAGGCCCCAGTCACACCAAACACTTTGCAGCAACCCTGGTGCATCAGATGATTCCTCTACCTGGGAAACTTCTATTGTCCTATAAGAACCAACGGGAGGACTCCCTCCCTGTGAAGGCCCCTCTGTGCCCTAGTCCCTCTCATTTTGCATCACCACTACAGCAAGCTACAGAGAGAGATTTGTCTCATTATCACAATTGTCTGTCTGCACATCTATCTTCCCTGCTGGACTATAAGAGCATTAGAAAGATTTTATTATGACCTGGATGTCTCCCCAGAGCCTAGCACAGGGCCTGCTACACAGCTGATGCCCAAGAAATACACAGACTGTTGCCAGTAAAGTTATGTGCTTGTATACTTGCTGGAAATAGCCAAGAAGGAATGCATGGATGTGCCGCTCAATCAGGAGCTGAAGGGTAGTAGAGTTTTTGTTGTATTATTTTCTAAGTGGAACAGTGTAATGGTGTATAATAGGATATCTATGTGATTTACATCAACTGTATTTTAAGACTTCCTCTCTTGAATCCCAGATATGTGCAACCAGCACCAACGAGAACATGTTCTGGAAGGTCCCTATAGGACCCTGAACAGAAACTATCTAGGAATGTAGCAACTCACTTCCTTTCCACTCAAAAGATAGAACAAGTGCTGGGACTTTTAAAGAAAGGAAGAAAGTCGAGCCAGCTTGAGCAGAAGGAACCTTGTACAAATGCATGAGGGAGGCCATGGCTCATAACAGAGTTGGGTCCTTCCCACAGGGAAGGGGGCTATCAGAACATGTGCTTCCCACAGGCCCTGCCAGCTCTCCTCTCCTTACTTCTCCCTTGTGTAAGCAACAGGGCGGTGCCCTCACACCTGGCACCTGCCGTTCTTCTGAGCCAGGATATGATGGGCTGTGAGCTTCCCACATTGTAATACTCCCTACCACATACCCTAAAGCTTGGGAGAATAGTGAGAAATGCTTAGGGAAAACAAGTGAGCGATAATGAGAAAGAGCCAGTGAGTGGGCAAGGAAATGACTCCTCAATATACATCAATCATATTTAACTGTGAGTATGCACATGGGGCCAATTTCAGGCAGAGGCTCTGGTTGGCCCTGAGCCTCGGCCCAAGGAGCCTTGCATCTGGCCCAGCCAGAACACTCTGCCACCTTGCAGACAGAGGCCTGTACCAAAGCAACAACAGGATGCTATTTTCTGCAGAATGAATGCAAGGATGGACAAATGCTGGGGAATTTTTTACTCTGAGATTCAACTCCTGCAGGTTGGTTTGCTATAGGTAAGACCAAGAATAAGAGGCTTGTTCAAGGAGGACTAACCCAACACTACTCTTTACCCATCACAGACCTTTCGCCAGGGTATAGTCTCTTGTATCAGGCTCTTGTAGAAAGAAACTCTTCCAACAGACTGGACTGCTCAGATTCCCAGAAAGCCTCAGTGGCATGCTCAGCCACTTCTGCCCAAGACCACAAAGCCTACTCTGGCCGTCCCATATAAAACATCAACCAATCCAACCCAGGACTCTCCCACTGATCCTGCTCATTTTTCTCCACTGCCAACATAATCTTACATATCATACAGGTCCTTAGATATTTGTGTACTGACTTCACACAGGATGTAAGCTACAAGGGCAGGGATTTGATATGCTATGCCCTCTGCTGTATCCACAGAGCCTGGCCCCCAGGAAGACCCCACCAGACGCATGGGAATGGCACCCCATGTCCAAAGCTCAGTGGCCAGTCACCTGGATGCTGAGGCTCTGGGACTCCAGGTGGGGTAAGGTGATGTTTTTGTAGTCATCTCCTGTCTCTCGGATCAGGTGGAGGTCCTGGCGCAGGTACTTCTGCAGGTGTCTCTCTGTGGCAGGGTACACCACGGTTGTCTTTATGTCTGCAATGATACAACACACAGTCTGCAACTAGAAAGCAAAGTCCATTAAATTCATGAGCTGAGCCCCATTCTGAACCTGTAAACATAAGGCTTCCAATGATGGATTCCTGGGCTCCTCATCAAACTAACTGTAGTCCTTCTCCTTCCACATTTCAGGCACAGGAACCAAGGTCCTAACTCTTCTCACAAGCAAATTTCTAGGTATGTGGCTTCTAGAACTCAAAGCTAAAAACGTGGTTTAAAGGCCAGTAGCCTCCTAAAGGTGGGGCAGCATGACACAGCACAATGGTTCATTGTGGGCTCCGGAGTCAGACTGTCTGAATTCAAGTACTAGCTCTGCCTGCTAGCTGTGAAAATTGGTCCAGTTATTTAACCTCTGGGTGCCCTAACTTTCCCCATCTGCCAAATGAGTATAGTAACAGCTCCTATGTCACAACACCAGGAAGATTAAGTGAGTTAATTACCTGTGAAGCACTTAGAACAATGTCTGGCACAAGTAAATACTGCATAAGTGCTGGCTGTGTATAATCCAGGGTTTCTCAATCTCAACACTTTGACCTGGATCACCCTCTGCTGGGGGGCTATCCTACACATCGCAGCACTTCTACTTCACCAGCAGCCCTAGCCTCCACTTTGACGCTAGTAGAACCTTCCCCCAGTTGTGACAACCAATATGTCTCCACACATTTCTAAAATGTCCCCTTGGAGGCAAAATTGTCCCCAATAGAGAAAAGCAGTTTTAACCAGAAGGAAATTCTGTACAGACTCCAGGTTAGTGCTCAAATCAACATTATCCCAGCTGCTGTGGTTAAGTCCTTTCCCCTATTATCTGGTGCACCCCTTGTCACTACTCTTGACATTTATCTAGTGCTTCAACACAGATCTTCAGGGCACGGAGGAGAATGGTCAAACTGGTATTTCAAAACCAGTTGGGATGTTTCTCAAAAGATCCACAGGACCTCTTGGTCCTCTCCATGAGATTCAGATATGCTCCAAAGAGAGGCCAGTCCAGAGACTCCTACTCCATGCCTTAAGAATTCCCTAAGATCCACCAGTGTAAACTTTCAGATTTGGCCTGACCTCCGATGCACACCAACTATCCTTCTCTGTCAGCACTGGGGGCAAGGCAGCATGGTAGGAAGACTTGGGCTCTGGACTGGAGTGCCACTGACTCTCCCTTACTCCTGGCTGACCCTGGGCATGTGATCTCTTAAGAGTCTATTTCTCACCTGTTAAAGGGTGGTCACAAAGAGCTGCCTCAACATTAATGCTAATGTTGTTACCATTCAATGAAACACATCACCTGGATCACCAGAGGCACTAAATAAATGTCATCCCAATTCCTGAGAATCTAGGGTCTGACCTTGAAAACAAGGCCCAGTGGCCTCCTCACAACCCTCTGAGCAGCAGCATGAAACTGATTTTTGCTTTTTATTCTTTATTGTTTTCTAATAACCAGTGCTGAGAAAAAAGCCAAGCACACTGAGATCTCAAGAGGCAGGAGACAGCCTGAAACTGAAGGGCACCACAGGGAACTTCCGCTAGCCTTGAGGAAAAGGCCAGGCTATCTACACTGGACCTTGGAGGGTGAAAGCAGAGGTTTGGGAACACATCAGTCTGGATGCCAATCCTGGCTCTGCACTTACTAGCTGTGTGACCGAGGGCAAGTGTCCAACCTTCTCTGTTGCTTCATTCTGCCTGTATGACCTGAGGATAATAACAGCAGGATTGGAGTGAGAATTAGACAAGTTATTAGGTGGAAGCCATTTAGAAAGGGCCTCACACAGAAAATCACTACACCGATACTAGCTTTTATTCTATTGTTTTTGTTGTGCCTTTGACTGCCTGGGCTGGGAGGGGAGAGATGAACTAGGGCAGTGGAACTCCCTCGGAGTGGGGGAGACGTCTGGGAACAAAGGCAGACTTGATGCTGGAGGACAGCCTAACTCTCTGCTGGCAATGGATATGTAGCCTTGGGCTCACAGCCTGGGGCTCCTGGCTGTTCCAGGACCCTGAGAGCAAGCCCTTGTCTGCTCAGGCTTGTCAAGGACCTGGCCCTGCCACCCAGGGTGTGGGGAAAACAGGAATCTTGCCAAGCCAGCCCTTTCCTGCCCTTCACCCAAGACGGCAAGGAAAAAACCCAGACCTTGGTTTCCCAAATGCTCACTTCTTGCCATCCTTCCTCCACAGTGGCTCTCAGAGTCCTGCCTCACACCCCCCAATGGCTAGGAAGACAGCTTCTCTCAGACCACCCCAGGAAGCTCTGCATGCTGGTATCAGGGCTGGGGGCTCCCTGCCATGGTCTATAAGGCCCCTGTCGCTTCACTGCTTCTTGCTGCCTCTGCTACAGTCACACTGAGCCCTCACTGTCCCACTTTTCATCCAGTATGCGCCCCTCTCCAGTCCTTGCACAGCAGCTCTCAATGCCAGGCAAATCCTCCTATCAAGCCGTGTGCCAGTCAGTAAACCTAGTTACTCAGGAGACAGAGATCAGGAGGATCGAGGTTTGAAGCCAGCTCGGGCAAATAGTTCGAGAGACCCTATTTTGAAAAGACCCATCACAAAAACAGGGCTGGTGGAGTGGCTCAAGGTATAGGCCCTGAGTTCAAACCCCTTAACTGCAAAAAAAAGCCACCTATTTGCTCCCTTGTCTCACTCAGGACTCAGGTCTAACGCCAATTCATACAGCCCTGGCTAAAGCGACTCTCAATTCCCCAGCACTCCATCTTGGTCCCCACCTTGTTTTTCTTCTTCTATTACTACCTGGCAATGCAGTACAGGTTTACTGTTTGACTCTCCCATGAGTAACTCCCAGGAAGAAAGGGACCCTGTTTATTTCTTTTTAGCATTTATCTCCAGCATCTGGAATATAGTAAGTGCTCAATACTGGGCAAAACAAATAAATGAACCTGCCCTTTCCAGGCTTTAAACCGTGGAAGAGCATTCCAAATGGAATAAAATCGCTTTGATAAAAATCAATATATTTCCCAATGCTGTTACCTACTGGCAGCCCCAAAATGAACTCTGATGTTTACCTAACTGATAACAAAGACTCATTTACAGCTTTAGGACTTTGGTAAAACATCAATGGTAGATAAACACACAAACCATCCATTTAAAATATGCTGAGGGATGAGATATACATGCACAAGCTCAAAAATATCTCCCCACAGCTTACTCAATTAAAAAGGGCAAATAATACTGCCTCTCTCAAGTGAAGGGAGTTAACACCACTCCTGCTGTGAACTCTGAATCTAATCACAGATCAGCAATCCCAAATCCAGGGGCATTCAACAAAATGAGTGCTTTATAACTCCTCAAAGATACCAAAGTTAGCTGGTTGCAGGGGAGGTGCCAGCATTCACAGAATTGCAGAGGCTAAGACAGGAGGATCATTTGAGCCCAGAAGCTTGAGGCCAGCCTGGGCAACACAGGGAGAACCCATCTCAAAAAAAACCAAAAAGCCAGGTGCAGTGGCCCACATCTGTCACCCCAACTATGGTTAGATATAATAGGAGGATCATGGTCCAGACCAGCCTGGGCAAAAATGAGATCCTATCTGAAAAACAACTAAAGCAAAAAGGGCTGGAGGCATGGCTCAAGAAATAGTACCTGCTGAGCAAACATGAGGACCTGAGTTCAAACCCCAGCACTGCAAAAAAAAAAAAAAAAAAAAAAAGTCAAATGTCAAAGTAAGGAAAGACAAAGAAAGGCTAAGGAGTCACTCCAGATTTTGAAACTAAACAGACGTGAATAATGGGATTCGATGAGATCCTGGATCCAGGAAGGGGAGTCCTGTTTTAAAGTGGCACTGAAACAGCTAGCACAACTTAATAATGGACTCCTCTCTACATAGCAGTTTTGTATAAATGAGAAATTTCCTGAGGTTGACAACTTCCTGAAATCATTATGTTTACCCCTTTTTATACTTATATCCATAATAATATTATATGTGTACGTGGAAAGAGAAAAAGCAAGTGGGGTAAAATGTTAACAACAGGTAAAGGAGTTTTATGAGGGAGCTCTTTGTACTATTCCCACAACTTTCATACAGGATTCAAAAATTTTCAGAATAAAAAGCTAAATAAACCTGTCAATACATTGGGAACCTTAGCTCAAATTGCTAACGGATGCACTAGACACTATTCTAAGCCTAATACGTACATTAGTTCATTTATTTTTCACAGCCAAAGTGACTGAGTATTATGATGATCCCATTTTGCACTGGAAATTGAGGCACAGAGCCCCAGGTGGCCCCTGAGGTCCCACAGCACCCCAGTAAACCAGCCAACCTACCTGGGTTCTCTCTCTGCCATCTGGCGACTAGTAGGTTGACTTGGAGTCACCTGCTCAGCAGGAGCAGCATCTGGCAACTCCCCTACCCAAAACATTTCCCCTCTGGCTTGAGAAGCAACAAGGAATCCCCAACCAAACCCTCCTGCTGGCACCCTTAAAAGAACAGCTCAATTTTGAACCCCCAAAACTCACCTCTGGAAAATGTTCACAATATAGTAGGGGAAATTTCCTAGTACTTCTCACAAGGCCCTCCTAACCTATCCTGCTTTTTAAATTTTTCTTTGCATTTTAATTCAAGTTGCATTTGCCCAGAAGTTAGAGACAAATGCAGCTTTACTGCCAGCTCCTCCCTGCTCTCCCACATGTTCACCACCTCTAGCCATCTCTTTGGTTATGATCCTCCAAAGTCCTAAATTCTGTTTTTATATCTCATTCCCCCTTGACTTTCCAGTTTTACTGACTACCCATTATAGAAGACAAGGATTTCTCTTTTTCACTGACAATACATAACCCCCATCTTCACTCTATTCACACAATTCTGGATACATCAGTGTCCAGTGCTGATACTATTATGAAGACTAAATATTGTTCACTGATGAATACTTATACTATCATTATTTCTCCTTTTCAGCACAATCTTTGGTGTACAGAATGAGTAATTACCTTTTTTTTGCCTGCTTTTCTAACAAATTGAATGATTCATTCCGAAATCCATGTTCCTATTTATCTAAACCTCTGACATGCTAAAACTCTTCCCGGAGCCTCTGCCCTGAGGACTGCCATCATGGGGATTCCCTTCTCTTTTCTCTGGAACTGGGCATGTTGTTTTCAGAAAAGATGATCTTCCTCTTTCATGATTATTTCCTTATTTTGCTGAAGCAGTAGTTTTCAAATTTCGATCTGGCATTATTATTAAAATTTAATTCTTAGAAATTTTCATTAGAAAAATCATGCAAATACTTTCGATTAGGCAGAATTCAAAGTTTTGCAATAGCAAAATAGCCATCAACTGACAAATAAATAAAGAAATAAAGAAATAAATAAAGAAATGGTACATTATACACAATGGGATACTATTCAGTTATAAAAAGGATGAAATCCTATCTTTTGTTGACAACTTGGATAGAACTGGAGAACATTATCTCACATAAAATAGGCTGGGCACAGAAAGACAAAAACTATATGATCTTACTCATATGTGGAATTTTAAAAAGTTGACCTCATAGAAGTTAAGAGTAGCAGCTGGGTATGGTGTCACATGCCACTTTGGAGGCAGAAGCAAGAGAATCACAAATTCCAGGCCATGCTGGGCTCTATAGTAAGGCATTGTCTCAAAACAAAGAAGTTAAGAGTAGAGTGATGGCTACATAGGTTGGGGAGAGCAGGAGGAAAGGACAAGGATGGGCTGGCCAATGGGTAGTAAGTCACAGTTAGACAGGAGAAACAAGTTCTGGTGCTTTATTGCATAGTAGGTTGACTACAGATAATGATAGTATACTATACATTTCAAAAAGCTTAAGGATGCAGGGTGTGGTGATACACGCCTGTAATTCCAGCATGAAGATCTCAAATTCAAGGCCAGCCTGAGCTACATAGTAAGACCATGTCTTACAAAACAACAATAAAAGATTTTGAATGTTTTTACTATAAGAAATGACAAATGTTTGAGGAGAAAGATAACCCTACTCACTTTGCACAATGTATACATGTATCAAAAAAGTGACAAGGCATCCCCTAAGTCTACAATTTCCATGTGTCAAACTTAAAAAGATGGTACAACTTTAATGCACTTAGCACTGCTGAACTCCTTGCTCAGCAAAGGAACTACAGTGTATGATGTACAATGACTGCACTTTGGACTTCACAGTGGTATGAAAACAATACACATGCATTCAGTAGGAAGTATACTCTGAATTTTGATCCTTCCCCAGGTCAGTAACACCCAGCCCAATACTGGAGATGCTGGGCAGTGGCACCTAGCCACTGCTCCCAGTGAATCACGAGTGGTGTATAGTAGGTGCAGTATGTAATTTCAGCTTACAATATTTTCTATGCAAGGGCTTTGTCAGCCTATAGAGGAGCATCTACGTGTGCATCATGTGTATGCTTTACCATTAAAATATATCTGCTTTGAAAAAGGCATACATCAGCTTGCAAATATATCATTAAAATGAACATAAACATATTTGCAAAGCTAATTTTTATTAGTCAAGAGAAAATGCATTTTGAAAAGTTTCCCAGATAAGAGAATTCTGTAGATACTGATAACAGCACAGAATTATCAAATTTATACCTTGCGAATCTTAGTTTATGTTTCTATTTGCTGTATGTAAAAGCTGGATACCTTAATCAACAAGTTAAATGTAAATAGCCAAATGTCACAAAATCACCTGATGCGGGAGACCCAGGATACAGCCAGAGAATCTGCATTAGCAAGTTCCCAGGTGGCCTTGAGGGCCTGCTGGGCCAGGGACCTCACATCAAGAACCTCTGAGTGCTCGCTTTGGCAGCACTCATACTAAAATTGGAACGATACAGAGAAATTAGCAAAAAAAAAAAAAAAAAAAAAAAAAGAACCTCTGCGCTAAAGCACAAACTCAAGTTGCTTCCAGAGTGATCTTACAAGGAGGTAAATTTGAGACTCGGAACATCTCAAAATGTCTTTATTCTTTGTCACACTTGAGAATTTGGTTGGGGAGAAGGGGGATGCTCGAGTGGTAGAGTGCTTGCCTAGTATGCATAAAGCTCTGGGTTCAATCCCCAGTACCACCCAAAAATAAATAACTAAATAAATACAGAAATTATTCTGGGTATGTGGCTCAAGTGGTAACATGCCTGCCTAGCAAGTGTGAGGTCCTGAGTTCAAACTCAAGTACTGCCAAAAAACAATGGCTAAAGAATTAGTTAGGGTTTATGTCAGGTACCAGTGGTTCACACTTGTAATCCTAGCTACTCAGAAGGCAGAGACCAGGAGGATCATGGCTCGATCTCAGTCTGAGCAAATAGTTCGAGAGACCCCATCTCAAAACAAACCCATCACAAAAAAAGGTGTAGGCCCTGAGTTCAAGCCCCAGTACCACAAAAAAAAAAAAATTATGGCCATTATGGCCTCATGTATTAAGAGTTGGTTGCCAGCTGATGGGCTTTTGGAAAGTTGTTGGCTCCAGAGGGCTCTGACTTAATCAATGGATTAACCCTATGATGGATTCACAATACGACAGCATTACTGGTTATTGGGAGATGGTGAAAAAAGTAGGAGATGGGACCTACCTGGAGGAAGTAGGTCACTGGGGTGTGTCCTTGGGGCTGTATCTTCCCTTGGTCCCTTCCTGTATTCACGTTTTCTTTCCATCCACCATGACCTCCCCACCACGATGGACTGATACCTCTGAAGCCATGAGACAAAATAAGTCATTTTTCCTTTTTTTTGGGTGGTACTGGGGTTTGAACTCTGGGCCTCACACTTGCTAGGCAGGAAGCTCTACTACTTGAGCCACTCCACCAGCCCTTTTTTGTGTTAGGTATTTTTGAGGTGGGGTCTTGCAAACTATTTGCCGGGAGCTGGATTTGAACCACTATCTGATCTCTGCCCCCAGGTAGCTAGGATTATAGTCAGTAGCTACTGGTGCTGGGCAAATCTTTCTTCCCTTAAGTTGCTTTTCTTGGGTATTCTGTCACAGCATTCTAGGATGGAAATCAATGACTCAAAATCTTAACATTGCTATTGAGGAGTCTGAAGTTAGCATGATTCCTAGTCTTTTATATGGAACTTTTTTTTTTCTCTCTCTCTGTCCCCAATATCTTCCAGTGGGTTTCTTTTCATACATTGTACTAGGTACACTGTACCTAGTGCTGAGCACTGGACTCTTTGGGGGTGGGGGGCAGGGGAAGAGCATTCTTTCAATCTCAAAATATCATCTTCAATCCTGGGAAACTGTCTTAAACCAATTCTTTAAAACAATTTTCTTTCCCACTCCATTTCCTCTGTCTTTTCTTTTTGGAACACCTGTTTGGGTATTTAACTTCTTGGACATTTAATCTACTTTTCTTAACTTTTGTCTAATTTTTTACCTTCTAACTTTTCTCTAGCTTTTCACTGTACTTTTAAATTTTCTTCAGCTTTATCTCCTACTATACACTAAAACAATTTCTTTTCTGCTAATTGCTAAGACTGTTTTCCTAAGATTAATAATAACTTTTCAATGTTTTCTCCCTCTCTTTTTTTTTCTTTGCTTTAGTTATTTTTCAGGTAGCATCTCGTGTTTTTGCTCAGACTGGCCTTAGACCATGATTCCTGTGTAGATGAGATACAAACATGACCCACCATGCCCAGCTTGTTGACTGAGATGGGGATCTCACTAAGTTTTTGCTGGATCTCAACATGTGATCCTCCCAATCTACCTCCTGAGGAGCATGGGTTACAGGTGTGAGCTACTGTACCCGGCCTTTATTTATTTTTGTCTTTGCTTTTTCCACTGAGGCTTTACTCAGAGATCTAGTCATCCTTGCCTGTTCACTCACTCATATCTAAGAGTAGAGCACTCCAAAGCTGATGGGCAGCTCTGTGTGTAGTCATCTGGCACATGGAGTTAGGATGGGCTATGGCTTTGCATTATGGAATTCCCAAGACTTTAGATCTTCTCTTGGGCTAGTCACATTCTGCACAGACACCTTTTCCAAACTCACACACAGAGGTATAAGCCTGGCTGACAGCAGTCTGGGTGCTGGGTGAGGATTAAGCCCAGCAGTTGGGGTTGGGGGAGATATACCAATACTGAATGTGTTAACTGACTTTATCCCATCTGCACATCTCAGTGCGTCACCCTGCTTCTCTGCTGTCAGTTGCACCTACCACTTCCTTTAGGTCCTCTGTTTCCACCTCTCCAGACATTCACCCTTTAATTTCCTGTTTGTGGGGGGAGGAAGGAACAAGTTCCAGATCCAAGACTGGAAAGGAGGCTAAAGGGACTCTGCTGCTCAGGGTTCCCCCTCTCATGTGTTAAGTCTTCCCTTTGCTTCCCAGGTTTGAAATTTTGTCTCCTCTTGCTTCCTCTTCATCTTTATGGGTTTTTTTTTTTTAATGTTAATATTACAGGGGGCTTTAAAGGAAGCAGGTGCACACTTAAACACAAAGCTTATTCAAATTAGAAGCTCACACGCCTGCCCCTTAGTTTTCTTCCCCAGGCTTTATTTTTCTTCTTAGTTGTTCACAGCCATTTGACACTTTTACTTGCTTATTTTTAAGGCCCATATCCTCTACTTGAGCCCAGCTCCTGGAGACGGGGGACTCTGCTGTGCACACTGTGTGAGCAGTACCTAAAAGAGCACCTGACAATCCAGTCTGAAGAAGACAGCATATATTATAATGCTATTTTACTTTTAAGTGTGTGTAACTGCATCCACATAAGCGCACACAAAGAAAAGTTTGATATATATACTCTGAGATGTTAAGAGAGATCATATGGGCAGCAGATGATATAATTGTAATTTTTAAAATTAATTTTTTGGGTATTTTATGAGTTTTTATAAAACAAATATGGATAACTTATAAAACAAACAGATTAAAACAGAA
This sequence comes from Castor canadensis, assembly GCF_047511655.1. Lineage (NCBI taxonomy): Eukaryota > Metazoa > Chordata > Mammalia > Rodentia > Castoridae > Castor > Castor canadensis. Next base: position 170,845,063 of record NC_133387.1, read on the forward strand.
AAATAAGACATCCCTAAAAAATAGCTCCAGAATTCTAAGTATGAGACCAGCCTGGAACTTGCTGTGAATTACATAATAAAACCCTATCTCAAAAAACCAGAAAAGCAAGCCAGTAGGTGGTAGAGCTGAGATCAGAAGCTAGGCAGTGTGGCACCTCTATGCAGTGCTCCCTTCTAGGACTTTTCCTAAGAAGTCTGTGCTGTGGCCATGTTTTCCAAAAGCAGCCCTATCAGATGGGAGAATCATATTGTACCAATCCCTGTAACAGACACATGAACAGCTATCAGCAAAAACACAGAGCATGGGACTGCAGACTGGGGCTGTGGGAAGTCAGAGTGTGCAGAGAGAATCAGCACTGTATTCATCTCACCCACTGCCCTTGGTCCTGGAGGACATAGCAGAGATATACCATAGCCAGACACTGTCTGAGAACAGACCCTGTTGGGAGCATAGCCAGCCTGGGGAGGACCCTGCTCCCAGCAGACTGCTCACAACAAAGAACATTCGAAGTTTTTTGGACTTCTTTTTTCTTTTTTTTTTTTTTGGTGGTAGTACTGAGGTTTGAACTTAGGGCTTTGCACTTGCTAGGCAGGTACTCTACCACTTGAGCCATGCTCCCAGCCTACAGCTGCTGTTTTGATCTAGCTTTTGGTACCACACCTGCCCCCCCACCAAGAATAACAGCATGAGATCAAGAGGAGGGAGGCATGGGGTGGAGGTGGGGAGCTCAGAAGAAGGGCCTGATGATGGCATTCTCTAACCCAGTGGGGCTTGGGCGGCAACTCTTTATCCACAGGAATATTATAAAAGCAGAAATGGTCACATTGCTATATCCCAGCTAAACAGTGGCTCTGCACACATGTTCATTCTTTCTACAGCTCAGATGAGCAGGCTGGTAAGGCCCTGGCTAGGATGGTTCCATCTTGTCTGCCAAGACCCTGAGGATCTCCTGCAAGGCCTTGTCCAATAAATAAAGCCACCCCTCATCCTTGAGCTGGACACGAAAGCCCAACTGCTCTCAGAGGTGGAAGGCAGGGCTATCCAGAGAAAAGTTAAGAGCAGCTGCCTGTCTGCTCCCTGCCAAAGCTAGCTTAGCCAAATCCCTAGGAAAATGCTGCAGCACATGAAACATGAAAATCCAAAAACCACAGACAGTCTGCTCTCCTTCCCATACACATGTTCAAACAAGACGGCTTTCCAGTCATAGCCAATGACTTCTAGAGGATGAGGTCATTTCTATGGCTTACTGTGGCTTTTGCTCTCCCTTCATTATGATGAGCCAGTTTCCACTTATTTGACCCAGATGTACAGGCCCCAGGAGAGAAGGGGAGAAGCAACAGCAAAGCATGATCTGAGTGCAAAGCTACCCCCCAACACACACACTGCCCCTCCACAAAAGCCACTCAGAGCTGGCCAGTGAGCGAATGGACAACCTGATCAGTCAGGGAAGACACTGGGTCACAGGCCTTCCCAGGGAAGGCCTGCAAGGAGAGGCTGCTGGGAGGATCTCCAGATCTGCATTTCTTTCTTCTCTGGATCTCTCCTGGCTGGATGACACCACTCCCAGCATGAGAGCCAAGGCCAGAGGGTGGAGGAAAGCTGGCTGCTGGGGACCTTAAGTCATCCCCTGGTCCCAGGAAGGGGTGGGGTGTTCACTGTCCTGCATTTCAGGGCTGCTGAAAGTACTCAGCAGAGGCCTGAAGAGACTTCCACATGAGGATAAACCCAGCTGCGGGTGAGGTCTGGTCCTTCCCCTCAACGCCCCACGACAGAGTTCCAACTGCTAGTGATCTGTCTCTCTGAAAACACAGAGGTGCTGCTGGAGACAGAGGAAAGGCAGACATTGACTTTAGCAAGAACCTAAAGTTAACAAGCTCCCTGTACAAATCCTCAGCTTCTTCCTTCCCTTCCACTCCCTCTCCCTCCTTGGCCCACTTAAGCCCAGGGGGAACGGGAGAGAGGTAGGTGACAGGATCTGATGGCAAAACCCCAGGGTCTCCTGGCCCCCAAGCAAATGTGAATGCAGCCTTAGGAGTGGCAGTCCTTTGGGGATGGGAAATGCTGCTGCAGACAGTGATGGGGTTTATTGCACTCTGCAAAGTTCCACTTGAACAGGAGGATCCAGAGCTGATCCGTAATGAGATTATGAAACTGCTGAATGATAGTCCTGGCCTTAGAGCTGTGAACCCAACCTCCCACCCCCGCTTCTCCATCAGCAGGAAGAAACTATTTTGGGGTTGAGCAAACCAGACCACAAGAGCTGGTAGAACAAACACAACCCCTCTCTCAATTTCCTTCCTAAAGGTGTTTGCTTGCTTCACTCTAGGAGGAGCCTGGGTACCAAGACTCAACGCAGCACCCCTGGACACTGCCATACCGTGTGTGTTGAAAAAAGAAAAAACCAAAGGAGCAGGATAATGGCCTATGAAAAGAGCCAGGAATTCCAGCATGTCACCCACTCAGAGGCAGGGGTTAGAAGTGGACAAAAGAACCAAGCTGCCATCACAGGCAGTACCAAGTGACACAGTAGAACCAGCTGTGGGTAATCAGCTCTTGCCCACTGGTTCTGAATAAGCTGATTTTTCTGCTGACTCAAGCCTTAAGACTGCCACAGAGTCTTGGGACCTTGCCCCTTGTTAAAGAGACACAGAGAGAAAGAGTACACAAGTCTTGTGGTGATGGCCACATCTCAGTAGCCTTCATCTATTCATTTCTAAAAAGGCCCTGGATGCAGTGGTTTCTCCCAGTCTCAAGGAACCTGGGGTCTAAGCAGAGAACTGGCTGATGATGGAAAAAGATGGTGGCAGGGAGAGGCTCTGCACAAGCATGCTCTGAGCCAGGGTACTAAGAATGGGGAGGATGGGCCAATCACACAACCAAGAGAAAGGGACAAAGCCAGATTCTAGGTCAAGAATTTGAGGTAGGTGTCAGGAACTTGTCCCCTTGAAATCACTCTGTCTGCCATTATTCCTCTGTCCTTCCAAGCCCCCAAAGAGGCTCTGGCTTGCTGGTAGCAGGTGTTCTGAAGCACTCAGGGGGAGAGCAGAGGAGTAATCTGCCATCTTTAGGTGGCCCCGATTGATATGACACCACTCTTGAGGGTGCACTCACATTTCCTGTCCTATTAACAAAGACCTACTACCAAGCTTGGCTAACGCTTACCCACTCTATACTCTTGTCTACAGTATCACCTTCACCTAGACTATCCTGTCCACCTCCTGCCCTCCATATCACCAACCCTAGCCCAGCAGGGAGGCCACACACCTATCTCAGGAGGGAGGAGCCTCCCTTGAACAGTTCAGCCAACCAACTCCCAAGAAACGTCTACTCTGCAGCTACTGCATTTAATTAGCATCTTAGAGTTGTGCATCCCAGAGGTGGGTATGTATTACCAGGGATTGTTTATGAACTTTCAGGTTCCACCTAACCTGATCACTCAGGCACACTGTAAGCAAGCAACAGGAGCCCAAGTTGGGGTAATTTTTTAATTTGCATTTGTCTATGTATCCAAGTATCACATGAATATATTCTCCAAAAGTTTATAAGTCTAATCCCCAATTCTTTTCATAAAGGTCCACACTGATAATCATTGGGTGCTCATCATCCCAGGCTTTCAAGAATTTACATATACATGAACATATACACATCCAGGTCTCTTTTTAAGCACAGCGGGATGATCCTGTATTATCTGAGCTCTCCAGGACAGTTCACACATCTTTTCCTTCTCCAGTAGCCTATCATATAAGCATAGCATAACCTCACCCCTACACATGGTCTCTTAGGTCATTTTTTAAAAATCTTTTGTTCCATCACAAATGATGCTGCAATAAACATTTTTCTGCCTCTTCATGCACATGCATGAGCAACTGTCTAAGCCAAATATTTGGAAGTGCAAGTGCTAGGTCAAAGGGACATGTTTTACACAGGGTGTATGTCTATGAATCTGGACATGTCTAATTTATACTCCTGCCCACTGTATATGAGCACCTGAGAATCTCTCTGTGCATGAGAGTTAGGGAGAACATGAGGTCTCTGCCTGTCTCAGCTCTCTGGGTGTGCCCTCAATGAGATAACTTCTCCATGGTCTGCACTACCCATGCCTACAGAGCCACAGATTAGCATAACTAGATGTACACAGAGGTCATCCAACCCCTATTTAATGGTGGCTCTCAGACCATTAAAAAAAGCCCATTGTAATGGCAGTAATGACATACAAAAAGGAATAAAGTCGCAATGGTGACAAGAATAAGGTTGGGGAGGCAGTAATGAATGGGAGGCTACAATTCATTTCTTGAAGTTAAAGAAAACAGAGTATAAATGGATGAGACAATACTGGAGGAAGCTGCTGCCTGGACAGTCAGTGGTCTACATAAGGTGAGCACAGACACATCAAGGAGCCCAAGAGAGAAGCTGGGTTCTGAATAACAGGTACAGAGGACAGGAAGGAAAATGAAGCTAAAAATTAAAATCAACTTAAGGGCTGTCTACAGAACAACTGCACTAATTGGCTCCATCCACTCTCATATCCCAGAGGCAAGCACTTGATGCCAGGTGAAAACAGGAAGTTGGCCTCCAAAAATACTAAACCAATGGATTAGAGCAGAAGTTGGCAAACTTTTCTGACAAGGGCAAAAAAGCAAATAGTTTTGGCTTCACAGGTCATACAAAGTCTCTAGCTCTTATTAGTCTTTATTTTGGGGTGGGAGTTAATGCCCCTAGAATGCCAGTCAAATGGCATCCCTCAAGCAAAGCCTGCCAGTCAGTAACCTTCTCTCCATATCCACAGTCCCATATAGTGCACATTTGGGACAGAGGCCTACTGTTGAAACAGACCCACCAATGTGACAGCGGCAGGTGACGATCACATGAGTTCACAAGAATATCAGCCTGGTGCTTCCTTTATAAAAAACAATTATTAGCATTTATTAGTTTGGGGGCCGATGGGGCTCATTGTGACATGTACATATGTACTTATAATGTATCTTAATTAGAGTCACCATCTCCATCAGTCTCCCCCATCTTAGGTTTTTTTTTTTTTTGTGGTACTCAGTCTTGAACTCAGGGCCTCATACATGCTAGGCTTGCTAGGCAAGCACTCTACACTTAAGCCACTGGGCCAGCTCTGTTTTGTATTGTGTTTTTCAACATACAGTCTCAGAACTATTTGCCTCAGGCTGGCTTCGAGCTATGAGCCTCCTGATCTCTGCTTCTTGAGCACCTAGGATTACAGGTGTCAGGCCACCAGCACCTGGCTTAGAACAATTTTAACAGGTTTCCTTGTTCTATTTTCATGAACATATACAACTTGTACACAGACCACATTTGCCCTCTTTCACCCTCTCCATTCTCCCTCCCATGGCCAGGAGCTGTTTTACCATCCTGTCCTTTATTCTTTTAAGTGTATATTGATTGTTCAAAGGGATTTCGCCTTGGTATTTCACACACATATATACAGTACTTTAATCAGACTAACCCCCTCCATTACTTATTCTTTCTCTATCTCCTTGTTTCCCCATCATTCAACAACTTTCAATGGATTTCGTTATACTATCTTCATACATAGATGCAGTATTTGTTTGTTTGTGACTCTGGGCTTCGTGCTTTTAAGAACAGGTGCTCTACCACATAAACCACACCTCCACTTCCTTTCACTCTGGTTACTTTGGAGATGGGGGGTCTTGCAAACTATTTGCTCAGGCTGGCCTCAAACCACAATCCTCCCAATCTCAGCCTCCCAAATAGCTGGGATTACAAGCATGAACCACGAGTGCCCAGCAACAGATGCAATGTATTTTGATATTATTCATTTTCTTTTCCTCTCTTGCCCCCCCCAGACCCTCTGACAGACCCACTATTACAATCATGTTCTCTCTCTCCCTCTCTTTCTCTCTGTGTATACATATGCATACATATGAATATATATAAGACACCATATATGTATTTATGTACAGAATCATCTTTTAGGTCTAGCTTCCACATATGAGGGAAAACATGTGACTTTTGTCATCTTATGGTGCTTCGTTTTTAAGTATGAATGAACTACTGTGCATCAGAGACGCAGAGTAAAACAGCAGCCAGAAAAAGAATGACCAAGATAAACAACCAGAACCAGATCCCAGAGGAAATGAAATGATTTCAGGGTCAGAAGATAATTTTTAAAACAACTCTAATTAGCGTGCCAGAGAAATTCAACCCAATTTGGCCCCTGTAAAACAAAAGATGCTACGAGAATGAAATAATCAGAGAACCAGAGAAAGGAGAATTAAAAATATCATTTTCAAATTAATACCTTCACTAAAAGGTCTGGAAGATAAAGTGAAGATGCTCTATCAGACTGTAGAAAGAAATGACATACATGAAAAAAGTGAGACAAGAGAGAAACACACAGGACCGATAAGTCTTAATAATAAATAAGATTTCCAGGGCTAAGGATATACTCAGCAGTAGAGCTAGCATGCTTGAGGATCTGGGTTCAATCCCTAGCACTAGGGGGGGAGGGGGGCAGAGATTTCAAGCAGAAGGAAATGGAGGGAAGAAAATAAAGAGAAATAGAAAAAATGTTCAGCAGGCGCCAGTAGCTCATGCCTGCAATGCTAGCTAGTCAGGAGGCAGAGATCAGGAGAATCGAGGTTTGAAGCCAGTCTAGACAAATAGTTTATAAAACCCAATCTCGAAAATACCCAACACAAAAAAGGGCTGGTGGAGTGGTTCAAATGATAGAGTGCCTGCATAGCAAATATGAGGCTCTGAGTAGAAACCCCAGCACCACCCACCCAAGAAAAAAAATGTTCAAAGCAGAATACCCTAAAATTTAATCATTCAAGAGTGCCCACAGCAATGAAAGAGAAAGAAGGAAAACCCAACCTAAACAGCCTTACAAATTTTCAGAAAACCAAAGATCAAGAAAGTATACAGCATACTTCCAAAGAAGGAAACAAAACCAAAACAAAAAATCTAAGTTCCCTATGAAGAAATGAAAATCAAACTGGCATTAGCAACAATGGATGCTTGGTCAATAGATCAATGTCTTTAATGTTTTGAAGGAAAATAAATTTAAACTCTGTATTCAGTTAAACTATCAATCAAAAGTGACAGAAAAATAAAGGATTCAAAGTTTACTTCCCACATACTCTTTCTGAGGAATTATTTAATAATGTGCTTTAGGTAATCAAGGGAGTGTAACAGGAAAGAAAACTGCATAGAATCTAGAAAACAATGGATCTGACCCAGGAAAGTTTTAAAAGGAAGTCTCCAGTTGAGAGCTAAACAGCAGGCCTAGAGAACTGCCTGTCCAGATTGCAGAATCAGGAAAGAGCTTTCTGCAGTATTGCCAGAAGGAAGGAAATAGCACCTGATGAATTATCAACCAAGCAGATGGATCTTTGTAAGAACAGAAAGTAAAGGTACATTTTTCTTTTAGCCACAATGAAAAGAGAGGCAACTTCTGGTTGCCTATGTGACAAAGGAAAAACTGATAAAATAACAGGTCAAATACCGAACAAAAAAAAAAGGCAGCATCATTTGCAGGAATTGCTGGAATGTAAGAAAAGAGAATTCATTTGACTTGGACATCAGAAGTACTCTTTTTTGAGTGGCCTGGGGATTAAACACTGGGCAGGCAGAAAAGAAAACTAAAATCTTGAACATGTAGCAAATATGAAAATGCCACAATAGCATAAACATAGCCTACTGGTTTTCAACTTAGAATCAACTTACAGACAAAGCATAAAAGATTTCATGACCATCCAACAACAGGGCATAATGATAGCAAGAAACAAAAGGACAGTGGTGGAAATTAGGAGATAGTAGAAGACAGAAGAAGCAATGAAAAAATTGGGGATACTGATATTTTTACCAGTCAGCGATAAAACCTACAGTAGATGGAATAAGGATTAAAGCTGTTAGGATATTTAGGATTCTAAAGGCACTAAAAAACAAATCAATAACAAAAACTGAAAGTAATCCTAGCTGCTTAGGAGGCAGAAATCAGGAGGATTGAGTTAGAGGGTACCTCAGGCAAACAGTTTGAGAAACCTGATCTTGAAAATACCTAACACAAAAAGGGCTGATGGAGTGGCTCAAGTGGTAGAATGCCTGCCTAGCAACCATGAGGCTCTGAGTTCAAACCCCAGCATCACAAAGCAAAAAAACACTGAAAGTAGAGAAGAGGGGAGAGGGAGGACAGAAGGAAGAATACTTCATTTTCTTAATAAACTAAGAAAGAACTCAAACAATAAACAAAAAATAGCCAAAAAGAAAGAAAGACCTGTATACGCATATTCTAGAACTGTATAAGCCTATGTCTAGAGGAAACCCCCAGCAGGCATGAGCCCAGGAATATTCTTAGTAGTGGCTGCATCTGGGAAACAGGGCTAGGGTAGCAGAGTGGTATGAAAGCCTGCTCCTGCCTACTATAAGCCTTTTATTGCTATTATCTTGACTCAGTAATTACATACATGACTTTTCACCCCAGAGACTGTTACTCAGAAGCCCAGAGTCTATACTTGACAAAGCTCATTAAGCAATTCCAATGAACAGTTTTATATGAGCTCTCTACTAATAAACTTTATCTCTATTCAACTTGAGACACTAAGACTCTATGATCTCATATGATAAAGAAACGCCCTGAAGTAGGCTAACCAACTATTTGATTCATGTATCAGTCAGAGAAACTGGGTCTCAGTAAAGTGACTTTCTCTGGTATGGCCCAATGGACATAAGCCTGCAGTTATTTCTCATGTTAGATGATCGTGTTGCTCTGGTAAGTGTCCTGGCTGAATCCTGTCTAGAACAACATCCCCTGTTGGTCACTGTTCAGAGAACTCTTGTCCTTTGGCTCAGCCGCAGTGAGAAGGCTATGGAAGACATACACAGGGGATGGGCTGAGCAGCCTGTGCCAATTTGTGTGGTGAAGCACCCAAAGCCTGGTACCTGGGCTTCTCTTACAATTATTGCCCAAACTGCTCTATTCTGTCAGGGTTGTCATCATCTTTGGGTGTCTTCCAACAAGGATGGGGCTCTCTTATCTTCTGGGAAGAAAAGGTCTGGTCTGACCACTCTTCTACCCCAGAGAAGTGGAGGGAGGGGTAATCATGAAGCCTGATAATTCCCCAAATTGAGGAGGAGAAGGCTGAAACCAAACACTTTCACTTTCAACAGTGGCTAAAACCAAATGAGGACAGAACCTTTCACATCTGTGGGAGAATATTCTTGTTTTGTTATGCAGTTCTAGGGTTTGAACTCAGGGTTTTATGCTTGCCAGACAGGCCCACTATCATTTGAGCTGTGTTCTTCAGCTCTTTTTGCTTTTGTTATTTTCCTGATAGAGTCTTGCATTTATGTCCAAGCTGGCCTGAGCCCAATCCTCCTATTTATGCTTCCCATAGCTGGAATGACAAGTGTGCACCACTGCACTCAACTTTTTATTGTTGAGATGAGGGCTTGCTAATTTTGTGCATGTGCTGGGTTCAAACACTCCCCACCCCTTTCCCCAGTCTTCCTGATCTCTGCCTCCTAAGTAGCTAGAATTACAGGTATGAACCACTGTGTCTGACTTCTGGAAGGATATTCTTAATCCATACAAGGACCAGCCAGTTTTTCTTAACTGTTAATTGGAAAATATACTGCATACAAATCAAGGGTATATGTAAGTATGCATTCATGAAATAGATACTACTTAAAGACCTTAGATAAAATAGAAAGAATACCCATGCACAATCCAATAAACAGAACATTACCATAAACTGTCACTCTCTCTTCCATACCCGCCCCCAAAACAACAATCGCCTTTCTGATTTGGGGGTTAATCATTTCTTTGCTGTCTTTGTAGCTTTATTACATTTATATAGCCATCCCTAAGCAGTACACTGTTTAGGTCTGCTTGCTTTTCAATTTCATATCATTGGAATCACACTGTGCATTCTGTATCTTGCTTTTTTTGCCCTCCCTGGTGAGATTTATCCTTCATTGGTGCATGTAGCTGTAGTTCATTTTCACTGCCACAGAGAGGGTAGCACACTGTAGTTACTATCATTGATCTATTCTGTTATTTAAAAGTTTCTAGCTTTTTTGATCATGAACAATACTTCAAAGGAAACTCTCCTAGGAACAGCTAGTCTTTCAAAATGCTCCTCCTAAACAACTCCTCACTCCTCCCTCCAAAGGTCTGGGCTTTACCTTTATAGAAAGCATAGGATAGAAAACTCTGGCACGTGGCTAAAGTACTGGGTGTTCTCTGCAGCCAAAAAATGATGCAATTCCCAGGATCCCACCCTCTGCTCCCTGTTCTGGCCTCTCTCACACAGATGCCTGTCTCCTCTGAACCTGAGATTCCACCCCCTGCTTTGTAGCAAGCAAAACAATTGGCCTTTTCAGAGGTAGTCTGGATTTCTGAGTCACACTCCTCCCCTACTATTTCCCCCTTCTTCTTCAGGTGAGAAGAACAGAGATCTCAATGAAAGCCTCCACTGATAGACAGGCCACAGACATGAGAGCTGAGACAGCAGAGGAAGGTGACACAAGCTCTGTCCTCTTGTATGGTAGAGGAAGTCCAACCATATGCAACACCAGCCACCTTGCTCACTAGTTCCTCACTTTTGCCACCTGGCAAAGAGAGGAAGAAAGGGAAACCCACCATGGCCAGTGCCAGTCACTTTTCCCAGTTACATGCTGGAAACTATTCCCCTCAGGGCTCCCATAGGGGAAAGATGGAAAAACAAGAGTAGATAATGCAGTAATACCACTCTCAGATACATGCTGCCACATGCCAGCTGCAGTAGCAAGAGCTTTATGCACCTAATTTCTTTTTTTTTTTTTTGGAGTATTGGGGTTTGAACTCTGGGCCTAGACCTTGAACCACACCATGAGCCCTTTTACATGGAGGGTTTTTTTGAGACAGGGTCTTGAGAACTATTTGCCTGGGCTGGCTTTGAACTGCAATCCTCCTGATCTCTGCCTCCTGCGTAGCTAGGATTACAGGCATGAGCCACCAGCACCTAGCTTATGTACTTAATTTCAATTTTAGTATATATGCAGCCACAGCAAGCACTGTGCATCTCATTTCAATTGGATGTAACCATGACATCATTTCAGGAGGTTAAAGTCAGCATTTAAAAAAGGAAACCAGAAGCCAGGCGCTGGTGGTTCACACCTGTAATCCTAGCTACTCAGGAGGTAGAGATCAGGAGGATCCCAGTATAAAGCCAGCCCCCAGCAAAATGAAACCCATCACAAAAAGGAGGTGGTGGAGTGACTCAAGTGGTAAGAGCACCTGCCTAGCAAACGTGAGGCCCTAAATTCAAACTCCAGGTACAATGGTACATATCCATAATCCCAGCTACTTGGGAAGCAGAGATTAGGAGGATCATGGTTCCAGGCTACCTCAGGCAAAAAGTTAGCAAGACCCCCATCTCAACCAACAAGTCAGGCATGGTGGCCGCATGTCTGACATCCCTGCTACTCAGCAGGCACAGGTAGGAGAATCTCTGAGGCTGGCCCCAGAGGGAAAAAGTACTAGACCCTATATAAAAAAATAACTAAAGCAAAAAGGGGTTAGGGTCATGTTCAAGTGGTAGAGAGCCTGCCTAATGAGCATAGCCCTGAGTTCAAACTCCAGAACTGCAAAAAAAAAAAAAAGGAAAGAGACTAAAAGCAGAAAATACATGTATCCTTACTCTATATATTATATATATGTATATTTATTCATGTTATCTGGATCACAATAGAAAATGTACCTCTCATTGATGGCACAGACTAACAAAATGTTGCAAAAGACTTCCTTTGAGATTTCTTAACTGCCCCATTGAGGTATGTGCAATTTAGCAGAGAAAACAATTACGGCTACTTCCTTAACTTCATCTATGTCCCACCCTGGCCACTGCCTCCACCCATGATCCCAACCTAACAGCCTCCTTTCTGTTCCTCTTTCCTCCTCAGACTATGTGCTGTTCTCTCAGCCTAGAACATTCTCTTCACACTTCCCAAAAGCTCTCTACACAGCTGCTCCTTCTCATCCATCAGGTCTCACTTGGGCATTGTCTCCACTGCAGATACTTTCCTGATCCCCCAGCTTGTGCAGCCCCTTGCCTGCTCACAATCACAAAGACACTTGCTTGCTTGTTGGCTGCCTGCCTTCTCTCCAGACCTCCAAAGATAGTGCTAACACCTGTTGTACTCACCTCTACATATACCCAGCATCCACTAGAGCAGCTGGCACAGAGTAGGCACTTCACAATTGTTAAGTGAACAAGGAAATGTCCACTGAGACACGGTTCAAGTGGTACAGCACCTGCCTAGCAAGGTTGAGGCCATGAGCTCAAACCCCAGTACTGCCAAAAATATAAAATATAAAATATTTATATTTTAAATATTTTAGTAATAAAAAATGTCCCAAGTCTTGTTAGCTAATGGAAAAGGCAGGATCTGAACCCAGGTCTGTCTTGTCTGAAGTTTGCTCTTTACTGTTGCACTACACTAAAATAAATATTGGGACAGAACACAGGCGTATCAAGCTCTCAAAGCCCGCACTCTCTCCACTATGTCAGCATGGTGGGGGGCCATGAGGGGCTCATAGGAGCAGCCTCTCGTGGTCAGCCAAGAATCCAAAAGGGATAAATGAATGAGGAGACTGCAAACTCTTCAGACTTGGAGAGGAAATTTGCCAGTGACTGGAGAAATACCAGAAGAAATCAGCTGAGCACAGCATTTGTGCTGAGTTTAGGAGAGAGGCCAGCTCAGAAATAAGGGGTAGGGGGTTCACCCATACAAGTAATATTCTGGGAAGGAGGACTAGGGAAGCATCCAGAGACAGCAGACAAAGTCAAAGAAGCAATTGACCGTGCATGGGACACAGAGGGGCTGAAGTCCCAGGAACTGCACTTTAAGATGCCCCGGGTGGGCAACATTGAGTTGTGACTCAAACTGAAGATATCAGGCTCCAGAATGCTCTGCCTAGGACCTGGCTAGAAAGCCAGAGGAGAGAGCCACAGGAATACTTTGGAAACACTGCCACCTAGTGGCCATGGAATGCAGGAAAAAGAATGCAGATCAGTTTCTATCAGTCACTTACAGAGCAGCTAAAATGGGTCTGGCTGCTGGGGCTTGGAAATGGCCTTAACATGGCTCCAACCTTCAAGGACCTCTGATACCCTACATCAAATTCTTTTTTTTTAAAGTCATAACAATATGCTTATGTTTAATATAGTACTTCTCAACATGGCAAACCCTCCTCTTTTTATCTCTTATCTTTTCACAGTAACTTGTGTTCCTCCTGCCAGCACCCCAAACATACATGAAGGCAGGGGATGGCATCTTACTCATCTTTGAAACTATGGTACCCAGGGACCATACATACTCATCTTTGAAGCTATGGTAACATAGGGACCACACACCCCAGAATAATAATAGCAGCTACTATTTAATGGGTTCCAAATGCTTCTGAATACATTACCATTGGATTTGTGCATTTCACCTGTGAGACCTCCAAATGGAAATGTCATGGAGGCATTTACTTCAATTTATAAGCTGGGAGTTTTGGCAAGGCCAAGGATGGAGAACTAAAGCCAGCATCACCAGCACACAGAGAGAGGGATCTTTTTGCTGGGGTTTGAACTCACTCTTGCTAGGCAGGTGCTCTACAACTTCAGCCACATCCTAGCCCTTTTTGGCCATAGTTATTTTTCAGAAAGGGTCTTGCTTTTTTGCTGGGGACCAATTTCAACCCATAATCCTCTCAATCTCTGCCTTCTGAGTAACTAGGGTTATAGGTAGGAGCCACAATTCCTGGCCCTCCAAGTTTAATGTGCCTGTGACTCACTAAGGAATTTTCATAAAATGCAGACTGGTTTTGTAGTCTGACGTAGGGCCTGGAATTGTTTCTAACAAGCTCCTGGGTAGTGCCCACACTACTGGTCCACAGACCACATTTTGAGTGGCAAAAATCTGGAACAGGGGCCGTAAAACTATATAGTCACAGCTAACCCATGGCCTGTGTGTGTAAAACTAGCAAGCCAGGTGTGATATTTTCATTTTTAGAGGGGCAGAGGGAGAAGTCTGAGGATACTTGGGCCTCACAAAGTCTAGAATATTTACTTTGGTCCTTTACTAAAAGTTTGTCAATCCTGATTGTGAAAGTCTGGGAGCGTTGGAGGGGATTAGAGGTATGGCTCAAGCGGTACAGCCTCTGCCTAGTAAGCACAAAGCCCTGAGCTCAAACCCCAGTACCAACACAAAAAAAAAAAAAAAAAAAGAAAAAAAGTCACAGGGTATATAGCTAAACAAGGGAGAGACAGGTTCCCAGCCCTGGAGGCAACTGCTGTGACTTCCAAATTCCCAGTCCTAGTTGTGTAGGCATACCAAGCATGCATGTGTGCTAAGAAGGCAGGAAAAGAAGAGCTCCCACATGAGACTCTCAGGTGGATGGGGGTGGTTCCAAAGAAAAGGTTATGGAGACATGTGAAGCTGAGTGAGGAAGACAACCTTGGCAAGCCAATGACAACTGCCTCTTTCAGTGCTCATCTTGGAACAAAAAGCTAGAAACAGAAATAAAGGCAGTCACCATTACCACTTTTGTGCAGTGCCACAGAAGGACTGCAAAAATCAAATAAAAAGGAAACACCTGTAATCCTAGCTATTCAGGAGGCAAAGATCAGGAGGATCACAAATTCAAAGCCAGTCCAAGTAAACAGTTTCGCAAGACCCTATCTAGAAAAACCCTTCACAAAAATAAGGCTGGTGAAGTGGCTCAAGGTGAAGGCCCTGAGTTCAAACCCCAATACCACAAAAAAAAAAAAAAAGGAAACCTGTGGATTCCATAGGGTTGATCTGAGCAGCAGAACCTTCTGAACTTTGGCTGAGAGTGGGGAAGGTGAGGGAAAGGGTATGGCAGCAAAACAATGGCCCCAGAACCTGTAGTTTAGGGCCACTCTAAGCTGCATTTAGTGCCTTCTGTCACGCTTCTGCCATCCCTTGTGAAAGGACACATTTACTCAAATGTCGATGCCTGAGAAAGTAAACATAGCTGTCCACTTTCATCATCTTGAACCAATCAATCTGGTTCTCTTGCAGTGAAGACCAGGCTGCTGTTTTCTGTTCTGAAAGGTTTGCTTGTCTCACATCAAGTGTTCACATATTTTCAAAAGACAATAGCACCTTTTCATGGAAGTGTGGAAATGACTATCAAAAAGACTATGGGGCAGGGTTACCTGGAAAGCCTAAACTGCTCTTAAATGTTGGAGAGCAAATAAGCACACAGAAGGATGTAACAAAAACCACCATGTGCTCTTCAACACCAGGATTTCCTGGTTAGGAACCATTAAGGTCAACCAATCTCCTTTATGTTTCTAGCAAAACTCAGTGCATACCATATCTGACTTTGGGCACAGTATATTCTTCTTCTTAATAAATTAAAAAATGCTTGCAATCAAAAAAACCAAATCTCTGCCTATTACCCACAGGCTTCTGCCCTTCTCCAGCTTATCCTGCTGGACTATACTTTTTCTCTCTCCCATCAAAAAATGAGTTCCTTCAGAGAAGTGACTACCTTTGCAGCCCCCAGTATACTACCTGGCCCATGGTGTTAGAGTGTGATAAGCTACTGAGAGACTTATTTTCCTGCCACCTACTGACTGTGAGCTTTTGGATAAGTTATTTAGCCTTTCAAAACCTCAGTTTCAGCACCTGGGAAATCCCCTTAATAGGACTGTTTTGAGAATTAAATATGTTAATTCATGCAGAATATTTGGCATGTTGGTTAACACAACGGTAAAGGTTTAATAAGTAATTATCATTCAATTATGATCATTAAAGAAAAGATGAATCGATTATTCTATCCAGTGAATCACATTTTCTCCCCAAAACATACTACACCAAAAAAGGATCTCTAAAGCTGAGCACTATTGATAGTTGTTTGTTTGTGGGGCCTGTACTGGGCATAGGGGAATGTTTCATGGCATCCCTGTCATTTACCCACAGATGCCAGAAGCATACACACACCCAGTTCTGACAACAAAACCGAATTCAGAGATTGGAGGAAAAATCCCTACGGACCTACCTCATTGAGAACTATTATACTAGAACATGCGAATTAGGTACAGAGAGTCTGTTCACCACAGCCCCTAGTTTCCCGCTATCTCATTCTCCGCACATGCAGCCGCCTAAGCCACCACTTGCTCACCACTCAGTTGCCTTGGAGAGAACAGGTGATAGGTGCTATAGATATCATTGGAGAACTGCAACTGGAGCTCAGGGTTGCCTGTCAGGAGCTGCACCACCTGTTCTACCTGAAATGGTGTCTTCTCCAGGATCACAACAGCATCTTCTCCATCCCCAGAGTCCTCATTCACCTGTGGGTAGAAGATACCATCAGTAGTTCCAGAGCCAGAGCCACTGGTAAAGTCTGGAGAGCAGAGGTAGAAGCGCTCAGGGCCTCTGAAATCCCAGCACTTTGGATTCCCTTAAGTCTTTTTACTGGGGAAGTCTAGTCAATGGCACACATACTTCTCTCCCAGAAAAGGTACCTTAATCCAAATCCTTGTGGAAGCTACACCTTTCTTCCAAAAAGATGTGAAGTTTCTCTTTCTATTTTAGGTTTACGAGACCTCTGCCAAACTCTCCCCTCTTTAGAAGAAAAGATGAAGAAACAGGTCTACAGATTAAGTGATACGTATTCAAGGTCTCCTGAACAGTCAGTGTTAAAATAGAAACTAGAATTCCGATCTCCCCACTAACTCCTAGTTCAAAGGTTCTCATATTTAACATTTAAATGCACACTGAAGTCAAGTGAGGCTGAGAAAACCAGACAGGACACTAAAAGAAAAATAAGATACAGAGAGAGGCATGGAAGTCTAGCCCCGTCCCCTCATTCTTCCAAAGACATGAGATCCTGTTAGTATTCCTGGGGGGCCCCCCCAACCCCTGCCCTTGGCTAGCTAGGCCTCCTCACTAGCTTCAGATGGTCTCCCCATCTCTCCTGTAGCCACTGCTAGGCAGCTGAGCATAGGGTAATTAAAGTGAGCAGTGTTAACTGTTCTCCACAGAGATACTCTGCAATCCTGAAGATCAAAGATGGTAACTCATCTCCACATCTCCAGTACCTCCTCAGTCCCTAGCATGAATGAAAATTCATGGCAAGTGGAACTGGACTAACAATACCCACTGTCTCCTGTTTGGCTGAAGTCGTGTAAAGCAGAGATCTTATCTCCTACAGGCTCGACCTCATTTCCAGGGACAAGGGCCCACAGCAAAACATTCATCAACATTTGCAGAGATGTTAGCACCTTTATACATCGAATAAATTATGATGAATGGTCTGGGGTTTTAACACACGGTTTTTAATCTGATATATTCTATAAGGGCTAGTAGCTATTTTGGGGGAAGAAATGAGAAAAATCAGACCTAGATGTGTTCATTCTCTAAACTGCAAGAGCAATTTTGTCGCACCAAGAATTGCACTTCGCCTTCCCCCAAAAATGTAAGTGGTATTTCCCAGACCGGATACAGAAAAAAAAAAAAAAATCCGCTTAGGAGGCGATGATTGGCTCCCTCCTTTCCGCGTCTCCACCCAGGGTTGCTTAATAGTACCTTCCCGTGCAAGAATATGATTTTGTCCCGCGCAGACTCCTTCAGCACTTTTTGCACTCTAAATCCGGAGAACGGTAAGCGCACCGGGGCAGAAGTACCATTTCCAGTGCCGTCTTCCTTTTCTTCTGGTCTTGGAGCTTCTGCCTCCTCAGCGTCCAGTTCGCGCTTTCTCTTGGGTTGAGGCGCTACGTCCGCCATGCTGCCCTCGAGGAGCTGTGCGCCTGCGCCCTCGAGTCGCTGGCCCCGCCCCTCGTAGCTGCTCCTCACGGACTGCGAGGCTGCGACTCCAACTCCCGGCGTGCTCAGCGCGGCCTTGGCTGGAACTCTCATTCCCAGTGTGCCCCGTGCTGCAACGCGCTTCCGCTGGTGTTCGCGCGTCTTCGGAGGGTGGTGGTTCTGCAACACTGTAGTCTGGGTTACAGCTCTTGACCTGCTTGAGGTGCCGGCCAGCCTAAGGGAAGGGAAAGGAGGGTAGCGAGTCCCTAAAAAGGCGGGCTAGAGGTGGGTGCGCTGTGGAGAGGGCGCACCGGCCCAGGGCGAGAGGGGAAGACCCGGTTGGGCGCTGTGTCAGCGGGTCGTGGAAAGAGTGTTTATAAAACAAATCTGTGAGACTTTTCTTTTTTTTCCGGCGGTACTGGGGTTTGAACTCAGGATCTCACCGTAGCTAGGCAGGCGCTCTACCACTTGAGCTATTCCGCCAGCCCTTTTTTGTGTTAGGTGGTTTCAAGAGTGTCTCCCGAACAGTTTGTCCCGGCTGGCCGCTAATTGCGATCATCTTGGTATCGGCCTTCTGAGTAGCTAGAATTGCAGGGTGAGCCACGGGCGCCTGGCGAGCCTCCCTATTTCTTGATCGGTTTTCTTACAGCGAATACTTACACCATTTCCATATTTCTTCTATTTTTGTTACTTTACTAAGTTTGGGGAGAGAGGCGGTACTGGGGTTTAAATTCAAGGCTTTGTGCTTGTTAGGCACGAGGCGCTGTAATACTTAAGCCACGCCCCCAGCCCCTATTTTACTAAAATTCTTTATGGTGTTTTCTTTTTGTTTTTTTTTTAATAGATGGCATTTTTTGGTTGAAAAGAAAGTTAAGCCAGGGGTATCTTTCCATGACTCTCACCGGGCAGGACCAATTTGCCTGTATTTCTGCCATCCTACCCTTTTTTTTTTCTTTGACCAATACAATTTTTGATTTCTGATTTTGTAGGATTTTTATTATTTGACAGATCTAAATTTTGTCAAGGTTTGATACCAAGTTTTAGCCAAACGTTTTTGCTAGTACATTTTATTTCTCTATACCCGGAAGCAATTTCCAACTAAGATAGAAATCAAAAGATTTCTGTGTTCCAGATTGAGATTTGTTTGTTTCTGAAATAGTTTAATAAATTAGTTTCTTCCTTTCTGAGTATATAGTTCCATGTTAGCTTAGGAAAGAAAGCAAACAAAGAAAAGCTATCACACCATCAATACAGCCAACTCTCTTATCTCTGTGTGTTCCACATCCAATATTCAGGGGGAAAAAAATTGTCTGAACTGAACATGTAGAGACTATTTTTCTTGAGATTTCCTAAATCTACAGTATGACAACATGTACACATAAACATGTATTTATATTGTTAGGCACTGTAAGTAACCTAGAGATCCCAGTATATGGATGCATGTGCATAGGTTTTATGTAAATACACCCTTTTATAAAAGAGACTGGATTTCGATATCCTGGGGGCAGGGGTGTCCTGGGACCAGTTCCTGTGAGGATACTGAGGGACAGCTATATAAATCAAAGTTTACAAGTGACTCAAGACCAAAACAAGTCTTTCGTGATTTAGGGTCTCCAAAGAAGGAGCAAAAGATGTAGCCCTTCTAAGATCCAGATCACTTGTTTTTTGTTGTTTTGTTTGTTTTGCAGTACTGGGGTTTGAACTCAAGGCCTACACCTTGAGCCATTCCACCAGTCATTTTTTTTGTAATGGGGTTTTTTGAGATAGGGTCTTGGAAACTGTTTGCCTCAAGCTGGCTTCAAACTTCAAACAATTTAAGGGCAAAGCCTGTATGAACACAGTTCCAATTTCCAAAAGAAAGTGTTAGCAAAGTGAATCCTGTAATTTATAAAATATTAATATACATGGTAAAGTTGAGTTCCTACCAGGAATGAAAAGTGGGTTTAAGACCAGAAAATCTTGTGTTACTCACTACATTAACTGTTTAAAGGAGAAAAAACAAAACTCATCTTACTAGATGAGGAAAATTTAGATTAAAATGAAAAAGAAAATCCACTCAAAATAAGTAAAACTCTTAGCCAAGCAGAAACAGCAGAAAATGCCTAACCTGTTAAAAAATATGTACCAAAAAACCTACAACAAACACATTTAATAGAAAAATGTTTGAAGCATTTCCTTTAAGGAATGAGACAGTGGTTGTTATTGTCATTTCTTTCACCACTTCACTGGAGATCCTAGGAAGCACAGAAAGACAAAGAAGGAACTAAAATTTTGGTTTTGCTTTGCAAATTATATAACTATTTATAGAAAACCCAATAAAATCTAAAAAATCTTGTAGAATAAATAAGCATGCTGATTGACATTAGGTCAATATATGAAATAAATTCCCAGTAATAGATAAGAATATATATATTTAATACACACACACACATATAATTTGATACCTATCCTTTATAATAGCAACAAAAAATATGAAGTGCTAAGGAATCTGAAAAGATGAGACCAACCAATGTGAAAAACATACAACTTTACTGAAATACATTTTAAGACATAAATGGAGACATACCATGTTTATGGCTAAGGAAGACTATCATAAAAACGTCTGGCCAGGCATGGCAATGCACAGCTGTAGTCCCAGCTACTAAGGTGGCTGGTATGGTTTGAGGCCAGCCCTGACAAAGTTAGTGCCAGACCAAATCTGAAAAACAAACTGAAAAAAGAACTGGGGGTGTTGCTCAAGTGGCAGAGCGCTTGCCTAGCAAGCAGGAGACCCTGAGTTGAATCCTCACTACCCTAAAAAAAAAAAAAAGCTGAATAAACTATGCAAAAAGTAAGGAATAAGAAAGTCAAAATGATAGAAGAATAAGGAGAGTAGGTAGAGTTGACATGCAAGCTACCAAAGCATATTAAAAATAAGTGGTGGTACCAACATGGGGATAAATGAAGATTCAAAAAGAGGAGAATGGAGAACCTAGTAACATGTGACAATATATGACAGCAGTGACATCACCATCAGTAAAGGAAGAATGGACTACCTGATAGAAGGTGGGGGTAAGAATTGGACCTCTGACTTAAAAACCAAGAATGAGCCATGTGTGATTGCTTATGACTAGTCCCAGCATGCAGGAGGCTGAGGCAGGAGGATCACAAGGTCAAGACCAGCCTGGTTAATAGAGTGAGAGCCTGTCTCAGAAACAACAAAAATTCCAAGTAGATTTAAAAATCTAAATTTGAAAAAGAAATACTTATAGAAGAAAATACAATCACTTCTCAACTTTTTGGCCACATCAAATGTAGGCAAGAATGCAGGAATAGGGAAGAACTTCCTAAAATGCAAAAAGCAGAGACCACAGATTAATAGGTAAAATATTTTATAGTAAAATGAAAAATAAAACTTATTTAAAAGGTATATTGTCATACTTTTTAAAAACGCATCTAATAATTTTAAGATACATACTTATGAAAAAGAATGCCTGGGATTTGCTTCAAAATACTGTTGTGGGATGGGGTAGAGTTAGTGTAAGTGTAAGTTAGCTATGGGAGTGCTGGGGTGTAGCTAGATGGTAGAGCATGTGCTTAGCACACGTGAGGCCCTGGACTCAGTTCCCAGTACCAAAAAAGAAAAGCCAGGCACTAGTGGCTCACACCTGTAATCCTAGTTACTTGGGAGGCTGAGGTTGGAAGGGTCACAGTTCAAGGCCAGCCTGGGCAAATAGTTCCAAGAGACTCCCATCTCTAAAATAACCAGAGTAAAATGGACTGGAAGTATGGCCCAAGTAGTGGAGCACCTACTTTGCAAGCACAACGCTCAGAGTTCAAACCCTAGTCCCACCAAAAAAAAAGGGGGGAGGGGAAGAGTTGGAACTGTTGAACCTGAGTCAAATTTTTTCTTTTAGAATTATATATATATATATATACATGCATAGTTTTTCATTTAAAAAGATAAGGGGAAAAATTGATAATTACATAACAGTTTCACCCACCAGATTAGCAAACAGCAAACCTGGTAATTTAAGTCTTGGCAAGAACATGAAAAAACAGACACTCATACACAAATGGTAGGAACACAAATTGGCTCAACTAAGTTGACAGAGACTGCATCTTCTAGTAAAACTGTTCCCCATCTAGGTTAAATCCTAGAAAATCTTGCTCATGTAAACATGTACAAAAAAAGTTCGTAGACTTGTTTTTAGTAGCAAAAAACTGGAAACAGCCAAATATCTATTTATAGAAAAATAGGGAATTAACTAAAGTGACACACATCACATCAACATTGATAAATCTCACAAACATGGTGAACAAAGAAAGGAATACAAACAACGCCACTTATATATAATATAAAGCCATGTAAAATTAAATAACATGTTGGCAGGGATTCATATATATGTAGTAACTTCCATAGAAAAAAAGCTAAGAATGAGTTTAAAATTCAGAATAGTAGTTATTTCTGGTGAGGAATCTGGAATTAAGGACTCAAAGGAAGCACCTTGGGATGAGGTTTTGCTTCTTAAGCTGAGTGGTACGTACATGAGTATACCTGTAGTATTTCTGTCATTTTGTATGTAAGAAAATAGCTTGTAATTTAAAAACTAAGTATTTTCAATAAAAGGAGACATGACAGGAGGAAGTTAGAGAACAGGCACAAAAGTACACAGTGGGGGAAACAATGACATTCATTTCAGTTCAACACAAGTTTCTGTTCTTATTGAGAATAAATAAACCTTGCCTGTCCTACAAAGAACATGATCTGATTCCTCAGTCCAAAAGTAAAGACAGCTACTAGGAAAGCCTGGGCTTACCAGACCTGTGGTAAGACCTCCAGTTGTCACAGGATTAGTGGGCTTTTGATCCAGGTGAAGCAGCTGGGCTCTGAGCTTTGGCTTCTCTTCTTCTCACTTGTCCCTCCCCTTTTCTATATATTAAGAATATTTTTAGGTTGAATCTCTTTTTGGTGGTGCTGAACCTTACCCTTACACTGAACCACACCTGTAGTCCTGGGTTTGTATCTTTAATGACATTCATGTAATAAATAAAATATAGTATGGTGCCAAGAGCACCTTTTAGCCAGCTTTCTGAAATGAGTCCATATCTCAGAATGAGTGTGAAGGACTCAATACTTGTGGTTTACTCCTAATGCCTGTTCTGAGACTTGCTCAGGCAACTGAGAAGAGCATCTATGCTGAAACCTGTGGCCTCAACTTCCAGCTCATAGGTCAGGCTCATCCTCTTGAGGAGGAATGCCGATCTACAGTGCTGCCTGATTCTGGGGGGAAGAAGACATGTGTGCCAGCTGTCTGATTAGGCAGCAGGCAAAATACTGCTCACTCTCCCTCCTGCCACCTCCAACTGCTGGCTTCCTCATGGCCTTCCTGGGGAGGTCCTCAGCGTTTTCATGGCCTTCCTGGGGGAGACCCCCAGCTTCCTCCTGGGCTTCTTGGGGAGTCCCCAACTTCCCCATGGCCTTCATGGGGAGCCCACAGTAATGGAAGCCTGATAGGCAATCTGATCCCAGGGTCATGTACAAAGTACAGCTGACTCTGGCTCCTGACACCTCCTGCTGTATCTGCTGGAATCCGAGGCCCAAAATGATCTATTTCCAGCTCTACAGCAACTCTCTGGATCCCATGATGACGTGTCAACTAAGTGTCTGCAGATCTGAAAGAGACCAAACAGAATCACATGGTTTGTCAACCTCCCCAAATCCAGCAACTCTGTTTCTTCCTCAACAGATCCTAACCTCTTCTCCCTTTTTATCTATTACATTTTCCTCCAACCCACTATAATATAATGTCCCTCCCCTGGTTATGCTTATTGTGTGCATTTCTTTCCTATTATTCTGCAGTGATATCCCTCCTGGCATGTGCCCTACTCTTGGAGGACATTACCAGCCCAAATTCAGAAACCTAATACTTTCACCACTACTACTCCCTAGTACGTATTAAGGACTTGATATATGCTAGACTCTGCCTGTTATGAATTTAGTACATATATATACAGGATATGCAAGTGTGAAGCTCTGAGCTCAAACAGTAATGGAATCCATATAAGCAATGAGGAAACACACCCAGAAGGGTTAAGTAATTTGCCCAAGTAACTTCTCACATGCTAACAGGTGAAAGAGCCAGGAGACAAACCCAGATAAAACTTTCCCAGAGCCTACACTTCCAACTACTGGAGCTCCAGCAAGTGGTCTCCTAAAGGTGATTGGACACTGGCTAACTCCCCTCCCCCTTCTCCTCCATGGCTTACAGCGAATGACAGCTTCCTTGACTTGGCAAAAGCCACCATCTGGGCCTCTGCCATCCACATAGTACATGAATCTCAGCTCAGGTGGGTAGGAGGCTCTGGTCAGGCCTGACAGCAAAGGGATTGTGCGGCCCTCTGCCCCAGGGGCCTCAGTCAGGGCCTGCAGCATCTGGTACTTGCACCATGGGTCACGAAGGAAGCCTGGGGTGATGAGCAGCACACGGCAATGACTACTGCTTAGTGCGTGGCACAGTTCTGACACAATGGCACCACCTGGGGTTGCATCCCGAAGCTGCAGAAAGCAGCGCAGACTGGCAGTGCTGCCCTCCAGGTAAGAGACCAGCTCCTGGGCAGCCACCAGGTCCTCCTCACTGTGGCATATGCAGACGTCGTAGTCTTTGCTCCAGCGGCCACTACTGCTGGTGTCCACATGTGTTGGTGACAGGGTGGAAGACATGACTGGACTGAGGCTCGGGGTTGGGGGGCTGTCCTGTAAGGCCAGCTGTGAGGCTGACTGTGAATTGTCATTGGGGTGGCTTTCTGGGGAAACAGGCATCTTCTTTGGCTTCTTCATCAGTGCCTGCCTGAACCAGTCTGTAGGAAAGAGAAACACACAGTGCTCAGGTGGTGACTTCTTACCTGCGGCCTCCTCACTGATGGTGCAGGGAGGAGCCCCAAGGGAGGATAAGCAGGGTTCCAGCCAGCACCCTGTGCTAGGAAACATCTTATTCTCAAAGACCACTAACGTCTTCTATGTCTTGCCTAAGAGTTCCCTCTATCTTTAAAGGTCCCCAAAATACACTAGAACTGTAGATCTTTCTGTGAGAGTGTTTTACCAAACTGCTTAAGAGAGACTGCCTTAGCCAGGTGAGCTTGCATGTACACAGCTACTCAGATGGCTGAGGCAGTGAGCCCAGGAACTCAAGACCAGCCTGAGAAACAGTGAGACAGCATCTCAAACAGCAGCAACAACAAAGTGCTGGGGTTGTAGCTGATAGTAGAGTACTTGCCTATCATGTGCAAGGCCCTGGGTTCAATCCCCAGGATGGAAAAAAAATGATGGCCTTGCTCCACTCCAGATCCTTTGGTATCTGGTACCTCAGCCCACCTTAAGCAGAATGTTTCCTTAACATTGACTAGTCAACCATCCAACCATCTATGAGTCTGGAAAGAGAGTTATGTGGATACATAAGACTGTCAATGAAGCCCAATGCCCACTTCCATCACTGAGAGGAGATTAATTTAGATTAATGTAAACTACCCATTGTGAAAAGGAAAGGGAAGAAGATAGGCATCTGTTTAGCCCAGAAAAGTCCTAAGTTGTTGTTAAGTGAGCAACACAAACATTGAAAGAGAGCTACTGGTCAGAGCTCCTAAAGAGCACACAGCTTAGTGATTCTGAACCCAAAGTTTGGAGCACTCAGATTTTTTTTTTTCCAGTACTAGGGATTGAACTGAGGGCCTTGCACTTGCTAGACAAGCACTCTCCATTTGACCATGCCTCCTCCCGCCCCCAGTCCTTTTGCTTTTAATTTTTCAGATAGGGTCTCACACTTTTGCTCAAGTTCAGGACTTGAACCACAATCCTCCTACTTCTACCCCCAAGCAGTGGGCAGCCACACCTGGCTCTGGCACCCAGATTTGATTGTGGACCTCCCGCATGCTTTCTCTATACCTTAAGCAAGTTAGTCTAGGTCTCCATTTCCTCTGTAAAATGGTTCCTTTTAGTTGTTGTTGAATGTTTACTCAAATAATACAGTGTCTGGTATCTTGTAAGCACTCCATAATGATATTAAAACTCAGCAGTTGATAAAGACAAATATTTTGGTGTTCTTGGGATTGATTAGTTTTCTCTCTGTGTTTGGCTACTTCCTCTGAATGGTTCTGGAACAAAGATTTAGATGACAAGTAATATAATGTTAAGCATTCAGCACAATGGTTTCCAGACTAGGAAAATGTGCTGAGCAGACCTGGAAAACCCTTGAGCCAAAGAACTTGAAGAATGCATGCCTCCCTCCTCCTCTACAAAGCATCCAGTCCTGAAGCCCAGTCAGGAGCTTCACCCCATCATCAGCCTTTCTGGGCCAAACACCCATGTGTTTAGACCAGACAGTCCTCCCAACCCACCAAAATGGGGACTGAGGACAATATTCTTAGTTACAAGAGCAGGATCAGGGGACAGGTCCACTCACCAGCCATCTTGCCCAGAGGCTTCTTGGACTGGGAATGAGCTGCTGGGAGGGAGGTCGATGATGCCATAGTGCTGGGCTAGAAACTAACCCTGTGAAGCTGGGCATTGGGAAAGCAGCAGAAGGGAGGAGACCCAGTGTTGACCTCATGGAACAGTCATCCTACAAGAGACAGAGAGAATCACAAAAACTATGCCTACCCTATTCTCAGTCCCAGAATATAGGATCCTGGAAGTTCTGCTTCTCTAGTAGTGCCTCACAGTCTCAGTCCTAATCATGGGGCCAGGGAAAGGCATTACTGGGATTGGTGCTGGCTTCTGGATAAACCCAATCTGTGCAGTGTTGTCAGACTTCCAGAGCATGAGCTCAGCACGACCAGCAGAGTGACTGCTCTCTGCTCTACCTGGCCAGGAGTGCATTCAAAATCTGGGGAGGCACAGCTGGCAGGCTCCTTAGAGGACTTCCCGTGTAAATGCAGAAATGAGAGGACAGTTACCATTTGAACAGGTAAATATTTATTCCATTGAAAGGATGCTGAGCAGTAGTGCATGCAGGAAGCCTTGAGAAACTTTTCCTCCAACTGTGTCTTCCCCAGAGTGGTGAAAGCTGCCAACTGCAGGCAGCTAGTGCCAAAATTCTCAACTCTTGTTAACTGTGGCCTTCAGCAATCTTGCTAAACTTCAGTGTCTCCATCTGTGAAATGGAAACGCTGTAATACTAGAACCTGCTTCTCAGCATTATTGTGAGAATAACATGAGGTAATTTATATATATTGCCAATGGTATCTGGCATATAATAAATGCTCAGAAAATGTGGTGGGTTAATATGTCTTTAAAATCATCTAGCCAGACATGGCAGCATGTGCCTAGGGTCCCAGATCCTGAGGAGGCTGAGGGAGAGGACAGCTTGAACCCATGAATTCAAAACCAGACTGGGTAATATCGTGTGACTCTGTCTCAAGGCAAAACAAATAAAATAATCTAGATGTGGAAGGGATATATTACATTTGGTTTATAATATTCAATATTGCGGCATTCATTTTCTTGACACTGATCTTCAGTTTGATTAAAACCTCTGATTCCAGAAGGTTTTAATTTTTGTGGGGTTTTTTGGTGGTGACATTATCATATTGCTTCTAATTTATATGAAAATGAAAATAACCATGAATACCTTAGATGGGCAACTTGTTGGGTTCTCTTCTCATCACAAGGACAGGGATATCCCTGATGCTGAGGGCTCTTTCAGCCTTGGTTTCTGAGAGAAGACTGTATGGTGCAGAGCCAGCTCTGGCACAGGAGTGTAGCATTCTAGGGACACTTCTCCAGCTGAAGAGCTGGTGTGGCTTGGCTCTGAGGCTGTGGAGCAACAGGCAAAGGGCCACTTTATCTGCCAGATCTGCAGAAGTCAAAACAAGTTCCCTCTGGGAAGTCACAGAAACAAATCAATTACTAAACATGCTATAATAAGAGGTTTCAAAATTTAAAGAATGTTAGTCTAGGTTGATCATTAATGCTTTGTTCACCGATGAATGAACCAAAATGATGAATAAAAGGCAAGAGATGATGGTTCATGAACAGTTCAAAAAATTATACTGTAGCTGCAAAAGAGACATGTGATAATCTTAACCGTCAACTTGATTGGATTGAGAAATGCCTAAGGGATTAGTAAAGTATACCTCTAGGTGAGGGTGCATCTGTGATGGCATTTCCAGAGAATTAGATCATAAGGGGCCCTGACCTAATGAATGGGTTAATTCCCTGGTGAATTTATAACATGATGGTGTTATTGGAAAGTAGTGAAAGCCCATTTGGCCACTGGGGTGTGTCCCTGGGGCTATATCTTGTCCTGGCCCCTTCCTGTTATTCCCCTCTGCTTTCTGGCTGCCATAATAGGAGCTTGTCTGCTTCACCACACTCTCCCTGCCATGACTGACACTTCTGAAACCAGGAGCCAAAATAAACCTTTTCTTCCTTAAGTTGTTCTCTTAGGTACTTTGGACTCATACAGGGCAGAAAGAAGAGGTGGAATGAGTACAGAGAAGACACTGGAAAGAGAAAAGCAGTTAACTATTAAACCACACATATTTGGGTTTCTTTTCCTTCCTAATATTCCTTTGTGTTTCCAACAACCTAAGTGGGAGACTGCTGCTACGACAGTGCTTTATACTGCTGGTAGATTTTAAATCCTTTTCTTGGTCACAGGTTGCAGTCTCTCTACATCTTCATGATATCATTCAAGATGCCTCGCCTCGCCCCCAGCAGTAGACATATGGCCAGTTTTTATATTATCTAAATTTTTTTAATTTGTTTTAATTTTAAAATTTACTATTTGTTCTTAATACACTTACAACTGGAGAATCATTTAATTTTTAGGTGATATTCTAAAGTTTAAAATTAACACGTTAATCTCTTTAACATGAAGATTTAAGTTTTATGAAGTGACTTGCCTTTTTGATAGTACATTCTGATTTGGAGTAATTACCTGTTTCATTACTTCGGAAGAAATCTAGAAAGTGGTAGAATGTGGCTACCAAGTATTAGCCCCTGAGTTCAAATCCCAGTACTGCCAAAAAGGACAGAATCTAGGGCTGGGGGTGTACCTCTGGTACAGCACTAGTCTAGCATGCAGGAGGCCTTGGGTTCAATCTCCAACACCACCAAAAAAAGAAAAAAGAAATACAAATTGTCTAACAGTACATGCTCCTGGAAATGGAGTAGTATAAGCTCTTGAAAACATGAAAAAAATTGAGGACAGGAAACAACAGTATCTTCGACAGGATAATTGAGCAAGATGGCAGGTAAGTTCCAGCAACCACACATGCTTCCTGGAGTCTAAAACCTCATGCACCTTCCTTGTTCCTTGCCAGTTCTTGTGCAGCCTGGGCTGTTAAGCAGTCACATGCTCACACATGCTTTAATCTGTCCAAGACTTAGTAACAATCATCATATAGCAACAAACAGTTGTTCAGCACACAAGGTAACCAAATCTTCAACTAGAAGGTCTAATCAGTAGCTCTGTGTATTCTCTGATTTGCTTTGTAGCCTCCTATGTAGCCACTTTTTCCTGTGTTTCTGAAAAATTCATAAAGCAGTTGGCATGGTGGCTCATTCCTGTAATCCCAGTTACTCAGGAGGTATATAGGCAGGAGGATCTCAAGTTTGAGATCAGCATGGACAGAGCTAGCAAGACTCTATCTCTAAAACAAAATAAAAACAAAAGGCTGGAGGTGTGGCTCAAGTAATAGAGCACTTCCCCAGTGCCACACACACACACACACACAAAAATTCATAAAGCAGAATGACACATACCTCAAATACCCACTTTGTAGGGAATAACAAAGAAAATGTTTAAGGAGCTTCTCCACAGAAAAAGAACCAGCACAATCCCTTTAGTTCTAGAATGTGTTTTCAGTATTACCTGTAGGAACTTACAAGACAGATGTTACGAGGTTTCACTGTGTAAATCGTGTTAAGTATTATCCAGCATCTAACTGTTCTGCAGTTGCTGTTATATAGAGGATGTCCTAAGGCCTAGAGGACCTATGATTAGAAGGTGTATATTTTATGATTCACATTAGACTTCTGTTCAGCTGTAATCACTACCTGTGGTAGACAGAATGTGATGTCCCAAAGATGTCCATGTCCTAATCACAGCACTGTGTTTGTCAAAGAGTGATTTGCAGACTATGGGGAACAGACCCTACCACAGCTTCCATGTTCACACTTGAGAGTGTGGGTCAGGCCTCCTTACTTCTGAGCAACAGAACACAGAAAAGATGATGGAGTGTCACTTACACGACTATGTTACCATGTAAGATGTAAGCATGCATGTCTGTATACCTGCCTGCACACTGTATATAAGATGTATATATACCATACATATGAGTACTGTGTGTGCATGCATATATGGTGGTATGTATGGTGCACGTGTGTGTGCAACTATCTCCATCTTAATAGAGGGGGAGAGAGAGAGAGACTCCCTTTGAAGAAGTTGCCATGTTCTGTGAGGACCACTCATCAAGGAACTTTGAGTAGTCCCTGGTTGCTAGCAGTGGTCCCCAACTGACAGCTGGCAAGAAAATGGACCTCAGAGGTCTGGCAGAGTGCCTGCCAAGCAAGTGTGACGCCCTCAGTTCAAAACCCTAGTACCAACAAAAAAAAAGGAAAAAGAAAATGGACCTCAGCCCTGCAGCTATCAAGCCAACAACCTGAAGGAAACTGGAAGTAGATCTTTCTGCACTCAGGCCTTTGATGACACCAAAGCCTTGGCTGATGCCTGGATTGCAACTGGGAGAGACCCTGAGCAGGGGTTCCAATCAAGCCTTACCCAGAACCTTGATCTGCAGAAACTTTGAAATAATAAATCAGGGACGAAATGCAATGCTGGCTTAAAATGATACTGTGACTCATCTCAAATCTACCAAATCAACCCCCCAGGCGAAGACTTGGACACCTGCTGCTTAAAGTAGCACCATGGCAAAGGTCATGGGGTGTCGCTCACATGATTATGTTGCTACAGCATACATTATGTATACATGTATGTCTACTGGCACTGCACTGGTCCAGTGGGTTACACCAGCAGTTTTCAAACCAAGCTGCATATCATCAACACCTAGGGAGCTTTTATTTATTTATTTATTTATTTTTTGGTGGGACTGGGTTTTAAATGCAGGGCTTCATGCTTGCAAAGCAGGTGCTCTACCACTTGAACAACAACACCTCCAGTCCATTTTGCTCTAGTTATTTTTTGGAGATGGGGTCTCATGAACTATTTGCTTGGGCTTACCTTGAACTATGATCTTCCCAATCTCAGCCTCCCAAGGAGCTAGGATTACAGGCATGAGCCACTGGTGCCTGGCTAAGGGACCTTTTAAAAACACAGATACCTCTGAAGATTCTTATTCACTGGTTCAGAAGGGAGGCCCAAGAATCAATTGTTTCTTTTTCCCTTTTTTGATTTTTTTTTTTTTTTGGTAGTACTGGGGTTGAACTCAGGACCTTGCGATTACTAGGCAGGTACTCTACCCACTGAGCCACATCCCAGGCCCGAAGAATCAAGCTTTTAAGATCTCCCCAGGAAATTCTGACACAAGGAGCCACTAATATAGATTACAGCGTTATAAATATATATGTATTTATATGCAGATATAACAATATATATATTTTGAGACATGGTCTCATTATGTAGTCCAGGCTTCCCTGGAACTCAAGATCCTTCTGCCTAACTAAGTCTCCTGAGTGCTGTGATTATAGTCATATGCTAGCATTACCATTAGCGAGGGGTTAGGGATGCAGCTCAATGTTAGAGTGCTTGACTGGCATGTGTGAGACCCTGGGTTTGATCCTTAGACTACAAAAAAAAATTACTGATATTCATAAGCAGTAAAACAAATTTTTAAATGTCCAGAAAAATCTGTGAAATAAATTGTCAATTACTGATTTTGCTGTAAAGCAAACTTAAGATTGAACTCTAACAGGCAAGAAACAGAATTCTAGTTAATTAACTGACATCTCATATTTGATAAATATACGGCAAGGCATATATGCTTTCAACATTACATTTCATAAATTCTGAAGAATTAAAAATGTAAAAAAGTATGTATGAACAAAAGCACCCACTATTTTAAATTTAATTTATGAATCAAAACCATGAGTTCAAGGCGAGCCTAGGCTACATAGCAACACCCTGTCTCAAAAAAAAAGTACTGTTACTTTCAGCATTAAAATCTAAAACCCTTAGCTGTATCTTATTCACACAGACGCACATCTTACAAACAGGAATAGCAAGTATTATAATGAATGTTGCTGTATTTTGAAAAAAATAGCAAACTGGTCCTTGGAAAGCTTCTGTTTCTTAATTTAAAAAATGCCTTTGTTCTGAAACTACATCATATATGTTCTTAAAAGTCTTTTTTTCTTTTTAGTGGTACTGGAGTTTGAACTCAGGGCCTCATGCTTGCCAGGCAGGCACTCTACCATTTGAGTCACTCTGCCAGCCCTAAGGATCATTTTTTAACTAGAATAATGTGAGTTTATTTTGTATTTACTGTTATAGGTCTCAGGTAAATGCACAGTCATCGAATATAAGACAGACTGTATCAGCAGTGAGTTCATGGTTTATATAATTTACATAATTTACAAATTATGCTAACTATACACCCTCATACATTTGTATCCTTTTGAGCTTAAAAAAAAATGGCTTTTTTTTTTTTTTTTTGGCAGTGCTGTGGATCCAACCCAGGGCCTTGCACATACTAGGCAAGCACTCTACCATTAAGCCACTTCTCTGACCCCCAAATGAGTAATATATATATATATATTTTTTTTAAAGGCTTATTTGGGGGAGGGTTAGAGAAAAGTACCTTAGATCTTGAAGACAAATGCTGAACTGTGTACTACCAGGATAATAAGGATTATTGTAAAGTAATAGTAACAGTAATAGCAACTGTAGTAACAGTTACACACATGAGCAAGGACAAACAAACCATGTAATAAAAGAGTATTCCTAAATAGGCTCAGATCTATAAACTGTCCTGGTTTATGACAGTGGTAACACTGAAATGCAGTACATTTTTTTTCAATACATGATGTTCAGTAAACTTTAAGTAGCTGTGTAGAAAAAAAATAATCACAACTCATACCTCAAGCCATACAAAAATTAATTCAAATGGATAATAGATATAATTGTGAATGGTAAAACAATAAAGCTTTTATAAGAAAACAGGAAATTATTTCCTGATTTTAGAGTAGGCAAAGATTTTTTTTCACACCTCATACAGATAATACAACCATAAAGGGAAATGATAAATTGGAAAACATTAAAATAAAGACTTTTGTTCGTCAAAAGATACCATTAGGAAAGTGAAGAGGCAATCTACTGAGAAAAAGAAAATGCTTAAAAATACAAATCCAATAGGACTGGGGATGTACCTGTAGTACAAGGCCCTGAGTTCAAACCCAGTACTGCCCTCCCTCCAAAAAAACCCAAAAAATCCAATAAATGTTTTGTGTGCCAAATAGTTCAAGAACTACAAACTACTAAGAAAAATTTTTAAATGGACAGAAAAATTGAACACGCACTTCACAAAAAAGGCATTCAAACGACCAACAGACATAAAAGCTGCACAATTCAGTCAGAGAAATGCAAATTCAACTTCAATGCATCACCACTATGGATTTAACAGAATGGCTACAGTGAAAACAGAGACAGAAGTATTGGTCAGGATGAACAGAAATAGGAACTCACACACTGCTTGTGGGAGGGTAAATTGGCACAGCTATTTGTTTTGTTTTGAAACAGGCTCTCCCTATGTTGCGCACGCTGGCCTTGAATTCAAGATCCTCCTGCCTCTGCCTCCCAAGTGCTGGGATTATAGACATATACCACCATATCTGGCAAGCACAACTATGTTGGAGAACTGTTGGGCACGATAAAGTTGAAAGCACACACCCAGCAGAATGCATCCATATGTTCATACACAAAAGAAATACACATGAATTTCTGCAGCAATATTCAAAATTACCCCAAACTGGAAACAATCGCTTATCCATCAGCCTGAGTCTAGTAGGGTGGCTGAATGACATGTGATCTAGCCATACAGCAGAATATCAACAAGAATGAATAAATCACTGCTCAACACAACAGGGTGAGTCTCGCCAAACATATTCAATATATAATGCCTACACACAAGAGTACAAAATACATGATTTCATAGATTGAAAGTCTAGAACAGCAAAGCTGTTTTATGATGTCAGAAGCCAGGATGTTAGTCATCCTTACGGGGAGGCCATAGCTAGAAGTGGGCTAAGAGGGCTCCAGGGTGCTAGTAATGGTTTACTTACTGTTCTAGAAGCAAGTTGCACGGAAAAAAGATCACTGTGGAAAATTATTAAGCTGCATACTTGGGGTCTGCACTTTACCGTATGTATGCTATGTGCCTTTTTTTTTTTTAAGTCAAAACCAAACGACATGGGGCTTCCTCTGAGTCGTTCCCGACCTTGTTCCCTGGGTAGGTGTCTCAGCTGCAGGATTTCTGACTTACCTATCACCATAAGGACCAGAAGACGGATGTGTCCTTTTCCATGTATCCCTCTAGTACAAGTGGCTAACCCGTGGTGAACAATAATAGCTGCTCCACCCTAAATAAAGCCTTGTACTTGCAGAAACACCGAGCAGAAGGACAGGGTGTACGTAGAGTAGAGGACAGAAGGAGTGGAAAGAAACACTATCTACAGCTAAGGACTCAAACAGACCGACAAGGCCAGGTTCAAGCCCCGCTAAGGGAGAGGATTCTGCGCCAGCTTCTCGGGCGACAAAGAAGGTGACAGCTGCCCCGCAGGGCCTTTTTGTGCTGCTTGGTGGAGGCAGCCAAAGAGAGGAAAGTGCCCCGGGCTGGGGCCGGGCCGGGACCCCGTGTCTCCCAGTTGGTCCGGCCGCAGGTCCCCGGCTCTCTCTAGCCACACAGGGGCTCTCAGGCCGCCCCCCGCCGCCCCGCGCCCCGCGCCTCGCAGACCCCGCAGACCCCGCAGCCGCTGCGGCGTCTCCGCCCGCCCGCCTTCCGCTCACCTCCGCCTCCCCGCCGGCTGCGCCCTGCGGGCTCCGGCCGGGGAAGGGCCGCGCGCGCCCGGTTCCCGGAAGCGCGGAGGGCGCCGCCCCTGCTGGCTGGGCCGGCCCGTCTCGACCCCAGCATGCGCCCGGCCAAGCGCGGCCCCGAGGGCCCGACCGCCCGGCTTCCGCGTCGCTCCGGGCGCCGCGCGCTCCTCCACGCCAGCGCGAGCCCTGCCCGTCTAGACAGAAACTTGGACTTGAACCTTTTTTGCCTAGGTTCCCCGAAAGCCACCGTGAAAGCCTGAGTCCTGGTTTTGTTCTGGGTGGAATTAAAAAAATAAGGAAAGAAGCCCTGATTTCACCTAAATTGCTAGCATCCTGCACGGGAAATACACATCTTATTTTTCTCTTATACAGTTGAGAAAAGTGAGACTTCGAGAGCGTAAGCGACTTTTTTCAAGGGTCACACACAGTAAGATAAGCGGGTAAAACGGGACTTGAATGCAGAAGAGGCAGGCACAGTGTGGCAGCTGGGAAGGCAGTCAGCCAGGGGACACCCCAGACGCTCTGCAGATGCTGGTCTGATGCCAAAGTGCTTCGCCCTCTAGGCAGTAATTCCCGAATGGGCATTAAACAGCCAACAGTTATGCAGAATGCCAACAGGACTGCTGCTAAAAGGGTGATGAGGCACGACGTTGGCAAGTCCTGGTTAAACATTTAAGTGGTTCCTTTGCTTCCCATTTCTTAGAGCTCTTGAGGTATTCATGAGCTTTGTAAAGCACCAAGGGAATAACACAACATGTACCTTTCCCAAACTTGTTTCACCCTAGAAGAAATATTAGTATCTTCTTGAGCAGTATTCCACCGCATGCCAGTTTGAGAAACATTATCCTAAAACTATGCCCATGAAATGTTGGAAGGTCGAGGTCGTTTAATGGGACCAATGGAAGATTCATGATCTCCCCTCCAATCTTATTTCTTCCTTTTTCTCTCCAGCCAGCCAAAATGGATGAGCTGCTGTCCTGAGGGAGTCCTTTGTGCTGTGGAGTTGTTCATGCATGCTCTTTCTAGATTCATTTTTCTCATCAAAATTATAGTCTTGGAGCCAGGCTTAGTGGTACATGCCTGTAATGTGGGAGGCTGAGGCAGAAGGATCAAGAGTTTGAGGCCAACCTGGGCTAAACAGCAACACCCTGTCTCAAAAACCAAAAACAACAACAAAAAAATATGGTCTCCGGTTGGCTAATGTTGTGGCAAGGATTAGACGAGTATTCATAAAGAACATGGAACCTCGTCATGTTATTACATGGGGCATGTGCCCACATACTCAGTGATTTGCTTTGGCTCTTTTGCAGGTACACCTTGTTCTCCTCTCCACCCAGAGGGCCCTGTCTCTGCCAGCTGTGTTCGCACAACACCTCTGGCCAGGCTCATTTTTGCAGCCTAATAGGAAAGCCTTTCTTAACCCTACTCTTCCCACCTCCTTCCCTGAAATCTCCAAGGTACCTGGCTCAGCTCTCTATTAGAGGGAAGATCCTGCCCCCACCAGGACAGAGATAGATCTTCAGGGTCCAGCAGGGAGTGTTCAGAAGAGCCCTCAGAGGAGGGCTCTGAAGTACAGGACAAGCTCTGGAATGACTGGGTTTGAAGCAAAGATGAAGGTTTGGCCCTTCACACAGTTTGAAAGGAGAAGACATGCTACAGTGCACTCCTATAGACTCTCATGAGCTTAAATAAAGCCTTTTGGAACAGAGGACTCCTTAACGTGTTATTAATAAATACAGCACTTTGTTTTGGGGGGATTTTTGAGACAGGACCTCACTAGGTAGCCCAAGTCTTGAACTCCTGATCCTCCTGCCACTACCTCCCTATGTTGGATTACAGGTGTGAACCACCATGCTTGGCTCAAATACAGCATGTTTGTTCAAGAGCATAGCTTCTGGGTGAGGTGGCAGATGAAGACCTTTTTCCTTAGATTGGAATGTTGATGCCCAAGAGATGGTAACTACTGGGCACCTGAGCAGCTACCCCTCTACAGGGGTAACCGGATGTTGTTTGACCTGGCCATTCCCCTGGCAAGTTCCTCCCTATCTTTCAGCACTGCCTTCCGGTGGCCCTTCCTCTTCTGCTTACCTCTTCAGACCTGGCTTTCTCCGGCTTCCCCAGCCTCCACCAAAGAGCCTCTCCTTCCTCACTGGCAGCATATCTCCCCTCTCTTCCTGTCCTCCCATATGTGAGGCCCACTTCCATCTTTTTCATTCTTTCCAAAGATCACTTTGAGGAGGGCAGGGGCATTTTCCCAGCTGACTCTACTTCCATTCACATGTCCTCTGCAGCTGCCATACCTCAAACTCCATTGAAAGTGCTCTCTGGAGGTCACCAATGACATACTTGCTATTGAATCCAACTAACGTATCATTTTATACTGCTGACCACTTAACTTCCATGACACCACTCTAGTGGATTTTCTCTTGCTTCATCTGAGCACCTTTTTTACCATCCTCTTCTTCGGTTTGTTCCTTAAATACCGATGGGGCCCTCCAGCTTCCCTGTTTGTCCCCCTACTCTTCTTTACTCCCTTGATGTTGCCATAATGTTCCATGATATCATCTCTATCTATAGCCCAATTTGTCCTGCAGCCACACTAATTAATCCAAGTCCCATTAGACTTCTGTGCTTAGATGTCCTAAGGCACTCCTCATTAACATGTCCCAAACTGTACAACTCACTTTGCCCTCACATTGCTCCTGTCTGTGTTCATCTCCATGAGCTGCTTGACAGTTTGGCTACAAATCTGGGAGTTACTGAATTACATTTCCTGTTGCTCTGCCACCTCTTTGATCTATCTGCTTTGTCACCATGACAGTTCAGGCACCAGTGGTTTCTGCCATATGGATTGCAGTAATAGCCTCCATCTGACCTCCCTGTCTCCTGTCCTGATATCTGAATGTGTTCTCTACAGGGTGGCCAGGGTGATTCCTTTCCAACCCTGGTCCCAGCCGAGGATCAACCTAAGGGTTCTTGTATTTACTAAGCAAGCGCTACACCCCTAGTACACAGGTGATTTTTCTAAAAGGAAAAATATGATCATATTGCTTCTCGATTTAAAATTCCTCAGGTTGGCTGGTTGCCCACACAATAAACTCCAAGCTCTTTGGTATGGTTCTTCAGCCCCTGGCTCCCTTTTTCACTCTATAATTCAGCCAAAAAGTCACTTTGAACTCCCCAGATTCATACATTGTAACTTAATACTTGATGTGACAGCATTAATAGGTGGGATATTTTGGGAAGTGATTAAATCACAAGGGCTTGGCCTATATGAATGGGATTTGTGCCCTTATAAAAGAGAATGGAGAGAGCTACCTTACTTCCTCTGCCACTTGGGAAACAGGAAGAATGGGGGCTTGGATTAATTGGTGTGGCCTCAGGACAACTTGGGCTATAGAGATGACATGGAATGTGATGGACAAAGATGGAGAATGCTCTATCTTTGAGGTGGAGGGCTGGCTCTTACTAGACACCCAACTTGCTTGCTCCCTGATATTGTACTTCCCAATCTCCAGAACTGGAAGCAATAAATTTCTATTGTTTTTACCCAGTCTAAGGTATTTTGTTATAGCACCCCAAATAGACTAAGACATAGCCCCTGAATCTTAATTCTTGCCTCTGGGCTTTGTTTTCCCTCTGCCTGAATTCACCTGTCTCATTTACTTTGTTAAATTGCTTGTCCTTCAGGCTCAGCTTGGAGGTAACATCCCTGTGAGGCTTCATGCTCCCAACCCCAGATGAGGTGTGCATGCTGAGCTTGCTCCAGTTCTCCAGGGGTCACACTGTGACTGATCAGGGGATGGTGGGTGGTAGACAGGACATACATAGGAAAGCTCCAGTGAAGACACATACTGTGCTTTGCTCTGCTTGCTTGCGTATCTCTAATATTTAATCCTGAACCTGGCCGGAAGTTGGAGCTGAGTAAACGAATACAACAACAAACCCTTCCTTTCCCTCTCCAGCCAGTGTCCCTACAGGAACTTGGGAACAGGTGGCACTAGCTTGCAAATCAAATGCCTACTACATGGGATCTAAGAAAGCTCTAGAGGATGACAGGTCACTGCTTCTCCACTATTGTCAAAAGCTAGTAGGATGCTTCAAAAACTGCTGGGTGCCGGTGACTCATGCTTGTAATCCTAGCTACTTGGAAAGCTAAGATCAGGAGGATTATGGTTTGAGGCTAGCATGGCAAAATAGTTCATGAGACCCTATCTCCAAAATAATCAGAGAAAAATGGCCTGGAGGTTTGGTTCAAGCAGTAGAGCACCTGCTTCGCAAGTACAAAGCCCTGAGTTTAAGTCCCAGTCCCAACAAAAACAAACTTCTACTATGGGAAGAAAAGTAGAATATAAGACTGGGAAGGAAGGAGTTAATCACATTTATTGAATGATGAACAAGGTAACAGATTAAGTCAATAAATCTGGGGCAGGCCATCCCAGAATGCTTCTGTGCCTGAGTTCTGCTCAGAAGGTCAAAGGCCATCTTTCTGGGCCAGTCCCAGGAAGGAGTCAATTCTGGGTTATGGTGCTCAGAATATCAGCAGGACTGCCTTGGTGAGTGGCATCAGCCTGGGCCACAGATCAGTCCTAGGGTCCTGCTCTATTACTTTCTCCTGGCCTGGGCCTCAATGCCTGTGCTCACAGACCTGCCTAGCACACAGAGGCAGAGTGGGCTATGATGAATAGATGGCAGCGAAGAGGATGAGGTCCCAGCACAGTGCTGGGAGGACTCGGGCAGTGAGTGCAGCAAGGGTGACAGCTAGGCTGGTGGGACCCTGGGAAGAACTTCCACACTCAGATGATATTGCACTCTTGGAACTTCTCTCCCAAGTAAAAGCGGCTAAAGAGGAAGGGGCTCATGTTGATGGTCTGGAAGTGGCCCTCCAGCACCATCTCTGCCACAGCTCGCCCCACAGCAGGGGCATGCTGGAGCCCATGACCACTGAAGCCTGTAGCAAAGTACATGTTGACAACCAGTGGGTGGGGGCCCACCACGCCATTCTGGTCAAAAGTGTTGTAGTCATAATAGCCAGCCCAGGCGCTCCGAACCTGTGGGTGCACAAGATGCAGGGGTTCTTAGGAGAGCTGAGACATGTGCAGTTCTTACTCAGGGATCAGCTGCTGAGAGTTTCATGGGATGGGTCCAACAGGTACCTCAGCAGTTGTGAGGTTGAGGAAACGTAGCAGTGGAAGGTCCAAGTGGACCAAGACATTCCAGAATCATCCATCCTGTCTAATGTCTAAATCCAAACAGCAAAAACCACCCCTGCAAGTTACCTTCAGAGTCTTAAAAGCTGGTACTCTTTTGGCCAAATGGGGCCACACCTTGTACTGGAAGAAATCATAATCCACTTCTAGGTTTGTTGGGTCAGGTTCTTCCTCCTGGGTGAGGTGGGGACATGGCTTCTATTGCCTGGGATACCAACCCGGACCTCCCTGATCCCTTTAATCCCTTTGGTAGTCAAAGGATGGGAGTGTGTGTGGAGGGGTGAAGATGGGGTGGGGTGGAGGTTTGCTACACATATTCTAACCTGGGCGACTGCAAAACCAACCACACAGCACAGGCCCCTCCAAAAGGCCTGTGTCTTTCATGGTGATTGGTCTATGTGCCCTTCCCAGCACCCCTCCTCTCAACTTAGCTTACTTCAGTGGGGTTACGGCCACCTAGGTAGTTGTTGCCTAATCCTTCTCGCCGGAAATAGACTCCATTGGTGTTTGTAACCAGTGGTGCCTCGAGGCCTGGTCCCTGGGGGCAGTGCCATAAGTACACATACCTGCAATAACGGGAGTTAGGACATTGCAGGGATAGCATGGCCAGCACCCGTCCCCCTCATACACACACACAGCAAACGTTTATTCAGTCCCTTCTCTCACCAACCTCCTCAGTTGCCCTGATGGAAGCTACCTTTTCCTTGGCTCCACAGGTAGCTTGGTGCCCTCCAGGGTACCAGGAGGCCCCTTTCCAATACCAGCCAGCTCTGCGATTTGCCCAGACCACGCTCCTCCGGCATTGATCACTATGGCACATTCCACTGGCTGGTACTCCAGGCTGTGGTTCATCTTTACCTGTAGGCACCAGAGGGTGAGGGAGGGGAGGGCTGGGCCACCCACTGGGCAGTATGACAAGTAAACAGCCTCCTGATCTTACTTTACCCATACTGGAAAGTGGGTAGAAGATGACCAACATCAGGACAGTCACTACCTTTCTTGCCCTTCCATTGCAGTAAGGAGCAAAATGGGCCTAGGGACTCACGTGGACTTCACAGATCCTTTTCAATATCATCTGTTCTCCACTTGAAGTCTCCATGCGGCTAGATGAAGTGACAAAACCTCCAGGAAAGAAATAAAAAATGAACCCTTAGAGGGTGGGGGTGTAGCTCAGCGGGAGAGCATGTGCTTAGCATCCACAAGACCCTAGGTATAACCCTGAGTACTCCATCCCCAAAACCCTTAAGGGTCTAAGAAGGGAAATGGGGATCCCACCTCCCTCTTAAGGAGAAAAAGCTAGAAGGATGAGCACTTTCCCACAGACACTGAAGCAAACAGATCAGGAAACTGGGATGAACAAGGGTCAGAACAGTGCTGGAACTGTCAAGCAAGTCACAAGTTACAAAGCAGCCTAGTGAGGAGCAGAGTTAGGCTGCCATGGACTAGCCCTCTCCCTCACCAACCTTTCTCAGCCCATGAGTGAGAAGGCAGGGCCCATCTAGGCCTTGCCCTACTTGCTAGAGGATATTAGCAGAAGGTATGGGGCCTTGGACTTACGTGTCACCTCTCCCTGGCAGAAAAGGACCCCCATTGACTGGGCCTTTCGCCGAAGCCCCTGGAGCAGAGACCACGGGTCAAACCAGCCTTCATCCTCCATTCCTGAGATAGGAACAGAGAACTCAAAAAGAGGGACCCAGGACCCCTCCTCTCCTTCTGAATTTCCTGGCCCTCCCTGCTAACATTCTTCCAGGGCTCAGAAGCCAGGGAAGGTTATTTTGACCAAATGGACCATAGTCCAATCCTGCTGAAGGGACAAGAAATAGTGTGGAATGGAGCAGGCCCTGTTGTTCAGGAGAATGCAGCCCTCTTTCAGTGAAAACTTTTAACCCCGAGAAGCCCCTTATTCCTATCTGTAGGAGAAAGCCATCCCCTCTCTCTGCAGATGAGCCTTACCATAAGAAGCCAGGGCCACTCCCTCTGTGTTTATCCAGGGAAACTTGTTCCGAAGCTGCTCAGGAGACATCAGACAAACTTTGGCCCCTTCCTGCCTGAGAGAAATGCATGTCTGCATATGTATTAGAGCGAGTGAGTGTGCAGTGGGGAGAAGCATGTACCCCAACACTAGAGAGGAGAGTCCAGCTCACTGACATCACTTCTTTTCCAAACGCTCCGATTTTTTTCTCACTGGTGAATGGGCAAAGACCCAGCATTCCAGTCAAGGCTCTTTAGCATCTGAATCCTCTTTCCTGCTCTCCACCCTCATCTCCCTCTCAGCTCTTTCTCATCCCTACCCAGTCTATCTCCTTTCATGACAGCATGGAGAACTTTGTTCTCTTCATTCCTGTCCAGAACACATTCCTCTCCACTACCTGGT
Organism: Castor canadensis; assembly: GCF_047511655.1. Lineage (NCBI taxonomy): Eukaryota > Metazoa > Chordata > Mammalia > Rodentia > Castoridae > Castor > Castor canadensis. The sequence goes on from NC_133387.1 coordinate 170,887,467, forward strand.
ACAATCCTGTCAACACAAGTGTGTCCTCTGGAACACTGTTCTACAAAGGTAGGAAAATGCAGTTGTTAAAAACAAAACAAACAAACAAAAAAACCATTTGAATGAGCCGGAACACTTGGTTTGAAAAGAATCCCACTGCCACCATTTACTAGGTCCTTGTGCCTTATTTCTCCTCCATGTGAAATGAAGATGTCCCAATGATTAAACAAGCCAGTATCTGTAAAGCATTTAGGACACTGCCTGATGTCACTAGTGAGATTTATTGTGTGTTTGTTAAGAAAGCCTCCGGCCATTAGGTATCACAAAGATGTTTGCCTTTCATGAGGCTCACTTAGGGCAGGGGTTGCCCTAAATCTGATCTGCTGCCTGTTTTTGTAAATGAGTCACACACAATCATTTGTCTATGGCAATTCTGTGCTACAATAGCAGAGCTTAGCAGTTGCAATGGATCAAACAGCTGACAAAACCTAAAATATTTACTATCTGACCCTTTACAGAAACAAGTTTGCTAACTTCTGACTTAGGGGTCTTGTTAAAAGCCCAGATTCCCAGGCCCCTCCCTGGAGATTCTGGGATGTGTACTAGGTGGTTCTTATGAGCTGGCAAACACAGGAACCGCCACCACAATGTCCATAACTGGACTCACCACGGGACATGAAGGTCTGCATGTGCCTGTCTTTCCTGACGGACTGAAGCTCCTAAAAAGGAGGCACCTGTGACACCAACTCCAGCTTCTCTCTCCTAACTTGGTGCAGGAGCTCACGGAAAATTGAGATCAAGCAGCAGCTCAGGGCTGTGCTGGGCACTCACCTCTGCATTCTCACGTTTTTCTCCAGCGTCGCAGCATCCTTTTCTGAAGCCAGCAAGAGATAGCCTGAGGGACTGAACTGGAGATCCAGGGGAGGGGCATCCACTACAGCCAGGTACTCCTGTGTGCAGGAAAAGAAGCTGCTCTCTAAAAAGGCTGACTTAAAGAAGAGAAGGGGGGGGAGTTTCCTGGCCTTCTCATTATGGCTCTCAGGGCTCAGTGTCCAAGACCAGAGAGAAGACCTCCACTAGCACTAACTCTGGGAAGAAAAGCAAGGGTCCCAACTCCTAGCTGCTTGAACTGCTCCTGCTTCCTGGATCCCTTTGCCAGTTGAGTTACTTCTCTTTCTAGTTTAAAGCAGGGGTCACCACCCCAATCCCTTCAAATCTCACTGCATGTACATTGATGTTCCGTAGAAAGTTGATCGAGAAGAGGGAGAGTTGGACATTCTCAGGCAAGGAGAACTGCTGACGAATCCCACCCACAGAAAGCCCCGTGGAAGCCTTGGAATACTGTGGAAAAACAAGAAAAATTGAGGTAGACTAGTATGCTCTCATATGTGAATGGAATTCTGCAATGCAAGCTATGAGTTATATACTGAAAGTTAAAGGAGAATCCTGTTCAAAAGTTTATAATCTAAGAAAAACGGGGGTGGATAAGCTGTATGCAAATCAACTAGCAGCCCAAAGATAAACATAGTGTTTATCACCATTGACAGATGAGCATGGCAAAAAGGGTCAGTCATCTACAAAGGGTTGAATACATTACAACAAAATGGAAATGGCCTGGAAATCCAAGGGCAGGGGACTGAGGTTTGACTACTAATTAGAAAATGAAAGGATATAACCAGAGTACCATGACTTGTGGCTAACAGGTAATAACAAACAGGACCAGCAAATCACAAAAACCTAAAAAATAATGGACTGAGGTTTTCCCTCTCTTCTTTCCTTATTCCTAGAAAAGTCAGTAAGTTATTTTCCTTGCCCCACTCATGACTGCCCTCTCCCAGACCTCACCGTGTAGTCTCGGTCCACTACCAGCACCCGAATGGCACCTTGTTTCTTCTCCAGCTTCTTCAGCCAAAAGGCCACAGACAGGCCAAGTACCCCTCCCCCCACAATCACTACATCGGAGTGTTCAGGGGGCAGATGGCTGGTGTTATAAAGTGAATCCCGGGTCTTTCCAGGCAGGATTGACTGGATGGTCTTCTTTATCTTGGACACCTTTCCATCCCAGCCTGTGGGACATAGTTATAGCTAGCACATGTTTCCTTCCCACGTGGAGGATGGGCACAGGAAAATGTAGGCAAAATAGACACTTGAGTTGGCAATCCCTACTGTCATCTCTTTCTCATAAGGTCATCCCACCCAGCAGTATCGTCACAGCTTTGCTGCAGGTCTATATACCATTAGTCTCCCTTTTTATGTGTCATGCCCAGCACTGCAAGATTCAACTTCCTAAAATTATTACTTTTCACTTTCTCTGTAAACTAGGTGACTCACATACATATGTATCGCTTGCACAGACTTCTTTCCCTCCCCAAACCCGGATATTCAACTGCACTACAATCTTCATTATGGCATTCCAGGACTACAGGACAATAGTTTCAGGCATACACCCCATGCTGCGGCGCCTTCTAAAGCCTGGTACCTCTAAGTGGCCCCTATTCCTGGATATCCATTACCACCAGCAAGCCTCCATCTACACAGGATTTTTCCATTGAGAAGAGCCTCCTTGGGATCTGTACACCTACCCGGGTTCTGTAAGTTCTGGAAGGCATGCTTACCCTCTTCCCGCAGCAGACCCACTGTCCTGCCAGCGTAGGCCCTGAAGGTCACAAAGCTGGAGGCTGTGGGCACCCAAGAACCATACCCCCTGCCGACTTCAACTTTACCCAGAATTGAGCTGCTTCTGCGCGTGCCTAACCTCTGGAATAAGAGGCCCGGGCCGGAGCTGAACTGCAAAGCCCGCCGAAACATAACCCTTCAGAACCCAACGTTCCCTCCTTAGTCCTGAAGTCCCGGTCGTCACCGTCCCGCGCCACGGTGAGTTGGGACGAGCGCGCCCATTGGCCAGCAGTCTTCTCCAGGCCCCACCCTTGCACGCTATAGGGAGCCGTCTCCTCGTGACCGCCTCCGGAAACCCTCCCAGACCTGCCCCCACCCGCCATTGGCCTACCTAGCATTGTGTCACTTCTGTGCGCTCTAGGCGGAGCAGGGGCGGGAACCCGGCCACTCGGAGCGGAAGTGCAGCTGAACCAGTTTCCGGGGCCGCTGGTGTGACGTGTCCCGCGCTTGGCGCAGCAGGAAGCGGCGGCGATCGCGGCCTGAGTTCCCAGCGCCGGCCCGACTCGTCTCCCGCTGCCGCCATGCTCGACTTCTTCACCATTTTCTCCAAAGGCGGACTTGTGCTCTGGTGTTTCCAGGGCGTGAGCGACTCTTGCACCGGACCCGTTAATGCGTTGATTCGTTCCGTGCTGCTGCAGGTACCAAACCCCGCAGGAACAGAACTCCGAGCTCTTTCTCCCCGACCCGGTCCATAGTCCGCCTTCGACTAATCATCTCTCTCCTCCTTCCCATCCTCTCTGCCCACCTCGAACTGGTCACTCACCGGTCACCTGGACAAAACTTTTTTCCGCCCCCATCAGTCTACCGCGCAACTTTGCGACGCCCCCAGCCAGCAGCGTATGGGACTGTAGCCAGACTTGGACGCCTTTTGGGGTTTCCCTCCGCGCTCTATGCTCACTGCTTTGGTTTTCTGTTTAGAGGCTGGGTGAGACTGTGGATGGGAAAACACCTTTAAGAAACTAAATGGTAGTTGATCTGATTGGTTGTTTCCCTTCTAGCTCCCACTTGTCTTGCCTTCCCCTTTTCCCCGTTTCCTGGTGGGATGCTAGAAAAACGCCGCAGCCGCCTCTTGTCCTAGGGTCAGGTTCACTTTGAGGGGACTACTTCTTTCCCAAAGGTAATCCTCGAGGGGTCCACATCTGGGTTTTCTGAACAATCAGACATACTCTTTCTTTCCTAGGAACGGGGAGGTAACAACTCCTTCACCCATGAGGCCCTCACACTTAAGTATAAACTGGACAACCAGTTTGAGCTGGTGTTTGTGGTAAGTATTTTGTGGGCCATTTTAGAGGGACGGTGATGACATTCTCAACATAGTCCTTATGAAGAACCCTGATTAATTGCACCATATATGTGAGGAAGTAATAGAAAATTAGGAAGGTGGAGGGGGGAAAAGGAAAGAATTTTGAGCCAGGCAGAGCTTGGCTGCCTCTCAGGACAGGGAAACCTGCCAGGTGGCTGGAACTATCTGGAGAACTGGGTTGAGTTGGCTTCTCTCCATTCTGGGCTGACATGTAAGCAGATCTGTTGGCTCTACTGCCTCCCCTGAACAGGTTGGTTTTCAGAAGATCCTAACACTGACCTACGTAGACAAGTTGATAGATGATGTGCACCGGTTGTTCCGAGACAAATACCGCACAGAGATCCAACAACAAAGTGCTTTAAGTCTATTGAATGGCACTTTTGATTTCCAAAATGATTTCCTACGGCTCCTTCGGTGAGACTTCCCCTCTCCAAAATCCATTTCCATTACTTGATGAGTTCCCTTCCTGAAGGTGGTTCAAGGGTAGTAAATCCTGGGTTCAAAGCCACCTCTCATTTGTTGCCCACTTCTGATTATCCTTTTGGTATGCGGGACCTTTCTCTGGAATCTGATTTTTTTTTTTTCCCCTTACTGCATTCAACCATTCCTTTTCCCTTTAGTGAAGCAGAAGAGAGCAGTAAGATCCGTGCTCCTGCTATCATGAAGAAATTCGAAGATTCTGAAAAGGCCAAGAAACCTGCGAGATCCATGATTGAAACAAGAGGGGAAAAGCCCAAGGAAAAATCAAAGAACAGCAAAAAAAAGGGGGCCAGGAAGGAAGGTGTGTTTGAGCTCCTTGGACATACTAGGGCATGAAAGGTGTAAAATGGTGCTAAGGACTGAGGCACTCTTTTCTTTCGTCATTGCTTGCCTACTTCTGACTCAAGTGCTTACCACCATATCATCCCAAGGCATTGGCATCCCCAAGATGCCAAGTTTCCTCTTAAGGAGTTGGAAGAATATTGTCTAGTTGGTTGGGATTTGGTCTTTTTTTTCTCCAGTGAGGTTTCTCGTAACAGGTTCTGATGGCCCTTTAGCTGCCAGCAAAGCAGCCCCTGCAGAAAAGTCAGGTCTCCCAGTGGGGCCTGAGGATGGAGAACTTTCCAAAGAGGAGCTGATACGCAGGAAGAGAGAAGAGTTCATTCAGAAGCATGGGAGGGGTCTGGACAAATCCAGGTGAGTGTTCTAACTTTTAATAGTCCTCTCTATAGACTGTTATCTGTGTTGGGGGGACAGGGAGCTGTTTCTGGCTCATGTTGTGTTACTTTACCATAACCATTTGTCCTGTGACCCACTGTAGCAAGCCCATGAAGTCAGATGCTCCAAAGGAGAAGGGCAAAAAAGCGCCGCGGGTATGGGAACTAGGTGGCTGTGCTAACAAGGAAGTCTTGGATTATAGTACTCCCACCACCAATGGAACCCCAGAGGCTGCCCTTTCTGAAGACATCAACTTGGTAAGAGGCAACAGGGGCCAGAGTGAAGGCCACCATTAATTAGAAGTTGGAAAGGAAGTAGAAACCAGGAGAGTGATACTTGGATTTCTCTTAATGAAAGAGTGAATTACATGTGGAGCTTCCCCAAGTCAGACAGCAGCAGTGTGGACAAAGTAAATCCTGGGCTCTTTTCCCTCAGAGCCCATAGTGTTCCAGACCCCATCTCCTACCTTACTCCTTGTCCTACAGATTCGAGGAACTGGGCCTGGGGGACAGCTTCAGGATCTGGATTGCAGCAGCTCAGATGATGAAGGGGCTGCTCAGACCTCTACCAAACCTAGGTATGGTATGTGTTTTACAAAACTGGTGTCATAAGTCCTGCCTGTGGGCTTCATGTGTATTTGTGATCTCCTGTGCCTGCAGTGCTACCAAGGGAACTCTGGGTGGCATGTTTGGGATGCTGAAGGGCCTTGTGGGTTCCAAGAGCTTAAGTCGTGAAGACATGGAATCTGTGCTGGACAAGATGCGTGATCATCTCATTGGTAAGTTCTGAAGAGTGGGCTTGCACAGTCCTGTGGGTAAGGCTGGTTGGGAGCAGAACACAGTTTCTTATCTGTACCATGAAGTGAGTCACTGTTGATCCAGAACTCACATACCCATTCCCTTCTTCACAGCTAAGAACGTAGCTGCAGACATTGCTGTCCAGCTCTGTGAATCTGTTGCCAGCAAGTTGGAAGGGAAAGTGATGGGGACATTCAGCAGTAAGTATCTGCATAAGCCAAAACATACTTATGCATACCAGGAGGTTCATTCAGGGACCTTCATCTTTACTAGTTATGTGACTTAGCAAATTCCTTTACTTTTGAACCTCTATTATGTAACCTAGACTTCAGGAATTATTACGAAGATTAAATGTTACTAGTACTTAAAAAATGCTTAGAACAGTATGGTCTAGATGCCTGGGACAAGATCCTAGCTAGCATGGTTCTAGGTCCCTTAGCTCAGAAAGGTATTGGGTATTTCTGAGTATATTCCTTAGGTTCATGGCTGGTTTCCCTCTATCTCCCTTTTCAGCGGTGACCTCCACGGTCAAGCAAGCTCTACAGGAGTCCCTGGTGCAGATTCTGCAGCCACAGCGTCGTGTAGACATGCTCCGGGATATCATGGATGCCCAGCGTCACCGGCGCCCTTATGTCGTCACCTTCTGTGGTGTTAATGGAGTGGGGAAGTCTACTAATCTTGCCAAGGTCAGCACAGTTCACTAGCTTGTAACTGTACTTCTTCCACTCTCCATGTCTTAGTGAATTTTCTTAACTCTTTCATAGATTTCCTTCTGGCTGTTAGAGAATGGCTTCAGTGTCCTCATTGCTGCCTGTGATACATTTCGTGCCGGGGCTGTGGAACAACTACGCACTCATACACGGCGTCTGACTGCCCTGCACCCCCCAGAGAAGCATGGTGGTCGCACCATGGTGCAGTTGTTTGAAAAGGGCTACGGCAAGGATGCTGCTGGAATTGCCATGGAAGCCATTGCCTTCGGTACAGTGTGTGGGGAATGTGGAGGCTTTGGGCATTTCTCCTTGAAATTTGTAGAAAGGGTCAGACTTGCACCACTGTGAACTTGCCCCTCAGTAACAAAGTCAGGAGTAGTCACTTACCAGACTCTTGCTTTTGGATAATTTGTACAATTGTGGGTGAAGCTAGTAAGAGAGACCTGAATTTGGACACTTTTATCCTACTTCCTTCCTTTCCCAAACATTTTTGGTGGTGGCCAAGAATACATAATCCAGAGCCTGATTAAGTGGAGAGATAAGCTTTTCATACAGACAGATGAGGATCTCTTGAGAGCAAGCTGGAAGTGAGCATCAGGGAGTCTGAGTTGGGTGTCAGGACTTGACTGCTTTTTCTCTCTCTAGCACGCAACCAAGGATTTGACGTCGTGCTGGTGGACACAGCTGGCCGCATGCAAGACAATGCCCCCCTGATGACTGCCCTGGCCAAACTCATTACAGTCAACACACCTGACTTGGTGCTGTTTGTGGGGGAGGCCTTAGTTGGCAATGAAGCTGTGGACCAGCTGGTGAGGATTTGGGCCTAGTTTCCTTTGCAATTTAAACTCTGGCAAATTAGATGGTTCTTGTACTTTTATCACCTCTTACCTTTTTCTTTTCCAGGTCAAGTTCAACAGAGCCTTGGCTGACCATTCTATGGCCCAGACACCTCGGCTCATCGATGGCATTGTCCTTACCAAATTTGACACTATTGATGACAAGGTAAATGTAAATGATACAGGACGGTGAGACTGGAGGGAGGAAGGAATGGGCTTCCTTCAAAAAGAAGTTGAGACTTTATCCTCTTTTCTCCACATCAGGTGGGAGCTGCCATTTCTATGACGTACATCACAAGCAAACCCATTGTCTTTGTGGGCACTGGCCAAACCTACTGTGATCTACGCAGTCTTAACGCCAAGGCTGTGGTGGCTGCCCTCATGAAGGCTTAATGTGGCTCTTGCCTAATACCAAATCGCCGCTTCCCCCAAGTCCCTATTTCTGTTGTCAAGAATGTGCTTTAGAGTATGTGAGCAACTTGTCTTCAGTTTCAGTGTAGTTCAAAGGCAGAGTAAGGAGAGCTCCAGGGGCTTAAAGCTCCCTCTAACCCCACTCCCCTGTTCAACCCAGCCCCCACCTGCAAGGAGGGCCTAATCATGTCACAGTCACTGCCCACTCACCCCCCTTCTCCCCGTGAGCCTCCTCTTCCTACTTGGGCATCTCCTTCACTCTGCCTGCAGACTCCGTCTCATTACAGCTTTGACCAATGGTTGGAAGATCAAATACTTAGAGCTTTGATAATTAGTGTGGCCACAGAGCCATCTGAGTTAAGGAACAGTTTGAAGTCCCAGCTTCATTAGGTTAAGAGACTCTTCCAGAGCCAGCTCTGGGTCTTGAGTGGCACCTCCCCTGGGATACACAGCATTCAGGTTCCTTGCGCTAGGACGACACCCACCTCACTGTGGCAGTGTGTGGCCTGTTCTTACTTGCTGCTATTTCTAAATCTGATGATGATCCCTACCCTGTTGTTTCCCAGAGCTTCAGTTAGGTCAGAATGATTTGTTACAAATGAGTGAAAGGTAAGTCCCTGCTTCCCTCAGAAACAAAGGGAGCTGAGCTACAGTGTTGCATTGGGCTTTTCAGCCTTCTAGCTCTTCCCCACTTCCAAAATCCAGATGTAAGCTTTGCATGTTCCCTTCCTTGGGAGAAAGCCAATTGTCAGAAGGGTAGCTGTTACCCCTTTTCCCCTACCACCCTTTGCCTCCTGAGCAGGTCCTGGCTTTCCTCAAGCCCTCTCTTCTACAGTGCCTGGTAGACAAGTGCTACATTGAAGAATATAAACCTCTTGTTAAGATTTGTCCCATAGCTTGGTATTACAAATGTGCTATTAGTGCAATAAGGTGAAGGCTGTCTGCCCAGAGAAATACATAATTTATATAAGAAAATAAATTTCATAAATAAATTGCCTCTTGGGTCTTGAAGTTATTTTATATAGGATTCAGAATTAAAATCCCAAATCACACTATAGTTCTGGGACTTATTTATAGTAAGAAAGGCAGCGGAGCAAGAACTGATAATGCTCCAAGGAAAGAGGTTAAGTAAGTGGTTGTTCCCAGAATGAGTCACCCCACCCAAGCGGAAAACATAACTTTAAATTTTGAGTTATAAAAAAATAGGCTTCTTAGTACCTCAGTGCAAGTTACCCTTCTACAATGACTCAAAGTAGAGCCAGGGCCCTGGCAAGTAAATGAACAAGCTTTTAATACAGCTCAGTTATGTAAAATACTGTACACTGTAAAAGATCTAGAAAACTAGAGCTTCCAAATCATGTTTTAAAAAACACCATTAAGCTTAATTGAAAAACCACAGAGTACAAAACTGCAACAAGAGCCCGCTGACTCCATGACTTCTAGCTCCCCAAGTCCTTCCTGCAGAGCTGCAGCCACAGGCAGTGGAGGCATCACACTGGTCTGTGTGGACATGGGCACATCCAGCCTGGGAGTGGGTGGGGGCTGCAATGGGTTGCGATGTCACTTAGGTGGTATGAAGGAAAAGATGAAACACCCCCCACATCCTATCCCCAAACTTCAACCTCTGGATATTGGTACTTCCTGGGAGCTGTGCTGGGTTCTTGTAAGTTTGCTTGTTAAACACTGTCCACAGGAGGGCCTTACAGCATGGTCTAAACATGATTTCTCTAGTGCACTCATGTACTACAGCCTGGGGAGAGAAAGAAAAGGTAGAGAATGGAACAAAGTTTCACAAAACAGATTTATGCATCTAAAGCTGCAGATACTTAAAAGTCAGTCTAACCCTTATAGGAGGCAAAATGGGAGATTCTAGGAATCTTCTAATAGACTTGATAGGAAAGAGTATCCTTAATAGGTGGGAAAGGTAAATTATGGTTTTCCACAGTCTTAAGACGTTTTAGAAAACCTCTGCTGACAGTGATAAAACAGTAGCATAGGAAATAGCATACCTCTTATTTCACCATGTGCTGCAGATGAACCATTTAGCTGGCCTTCTCTCACCACCCCTGCTAAATACAAAGTACATCAGTATCAGACAGTAGGTTTTTTGTTTTCTTGAGATGGGTCTCACATGTTCCCAGGCTAGCTGCTTGAATCGAGATCCTCTAGCATTAGTCTTCCTGGTAGCTGGGATTCGTTGCCACTAGGCCTGGGCAAGATTTCTTGTAACAAAACATTTTAAATAGGCAAAATATGTCTGCTGTCTCTGAGTGGTTTTTACCAAGTAGCTAAAAAAATTCTATATGATCAGACATGGCAGTGGGTGAGCAAATTCAGCCAAGTGTAAGAGTGAAAAATAGCAGCTAGCCCCAGAAAATGGGCTAGATCTGTGCTAGGAAATGGTACCACTAGCCACTTACAGTTCAGTTCTGTTCCTCAGTCATACTAACTATATTTCAAGTGCTAAGTAAGTATATGTGGCTTATGACTCCAGTACTGGACAGTGAAGATCATAGGATACTTTTACAATTGCAAAACATTCTATCAGACAACACTCAGCAAATAATAGTGTAGGAAAAAGTAAAAAACTTGAGCATGCAAGAAAATAATTAGAAATACAGCCAGAACATAGACATGAAACTAAAACATAACAGATTGGCTTTCACCCTCTTGGAAAGCAATTGATTAATATTTATCAGTCACTAAAATATTTATGCCCTTTGACCTACTAATGACACTGAGAACTCATGGAAAGGAAATTACTGGCAAAAGGAAAAACTAGGGATAAAGATGTTATTTATTTCATTTATAATATAAAAAAAACTAAAATTGCCTAACGGGAATAATTAGGTAAATTGTAAGATCCACAATTTAGCAGTTAAAACAGTTAAAAAAACAGTGGCTAATGATGAAAAATGTGTGTTGTACTACTGAATTTAGTGGTACACCACTATAATCCCAGCACTTGGAAATCTGAGGCAGATGCTCATGAATTTGAGGTTAGTCTGGATTACGTAGATAGTTCAAGGCCAGCTTGGGACCTACGGTGAGAACCAGTATCAAAAAAAAAAAAAAAAATACAGAATCTACATATACTTTGTGTACAATATGAAAAAAGTACATATTGTTTTTACTATTAATCAGAAATACTGAAATAACTGCTGTGTGGTAATGAATTAGTTATTTTCTTTTCCCCATTCTATGATTTTTCTGAAGGTATGTACCAAATACTACAGAATCCTTTGAAAATGAGTAATTTTCACTATGCAAAAGGTAAATACACAGCCCAATGCCAGCCACACAGCGAATGCTCAGTATTAAAAAATGACTAACATGGGACCAGGTGAAATGGGTCATACCTGTCATCCCAGCTACTTGGGAAGTGGAGATCAGGAGGACTGAGGTTCAAGGCAAGCCTTGGCAAAAAGTGAGCTCCCATTTCAACAAATAAGTCAAATGTGCTGAGTACGTGCAATCCCACCTAGTCAGAAGGTAGGAAGATTGTCTGAGGTCCATTCCAGGCAAAAATACAAGACCCTATCTGAAAAATGACTGAAGGAAGAAAGGGTTGGGGATATGGCTCAAGTGATAGAGCACCTACCTGCCTATCAAGCACAAAGCCCCGAGTTCAAACCCCAGTAATACATGCACACATGTGCACACACACACAAAGACCAACAGCAAAATACTTTTGACTTACTATTAGTACACATCTAGAGAGACTCAAAATATACCCAAAGTTGGAAGATAAACTTGACTCATCTCAAAATGAAATACAGCTTCACCTCACACAGCTCTGCTAGGTTTCAAACTACCTGGCTGGTGAGAGGGAGTCTGAAGCTAGGGCCTGGAGTTTACCAAGGCATGTACTGTACCACTTGAGCCATACCCCCAGCCTTTAGTATTATTTTTCAGGTAGGGTCTTGAATTTTTTGCCCTGGCTGGCCTCAGATCATGAGTCACGCCCGCTGCATAGGCGAGATGATAGGCACCAGATTATTGGCTGAAATGGACTCTTGCTTTTTGCTCAGGCTGGCCTCGAACCTCAATCCTCCTGATCTCTGCCTCCCAAGTAGCTGAGACTATAAATGTGACTCACTGTACTCAGTCCCTTGGCCATCCTGAAAAATGTTTATTTTAGAAAGCACAGAATGACTTCTGACTGAATTTTGTTGAAAACCACTCATAGGAAGCCTACACAGCTCCTAATAGACTCTTTGCCACTCCAGAGCATTTATGTTTTTTATTAAGATTAAATGCAATAGCTGGGCGATGGTAATCCTAGCTACTTGGGAGGTTGAGATCAGGAGGATCACGGTTTGTGGACAATCTGGGAAAATAATGTGCAAAACTCCATCTCCAACATAATCAGAGCAAAATGAACTGGAGGTGTGGTTCAAGCAGTAGAGCACCTGCTTTGCAAGCATGAAGCTCTAAATTCAAATCCCAGTCCCACTCAAAAAGATTTAATGAAACAGAAAGTTATCCAGAGGGATTTTGTTTTGTTTTGTTTTAAAATGTAGCAGCTTTCCTGGGTATATCTCACAATACAGATTAAAAGAAATATACACAGCTTGAGTGTGTCTTCTTTTAATGAAATCAGAACTCATGAAATGGAAAAACCAATCCACAGTCTCAAGTGTGGCAAACTCCAGAGTCTGGAATACTGAGGAACACCAGAAATGTTCCTCAAGCAAGAAAAGCAAATACTTTTAGGGCTGGGGTGTGGCTCAAGTGATAATAGCACCTGCCTAACAAGTGTAAGGCCCTGAGTTCAAACTCCAGTACTAGCAAAAAATAGTTTTCACAAAAGAGACCACCCAAAAAGTTGTTTTCCTGAGAGTTTTCTAAATCTCTGGAGGAAGGGTATGCACAGTCTGTAGTGTTTAGTTACAGTATGGCTTTGAAAAGTCTTAGTCTATCAAAGAACAGCCATGGCAGGACTTGAGGATTTCATTACAGGAGAATTCCACTTGAAGACATCTGATTCAGCAAAGAATCCTGAGAATTATTAGCTTTAAGAAAAGCTGGGGTTTCCTTTAATGCTGTTTATTTGCTTTTCTTGGATTGAACCCAGGGTCTTATGCTTGCAAGGCAAATGCTCTACCACTGAGCCATACCTCTAGCCCAGGGAAAAAGTCCTTTACATATCAAATTGCCTGTGTTTTAATAGGCCTCCTAAGATGCATTCAAATTGACAATGAAAGTACTTATTAAAAAGTTTTCCAGTGACATATTCTGTGTATAAAACCAGCAAAATTTCTTTAGAACTGGGTGGGTAAGCCAGAATGTCCATATCCTGGAGCCTGGCTTTATTCAATGTGAGGTATGGTTTTTTTTGGTTGTTTTTAGGCTGGGATCTCTCAGTGCTGACTAGGTTGATCTTAAACTTAAGAGATCAACCCATGTTCCCACCTCAGCCTCCTAAGTAGATGAGACTAAAGGTACATACTACATCCAGCTCTATGTCAAGTTTTTAAAAACCATTCCTCAATTTAGCTAGCATCAAAACGTTGCATTTTGTGGGGTTACTGGGAGTTTGTCTGTAGCCATTAATAAACTCAACCTTTGATCGTCATCTTGTTCTTTCCCTGTTAGAACCAGGAGGTAAGATATCAAGTGAGTGTTTACCTCTGTTACCAAAACAGTTTTGAAACAGCATTTTATAAGTTTGTTTTCTGTTTATAAAAATAATTATAGCAGAAATAAAAACTAAAAACTAAAGAATAAAAAACTAAAACTAAGTCCTACTGCATGAAGCTAACAGTTAAGCCAACATAATTCCAAATATTTCTACACACACACACACACACACACACACACACTATACCTACAACATTGTATGAGTGAGAATGATGTGTTTATAACCTGTTGGTTTTCCCTTATACTTGTTATGTCTCTTTTTTTTTTCCTGAAGACAGAGTCTTGCCATATAGCCCAGGCTGGCCTCAAATTCGTGTCTTCTTGCCTCAGCTTTGAGTGCTGGGATTATAAGAGTGTGCCACCAGGCCCAGCTGAAATCTTAGAGCAATTTCATTTCCCCTTTTATGGTTTCACTGTATTTCATCAATTAAATAAATGGTGGTATATCTGGAGACTCTATTGCTGACTGGAAAATTTTAGGTGCTTTCCAATTTTACTGCCAATATGTTCAACACAGGTTACAGTCTCACACCTATGTCTTAATGCAATTTTATGTTCAACCACATAGTTATTTCCATAGAAGAAATTTCTTCTAAGAAAAAAATTTTTTTTTGTGGTGCTACAGTTTGCACTCAGGGCCTTGTGTTTGCTAGCCAGGCACTCTAGCACATAAGCCAAGCTCTTAGCCCTAAGAAAAATCATACTAATATAACTTCTGGGTCAATATTTGAATATTTTTGATACACATTCTAAATGTGCCTTCACAGAAGCTGTAGTAACTTTTACCTTTCCACCAACATTACATGAAAAAATTTCTTTCTTCACAGCTTTAGCCAAAACTGAATGATCATTCTCTGTTTTGAAATCTAAATGCTAAGTGCGTTTCACTGGTAACTAGGGAGGCTCAGCATCTGTACATGTTTTCATTCTTCCCCTGTCTATAGAAGATGCTAGAGTATGCTTTGTGCCCCTTTTCCCATTATCCAAGTGGCATTTTAGTCTAATCTGAAGACTGGTCAGGCACTACACTCATTATAGGTAATCTGTCACACACACACAAAAGGCCAAAGGGCTATTGCTCTCTGGGCCCTTGGCCTCAAATGCACCTTACCTGATGATCTACCCCTTGTGGAGATCTCACTTGTCAGTCGCTTGAAATATTCCGGGAGATCAGCATAGTCATTTCCATAGGAGATGACCTTAATCCCTTTGTCCAGCATGTTTTCTCGAAGCTTCTTGAACTCATCTACATCTCCTCTCCGAACCAGCATGAAATGTTCTAAGTCAGATTTATGCTTGACAGCCTCCAGGAAGAGGGCCTGGAAAGTGGTGTCATCCACAGTCCAGCCACAACCCAGGAAAAGAAATGACTTATTTTCATAGAGTTTTTGAATCTCCCTCTTGAAGGAAAAAAAATAACACATTAATGACACTAATTAGGACAGACACTGCTAAATTTAGCAGACGATAGTGACTAAGTAAGGAAGATTTAAGAGGGTAGGTACATCCCATGACCTGCTTTTTACTGTGACTTGATGAGTGGTCTAACATTTTATCTTTACCTGGCATTCTTCTGTAGGCTCTCTCATCAGAGTTTCACAGGACTGGAACTGGTCTAGTAGTCTTGTAGTTTCTTTGTTTTTTTTTTTTTTAATTTATGTGCCCTGAAGTCATGAGGCAACTAGTTGGTCTTCAATACATCTTACTGTCTCCACTTTCTGGCCATAGTTGACTTACAAATGAAACCATGGACTATCAGAGAATAGAATTCCTTCACTAGATTTGCTCAAAGAAAGTCTGATTAGAACACTGACATGCGTGTGCATGTTGTGTGCATATGTACATGTGTATATTAAGTACATACACACACACAAATATAAAAAGAAATGATTTTGCCCAAGAGGTCACTTCATCAGTGATGGCTGCAGTGACAGAAGATGTTAGGGAAAGAATAAACCCCACATGCCTTAGAAACATCACATCTCCTGGTTTTTCTTTGGCTATGCCCTGTAAAGACACTACCAGTCTATGTGATCCAGGAACCAACACTGAGTTGGAAACCAGTGAACTTTTACACATATCACTGGTCAGGAAAAAAAAAATCAATAAACACGAAGAAGAAAATCTCCCATTTTATCACCCTGGCCATTTTTTTCTTGTTTTTTCCCACTGAGCAGTAAGTGTGAAAAAGTATAGTTCATTCAATGTAAGCCACTGTCACTTATAGAATGTATATTCTAGTAGCAGTTGATTTGTAAAGAGCTACCTAAACTATTTTGGGCATGGCAGTATTTAAAAAATCAAATGAGAAAGACGGGTACTAATGTATTCTTCATATATGAAGGCAATGCCAACAACAGAGTGCCATCTACTGGAGAACCTCTGGTCTGACACCTGAAGGGAACTTCTGAGTTTCCTAGGATGGCACCCACAGGCTAAGAGGCACAGGAAGAATGAATGACCTTCCAGCATTTTTTTATGTTTCTGGTTGTTTTTTAGTTTTTTTTTTTTTTTCTTTCTTTCTGTTAAACTGTACAGCCCAGGCTGGACTGAAATTCACTATGTAGTGAAGGGTGGCCTAGAACTCATAATCTTCCTGCCTCTGCCTCAAGAGTGCTGGGATTACAGACGTGTACCACCACACTTGACTTGATCTTCCAGTTTTTGATTAATGAAAAGACAATGGTCTTCCTTTAAGAACATCACATGTTCAAGCGATGTCTCTAGAAAGTAGTTCCTGAGCCCAGCAAGATCAGTACCACTCACCATAACTTCAGTGTTCCTGAGCACATTCTGATATCCAGCTGGATGGAGGACAATGCCACTAGGGTTGGTATAGACCCCATGGATGTGTAACACACTCAGCTTCCGCTTCTCCTGGGCCCACTCCAGGACCTGCGTAACACACACAGAGCTTAACCAGGGTGGCATGGTAAGCACCTGCTTCAAGGTATCAATGGGTAAGAGGCTGTTTGAGGACCAGACTTCTAACATAACTCTCCAGCCTCATCTCACAGGACAAGAATGCAAAACCGCTTCAGATATGACTGTCAAGAATGATGGCAACAAGTCTGGTGATTTCTCTTTGAAAGTAAAAACCAGAAATTAGAATTTGTCATAATTGCAGAATATGGGCCCTTGTCGCTGGTGATAAAGAGTACTCTAGACTCACATCAGTGATGGCCTCAGGCCCATGTGTAGTTCTTTTTTGGTGACTCCAGGCTGGTCACACAGCCTGTTTTAGCTAAGGATATTAGCAAACAGGATACAAGCAGAAGCTTGAAAAGTGTTGGTACAATGAGCCCTATTTCCTCTGCTGCTTTTGGAGCCCAGCTGTTATGTGCAGAAGCCTAGACTAGCCTGCTAGAAATGTTCAGCCCAGCCAACTGCCTGCCTTTACCCAGAGAAAACAGACTTCAAGGCACCACTTCTCTGAATTCAATTCCCTCTCAAAACCCGGCTTCCACATCAACAAAACCACAAGACTAGTATTCTAGCCACTCATCTGGCAGAGGCAGGACTGTGGCAATGCATGCTAATGGGTGACTTATCTATTCAGGCTATTTAGATTGAACACAAGGCAGGGTCTAGAGGAAAACAAAGCTTAGAATGACGACTACAAAAGGCATAGCATAGGGCAAATGAGACTTTAAGCCTTCAATCTCATTATACTGATAAAGATCAACACATTCAATTCAGGATTATAGTGGATGGCACAGCTATCTTTGGAAAAATCTGGTAAGGCCTCAACTCAGCATTAACCTCAACCTTCAAGCTGGCACCTGGTTTAGAACTCGTTCTTCCAAACATCATAAAGTCATTTTTATATATTTCCAAAAGATGCCATAAAGAATGTATCCTAGGAGAGAACACTAAATAATTACACCACTTGACACTATCCAGTGCTCAAGAGATCTTGCAGTACAAACAACTTCCTCTAATCTTGCCTTTAAAACCAAGTGAAGCAGCTGGGTGCTGGTGGCTCCTGTAACCCTACTCACTTGGGAGACTGACATCAGGAGGATTGAGGTTTGAGGCCAGCTGAGAGAAATAATTTGCAAAACCTCATTTCCAAAATAACCAGAGCAAAACGGACTGGAGGTATAGCTCAAGCAGGTCAAACCACAGTCCTACACCCCCCCCCCAAAAAAAAATACAAGCAGAGAACACAACCTTCCTTTTTCATGCTATATCAATACCAATATGCCAACCCAAATTAGCTTTCCTGATGAAGACACAACCCACTAGCTTCAGAAGAGACTCATGCTTATGTTTCACCTTTTTCTCATCAGTAAGGTCAAGGGATTCAAGCTGTTTTCCCTGGTCTGCCGCATACAGTTCCAGAAGATTATCAAAATTCGTAGTTAATACTAGGGCCCCATTTTCCATCAGGTGGAGAACTGATTGCAATAGCTGTTTTCCAGAATCTTCCATCTTTGACTCCAGGTCATCAAATACTTCATATAAACAGTCTTTGAAAAATGTGGATCGAACATTACTGGTACGCTGGGGAGGAATTTGAAAGAAGAAAATTAATCCAAAGTGTTTTGGTAGATGACTTGTTTTTGTTATAATAGTAACAAAATTTTGAAGACTACTTTGTGATAAACATTATCAGTCTCATCGGATTATAATGAGGAAAAAATGGGATGACACATGCCAAGCACAAAGCCTAGCACACAGTAAGTGATCAGCACTGTTACATCTTATGCAAATAACCTAATCTCTCTGAATAGACATTTTTTTATAGAAGGAAGAGAATGGGCATGGCTAAGAGATGTAAATTTATTATTATAATTAAAAGAGGAGAAAGGTTACTGCTCCTCACTATTTCCTTTTGAACTTGTGATTCCAAACGACTCTTATTTGGGAAAGGAAGAAGAGCTACACTAGGGTTTTGGCCATTGACCTAATAGTTGACTTGGAGTCCTTTAATTAGTTACAAGAGGGGAT
This sequence comes from Castor canadensis, assembly GCF_047511655.1. NCBI lineage: Eukaryota > Metazoa > Chordata > Mammalia > Rodentia > Castoridae > Castor > Castor canadensis. The sequence goes on from NC_133387.1 coordinate 170,905,972, forward strand.
TGGTTCTCCCTATGAACACGGGCTGCTCTTGAATACTGGATCCTTCTGCCTTGGTCTCCTGAGTACTGAGATCTGTCACCATGACCAGCTCTTGTCTCCTTTTCTTAATGGCTACTTAGTCAGAAGTGTGCTGTTCCAGTATTAAGGACATTAGAATCATCTGCAAATTGCCTAGAAATGAAAATTTTCCTTCTTGTTTTTTGAACTCAGGACTTTGCATTTGCAAAGGTGCTCTACTACTTCAGCTGCCTCCAGTCAAGAAATATAAATTTTCACATCACTGCAGATTCACATCTTCAAAAGTGACAAGGCCTCCCTTGGCCAGGTGCCCAATGAAATTTTTTAAGGAATTCAGGAAAACAGGTCTATTAAGACAATAAGAGATAAATGGGTAGGTCAGAGGTCCTTTGCCCTAGCACCTCCCAAACAGTGACCTCTTCAGAGGGCCTACAAAGTGGAAATGTGTCATGCTGGCACAAGACACTACTTGACTTGTTTTTACCAATCTTGAAACTATAGCACTGCCAGTCATGTTTTTGAATGCGTGGGCTGAAGATGCATATAGCTAGATGTCCTTAGAGAATCCATGTTGGCTTGGGTTTTCTGCTATAAATATCTGTGTTGTACATAACAAATCTGAGATTGAATAAGTAAAAGTTGAAATTAAAAAAAAAGAGAATTAAAGGAGACCTGGGGTAGAACTTTTAATCAGGCCTCAGACAGATGCAAATGTGGTTTAACTCCTTTCCTGTCTTAGGTGTTTTGTACAGCTGTTTATGGAGTAAGGAAAAACCATTTAACATCTCCCTGCCTTTTTTTTTCCAGTCTAATTCAGCAATCTGCTCACAGGTTTGGTATAAAGAATATCTAAGTATACCTACAAGTTATTACAAAAAGTTTAGTAAGTTGTTACAGTTAAAATTTACATTTTTGCAACTGTTTGTTGGTTTGTTTCTGTAGTGCTGGGGAATCAAACCCAGGACCCTGTGCATGCTAGACAGGTGTTGTACCACTGAGCTACATGCCCAGCCTGTAATCATTACAAATACTAACCACTAGTCAGTTTGAAATGGACTATTTCTTAACAATGGTTTAAGTAACATAACTGCCTTCCTAGCTTCATTTTTAATACATGTCAATAAGTCTTGGGTTGCATAACAATATTTTAATCAATGACAGACCACATAGATATACCATGGTAGTTTCATACGACTATTATGTCGTGGTGATATACAGTTTTTTTTTGTTTGTTTGTTTGGTTTTTTTGCAGTACTGGGGTTTGAACTCAGGGCTTCACGCTTGCTAGGCAGACACTCTACCACTTGAGACACTCCACCAGCCCTGATGTGGACATCTTAATTTGTGCAAGTACACTCTATGGTGTTTGTACAACAACAAATGGCCTAATGCTGCATTTCTTAGAATGCATCCTATCATTAAGCAATGCATGACTGTACCTCTAAGGACTAATTAGAAAATATAATGCCAACTTCAAGTGAGAAATTCACTTTATACTTAAAGGACAAAGTGACTGTCCTCTGGGACAAAAGGCATTTGAGATGGAAAAGTATCTATGTTAACACGTTGTAATAAATATCTCACCTCTAGTCTATCCCTAAAATATATTCTACAAGATAATCAGAACAACAATTAACTTGTTTTTCAGATGGGTCTCACTATGTTGTCCAGGAAGGCCTTGAATTGCTGGGTTCAAGCAAATCTCCTGCATCAGCCTTCAGAAAAACTGGGACTACAGGTGCAGGCCACCATGCCTGATTCTAAAATTAGTTCTTAAAGGCAATATTTCCCACTCAAGATACAAGTGACTATCTTAAGCTGCCAGAGAGTAGACAGCTCCTTCTTTTCCTTCAAAATAGTCTCCCTACCTTCCTGGTTTCCGACCTATATCTTTTTAATAGTGCAATGTTCACATAGTTTTGGTTCCATGGAATCACCTTAGCAAATGCATGTAACACATTTTAACTTGCTAAACTCTTTCCCTAATTTGATAAATTATTTTATAAAATGATCAGTTCTTTAATCGTACCTACCAAATACATGTTAACTATTTTCACAATGGAAACATTAGAACACAGAATTGAAACAGTGCCTCTGCCAGGTGGGAACAGAGCATTTCGCTGGGCTTTGTCCACTATGGTTGTATGCTGCTCCACCACTGTAAGCTGTGCCCTCCTCTCAACAGGTTCAAAGATTCTTTTTTTAGTGCTAAATAGATGGAGGGATCCATAACTTAGGTGGCTAAGAATGTGGGTCATGGTCTTCAGGGTTTATCTATTCTCTGCACAATGGCATAAATAATTACATCTCATATTAACAGTGTAGCCAACAGGAGATTCTAACACAATTTCACCAGATGAACAACATGATCAGAAACAAACAATGAAGAATGTGTAACTCTAGTTTATCTAGCAATCCAATTTCTAGGAAAGTATCCCACAGATATAACTGCAAACAAATGAAATGACATATGCAAAGTTATCACTGCTCTGTTATTTCTAGTAGCAAAAGACTGAAAACAAGCTAAGTACCCATATATTAGACTGGCATGACCCAGTAACCATGAGTTAAAATTTGAATTTTTTTTTTTTTTTTGAGGCAGAATCTTGCTATCTATAGCCCAGGCTGGACACAAACCCACGATCCTCTTGCCTCTGCCTCCTAAGTGCTGAAATTATAGGCGTACTCCACCATGGCTGGCTAGTTTGGCTACTGAATGCCCCCTAAAGGCCTAACTACTAAAGGTTCGGTCCCCAGGTAGTGTCATTAGGAAGCTGTGGAACTTGTGGGAGGTTCTTAGGTCACTGAAGGTGTGCTTGAAAGAGGATTATGGGACTCTGGACCCCTCCTCTAGCTTTTTGCTCCCTGTCTTGTGATGTAAGTGGTTTTGCTCTACCATATGCTCCTGTTATGATGTGCTGCCTAACAACAGACCCAAAGCAATGGGGACGAATGATCATGGACTGGAATTAACTAATTTATATGCTAATTATCTTAGGTATTTTGTTATAGTGATAGAAACTGACAAACATCTCATCTATAGGACAATGGTATGGAAAGATCTCCAGAACATACTGTTAGGTAAAACAGGTTGTATAATATGTCTAGAATCTTCTCATTTGAGCTGGGTGACGGAGGTACTGAGGGAAGATAAATATAGTCCTCCTACTTATATTTGTAAAAAAACTGGAGGGACACATACCAAACAGCAGTAGTGACTAATGGCAGGTGGGTTTGGGTAAAGGAGACAAACACACAGATGGGAGCAAGATGTCTTAATAGTAGTATATTTTTACAATGTGTATAAACTGTACTTACTCAAAAAAGCAAAATTAAGTTTCAAATTTAACAGTAACCTCCTTGTTCTTCCTAATAAGGACTTCCTTGTATACCTGACTTGCACACATAATCATACACACTATATTCCAACACCAGTTGAATTATTACACACACAGGTAAAAAGGCCTGGAGAGAGTCATGGGTGTGGGGGACAATATATTTTGTTATTTCTAAGATGTACAAAAGGCTAAAACTTGGAAATAAAACCCTTGAATCACTTATTTTAGCTAATCATTTTTTAGCAGTATTTCTGTAAATTATTGTCTCACATACTAACATAAAAAGGAAGGAAAGAGGGTTTCGTAGGGTTCAAATTTGAAGAGAAAGTTTTTCTTCTACAGAGCATAACCCTAGAACTAAATTTCCCACCAGTAGCCTCTGTGAGTAAAGACAAAGGAATGAAAACATGAACAGGAAGCTTCAGAAGTTAAAAGGAAATGCTGAACTCCCAACCGATTTCTAAGGACCTTTGCCATCACTTAAACAGTGAACCCATTCCAATGCTGCTTCATTTCCTCTAGCCTGTAACTCATCTTTCTAGTCCCATAGAGTAAAAAAAAACCTTTTCCCAAGGTTATTGACATTTCTAATACACTTATATTCTGTATACTAGAAGCATCCTTTCAAGTAAAAATGGTGTTTGCTGCAAAAAGGTGACTAGCTTAGCTTACAAGTCAAATTATCACTCAAAAATTCTAGTGTCACTAATTCTTCACAAAACCCCATGAGGGAAGTAATATCACATTTTTTTTCCCTTCCCCTGAAGGTGCTGGGGATCCAACCCAGGGCCTCACATATGCAAGTGCTCTACCACAATGCAAGTTTCCCAACCCCTATCCCAGGTCTATAGGTACAAGAACAAATGCTGAGAGATTCAAGGATTTGCCCAGGGTTCTAGTACATTTAAATGGCAGGATCTTTCTGATTCTGATCTATAGCCCTTACCCTTGAGTCCACAATGTTATTTCACTATTACACAAAACAGGACCAGCAGATGGACCAATTAATCCTGCCATGTTATTGGAAATTAAAAAAAAAAAGGAGATCACTTGCCTAGCATGCCCAAGGCCCTGGGTTTGATCCCCAGCACTGCAACAAAAAAAAAAAAAAAGGGAAAATGTGAAAGTACTGTACTATAAAACACCCCCATGGATCCATCACCCAATTTCACCAATTAACACACATGGCCATTCTTGTTTAATCTAAACTTCCCTACGCCATGTCCTCTTCCCCATCTCTACTGCTTGAGCCACCCATCCAGCCCCAAAATTTTCATAATAACATTAAGACAAATACTTGTCTTTTATTTAAACTGCACTGAGTACATATGAATAATAAAACAATAAACAAAGAAAGAAAAAGAAAAAAAGTAAAATAAAAATAAGCTGCACTGGTATTTCCATCAATGGTATAAAAGCAACTTATAGGTAAACTCTGATGCCTTCACATGAAACAAGACAGTGAAGCCAAATTGTGCCAGAAGTCATTATATCCTTCACTTGCAAAGACTTGACAACAGGGGGGGTAGGGAGCCAGTTTCACTCGCAAATATCCTTAACAAAGCAGTAAAAATGATCAATTCTTGAAACTGAGTATATGCCCTTTTAATATGCAGTGTAAAGAAACAGGAAATGTGCATACTGGAATATGGTGTTGTCTTGAGGCAAAACACTTGATTTGCTTCACCTGATCACCACTCAGTGATTATTTAAGTTTTCACTTTTTTTCATGAAACACCATTTTTACTTGAAAGAATGACTAGAAGTCATTCAAAAGATTTAGGTATTCTCAGGCATTTTTCTCAAGAAATGAATGAAGTAAGCCTGTCATTCTGAGGGAAACAACTGTTGATTGCTATCACTGTTGCCAATGATAAAAATCTGAGCTTTCAAGCTAATATCAAAGTTTTTTAAAATATTTATATCCCACCGTGAGCCTGACAGCTTCCAAATACTCTTCTGATGAGACTGGTGATAATATTCATTAATGCAATTCTTTTTGATTGTGTAGTGAAACCTGTAAACCCCTGGAAGACATGTGTAACTCAGTGCACTGTTATTTTCCAAATGATCAAGACAGGATGCAACAAAATCATGCATGGGTAAACGATTCATCCTAAGTGCCAGATGGACTATGGATTTTAAAGGAAAATTTACTGACAGGATTTCAGACTCTACAATGCTATTAATATTTAGGAATCTACCACTTATTGAGATTATGCTGGAGTATCAACAAGGGATCTCTAAAAAAGACTATCAAAATACTTTTTTCTTTTCCAGCCATGTATCTGCGTAAGATTTTTTTTTTTGGGGGGGGTGGGTGGGACTGGGGTTTGAACTCAGGGCTTCAAGCTTGCAAAGCAGGTGCACTTGAACCACCCCTTCAGTCCATTTTGCTCTGGTTATTTTGGAGATAGGGGTCTCATGAACTGTTTGCCCAGGCTGGTCTTGAACTGCCATCCTCCCAATCTAAGCCTCCCAAGTAGCTAGGATTACAGGCGTGCGCCACCAGCGCCTGGCCATGACATTAGATTTTCTTCATATTTCAGCCAAGACAACATTAATACAATAAAACAGATATTAAGCCAGATATTAAAGATTGGCAAAAAATGTGAAACCATACTACTCCTTCCTCTCATTTCCATTTTAGAAAACAATTATTTTAATAAAAATGTTATTTATGTCACTATAGTAGGTTTATTTGTAAATGAATATTTTTAAATTTTCTTTTTTTTTTTTCAGCACTGGGGCTTGAAGTCAAGGTCACACTTGCTAGGCAGGTGCTCTACCACCTGAGCCATTCCACCAGCCCGGTCTAGTTGTATCTTGTCGAAGGTCTTCGTGTCCATATTCATAAAAGATACTGGTTTGTATGTAATTGTCTTTCCTTATGATCATTTGTCTTATTTTGCTTATCAGGATAATACCTGCCTCACAAAATGAGTTGAAAGTGTTCATTCCAACTTTTTCAAGTAATTTGGGAAGAATTTTAAAATTTAAGAAGAAACTCGTATTTTTATTAGCATCTTTAATTAAAACGTTTGCACGCACTGCTTTTTTGTTATAATTAGCACGACCATAAAATTCACTCTTCAATGTATAACTGTGGTTCTTGGTCTATCCACAGATGCAATTACCACATTATATAATTCCAGAGGACACCTTGTGTGCATTAGCACTTATTGTGCATTCTCCTTTCCCCCAAGCATTCACTGGTTATCACTGATCTATGTTCTGTCTATGGATTTGCTTATTTGGGATATTTTATATGATGGACCATACAGTATGTGTCCTTTTTATCTGATTTCTTTCACTTAACATAATCTTTTCAATGTTCATCCATGTTGTAGCATGTGTTAGTACTTCATTCCATTTTATGGCAGAGTAACATTGTACAAATAGACCACAATTTATAAATCCATCTGTGAGGTGATGGACATCTGAGTTGTTTCCACTTTTAAAGTATTAATAGTAAAGCTGTTATGAACATTTGTGTACAATATTTGCAAGAACATGCTTCGATTCTCTTGAGTACCTGAGAGTGGAATTGTGGGTCATGTAGTAACAGCTTACTTTCTGAGAAGCTGCCAAACAGTTCTCCAAAGCAGCTGCATCATTTTACATTCCCATGAACAAGAACAGGGGCTCCAATTTTTCCACATCCTCATCAGTACTTGTTACTATCTTCTTGATATTAGCCTTCCTGGTGTGTGTGAAATGGTGCCTCCTTGTGGTTTTGATTTGCACTTTCTAATGACCAATCAACTACTTTTCATGTGCTTACTGGCCATTTGTGTATACTCTTTGGAGAATGTCTACCCAAATCTGTTGTCATTTTAAAATTGGATTTTTAGCCTTTTGATTAAATCACTGCAATTTCACTTATGAAGTTTTATATTTTCTCTAAGAATTTTATTTGTCTAGCTCTGACATTTAGGTCCATGACCCATTTTGAATTAATTTTAGCATATGATATGGAAATCCCATGAACTCCTTAAAATACGTCAATTTACATAGTTCTAGGTTACTAGCTACTCATCCAATTAATGGCAGGGAATTGAAAAGAGGAAGTAAAAAGCCCTGAAGTGTGTCAGGAACAAATAATACTCTAAATGCCTACATGCTTTTTAAGTTAACTCTTAGGGACACTTCTTTCTGGTCTTTGGAGAAGGGACAGAATCACCACTGATAGCTGCCATTTTAAGGATTGAGAGTGTCATACACATGTATGAACACACATTTTCTTTTTTTGTTGGTAGCACTGGGGTTTGAATTCAGGGATTCGCACTTGCAAGGCAGGCACTCTGCCACTTGAGACGTGCCTCCAGCCCTTTTTGGTCTGGTTATTTTGAAGACAGAGTCTCTAGGGTCTCATTTTTTGCCCAGGCTGTCTTGGACCACAAACTTCTGCCACAGCTGGAATGACAGGTGCATGCTACCACATCCAACTTCTTTCTGTTGAGATGGGCTATCACAAATATTTTTGCCTAGGCTGGCCTGGAACTGCTATCCTCCTGATCTCAGCCTTCCATGTAGCATGAAGTGACAGATACACACCACCACTCCCAGTTATTGGTTGAGATAGGGTCTCACTAAGGTTTGTCCTGGGCTGGCCTCAAACTAAGATCCTCCTAATCTCTGCCTCCTAAGTATCTAAGATTACAGGTATGAGACACCAGTGAAAGGCAAAGCAAGACAATGAGATCCTTTATACAACTCAGTTTGATAAAACAAAATGAAATTCCTTATAAATATTGAGTTATTCTAAATGAATATTAAAGTTGGTCTTAAAAGAATTATTTCTGGGCTAGGGAGTACCTCCCTAGTAAGTGTGAGGCCCCAAGTTCAAATTCTAGTACCACCCAAAAAACCGAATTATCTCTATTCTTTTTTGAGGTTTCCTAAAAAACATGGAAGTCAGGGAATGCACTTTTTATAGTAATGAGAATAGAAAAATTCAAAATACAGTTAAAATGGGTCAAGCAGTCTCATTTTTGTGCATAAAAGCTTCAACATCACAAATACACTCACATGGTGAAATGGGGTCAAAACAACCATCCCAAACAGATTCCATAAACACAGATTTTGCAGAAGCGTCAAATGTTATACAAATTTACAAGTTATAAGTGAATCTCCCTGTTACATTCAGCACGCTAGCCATGATTCTAGGAACCTTCAAATGTCATGCACGCAGGAGAGTACTCACAGGTGAGAGCTTCTGAATAAGGTCATGGGCAACATGGACAAGGTTCTTATCTTCATGGAGACATTTCTGAAACTTTTTGCTCTCTTCATCTTCTAGAAGATCAAAATCAATGGCAGCATCCAGTAAGGCCTGAATTAACCCCTTCCAGGATTTTAGCGCTGGAACCTGAGGTGCAACTGCAGCACTAATGCCTGTTCCAATCACCAGCACAAGTTCTCGGGGCTTCTTAGTCTTTAAGCTTGGAAGCAGCTTTCTGAAAAAACAAATCATGCAAGAGAATTGGAACATCAACAGACATGAAGTGTGCAGGAAGGCTATGTGACTAACACTAAACAGCAGGTTTTCAGCTGTAACTTTTACAGTTCACAAAGATGACAAGTACCAGTTTCTGATACTTCTCTAAAGTAGTTTAAACAAAAGAAACACCACAATTTTATGGCACTGCTTTCTGGAAAACAAGTAATAAATTTATTTCAGCAATCCTAAGAAACAATCTTAAAATCAATTTTCTCCTTTATAGTCCTCTCAACCTAAGAAAATCCACTAACAGTAGGAAAAAGTCCAAATGTATTATGGCTCAGCTGGGTTCTGCCAACTAAATTATATTTTAAATGAATATTAAATTTCAAAAGACCATGTTTGATCTGTATTCCAGAAAGAGAGGGAAGATCCCTACACAAATTAAGCCCCCATTTTTGAGAAATGTGAAACAGGAGATGAAAAGAAAGTAAATAAAAAGTTTAACTCCCAATTTTGTAAGCATTTTAAAGATAAAACTAAGTATGAGGTTGCCAAATAGGAGGACAGATCCCTGGGGTATGGGGAGGAGTGGCAACCAGGACTCTGAAATCACGAGTGTCACATACCTAAACAAAGGATATGACAAAAAGTAAAAAAAAACAAAACTTTCCTTTCTCACCATAAGCCAAGATTTCTCTTTGTAAACACTTATGTGAGATAACATGGGCACAAGTTTTTAATTTCTGGTGCCCATTCCCTTTTCACTCTACAGACAATAATAAAATCCCTGTTTAAAATGTGTTCCTTCATTTACATTTCTGCTGATGGCATGCTTTTTCAAGAAACTGTTTTTCCCAACTCATTTTCCAAATAATAAAATGAATGGAAACAGGATTAGTATTTTGACAAAACCCAAGAAAGAAAGCATTTGGAAACGTGATTTTGGGGGAATCTCTTGAACTGCCTTTCTTACCACCAAGTTCCTAGATTCAAGGTTTAACAAGCAGGAAAAAAACCTGTAAGTACCAGACACTATGGAAGGCATTAGGGATGGATTTATAGGCAAAACAGAGTACCTGGTCTCAAAAGTTTAATGTACTAGAAAAGTCTGGTAATAGACATTAGAAGCAAATGATGAAGTATGTTTCAGTTACAGGAATCAAGATATTATACAGAAATATACCTGCAAATATACACATGCAAAGAACGTTTCTAGAAGAATTCACAAGAACCATAAACACTAGTTAACTGATGATTAGGAAAATAAGGACTTTTACTTTGCCCTTTATAACTGTTGTACTATTTGAATTTTTTTTTTTCAGCACTGGCGATCAAACCTAGGGCCTCCAGCACGCTAAGCAAGCACTCTACCATTGAACTACATTCTCAGCCCAGCCCTGAATTTTTGTTTTTGACCATGTACATATGGATAATTGAGCTATAATTTTCTCAATTAAGACTTCCAGTAAATAAGGAAAAACTTAACAGTTGTGTTTTGTGATTCTTCCTAAAACCACTAAATAATAGACATTCATGTGTAAAAAGTAGGTTAGGACGAGACATCAAACAAGACAACAGACGCAGCAAAATTTTGGAAGTTGTAGCATAAAAGCTGATAACCTTTGAAGAACCTTGGGAACATGCAGATACATGGGAAGGTAGAGGGGTGAGGGGTGCTAAAATAGGAAAGTCAAGTCTCAAGTCTATCAGAAGCAGTTAGAACTAACTAAAGGCTTGCCTTCTGGAGAGGGTAAGCCAGAGGACTCTGCATTTGAGAACACTGTGCACAGTATGGGGTGAGGATTAAAAAAGACTTCCCTACACCCAGGGCAAGCCTCTCAAACACTAGAAGTCAACTTTAACCCACTCCATCTCCCATCCAATCAGGAAAAGGGAGGATTCCTCTTTGGCCAGTAGGGGAAAAAAGACCCATAACTTCTGAATTCCTCAACTATAGAGCCTGGTCCTTGCTTGACACTCAGAAATTCATTACCCACCAAGCCCCTTATATACACATAGAGACTCCCAAATGGCTTTTTAGTGTTTTCTCTTAAATACAAGCCAACAATGGTCACTTTATATTTGAGGAAGAGCCCTACCCAAAGAATTACACAAAAACAAACTAGCAGTTAGAGAGGAATTTGGAGGAAATGAGACAATACAGCAACAAAGAAAATTTTAAAAGAAAACAAGGATATCCTCACATAGATTTTAAAAATTGCTTTTATAGGAAAACAAAAAGAATTCTTAGAAATTAAAAATATAAGCCTGGCATGGTGGTCCCAGCACTTGGGAGGCTAAGGCTGAAGGATGTCAAGTTTGAGGCCAGCCTGGGCTACATAGGAAGATTCTGTCTCAGAAAGTAAATCAAAAAAACAAAATTGGAAAAAAAATTAAAAGTCCAACAGAAATTAAGAATTCATAAGATAAAACTGAGAAAATCTCCAAAAAGTGAATTTAAAAATAAGAAATGGAAAAAAAATTAAGAAAAATATAAGAAAATTAGACTTAATCCTAAAGGTCCACAATCTGAATAACAAGAGTTCTACAAAGAAAGACAGAGAAAATAAAATTGTACTGGAAAGAATCAAGTAAGTTAATATAACACAATTTCTTCAAGTGAAGTTACTGGTAGGTAGTTTGAAAGAGCCAGTGTCCAGATTTATCTGAAGACACATCATTGTGAAATTCCAGGTTACTGAGAATAAAATGACGTTTAAACTTCTAGTAAGCAAAGAAAAGTAAGGGATGTCACATGATTACTACAAAGTACTGTGGTGGGTTGGATCTGGAATGCCCCCTCGAAAGACTCATGTGTTGATGACATAGCCCCCAATGCAGAAGTGCTCAGAGGCGGGGCTTTTGGCAGGTGATTGGATCCTAAGGGCTCTGATCTCATCACTGGATTAATCCACTGGTGGGTTCATAACCTGAGGGCATCACTGGAAGGCAGGGCCTACTTGGAAGAAGTAGGTCACTGGGGACATGTCCTGGAAAGGTATACCTTGTCCCTGGACCCCTCTTCTCTGACTCTCTCTGCTTCCTGGCAGACCTGAGAGCAACACTGTGCCACCACACGCTCCCTGCCATAACATTTTGCCTCACCACAGCCTAGAAGCAATGGGGCCAATGGACTGAAACTGTGAGCCAAAATAAGATGATTTCTCTCCGGTGTTTTGTCACAGCAGTGAAATGCTTACCAACACAGCTGGGACTCAACACACAGTGGCTATTTTGGCAAGAACAGATGTTAGCAAAGAGTAAGTGACACTTTTAAAATTCTAGGAAAAATTTTTTTCCTACTGGTGAGTCTATACCCACCAAATAAATGTAAGCATATAACAAAGATATTTAAGGTAACACCAAATTTTTTTCCTGTGTACTTTTTTTTTGTAGTTCTGGGGTGGGGTTTGAACTCAGGGCCTTGCGCTTGCTAGGCAGGTGCTCAACCACTAGAGCCACTCCCAGCCTGGTTTTGTATTGGGTTTTTTCAAGGGTCTTATAAACTATTTGCCTCAGGCTGACTTCAAACTGTGATCCTCCAGATCTCTGCCTCCTGAGTAGCTCAGATTACAGGTGTGGGCCACCAGCACCCAGCTATGGATCTTATTTGAGAAGTCATACAAGGTTATGCTTCAGCAAAACAAAAGGAGTTCAGGAATAGCTGTGTATAGTGCACTGAGTCCAAAAGGAAGAATCCATGAAACAAACTAGCAAATTTCTGATGTCTTTCAGCACATCTAGGAGATTTATTCTCCTGTTACCATGTTTGAGGATAAATGAAAAGGTACAAAGAAAACAAAGCAAACAAAAAATGAGGTTGTCTTTAATAACAGAGGAAAAGACAGGCATGAATGGAAATATAAGCAGAACACATTAAGCTCAGCCATGAATAAATACTATTTATAAAGAAATAATGATGTATGTATTCAAACCTGGTTGAACTCAGCATTGTGAGATAAAAATCCTGGGAGGATAAAGAGAAGCCTGTGGGGCAACTATGAGAGGAGTCACAGAGCAAACTGAATCCTTCTCCTCTACCACTGGAAATAAACAAAAATGTAACAGTACAAATAAAATATTTAAAAATATTGATATTACTGGGTATGGTAGCATAGGCCTGTAATCCTAGCTCTTAGAATGCTGAGGCAGAAGAACTGAAAATTCATAGTGAAACCCTGGCTCAAACACAAAAACAAAACAATACCAAAAAAGTAAACGTTAATATTAGAAGAAAGAAAAAAAAAATTCAAATTGGTTACCTCAGCCTTGAAGTAATGACTTTAAAAACTACATTACGTATATTACCTTGACAAAAAGTTAAATCCAAAATAAAAATAATTTAAATTTTTAAATGAAGGCTAATATTAATTAGCAAAAAATACCTGGAATACAGGGTGAATTCATTATTTTTCTTTACCTCCCACTAATGGTAATTTTCTGTGTTCCTCTGGTTCCCTTTCTCTTGTTTACCTGGGCTTTTTGGTGGGGGGTTCGCCATCACTGAAGAATCCAAAAATCTCGTCTATATCAGAGGCCTGGCTCCCTGTAGAAGCCATCCAGTTTCTAAAACAGATTAGATACCATGTACCATGATTAGATCCATAAATTATATCATTTAAAATAGAACATAAAAACAAATGTAATAAGCTCTGTACCCTTTAAAGGTGTTTTGGTGGTGTCCCCTGCTTAATGAAATTCCATTAATTAACAAGCATTCCAAACTTAAGGAATTAAGTAAATTAAAATAGTCTAAAAGAAGTAACCTCGGAGTTGTAAGACTGTGGTTCTCCATAATGACACCTTGTTTCTGTTTCTAAAGGCTTCCCCCCAATCTCCCACCAAAGAAGCAATGTCAACTCATGCCAGTTATTGGCCATCACTTTGTGACACTTAAGAAACATCTGTAATCCTCCCCTCTGAGATGGGGTTGAGGAATACTCAGAAGATAAAAACAATCCATGGTAAGTGTGCTCAAAGCTCCAAATTACCCACTTATTCTCCACTGAAGAAATCAGTGGGCTAAGAAAAATCAATACTAATTTGCTGATGTTAGGAATTCCTTGTTACTAGACAACTGTGCCCTCATAGGCAACTAAATATGCAGGGGAGTTTTAAGTCCAGTCACTGTAAATGGTGAAGGTATTCACATGCAAAGATGTATGGAAAATGGCTAACTGTGTTCAGGTGCTGGGTTAACTAGCAAAACAATTCCTACAGATTAGAGTAAAAACTACAAAGAAGTTTTAATTGCTCAAAACTTTAGTGAACTGATAATGAAATAGCAATAATATTTCAAATACAATGTAGAAGACAATACATCAGTAGTATTACAGTTTTGGGTATTTTATTATGCTTCATTGTCTGTATTCAGAAAGAAGCAAATTACTAATGATTATTGCAAGTTTACTATTTTATTGAAAAGCTTTTCTCTTAATTCCTTGAACCACACCTCCAGTCCATTTTGCTCTGGTTATTTTGGAGATGGGGATCTCATAAACTATTTACTGGGGCTGGCCTCACTGCAATCCTCCCAATCTCAGCCTCCTAAGTAGCTACAATTATAAGCATGAGCCACTCTACTCAGCTTCATTAAAACTTTTTATAAAGTTTGCTGGATTAATTTTTCTGGTAAACAGAAGACTCAGTTCCTCATCCCATAGTCTATCTCATATAATAGAATCTTTTTCTGATATTGTAACCATTAAGAAAATAAGAATTATACAATCCTAAGAGTTAAGAAGTGACCACCTTTCTAGTCAAATCTTTGACTAAAAATCTTTGGTGAGAAAGCTGGGCCTTAGGACAAGACAGACCAATCATTTAATTCAGTAAATCTTGCCTTAACTCAATCATCTGCTCTGCTTGCTAAAAGGATACAAGACTGAACCAGAATGTACAGGAGATTTTTCTTTTTTTCTAGAGGTACTGAGGATTGAGCTCAGGGCCTGCAGCTTGCTGGGCAAGTGTTCTACCAGTTAAGTAAGCTATACCTCCAGTCCTTTTGCTTTTAGTTTGTTTTTCATGCCTTTTGCCTGGGCAGACCTCAGACAACAGCCTACCTCCACCTCCTGAGTAGCTAGGACCACAGGCATGCACCATCACATCCAGCTCCAGTGGATTCTTACAATGTATCAAATAGGAAACACCTAAATAAAATGCAGTTTTTCTAGAACTCAACTATTTTGATATGTTGAGTGTACATAGGGTGTTTCCAAACTGTGAAACACTTCTGAGCTCAAACATTTCAGATAAGGGATTCTCAACCTATGTCATTACCTTGTTTTACTGATGAGAACTCTCATGTCTATTGCAGCTTTATTTACAATAGCCAAACTAGGGAAACAGCCAAGATCCCCCACAATTGATAAATGAATTAAGAAAATATGGAATTTTATTCAGCCATAAAGAAGAAAGAAATTTTGTCATTTGTAGGTACATGGATGGAACTGAAGAGCATCATCTTAAGTGAAGTTAGTCAAAGGCTGCATGTTTTCTCTCATATGTAGAATATAGGCCCAACACAAATATAAGCAACATTACTTATACATAGAAATATATACAGAGCATGTACATATCCAAAAGTGGGACTGGTAGAGGAGACCAAGGGAGGAGGAAAAGAAGGAAAGAAAGATAATAAGTAATAATGAAATACATCAAATGTGTGTAGGAACAAGACACAAGGAAAAATGCTGAAAACTGTTAAACAACACAGGATAGGGGAAAAAGGGCAAGGAAGTGCAGTGGAGGGGGGTTACACTGACTGAAGCACAATGCACATACAGGTATAATACCAAGACAATAATACCACTGAACAAAGAACAGACACTGAAACAATGAAGGACAAAAATAACAAACAGGTCAACACATTTGGGTGAGGGGGGCACAAATGGGAGGGAGAGGGTAAAGGACAGAGGTAAAGAAGGTCAATATGGGTGGTGTACTTTCTATACAAGAATGAATATAGAATTTTTAAACCTGTTGAAATCACCATAAGAAAAGGACTAAGGTAGAAAGGAGAAAAATGAAGGGGATGAACCAATTTGGGATTCAATACATATATACATGGAAATGTCATAATGAAACTCTCTGTCTAGGTATCTTTTTTTCTGTATAGATATCTTAAACAAAATGTCTTTTTTTTTTTTTTTTCAAAAACAGAGGACAAGAAGGTAAAAAAGATCCTATCTGGGAGCTGGTACCAGTGGGAGGGGGAAGGATCTAAAGATAGAAATATTAGGTACTCATGTATGAAAATGGAAAAATGAGACCTGTTGAAACTATCCTAAGAATTGGGGAAGGGGTAAAAGGAGAATGATGGAGGGGGTGAATTTAACTAAGATATATTATAAACACTTTTGTAAATGTCACAATGTACCCCCAGTACAATAATATGATTTTAAAAAGAAAAGCCAGACACGGTGGCTCACGCCTAGAATCCTACCTACTTAAGAGGCAGAGATCAGGAGGACCACAGTTCAAAGCCAGCCTGGGCAAATAGTTTGCAAGACCCTATCTCGGAAAAAACCCATCGCAAATAAGGGATGGAGTGGGTCAAGGTATAGGCCCTCAGTTCAAGCCCCAGTACTGCAAAAAAAGGAAAAAAAGGCAACAACATTCTAGAAAGCAGATTTCCTTAAAGTAATTCTATATAATGCTTAATAGCTAAAGCGAAACTGGGCTCTATCAAGGCATGCCCTTGTGGCAGTCAACTCAGTTCAGAAGCTGGACAAACCCACTTTCTTTGGTGATGAGCACTATTTGTTATATACTTCCCACCACTCCTTGTCACCAGAATTCTAATCAGTCCTATTATTTTCTCCAGGAAATTATACATGATCATTTTTGCTGGATTCTATTTCTACCCAATGCTCAGAAAAAGTTTTCTGCTTTATCACTTGAAAGAGTCAAATGTCCATTCCATCTATTATAATTTAAGAAAATTAAATACGGACAATGGTTCCTGACTGGAATATTTCAGGTCCATTACTTAGGAACTAAAGGAGAACCACTTTGGTATGGCCACCCCATACATAATCATATACTCATTCTGTTTTCTCACATACTATTCCTGTCTTCACTATACTATCTCACATGTGTAAACACCAATGATGTATCATTTGATATAAAGCGTATTTTATTCTTCCCAGAGTACTACTTTCAGGGGGAAAAAAGCCATTTTAATGTTTACCTAAACAATATGTAGAACTGCTAAAGAATGCAAAGCTAACTGGAAATCTTACAGAATTCCTAACATGCATCAACGATCTCCCACATGAATTTCTTCACATGATTGATATTGAGTTTTCATTTTGGTGAAACTTGCCATGTATAGCAGAAGTGTAAAATGCTTTTCTGCCACAAGAAAACAAAGGCATTACCTGTGGTAGAGTCTTAATTATTCCAGTCACTGCTAAGCCACTGAGAAATATTTCATTCAGGCCAAGAGAGTACAGCAAAATGAAAGTTAGATACTGGGTAAATGCTGAGAAAAGCAACCTCACTAGTAAAATTTTTAACGTCAAAATCTTCATGTAAGATAGAACACATACTGTGGAACCTTTCAGCTTGGTAGGAAATCAAATACCAATAACAACAAAAAATCAAGGTGAATCTCTTAAGAAAAATCTAGTAGGAAACATGGGAAAGGATCAAGAGAAAGTTTGCACGTAACAGAGGACCAGTAGATCTGAAACCATCAGAGAATCACAGCAGCTCTTGCTTTCACGTATCTTGATGTCAGCACAGTGGGCAAAATTTGGCCCCCATCCACTCAGGCATCAGAGAAGTCTCCCAGCTGCTTTCCCCATTGTGACCTATGTGCCTCTCCTGGGCTTCCAGTGTATAGGATTCAGCACAAGCAAGGAGCGTGCCACGCACAGGAAATCAATGTGAGTCAATGCCCTGTATAGCTATCCTTATCTCAACCAGCAAAAACCCTTGTTCCTTCCTATTATTGCTTATACTCTCTCTACAACAAAATTAGAAATAAGGGCAAAACAGTTTCTGCTAGGTATTGGGGGGGGAAGAGGGAGGGGGCGGAGTGGGTGGTAAGGGAGGGGGTGGGGGCAGGGGGGAGAAATGAACCAAGCCTTGTATGCACATATGAATAATAAAAGAAAAATGAAAAAAAAAAAAAAAAAGGAGCGTGCCAGAGGAATTGGGAAAAATACACTGTGGCAGGTGGAATAAATCAAATGGAGAGAAAAGTGCTCATTTTTTCAGCATTTTTGCCAGGAAATAAAGGATCAATAAACGACTAGAGGGTGGCAATGGGGTGGCACACTTTTTGCTTAAAAAAAAAAATCAGTTGTGTGTGCACTGGGCACTACTGGCTCACGCCTGTAATCCTAGCTACTCAGGAGGCAGATCAGGAGGATCACAGTTCAAAGCCAGCCTGTGCAAATAGTTCCTAAGACACTACTTCGAAAAACCCATCACAAAAAATGGGCTAGTTGAGTGGTTCAAAGAAAAAAAAAAAAAAATAAGGGGTGTGGTTCAAGTAGTAGAGGACTTGTTTGCCTAGCAAGTATGAGGGTCTGAGTTCAATTCCCAGTACTGCCAAAAAATTACAGTTAAAAAAAATCAGTTGTATCTACAGCAAGCTTCTCCCCCTCTACTTAAAAAAAAATGAAACAGTGACTGGAATAAACAGGGGCTTATTTCTCTAGCATAAACATGGCTTAACTTCATTTTTTAAAGGAAAAAGGTAGTTATCCTACGACTTGAGAAGAAACCAAACCCCTCTAACTGCGGGTTTTGAACTAATTCCAACACATCTGGTTTCAGCAGCTATGGGGGAAGAAGGAAGGGATATCCTATGAAGGTGTTACAAAAGAGCATTCCATAGCTTGTTGACAATGAACAAATTGAATGAAATGTTTTGCTTGGGTAGCTCAGTGAATTCACTTTACCATGTAGCCTGCAGCTTTTCCTATCAGTGAATAAAGCAAGCTTCACATTTTCTCCTTCCAAGCCACATACAAAAATCATGTCTCGCTGAACAGGAATCTGATTCCTCTGTGTACCCCAGGCTTGAAATATTTCCTCTACCCATGGTTAACTTAGTGGGGTCCTACTTTTATTTTGAAGTGTGCCTGACACCTTTGAGCTTCTATCAGATAGATTTGTATAAACTCATTTCTTGAAAACTTGCTTTAACATATTCATTGGTAAGATGCTACACTGATGTCATTTATTCTAGCATTTTAATAACAAACAATTACCCATACCTGAACAATGTGAGAAGAGCCTCATTAGAGGTAGATTTCTGAAAGACCTGAAGAATTGAGAGATATAGCCCCCTAAATTCTAGTAAGCCATTTAACTCAAGTCCCCAAATAAGCTGTATTGACAAGCTTAAGGTTGTCAATATATTCACAAGTTTAAGGGTTGCTTCTGCAGGTCATTTTCAATTTTAAAACCAAAGTAACACGTCAAGTATAGTGAACAAAACTGTTTCAAGAACTAATGGAACATTCAACTTAAAAGCTTATTTGAATTAAAGTGGGTGACTAGAAGTGATTTTACTATGCAAAGAATGACAACTTCTTTGTTACTGCTTTCCCTCCTGTAAAGCCTTTGAAAAGATATATCCTGAAAACAACATGTGTTGCTAAGGAAGGAGACTAAAAATAATTGGTCAAAATATGTTCCACGTACCAAACAATTCCAGCACAAACAGGTTATTCATTAAACCTGAAATCAGAGGGCTGGCAGGCATGGCTCAAGTTAAAGTACTTGCCTAGCAAACTCTAGGCCTTGTGCTCAAATACCAGCACTACTAAAATTTTTTTTTTTTTTAATGAAATTAAGGTCAGGGGAATAGCTCTGTGGTACAGTGCTTGCCTAGAATGTACAAGATCCCAGGTTCAATCTCCAGCACCATTTAAAAAAAAGAGAATAAGAAATTAAATAAATCTATTTTTTTTTAAAAAACTTTATTTCATTATTTTTGGTGTTGATGACTGAACCAGGAACTCCCACATGCTGGGCAAATGTTCTACCACTGAGCTGTGTCTTCGGTCCCTTAAATAAATCTTTCAGATTTAAAGAGTCCTTAAAAATTAAATACCTGGGCTGGTAGAACGACTCAACTAGTAGAGTGCCTGCCTAGCAAGCACAAGGCCCTCAGTTCAAACCCCAGTACCACCAAAATAAATAAATAAATAAATTCCTACTATTAAAATAATGTGAGTTATATATACCAATAACCTCAGTGGCTTATGTTTTATCTAACGAAGTTAGATTTTTTTTTAACATAAAAAATGCAGATTCTGCCAAGTCCGGGGAATCTCAAAATATGCCATTATCTCTCTAGAGTTGAAATTTGACAAGTCTTAATGAAGGGAAGTCTGTTCTGTCACAAGAAGAATCAAAATGGTTAGTAAGCTTTCTGACTTCACTAATGAAAATCACAAAAATAAGTTTTGAAAAAAGAAGTTGTATTTTCACATGTAGTTTGGCAAATTTTGTAATTAAAGATTCCCATGTGTGACTAATGTCTGTAGTGACAGTAAGTGAATTCACTAGTAGCACCAAAAGAAACATGGAGATTACTGTAATAAGCGGTCAGCAAGGATCCAAAACCCATCAGTAGCAAAACCAAGGACAGAAGTACAGCAGAGCTAGAAAACAGATCTGTTACACACACACACACACACACACACACACACACACACACAAAATCAAGTCCAATTTACTCATTACAAGATTACTTTTGACTTCACATTTAAGTACACATTTTAAACATGATATAATGAATAAGAAATAATCATGAAACACCCATCAGAGAGTCTTAATTATATTCAAGACTCCGTTTCCAGAGTACTTAATAAAGGAGTTTTAAGAGTAAGTTTGAGTATAATTTTTCTCTTTTAATTTTGTCAGCTGGGTACAGTGGGTCAAGCCTGTAGTCCTAACTACTTTGGAGGCAGAGCTCATGAGGATCATGGTTTGAGGCTAGTCTGGGCCAAAAGTTCATGGCACATGCCACCCACCTACGCAGGGAAGCACAAATAGGAGGATGGCGGCACTCCAGGCCTGCCTGGGCACAAACAGAAACTCCACCTCAAAAGTAACCAACATAAAAAGGGCTGAAGGAGTGGCTCAAGTGGTAAAGCATCAGCCCAGCAAGAGTGAGGCCCCGGAGTTCAACCTCCAGTACCACCAAAAAAAAAAAAAAAAAAAAAGTCACTCAACAGCTTTAAATGCCTAGCTTTGAATGCTAGGCTCTTGAATGAGCTTCCTACACAGAATAGCAAAGGAACTTTAAACAGGGTAGCTAGGTATAGCAGTACATGCCTAGAATCCCAGACTGGGGAGGCTCAGATAGGAGGATTTCAAGTTTGAGGCCAGCCATAGCAAGACCCTGTCTCCAAATACTGAGGGGAGAGGGGCAGGCATAGGACTAGATTTTGGTGTGATTTCTATACAGTTCTGCCTATAGGGCAGACAAGGCCTGCTAAATTTCTCAAGAGCCTTTCAAATTCGAATTTGAACTTGTACCATTTCCCTTTTTTGTTGTTGTTTTTTTTTTTTACTGTGAACAGAAAGTGGAATGTTTTGCCTCAGAAAGTCAAAGATCTGAGTTTCTCAATATTTTTTTTAGTAATTTTAGCTCAGCTTCAATCTCCTGGAAAACTAAGCTATAAACAATGAAAGGAAACTCACAGAAGAGGATTCCAATAGAAAACCACCATGATAAAATGGGAAAGGAATCAATCAGAAGTTTAAAAATGTACAAAAGGATATTCTAGTAATGAAATATAAAATGCAGAAGAATGTGGGAAAAGACGAGTTGTAGACAAGCTGGATGAAATAGCTCTAGCTATCTCACTGGACAAAGGAAGCATGCCTGGTTCTTTGTAAAGGTCTTGCACTTCTGAAACAAAGACATAATGAGTATCTATACCCACAGAATACACTTGGTATGCACACAACTTTGCCAGTAATTTTGGTCAGTGATTAGGACCTTAGGAAAGTAGTGTGCTGATTTAGGATGGGAAACACATGGAAAACCTCACTAAGTAAAAAGAATATAAGGTATGGATCACCAAATAAAAAACTTAAAAGAACTTGGTGCTACTGAGCCAGACAGAAACAAGGGAATGATGAAACCTGCTCTTAAAAGACACTTCTCCCTCAGCCAAACCCAGTCTTCACCCTATCACCAACTCTCTTAGAGATAAGTACACTTTGTTCCTTTGCTATAAAACAAAGTCTTTTGGCTTCTAACCTGAAGATCTGTAAACTGGAATGGTAAAAATTTTTTTAACCCCCTGAGATGTCCACTAAGTACGTCCACTAAGCCATGTTCCCAGTCTGGAAGGGTAGACTCTTTTAGTTTTTGCTAAATGCTAGGTTTATAAGCGTGTGGCCCAACTTCAGTGTCAGTTTTTTATTACAGAAAAAAACAATTCTGTTTGTTCAGCTGCCCTATAAACTGAATTTAAGAAACTGTGCATCATTTTTGAATTACCTAATTCAAGTTAAGACACGAGTGTGGGTGTTTAAGATTGCCATCTACAGAACCATGGGATGGAAGTTCATTGTCTAATTATTCATTTGTTTTAGCTTATGAACTTTTTGAAACTGACTGAGGAGAAATTCATTCCTAGAAAGCTGAGCTATTCCTTCCTTCCCTCCCTCCCTCTAGTCATACTGGCTGGTACCTGGTTCCTGAAACAGGCCTGGTATTCTCTGGCCTTGAGGACTTTCTTTGCATTGGTAGCTTTTTCTGTCCAAATGCTCTTCCCCCATGTATGTGCATAGCCCTCCAAGCTTCTGCTCAAGTCACATCCAACGATTTTATGCTACCTTACTATTTTATTTAAAACTGATGGTACCCCCCTACACACACACACACACACACACACACACACACACACACAGAATTTTTTGGCAGGACTGGGGTTTGAACTAGGGCTTTGCACTTGCAAAGCAGGCACTCTACCCACTTGATCTACACCTGCAGTCCATTTCGATCTGGCTATTTTGGAGAGCTAGGGATGGAGGAGTCTCACAAACTATTTGCCTGGGCTGGCCTCCAACCACAATCCTCCTGATCTCAGTCTCCCAAGTAGCTAGGATTACAGGCGTGAGTCACTGGTGCCCAGTTTCTTCTACTTTCTATTTCATGGCACATACTGCCCGGCCCATCATACCACTCAAAAGCTCCTAGATACCATCAGTAGCTATAGCAAGGTAGCAGGATATAAAATCAACATAGAAAAGTCATTAGCATTTCTATACACTAATAATGAACAAACTGAGAAAGAATATATAAGAACAATTCCATTTACAATAGCCTCAAAAAAAATCAAATACCTAGGTGTAAACTTAACAAAGGATGTGAACAACCTCTACAAGAAAACTATAAACTTCTGAAGAAAGAGATTGAGGAAGACTATAAAAAGTAGAGAGAGCTCCCATGCTCGTGGATTGGTAGAATCAACATAGTAAAAATGTCTATACTCTTAACAGTAAGCTACATGTTTAATGCAATTCCCATCAAAATCCCAATGACATTCATTGAAGAGATTGAAAAAATCTACCATTAAATTTATATGGAAACACAAGAGGCCACGAATAGCCAAGGCAATACTCAGTCAAAAGAACAATGCTGGAGGTATCACGATACCTGACTTCAAACTATATTACAAAGCAATAACAATAAAAACAGCATGGTACTGGCACAAAAACAGACATGAAGACCAGTGGAACAGAATAGAGGATCCAGATATGAAGCCACACAACTATGAGCAACTTATCTTTGACAAAGAAGCTAAAAATATACGATGGAGAAATAGCAGCCTCTTCAACAAAAACTGCTGGGAAAACTGGTTAGCAGTCTGCAAAAAACTGAAACTAGATCCATGTTTATCACCCTATACCAGTATTAACTCAAAATGGATCAAGGACCTTAATATTAGACCCCAAACTCTAAAGTTGGTACAGGAAAGAGTAGGAAATACTCTGGAATTAATAGGTATAGGTAAGAACTTTCTCAATGGAACCCCAGCAGCTCAGCAACTAAGAGATAGCATAGATAAATGGGACTTCGTAAAACTAAAAAGCTTCTGCTCAACAAAAGAAATGGTCTCTAAACTGAAGCGAATACCCAAAGAGTGGGAGAAAATATTTGCCAGCTACACATCAGACAAAGTACTGATAACCAGAATATATAGGGAACTTAAAAAACTAAATTCTCCCAAAACTAATGAACCAATAATGAAATGGGCAAGTGAACTAAACAGAACTTTCTCAAAAGAAGAAATTCAAATGGCCAAAAAACACATGAAAAAATGCTCACCATCCCTAGCAATAAAGGAAATGCAAATTAAAACCACACTAAGATTCTACCTCACCCCTGTTAGAATAGCCATCATTAGCAACACCACTAACAACAGGTGTTGGCGAAGATGGGGGGAAAAAGGAACCCTTTTACACTGGTGGTGGGAACGCACACTAGTACAACAGCTCTGGAAAAAAATCTGAGGTTCTTAAAAATCTAAACATAGATCTACCATATGATCCAGCAATACCACTCTTGGGGATATACCCAAAAGGCTGTAACACACAGGTTACTCCAGAGGCACCTGCACGCCTGTGTGTACTGCAGCACTATGCACAATAGCCAAGTTATGGAAACAGCCAAGATGCCCCACTACTGACGAATGGATTAAGAAAACGTGGTATTTATACACAATGGAATTTTATGCAGCCATGAAGAAGAACGAAATGTTATCATTCGCAGGTAAATGGACGCAATTGGAGAACATCATTCTGAGTGAGGTTAGCCTGGCCCAAAAGATCAAAAATCTTATGTTCTCCCTCATATGCAGACATTAGATCAACAGGAAACACAACAAGGGGACTGAACTCTGATCACAAGATAAAAGTGAGAGCAAAGGGAGGGGTGAAGATAGGTAAGACACCCAAAAAACTAGATAGCATTCGTTGCCCTCAACGCAGAGAAACTAAAGCAGATACTTTAAAGCAACTGAGGCCAATAGGAGAAAGGGACCAGGAACTAGAGAAAAGGTTAGTTCGAGAAGAATCAACTTAGAAGGTAATACACATGTACAGGAAATCAATGCATGTCAACTCCTTGTATAGCTAGTCTTATCTCAACTAGCAAAAACCCTTGGTCCTTCTTATTATTGCTTATATTCTCTCTTCAACAAAATTAGAGATAAGGGCAGAATAGTTTCTGCCTGGTAGCAAGGGGTAAGGGAGGGGTAAGGGGGGAGAGGAGGGGATTAAGGGAAGGGGTGGAGGGAAGGGGGGAGTAATGACCCAAACATTGTATGCACATATGAATAAAATAAAAATTAAAAAAAATTAAAAAAAAAAAAAGGTCACAAAGGACTTTTGTTGAAAGTCTACATGAACTCAACTCAGTCCACTTCTAGTTTGTGGTTTTCTTATGGCCTGACCATGATTATTTCTGTATATATGGAGTTTAAATGACAGGAATCATATTAGTCACAAATTGTTGAATTTCCATGTTCAAATATCTGCTAAATTTCAGGTACTATGTTAATAATACTACTATTAATTGCAACTAGCTCATGTTCCCCAAATATTACACAGCATTTATACTATGTTCAACACTTCACAATCATTCACTCTCCTATGAGGTAGATTCTATTGCTGCATATCACAAATACTCTAGATAATGCAACTGAGGCACACAGATGCTAAGCAGTATGATAGAGGGCACTGGCTGTTACACAGAAGACACAGGACACTGACTCCAGAATTCATTTTGTAATCTGGGCGAAAGTCTATGCCTTTAGGGGAAAGATAACTGTAAACACGCATTCATAACATGTTTGTAGCAAGTTTAATAACCACACATGAGATACTGAAGAGACAGCACTGTGTTAAAAGGCATCAAGGAAAGCTTATAGGGAAATGAAATCCTGAAGGCAAAATTCAACGAAACTGTGAACAGTTTTCTTCCTTTATCTGAATCTCTGACACTTAATTCCATTCTCACCTTTTCCTGGTTTCCCTCCCACCCCACCAAAGATCTTCCTCTGTCCATTCCCTAAAAGTAGAAGGTTCCAAGGACTTTCCTTCCCCATTCACTTCACACTTATCCTCCTCTTCCCTCCCTATTACTCCTATGGTCTAAAATACAAACTACCTGCTAGAAAATCTCAGCTCAGATAGGTGCTGTGCTTCAAGCCCAAGAGACACCTACTTTAAAGTTCAGCGAGACAGCTCTTCAATACTTATGGTTTTCTAAGACATTATTGCAAACGTAAAGTCAAAACTGTTCAACAACCTACTCCTTATAGTGTATCATGGATCTATGAATGGTAAAAATCATCTCTGGGTGATAAGTTTATGGGTGATTACTTCCTTCTTTCAATTTCAAATACCAACAAAAGTTATTTACTGACTAAAAAAAAACCTATACTTTAGAAACATCCTTTAAAGCACACTCTTTAAATCTGGTTCATTACTGCCTTAAGAACAAAAGAATGATGACCAAAGGTAAGGGAAAGTGCAACCTTAAACCACTAAGATATTCTTTACAGGATTTTTTTTGTCCTAATACAAACTAACTGGGGGAGGGTAGGAATCAACATTTTCTTTGATATGCGAACAAGAGGAGAGCTGAGAGCATTGTTTAGATCTAAAACAAGGATCTGGAAGCTCCAAGTAAAAAGATTTGTCATAGAGCCCACCAACTTCTAACTTGGAAGAAGAAATAGCTCCAGGAGGCTTCAGTCTCAAAGCGGCCAGTGAAAATAACTGAGGCAAAAAAACCGCAAGAGAAAAGCAGGCCAGGGGAACCTAAAAACATACTTTCATAAAGCGCTCACAAGGTCAGTCGAAGACAAGAGAGGAGGACTCTAAGGCAGGGAGCAGACACTGAGGGAAGTTAACACCTCATCCTAGCCAAAAAGCACCTTTTATTCTGGGTTTGAAAAGAACAGAACAGACTCCACTTAGACATGCAGGAAATATGCAAAGTCCAGTTACACAGAAAGAGCAAAGGGAAAACCACCCTGTTGCTCCACATGAGGATAACCCCCACAGACATTTTGGTTTATGGGGAGAGAAGCAGATTTTAAAGGAACTCTTAGAAGAATCCAAGCATCCCAGGTTCATGGTTCAATTTAAAAACTTCACTCATTATAGTGTGCCTCTGCTTCACACCACAAATATTCTCACATGCAAGTTCTCCTTCCTGGTGTTCTACTTTTTCAATTCTTCCTCACCCATTTGTTAAGTGTCTTAGTAAAATACTTTTGAAAATACTCAAGCAGTGTCATATGTGATGGTGCAAGCCTGTAATTCCAGCTACTAGGGAGGCTAAGGCAGGAAGATAGAAAGTTCAAGGCCAGCCTGGGCAATTTACCAAGACCCTGTCTCAAAATAAAGTAAAAAAAGGGCTAGGAATGTAGTTTAGTGGTAGAACAGTTGTCTAACATGCTGATTGACCCTGGGTTTGATCCCCAGCACTGAAGGAATAAAGAGAAAGTGTGTAGTAGTACATTCCTACAAAGCAAAGCATCAGCAGTACATTTCTGGTGGCTGAGAGCTGTGAGCCACCAGGATGAGAGGGAACCTAGGAGGGAGGCAAGAGAGGACTAGGTGATCCCTGTTCCCAGGACTTCTATGGAATATTAACACTGCAGTGAGGCACTAAGTTTTGGCAACAGATCTCAAGATTTCCTCAGCAGAGAATTTAAAAGGCAAGCCTGATCCCCATAGCACTTGAAGATAAATAAGCAAGAACTAAGGATAAGCTTCTGAAAATAACAAAGAAATTTATGAATAATTTGAGTTTCTCCTTGCTTGATGTACAGGTATTATTATGCTCCTTTATGATACTTAGAATAAATACTTAGGAACTCTTGTCCTTAATATTTACCTCTTATTCTCTCTCCAAGTCCAAGTATCCCCACTAAAATGACAACAGATTTTTTTTTCTTGAAGGTATAAAACCAAGAATGAGAGAAAGAACATAAGCAGATAAGGGATTTTTTTTTTACTTTGATAAATTTTTGCAGGTGGGAAGCAAGGTTCAAATGCAGATCTGAAAATGAGAATGGCAAGAAGTCTATTTAACAGACAATTCAACCACCCCCCCCCCCGCCAAGTCAGAAAAATATCTTGCATATTTTCCCCACCTCTAAATCTAGAGGTTTAAAGAAAAATGAACTAGTCTTAAATGGCTCCGGAGTCAAAATATATCATCAGGAGCAAGAACTGAAAATAGAGACTACGCCAAAAGGTTCACACTGAAAAATACTTCAAATCCCCCACCCTTGACCCAACAACTGAAATTTAGTTAACTGAAGAAATACCAGCAAACACATCTATCTGTACAAACACACACACACAAGATCCACATGTGCCAATCACACTCAAGAAAGCACACTGCCCAAAAAGACTCATCCTGGTATTTCACTCTTTTGAAACAACAAAAACAAGAAGCAACCAATAAGAACAAACAAGCCAGGATCATTAGACCTCTGAAGAAATCCCAAGATTTCTTCTTGGGATTCATTTCTTAAAGTAATTGTAAGTACTATCAAGAGCAAGGTACTGCTCTAGATCTGGAGTCACAGTGGTGACCAAAACAAAACTCCCTGCCCTGGGAGAATTTATACTGTAGCCATAAGGGAGTCAAGACAGCAGCAGGCGTGATATGCCAGAAGGTAAGAAATGCTTCTAGAGAGAAAGAGAGCAGGGAAGAGAGATGGGGATCTGTGCTTTGAAACAGCTCTGTTTCACTGAGACGACTTGAAGCAGACTTGAAAGAGAGGGAACAAGTCACTGGATATCTGAGGTAAGATACATCCAGGCAATTATTGGTGCAAAGCTCCCCAATCACCTGAAGGAAATGGAGCCAAACAGAGAACAGAGATCTAAAAACTACACTGGGCCCTATTTAAGCCTATTACATCCATGCAACAAGAATGGATACTGTAAAAAGAATCAATGAAAGAGAAAGATTGGGAGGAAAGTCAGAGAAATGCTCAAAGGAAATGTCCCAGAACTGAAGGACATGAATAAAAGTGCCTACCATAACCCAGCAGGAGTGAGGAAAGATCCATTCCATCATGAAGGTACAGAACAACAGAGATACAGCATATCCTCATAGTTTCTGAACAGGGAGAAAGGAAAACACACAAATCAAGGTCACATAAAAAGGACTTGAGTCACTATGTCTGTAGAGCAATTAAAAAACACCAGAAGACAGTATGGCAATGCCTTCAATGTTCTGAGGGATAATTATTTCAAACCTTGAACTCTGTAAACTGCTGAACCACCAAACAGCTGTGTGTACAAAACAAAGTCATTCAAATACTTCTCAGGAAATTATCTGAGTATATGCTTCAAGAAAACAAGCACATAAAACCAGAAAAAGGGAGACATGGTTCTGTACAGCAAGGACACAAGAGAAGGGCAGCAGCTCCTGAGAAGAACGGGGAAGAAGGAGGAAGAGGCAGCATTCCAACCAACTAACACGTTACTGCTAAGCTCACCTGTTTTACCAAGAGATTACAATTATGTTAGGGGAAGAGGGCAGGGAAGGTACAAGAGTGGTCAGGTAGATGAACTAAGTCCACACAGGAATTCAACAGAGCCACATTGGGGGGAAAAAAGAAATAACAAAATACCAAGTTACTTATAAATATGAAGATCATATCAGGGGGAAGAGGAAAATAACTGAGTGGCTGCTTCTAAATAATCAACCTATAGGTAAAGAGGATGAAGAGAACTTTTTCATTACTATTTGACTTTTAAAAACCATATAGGTGAATTACTTTGATAAAAAAATAAAAAGAGAAAAAACAGCAATATTTAAAATTGGCCATTTTCCTCTCTCTATGATTTTTAGTAACCTTACTTTTTGTCTGGTATGCCCATAAACAAGAGAACTTTACTCCTATTCCCTAGAACGCTTGTTGGGCAGGTAAGAAGAAGGAAAATTGATTCCTGGGCTCCAATCAGCATTTACTAAATCAAAATCTCTACAGCAACAACATGTAGATTTAAAAGCACCCCAGTGATTCTTATCATCAAGCAAGTTAGGGATATTGGCACCAACACATTGGGATCAATAAACTGTGTGGATCTGGTTTTCCTGTGTTAGTAATTAAGCTCTCCTAAGGACAACTAGTGGAATTTATTTCATTAGATTAACAGTATATGCCAAGAATAAACAATACACAATAATCCACATCTTTAAGCTATTCTTGTTCAAATTTTCAAACAAATACAGAAAATAGGTTTATCCTCCTCAAGTAGCTATCTGTTGGAAATACCTCTTTATAATTTCTTTAGGGTCTTGATATCTTCTGGCTTTTATCCAACCACATGGTTTTATAATCCCTCAATTTTCCAGTGTTGATGTTCTGGAAACCAGCCACCCTTCTAATGTATATCCATTTTCTGATATGATCACCTTGGTCGTCTTATTATATACAACATAAAATATATAGCTCTTTACGGTTATGAAAACATGCTAATGATCTTATTTTAATCCGTAATCATGATATGCCAATTTTAGTACTTATTACATACTAGGCATCACACGTACTTACTTATCTTGTTACTTACCACAACAATCTCATTAGGTAAGTATTATTAATTACAAGCTTAAATACTTGTAAATGACAAAGCCTCCAACACATATCCCAGTCTGTTTTCAAAGCCCATAACTTTTCTAAATACCAAGGTCTTTACTTTCAGTAAGCAGCGGAATTACAAGATCACCTAGCTGTTTTCCCTACCATCCTTTTCTGGGTAAAAAATTTAAAGTTCAAAATCTTTAAGTGAATCACCTACAAGACATAATTAGACTGAATTCTGGACTCTTAGTCCAGTTATAAATTTATCTGGCAAGTTGTGTATGTACTGGTGCTATATTATATGCTTGCAATAGCTAATACTCATTGAACACTGACAACTGTGTTAGGCTCTATAAGATTAATATGCACCAAGTGCCAGTGGCTCATGCCTGTAATTCTAGCTACTCAGGAGGCAGAGATCAGGAGGATTGAGGTTTGAAGCTAGCCCAGGCAAATAGCTCATGAGAGCTTAGCTCGAAAATAACTATCACAAAAAGGGCTGGCAGAGTGGCTC
The DNA here is from genome assembly GCF_047511655.1 of Castor canadensis. Classification (NCBI taxonomy): domain Eukaryota; kingdom Metazoa; phylum Chordata; class Mammalia; order Rodentia; family Castoridae; genus Castor; species Castor canadensis. The sequence continues at coordinate 170,936,893 of NC_133387.1, forward strand.
AAGGTGAAGGCCCTGAGTTCAAACCCCAGTACCGCAAAAAAAAAGACTAATATGCATTAACTCACCTAATCCTCAAACACTATTAAAGTAGATATCATCCACATTTATTTTAAAAATATTGAAGTGGGCAAAGGATGTAGCTTAGTGGTAGAGCACATTCTTAGCTTGTACAAGGTCCTGGGTTTGATCCCCAACACCAAATAAATAACAACAAATGAAAAAGACTAGAACTGGGTATGGTACTGCATGCCTGTAAATCCAGCACATGGGAGGCTGAGGCAGGAGGATTGTGAGTTCAAGGCCAGCCTAGGCTGCATAATGAGACCTTGTCTTAAAAAAAACCCAAACAGCCAAAATAAAAAATAGCAAAGTGAGAGAGGTTAAGCAACAGTCTAAGATTACATAGCCAGAAAGTGGCAGAGCTAGGATCTGAAACCCTGTTTACCTGACTCCAAAGTGATATGGCCTACCATCTGCCAAGAGATTATAGGTCTCTTCTGTAAGCTCATTTGGTATTCTTCTATGATACGTGACTCTTAGATCTCAGTTCAAACTCAACTGCTTTAAAAAAATAAAAAGAGACAAACAGGAAAGTCTACCCACCAACTAGTTACTAGATGATATTAAGAAATACATTTTTAAAGAGTGGTATTGATATATCGGTTATGCTAAAAATAAGTCCATCTTTTTTTAAAAGATATTTACAAATAATTATTGAAGTATTTACAAATAACATGTATCTGTGATTTGATTCAAAACCATCTGGGAGGTTATGGTAGGGTGTGGGATATAGAACAAGACTGACCTTGTGTTAGTTAAGTGTAGAAGCTGATTGATGGATATTGTATGAGGGTTTACCAGAGCATTTTCTCTACTTCTGTAAACATGTAAAATTTTCCACAACTGAAAAACATGCACATAAAAAAAGACTAGAGAAAAACCATGGTATCAGCATATTTGGAAAACAGAACTATTTTTTTTTTTTTTTTGAAGGGCTGGAGCTTTATTGGCTCTGAAGTAAACTCAGGTGAAGACCACGTTCCATCTCCCCCTTCCCCTGCAAGGAGGTTCAAGGTGGTGGCATTTGCCACCCTACTGGATCTTCAGGGACAAGGGTGAGCAGGGCAAGGAAGGGGTGCGCTGCCTTAAGCCTAGTGCCCCCACCGGGCCCAGAGGCCCGTTGCTGCGTGGTGATAATGGCTCTGCGTGCAGATGCCGAGGTCAGCTCCAGGACCCGAGACTAAGGCATCATCTTCCACCACTTGAAGGCAAAGGGCACCCGGCGGATGTTGGCACAGGCGCAGAAGTCTCCGATGTCAGTCAGGTAGCAGTCGAAGTCATCAATGAAAGTGCACTGCAGGCCCAGGGGCTCCAACAAGTGACAGATCTTTTCTTCTAGGCAGCAAGTACCCTTGATTTGGGGCCCAAAGGGCTTAGGGATCCCCAGATTGTTGCCCATCACAATCATCCGCAGCACATCAGGAAAATAAGGCCGTGCGAAGAGTTTTGGGGTCTTCTGGTCGGAGGGGATGTTCGTCAGCTGCTCCAGGCAGAAGAGCTGGGGAAGATCTATGATGTCCTTCTCCACCAGGCCCAGCTCCTTCTTCAGGATTTCCCTCCTTGCCTCTGTTCTATTTTTTGAACTTTTTACATTTTCTTTAAGTATTACTTTTATAGTGGAAAGTATAAAATAAACTATTCCTTGTATAGTGATCTGTGACTCTTTTTATTTATTTTTTTGGTGGTACTAAGGATTGAACTCAGGGCCTTACACTTGCTAGGCAAGTCTCTACTACTTAAACCAGTTCCCCAGATCTTTTGCTGTTTGAGTTTATTTTTCAGATTGGGTCTCTTGCTTTTGCCAAGCCCAGCCTCAGAATGCCATCCTCCTACCTAACTGGCTGGCTCTGGATATTCCTTATCTTCTCTAAATAAGCATACCAATATTGCCCATAACCTTATAGGGTCAAAACATACATGGCTGAGCCAGGTGTGGTGGTACACACCTGTATTCCCAGCACTGGGGAAACTGAGGCAAATAAACCAGTCTACACAGCAATACCCTACTCAAAAAAAAAATATCATGGCAAGAGCATCTCTCATCTTTTAAATGCTATTCACCTACTTATTGGAAGTCTACTGTGTAAGGGCAAGTATGGCCTTTAAATGTAAACCAGCATAAACACAAGAGATTAGAGACTGACTTAATAAAAATAAATAATTGTACAGTTCCTCTTCATAACTAGCAAGGTCTGGGGCAAAGACCTTGAATGTGCAAAGGTGATCTTCCTAATGGTCAGATGGCTGTCAGGGTAGGGATGTTATCTCTTTAGCCTTTTGTACTACCAGAGAGGAACTCTGGATGGCCACAGCTCCCAGGTCAGTAGTCTTCTGTGGGCCACCTCCAGCTTTCTCCAGTGGTACAATAACTATTTCCACATGTGCCATGAAATAAAGTCTGGGAAGCACTGGTTTAAGTTAGACCTGCCTTGACCATTACTCAAAAGCTGAATAAAAGTATAAGGGGGTGTAGTGCAATGGAGTCTTTTTAAAATGCTGGTATGGGGGGAAAAAAAGGTCAACATCCATGTTATAGGTGTACACTACCGTTTTCTAATATTTCCCTCTCTAGTGCACAGTATTAAATCCAGAGCCTCAAACACGCTAAGCATATCCTTTGCCACTGAGTTGTAACTCCTACCCCCTAATAATATTTTTATCTGTACCCCCACGAATGCCCCATTTAGGCAATCTTAAGCATTTTTCCAACACCATTCAAAGAAAAAAACTCCAAATATAATTAGCTCAGTGGCATGAAGTTAAATCTGGGAGACAGGAGCAGAATCCAGATTCTCTATACTAGAGCAAAATGTATTCAAGACAAGCTGAAATAAATTCTACCTGTTAGCTCAAAAGAGAAGTACTGAAGTGTCACTCATTGGGGAAATCTTCATAGAACAGAAGCCTAGAGCTATAAAGATCATCTGTTAAATACTGAAACAAATTCTTTGTTCAGGTTCCTAGCAGCTGAACTGGGACTAGTCCCTAGATCTCCTGGCTCCCAAAGGCTGACTGCAATTTCTAGGACACCTCCACAGAGTCCCTGTTAATTGCTTCTTTTAATCTTTCTAAAACCATAAAACAATGTTCAAGTACTTCCTGTTCTTCAGGAAAACAGGATGTCTGGCTAATCTGCAACTAGCAAATCACTGTTTGAGGAACCACAATTTAACTTTATGCAGTTAATCAGCCTTAAATTTGTGATACTTAAACCCAAGTTCCTTTTAAATACTAAGACAGCCTTTTTGTTCTTACCACAGAGTAGGAAATATCATTAAAAACAAATTATCAAGTTGTTCTTTATATAACAGTTACTTTGAGAACAAATACTGTGACACATCAAATCTATTTAAGTAAGCCACATTTGAACAGAGCTGTACTCCGTAAGAATGAAGAACAATTAACAGAATTTCATTCGTTGTACTGAGAAAACAGCTGGGACAAAGAGGTGTCCCTAACCAGAAAGACAATGAGATTAATGCAGAAGTAAAAAAATGAAGGTCTAAAGTAGCATAGATTGAATGAGGAAATGGAAGGAGGCAATATAAAGATTTGAAAAGGAAAAATGTATTTGCATAAATTCTTTATACTCAGGGCTTTAAACCAGGAAATGCCTGCATTCATAAGAGAAACATTAAGGAAGTTGTAACTTCTGTAGACACGTTGGCTAACATAGTCTCGTGATAACAAGCAAAAACTCTGAATTCTTTGAATTCTTCTTACAAGTTTCAACAAGAAAAACCTAAAGGTTCCTTCTTCAGAAAAAAGTGACCAGTGTTTTTATTCTACAGTGTGTGCCTTGAGTTAACCTGAGACCCAAGAACACAAGCTCTGTGTCACTAACAATGACATCTGAGTTGTTGGTTCGTTTTGTTTACTGCCACAGGAGGCCAACTCTGCAAGAATAAGTGTTTTTTCTTGAATGCCATAAGGAAAGGTGAAGGCAGAAACAGGTTTTTCCAGCACCTTCCCCTGTACCCTAAACAGGTTCGTAATTAATGTAATGATGTGAATTTATGTACTGATGTCCATATTTCAGAGTCCTTGGAAAAGGGTCCACATGTAACCACCAAGTGATGCTCAACATTCAAGTGAAATTAGAACCAGGGTCTAGGGCATCTTAGTAAAAAGTGGTAATTTCTTAAAGTGGAATTTCTCAACTTTTATGGATCTATGTCCTACCTGTAAATTGGCAGGAAAAATAAAATAAAACCAGGAGAAACACAGGATTCCAAGGAAACTCCTTTGGAATTCTTTCCATTTATATCCAGAGCATCTATCTTATTCCAGAAACTCACACAAGGCTGCTTTCCCACTCTTTACATCCATTCTTACATTTACCTTCGATTATTCCCTATCTTCATTATTAAGTTGAAAAACTGGCAGAAATAAGTCAATTCAAAATGTTCAGAAACACCTAAGACACCATAATACACTTCAGCAATCTAACAATTTATGAGCTAGGGGATTTTTAAAAAGTTCTCAAGGGACTCACAGATCAACAGTAGCTGCCAATGGTGCATCTTGACCTGCATTACTCATAATCAATTCTAATTCAAAGGACAGTACCCAACAGGGGGGAAAAGACCACTGAATGGGGCATGACCTCATTAATGATTACATAGATTGCAGCATCCCAGCTGGTTTCCCTGCTACCAAACCCCTTCCTTTCAATCTGTCCTGCGTTGTATTGTCAGATTCATTTCTAGAATTCCACTTTCAAGGAATCTCCCAACAAACTTCAAAGGGTCCCAAACCACCTGCTTCTTCAACTTGAAAGTCTTCTTTAGACTGACTCCACCTGTCAGACTTGACTCATGCTCCTTGTGGCTCCCTTCTGCCAATCCTTTTAGGAAGTGTAGGATCCAAACCTATTTCAACTACCTCTTTTCTAACTCCTTAGGCAGCCTTCCTGCTATCTCTCTATCCTCAGCACAGATCCCTGAGTTTTCTCTACATTCGTTCAGAACTGGGCATTAGCTTTCTTCTTAACAAATGGCGTGTGTATATATCCCTAGGTATTTTAAAGACTACCTTCCCAAACAGATGTTCGTATTCCCTGTCGCCCGTTCGTGAAATTAGAGTCACTTGCAATTCGGGCATGGGAGTCCAGATATCACATTTTGTTAGGGAGGGACAGAAGGTTTGGGGCAGTTGTAAACTACAGAGGAGAAAAATAAAAGAAGAAACAGGAAGCAGAGAAGGTCTGTCTGAGCCCCATACGTTCAGTCTTTTCCTTGGGAGGAGTAGAGAAAGGGGAAGAGACCCCAAGAAATGAATTCCTGAGGAAGCACAGAAAAAATCTGTAGGCTCTCTAGGTAGGAAATAGGGGCTGGGGGGTCCTGGATACATAAAAGGGCCATCACGACAGGTTACAATGTGAAACAAAGAGGTTGGAAATTCGAAGATGAAAGGTGGAAAGGCTAGAGATCCGGGCATCTCCGGAGATGCAGCGGCAAGGAAAAGAGAGGGGACACGACACATCCCTCAAAGAACTAGCCAACGATGTGGCTGTCAAGAGGGACGAAGTAGGTGACCAGGAAAGCTGTGGGGCGAGCGTCTATAGGGCTGCGCTTCAAAGAAGGCGCGGGGGCGGGGAGGTATTTTTGAGTGGGGTCGCACCGCAAAAGGAAAAAAGCTTCTAAGGGAACTGCTCTCCAAGAACGGAAACCTTAGTAACGCGGAAAACGTTGAGGCACCGGTATTTCCCAGTCCCAGCCCGGCTTCCTCACACACTCACCACGTCTCCTCCAAACGCCACCACTTCCAGCTGCAGCTACCGGCCGGCGCAGCCGCACTAAGTGCGCATGGCCCACGTGACTCGCAAACTCCCGCCTCCCCACGAAACCCACAGAGCCCGCCCACTGGCCCCGCCCTCACGTCACTTCTCCACGTGGTCTTGGCTCGCTCCTCCCTTGGCAAGATGGCGGCTTCCAGCTGTAGAGCGCCTGGCCTCTGGGTCCGGGGTACCGGTAGTCTTTGGGGGTACTTTTTCACTCTTGTCCCAAAGCCATTTTGTTCCACCGCTGCTGCCTCTAAGCCCCTGGATGCCCAGCAATTAGCGGAGAAGCTCCGAGCCCAGAAACGCGAACAAAAGTCGAAGAAGCTGCCGGTGAGTGTCAAAGGACCACAACTCCCAGAAGGCAGTGCGCTTACTGGTTTCCCTGGCGGGGGATGTGTGATAGGAGTTGGCGCCTTAGGTGTGAGAACCAGGAGACCCGGGGGGTGGGGCGGGGGAGAGGTCAGTAGGGGGACGGTACTTTCTTGTGGACTCGGTCTTGCTACTGCCAGGCTAAGCCAGACCTAACCACCGAGCGGTTATGCATGCTGTCATGAGCATAAGATAAGAGTCGTCGCCCGCTACAATTCTCCTCCAGATCTTATTGAAGTCCTTTCCCTAGTATTTCCCCACTACTTCCTCATCAAACATTTCCAACACCCCTTCTGTCTTCCTAGGAGCCCACAAACCCTATTCAGCGACGAGTGCAAGAACTAGCGCGATTCACACAGCAGCTGCAGCGAGTTCATCCCAACGTGCTAGCTAAGGCACTGAGCCGAGGGATTCTCCACCAAGACAAGGACCTTGTGGTCATCAATAAGCCCTATGGTCTCCCTGTCCATGGTAAGAACCAGGTGGGCAAGGAAAAGGGACCTGCCGCTGCTTTCTGCTTCACCTAGGGGCACTCTGAATCATTTTGTGTGAGGCAGACTTACATTCAAATTAAACCTTTGTAGAGTATTAGCCTATGTCAGGGACTACCTAGGACACAGACTTAAGTGTCTAGTCTCCAGTCCTAGACATCTGACAGCACTGAGTCCTGGAATGTGCTGTGTACAGACCACCACAGGAATTGCTCTAGAGAAATACAAAGGCTGCACTGTTTGTCTTCAGGTTATTTTCCATCAAAATTGAGAAACAAAAACTATTGGTGAGTGTAGTGGGTGTGCCTGTAATTCCAGGTCGAAAGGCTGAGGCAGGAGGATCAGGAATTCTAGCCTAGTCTGGGCAACAGAAAGACCCCATTTCATAAAAAAAGAAAAAGCAAACTGAGAAAAAGGAAATAGTATATGAGAGAGAGAGAGAAAGAGATGTGTGTGTGTTGGATTACACCTGACAAAAATCTAGTGTCTACAGCTTAATGAACATTCACATGTCATTGAATAAATGTTGAATGTAGTGATAAGGACAGCTGAGGTCAAAAAAGATTGATAGAAAAGAATGTATTTGTGAAAATAGTTAAGCTAGAATAAATATTTTAGTTCTTCCTTTTGGGGAGCTATGGAGAAGGTTGTGCATAAAGACCAAGAATTAAAACAGGCATTGACTGTCAAGTGCTTTGCATGATTTTTTTTCCTCTTGATTTTCACTTCTTGCTCTAGTCCCCAGTGAGATTATTTTCCAGATATTTACATCTTGTAGATGCAAAAACAAAGTTGGAATGATAATCTATCTGAAGTCAAATGACTAGTTAGGAAAGTAGAGTAGAACTCAAGAATGTCTAGTCTCAACACCCATCCTTCTAACCACTGTTCTGGAATGCCTTATGAGGACATCAGTATGTCTAAGGAGGAAGCCTTGTGCTCTAGGACAATGTTTCTTAAACCTTAATTGCTTATGAGTCTCGGGCAGCTTGTTAAAATGCACATTCTGACTTAATTTGGATTGGGACCTGGGGTTGATTTCCAGCAACAAGATCTCGAGTATACTGATATTGTTAGTCCTTGCCACATTTTAATAGCACAACTCCAGAAAACACTGATAGCTTATGCAGTAAGGACTTTTTTCCCAAGAAGAGTTCTTTGGTGAAAACTCTCCAACCTCTGGCTTTTCCCTTCTTAGGTGGCCCTGGGGTCCAGCTCTGTATCAGTGATGTACTGCCCATCCTGGCAAAGATGCTTCATGGCCACAAGGCAGAGCCCTTGCATCTCTGCCACCGGCTGGACAAGGAAACCACAGGCGTAATGGTGTTGGCTTGGGAGAAGGAAGTGGCACATCAAGTCCAAGAGTTGTTTAGAACCCGTCAGGTGGCAAAGAAGTACTGGTATGAGGCCCCTTGATGCCAGTAGAGATGGTATAAATAGGGGCATCTCTTTAATTTGTTAATCCGTCTTTCAGCAGGAACTGTTACTAGCACTGCACTGGGGCCTGTGAGGATATAAAGAGATATGAAATAGTGTTGGTGCTTAGAATATTAAGAGTCTGATAAAGTTGTGGTTCTTAACTATGGTTGTACATCAGAATTACCAAAATTAATTTTACAAGAAATATGTAATTTTTCCGGATGCTGGTGGCTTACACCTGTAATCCTAGCTACTCAGGATGATCACAGTTCGAAGTCAGCTCAGAGAAAATAATCTTGAAAAAACCCATCACAAGAAAAGGCTGGTGGAGTGCCTCAAGCAGTTAAGAGCACCTGCCTAGCAGGTGTGAGGTCCTGAGTTCAAACCCCAGTGCCGCCAAAAAAAAAAAAAAAAAAAAAAAAAAATATATATATATATATATATATATATATATATATATGATTTCATTCCTGTGCTAAAAGAGCCAAACAATAAAGATAATGCAATAAAAATAAACCTGGAGTATCCACCTACCCTGCCATTCTAGTCCTTTCCCTTGAGGTAGCAACAATTGTAATCTGTTTGATCAGTTTGTTGTCTCATCCTCCTCCCCCGCCAATCCTCTCTCCATGAATGTGTACTTCCCTGTAAGACTTGAACCCAAACAAGTGATGTTCCCCTGAGCTATGTCCCCAGCCCCGGCATCTATCTTTTTAAAAGGCTCCACAAATGCACATAATGGTATAGCTCAGTGGTAGAGGACTTGCATAACATGTCTAAGGCCCAGGGTTTGGTCCCTAGCACCAAAAAACCAAACCAAAACAACAAAAAACCCTCCATAATAGGATATATAATTAAATTTAAGAACCACTATAGTAAGAGACTACAATTAGAGGGTTCAACATGATTATCTTCTTCTTGGCAGAACTAGAGTTTGAACTCAGAGCCTCAGGCTTGTCAGGCAGGCACTCTTACTGCTTGAGCCACTCCACCAACCCTTTTTTGTGATGGGCATTTTCAAAATAGGGTCTTGAGAACTGTTTGCCCAAACTGGCTTCAAATGTCAATCCTCCTGATCTCTGCCTCCTGAGTAGTTAGGATTACAGGCGTGAGCCACTGGTGCCCGGCCATGATCCTCTTCTTATAAGCCTATTTCTTTTACTACTAAAGTCATAATGCGAATTGTATGATATTTAGAAAAAATATGTTGATAACATAGTCTTGTTCCAACCTTTAAAAATGGATATGTGTAGTAAAAAAGAAAATTAGGATAATATGGTTTGATATTCAGATTTTTTGTTTGTTTGTTTTTTCCAGTACTGGGGTTTGAATTCAGAGCCTCATGCTTGCTAGGCAGGCACTCTACCACTTGAGCCACTCTACCAACCCTTTTTTGGCACATAGGTAAAACAGGAAGGAACTGTGCCCAGAGAAGTGACAGGAACCACAATCGCAACTCAGTAACTCATGCCAAATCTCTTTTGTTGATGGGCCCTTCTCATCACACCACAGACAGCATAAGAAATGTCTGTGTTAGCACAGACAGTCTGGTGTGAGATCCTCTGAGCAGCCAAATCCCAGGAGCTCTTTGGCTTCTGTGGCTAAAGCAGTGATCTGTGTCACCCCTAGGGCCATCACTGTGCGTGTCCCAGTGCCCTCAGCAGGAGTCGTGGATATCCCCATCACTGAGAAGGAGGTGCAGGGCCAACAGCTACATCACAAGGTGGGTAAGCTGCCTCCTGAGGCATGAGTTTTGCATCTTCCTTGCAAATCATGTCTTGATTTCTTTGACTTCAGATGACACTGTCCCCAAGCTACCGTATGGACAACGGAAAAATGGTGAAAGTACGGGCCAGCCGGAATGCCCATGTTGCAGTAACTCAGTACCAGGTGCTTAGCAGCACTTTCTCCTCTGCCCTCATGGAGCTACAGCCTATTACTGGTGAGGGTGCCCCTAATCCACAGCAAGATAGTTACCTCATTTTGACCAGGGCCCCGTGCTGGACTCTGCCCTTGTTCTGAGCCACTGTTAGTATGGGTGGGCTGAGGGTGCAGGTGATTTGTGTGACTGTGTGCTTCTGGTTCTGATCTGAGGCTGTGGGCTTCAGAGAGATGATTATGGGGATCAGAAAAATATAGTTTGAATACCTTCATTTTAAAAATGTACAGAGCAGGTTCTCAAAAATTTAAACTAGCATATGATCCAGCAGTTCTTCTGGGTATGTACCCAGAAGAATTCAAGGCAGATACTTACACAACCATGTTCATTGCAGCATTAGCCACAATAGCCAAAAAGTGGAGACAAATCAAATGTCCATTGAGGGATGAATGGAGAAACAAAATGTGATGTATACATACAAAAGAATTAAGAGGAAATTCTGATGCATGCTTGGATAAACCTTGAGGACATTATGCTAAGTAAGATAAGCCAGACACAAAGGACAGATGCTGTATGATTCTGCTTATATTTATGTACCCAGAGTAATCGAGTGTATAGGGATGGAACATAGAATGGTGCTTGCCAAAAGCTTGAAATAGGGAGATTAAGAGGGAAGTAATGGGGAGTCATTGTCCGATGAGTACAGAGTTTTAGTTTGGGAAAATTCTAGAGATGAATGTTATTGATGGTTGTACCTAATGCCATTGAATTGTATCTTTAAAAATAGTTAAAGTGAAATTTTTATGTATATTTTATTACGAATAAAAATGTACGAAATAATACTATTTAATCATTATGTAAGAAAATTATTTTTTAAAGTTAGGGTAATGATAGACACCAAATTCATGATAGTGGTTACCTAAAGTCTAGAGTATTTATGATGGTTATTTCCTAAGCTAGCTGTTACTGCATAGTGTATAGCTTATTATGTTATTATTTTTGTGTGCATGTGGTGCTGGGGATTGAACCCAAAGCCTGGCACATGCTAGGAGTGCACTCTCCCCTAAGCTACATCCTGACCCCTACATTTTTTTCATTCCTTCTTAAAGTTGGGGTTTTGCCTGTTTACTGTGCTTTGATTTAATATGATTTTAATCAGATGCCAACAGTGGCGTTGTTTCTGTAGCTCCTCATATATTCTCTCTCTGTCAAGGAATAAAGCATCAACTTCGAGTTCACTTGTCTTTTGGATTAGACTGCCCAATCCTTGGTGATCACAAGTATTCAGACTGGAATAGGTTGGCCCCACAGGTAACAATACTGGTTTAACCTAATAAGCTGTTTAACAGAATAAGGGAGAGAAGCTATGCTTTCCTTTTGCTAAAACCCTGAAGGGACTCACCACAAAGAGGTATTGATTGTCCTCAGATAAAAGTTATCTAGCTTTTAGAGAATTCAGAAGCAGTTAGTTACTATCCTCATGAAGCTGTAGGTCAAACAAACCTTACTGCTTTGTTTTAGTCTCACATTTTGTTGGGAAGCTGTGGGCTATAGGAGGAGTCTTTCTGAAACCATGCTACTTTGAAGAGCCGTGGTGGGGTCTTTTAAACCCTTCGAGGCTGTTCTATAGCTCATTCTCTTGGAAGGCCAGAGCATTAGCCAGTAAGAGCTTCTTTGGTCCGGTTGTACTTCTCTCACCTGTTCTAAACCCTTCCTAGGTTTGCCCCTGATGCAGGCTCTCCATTAGTGGGTCTTCCAGGGGTTAGTGTTGGCTCCCTGTAAGTGGAAGTCCTCTGGCCCTGCATGCTGGTCAAGGGGGACCAATAACTTTGTCTTTGTCTTTGCTTTGTGTAGACGCTCCCTCTTGGCATGCTGAAGAAGCTGGGACTGCAGCAGTCAAAGGCCCGTCACATTCCCCTTCACCTTCATGCCCGGCAGCTGATCCTGCCAGCTCTGGGGTCCGGGAAGGAGGAACTCCATTTGGTCTGCAAGCTTCCTCGCTTCTTTGTGCATTCCCTGCACCGTCTGGGTTTAGAAATGCCAAATCAGGATCAAAGCAGAGACAGTGAAGCTGGGCATCTGGGAGCACAGTGAAAACTGTTGGGCAGTTTGGTCACTGAACTCTTTCATTTCATGGAACTAACGTCTCACTTGGACAGACTCCACAAGAGCCATGTGGAATGAGTTGAAGAAGTTCAGCTGCTTCTGGACTTTCAATGGAGAATAAATTCTGTTTATTGGGAGTTTAGCTACACTGTGGAAAAGCCTACTGGAAGTATCCCTGCCATATGGTCTTTTTGTCAAGATGGAAGAGTCTGGGACCAGGCAGATTGGGGCAGTACTCAGAAAAGGAGAACTAAGGACAGAATCTGTGGACAGGAACTATTTTCACCCAACAGCAAGGCTCTTGAGCTATCAGGAAGGTTCTTGGCAAGAACATAATGGTTAAACACACATGGAATCCAGGGATTGCATAATCCTGGATTATGAGACCTGTGAAGAGAGATGTTTAGGATGAAGTTGGAGTAGGGTATTTAATAAGCAAGGAAAGCAAATAAATGGCAGGCTGATAACAAATGAGTGAAGCTGGCAGGGTGTTACAAGACAGTGTGGGGACAATAAACCAAACCAAGGCAGGAACACACACTGTCTAACAGTTGTTACCTCCAGTTGATTGCTGCCACATGGAGACAGAATTTCCCTTTTTTTTTCCTTCCCCCAAGAATCAGAAAACCCAGATATTTATGTAAAATTTCCCAATATATTGCCAACTAAATAAGAAAGACACATCCAAGCACATTTACAGGTTAGTTTGATCTGTAGGTTTCTAGTTTGCAGTCTGTGTTTAATAAATGATGTGAAAATTGGGAAAGGATGTCATCTTGAAAGTTCTGAATCAGTAGTTGGTATTTCTGAGTCATGTAATTTTTGCCCTTTCTAGACTAGGGGATGACTTTGGTCAACTCACAAATGTGTGATTATGAGGGTACTGCCATTTTAAAAAATCTTTGAACAGCTTATTTCATGGTTGCAGTTACCTGTTGCCAACCTCAGTCTGAAAATATTAAATGGAAAATTTCAGAAATACAGGTAGGGCTGGTGGAGTAGCTCAAATGGGAAGAGCACCTACCTAGTAGGCATGAGGCCCTGAGTTCAAACCCCAGTGCTGCCAAAAAAAAGAGAAAAAAAATTCCAGAAATGAATTCATGTTTCAAATTGCACTCCATTCTGTCTTGTTTCATTACACCTGGGATGTGAATCATCCCTTTGTCCAGTGTATCCATGCTGTATATACCACCTACCCTGCAGTCACTTAGGTAACTATCTCAAATTATCAGCTCAATTGTCTCAGTATGACAGTGTTTTTGTTTAAGTAACATTTTGTGAGAGATCTCAGTCACAAAAGTTTTAATACAGTATGTTATAATTGTATTTTTTATTAATCTCTTACTGTACCTGATTTATAAATTAAACTCAATCATAAGTATATGTATAGGGAAAACAATGTATATATAGGATTTGATAATATCCATGGTTTTAGACATCAACAGGTCTTGAAACATACCCCCATGGATAAGAGGGGACTTCTGTATTGAAAACACAACTTTCTACACCCCACTCTCTGTTTTCTTGCTACCTATTGCTGTGTATAATGAATTTAAGAGCATAGATGAGGTGACTGGATTTGTTTATATAAGGCCTAGATAAATTGGCTGTATTTTCTATTTCTAGTAAATGATGCTTCTCAAGATAAAGGAAAAGAATATGACACTTAGGAACTTTTGACAATTAACTTTGATTCGAGGAGACAGAAAAACAGGAATGCCCACAAGAATGGAGAACTGTTGAAGAGCAGATAATTGAAGTGAAAGTTTGAATGGGAAAATGTAGAAAAGAAGGAGCAGGCTTGTTAGGGCACACTGAAAAAAGGTGATACAGGATTTATGTCCTCACCCTGTTGGGTCTCCTCATTATAGGGATGTACATTCTTTAATTTGGCAGACTGAAATTTACTAGGTTGAAAATACCTGGGGGTGTTCACTCGTCTCCAGAAGTTTCTCATTAGTTGGAAAAACATGGTTAGCTGCATGATTTACAAACAAGGAAGTAGAACAGGAATATTCCACTCTGGTCCACAGAGCTGGGATGAGAACTTGCTGTCTGTCAATCCTGTTCAGCGTTATCATGAATGTCACACTACCATTCTTCACAATCTTTTTAGGTCTTCAATGCTGAATTTCATGTTGGTTGCTGAACCACTAGCTGTCAAGATAGTGAAAGTTAGTGTTTTGAGAATTCTTAAGCTGCCCTGGGATGTGAGGTCTCCATTTGGAGATTAGAGGGATGCCTTTCTAGACTTCTGAAGCCAATGTCAATATCATGACACCTTCCCCTGACCACTACCCCACATGTGCACACACACAGCAAAGGACTGGCTTCTTCCTTTTCCCCTAAGGACTGGACAGTGACCCTAAGTATAGTAGGAGACTGGGAGTGAAGGGAGCAAGACAGGCCATATGACTTTTAGAATAGGCTAAAATATTCTGATGTGTTTGGTCAAACATAGAAAATGTGATTTTTTAAAATAAGTTTTTTATATTTAACTTTTAAATATGAAATGTCCTTTAAAAATTAATAGAACATTTATGCACACTGTAAGAAGCATCAAACATTAGGTGCTGTAGTCCACTTGTAATTAATTGTCATCTGAGCATTAGTGGAGTGGAAGCCACCATTGCCTGGTGTCCCCAGTCAATGTGTTCAGAAGTGTTGCAGGTGTGGGGCCAGATTTAGTGTCGTGACTACTATGGGTAATCATATGGGAATGGATGCTGCTGTGGATATGCCGGGAAGGAAAGGTATAGGGTCAGCATATCAAGCCAGGCCATCTGGCATGGGACACCAGCCACAGAGATGGTACCAAATCCCTCTGGGACTGGAGCCTCCTGGGACAGAGTGAAGAGACACACTGGGTGCCAAATGCTGCTACTTGAAGAAGTAAGCAAGATTCTGGCATTCAAAATTGAATGTTCCTCAGCTTGCTCAGAGTAGGGGTCAGCAGATACTCTCTTACAGGGTCAGGTAGCAAATATTTTAGACTTTGTAGGTCACCTGGTTTCTGTTACAACCATTTGACTCTGCTATGTAGCACAAAATTAACCACAGATGATATGTAGCTGAATGACAAAGGCTATGTTCAAATAAAATTTTATTAGTGGACTCTGGAATATGAAAATCATAATTTTCATGTGTCACTAATATCTCAGGCTGCCATAGCAAAATACCACAGATGGGTGGCTTAAACAACACATTTCTCCCAGTTCCAGAAGCTGGAAGTCCAAGGAAGGGTATGGCTGGGTCTGGTTTCTTCTTGTCTTGAAAATGGCTGTTCATTTGCTGGTCCTCACATTATTATTTTTTTTTCTGTACATATGCATCCCTGGTGTCTCTTCTTTACATAACCACCAGCCAGATTGGATCAGGACCCCACATTAAGGTCCTCATTTGAGGGGGTTAGGGCTTTAACATGAATTTTGATGGACAGCACAATGCGGTTGTATGATACCAAGTATTTTCTTTTGATTTTTCTCAATCATTTAAGCATGTAAAACCATTTTTTTCTTCACTCACAGTATAACCAAAGGAGAACCTAAATCCTCTAGCTTCACTTGCTTTCAGTTGACTTTTAAAAATCACTAATTTTGGAAGCCACACAGCTGAGCAATGTATTATTAGTTTTCTACTAGCTGTGTGGTAGATGGCACTTCTGATATGGGCAGCATGATGATGATGATGATTGCCTATGTTATTTTTCAGGGACTTGAAGGCTGCTTTTGCCAAAAGCACTGACTGTCCAGTTGGGCCTGCAAGGTGTCCAATGGACAAATAAAATAGACGAAAAGGTTTGGCCTCTGCTTTCATATTGAATCTGTCTTCTTTGCTACCTTAACCCTTGCGTCAGTTTCTGCTCAACTCTGCATGTAGGCATGCTAGTCACTTAAGGAAGTGTTTGTCCATGTCTAATCCAAGATTTATTTGTCCTAAACTTTTCTAATTTCTCTCCTCCCCTTTCAAGGCTGCAGACACCCAAATAAGAATAACTAACATATTTTCAATACTTAGTAGGGACGTCATGACCTTGTGGTTACATGCATAGCAACCACCAGGTTTCACATTTAGTTCCAGACTGCTGGAGAAGCGTCTAGAAGTCTCCAGTCATTCCTCCTTTCCTAAAGCAAGCCTTACCCACCTTCCTGAACTTAACACTGAGTTAAGATGGTCTTTATTGGCAATAGCCTGCCACATGAAAAGTCATTTTGCTGGCATTCCAAATAAATCCTTTTTCTTGCCCCAATTTGTCTTTGATTCATTAGTCCCTTTTCCAGCAACAACAACAAAAAGAGGTTTGTTAACAAGTCATACAAATACAAGATGGACTGCATTCAGTCAGTACGCTGCAGTTGTTGTTCCTATTTCTAGTAAACTGCTTCTTAAGCTAGAGGAACAAGAATACAACACTTAGAAATATTGATAATTGGCTTTGATTGACAGACAGGTGAAGAGGATCTATGGCCTAGTGGGTGTTTAGAGAAGTCTCAGGTAACTAGGGAACTAATCTCCAGGACCCAGGCAGTAACCTGCACACTAGTCTGAACATAGGGCAGACAAGGCTGTGGATGTTGGCTGGAAAGAGATGAAGCTGGCACCTGAAGCCTTGTGGCATTAATGTGGTTGGGCCTGGACAAGTGATGATGAAGTTCTTCCTTTTCTGTGTTTCCTTAGGTCTAAAAAAGGATTAAACATGTCTCTGTCCCTTACTGGGCTGGGCTTTCTGAGCAGTGGATCTTGCTGAACACGGAGGCTCTTTAATCATTGCAAATAACCTAACAGGAATTGTATCTCAGGTTGGTGTGGTCTGGAAAGCTAGGGATATACAGAAAGGAGCTTGGAACATGCCTAAAATGAACTTCACTTATTTTGAAATATCAATTAGAACCAGTTAAAAGATTTGATTTAGTATTAAGTCATGTAATTAGTATAAGAAAATGGTGTGTCATTCTTTTTTTTTTAACATTAGTGGGGTTTGAACATTCTTTTAAATCAAAGTTCTACATGCATGTAATTTAAAATAAGAACTAATAGCTTATAATGAGGAATCACAGTTCCTTGCAGAAGTGGGGCTTTTGTTTTTAGCTCTTCTGGAAATGTGTGTATGTGCCTCTGGTATGTGCTTATTGTACTCAAGAGGCTGGAGGGCTTCTCTCTCAATGCCCCCTCTGGGGCACCTTAATTCCTGGGCAGTTAGGATTTTTCCCAGTATGGGCACACCCAACCTAAGCCCACAAGGCACTTTCTGGGCTCTCAAATCACATGTGTCTTTATATTTGATAACTGGATCTCTCCCATCCTGGGCTTCTCATTCACTTTGATTTCTAGCAAGGCTTCTTGAAGGGTTGAGCTGGGTGTCCTGCAGAGGTCCATCTTTGTATACTGCCCCTCTTCCAGGTGACCTAGTGGCAGAGCTAGGGCAACTAGGAAACCTCTGCCTATGTGCTAGTGACTCCAATCTTTGACCTTGATTTCCCCTTGAGTTCTTCATCTCTTCATCTGCCTGTGGTCATTTCTAGGAGCTCCACATTGGCTCCCTTGCCTCATGCCCAAACTGCTCATCCCCTCTCTCTAGACCTCTTCTTCCTCTCTGATTACCTGCCTTAGCTAAATGCTGTAACCAAAGTCCTGGAAATCACCCTACTCTCTTCCCTTACATTCATCCCCCAACCCAGTCAATCACTGTTATGGCTTGGATATGATGTATCCTCCAAAAAGTCTGTTGTGTTGAAGGCTTGGTCCCCAGCTGGTGATGTTGTTGAGATCAAGAGGGCTCTAAGTTTATCATTGGAGTAATCTATTGATGGGACCACAGCCAAATGGGCTATTAGAAGGTAGGGCTTAGTTAGAGGAAGTAGGTCACAGGGGATAGGACTTTGAAGGGTATATTTTGTACCTGGCCTGTTCCCTCCCTGCTTCCTAGCTGCCATGAAGGGAGTAGATTTCTGCCATCACATGCCCTCTGCCAAGAAGTTCTGCATCATCATGGCCCAGAAACAACAGAGCCATGTGACCATGGATTGAAACCTCTGAAACCATGATAAAATAAATCTTTCCTCTTTTCCTCTTCCAAGTTGTTTTTCTCAGGTGTTTTGTCACAGCAGTGAAAACTAACACAGTCACTTAATCCATACCAGCTCACTCTAAACCCTTCAATTAAAACGCACTTCCCTTTTTAATTCTGCGACCTCTCCTGAGCACCAGTCTCGCTGTCCCCGCCCTTCAATTATGACAGGATAGATCTGGAAGGTGAAAGAACATAGTGGGTTAGAAATATCATGTTTAGTGAAATTAGCCAGGCTCAGAAAGACAAGTATCATTATGTTTTCTCTCATATATGAAATCTAAAGGAAAAAAAAGATCAGAAAAGTGGAAGGGGGATTATTAGAAGAAGTAGGGGAGGAAGTGCTGAATATGATCAAAGTTCCCTACATGCATGTATGAAAATATCACAATGAGTACTTGGAAGGCAGAGACAGAAAGATTGCAAATTTGAGGCCAGCCTGGGCAAAATTTAGTAAGACCCTATCTCAAAAACAAAATACAAACAAAAAGGCTGGGAGTGTGGAGCAAGTGGTAGATTGCTTGTCTAGCATGTTCAAGACCTTGGGTTTAATCTCTAATAGTGGGGGAAAAAAGCCATAATGAAATCTATTATTCAACAACTAATACACACTAATACAAAAAGAAAGAAAGAGGCAACCTGCCAGTTCTCTTCAGGACCAAACACAGGAGGGAGTATTGAGGCTGTGCCCAGGTTCCTGGAGTCAGAGCAGTGGAGAGCCATTTAAACCAGGACAGGCAGATAGAGGCTCCTCTCCCTCCCTGCCCCTCTTGGCTCTCTGGGCTGCTTTTCACCAAAGTGGCTAACAGGATATACAAAACATGGCCTGCCTGTGCTTATGCAAAGTGTGCCTAGTGGATGCATATAGCTTGTCCTCCAGTGGGGTGAAAAGTCAGCTGGCAATGCCAACACCAATCACAAGAGGTAGGCCAAATGTCACAAGATAAGGGCACAGACCTCCCCATAACTCCCCTCACTTCAGAAACCAGCTACAAGGTGGGAGATTCCCAGTCATTCTTCTGACCAGCTAGCTATAATTCCAGGAGTTCCTGAATCTCTCAGGTTTAATCATTCACAGATCAGCAAAGTGCTATAATGGAGTTTTACTACTGCAACAAAATGATACAAATCAGGACAAGTCAAAAGAAGAGGTGCACAGGATAAGGTCTGGGAGAGTCCCTAACATGAAACTACTATGTTATCTCCCTAAGAAGTCAGAGCATTTCACCCTCCCAACATGGATGTGTATCACCAAACAGGAAGGTCACCCATGCTTTGGTATCCAGAATTTTTATTGAGGTTTCATTATGTAATCATGGTTGATCAAGCCATTGGCTACAATAATTAAACTCAATTTCCAGCCCTCCCTCACCACTACATGGCTCAAGGCCTCACCCATCTAATCACATCATTGAGTTTTTGACATTGCCAGCCCTGCCCAAAAATGATCTGGCTTGTTTGTGGTGCTATTCATCATCATGAATAACAGGATATGTCTATCACTTGGAAAATTCTAAGACTTTAGAGGCTCCCTCCCAGGAACTAATGACAAAGAAACAGGCACATTATTATGCAATACCCTATTTCCCTTCTTCACCTCCCATTTCTCTTGTTTATCTTAGATGTTGTATTAGAGAGTCTTTCATCTGCTTTCCCCAGTGGGTGACCAGTCTTGGTGACTTTCTGCATAGATGCCCCCATCAGCTGAGACCTTAAGGTCCTATTAGGCAGGAGGTCTTGAGACATTTTTATTTCCTTCTTTCCTTGAACCTGATTTAGCACATTCTTCTCTGCTGCCATCCTTAGCAGTGAGAATGTGATTCAGTCAGGTGATTACATAATAGAATGAAGTTCTTTCTCAGATATTTTCACAACTTGCACCCAAACACATCCTAAATGCACAACTGACCCATGTCTTCTAGCCCACATCAGTATATTCATACACACGCACCTGTCATCATAGTTGTGTCTACACACACCATTCATATCACATCTCTCTAACTACCATCCTTCACATCTTCTGCGCTCACTGCTTACCCTGAGCTCACTCTGTGGAACTATTTAATGGAAGGGTGCAGAAAGTTTTATGGGGATAATCAGAGGAGTAGGGAGACCAGTGAGGAGGCCGATGCAGTGCTCCATGTAATATGTGACTGTGGCAATAAGTGGAGGAGGGACATGTTGGGAGAAGACCTCACAATTTGATGTAAGTGCCATCACACTTTCACAGAGTCACAGAGCAAGGTCTAGAAGATGGTCATTAACCTGGTGCAAGAAGCATGTGTGTCTTTATCACTCATCACTCACTACAGCACATCTCAATCGCTTCCTGTCATTTTCTCACCTCCTGTGAGCTTCTTGTAGGCAGGCAACAAGTATCTCTTCTTGGTGTCCTTGCCCCCAAGCCTTACACCTATAAGCCCTTGAGAAGTAACTACTGAAGAGGGGCAGGCCTATCTCTGAGATGAAGCTTTCAAGCTCTGGAACCAGACTGCCTGAGTTCAAATCATGGCTGTTTGTACTGCTTATGTGCTATGATTGTGGGTCATTCATTTAACTTAACTGAGCCTCACCTGCAAAGTGGGCATTTGAGTCAGATATTTTAGGGATTAAATGAAATAAGTCACATTCAAGTTCCTGGAGATTTCCTGACATGGTAAGAGTTAAGTCATCATAACACATTAGATTAAAACATGTTAAATTGACATTTAACAAATATATCTTTGTTAAGCTATAATTCACCCATTTAAAGTATGTAATTAATTCAATGGTTTTAGTATATTCACAGAATTGGAGACAGTTATTATCACGATCCAATATTTTCATCTTCTAAAAAGAAATCTCATGCCCATTTAGCAGTCACTCCCCATTCCCACTTGCTCCCAGAACCAGCCAGTAATCTATTTTCTGTCTCTATAACTTAGCCTCTTTTGGGAATATCATATAAATAGAAGCATACAGCACGTAATCTTTTGTGACTGGCTTCTTCCACTTAGCATAATGTTTTCAAGTCTCGTCATATTGTAACATGTATCAGCGTTTTTTTATTGTGAGTGATTTTTCATTGTATAGATAAGCCAAATTTTGTCTGGACTTTCCTTGGTTGATAGTTGTCTCCACCTTTTGGCTATTAGTAATCATGCTGCTATGAACATTCATAGGTTTTTGGGTGGATATGTGTTTTAATTTCTCTTGGGAATGGAATTGCTGTGACATATAACTTTTTTTTTTTTTTTGGTTGTACTGGGTTTTGAACATAGGGCCTCACACTTGGTAGGCAGGCATTCTACTACTTGAGCCATGCCCCCACCCCTTTTTGCTTTACTTATTTTTCAGATGCTGTCTTGATTTTGCCCAGGCTATCCTTGGGCCATGATACTCCTACCTATGCCTCCTTTGTAGCTGGGATGACAGATGTGTGCCACTGTGTCAGGCTTGTTTGTTGAGATGAGCTCTCACTAATTTTTTTGCCTGGGCTGGCCTCAAACTGCAATCCCCTGATCTCTGCCTTCTGAGTAGCTGGGTTACAGGTGTGAGTTACATGGCTAGCTGTTTTACTGTTAAGTCACAGGAGTTTGTTCTGGATACTAGTTAAGTGTTAGATATAGGATTTACAAGTATTTTCTCCCTTCCATGGCTTGTCTTCACCTTCTGATATCATTTGCACCACAACAATTTTACTTTCAATGTAGTTCAATTTACTTTTTATTTTATTGTTTGTACTTTTAGTCTCATGTATAAGAAACCAGTAATTAACCCAAAGTCATGGAGAGGTGGTACTATATTTTCTTCTAAGACTTTTCTAGTTTTAGCACTTATATTTAGGTCTGTAATCCCTTTCAAGATCATTTCTATGTATTCAGTAAAGAAGGTGTCTGACTAGGTCAGTTGCCCTACAAACAATTTTTGAGAAGACTGTTCTCCACAACCCCAACCCCCATGGAATTGTTTTGGTAAGTTGCCATGTTTGATGATCACAATGGGTTGAATATAGACAATATCAATGGATACAATTTCATTTTATTAATGTGTTAATGTGAATAAATGAAATTCACTTTCTGATTTGACCACCAGATGGCAGTGGACCCCAAGATTTTTATCTCTTTCCTGCCTCAAGTACTTCAAAAAGTGAGGACCAAGTATCAAATATCCTCCATAAGTTATTCTCTTTCTCTAACCTGATAAACCTGACTTTGGCTGCTCCAGCATCATAAATCACTGCCTCTTCCTTCTCCTCTTTTTTTTTTTTTTTTTTTTTTTTTTTTAAAGCTAGCTTGAACCTGGATTTTTCTGTTCTCTGGTGGAGGGGTAAAATAGTAAGGGGAGGCCATGTTTTGGGTTACTCCAGTGAAATTGAAAATGAGTTTGATTTAGCCCCATGAAGTTACAAGAACACCACAGGTTCATTATATAAAAATACAAAGAGTATAATCAAGCTGTTCTCAACTATCAAGAAGTTTGAGGAATACATTTTCCCAGCACCAACTGCACAGCTCAGCTAAAATGTTCTTAACTGATTTGACTTGGGTTCAGTGTTGTAACAAGTTGCTTTCTTTGTTGATCCGATGAGCCAGTTGAGAGTTACATATGCTTTTGATTAAATAAAAATGTTTGAATGAATTATTATTTGCTAAATAAGGGGGGATATGGGTGACTTGTTCAGAAGCTTCTACTAGGATAGGTTTTAGATGGATGAAGTGCCTACTGAGGCCCTTTCCCTTCCTCCTTTATTGCAGGCCTCAGTCATTTCTCCCTGAATGATCCCCTGTGGCTCTCACCACCTGGCTGACATGAATTGAGGAATCCTGGGCCCCTCAGGCCTCTGCATCTCCTGTCTTCTGCGTCTATGGGCCTCTGATCCCTAGCCTCAGAGCTACCTGTGCACCCCCTTTCCCTAGCACCAGCTGACCAGACTGTCCTGGGATGCTGGGAGGGTGGGTGCAGAAAAGGGGTCAGCTGGGAAAGCAGACTTCCTTAGCATAGAGCCAGGCAAGAGCCAGCTCTGACCCAATGTCCCTGTCCTCTTTCAGCACTCTGGGAGCTATTACTATCTGTCCATCATCAGCTCCAAGGAGCTGGGAGTGATGACCTGGATGGCTCAGCCTGTGGGGCTAGGTGGGGGAGGGATCCCCACTTTGATGTGAGCCATGAGGTCAGGGAGGGAGCAGGAGGTGAAGGTTGGGCTGGGGGAGGCTGTTGGGCACAGTCTCCTTTCCCATCGCAGGCTTCCGGGGAAGACGCCAGTTTGTCTTCTTCACCCCTTTCATCCCTCCATTCTTTGGGGCCAGTTCTCCTCCACCTCAGCCTCCCGACTGCTCCAGGCTTCGGCTCCTCATCCTACACCTCCAGCCCGTGTCCCCGGGGGTTTGTGGTGGTCAGGGCCATCTGCCTACTGCATTTGCAGTTGACTTTAAGGGGCATGTGGTAATCGCTTCATGCTTGAAACACCCACTTTTGAGAGTCAGAGAAGAGAATTTCCGCCCTGGAAGCCAGGCATCCCAGTGCTGGGAGGGGCTTCAGATCTTCGTGCTCTATCTGCAACTGGACACTGGGATCCTTCGCCTCTGCTTGTTTCTAACAAGCACCTGCCTGGCCTGGTCTTATACACTGTATACACTCTTACACAGTTGCAAGGAACTTGCCGAACACGGAGGCTTCCCACTCTTCCTGGGAACAGAGAGGGAGGGAACACACTATGGCTGTTAGCTCCTTGCAGCCCCTCCTAGACACACACACACACACACACACACACACACACACACACACACACACACACGGGATCCTCCACACCAGGCCTGAAAGGCTGCCAGCTCATCCTGGCCCAGCCTGGGAGTCTAGTTCTTTTCCTGTCTAAAGTTACAGAATTTTCCAGAAGTTTCCCTAGGTTGTTTTTTTTTTTCTGGAGTTAAAACCAAATTTTCCCTGACCCCCTACTTCTTCAACCTAGGAGGAAAAGCCAAGAAGGGGAGAAAGCAAGCGCATCTGTGATCACAGCCAAGACTGGCTGTTCCTTTTCTTCCTTTTCCCATGTAAGACCCAAAAAGCTAATAGTAAATATAACTTCGGTATTCAGTATTTGTTGCCCTTGCAGAGCCTCTTTAATATGTTAGCTTATTTATAGCTCCCAATAATAGCCTTGTGAAGAATATACTATTCTTTCTCATTTTCATTTTCAGCCCAATTGATTTCCTGAGGTCACATCTGTACACAGCAGAACTAGGTTTTGAGCCAGATCTAACTTCAGAGCCCTTGCTCTTCACTTGCATTTCGCCAATGGTTCAAGTGTCTTAGAGACAATTAAGAAGTTCTGGCTGTCCTCTTTCCAGCCTTCCCAGTTCCCAATCAGACAAGGACAGGCAGCAGCCCAGAGAAGAGAGCAAGACGTGTGTGGCTGGAGCAGGAAGAAGCATGTCTCCCATCATGGAAAGATGAGCCTGCTGGGTTCCAGTGTTCATTCTGTCACTAACTTGCTAAGTCATAGGCTTTCTGAAACTCAAGGTCCTTGCTTGTAAACTGGGCGGATGGGACAAAGTCTACAATTTCAGTCTCTAGATAGAACCATCTCTGAGGTCCCCTTTAGTTCTAGGACC
This sequence comes from Castor canadensis, assembly GCF_047511655.1. Taxonomy (NCBI): domain Eukaryota; kingdom Metazoa; phylum Chordata; class Mammalia; order Rodentia; family Castoridae; genus Castor; species Castor canadensis. The sequence continues at coordinate 170,961,656 of NC_133387.1, forward strand.
CTAAGTCTGATTATACTGAGATTATTTATTTGGGAGAGGAAATAACTGGCATCTTCACCACTTGCCTGAAACCCACAATCTCAGCATCTCAGGGAAGGGCAGGACTGTAACTCAATATTTGGATCCAACTTAGAAATCTTGACTCCTTGCAAGTGTAGTCTTCCAGGAGGGACTAAGATATGCTGCCCATTCTGCCCAGTACTGGGCTTTGAGGGATGACCCCTCCATTCTGGGCAGTGAGTAATCATACTGTGAGTCTGCTGGGGTGTCACACAAAATGTCACAGACTGGGTGGCTTAAAAATTTATTTTCTTATAGTTCTGAAAACGGCACATCTGAAATCAAGGTGTTGGCAGGGTTGGTTTCTCCTGAGGCCTCTTTCCTTGGTTTTTAGATGGTCACCTTCTCCCTATGTCCGCATCTGGTCATCCCTCTGTGCTTATGTCTGTGCCCTAATCTCCTCTTATAAGAAAGCCATCAAATTGGATTAGTAGCATCCTAGTGACCTCATTTCAACTTAATCATCTTTTTACAGGCCTTGTCAGTCAATATGTGACTGTCACACTCTGAGATAACAGGGGTTAGGACTCCAACATATGGATTTGAGGGAGACACAGGGCAGCCCATAACACATACTAACCTTAGCTAAGGAGGATAATGATAGTGACAAAGATCAGCTTTTATTGAACACTTCCAATATGCCAGGCACAGTGCCATGTGCTTTATCTATGTGATCTCATCACAATTCAAGAAGGAGAAATTTTGGAGATGAGGTAGCCAAATCGGACAAATTATTCAAGGGCTCGCAGCTAGGAAGTGAGGAGGCTGAGACTTGAACTCACGTTCTTACTCACACACTCTCTTGTCAATTTAAGAAGCTGTCTAAGATTTCCACCAACTTTTCTAGAGAGGACTCAGGTCTCAAGGTTAGATTCTTTGGGACCATTAGTCTGTTTTTCTAAAGTTCTGAGGAGAATGCAGAATGGCCCTGACAATATTTTTTTTTTCTTGGTGGTTCTGAGGTTTAAACTCAAGGCCTCATGTTTGCTAGGCAGGCACTCTACCACTTGAGTCGCTCCACCAGACCCCTTAACAATGGTATTCTGATAGAGTTTTGGGGAGAAATAGAAAAGGAAAAGCAAAAGAAGGACAATCAGCCCCTCCCCAGTGAACATAAAGATCAAGTTTCCAAGCTGGACATGTACTGGCCTTGATTTGGGAGTGCCCAGACAATTCTCAAGCAGTTGGAGCCCCAGGCGATGTGAGGAGCCCATGCACTAGCTTAGCAGACTGCCCAGAGAATAGGGATTGTCCACCAAAGACAGAGCTGGGGTCTCCAGTCTTGGGGAGTGAGGACCTGGTGAACACCCCAGCCAAAGTCCCAGTCTGGAAGTGGGACATTGTGACAATGTGAGGGAGCATGCCATCTTGCTGGCTGAGATGTCCTAAGAGCCTTAGGTTCTTTGAGGAGTTTGGGGTGGTTTTGAAGCTGTTCCTCGAAGCCAGGGCTCTATGGTTCCTCCTTTAGAGGCCAGAAGCCCTTAATACTGGGGCTAAGGGACACCCCCCCCCAAATCTGACATCAGTGTCTTCCCTTGTCCCCAGACACTGGGATGCCTGAGGGTTGGGTTTGCCATATCAAAAGCGCTTTCCTTTCCATCCTCCTAAGCCCCTAGTATCACTCATCCCTGGGCAATTTAGCTGCCATCAGTTCTTGCTATGTGGAGCAGGGAGAGGGAAAGGGAGGTCACAGTAGGAAGGAGGGTAGAGGGGACACCAGAGGCTTTGTTCTCCATGCCCACCTCCTAAAGAAGGAGGGGCAGGGGTCAGCATGGCTCTGCACCCTATCTGGCAGGCAGCCCTGGGTCTGAGGCAGGGAATTAAGCTGTCCTCGCCTCTTCAGTATGAATGAGGCCAAAGGGGAGGGATTGTGACAAGAACTGTCAGTGCTAGTGTCTTGTCCCAGTAATCACTGAAAAGGCTACACAGCTCAGGATGCCTGGGAAAGACTGGCCAGACAGTCCAGGGTCGCTGGTGGGGAGAGTAGACGGGAACACAGCCACCTTTGTATGCACCTGGTCAGTGATGGTCACTAATGGCTTCCTGATAGAGGAGCTCTGTCAGTGTCCTGCCTCTCCTACCTATACTTCGTGACACTTGGGGCCTAGGCAACACTGAGTGTTGCTTCCAGCACCCACCAGAACCAGGTACTGAGCACCTCCAGAATGCTCACCCTGGAGGGGATCTGAGTCCTCTTCTAGTTGCGCACTGCCCACAAACAGAGGACAGGACCAAGCTTCAAGGTAAAGCAGATGACAGCAAATGTCAGGTTTCAGTGAGATACTTCTGCCCTTTTGTGCTGAGTCCCAACTGGAAGAGAACAGAACTTACATGAGCTTGGTCTGCCTCTGCCTCTAAGTGTCCCTGGGCTGCTTGACCTGACAGCCTGAGCGTCTGTCTGGCAAGGACTGTCTGGGGACTGGGGCACTAGACCCTAGGACCCCAGCCTGGCTCATTCCCTAACAACCAGGCCAGGTGACTACAGCAGCTGCAAGCAGCCTCTCTCCCCAGTGTTGGGACATATTAGTAGCATGCACACTGCCTCAGCAGGAAAACCAACATCTGCAACAGCTACCGTCCTCTAACAGCTTCATTATTTTGTTAAAATTCCTTCCCTCTGGCCTGTCCTGAAATCAACTTGAGTGGGCTCCAGGCCAGGCTTTGGGGTATTATTGGAGGGGATAGGGCATTTCTCCAGCTTTGCAATCCCTAGAACAGGGTGATTCCCAAGAATACCTGCACTTGGGCAGGTATAACTTTGAGCTTACAGCTGTAAGCTCAAAGTTATCATAGCGCCTTGAGAATTCAGGTTGGTCCCTTCGATTCAGCAAGACCTTGACCTCTCTGCTGTAAGTATCTGAAACTAAGGATAGGTCAAAGAAGCAGATGGTACAATTCCTCCATTCAGAGGCCTGTCATCCAGTTGAAAAGACAAAAATGAAATGGGCCATGGCTTATGATCGTCTTGTTGATTCGCAGCCCCATCCCTTGGTTCAGGGCCCAGGCTCAGTACTGGGCAGTGGTGGGTGTCTGAGAACCTGAGCAAGTGAGTCTGTGCTTTGGATGCATTGCAAGAGATGTACTCAAGACATTAAGGTTACTAAGAAAGTGCAGTTCCTCCTGAAAGAAGGGGCAGGTCTTGAAGGAGGCAGAGTTTTCTAGGCGGAGAGAAAGGAAGAGCATTCCAGAGGAAGGAGCAGCACGATGTACAGATGGGTCTGCAAGTGGTGTCACCACAGTGTGGAGTTTGGAACAGTCTCTAAGCAGCAGGTAAGCCACCTTCCAATGTCAAAACACCCAGAAATTCTCCCTTTGGCTCAGGTCCGAGGTCACCCACTCAATCCAGTTGTGTCCTGTGCAGTCCTGGAAAGAGCCTGGGAGGGTCTGTTTGACTGGAAGGTCTTAGGGTCCTTATACTTCTCAGGGGTACCTTGTTTCAGATACCCACACACATCCAGCCCAAGGCTGGCTTTGTGTGGACCCCTCTCAGATCTGTGACCCAGCCAGCCTGTCCCAAGAGTGTATGGCTGTCGTTGGAACCTTGGAGAGGGTGGGGAAGGCCTGGAGCTATTTCTAGGGTTCCAGTTGAAAGAATGGGAAAGGAAGGCATACCCCTCCATCCTAACCCCAGGATCAACCGAAATCAAGAACTCTCAAAGCAGGGTTGAATTCCAAATGTGATCAGCCAATTTACCATCTCTGTTCATCTACTGCTGCAGTTTTGAGCATCTTGTATTCTCTTATACCCCTCCCCTCCCCTCCCTTGTCCTCCCCTCCTCTCCCCTCTCCTTTCTCTTCCTCTTCTCCTCCTCCTTTTCTTATTCTCCTCCCTCTTCCTTCCCCTCCTCCTTCTTGTTCTTGTTCTTGTAGTTGTTGTTCTCTCTCTCTCTCTCTCCTGTTTTTCCAGCATGTTCTGTCTATTGAGTGCTTTTCCTTTCTGTTTCACTTTTAAGCTTCTCCCTTTGTTGTCTCTCTCATTGCCTTTTCCCTTCTAGTCTTCTCTCTGGCCTTAGACAATCATCTCCATCTGCTTCCTGCGTTAATAAATTTCCCTCCTCTGGATGGCAAGCTTCAGTCTCATCTTTCCTCCAGCCTCTCTTTCACTAAGGAGAGTCCATCTGAGATGAGGCAGCCTCCACAGCACATGGGTGCTGGAGGGGGCTGCCCATGGGAACCACCACAAAACCTGGGTGGGAGGTAACGAGTGGGTGTCATGGAAAGTCTGAATCTTGATCAGGGACATGAGGAGCCTCATTTATCTCAACTAGTACCATCTGGAGGCAGAAACCATGGTGGGCATGATGGCAACCAGGACATACCGCAGCTGGGGGCTCTGTGGGGCTAGAGTGGGCTTTATCCTTGTTCCATCTCCCTCTACCAACACACATAAACTCTAAGGACAAACTGAGACATCCCCCTGCACCTCCCTTCAGTTGAACTGCCTCCCCCAACCCCTCCTGTGTGGAAGTGCCAAGACCCCCACCAACTTTAGGGTGGCCTTAGGTCTATATTGAGCCTCAGTAGGGCAGGGTGAGACAGCACTCTCCTGCTGTGGGGAAGCGGGAGAAAGTTGGAGAAGAGCATTTCTGTACCCTGGAGTCCCAAGGAGCCATCCTACAATATGACTGTAAAGTTGGGTCTTTTGATGACTCATGAACTAGTGTGAAGACTAAAAAGTGGGAAATTCAAGCCCATTTGCATCATCATGCTGCCTAATGCACCTCACCAGCTTCCTCTACACCTTAGCTAGAGCCTGGAGTCCTTCTTGGGGACTTGAAGGCTTGTGTACCTCCTGCTGTCCTGTCCTCCACCTTTTGCCTGGTCCCTTCACTCACTCCTCATTCATGGGGGACACCAGGCTTGCCTTCTCTGGAGTCCTCACCTCTGTGAGGCCCCTTTCCCATTCAAGGCCTTGCATGCACTAATGGCTTCTCTCTGTACCAACACTGGCCCTTGCTAGGTCTGACTAATGTAATTCCTTCAGGTCTGGGCTTATGCATACCTATCTCAGGGAGTCACCCCAAGCCCCACTTCAGGACTCCAGGCTCACTCCAGCTCCAGCTCTGTGGACCATTGTGAAGCTGTTATAACTGAAGTTAACTCTTGGTGCAATGCTCTGTCCTCCATTAACCATTGCCCGGCATGAGGTCAGAGACTGGAGGGATGTTCACTTAGTGTCTACAATGTGCCAGACATAAGCTAGGTTCTTTCATGTGGTTCTGCTTATTTAGTCATCACAGTACAGCTACTTCATAGATGAGGAGACTGGGTGAAAAGTCAGCACAGGGCACACAGCAAATTGCTGGCATGGCCAGGATCTAGCTCCCTTCAGGTGTGCCTTTCTTTTCTTCCAGGTCTCTGTCTGAAGGGGTCAGCACTGATTTCGAAGGGCAAGTTGTGTTATGGCTGTTAAAATGACAGTTTTGTGCATTTGTAAATGCTTAAGTTTAGCAGACATTTGTTGAGTGAATTCTCTATGCCACACATTGGGCAATTTGGAGGGGATAGGCTCACCAAAGAGGGTAATGGGTGAGTGTCTCCAGGAGGGCATCTGTCTGCCTCTGGACCCCAGGATCTTCAGTGCAGTTTCTGTGTTGATGCTCAGTCAGTCAGGGAGGAGGGGCCAGGAATGTGATGCAAGGGGTGGGCTACAGGGTGAGGGGGAAGGGGGTGGAAAGAGACCGGATTTAATGAGGTGACTGCCACTTGTAAATGAAACGAAGGAAGGCGGAGCAGCTTGTGTGAACTTCAACCTCTCCTGTCCATCTTGCCTTTCATCGTGAACTTTATGAGCAGTGCCTCACTCAGAAGGGACCCACCACAGCCGAGGGGAAGGCAGGCTGAGTCAGGATGCCCGGGCTGGAGTGGAGAGAAGGGGTATGAGGAAGGCATGCCAACAAGGGTTCAATGGATCTCCTCTACTTTTTGTTGTCCCTCACAGGACTTTCGGAAAACAAATAGTTGCAGCTGGCACCCATTTGATAGGAGGTACTTAACCCTGTAGATTGCAATCTTGTAGACCTCTAAAACTGCAAATTCCCAGGCTCCATCCCTGGCATTTCTAGTTCAGTAGATTTAGGTTGGGGCCTGGAATTCTGTACTTTTCAAAAGGCTTACCATGGTGATTCTTCAATCAGCCAAGTTGAGCAACCTCTGTCTTGAAACACAAAGGAACACCAATTGACACCAGGAACCCTGGGTATGAATTCATTGCTCCACTTTTGAGTGGCAGACACCAGGATAAGTTTTTAACAGTTATTGCTCCATCAGGCCTTCCAAGTAACTCTGCATAGCAGTGGCAATATTGTCACTTCAAAACAAGGCAGAGATCAAATAACTTGTCCAAGGGGAAGCAGAACTGAGACTTGAAAATGGTTCCATCTGACTCCAAAAATTCTATAGTCAAGCATTGTCATATCCCATCTGCCTTATTAACCTAGTAAAGATAGACATTAACATCTAGGTATCCGATGTATGTGAAGTAAGAAATTCTAAATGTGGTCTTGCAGCCAGATTTGGATACCATGACTGAAAAGAATCCTATAGGACCCAAAACACGTATCTGTGTTGTTTGTGATGACATCTCCAGTGCCTAGCATGGGCCCAGTACATAAGAATAAATATTTGTCAAGTGGATAGGACATACTGTTAAATAGAACAAAATAAATTGGACCCTTGATACAAAGCCTAAGGCTACCCCATCTTCACTGATCACCTCTGCATACAAGAGTATTTCCTTTTCTTCAGAACAGAGGAAGTTGGTTTGGCTAAATCGGAAAGGGACCTAGGGAAGTGACAGGAAATAGGAGCAGCTCTGGGAAGAGAGGTGATGCCCCTTCTCTCTGCCTGTGACTTCCTGTCTGACCCTTGAGGGTGGGATTCAGGGGAGTCTGCCCTTCTTGGTCCCAATCTTTTGGAGAAGGTAGTCCCAGGAGCTGCCCATACCCAGAGACAGGGGTTCTGTGGACTCCATGGCCTTATGCAGCTTTAGCTTAATCTTGCCAGTACTTCATTCATTCAAAAATTGCTTATTGTAAAGAATTATTTATCAACCACCTACTCTTTGCCAGGCACTAGCAGCAAAAGTGAAAAAGACTCAGTATATGTTCTTAAAGATGGAGGATAGGAGGGATGGGTAGGGAATTTTCAGCCTGGGGAGAGGAGGCCAAGGTGTCAAGGGCTAGTGAGGAATGTCACCATTGCCTTTAAACAGAATTGCATGGTGTAGCAGGAGCCTCAAGGACCCCCTCCACTGAGAATCATGAAAGAAATGGGAGGTGAGGCAATGGCCACCTGAGCACTGATGGCAGCAATGTTCTCTCCTGCTTAGGTCTTAGGACAGAATGAAGCCTGTCTATGAGGAAGGTGGTTGGGAGTCTATGAGGAAGGTGGTTGGGAAGGACTGCTGAGTGCTTCTTGCTTCTAGGAAGCCATGGTTATCCTGCCTTAAATTAATTGTTATGGAGACAATTAAATTAATTGTCTCCATAACAATTAATTGTACATTACATACCAAGGATACTTTTGAGAATGAAAGGTGGCACTCTATGGTCACACCAGGACAACAGGTTTAAACCACGGCTATCCACAGGTGAGAGGACCATGGTCACTTTATTTGTGGGTCACTCCAACGCTAGAGTTTAGGGCTCTGGAAGCCAACTGTCCATGCTCCCAGTTAATGCCTTGAGCAAGGAGCAACAGCAAGGAGAGCAGCTGTCCACCTCTGGGGGAGTCTGGCAGGGACTGTCCCATGAGAGGCATCCTGGGGAAGGAGGAGTATTGCAGAGGGGAAGGGGCTGGGGAAAGCAAGAGCCTAGGTGCTCTAAGCTATGGTCAGAGTGGCTGCTCCCTTGAGTTCTGGCTAACCCAACTCCACACAACTGGGCTGAGATGAAATAAACAGATGGGAAGTGGAACCTGGCTCCTAAGGGATGGTGGCCAGGGCCTTCCACTCCCACATCAAGCCAGCAGCAGGACCAGGAGGGAAGGTGCCAAGGGGCTTCACAAGGAATGCCCTCCCATCCCTCAAAGTTGGCTTCTGGTCAGCTTGAGGGCAGAGATGCTTTTTTTGTGACTTGGACTCTGGACAATCCAGGGTAAGCTGCAGGCCTTCTAAGAAAATGCACAAACGCTCCCACACAAATTATTTTGCTATTTCAAGAAGTTCAGGGACCCCAAATTGAAAATCACTACCCTTCTTATAGCTTTATTGAGAGAGAGTTCACAATAGAAGGTGTGACTCAATATTCTCAAGTGCTGAGAATCTTTTCACATGCTTATTGGCCATTTATATATCCTCTTTTTTTTTTGTGGTACTGAGGTTTGAACTCATGGTCTCATGCTTACTACGCAGGTGTTCTACCTCTTGAGCCACTCAAGATAGGATCTCTTGAACTCTTTGCCTGGGTTGACTTCAAAGCACGATCCTCCCAATCTCTGCTTCGTGAATAGCTAGGGTTACAAGTGTGAGCCAGTGGTGCTAGGCTTGTAAAAGTTCTTTATTTACAAGTTCCTTTTCAAATATGTGGCTTGCAAACATTTTCTTCCATTCTTTGGGTTGTATTTTCATTTTCTTACTGGTGCTTTTTGAAGCACAAAAGTTTTTAATTTTGATAATGTTCAATTTATCTATTTTTCCTTTTATTGCTTGTGCTTTCTGCGTCATATTTAAGAAAATGTTGTTGCTGGTGGGGTGGCTCAAGTTGTAGAGTGCCTGCCCTGCAAGCATGAGGCCTTGAGTTCAAACCACAATGCTGCCAAGATCACAAGATTTATGCTTTCTTTTGGGAACTGTGTATTATCTCCTAAGAGTTTTATAGTTTTAGTGGATACATTTAAGTCTTTGACCATTTTGAGTTAATTTTTTTAATGGTCCAACTTCATTTGTTTGCATTTGAATAGTCACTGTGTCAGCACCATTTGTTAAAAACTCCCTTTCCCATTTTACCTTCATTCTCTCCTCCTGCCCATATATTTACTTCAGTGTATTGATTAGTCATGTGTATCCTCATTTTTCATCCCCAAAAATCTATAATATAGGCATCTCCACAACTCCTGTCTCAAAAGACATGCTGTGAAGATGAACCAGATGACAGAGGAGGCTGTGGACAAAATACGTGAGCACTTCCTGTTCTTTCATAGCACTAGATACAGTATACTTTTTGCTTGATGAAATGGCAGGACCGCTGTTTTTTTTTTTTTTTTTTTTTTGGTCACTTCTGCTCCTCAGGGTTTGGTGTGTACATGCTTGAAAATATGAACTCTTCCATTTTGACCTCTTTCATAGCCTTCCTCAGCAATAGAACTTTCCTTTCACACTTTGTCTTGCATGAGGATAAGCAGGCAGCCTTTTGCTTTTGTCTTTTCAGCATCTTCAATATGTTAGAACTCCTCTAGACTCAGGGGCATCTTCAGTGGATTAAAATACCTTTTCTGCTGGGTGCCAGTGGCTCAACCTGTAATCCTAGCTACTCAAGAAGCAGAGAACAGGAGGATCTTGGTTCAAAGCCAGCCCCAGGAGAGAAGTTCACAAAAGCCTATCTTGAAAAAAAAAAAGTCACAAAGAAAGGGCTGGTGGAGTGCTCAAGCAGTAAGAGTGCCTTCCTAGCAGGTGTGAAGCCTTGAGTTCAAACCCCAGTGCCACTAAAAAAAATTTTTTTTTCTGTGAGTGCAAGGATTCTTTTTCATGAGTAAGAGGTTTGCACTTTATTCAGAGAAGCAAGGGGAGGTAAACAGTGCAAGTAGAAGCACCTGCTTTATGTAGTGTGTACATAAGTCTTGGAGATTCTTTGGGCTAGAGATTCCTCTATCTACCTTCTCTTAATCCTTTCCCCTTCACTCACTCCAATAGCGAATTAATCACATTATTTTCACCACTTACCAGGAGCTATTCAAATAAAATTTACAGTATAGTAGGGAACCTCTGGACTTGTGATGGGTTGGAGATAGGATAAGGATTACTCCCAGGTGCTTTGCTTATCTTTAAGCAGTGATCTTCATCCTGCACTCCAGTGCTGGGTCAAGTACTGGTCCTACTGCTTTTGTATTCACTATGGGCCTCAGCCAAACCACCTAAACTCTCTGAGCCACAGTTTCCTGATTTACACAAGGATATTATGATTAACCTCCTCATATATGATTGTGAACATTAATGAGACAGATTCTGTATAGCACCTGACTAATAACTTGAATAAAGCATGTGTTCCAATCAGTGTTGTATAGTATTATTTTCTTTTTTTCTGTCCTGCATCTGTTTTGATGGACTTTCTTATGGGTGCCATGTATCTCTGATGTGATAGCATTGCTTGTTTGGCTGATCTGGAGCTTGGCTCCACACTGAGGATAGGAATATAGAGGAAGACAGAATGGGAACTGGATTGAGAACTGAGAAGAATTGACAACTGGGGTTCTTACCCAGTGGTAGAATGCTTGCTAGCATGTTCAAGATGCTGGGTTTGGTTCCCAGAAACACACAAAGACACACACACACACACACACACACACACTCTCACACTCACACATTCACACTCACACACACACACACTCTCACACTCACACTCATACTCACACTCACACACAATATAGATCTCACTTGTTAGAAAAGAGCTGACCTTATATCCTAGTTTATTTATTAAATATTCATCAAAAGCAGGGATGATGCTCCCTAAAGAGCTTTCCAAAGATGAAAAACTGGTTATAGTCTCAATTGACCTTGATCTCATAGAGGGACCTGAGGGGAGAGCTAGAGGTAACCTATATGGTGAATCTACTGGAATTCTAAACAGGAATGCTTCCTCTGGTTCATTGTAGCCCTGAGCTGCATTCACTCCCTCAATAGGTGCCTATGTGCAGGGCACAGAAAGATGTCAGCTTTAAACTTCCCAAGATATCTGTGAATTTCTGAACTTCTGAGTTATAAGCAGGGCATCGTGATGCAAGAACCACCTATATTGAGGGAAGAAAGTGTTTTACAGCTTTGTGATCACTGAAGCTGCTGGAGAAGGGGAACTCAGAGAAGGCACAGAATGATGATTTCTCTGAATTCTGGAGAAAAGGACATTTTTTCCTAGAATTCCCCACTTACACCCCACAAGATAACTTCCTACTTCAGCACTCCAGGTAGAGTGGAGTGGAGCTGATTCCTGGATGAGAGTGGGTCTTGCCTGATAAAAGGCATTGAATGACCCAGCAAGGAGTGGGGCTGCATAACTCCTTTTTGAGTTTTTATATGATAGGCTCCTCTTTTGGCTCCATACTAAATCCTGCCCTTCATTTAGAAAAGCATAGAGCCAATATACAATCACCAACCACACCTTGCTGCTGGCTGTGCCTCTAAGGACACTAGTTCTCCCTCTCTATCATGGTGTGCAGTGTGCTATCCACTCATCTTGAAATGCCACCACTCTGGTTCTCATCTCTGGCACTCTTGGATATACCATGGTCTTGTCTGTGACAGTTGTCCCCACATTTCTTGCCAGGGCTGATCCTGATGAAGGCTCAGTGGGTGCTCTCTTTCTGCCTCCTTGCTTGTGGCAGTCCAGCCTCTAAGATGACTCCCAATGAGTTCCATCTGTACTACATCCACACTGTGTGCTGCTCCCTTTCCTTGAGCACAAGTGGGACCTGTGACCTAACTTTCAACCAATAGACTATGACAAAGATGATGGATAACACTTCTTCATTTACATATGATTGTGACAACTTTTTGCCAGCAAACGCTATTATTGCTTTCTTAATTTGCACACTTTGATGAAGTAGGTATTTTGGGGAGCCTCATATGGGAAGGAAATGAGGGCTGCCTCAGTCTATCAAGCCTCAAATAATATCAAGCCTCAAGTAATTGAACCTGCCAACAATCCTTCATGGAAATGAATTCTTCCCCATTTGAGCCTCAGAGGAGACCCCAGCCCTGGCCAGCAATTTGATTGCAGCCTTGTGAGAAGCCTGAATCAGAGGATCCAAGTAGGCTGTGTCTAACTTTCTGACCCAGAGTAACTGTGACACAGTAAATGTGTGTTGCTTTAAGCCATTCTGTTTGTAGTAATCAGTTACACAGCAATGGATAACTAATATTTATCTTATATTCCTCCTTGCTATGGTTTGGATACAGTTTGAGCTTGTCCCCCAATAATTCGCATCCTGAAAGCTTGGTCTCCAATGTGGTGATGTTGAGAGGTGTTGGAATCCTTAAGAGGTGGGGCCTAGCAGGAGGTGATTGGGTCTTTAAGTGGGATTAATGCTTTTCTCTTGAGAGAGCATTCTCTCTCTCATGAAAGTTCATGAGTGGGTTGTTATAAGAGAAACTGGCACCATCCCTGAATCTCTATTGCATCCTAGCTCACCATGTGACTTTCTCCATCTCACTTTCTCTTAAAAGAATCATGTCTCCCATTCAAACTTAAGTACTAGCTCCTCTTTTGCACAGCTGAGTTCTATGTTGGGAATTCTATTGCAAAGCAATAAAACAGAAGAGAGAGAGGGAGAGAGAGAGAGAGAGAGAGAGAGAAAGAGAAGGAATACATCTTGTCTAGGAGGGAGGCATTTCTTAGTGGAAATATGGCCCCCTGAGCAGCCCTAGCATAGTAAGTAAGACTTAGGAATGGACAGCCTAGCAAAGGGTAACAGAGAAAAAAAATCACAACTCATAATCCCCTATGCCTCTATACACTATGGGGACTATTGCACATCCTTTGCTAGCCTTGCAGTGTCTTGCATATAGATTTACAGTCAATGCTTTCTGACTCACTTGATCCAATCACCCCTGAAGGTAAGATTGGGGCTGGTGAAGGACACCAGACTCCATCACAGGTATCTATTACCTAAATTTCAGGACAGTTTGTTTGGCATAAACAATGGGGGCAATGTTGCCTCTTTCAAGAGGACTTGTGGTGCTGAGAACATAGAAGTGGGAGATGATTAAAATTGGTATCTGTGTGGTCAGACTTTATGTCACTATGAAAAATTACTTGAGAAGACAACTTAAGAGAGGAGGGATTTATTTGGGCTCATGGTGTCAGAGATTTCAGTCCATGGTGGTCTGGATCCATTCTTTTAGGCCTGAGGTGAAGTAGAATATCATGGTGGTAGAAGAGTGTGGCAGAGGTTGAGGTGAGCCTCATGGCAGCCAAGAAGCAGAGAAGCATTACAGAAAAAGGGCAGGGCCAAGATGTACCCTTCAAAGGCATGCCCTTAGTGACATACCTCCTCCAACTAGGCTCCATCTTCCACAGTTCCACCACCTCCTAATAGTCTATTCAAATTTTGAATCCATCAATGGAGTAAACCATTGATTAGGTCAGGTCCTTATGGTCTAATTGTCTCTAGAAATACTTGGAAGTGTGCTTTACAAATCTACTAGTCCTCTCTCAATCCAGTCAAGTTGATAATCAAGTTGGGCTTGGTGGCACATGTCTATAATCTCAGTACTCAGGAGGTAGAAGCAGGAAGATCTCAAATTCTAGGCCAGCCTGGGCTATTTAGAAGAGGCCATGTCAAAAAAAAAAAAAAAAAAAAAAAAAAAAAAAAAACCCAGAGAAATGAAGGAAGGAAGGAAAGAAGAGATTAACCATTACAGCATTCAAACCTGCAAGAAAAGAAAAAGCTGCCTTCTCAGTCTAAAACTTTCATCAACATTCACCTTGAACTGGAGCCTGAAGTAAACACCAGAATGGTTTTTTAGTGACACCTTGCTGATTTCTCAGGTTCCCCACTGTCCTCAGAAGAAGGAGTCTCATTGGATTCATTAGATGAGAGATCTTACGTGTTGAGCTATAAGAGTCTGGTCATATAGGTGAGCTTTCCATTTTCTTCCTCAGAAACTAGATTTAGATGGAGAAAACCATGTAATCCAGTCCAGAAGCCCAAAATTCTCATTGTCTGAATTAAAAAAACTAAAACAAAAACAAGGTCCATGACTGGGGATGTATCTCAGTGGTAGATTATGTGCTTAGCATGTACAAGGTCTGATCCCCAGCATCTAAAAGGGAAAAAACAAAGCAACAATGACAACAAAAACAAGACCTAGAAAGATGAATAGATTCATCCAAGATCACATGGTTGGGTGGTTGTAAGCTGGGCTACTGCCCTCTTCTTGTTACTCCCATTCCTCTCTTGAATGGGGCAATTTATAATCATGGGACCCTGGGCATTTTATAACTGTGGATGCCACAGCAGCCAGGGACTTCCCACACTCTGGGGGAGAAGCCCAGCTGAGAACAAATACAGGAGTGCCTGGGATACTGGCCCATCTTCCTGTCTTCCCTCGAGGCTCTCAGAGTTGGGAATTCATCAGCAGCATGAGGCATCTTGTTCATATTTTCTCAACTGGGCGGTCCTGGCAACAGCTCTTCATTTCCTGCAAGGGAATGAGTTTTTAATCTTTGAGCTCAAATTCACTTTGGATGGTTTGGGTATTGGAGGCAGGAAAACTGAATCCCCAAAAGTAGAGCCCCTCCTGTTGTTTTGGGTCCTCTGGTGGGCTGGCAGTGTCTAGCAGTTGAAAACCAGGGATCCTGTCCATGTAGGCTTTGGGCAGAGATCCAGGAGGCCTAGAAGAACAGAGGCAGAGCAGGGATCCTCCTCAGAGGCACTTGGGCTCAGAATAAAGAGCCTGGGTCTTTCTTCTTCCATTTGGGACTAGTTGGAGGTTAAAACTCACTTTTGCTCACCCTCTTTCTCCATGTTCATTCTCTTATCAGTTAACCTCTTTTGGTAAGCCCCCTTGACTCCCTGCTATAGTTTGAATGTGTTCCATCAAAGTTCATATATTTGATATTTAATTCCCAAATTCATATGTTATTATGAACTAATATGTGAATTAATATATGTTTGAAGATGGAACCTTTGGGAGGTAATTAGGATTAGATGAGGTCATGAGGATGAGGCCTCCATGATGGCATTAGTGTTTTTATAAGAAAAGGAAGAGAGAGCTGATGTGGCATGCTTGCTCTTTATCACCATGTGATGTCCCCCACCATGTTGCGATGCAGCAAGAAGGCCCTTACCAGATGCTAGTGCCATGATCTTGGACTTCCCAACCTCTAGAACCATATGCCAAATCACTTCTAATTTTTTTAAATAAATTATCCAGTCTTAGACATTTATTATAGCAACAGAAAATGGGAATGGTAGGATTGGTCTGAGAGAGAATCTGATCCTATTGTGGTTGCAAACTGGAGCCTTATCTGGTCCCATGAGGTACCTTGAGCTAGGATGAACCTTTGGAGTTGTCCCAGCTGGTGGTGAGAAGGCTAGGTCTTACTTTCCCTGTACCACGCTATACCCTGGTAGGCAGCACCACCATGGGTAAGACCATTCCCAGGAAAGGCGGGGTGTGAGCCACCAGCTGACATTCCCCATAGCTGGTGGATGGGACTCTCTCCTTGAAGAGAGAAACTAAGCTGAGCACCAAGACATCACCATGACCTTGAAGACAGACTTTCTGATTGCCATGGCAACACATCACAGGTTACCTAAAACTGAATTGCAAATGTTTGGATGTGTATATGAAAGATAGCATTTGGAGGGCTTTTTCTTCTCCAGGCTAAAACTAGAGAAGATCCTTCAAAACATTCCTTATGCAACTTGCTGGCATCATCTTGCCCTGTCTACTTTGAGTCTCTCCCTCCTAGAATGTGACACGAAATCTTACCACAATTCTGCAAGGTGGTTTACTCTTGGCATAGAGAGCTGCATGATTCCATTCCTTAGTTTAGGTAGTGCTTTTCTAGAAAGCAACTGAAGGGTTTAGCAGCTACAGAAAATTTGGACTTCTACTGTGTCTATAATTTTCTAAAATCTAGGAGTTCAGAGTGTTCTGCTGGCTTCCCTGATCCACCTTTAAAGTTGAGCGTGTGAGTGTGTGTGTGTGTGCACATGCACCCACGAGAGTGAGAGAAGAGAAATGTGAGTACAGGGCTGACCACATACCACTTTTTATTAAGCTTTATTTTGATTGATTTGGCCTATAGATCCAACCCATTGAGAATGCATTTTCTTAGCTGAGGAGTTTGCAGTTGCTTTCAGCCTCATGCCTGTCTTTGACTCTGTCTCCAATGTAGCTGACGTGTATGTACGATGTATGAAGCATGTACCAGTAGTAATTTAGTCACTTCAAATCTTTTCCCTTTTCATCCTCACAACCTGAGGAATGGGTATTTTTGTTAATCCCACTCTACAGATAAGAAGAGATTAATTATTTTTCCCCAGATTATAAGAGTCAAGTTGTAAAGCTGGGTGTGAATCCAAATCTGATTCCAGCGAATGCTGCTAATGACCACAATATACAATCCCTATGTTTTCATCCAAATCATTAGAAGGATAGAAGGGAGAGATCCAGGGACAATACTGTTGAGGAGACAAACATGAAAAATGTGAATGTCAGAAGGGATCTCACTGTGTCACAATAACAACTCTAACACACTAGCATGTGAAGATAAGAAGTGATGCTACATCATCTATCCCAACTGCATGTTGCCACATATTCCAATTTGCAAGGAACCTGGAGGAAAAAGTCTCAGTTATTTACATGTGTGTGCATCTAGTTATAAATCTGGAAATGCAGGAAGGAAAATGAAACATCTGAAAAAAATTACTCAAAGCAAATGCATCAACCAGGGCCTTTGCACATGTAGTTCCTTGTACCCAACCTCTTTTAACATTCCTCCCAGCCCTTACCCTCATCTCATTTGACTACCAAACTCCTACTGATCCTCAGCTTAAAATCACTTTTTCTGAAAGTCCCCCTTAATTACCCAGACCACTTAAGCCCTGTTACTACCTGTTCCTGCAGTACCTACTTGCCTCTTTCTGAATGTTTGGCACATTTATAGTTATTCATGTCCATTTGGCTCTGGACTATATGTTTCATGAAGACAGGGACCTTCTCTACTGTGTTCTTAATTCTGACCCAACTCCCTTGCCTGACCCAGGGCGAGCTCCTAATAGATAATCAGTGATTAGACTTAGAAAGCAGTAGGTAGAAGCAGAAAGAAAGTGGTAACTCCTGTGTTTCTCTGAAGAAAGTCAGTGGGCTGCCAACCACCCTACTGGAGTCACTCATCTTTCTATGCCATCACTTCTCCAGCCGTCACCCTCACATCCTTGCTTAAGCTTTGCTTGGTGTTCATTCACCATAAATAAATGTTAACAGGGAAGCCAGAGCCACAGTGGTCAGGGCAGCACCCACCGGGGCATAGCACTTCCTGTGGAAAAGCAGCCATCCCGTCTTGTTACTTGGGATAGGGGTGCTTTCCACCTCAAACCCTGACTACTTGGTTGTGCTGTTACTTGGAGGTATCTTTGTCTGCCAAAGCAAGTCAGCTTTGGAAACTTTTAAAGATATCACCCAGGGCTGGTGGTACGGCTCAAGTGGTAGAGCACCTGCCTAGCAAGTGCAAGGCTCTGAGTTCAAACCTTAGTACTGCTAAAAAAAAAAGTTACCCAAATCTCCACCATTTGCCAATGACTTTGACAGTGAGGATGAGCCTTGAGGAAATGGGGATTGAAATGCACTAAGAATGAGGTGTACTGTGTGTTACCACCTGAACTCTGCCTCTTCACAGAGGTTTCTACCCACAGCACCAAACCCAAGATCCAAGTGAACTGCGTTCTACTTCCATTGTACGGAAGCAGCCTCATTTCTTCCAAGGAGCAATAAAAGAAGCCAGCTAATTTATTACTCACAGAGCATTTGTGTTGCTTTCAGAGTCGATGAATGTTGACTATTTGCCTTGTGCAACACACTGTATTCTATGACTTCTCATTTATCCTTACAGCTCTATCAGAGATAGAGCAAGTTCATTATTCCCAGCTTGCCAATAAGAAAACTAAAGCTCTGGGGGTTGTGGTTTTGACAGTGGCAAAACCTGGACTAGATCTTGACCTCTAGATCTTTGCCTGGCTGGACGATCCTTCTGCTTTGGCCTCCACTGGCTCTAGGAAAGCAAGCCCTGCTTCCCAGGCCTTGGGGCCACTGGGGGTGGAGTTAACCTGGAAGAAATATGGAGGGAAGCAAAAGAGTCACTAGGCATGAAACTGACTTGAGGAGCTGGCAGCTTCCTTCCTCTGCCACGTGAAAATTTTCCAAATATGGGGAGCCATCTGTTGATGATGTGAGAATTGGGCAACTTCCACTCTCATCATTAGCTTGGCAGCAATGGAAAGTGAGTCCAGAAAGAGCCCTTGTGTATCATAAAGGAAATCTAAGCCGTATGTTTCTCATTCATTTACTCTTAAGTCATCAAAATGTTGGTTTTAAAGAGGCTTTTGATGTCCAACTTGCTTTCTGCTTTTTTTTTTTTTTAATGGGGGAAGGGAGAGTCATGATTCTCTAGCTATAAAGTGCTCAGTTTTGGGAAAGCTGGAGGTTGATCCCTCCAGTACCCCCAATACCAGAAGGCTGGAAAAAACCTCAGGTGGGGTCTGCCTTAGGAACTCAGGCAGCAACATTTGTTCTCATGTAGCAGAAGGTCCATCAAATAACTGTCAGGCATAGTAACAGGTACCAGGGAAAGACACTATGATCCTCCTCCCATAAACAGTAGTAGACGGTCGGGGAGAGACATCTAAATAAATTACTCTGCCACTTACCTAGTTTCCTTCTAAAGCTAGACTGAGAGGGCCTTATCTCCAAGGCATGGGGTGGTCTTGACCTAAGAGTAGAAGGAAACAACTGGAAGCCTTAAAAATCTTTCTAGATGATTCTAATATAGGGCTGAGAACTGCTGAGACTAAGGTGGTGGCAATCAAAGCAGGAAAGGATGTCTGAGACTTCAATTTAAACTCAAAAGGATTTGGTATAACTGATTGCACGGTGAGAGGGAAAGGGGAGGAGTCAGGGGTGTAAAGAGGAATAGCAAGTGCTGCTGATGGAGAATCCTAGAGGAGCCATCAGTGACCTCAGGTTAGGAGGCTGCTGCCATCCAGGCACTCCTACTAAGCACCCCAACCTCTGTCTAAATATGTGAACTTAGCTAGGCCCTGAAGATTTTCCAGGTTTTGACATTTTTTGTTTTTATTTTTTGGCAGTACTGGGGGTTGAACTCAGGTCCTCATGTTTGCTAGGCTCTACCACTTGAGTCACTCTGTCAGCCCTTTTTGCATTCACTGGGTTTTTTTTTGAGATAAGAGCTCACTTTAAGCCCAGACTGACCTGAACCATGATCATCCTACATGTGCTTCCCTGAGTAGCTGGGATGACAGGCATGCACCACTGTGCCCAGCAAACAGTTGAGATGACATCTCTTGAACTTTTTTGCTGGGGCTGGACTTAAACAACGGTCCTCCCAATGTCTGCCTCCCAAGTAGTAAGGATTACAGAAATGAGCCACCACATCTGGCCAGGCTTTAAAGTTTGATTGCTTTTGTCCTTGTAATTCAAACAGTCCAATTAATGTGTTTACAATACAACCTGGCAAGTGTCACAACACAGATACAAATAAATGACTAGAGTTACTGAGAGGATGGAGTGACTGATTGTGTTGGGGAATTTGCAAATGCTTTCCTGAGGTGGTGGCATGTGAGTTGGACCTTAAAGGATGAACAGTTCTTAGGTGGAGAAGGAAGGGCATCCTAAGCATGTGTGAAGGACCTGATGAGTGTGGGAAATGGTGGGAAGTTTAGAATGGCAGTGACAGACATGTGCCAGGGAGGATAATGGGGATATGACTGGAAAAACAGAGAGGGGCTGGGCCCAGCTGAGAGTAGTGGAAGCCATGTGAAGGATTTGGATCTTCCCTTTGATATCACTCCTCTAGCTCATAAATTCTTCTCCCACAGCACTTGGTCTTTTGCCTTCTAGGGCAGCTTCTGAACATAGGAGAATCTCTGGCACCATAGGACTTTGGGTGTCATCTACTCTATTCTCTTATCCTTAGGGAGAACCAGGTCTAAATTGTCCTGGGCACTGGAAAGATGGTCCTATGTTTCAATAATTTTAAAGTAGATCTTACAATCTCACTTGGTTGCTCCAGGAGGCCTCATTCTAATTCTTTTCCTTTCCAGTTCTGGCATATTTTTGTAGATTCTCAAAGGAATGGCAAAAGTCACAATTTGCTATAAGGAAAGATCCCCATATTCTTAGGCAATCACCGATGAAAAAAATGTATTCGGCTCCTACTGTGTGAAAGATCTCAGACTAGAACCTGAAGATCTTAGAAGACATATTCTTTGGCCACAAGCTGAATGTAAGGAAATGGGAAGGGAAAAAAGACTAGTGCAAGGTGCGGTAGTGCACACCTCTAATCCCAGCACTAAGGAGGCTAATGCAGGAGGATCATGAGCTCAAGGCCAATCTGGGCTACATAGTGAGACCCTATCTCAAAAAAAAAAAGAAAGAAAAAAGAAAAAGAGTAGTAACACGAGACGATATATGTTAAATGTCAAATAAAATCCTTTTCTCCCCCGTGTGTTGTTCTTGGTACATGTATGACCTCCCAGAGAGCAGTTATCACATGATCTTACAGCTGTTGGTTTCCATGTGTGCATCGCTGACAGACTAAGCCCCTTGAAGCAGCATTGCTGTTTTCCTCTTTATGTGAATCCCTTATCCCCTATCTCAGTATCGAGTTTACAATAGTTGCTCAATAAATGTTAGAAGGACTAATACATGAATGGTAAAGATAATGTTTCTCTTAGAAGTTCAAAGGATATAGGGATTCCCATGGGTCAGAATGGTCATAAAAAGTTCAAGGAGAGTGAAGTACTTACTATATGCCTGGATCTTAGGGATGGGGGTAAAAGCCAAACTAATGAAGTTGGAAAGTGGTAAGTTGGGTAGGAAAAAGGACTCCCATAATCTAACTCCAGCTAATGTTTTCCAGGTGGCAGCTCATGGCTTCTGCTCTCTAACTTGAAGCACAATGGGTTCTAGTTCAAATGACCAATGCACTATTTTAATTTGTGAACCAGGTGCTAGGTCACAGGGACCCTAGTCCACCCTGGGTGTTCTTTTGTGCATTGGAGGCTCATAGGACCCTACTCTCCACTGGAGCCTGTGCCCTCTTCTGAGTCAGTCCCTTTCCCTCTTGCTCAAATTAAAACAGCTAATTTTAGACACTTCCTGATTACTCTTAGCTGGGTCTCATTAGTAGATTGAAAACGGTTGGAAACCCTCAGCTGGAGAAGGAACAACTTTCATTGGTCCTGGTCTGTTTTCCATCTTCACATTGCTGTTGATGTTGGCTGCCTTGGAGCAATGCAAAATGAACTCCCTCCAAAGAGAGTGGACCACAAGCTGTTGGCTGAATGCCCAAAGCTGTAGTGAGGGGTGAAGGAACACATGTCCAAGGGAACATGACCACCGCTGATGGCAGGCACATGTTTTGCTCATAGTACATCTCAAAAGTGCATAGGCATTCGTTTTTCATTTGTATAGTCACTCAACATTTAATGATCACTTAGCATATACCAGGCTCTGAACTACCCCATATCCCACTTACAGCACTCAATGAATCGTTCCTGCTAGCCAAGAACTCAGCCAGGTGGATGCGATAGACAAGGACATGACCACTAACCCCCGATCCATGTAGAAGCATGCAAAGGGTACCAGGATAGAGTAACAACAACAACTAATCTTTACTGAGTACTTATGTCCTAGGTTCTAAGGATTTTACATAAGCTAACTCACTTAACTCTCACAAGAACCCTATGAGCATATTGGACCTCCTAATTCAGTGGGAAGTGGGAGGCAGAGAGCAGGTACATCAGGATGGGAGGGTATTCCAGGCAGAAGAATGGCATGTGCAAAAATGTAGACGTGACATGCACAAATGGAGTTTGGGGATTGATATGCCTCTTCCTACAATTTTTCCTCTGGCGTAGAAAAAAAAAAGATTCCTGTAAATATCTTGTAGCTGATCATGCCTATTGATTAGAAAATGGATTTCGAACATCTTCAGGGCATTTTGATTCCATTGACAACAATCCCCATCAATAGCTCTGGTCTCTTTCTGGTGGATCTGCATCTTATCCAATAGGACCATGGCTGGGAACCTACTAAGACCCCTTCTCTCTTTCTTGTTCAACTTCCTGCTCCCATAAATGGATCTGAGTAATGTTCATCTTTCTTTTAGTCTAGAGCCTCTTCTGGCATTGCTCTTTCTCCTCCACTGACATAACTTGCGGGTCATTAGATCATTTCATCTCTTCTCTTGCAGTCCCAGTCATCCTGGGACAGTCCCTAAGCAAGATGCGTAGCCAAAGATTTCAACAAATGCAAGATAAGTCAGCAGCAGCAGCAATCAGGACCCATCTGCACATGATTGGACACCACACAGAGTTCAGTGTCCTCTTATCTGACAATCTATTGCCAAAGTTGGGATTAATACAGGACCTTAACCAAAGACCCAATCATAGTGTGGGGCTAATAGAAGAAGGGAAATTGCTAACACACTGTGGGTCACAGTGGAGATACTCCTGAAACAATGGAGACATTAAAGTCCCTGAAACACTAAATCGCATCTAGTAACTTTTCCAACTCCAGTCAGATGGCAAGAAAGCCATGGCACTTCTGGCCTTCACTGCCACTTTTCAATGACTTGAGGCTCCTTGGCCTCAAGGCCAAGGAAATATGGCCCTTTCTCTCTTTCCTACATGAGCTTTGTCCTAAATCACTATAAGAGAAGTTCCAAGCCCTGGTCTGCAGCAAGGATGCCAGGAAGCACTGACTTCAGCCACAGAGGGAAAAGGACAGTGCCTCTCAGGGAAGCCAGCTTCCCCCCCGTCTTGTGTCTTGGCTCCACAGAATGATCCTCTCCAGAGCACTTGAAGCCTAGAGTCTTTTTAAAATGGGAAGAAGAGACTCGTAAATCCCAAAGCCAGACTCCCTTGGAAGCTCCTGGCTCAGCTCTCGCCTCCTGGGCTCCCTGCCATGAGGAGCGTCTCCCAAACTGCTCTCCCACAAACTTCACACGCTGACTTTTAGCCCTGCCTGGCCTGAGCCTTCCACCAGCTCAGGTTGCTATGGATGAACATCTCTGGGCTAATGAGAGCCTTCAAGTACTTCTGAAACTTGGGGAAGATGGGACCAGAGATGCTGCCCCAGCATTTTGGGGAAGGTCTGATGGACTAGATTTTGGAGAGGTCTCAGAAAGCCATAGGTTTAAGCTGTGGAGTTAGGAGGGTATGAAAACCAGGAAATGTTCAACTGGAATCTCCTTACAGTTACCTGGGGGCCCTAGCACCCAGATCCCTCTGTTCCTTCTGGGGACCCCTGGGGTGCTGAACCCCACCAGCTCTATCCAGGTGTCCAGGTGTCTGTCTCTCTCTGGCTCTAATGAGGGGACTCCTACTCCCTCCTGTCATGGCTTCCTTTTTCAGTCAACCTTGTCCGTCTAGAGGTCATAAATGGAGACCTCCAGATGCAGTCCGTACTGGGCTAAGGAGTCAACCAAACACTGTCAGGCGGATCTGTCAAGAGGGCTTTAGGGGTGTAATTAGGAGGGCCAGCTGGCCTCCTTCGTCAATCCCTCATCCTGCCCCCAGCCTGGTTTGTAACTTGACTTCTTAAGATGGAACCAAGGAAGGAGGGAAAGAACAAACTGCTACCCTAACCTCCTTGCCCCACATCTTACTTCTTACTTTCTGGTGTCTGGGTCTCTGAATATCCTCAGGATTTGCTGGGGAAAGTTTCTCATGGAGTGTTCTTGGGCATTTGAAGAAGAATAGTTTCTTTCGCAGGTCAGCCAAGGAGTTGGGCCTGAAGCCCAGACAGCACCACTCCCCACCATTGATGGGAGGCAATGGAGTGGAAATAACCTGGAGGGCAACAGGACCCTAGGGGTCTGGTCATGCTCAGACCCTAATTTGAAGGAGCACATGAACCAGATTATTTATTTATTTTTGGCAGTACTGAAATTTGAACTCAAGGCCTTGCTAGGCAGACACTCCACCACTTGAGCCACACCCTCAGTCCTTTTTGTTTTTGTTATTTTGTGAATATGGTCTTGCATTTATGCTTGGGCTGGCCTGGACCCAATCCTATTTATACTTCTTATAGTTGGAATAACAGGTGAGCGCCACTATGCCCAGCTTTTTACTGTTTGAGATGGTGTCTCACTAACTTTTTTGCCTGGGCTGTCCTCTAACAGTGATCCTCCCAATCTTTACCTCCCTATTAGCTAGGATTAGAGGCATTTGCTACTATACCTGGCTCAGGGCCATTTTTGTCCCCCTCCTCTCAGTTTTTCTTTAAGAATAGGAGAGCACTTCTGCTCTTTTTTTTTTTTTTTTTCTTTTTTTAGCTCTAGGGTTTGAACTCAGGGCTTCACGCTTGCTAGGCAGGAACTCTACCACTTGGGCCATTCCACCAGCCCTTGCACATATGTTTTTGAGGCTGCTCTAGATTAGCAGCTACAGGAAAGGATCTGATGGTTCCCAGCAGCACTTCATATCGAAGGTAGGAGGGGGGAGGTCTTGTTGTTTTTGTTTTTGTTTTTTGGTAAGACTGGGGTTTGAATTCAGGGCTTTATGCTTGCAAAGCAGGTATTTTACCATTGAGCCACACTTCTAGTTCATTTTGTTCTGGTTATTTTGGAAATAGGGTCTTGAGAACTATGTGCCTGGCCTGGCCTCGAACTGCAATCCTCTGAGTCTCAGCCTCCCAAGTAGATAGGTTTAGAGGAATGAGCCACTGGGCACCCAGCAAGGACTAAAGTGTTTTGATTTAAACACAGAAATGCCTGGGAAAGGATGCAAACCCCAGGGGACTTAGCTGATGGGACCAGATCTGCTGACTGCAGGATGTTGCTGTGACAGGACAAGCAGGTCCCAGCAGGTCCACAGTCTGTTTCAGAAAGTTTATTTCTTCTCTTGGGCCGATTCAGAGGAAATCAGAGTTGGTGGGCACAGACTCTTAGAAAGTGTTTCCTGATTGTAGGAGCCCCCTCTGGGGGCTCCTCTTCTCTGTTCTCTCTCTCCCTGTCTGCTGCTTTCTGTCCCCAGGTGGGTCCTGTACCTCTTGGGTCTCACTGTCTCAGGGTCTCATGATGTCTGTGGCCCCACCTCCTACTTTGGGACCCAATTACTGGGAGCTTCAGGAAAATTTAATTGAATATTTGTATTGAAAACAGGAGCAAGGGCCAGGGCCTTGATTAAAGGAAGCAGGGGACAAGGAGGAGAGCTTGTGTTTGCTTTTTATTCTGGATTAGAGACCTTTAATTGTGCTGGGAGCCGATTGGGGCTGGAGGATAATGAGTCTGAAGTTTGTTTTCTCACTCAGGTTGCCCCTCCCTCCTACCAATCTCCCTGCAGGGAAGAGGTTAGGATAGATAGGGCTTTAGAGCCTGTTCCAGCATTCTACATCTTAGGACCCAGCTGGGTCTCAGTAGCTTGAGACAGCCTGCAGCCATGCCCAGCAGCAGATAGTACACAAGTGTGTGCATGTGTGAGGATCATGGATGCTTGGTCAAGAGGGTCTCTGTGGAACGCTCTGGGCCAACTCTGTGTGCCTCTGGGTATGAGGGAGATGCTGTTTTCAGTTCAGGACACTCAGTGATTACTGCCACCAGGTGGCTATGTGGGTTTGTGATTTACTGAAGCCTAAAAGTGTCATTAATCTCTCTCCCTAGAGGGCATCAGTTGCCATTCAAGTGAGCCACTCTGCACCACCACTCTTTCTTTCCCTCCTTCCTTTTCTCCCTTCCTTCCTTTCCTTCTTACTTTTCTCCTTTCTTCCCTCCCTCCTTTCCTCTTCTTCCTTCCTTTCTCTCTTTTATCTTTCTTTTTCTTTAGTTTTTAGAGAAGGTCTCCCTATGTAGTCCAGACTGGCCTTGACCACCTGCCTCCACCTCCCAAGTGCTGGGATTGTGTACCACCAAACCACCTAATATTACTGCTTTCTATCTGAGCAGAATCCAGAGAGGCCTGTCTGTCTGCCTTGTCCTGGATCATGCAGAGCCAGGAAGGGCACCCCCATCATCCTAAGGCCAGCTGGCACTAGGTGGGAAAGGCTACACAACTGGTGCTTTTATGACTCAGGACAATTGGGTCATGTGAGTTACTTGTTCAAGACCACATAGGTGGAAATGAGTCTCAACCCAGGCTACTTGTTTGTTTCTAAAGCCCAGGCCTCCCCTTACCCCATGAGCTGAGAAGCAGAATCAAGGACACAGGGTCAGGGTCTGAAGGACACAGCAGAGGCAAGGAAATTGATTCCTTTACTTCTTTTTTAAAGAAAGACAGTGAAGAGGGCCATGCAGTGCCTGGAGGCCGTTTCAGGCACTGGTTAGTCAGGCGGTGTGTAGACTGTGGTCTCAAGCCTCCACCCCCCTTCTGCCATCCTCCCTTTCAGGCCCAGTCCCCATCCCCTTCATTGAGAGCTCAATAACTGCCATTATTGAGCACCTACTATGTGCAGGGTCTATTTTAACTGCTGGTACCAGGTGGGAGAGAATTGAGTTTAAGAATTTAAAGAATTGAGTTCTTTATCCCAGTTACAAGAGGGGAAACTGAAGCACTGATAGGCTGTGGAAATTGTTCACTCAGATAGGGAGTAGGAGATCTGCCTCCAGGGTCCCAGCGCTTCCCACAGAGCCATACAGACCTGAGCCTTCAGTCTTGCTAGACTCCCACCCTACTGCCTCTCCAAGGGGCCTAGCTAGGGCTGGAGGGGGTGGGAGGGGTAGGGTCACATCCTCTGGCCCAATAGACCAGGAAAGGCAAGTTTAGCCCCACTTTGGCCAGAAGGTACCTTCCTCCTCCATGCTGCTTTCTGGACCTGGTAGTACATGGTGACTGGGTGCCGGAGCCTCCAAGGCTGTGAAACCCCTTAGTCATCACATCAAGGCCTGAGTATGTCCCATCCTACATCAGCCTCAGGACTAGGATTTTGCCTTCTTTGGGTTGGGCCAAGTAATGCAACCAGGGAGGCCTGGTGAAGTCCCTTTCATAGTTGTCTGGGTCTAGCTCCTATCTCCGATCCCTCTCTTCTCTACAACCTCTCTCTTTCCATGGGCCACTCTTCCCCAGGCAGGGGGCCTTTTCAGCTTTGCACCTTGTGAGAACTCCCCAGAAGCTGTGATAGTGGCTGCAATGGAGCATGGAAGGGCAGGGATGTGCACAGATCCAGTGCACTGTCCTGGAACACTGACGTCTTACAGGGTGTCATATGCATGTGCCCCAATCTCCTCTGACACACCTGGCCACCTCTTACACACCTGGCCATCTCTTACACACCTGGCCACCTCTGACACACCTGGCCACCTCTGGCACACTCTGAACCCCTCTAGCTGTGTGTTTTTAACTGCATGCTATGAAGGATGTTACAGTAGAATCTTAGTCCAGACAATTGGGAACACCCGGCAGGAGACAGAGTGACAGACCAAGGAGGTCAGGGACTGTCTGTAATGTACCATCCATGTGAACTATGTGTTCTTTGGCCTTGGGGAAGTCCAACTTGAACCCACTGCTGAGGCTACATGAGCTGGGAGGATGCTGGGTTGGTTCCCAGTGCATAAATGCAGCTGGTTGTGTATAAACTAAAGCTTGTTATGGTCCTGGCAGCTTCTGACCTGGGGGCCCACAGCCTGGGAGCACTGTGGGAAGAAAAATCATGTGTGACAAGATAAAAGCGAGTGCACACAAGGGAGATATGAGGATAGGTAAGACACCTAAAAAATTAGCTAGCATTTGTTGCCCTCAACGCAGAGAAACTAAAGCAGATACCTTAAAAGCAACTGAGGCCAATAGGAGAAGGGGACCAGGAACTAGAGAAAAGGTTAGATCAAGAAGAATTAACCTAGAAGGTAACACACACGCACAGGAAATCAATGTGAGTCAATGCCCTGTATAGCTATCCTTATCTCAACCAGCAAAAACCCTTGTTCCTTCCTATTATTGCTTATACTCTCTCTACAACAAAATTAGAAATAAGGGCAAAATAGTTTCTGCTGGGTAGCGAGGGGATGCGGGGGGAGAGGGAGGGGGCGGAGTGGGTGGTAAGGGAGGGAGTGGGGGCAGGGGGGAGAAATGACCCAAGCATTGTATGCGCATGTGAATAATAAAAAAATTTAAAAAAATCATGTGTGAGTCATTACCTCAGGGGCCCAAGCATTCTGTCCTCCTTATCCTCCTGACACTCTCTGGACCTGCCCCACTGCCCTGCCCTCACCCCTGCAGAAGCCCAAATATAGCTGTAGGCACATTGGCGTCTCATTATGTCCTCTAGGGTTCTGCACAAACAAAGCAGGTCTAGAGGGTGAGATGGGGATGGCGGAGGCTGGCAGACTGGGAGCTGGGCTTTCTCATGATGCTGTGGAAATGCACCAAGGAGGTGCATAGGCTGTGGTCAGGGTTGCTCACCACTTGTTGCAGCTGGGCAAGGATCAGACACCTGCTGTCCATTGCAAGCCTGGAGCAGAACTTCTACTGGGCCTGGGAAGAAGTTGGAGTAGCCCTGGGGAGAAAGGTTGGGGATCAGGGTCGCTGAGAAAAGCTGCAGAGGAATGGGGTGCTCATTCCACTTTGGCATTAACTGGTTATGCAAATAACATGCAAATTAGCCTGTTGCCGTGTCTCAGTCAATAGCCAGGCATTTTTCATCTTTGACCAGCAGCTTTAGTTACAGCGGATCCCAGCAGGGCACCAGGTGGGAGGGGGAGGCTATCAGCCTTAGAAAAGGAAGGTAGGAGGGGAATCATCTCTTTCCTCCTCTCAGTAGCTGTCACACTGAAGGGGTTGCAGAGGGGGGAATGGCGGCAGATGGACCCTGGGGGGTCCCTCCCTGCAGCGCTGACATTTACTGGCCTGGTATGGTGGGACTTTAGGGGGAGGCTGTGTTGGGCCTGATGGATGGGCCCTGGCAGCAGCTTCAGCAGCCCTGCTGGGGGCTGGGGCCAGGCTCTGCACAGTGAGGTCAGGTGGAGGGTGGAGGGAGCTTGGGAGAGACTGGTGATGGGAGGTGGATGTCATAGTCTTTCCTGCCTAAGGAGCTGGAAGGAGGAGGGAGGAAGAACAGGCTCCATGTTGGGTGGGAGGGCAGGACACACAGCATAGCCAGAGGGTGTCACCTTGAGTTGTATGTCTACCTTCCTAAAGGCCACAAGTTTCTGTATTCTGTGTGGGTGTTAGGGTGCATGTTTGTGGAAGGGATGGGGTATACAGGCAAAGCACATTTTACCCACCTAGTTACTGTCCTGTGCTCTACTCAAAATATACACTCACCCACCCACTCACCCCCACTGCACTCATAAACTCTCTCACTCACACACACCTTCCTTTCATTAAACAAAACAAAACAAAACAAAACCTAATTTTCATGAAAACTGTCATTTATATAGTGGAAGTGTCTGAATTTATATTCCTGAAATTAAATAATGTCCCTCTATTGTCATTCTCTTCTCTCAGTGAAGATAACCTGCTTTCAATCTATTGAAAGAGTATTCCTTTCCTAATAAACTGTACTATCACTTTCACTTAAAAATAAATAAACAACAAAAAAATTCTCTCCTCCTGTCTGTTTCTCCAGTGTCCCAAAATGTAATGCTTGAATTCCTTCCTTCTCAGAGTCACAGCACATCCACTCAATCCTATATAAACTCCGTGCCTCCTTCCTCCTTACACATCCATGGGTGCACACTCGTACTCCTTCCTGCCTTGTGGTCACAGAGCTGGGCATCTAGGAATCTGTCCTCAGAGACAGAGCCCTCCACAGTCACCGCCAGAGACTGCCCTCAGGGAGTGTCCAGCCCTGGGCAAGATCTGCATGTGTGTGTGACCTAGACGTGATGGTTTGGGATATCTGAAAGTAACCATCACTGTCTTCTCCCTTTTCAACCAGTGTTGTGATCATGTGTTTATGTTTCCCAGAAGCCCCTCAGGTAGCCTGGAGAAGGCTGCTTCACCAATGCTTTGCAGGACTTGGGGAAGAGGGAGGTTGAGGCAGCAGTGCTGGGGCAGGGGCCAGCCGACAGCCTGTCAAATGGACTGTTTCACTTCATAAATTCCCCTGCCTTTCTCAGGGATACCTTGAGTTTGACCTCTGTACAGGGAGCAAAGTTCTTTCTTTGTTTCCTAATAAACAGTCTGGATGATTGCTGGCCTCCAGCTGTTCTACCGCCCTGTGGCCTACCCCACACTCCCAAGAGGCACTTTCTCCTGGGAAGTCTCATTAACTGGAGGCTTGGGGCCAAGGCAGGGCTCTGTCGGTCACCTCTGTCCTCATTAGAGCAATCATCTCTGTCTGGCATGATGGGTGAGCTCTCTCCTTAGGAGCCTCCCCACAAGGTCCCTCTGAGGCCACTGGGAAACACTGCCCTGGGTCCTCATGGTGACCAGGTGACCTGTGGTCACTAACACGAGGTGGTTCTGGGTGGGTGGGGGGGTCATGTAGGTCTTTTCAGGGCCCTGATGAAGGCAGCTACTAAAGCATCGACTCCAGAAACAATGAGTCTCTCAGTACCTTCCTGAAAGCAGCTGTGGTCTTCACTGTGCAGAGATTCCCTTCCTCCTGGAATCTGCCCTTGAGGGACCTGGAAACTCAGGTAGCCCTGAGGTATTTCTGGATGTGTACAACTTTGGTTGTTGTATCTCTCTCTCTCTCCCTCAAATTCAGTGCAAAGTCTGAGCTGGGTGCAAAAAAAATCTCAGGAGGAAACTTGAGATGTTCTTTGCAGGCAGATTGCTCCCTGATATTTGAGTGGGAGAATGAATGTTAGGCTCTTCTCTGTGCAGCACCCCCTCCACTTCTGTGTAGACTCCAGTCCACAAGATCTGGGGTGCTTTCCACTCTCTCTTTCTAGAAACAGTTTTGTGATGGCTAAGAGTCAATGGTGTAAATCAGGTGTGGCCACTCATACCTATAATCCCAACACTTGGGAGGCAGAGGCAGGAGGATGGTGAGTTTGAGGCTATTCTGGGCTACATATTGAGTTCAAAGCCAGCCAGAGGTACATAATGATGGCCCTGTCCCAAAAAACAAACAAAAATTGTCAACAATGTGCAGTCACACAGGCCCAGGTTCAAATGCTGGCATTGCTACCCAGTACATAGGTGATGGGGAAAGTTTCTAAGCCTCTCTGAGCCTCAGTTTGTATATCTGGGGAATGGGATGATAGTAACACTGAGCATGAGGTTACTGTGAGCATTGCATGGGAGAATTCACGTAACCCACACAGCACTAGCTGTCATCATCCTGAGGACAGACATTGTACATTTGTATGTGGACTCTGAAGGAAGAGTTTACTAATCTTCCCTTTTGGAACTTCCCTTTTGCAACGTCCATGCAAGGACATTTGTTTCAGTGGGGATTTTTTTTTTAAGACATGTAGGTAGAAAGTCTCAGAAAAGATACACACATCCTGGTCATATTGGGAATACTGAGACCAGGAAGAAGAACTAAGTGACCAGTGACAGGAGTGGCAAGAATACTTTTCATGATATGTCTGTTGAACTCTTCTGTTTTATGTCTATATCATATAAAACCAATTTTAAGCTAGGTATGGTGGTACATACTTGTAATCCCAGTACTCAGAAGGATGCAGCAGGAAGATCAGGAGTTTGTGGCAGCCTGGGCTATACAGCAAGACCCTGTCTCAAAACATACGCAAATTTTTTTTAAATTAATAAAATCCCCTTTGACTTTTGGCTCAGAGGAAACCAAGATGCAACTTTTTCAATTATCTGGGTTCATCCTATAGTAGCTGCATCCACCATGCCCCCCAAGTTCAACACGACTGAGATCAAAGTCATGTACCTGAGCTGCACTGGTGGTGAGGTTGGTGCCATATCTGCCCTGACCCCTTGATTGGTCCTGGGCTATAGGGTGATGTTGCCAAAGTGACTGGAAGAGTCTGAGGATGACAGTGAAACACATTTCAAAGCAGGCCCCAGGTTGAGATGATATCATCTGCCTTTGCCCCGATCATCTTAGCCTCAAGGAACTACCAAGAGACAGAAAGAAACAAAAAAAAATCACGCACTGGGGAAATAACATTTTTGACAAGGTTGTCAACATTGGTGATAGAGATGGCACTCATCTTTAGACAGAGAACTTTCTGGAACTATTAAAGAGATACTAAATGCTAGACGACAGTCTGTGAGCTACAATGTCAACAGCCATCTTCATGACATCACAGATGACATCAACAGGGTTGTGGTGGATGCCGGCAGTTACGTACAAAGAAAAATATTCTAATAATCATCTGACAACCAAAAAAAATTTAATGAAATAAAAAACTTTAGCTTGGCAAGGTGGTGCACATCTGTGTTCTCAGCTAAGTGGAGGCAGAGGTGGGAGGAGGATTTCAGTCTGAGGCTAGAACAGAGCAAAGGCAAGACACTATCTGATAAAGAGACTAAAGTGAAAAGTGCTGGAGGTGGGGCTCAGTGGAGGCCCTGAGTTCAAACCTCAGTACCATCAAAAAAAATGAATGTTAGTAAAATCACAAAGTAGACATATACAGATTAAGCCCCTCAACATTTTTCTTTCTTTCTTTCTCATTCTTGGTGGTACTGGGATTTGAACTCAGGGTCTCAGGCTTGCTAGACAGGGCTCTACCACTTGCAAAGGGTTACTTGTGGGGGTTTCTTCCAAGGAGAATGGTTCTGGGTTGGGAGTCCAGGGCTGGAGGCCAGGGGAAGTTGTGTGTATCTGTTTCATATTCTTAGCTCGCCACCTTTTGCCCAAGTCCTTGTCTCAGTGACTCTTCCTGTCCAGACACGAGCCTTCAACATCCATGTGTTGTAAGCATGGCGCCAGGCTGGGGGCAAGACAAGAAAGTGTGGTTTCTGCTCTGAGGCCACCTCAGCTAGGAGGCCTTCAGGCTGGGAATGCCTTTCCCCCACTTGCTCGCTCTCTTCTTAAAGGTCTGTCTTTCTCTCAAATCCCATCATTCTGTGAAGTCCTCCCTGATCCTCACAAATCAGAACTTGGCCCACCATCCTCTCACCTAATTTTTAGTCACTTATCCATTCTAGTCTTTCCTCTGTTGTGTTTTTATGTCATCCTCGTTTACTTGGCTATCAATCTCCTCGCCTTAGCTTTGGAGCCCCTAGAGGACCAAGAGCTTACTCACATCTACAAGTTCTGGAGGCCTCAGCCAAATGCCCAGAACATCAACACCTGTTGTGCAGAAGGTGTACATTACAGTGTCACCTACGTGACACTGTCCCACCTAGGTGGGACTAGGGCCATCAAAGTGCTCTGCTTTCCTTCCCCAATTACTTAACAGACACTTCAATCCCCATGGAGGTTCAGGACAGCAGCAGCTGATAAGATGCTATACTTTGCACCCACCACATGCCCTGCCAATCCCCTCTTCCTTTTGCCCATCCATATCTGTTTCACAATGCTCAGCCCTAGTGGAAGAGCCTTCAGATTTATATGGTGCTATTTACTGGCCCTCTGCCAATTAGTGACACTTTGAAATTCCCTTATATGACGCACTGCTGCTCTGACAATAAACAAGTCATTAGCTGGGTCGGAGGGCAGTTTCCAGCTGGTTTTGATTCATTGTTTCTGAACCAGCTCAAGAGGCTTCCTTTTTAAGATGTAGTGTCTCCAGTCCAAGGCTCAGGAAACCTCAAAAGCTGGAGGCAGATGGGGCTTCTGAGCACCGGTGCTGGGTCCCTGTGACATCTGCTTTCCCTTCTGATCCTCCTTGAGGCTCACCACCTCAACGGTGGAGGGAATTCTGAGTGCCACCAAGCTCCCACTACCCTTTCCTAAGACACAGTCACAAGACAACAGTCCCAGCAGGGAGTGGATGTGGAAGAACAGCAGGGAGAGGGAAAGAGAGGCTTGGGTGCCACATGAAGGAGGGACAAGAGAGAGATAGAAACTCCAGTGGGTGATGTGGGATGGGGAAAAAAATGGCAGACACCTTAGTGAGAGATCCTGACTGGTTATATCCAGTTTCTGTTCTTAATTTATAGCTCTAAAGGTGTTTGGCTTGGAGAAGATCTTGGACATCCTCCAGTCCAATACCCTGCTTCTATTTTCACAGATACAGAATTTGGTACCTAAGAAAGATGAAATGACTTTGCAAAGTACAGTCAGCTCCTATGTATCTGAAATCAAACTAGAAGCAGGTCTGGCTCTTTGTCCAAATCTCTCCTTATGACCTGAATTACCTACTGGGAAAGAAACAACAACTTGGAAGACAGCAGGAAAGCTACTGCTTGGGGCAGGTCCTTACCTCTCTCCTTCCCCTCCTTCTCTCATGCCCACTGGTTTATGGGATTCTGCATATATGAAAGGGTCATATGTGGGGTGTAAGGTTGTTGTGTATTTGGATAAGTAGAAGCCAATGATACAGTACTGTGCTAGGCACCATGGAAGAAACGAAAATGAGTTAGATAAACTTTTCAGAAAATACTTGAACTCTTTACACTTGAACTATAAAGACTCATGGACTAGAAGGCAAAGTACACTGAAGAAGTGACTAATAGACAAACATAGAACTGAAAGACTGATGGTTAGCTCCATAAGTTGAAGCCATCATGACAGTGCCCTGGGAATATCAGATTGGATGTACTAGGGACTATGTGGCAGGTGACACAACCTCTGGTCCATATGAAGTAGACAGCTAAAACTCAATCTTCTGCAAAAACTGAGACCCTATAAGGGACATATCCTCAGAGAAACCAGGACTAGGGAAATATCCCTTATAGGCTTAGGGAAGTGACAATTAATATTCCCCTTACTGGGGCTCTGAGTAGAAAAAAGTCCTCTGTGAGAAACAGAAGTGCCAGGCCTGAGACATATGTGACTATAGTGTCTGAATTTCCACTTTTGGAATTCCCAAGCCAAGAAATTAATGTAACAATAGATTCCAGACCAGTAAACGCATGGAGTATCAAGAGAAGGAAATGGAAAACCATCCGGGAAGAATGCATGCACCCCAGAGCAACAGCCTTCTCCCAGCAAAATATAATTCTCTTTGAAAGTTACCCTAACAACAAAAAAACTGTAGACCACATGAGGAGATGATATGCCACTAGGGAAAGTTGGCAAACATATCAAACTAGTTTAACATAATAGCATAAAATAACAATCTATGGGCTGGGGATGTAGCTCAGTGCTAGAGCATTTTCCTAGCATGCACAGGCCCTGGGTTTTATCCCCAGCATTACTTAATAAATAAATAACAATTCAAAGGAGATTTTAACAAAATAACAATGTTTTAAATGATTTTAAAAGATGAAAAAAAAAGAAACTATAAAAAAGGATAGGATATTTTGAAAGAGAACAGGCAAATTTGTAAAAAAGTGTCAAATAGAACTTTTGAGAAATGGAAACAATATATAAAAGCTCAATGCAGATTAGACAAAGATGAGTAGAAAATTAGTGAACTGAAAAAGAAAGTAGAGGAAATTACTACAAATGCAGCCCAGAAATATGAGAGAGAAAATACGAAAGAGAAGCTAGGAGGATTGAGGACAGAGTAAGAGAGTTCAAATTACCTTTACACAGAGCTGCAGGAGAAGAATATAGAGAATAGGGGAATGGCAACCTTCAGTTTTCTAGGACTGACAGAAGATATCCATTCTCAAATTAAAGAAATATTGGAAATTCTGAGGAGGATACAAAAGAACAAATCTGCAATGAGAGAGGTTCAAAGACACTGGGTTCTCTAAGAAATACAGTCAGTATGTTAAAGGACAGAAAAGACAGCTTAATTTTGTCCAGGAATATTTGGGGGAAGTTCATAGAAAACTGAGACTTGAAGGTCCAGTAAAATTGTAAGAGTTAGAGAATATTATGGTAAGACAGATGAGAATACCTAAGAAATAGGAGGACAACATGAGGTTCCAGCCTGACAAGGTTTTGACACAGTTTGTTTTAAGTTACCTCTACTCTAGATACCTGTGTGTTAACCAAAGGTTTGGGGAACCTCCCTGGCCTACACAGTCACTCCACACTTAAATCTTTGCTCTTCTCCTTTGGACCCCCTGCCCTGTCCATGACCGGCAAAGTACAAGTCAGCCAGCTGATCCCTCATAAATCCACCTATAATCACCCTTTGAGGCCACTGAGATTGCACTTTGAGGCATCCCCGTCCTGAGGCCAAGCTGAAATGGGAGCACTCAGTCTTCTTCCCTCTACCTGAGGTCCTTCAGGCAAGGCAAGCCCCAATATGCAGTAAATGCAGGGGCATCTGTGTCTTGTTAAGCAGTGTCAGTATCTTCAGAGCAGTGGAGGAACCTGGGCAGGGTAATTGGCTCATGAAAGCTGCAAGTTGCTGGAGGGGGCAGGAGGGTCTTGAGAGGAAGGGGAGAGGGTGTAATGGGAAGCAAATGCTGCAGAAGAGACTGTGCACACCCTCCCCCAACTCATGGCCATGAGCGTTCCTCAGACACCTGCAGGCACTTGGGCATGGGAAGTGATGGCCTCTCCCTGCTGGCGCACAGAGCAGAAAGATAAAGTTTGGTTCTAATTAAGGGTGCAGGCTGCAAGGGAATGTGAGACAGGAGAACACTTTCTTGTATCTTTTAAGAACACATGATTTTCTTGGCAATTGTCAAATCCAGCTTCACCTTTTGGTTGTTTATGGCATCAGGAAAAGAGTGTTGGACTTGGAATCGGATGAACTTGGGGTTGAATACCAAAGCATCCATTTTCAAGCTTTACAAATCTCTCGGTTGTCAGTCTTCTTGTCTGTAAGAAGAAGGAAAGAATATTTCCTACTAACCAGGGTTCCTGTGAGGAATATGATAGATCATTTGAAGAGACTTGACAGAGTGCTTATTATAGAACAGACCAAAAAGCCATTAGTTTTCTTTATCCCAGAATGTTGATACTCGTAGGGAAGGAAAGGTGTATGCTCAACTTTGTAACCTCCGAGGAGCCTAACACAGTGCCTGGCACACAGAGCAAATTATGAGTAAATGATGGAGCAGACAACTTATGCATTGAGCTTCCCTGTCCCTCACACTGGTACAGGACAATGTCAGCCCAGAATCCTAGATGCCAAAAAGGAAGGAGACTGAGTCACTGCAGAATCATTAAAATGGGTGCAAGTCACTGATCAACCAGCAAAGAGGCAATGCTGATGTGAGTGCCCTGGAAGAACTTAACCCATCTAGCACTGGGAGACTCCAGGTCCCTCTTGCAGAAGACAGAGTCTGCACAGACAGACATCCTTTTTTCTTCTTCCCCAATCTCATTGGTGCAGGTGCCAGCATCAGGCCCAGGTCCAGGCTTGCCTGAGACCAGAGGAGGGCGCAGTGATCTCTGAGGCTGTCTCCCCTTCAGCTCTGAAGAAGCTTGGGGCTCCTATCCACCTGCTCTCCAGCTGCTGCTGGCAGAGCCTTGGTGGACTTCGACATCTTCCACACATCTTTAATCTCTCTTCACTCTGTGCCAAACATCTGTAGAGTGGATCTACTGGCCATTTATTTTTTGTTTGTCTTGGGTGTGACATAATCTCCATTCTTCACTTTCATGACTCTTCTCTTTATTAATATCATCTCAACCACTCTATTTATTTGCTTTCCATCGAATCCCAACCACTTTCCTTCTGCTCTCCTGAACTGACTAGGGCCTGTGCCAGCCCTTCCTGGTTCCCTTCCCCCTCACTCTCCTCCCCCCAGCTCAGGGCCATTCCAGGGCCCTGCTCTCCCTGCTGTGAGCCTCACTCAAACCAGATGTGGCTTCCTCCTCCTCTTCCTCCTCCTCCCCCTGAGTTGCCCAGGGCTGCAGGGGGTAAGGGAGAGCAGAGGCCCTCCGCTCACATCCTGTTCTCCTCCCTGTGCTTTCCTGCCTAGCTCTGTGACTCTTACCAAGGAGTGGGGGAAGGCAGTACACAACTTAGTGCCAACAGAGGGGTGCGTGGGCAACACTGGTTGAGAATCACACCCCTGAGAGCCCAGAAGGTAGGGACCTGTCCACTCCCTATAACATAGTAACTGTGGAAAGCCTTGAGAGTGATATGTGACTTGAGATAGCCCAAACTCTCACCCTGGCTGTATTAAGTCCCCTCTGCTTCCATACTGCCCAATTAGCAACATCTTACAACTGTGCCTCACGTCATCCACCGTCTTGATTCCCTTCACTCTGGCCCAGGAATGCAGGGTTATTACCTCCTCAAGGCAAAGGAGTTTGAGACTCCCATGTCATTCGACTGACAAGAGGTCAAGTAAAGATGTGAACCCATATCTGGTTTGATATGAAAAATAGCCAATTAGCTAAACAGGGTCTAACTTTCTCTGCCTGGTCCAATGTGGCCTATTGTGTGACAACACCTGGGAATGAACCTCTTTTGACAAATACAGTCTGGGTTTGGTAGCATCAGCCAGCCATGGCACATCTCCCTGTTTCTGGAATTAATTTTATGTCTGGTCATGATAGGTCCTTGAAATTTGACCTCTGGGATAATCATGGTCATTGTTAGAGGTGATGTCATTACTCCCACAGTGCAAAGAATATTAAAATATGCAAGAGATGAAGACTGCAAGAGAAACTGAAAGGCAGCTTAGCCTCAGAAGGGGCAGGTGGGACAAGGAGCTATGGTTGACAAATGATCATTCCACTAGTTCCATCTGGGACTGGGCCAGGCTCTGTGGAGCTTGGGGTTTTACAGTGTGGTAGTGGTAGGTGGTTGGGGACTCTGGTGAAGTAAAAGAACTGGCAAGTAAGAACATAAGGTTGCCAGGACATCTCTGAGGGACTTTGAAAGAGCCTGTGGAGAGGCTGTTGTAGCATCCTGGAAAACCTGCTGCTGCAGATAGCCCAAACAACCTTGAACTGAGCGTGTTGGGAGATTGCCAGTTAATGCTATACTTTGGAACAGGCTAAGACAGTGGTTCGCAAATGTTAGTGGACTGAGTCTCACATGGAGCACATGTTAAGATGCAAGCTGTGCTTTACCCTAGAAATTCTGCTTTAGCAGAAGGTCTGGGGTGGAGACTTTGAGCTTGCCTGTTTAACAAGTCCTCCAGAGTATTGAACAGCTGAGGATGAAGCAGTCAAGAAACCCGAAACCTGTGCAGCACTGTGAGGAAGAAGAAATACTGGAGAACAGGAAGTCTTGCCACAGGTCATGGATCCAGCTGTTGCCATGCTGTTTCTGACCAGACTTCACTTCTTAGAGAAGGTGGCTTATTAACAGGCGGTAGGGACATGGCTGGTGGGAAGCAGGGGAGGCAGGTAAGGTAAGGAAGGGACACATAACTGGGTTTTCTCAGAGCAGCTTCCAGGACAACTGGGCTGCTTGGACTCTGAAAGGTGAGAGACCCATGGCCCTGAGGTAGGGCTTTGGTCGCTGATGAGGGGAACTTTAATTGCTGGCAGGTGCTTCAGGATGGGGCTGGAGACTCTCCCAGCCTGGAATGTCCATGGAATGGCAACTGAAAAGCTTTCCAGAGCTCCCCAGGTCAAGGGTCACCATCAAAGGATCCAAATGTTAAGGTCATGCTTTCATTAACTGGAAACACTGGCCCTGTCTCAGTATGAACTTTGTTTGTTTGTTTGTTTTGGCTGATGCTCTAGTCTAAACGTGGGAATGATGGTCACCTGATCATTAATTTGCCTCCTTTTTCCCCAGAGTCTCTTCTTTTTTAGATTAGTGTATATTAATTGTATAAAGGGGTTTCATTGTGATATTCCCATACATGCATATGATGTACTTTGAAATTCACCCCCTCAATTACTCTTTCTTATTCCTCCTTTGTTCACCCTCTTCTTTTTTTAACAATTGTATTTGGTGGTACTGGGGTTTGAACTCAGGGCCTCTAGTTTACTAGGGAAATACTCTACCACTAGAGTCATGCCATCAGCCCTTTTTGCTTCAGTTTGGTTTTAGATAGGGTCTCTAGCTTTTGCCCCATTGGACTTGGACTACAGTCCTGACTCTACTTCCTGAGTAACTGGGATTACAGGTATGCACCATCTTACCCACCTTGTTTTTTGAGACAGAATCTTGGTAACTTTTGCCTTCTAGGCCTTGAACCATGATCCTATCTTGGCCTTATTTTTTTTGAATTTTTTTTTTTATTATTGTTGTGCTGGGTGGGGGTACACTGAAGTATTTACAAAGGTTCTTACAACATAACAAATATACCTGAATTCACCCCCTCTATCTTGGCTTTTTTTTTTTTGGTGGTACTGGGGTTTGAACTTAGCATTTCACACTTGTGAGGTAGGTGCTCTATCGCTTG
The DNA here is from genome assembly GCF_047511655.1 of Castor canadensis. Classification (NCBI taxonomy): domain Eukaryota; kingdom Metazoa; phylum Chordata; class Mammalia; order Rodentia; family Castoridae; genus Castor; species Castor canadensis. The sequence goes on from NC_133387.1 coordinate 171,001,808, forward strand.
AGCTACACCTCCACTGAGTAGTTTTTGAAACAAATTTTAATGGGTTTCATTATTCCATTTTCATACATGTATGTAAAGTACTTTGATCAGATTCATCTCCTCCTTTCATCCTCCCCTCTCCTGTTGGCAGTTTTTTACATTCATGTCATTTTTTTTTTTTTTTTAGGTCTAGATTCTGCATATGAGAGAAAATGTGATCGTTTTCTTTCTGAGTCTGGCTTATTTTACATAACATGATGATCTCTCCAGTTCCATTCATTTTCCTGAAAATGACATAAATTCATTCTTTTTTTTTCTTTTTGTGGTACTAGAATTTGAACTCAGGGCCTATACCTTGAGCCACTCCACCAGCCCTTTTTGTTTTAGGTATTTTTGAGATATGGTCTCATGAACTATTTGCCTGGGCTGGCTTCGAAACTTGATCCTTGTGATCTCTGCCTCATGAGTAGCTAGGATTACAGGCATGAGCCACCTGTGCCTGGATTTCATTCTTCTTTATGGCTAAATAATACTCCCAGGAGTGTTTTCTGAGAACCGCTTGGGGTGGCCCCAGTGAGAAGACTAGGGAGGACCAGAAGTTGTTTCCTCCCTGCCCTGAGTTTCAGAGGGGATAACAGACAAAAAGCAGTGGAGACAGGAAATGCAGAGAGCTCTTAACTGGAGTGATATGGTCACTTCCTGCAACTGGGGAGCTGCCTTGATGGGGACAATACTGCTCACACTGCAGGCTGGCTTCCCAAGTCTATGAGGCTCCTCCATTTACTGCACAGGCCTAGGTGACCCCAGTGTGGAGGAAGCCTCAGGTTAAAGGGAGACAGAAACTGCTCAAACTTTGAAGGCAGGAGAGCTTAACAGGCCGAGTGTCATTCCTAGTTGCTCATGCCCAGGCATCTCCTCTGCACAACCCTCAGGGTGCTATTCACACAGGATTCTAGAGTTGTGCATCAAAGGGTGTGGACACTGCCTGCTCCCAGGGAGAAATGACAGGTAAAGTGGGGAGGGAGAAGAGAGGGACGGAAGGAAGGAAGGAAATGGGGAAAGGGCTTAAGGAAAAAAGGTAGGAAGGAAGGAAAAGGGATGGAGGAAGGAAGGGAGGAACAAAAGAAGGGATGGAAGAAGAAAGGGAGGAATGAGTGGAAGGAAGGAAAAGGGAGGAAGGAAGAAAAGAGAGGAGGGAAGGAAGGAGCACGTCTTACTGTGTGTCAGGCTCTGGGCTGGGGCTTTCAGGTGGGTCAGCGAGTAGGCAGAGAGGCTGGGGCTGAAGAGGGAAGCTGCCAGAGGAGGGCCAAGCCCCTTGAAAGCTGCTATTGTTTGAGGTCTCTGCTCAGAGAAGCCCCAAGTAAAAAGAGCTTGTTAGAGAGGCCCAGGCTGGAGACAAGCTGCTCTCAGAGAGCCAGTGAACCGTGTGAAATGACTTAAACTAACATCCCTGACTGCACTGGGCTGGGACCCAGGAGTCAGGGCTGTGCGCTCATCAGAAATTCATAGAAGGTGCCCCGCGGCTCGGCTTTCTCTGGCTGCCTTGTTCATTGAGCGGTTTTTTCTTTCCAGTCCTGCGGCTCTGAAAGAGAGACAGGGGCTGCCTGATGGGGAAGATCAAGTGGCCTTTGAAAACCTCTCTCGGAGTTTATTAAACCCCGGGGCTAGGGCAGGCCAACATGGAGGCCCAGCCAGACCTGGCTCCGCCCTCCTGGGCTTTCCAGAGGGGACCTGGCCTGTTCTCTTGTCCCAAACTTGGCAGGCCTGTGCAGAGCGAAGAGGGGACAGAGAACCTGGGGGCAGATGTGTTAGTCTTTTTCCAGAAGAGTTGGAGGCCCTGGGTGGGATGGGAACTGGTCATCTCCATAAAAATGACAGGGGCCTTTTCTCCTTGGATCCCAGAAGGCACCCCCCACCCCCCTTGCTGGAACTCTCCATGGACCCTCCAAAGTGTTTGTGCTCAAGGCACACAGAGAGGAGAGTGGGAGGGGAAGGAATCAGAGGGTCTCTAGGCTGTATCACAGCTCAGTGACCAAGTAAGGGCAGGAATGAAGCTTCACAGAGGAAGTCTCAAGTTTCCAGGATCTGGAAGGCCCTCAGAGATGGAGAAGTACAAGACACACCTGCTGATGCTCAGTGTATCCCCAACCCTTATCAACCCCCTCCAGAGGGGGGGTTATAACCTTCTGGGTCTATGAGACAGTGACTCCCAAACAGCCAGCTTAGATATTCAGCCCAGAAAACTTCCACAAGAACGCATTGTAAAACCACAAGACTCAGAGTCAATGTAGTTATGATACATTCAGTCTTCCGCAAATATTTACTGAGGGTTTTCTTTGTGCCAAACACCATCCTCGATACTGGACAGACAGTGTGAGTCAAACAATGTACTCATATTGTTACCAACAGAGCATGGAGACCAACAGGAGTGACCACTCTAAGATCAAAACGAGCGCAGGGCCTCTTACTAGCCAGGTGACCCAGGGGCAGAGCCAGGAGGAGGCCTGTTCTCTACATTTAACCAGACACCTCCTTTTTTCCAGTTTATATCTTGTGGATCTGAGTAAGAAAGTTCTTGGAAATGATAATTCTGCTTGTTTAAAAAATCAAGGCCGAGTGCAGTGGCTCAAGCCTATAATCCTAGCTACAAGGGAGGTGGAGATTGGCTGGATCATGGTTCAAAGCCAGCCCTGGCAAAAAGTTCTTGAGACCTGCCCCATCTGAGCCGGTGGCTGAGTTTGGTGGTGCATGCTTGTCATCTCAGCTATGCAAGAAGCACTAATAAGAGGAGTGCAGTCCTAGGCCTACCTGGGCATCTCAAAAATAACCAATGCTAAAAGGGCCGGTGGCTCAAGGTGCAGAATACCTGCCTAGCAAGCTTGAGGCCCTGAATTCAACTCCCAGTACTGCCGCAGCTCCACCCTCCCAAAAGTTGAAAACCATTGATCTAATTCATACGCACCCAGCCCCACCACATATGTATGCACATGCATTTTAATCTTTACTCTCTTGTCTCATTTCCTATGTCCACCATCTGAATTGTTCCAAGGCTACCTGCTTCCTTCTCCCTGTACCCCTCACTGGACGCCTTCAAGAGAAGGCAAGCTCTCTTTCCAAGCCAGCTCTGGATTTGGAATCCAGTTTGGTCTCTGCCCCTTTTTATATGCCCCCCCTTAAACAAGTTCAAAGTCCTTTACAGCTTTTCCTAAGAGATTTTTTTTTTTTTCTCAGCAACTATAGAGAATAAACAGATGGGGACAGTTTTAAGATATAAAGCTAGAGTTCAAAGTCATTCTCACTAGGTTACAGGCCTCTTTCCCCAGGGCCTGGGTGGCTATAAGGAGATAATTTGAAGGTCTTCCCTCCTAGGTTAAGGCCAGGGTTAGTCTTCTGTTGGAAATATGGCCAGTACCTTACCCTCCAGCTCCAGGAGCCAGGAAGGATACTGGAGTTAGAGTGAAGGTGGGGTTCTTTTGGCTTGGTGTTTTTGGAGTCAGATAACTAACCTAATCTGAGCTCAGGTTTTAGGTTATGTACCAATATTTTGCTATTGTCTGAGTGCTGTGTTTAGAAAGTTTCTGAGACTGTGCTGTTGTTGTTTTATTACTCCAGGTGTTATTATTGACCGATGGAACTTTCCTCCAAGGAACTCCTACACAGGTGCACAATTAAATACAACAGTCAACAAAGCAACAGCTCTGGTGGGTATGGGGAAGGCACAAGGGTCCTGCCTGCTCTGAGCTTTCTCCCTCCCCCTCCTCTCCCTGCCCCTGTTCTGGCTTTCAGGAACTCCTAGTGCTGCACAGAGCCTATTTGAAAGCTACTAATCTATTCTGTCTCCCTGCTTTTTAAAAAATTTTTTCAAAAACATTTTTTAAATACTATGGTAGAGATGAAGGAATTGAGGCCCAGGAAAATATGGCTGAATTAATTGCACAAATATCTTAGCAGCCTGAATCACCTTTCCAGACCTCAACACTCCCTTGTCCCCTTAACTTCCAAGCAGTGAATGGCCCCTGCTTTTTAAATTAAATTTAAAAAAATTTTAGACCCTACCATGTACACCCTTATCATATTGTCACTTTCCTCTTCGTACCCATCACTTAATGGGGATCCCAAGTCCTGGTCATTACCTGAGTGTTGCTAGGTGCCATTGCCACACCTTTCTCTCCCCACCCACCACATGGCACTTGCCCTTGCTCCATGGGTCCAGAGTGTTCTCCAATTCTGTGTGTGGGTTGGGGAAGGGCAATGGTGGCCCAGGGCTCCAGCCTCTGCTCACCCTTTCCCATGTTCTGTTCCTCCTAAGCTGTTCTCTGCCTCTTTTCTTCACACTTGCTGTCTTCATGCCCCCCATCTGGTTTTCCCCACTCCTTGTTCTTGTGTACACCCCATTCCCTGAAGTGCCTTTCTATCTAAACTTTCTCCTCCGTTTCATCTCAAGGTGCCGGTTTTTTCCCAGGAATCTGTCTGGATAGAAGCAAACTAAAGTTATTTTCCCCCATATCTCAACCCATTCATCTTCACTTAGCACAAAACCCACCAGCACATGGGATTGGGCATCCTGCCAGCCTGAGTTTAGTTTGTAATTGGGTGCTGAGCTCTGGTGTCCTCTTGATTTATTTTTGTGGGCCATCTGACTGTCCCCTGCATCCATCGCATAAGCATGCTGTTTGAAACTGCAGCCCTGGAAGCAGCAGTTCCCACGGAGCACCATGAGAAGAGCCATAGGGCTGGTGAATTCTGTTCAGGACCTCAGCTGCTGGGTGTGCACAGGCCTGGCAGGGATGGGTGGGGTGAAGGCTGTGTTGTCTTTTCAGCCTCTTCCTTCTTCATGGGCATCTTGGGTCCATGGGCAAGGTCCACGTGGGTGGAACTTCCCAGCTTCTGTACAATTTGGAGTCAGCAATGCCAGCTTTTTTGACAGTTCTCTACTTACATCTCCATCTCCTACCTCCCCAAAAGACAGCCAGGAGCTGGCCATGGTTTAGTGCCTGTCAACCAATTCAGTGGGAAGGAAACATTAAACACTCCAAACACTGCTTATTGGAGCTGGGTAAACTCCATGTACCACAGTTTACTTTGCTGTCAGAAATCCCTGAGCTTGCCACAGAGCAGAACCCCCAGAAGATCAGGACTCCCACCATTCCTCCTCTTCACTCCCACCCACCGGAAGAGACCCCGCCTCTCCCCTGTCCAGACCCTCTATAGTCCCTCTTTCCACTTCTGCTCCTTCCCTTCCTCCATCTCTGTTCCTTCGTATTCCTCACCCCCACTCTTCTGCATCTTCCCATCTTACCCTGCTCTGTGCTTTCTAATTCTTCCTGCAGATCCAGTGTCTTCCAGCAGCCCAGGGCTGGAGAGGCTCACCTGTTCAGGGTAGGGAGCTGGGAACCAGCACAGATGAGGTCCAGGCATTTCTAAGGGGCAGAGATAGAGCAGAAGTCATCCTTTTTCTCCTCCCACTCACTCCATGAACCCCTGGGCTGTGAGTCATTGATGCTGAAGGGATCATGAGTTCAGGCCAAGGTGAGGAACTGGTATTAGGGCGGTTGAAGGAACCTGTGGGTCATATAAGAGGCATTTGGATGAAAGCAGGAGCAAATAGCTCTGCTCCGTTTCCTGGGTAGGAGGAATGAGGAATCAGGATGTCACCAAACTCAAATGTCCTCAACAAGACAACTTCAACCTCCTGAGGGCCTCCCCTGACCCCCACCTCTCCTAAGAAATTTGCACCCTGGCCAAGGTTTTCTTCTTTAGCTCTGCTTGGA